>NW_026712841.1:2700300-4050450 GCF_030625045.1 Achroia grisella
GTTTTCTTTGTTATGCCAAATGGCAAGATCGTCAATAAATTATGAAATATAGCAGAGTTGTTAAGTAAAGCCATAGCCCCCGATTGGTATCGGAAGCGAGGCGGGATGACGAGAGACGGAGGGGTGACTTCCGAGTTCCGGCCTGGGCACTAACTCATCATCAGGGCGCGGCGGGAGGGCCGCTATGCGCCGGCTCGACCCACTCTCCCTCACGAGAACACAAAGAAAAATAAAGATTTGTGTGAATTATACCCTCTGCTCGCAAAAGGGGAAACGGCGGCGTCGCGAGATATAAAAAAGTTCAGTGCTAGGTGTGTTTCAAAAGTGTATACTTTATTACACGTAAACTATGTATATCTAAATAAAATTACAAATGTGTTTAAACAGTTGCTTGCTGCTTGTGCGTTCTGAGGGATATACTAATGAAGAAAAAGACGCTAATTTAACATTATTTTTGTCAATATTTTCTCTTTAGGGTATTTTATAAATCTAATAAAAAAATATGTAAGTTAGTTGCCCATATACGGCACATTTATCAACTTAGGTAGGTCGTAATATATTGTTAATATCTTGCTGGCAGATATACTAGTACCAGTTATGAAGAAACTAGCCGTCCAGTTCAGCTAGCTCCTTCACTTTTGAAGAATTGGCTAGAAAAAGAAAAGAACTACACAGTACAATTTTTATGTTATGTTTATAATTACTCCTAATATAACGTATAAATAGTCTATATATGTGATAAGTTCAAAATATCGAAAATCCCGTATGTGAACAACTAACGAATACACGCTCATTTAAGTGTGCCTATGGCTATTAGCCAATATGTAAGTTTTAATCAATAAGTATTTCTTATTAAAAAGGAATATTATTAAAATTATTAGGCATCGGGCAATTGATTTTTTGTATATATAACTATAGATATGTTTCTTCAACACTCCATCTATGTAGCAGTACAGATTAGGTGAAAGTGTTATTGAATAGAACAATAAAAAGTTAAAGCAAATAAACTGTTACAATATTACAGGTATGCTATTATTTTATTTTATTGATTTATCAAATGATATAAAATCAAATTGAATTTTTAAATGGGTACTTATATTTATTTATACATAATAGCAATTCCAAAGGTTACTTCGTGAAGAAGCAACAAAAAAGTTTTGTGTGTGAGTATTCTAATTTATTCAGATTATTTATTCAGAGCTGATAATATACTGTATTCTGCTTATATGTGTCGCCATATCCGTGCATTTGTTTCTGTTTATATTACAAAAGCTTTTACTTCTGTTTGTATTATGTATATTAAAAATTATATTAGACAAAGACAAACTGATGTAACTTCAAATAGTTTATGTAGGTCTGTAATAACTAAGCAAAATTAATGAAACAAATAAATTTATCGATTTCTATCACTTGCGAGCTCTTCGTATTTATGTAAACCTACATTATACATTCATAATGTACATTAAGAACAACAGATTTACATATTTCTCTATCGTATCTGGACAGTAGCGTGAAGACAAAAAATAAAGACAGACGAAAACGTAAATGTAGTAGTTCAGCATTACTTTACAAAAATTTATTTCAATATCTACTACTTAGTAGGACTACTTTTGGTCATGTAATCCTAGTAATTGGATAGCAGACGAATTATATAATTAAATATGGTAAGGATAGCTATTTATATTTTTTATCCTTACTTTAGGATAAGAATTGCAAATTATTGCCATATATTTAGATAAAAAATAACAAAACTCAACTATAACCGATACCTTCAATTACAGTCACAATCTTACTCGTATTTCTACCATTAATGTATTGTGTCACTCGTTGTTGCGTTGATAAAAAACAGAAAAAAATACAATTACTTGATTAGATTTAACAACTTTTTAACTGAACAAGCCACTGTATGTAAATTGAATGTGTTTTTTAAGTAAATGACTGGATCGCAACATGAGAACGATCCAATATCGCATGACGCGATAGGCGGCCGTCAAAACACTTGTTCCCGATACGAAGACAATGCTTTCCTGCTGTTTCCCACCGCGTCCCACCAGGTTCCACCGGTATCGCTTCCGCACTCCTCTCATTTCGATTCACGACACGTTTTGTAACGCTTTTATTTAGACAACTGTTAAAATGTATTAGTTACAGATAAATATTTCATCTGTTATAGATATTTTCATTTTACTATAATAATAACTAAGTAATGTGTAATATGATACTTGGTTATTTTTTTTGCACACTGCCCATTTCATTTCCTTTTTTACTCAGGAATGTAGGTATCTAAAATTCTAATTCTAAAATCTATAAAGATTATATAATTACATTTCATATTGGCCTAAATTATTTTTACTTTATGTATAAAACTTGAAAGATATAAATAAATAGTGAATATCCTATTGGTGAAGATTATTAATTCGAAATATGAAAAGTAACATGTTTAAAAAAATACACCGGTAATGCATAAAATAGAACGGACATAGAAAGTATTTAGGAAGATACGAATAGGTATGTCTGGAAAATTACTACAAATAACTGTACCTACATTTTAAATTAGGAGTAATCTAAAACATAAGTACTAACTGTACCTGAATAATATTACATTGCTCTGCGTATGACTTGTTATACTGGTCACCTAGATTCTTATAGGAAAATAGAGTTTCAAGTTGCCTATACACGACCTTGAATAGACTGATTATTTCCAGGTAATGTTTCCGAAAAAATATTTGAAAAGATCTACATATATATCTAACTATTTATATATAAAAGAGAAGGCGTTCTGTCATTTTAAATGAATATGACATGATGACATCGTAAAGTAAGTATATATAGTATAGTACCACTATGTGTTACTACTCCAGAGAACTAAGGTGTCGTACTTCCCATTCCTTAATTTCACTGCCTAATCACAATGTTCAAATATATCTTACAAAGCACGCTGTTTAGGGTCTAAAACAGATGAAACAGAGAAATGAAACTATTTATTAAATTAGCTCAGTCGAAAGAATTCAAATTATCATTATAGTAAACGGAGGAAGATGATGAAATAAATATGAAAAACATATATAACTACATATAAGAAGGTAATGTCAATAATGTCCTGTATAATAATAAAGCCTATATCCGTTGTGACTAAAAGTGGAGGTGAGAGTTTGAATACATGAGATAGTTGTTCTAATAAGTCTTCAAACAAAAACTTCATGAAGATGTGATATAAGAATTTAATAGAAAAATTAATTCTTACTATTTAAGTGTGTCTAATTAAGTCGATTCCTAAAAATAACACTTTTGTTTTAAGAGTTCCATTATTATACATTATAGCAATAAATTATTGTCTATATTAGGTATATTTCCTGAATTGATAGATCAATGTATTGCAACGGTTTTATTCGAAACTTATTTTATAAATTAATGATATTAATTTCTAGATGAATATAAGCTCATAATTTTTTTTTATGTCTTTACAATTTGCTTATGTGAATAGGTATTTTCTGAATTTTGTTATTGTTCTTGAAAAAAAAGACCGTTTCATTTCCTTATTTATATTACATACATATATTACCATAATGGTATTTTTTAATTACAATATATGCTAAGACTAAGTTTGACTAAGTTGCACTACCCATAGCCACGACCTGTCCAGACCTGAAGAACAGCCATGTCAATTTTGATAGGTGACACCAATTTTTTTCTACTACTGCACTCACGGTTTCCTACGGTTACGTAGGTAGGTAGGTATACCTGCCTATGATTTGGAAAGTAGCAGACTCACCACATAGCCAGTTTGTTTCTTGCTGATTATCCTTACAGATACAGGTAGATAAATATGTCTTATCTCTAAAAATAAAACATTTCTTATAAATAAAGATTTCAGGCTCTACTAAAGATCGAATTCGTCAAAAAACGACCGCCCAAACTGAATTCATTACAATCCCCAACTCTATTGTATTTTATCATACAATCTTTTTTGCACCTCTCGCAAATATATTTGCAACCTCATTATATTGTTCTAATATGTCGCTTTTTGTGAAGCTTCTTAAATACAGTTACGTCAGATAATACCAAATTAAATTGCAAAAAAAAAAGTCGAAACTCACACAAATTTTATTTTATACGTTTATTGTAACGTGACGTTCTAGATTTTCATTTGTGTGGGTGTATTTGTAAACAAAAATGATATTATCAAAGTAGGGTTGCATGGGGGCGGAGCCAGGTGTCACGGGCAGCGGCAGATTTTATCTTAACAGGGGGATGCACGCCACCGCACTGTCGTGTCGCCGACTCCCTCCGACGAACGTTAATGGGTTCGATGCTGTAAACTACTGAAATAATAATTAAATATCAACAATTCCTTTCATCACTAAAACCTCTGCTAACTACCTCGGTCGGCTGGTTCTTTTGACAAAAAGGATATCCTATGTACGTCCTCGTAATACAATTTATCATTTTGATTCCATCAGAATCATCTACCTATATACAAAATTCCATTAAAATCTATTCAGACGTTAAAGAAAGATTTAATTATAACATTTAAATACCGATTTACTATACGACGATTTACGAGTACTGTATCATATATTATAGTTATCTTACATCAATTAATTATGACAAAAATAAGGAAAAATCTATAATTGTAGTTATTCGAAACCGTACAAATCATGACATTATGATCACTTAGATTTAAAGTAATTATATCAGCTGCGACATCGTTCTCTTTTTTTGATAAAATCTAATAAACTGGCGAATGACTGACATACATTCAAAGTATAATATTACTTTAAAAATATGTATTAAATATTAGATTATAAATTTATTATTTGTTTCACACATATTAATTCGAAATGACCACAGTATTTATTACTACAATAAATTGATACCACATAATATTGAAGAAAATGAAAAGCGCAATGTAAGTAAGTACCTACTTAAATATAAGACTGTGAAATGGAGTGTACAAACATCTTTTATTACTGTTTATTGTGCGTTGTTAAATCATCTAAAGGATATTGGAATATAAATAAGTTGTGGGATGTTTACAATATAAATAAATTTAGTTATTTCTTCGCTATTAGCTGATAATACTTGTAAAATTACTAGTAGGCATTTTTAATGGATGGTCGTGAAAAAATTCTCCTGCTTTAACAGTAGATATACTGTCATACATGGCACCGGCATTTTCATATAAAAAGTTGAGTTGATGAACATAAGTTCGATTCAGTTCAATTATCGTAACAAATTTATGAGGAATTAACCCGAGTGAAAATTTCCAGAAATCTTATTCTCTATTAAAATCTAAAAATTCCCTTTAGAAAATGCTTTGTTCAATCTGAGACATAATTACATAGGGAAATTATTAATTAGGTACGTAATTTTTGTTTGTCAAAATTATGGTTTACGTTATTATGCAAGGTATTGCATAATTTCTATAGAATTTGGCAAATTAATTGTTATGCAATAATGCTTACATACAGATATGAAGTCACGTGTTTTTAGTGGTTCGATTTGAATCTATTTTTTATATAATTAATAAAAACAATTTGTACATATTGTTACGAGGCTATACGTCCTCCATACTGGCTATCGTTTCAATATATTTTTTTGGTATCAAAATACATTTTCTTGACCTAATTGCAGTTATAGAAAATATAATTCTATTCTGTACCTACGTGTTATTTATTTGATCATATTAAACTATCTCAACCGAAAAGAATTTGACCAAACACCTATTGTAAGATAGTAGGTATTTGGTTGGTTGTAATTGTAGATACCAAATCTATTGTTATCATTATTTTAAATAACATTTTCGAATATTGTATGAACCTTTTAATATTTATATAATAATGTAGAGCCTGTATAGTAAAGTAGTTAGAACGAACGATATGTATGTGCCATAATCAATTAATCGTAGAGCATGAAGTAACCCAGCCAGTATAATATGATCTTCATGCATAGAGGCCTTAACTTACTAAGCCAATTTACCTTTGAATGTTATAAGTCGGTGCTCGACGCTGCTCATTCCTCTCCCAGTGCAATATGTTAACATATTTTTTAATTTCTTCGCTGGACAGTTAAAGAGGCAATCGCGAGTGCATGCGCAGGAGTGAGATTTATAATAAGAAAACGCTCCTACCGCGCATGCACCATAAGGATCTATAAATCTTTTAAGTACTGCATCGGCCAATCCCTGTTGAGAAACGATAAATCATCCCCGCGGACAGTGAAGTCGAATCGAATACGGTCACCGTCTCGCTCCCACTCGTCGCCACTTATACCAGTTAGATCATTTATCATTTCTACCTCTCGTTCCTTCTCAATGATAAATTCAATTCTCTTTTAGAATATGATTGTTCCTCGTTTTGTTATTGTGGTGTTTTATTGTGGGTATCGTCACGGAGTTGGTTTTTTGATCGGAATCCGATCGAAATGATCGCGAGAATTGGATTTCCATTTTAGATTTGGTGCTTCGAGTGATCAATCTTCTGGAAATCGTATTATGAATACAGGCTGTTGTTTACGAGTTTGGGTTTGAGAAAAAGCGAAGTATGCAAAAACAAATTATTTAGGCATGTGTGTATTTAATGCAGGCATTTGATTTCTATTGATTGTATCGGAATTTCAGATCGATTGCATATATTTCTTGTAACAATATACTTAAGTGAGTTTTGTAAGCATTTATAATATTACAATAATTTGTGTATAATCTACATAATTTATCTACTAAACTCCCTTTTTTATCTTTAGAGTGTTTGTTAAATTGTGAACACTTTCATTAGGATATAGATACTTAATTTATTTCATATCTTTCATTTTTATCTGCTTTAATAATATCTATTTATATTTATAGATATCTATTATTTATTACTGTACAAAATTTCTTATTAGTCGAATTTAGGATCGGTAGGTAATAATAACAGTTGTGTGTCATGAAATTGAAATATGATCTTTTTATTTAATATCTTTGCTATTTACAGGGCTGTAGAAAATACAACAATTCATCTTAAAATAACTTAAAATAGTTCGTGCTCTTTCAGTCATTTAGTTATGTATATTAATATTATAGACATAGGCATTAAATTTATCATCTCTACCTAAAACGACGGTCCGTGAAAAAATAGTATTATAGTCATACAATTCAGAAATAGGTAGCACAATTAAATAGCAACTACATTTAATTTACAATAAAATGAATCCCTTATTCCTATTATCACTGGGCATTTCCCTTACAATTTAATGTCTTTACACATTATTAAACTTAAGGTTACTTTACATGATTTTTACAACCTAATAAATCGTAGTTTTATAAGACTTCGGTACTTTGGCCATGATGCTCAATATAATTTTATGTAAGGTACAGGTTGTCAAATATTCACTATAATGTAGTGGTGATAAAACAATGTAACTACTAGTAATTAGCTATCAAGTTGTAGATTATAATTAAAATTCCTTGCTACTTTGTAGGTCGTATACTATAAATTAAAAAAATGTAGTAATTTTATTTTACAAAATGCCATTTGCAACAAGGTGCATACAAAAAATACAATAAATCTCTGTCAACAATGATGTTGACAAAAATCTTTGCTGTATTGTAATTTTAGTCCCCAAAGGTGACCATACAAAAGTTTCTAACAGACAAACGTTACGAAGACACTTTGTTTACTAAAATATGACATGTTGTAAATGTAATACAATCAAATAGCGGTCATTGTTTACAACCAGTTGTCTCAAATTCCGCTGCTCAAAGTAATTTTGTGACAATTACCTATATATTTCCACTTTACTGTTTACACTTTTAGATTTCTTTATAAATATTAACAATGAGTGGCTGGATTTAGTGAAACATCGGACGGCATCTCATGATTTACTGGTCAGACTATGTTAATCAACTAATTAATAAGCGTATTGTACTACGAACCAGTATTATTATAATATTCTGTAATTGTACTCCCACAAACACTCAATCTGCGCTTAAAAAACTTTTCATTCCACGCTAATTTCATTCTCACACTGCAAAAAATAATGAATAAATGTATTGTAAACCTATCTACTTACAAATGACTATTAGGAATTTGTATTGGTTCTTATGTTAACTAATCGTTGAATGAAGAGTTCTCTAAGCGCGGTGCGGTCAGTAAGCGGCAGCCGCGCCCGAGTGATGCATCAAATGGTGGTGGTGGTACGACTCTTGCGTGGGACACCACCACTCAGGCACACCGTGAGGCATCGTAGCCGCCGGCTGCTGGAACTGACTCCAGTGACCGCCAAAGCCTATTTTATTATCCATAACACCGTTCCCACCTATATTTGTTAAATGGGGAGGTTGATGTTGATGTGGAGGTGCTGGTGGACGTTCATATGGTTTTTGGTCATGAGGGTTGAGGTATTTTTCGTTTAGGCTTTCTAATTTATCGGCTATGGAAGGATGGTGGTGTGGGTGATGGGTCGGGGCTGGCGGAAGGGGTGGTGGGAGGGGTGCAGCGGGGCTTGCCGCGCCGGCTGTAACACTGACGCTGCCGGCTGATGAGGAGTCATCGCCGTCACTGTCGTAGCGTGGCGACGCATCCCCAGCGGCTCCGTGCACCTTCATATGCTTCCGTAGAGATGAAGGGTGCGTGTACGACTTGTCGCAGCCATGGACGCGGCAGTTGTAAGGTTTGTCCGACGTGTGGACATGCGAATGTTTCTTTCTATCTGACGAGTTTGCAAATCTTCGGTCGCAGCCAGCGTACTCGCATTTGAATGGCTTCTCACCTGTTAACAAAGAAATTTCAAATACAGATACACAAATATTTATAAAATCAGTATACTATGGCTTAATTTTCAATACATAGTTAATCTTTACTTAATGAGTGCACCAAGTAAAGGTTTCAAGTCAATATTGCAAATATTCAAATGAATTTGAAACTTAACTCTGAAACTGACAACAACAATGACAGTAAAAGATACAATAACCTTGAACAGTTAGTTGCATTTGTTTAAATTAACTAAAGCTAATGTAGACACTATTTCATATTCAATAATAATACCTAATAATTTACATTAGGTAAATACCTACTTTGTTGAGTTAAATATAAAATTGTGGAATATACAAAATGAAGAAATAAACCTATAGATATAATTACTAAAGTAAAGTATAAGTATCAGTAAAGCATTCAATTCGTTACTTTTACGGATTTGATTTGAGAATAAAACGATCGAACCGCGTATACGCAAATGTCCAATCAGCTCATAAATAATCAGATTTGCTCGTTGTTCCATAGTTTACGAGCACAAATAATATCCACAACAATTGCACGGGATACTTAACACGGCCATAAATCATATTTATAACACGACTTTGTCACGTTGAGCTAACAAAGGACTGCAACAGTAAATAAACCATATTGGACTTTAACATCTGTGTTGCTGTATTTAGAACTGAGTTTTTGATAGCTTCTGGTGCGTGCTCAAGGTAAAAAGGAGATGGGTCGATATTGCTTTCGATGATAATGATAATAATTAAAGTTCTTCTGTCCACTTGTGTCTTTAACACTCTACGGCAAATAAAGGTCTATTCATTTTCAATGGGATAGGCACTTACATTGTTGTCATACCTATCAAGTGTTGTGTATTGATAAAGGTAGATATACTAATAATATTTAGATATTTAATACTTGCTGTGGTTCGCGGTTTTATTGGTTTTTTTTATAAACAGCAAAGTTTCATTAAGATCCGCTCAGCCGTTTAAACGTAAAATGCAAGCCAGACAGATACACTTCCGCAATATTTAGAATAATAAGGTACTACGGTAACGTCTTCAATGTTCTCAGCCTTCTGAACCCGGGTATACCTACCCCTTAGTAAATCACTTGAGCGATAGGAGAATAATGGTTTATTAAAAGACATATCGTTTACTGCATGAAGATGAATAGTAAAACTGTGAGTTATAGAAAGTAGTCAGCAGATTTAATTATGGACAACATAATTAAATCTGCTGGCCACTTTCTATAACTCATTAGAATATAAATGAATCGTAAACTGTATCATGGTGGTTGAAACACTGCCGGAATATCGGGAATTTAGCAAATAAATATAAAACGTGGTAAGATCCCGTGATTTTTACTAATTATACGTAGGTATAAATAATGACCGTGTCAAATTTAAAACAGTATATAAATGAATGGTATTTAAAATATATATTTCATTTTAACAGTATTTATTGCTATTAATTTCCTATCGATATAATAAATTTTAATAGAAGTTTTCTTCATGACTAATTATCAAAAGTGAATACCTACATACCAAAGATTCTATTTTGCTTCTGATCTTTCCTGTGGGTTTTATAATAATATGTAATTTGTTCTTCGTTTATTAAAATACAAAGTTGAAAAAAGGGGATCATTTTATTGATTACTTGGAATAGTAATCAACTGGACGGTCCACCCCATGGTAATAAGATACCTATAAGAACATGCAGGTCATAATGACATTGAGTTGTCATTATGACGCACATGGTACCTCCAAATAAATTGCCATTGGTAGACTGAGATGTCATATCTGCCAACGAGTCTAAATTTACAAACTTATAATAATAATAAGTAATTTAAATTCATATTACAATATACATTTTTATACAATTACGAAAGTATATCGTTGGATTTGTCTACCATTAGAAAATATTTATAATGGCCCATATCGACCCCAATTTTTTGCACGTTCCCATATTTTTTCTTATTACGACCACTCCCGCGACCGCGCGTATTGATAAATTCTTCACGAGATCATCGGAGCGTATGAGAGTAATATTCAATAAAATACATTATAAGTAGGCACAACGCTCATAGCTAGTGTGACCATGTCGTATCACAATACGCCTCTCTTTGTTGTGTTTACAAATAAACCACTTCGCATGTAATCCTGTGCATTGTGATTGAAACTTGAAGATCGCGTTGAGGACAGACAGATGCTAATCTCAAGTGTCTGTTAACACGGCAATAATAGGGCTTTTTAGGTGTTCCCTCGCCGCAAATTTTGCTATACACCCAACCACAGAATAAACGTACGAGTAGCATCACTGGATTATTTTGAATGGAATGATACTTCCTTTCTTTCATTCAACACTTCATTGCAAAATATTTGCACTGTAGCTATCACACACGGTGTACAAAGCTTTATAGTGTAAGTAGGAGTATTTTTTACCTTCTTTTGTATCGATGGATAAAAGGGATCACAATTTTCAAAGGCGATCATGATGTCGAGGTCAAAACAATAAAAACGTCTCGGGTACATGCACTAACGAGATAAAGAAGACCAAAACATGTGTCGCCGTCTAATTAGTAATCGGGCGTGTGATCTCGATGTGATGTCACAAAAAAGGATCGACAACGAAATGCTATTAGAATGTGAGGTGATGCGTTATCGCGCACGCGCCGCGCCCTGCTTCTGTATCGTCTTGAGTTGACTATGACGCAATTCCCTGATACATAGTAATCTAAATAAGTTATAATAAGTAAGTCATTTTTGTTAATATATTTTGTACTTATAAATAATTCATTACAAATAATATTCTTAATAACATAATAAATGAAAAATCGTTTAAATGCAATGATGTGTATGGATTCGTCAGTTTTAGACAAACAGAAAGTTGCAAACTGTTAAACTCTTGCCTCGATTAAATTATAATATTACATTATGCATACAAATAACAACAAAAATATAATTAAAAATGTGTGGTTGGTTGCGGCACATTACAAAAGATCTTTTTATTTTAAGGTTTTTAAACAAAATAAGTTATTTTTACCGATGTTCTTAGAATTTTCAAATTTATATTAGGTACCTACATAGTAAAATTTAATCATCACGTTAATTAGAATTAACTAATTTTAACTTTTCAACATCTATAATAATAATAATAATAATAATCTCAAATTAAGCTTGTGTTACGGGTAGGTACTAGATAACTGATACAAGTACAAAGATTTTTTTTTTTCGTAAATACATACATATTATTCATAGAAAACACCCAGACCGATACAAACAATCATACTTATGAATGTTTGTGCCGTGCGAGGAATCTAACCCGCGACCATCGGACGTAAAAGCGGTGTGCTAGACCGCTAGACCACCGAGGCCTATCATGCTGCAATCTTTTTTTTTTCATACTTGCCGAGAACTCGGGAATATATGTTATATTTTTTATTTTGTAAGTTTTTGTTCATATGTATGTCACTATCCAGTATAGTAATACATCACACTAAATAATATGCATAGTGTAGTTTAGGTAATATTTATTATGGTTACATTCGTTTAGTGACACTGTGACACCAAATAAAAAGCTTAAAAGTCGGGCCCGGGGTATGCACGGCATTGGCATCGTGAATTCACCGCATGCCACGCCGGGACGCTGCTAGGGTCAGATGTTATCTTAAACGGCTGTATTACTGTATCACCAACAGGAGACACTTTTTTGTAGCCAACCTATCGATGTGATGAATCGTATTCACAAATTGTGTTGGCATCAGAATCACTACTAAAGGATATTAAACATAAAATTATTAAAAATGCATTTTCTTAAGGACTTTGTGCTCTAATGCAATTTCAATAGAAATAAGAAATAAGATCACGTTTCGTTATTTTTTCTTCTCTATCGCTCTATAAATTTGTCACAATTGGATTGTTTTACATTGTGTATTAAAATTAAATTATAATAATTCTTAGCATTACCTACCTATGCTTATGGCAATATATGAGAAACTTTAAAATGAAATTACTATTATTGTTAATAATTTTTATAAAATACCTGTCTATGTTTATGATAAATTGCATCATAAATACTGACAAATTATAATTAATCGGCTATATAGTTGGCGAACAAATCACCAGTTGGCACGTCGCCTAGCCCGAATTACTCCGCGCTATCTGGTTACAAAACGCTACTTAAGTGCGCTCCGTTGAGAAAACAAGCTTTTTAGAAATAACACAAGTTTCTGAAACCTGACACATTTGGCCTTTGCTCTCAAATAGTGGTAAATGGCTTTAGGTGAGTTTAGAGAAATAACAATCGCGAGTTTATTCAATATCGTGTTGCGGTCGGTGATGGCAGCATGGGCGCCGATGATGTTACCTATTAATTTACTTCAAAATCTGCTATTAGGTTTTCCTATGTATGTGGAATGGGAAAACAAAGAAAAAACAAAACCCTTCTGATTGTAAATGGCTACCAACCTGACCAACACCATGAACAACAAATCAACACGTGACTCCGGTGATAGAAGTGTATCACCGGAGTCACGTGTTGATTTGTTACAATACATGAGTAAGCATTGTCTTTCCAGAGGACTAAGATGTCATATGTGAAGAACTGGTAAGAGAAAATACACAAACAAAGTACATTGGTAATACTTTTTTTATATAAATTATATTAATTGTTCAAGATTGACATCAGGCGCTTGTGAATGTGAATTTGGTTTAATTAAGCTCAACTATTGATTAGCTAAAAATATTTTTAGCACTAAGAGATCTAATAGAAACTATGTTTGATGAATAAAGTAGTTTTTCTTGTAATAGGTATTTGTTATTTAGCTGTATATATATATATATATATATATTTATTTATTTATAATAATATCTCAGAACAATTTACACAACGTCATCATATAAAATACATAGATGCATTTTTTTTTATATTATTATATATAGAAAACACCCACACCGATACATACAATAATACGCATAAAAACAAATGTTCGTACCGTGCGAGGAATCGAACCCGCGACCATCGTATAGTAAAGCGGTATACCACTAGATCACCGAGGCTTTGATATATATGATTGTATACATTGTTTAAAACATCAATGATCGATATTTTATTCAATCTTTCAATCTACGTATACACACAGAATACTTTTACGCCGTTTATTTAAATTATAGAGGTATTTAATTGTGTATTAGAGCATGGCCTACACCTACATATGAAATAAACTATGTCAGCAAAATTAACAGTTAGCTAACTTTTCTTGGGACGACTTTTCATACTTCATGCTCCGTTTCGACTGACGTTTAAAAAATAATATAGTATGAGGTGCTCGTTCAACTTTCTTGCTCTTGGGTGTTTTAAAATAAACAAAAGGACACCAAATATTCCCTTTTCGGTACGGCCAATTACATACATATAGTATGTTGAATTCTGTTTCCACATTTACTTTCGCTACTCGTTTGAGCCGAAGTGTGTGTATTGTTTATACAGCGATTTTAATCCAAATTTGTCACATATCCATACGATTTTTTAAACATTTTCTTTCACTACCGACTTACCTACATATCTACAAGAAAAAATTCAAACTGCTTCAATTTATTAATTCGGAAATATTTTTTTATTTAAATTAAAATATCAGTTTTGAAATAATCGTCACATATACACACATATGTGATTTAAGATACCTAATATTAAATCACACAACAGTAAAATCAAATAAACGAGTTGTACATAATAATGTACTCTTTTTATCGTATATCTATTTAAAGAATATACAATTATAATTTCTACGATGGTGTATTGTTAATCGTGGCGGTTATTAAATGATAGAGAATTGTGTATCCGAGTTAATTCAATCTCCAATGGACAGGCAGCTAATGAGAGGTCGATGACTAGTCGATTTAAATCTATCCGAATGGACGGATCCACGGGCCATATAGGGCTCGAGCCCGACCCACTACACTAAACAAAACACTGCCTACACTATTATAATAAGAATTGCTCATTAATAACCGATTATGATTATAATAAACTTTTATTAACAATAATGTATTTTTAACTGACTGTACATAAAATATGTGGTTGTTAGGTACTATGGGTTCATTGATGTACATTAATGCATTAAAAATATAGGTATGAATTTAATTTTGTAGCCGTTTGCAAGTTCAATGCAATTTCACTACTTCAATAGATAGGTATATGTATTGTGTGTGTAGGTCATGGAAATGTGATAGGTACGTGTAGCAACAAAGAGAGGAAAAAACAAAATAAAAGTGTTAAACATTACGAGTAGATACGGGTGTTGAACGGTATTTGACATTTTAAATCTTACAATAATGATAAGTAGGTTTTTAAAATAATTATTTATAAGTAAATAACAAATATTAATAGCGAACAGATATATATAAGATAGACTTTTTTGTAAAGAACAACATCTAACAGCTGTTATAGTTCTCATAAGAACTATCTAAATATAGTCTGTTAGCCTTTTTAAACTCGTCACAATAATGGTTGATTGACGACACTTCCTCGAAAATCGATTTTCTCGCGCATATTTAAAAGGACGTGTAATGATTTATGATCTTCCTTTTATACGAAACGTATTTCGAATTAGAAAGATATATTAATATCTTCATTTTTTCCACTTCTCAGAGAATACGGGCCCTTGTCCGGGAAACACAAAAAGAATATGCGGGGTCGAGCGAGCACATTCGGCGCCCAACGACCGTGTGACAAGGTGCTTTATGCGGACGATTATGAGCAGACCGAATAATGTTCCGATACCCGATAAATATCTGCCAACTCATACAAAAGCATCCCAATAAAAATATAATAGTAAATGTAGCAACAACACAGGCCACAAACTGCAAAGTCATATCTCGCTGATAAATATAAATTAAAATGAAAACGTGTAGTGTGAGAGCAAGAAGGACGGGTAATGTTTGTACACGATAACAAATTTAACTGCAATAACTGGACAACGTCTAAAGCGCACGCGCATGTTATAATTTGCCTCGTGGAAAATTGTATAGGTACTTAGTTATATTATGATTAGGAATAGGTAGTAGAATATTAAAAAACCTTGTATGTTATAGTGATAACATAGAAGACTAATAATTATGAATACAATATTTCTTTTCACATTGTGATAGGAACAAAACTGCCAGCGAAACTCTGCAAAAATTAGTTTTCATTCAATATTACTTCTAAAAATTTTCGTAATATATATTTACAGTTAAAGAACCATTAATTCAGCTTCGTATGTCTATTATGATATCTATATACATATTTCTATTAAACTTACTTCAACCAAATTTTATAATAACGTATTAACATCTTAATAATCATCGCCTATCCCTATTCTCAGACGAGTAGTGAAACCTCCAAGTCAGTCGTTCATGTCTGTGAAGACACCATTTATCTTGCTCTGATAGCCATCTGCTGAGAAGGCGCGACTGAGACGTTCTGTCCCGTGATATATTTTACGTGAAATGGAAAAGTAGACAAACATTTTCCGCCAGTCCGCTCGTTCAGCGATGAAAATAATGATTACAGAGTTTTATGTTTCACAACTTGATGATATGTTTTTATTGCTATTCAGTGTCCATAAAATACTATAATCAGACTATCCTTAACGTTGGAACGTGACAATTGGAGATGGTGTTTTGAGGAAAACAATAGCTAGATACTATTTACTATATTTTTAATCTTAGAGTGCTATGGAGTAGCTAGTAGTATACTTATATAGCGTATACTACTATTGCTAAAAGTTGTTTTTCGCTTAAGCTAGGCAGTATATAAATTATGATAGTTACTTTTAACAACATACCGAGGAATGTCATCAGGTTATTCTATACTTGACTACAATGCTTACGAGCTGCAAGAGTAGCCTGAAAATTTGTTTATGGATGAAAAAGAGGTAAACTGGAATGGCAAATGAGCTAACCGCCCACTTGGTGGTAAGTGGTAACTGTGGCCTATATACATATAGATATATAGAGTATATGAACGTGGATACGACGTAATTCTGTGACTCCTTATTTAATAATATCCAATAACATTAATCTAAAAAATGTTAATCTAAATCGCTCTATGTTTGTCCCTGGTCTAACACGTGCTTTAGATATCCGATAAACTATCTTGTATATCTGGACACGAACCAGTGTTACTACGGCGCCTTATTTTGCTCTCTGACCCTTGAAATTTCAGGAATGTCACGACGTATAAGATTTATTAATTCTTTTTCAAACAAAAACGTTTTTTACTATCTGAATTATTCTTTCGAAACGTTATCAAGACAAATCTGAATGAATGATAGCAATGTCATTTGTCTTTTTAATTACCACGAAATATGGAATAAAAAGGCGCGAAAACACTAAATCGAACATCATTGGGTCAGAGTTGGTTTCCAGAGAAGAGCAGCTGATTTGGCAATATTAGCATTTAATACAATGTACATAATAGAAATAGATCTGAAGACATTTATTTTCAAATTAAAATTTCAGCCAAACGGTTCAATAGCTTAGCCATGTAGTATGTACTTACAAAACACTTTATTGTATGTAATAAACATAGATACATATAGATTAATTTTCATGTTAATATTTTATTATATTTATTACAATGTTATTTATTGCTAAAGTATTCTGCTCATATTTAAAATTCATTTTATTGATATTTTTATATTGGACAGTTAGACAATTTTACCTGCTATATAGTCGCTATACCTAATGTTTTCTAAAACCAAAAGTAATTTTTTGATTATTTTTTCCGTCTGGGCGATGATGCCGGTTAGGGCTGTCAAAACGACTGACGTATGGATTGACGAGCGTGGCCTGTTCGGGCGTCGTTTTGTACTTATTCTTTTAACATGAACAGGTGCCTCGTTCTATACTATTTTATTTGATTATAGTGTATACGCTGTAAAAAATATAAATCTTTATTTTGTAAAAAAATAAACAACTAAGGTGGCAGAAAAATATACGCCTGATGGTCGTAAATAGTTACTACGGGAGTTACATATTACTATTTAGACTGTCTTTAATGAGTTTCGTTCGTCACATAGTTGTATGTGAACAATAATTCTTCCACGTTTCGATAGGGACTGATCTAGTTTAGAGTAAAATGTAAACAATTAATACCTACTCATTATTTATAAAATTATTTTATACTTCACATATATCCAATTGAAATTATAGAGTTTAATGAAAAAGCATTAATTAGTAGTAGACGATACAATTTTCAAATAAACTAAAATATAACTGAGAAGTAATATTTATTTAACTTTAATACACACACTACTAAAATGTAACCATTGTAAATATTAAAGATAAAGAAAACACAAACCCGTGCATTGTACTTATATAATATTAAGATTGTCTTTAGAAAATGAAGATACCGTTTAAGGTACGGGTCGATTTATTAATTGTACACGTCGGTATGTATCACATTTCTCGGTATTGAGCTACGTCTCGATATACGAATGTATATATATGTATCGCTCGCTGGCTTCGTATAGAAGCCAGCGAGCGCCGGTACCTGATGAACTCCGATGAGAATTGTATGGATACTCATTTGTTTCAATAATAATTAAATGTAAGTACCGTTGACAATTATATGATAATTTATTTTAATTAAATTTAATTACTGTTATGAAACAATTTTTTTAATAATTTAATTATGTTAATATTTTTTACAAAATGAACGTCTAATAAAATAGTTTTAAGCCGTGTCAAGTAAATTTTTATTTGTTAGGTTTGCCCCTATCAAGTCATTGTTATAGAAATATCAATAGATATTTCAAACTTATTTATTACATGGATATCCTCAGAAAAGTTAAGTAAGTTAATTTGAGGAGCTGTAACTATTATCTATAAATTGTAGTATCTATAAGAATAAATATAGAAGACTACGAGGGAATAGATGACTACACAGCAAACGTACAATCATCTATTAGCTTACAATATTGTCCCTACAATATATCTGAATTCGAAATAGTTGAGAACGTTTGTATCAATTGAAGAGTTTAAATTCTCTATATATACCTATATTGATAAATAATAATTGCAATTGTGGTTAAGTTAATATCATTCAGTTGAGTTTATCAAAGGTGACAACTTCAGTTCGTTGTTTCCCATACTATGCGGTGTCATAAAAGCGGGGGTCGCGTCATTGCGGTTGCAAACTAACGTATGCTCATATCACATACGAGTAAGAACGGTAGATATACAAGTTAATAAGTACATATTTTACATTATATAATAATAAACCTTGTTAGAGCATATTAAGTAGGTACTATATATACTCTAAATATTTTATGAAATGAAAAATAATGACTCATAATGGTCATATATACTATTTTAATATTGGCGTGTGTTTATATGTATATATTTTTATATTTGCCTTGATCCTTTCCTTGAACATTTCATACGATGGGTTTTGGCAAATCAAGTACCTACGTGCATCACAACGACGTTTCTAAATTACATCGTGCTCGTATTTTTATAACTACATCAGGTAATTTAATGGATTCACCATGTCTTTATCGTGTAATAAATGTTAAAAATATATAGGTACTATGCGAACAAAGTCGCAGGCATTCATTAAAGAAAAATATAAGTTTCATAATAAGCAATAAATTTAATTTATGCTCTCTGCTGTATGCTGGTGTATTATAATAAAATGTTTAAAAGTAAAAATATCTATATAAATCAAAAAATATTTTAATTTTGCAACTAAGTTGACCAATAAATTGTTAGTGTAATGTATTTGGATGCGACACGGGCCGTGTCCACTCAACACCCACGCCGGATCGTGTTTCAGCCCCCGGGCACATTTTTGGGACAAACCAATATTTCTAACGAATATTAATAGCTGGATTTGTTTTTATTTCAGCATCTTTAATTTTTGTTGTGGTCTGAGACACGTTCACATTCTACGCATGTCCGACATTCTTTAAACGAAGATATGTAAGTAGTGCAAGTTGTGACTGCAAAAAAGATAAACCGAAACATTAAAATATTATTGAGCATTTCATAAATCTATAAATAATTAATTCATAAGATCTAATTAAATTAATTTATTAATATAATGTACTTACCTAATTCTCTCATTAGTAAAAATTGTCATTGCACAATCTGAAAATTTAACTTTGCTCGAATATATTTCTGGCTCTTTTTATTATCTATGATCGACATATCTAAAGGTGCTACTACCACTACCTAGCATTCATAGAATCTTAGTATAAATTTGAGATTGTCACTAATTTCATAGGAGGTCGCTCTACACTACGACCGTTGTAGTCTCCTCCGATTATTAAAATCCTGAGGTATGTTGCAGTTTAAGTGCAGTCAAGCATTTTTGGGCTACTCACTTTTCTGCGTATAGTAATCGTGTTTAATTGAGACAAAATTAGTAGGTATGTGGGAATGATAGTCACTGCAAGACTGTGTCATTCCCATACATCTACTGCAAGGATTAATTACATTTTATTTATAATTGGCGACAGTATCAAGTAACGTATACAAAAATATAATCGAATTGAGAAATTCTCGTTTTGGAACTCGTTTAAAAATAAGATCAGATGCATCAGGTAGCTTCTACAACATATCGATGTCTGATGTATTCTTAAAAAAAATTCAAACAACAACCGAATGTAATAAAAAGCAGTTTTCAAAATTAAATAAAAGGTGTTCGAATTGGCTTCGGTTGTCTTTTTCTTGTTGTCGTGTAAACATTCGATTGTGATCCAACTTTGTCAAGGACCTAAAGTTTTTTGGATGTGGTGTTAAATGCAAAGAATTCTCATGATGTGGCGAGAGATTAGATCAAATTTTAGAGTGGGCTGCTTAGGGTTGCTAAATATATATAATAATATAACGTTAATAAATATTAATTCCAGTTCTTAAGATCTGGTTTTGCAATAATCTAATTTGGCACATAAATATATTGAGATAATGACAGTGATTAAGATGATCAGAATATACTTCTCTATAAATTTAAAGTTACTTTCTTATTTTCAATTAGAACGCGATGAAGAAACTGTGTAAAAATAAAATTAAACTCTTTAGAAGTAATGTATATTAAGACCAGATTTTTACCCGTGAGTTACACCACGACGGTACCACATTTAATAAAAGCTATAAAGGTTGCCATATAATATTAAAAAGTAATTATATTCTATGTAATACACGTAATTACTACAGTAAGTCATACCATTAGGACGGAAAAGGCAATATGTTTTTATGGTTCCATTAACACGACTGTTAACTGAGTTATATGGCTATAATGAGCGCAGGGATGGTCACCGTCACTCGCCAGTTGTAGACCTCGTTGTCGGCAATATCACACGCACCCATACATATTGATAGCGACAAGGTGTCGGCGAAAAAACGCATGAATCATGCAGTGAGACCTCCGTGCTCGCTCTACAAGACGAAAGAATTTCGCACAGTTAGAAAGCTCAAACTGCAAAAAGTTTTTCTTATCGCGTTGAAAATTGCTGATAGCTCATTTAATTTAATGAGGCACTGGCACGTTATGTGATTAAGTGAAATATTTTCGAAAAGATATTACAAGTCATATTATACATACGTACACAGTATATTTTTGGCTTGTAACTGGATAATGTCTGTGGTCATAACATTAAGTTAGATATTGTATATTATAACAGTACATAAATCAGTAACATATTTTAAATTAGAAATAATAATATTATTTTATACAGTATTTATTTTCACTGAAGACAACTGAATCGATACAATAAGCTTCAGATAAAATTCATATAATCTACAAAGATTATTCATTTCCAAAGGTACCTAATTTATAAAAACAATAGTTCATTAATATACATACATTTTTCTAATATTTAATTTTATGTAGGTATTTCTACTTATTAATCAGGATAATGAATCGGATCGGAATGGAAGAAGAATTCGAGAAGAATAAAAGAAGAACTCATTCATTATTTATTGAATTTATATAGAAAAAGATGAGTAGGTATTAAGGAAGTATGTATTATTTTATATTAAATTAGATATAATACAACTTGCAGACAAAACGAACTGTCACTGTAATATACAAAGTTATATAATAAAGTGTCAGAAGAAATGATAGTAATAAGATAGTAAGGGGAGAGGCGTAGGTAGAGAGCTAGCAATGGTCCCGCACATCCTGTGTTATTCGCACTATTGTTACATTGCAACCGCGCACAATTTATGTGGCGTTAGGACTTGTATGTCTTATAACGCATGACTTACTGACTCGCCCCTCCGTAAAATATTATATATAACACTCGAATAAAATCAAATGCATGGAAATTTAATTTTTCGAACTAGAGCTCATTTTTGATTGATATTCCAATAGGGCTTTTTAGGCTATATTAAATTTTCATCGATTAATAATTATAACGTCAGATAAACGCTTATACCGGAATGATTGAAAGTGGGCGTGTAGAACGGATATTAGTAATAGTTTGGTTTGTACCCGATTACACGCTTGATTAAACTGCTTGAGATAGGTATATTTGATTGATTATGTGCACAAGAGCGCCTAACATAATTTCATTTGATTTGTAATCTTACGTGATACAATTAAATGATAAATAAATACAACATATTCATGTACATTAGTTGTTTTTATGCTAATAATTTTAATTAAGACTACGTATGGCTGTGATCAGAATTAGTAACAACTTATGGCACAAACATATCATTAAGCAGTCGAAGTATTACAGACTGACTATTAACTAAATATATATTTTAAATATGTATCTAAGCAATGCATTTTGTGTTAATGCGATGTAAAGATTATGCGATTTATCACGGCACCAAAGCCGGTGAGGCGAGGCATTCATAAATCATTGCTCGTTTTTATAAGAACAACTTTGTAATTAACTAATTGCAGGATCACATTAGCGATGCGATACATATAGCAAAAGAAGGTTTTCTATCCAGCAAAATGCTGGATCGATGATCGGGCTGTCGACGCACGCAGCCCGACAATCCGCAACGAGGCGGCGCGGCGCGGCGGCGAGCTGTAGCGATGAGCTTTTTGCACGCGCTCCAGAACCCTGTTCGCACCATCTCTTTGACATTTAGCAAATTCCCCAAGAAATAAAAACAATTGTCACGTTTGCTTTCAAGGAATTTTCAGAGTTGACGAGAACGCGTTTGTACGTCCTCGGCGTGGATATTTTTTCTAGCGGCGCGCATCGTTTAAAAGTCCGAAGGCGAATAATTTATTCGTGTATCGCTCACTTTGTTATTTAAATGGGTTCTGTAAATCTGTAGCTATATGAAGTGGCATATGTGCAGTGTGTGCGGATATCGTCACGTTAGTGATGCGTTGTCAGGGGTGCACTAGGGGATATTGCAACAAAGACGACAAAAAAATAAAGCGCTTTAACGCTTTTATTGTCTCTGTAGGCGACAGTGTCGTACAATAGTTAAGTAGTGTGCGTTTGAACAAGTGGCTGGTGTGTATATGTGTAAGATTTGGTAGACGTTGCATGTGAGGGTGCGGATATATCACATACATTGTACTTAAAATATTTGTGAGCGTGTCGGGGGTTGTAATTTCGCTACCGACGCGGCGGGTGATGGGTCGGCCACGCCCATCAAATAATTATTTGTTTTTAAACGATTTGCACGTGGATTCATTCAGACTTAGTTGTTGTTGTTAGTTGACTTGATTTTTATTTTTTGGTAACAGGAGTTATCAAAACCAACCTTGACTTAGTTATATTAATAATAGTAATCAATATATGTAGAGAATCAATAGACAACATAAACAATAAACTTAGACAACTACAATCGTGGAGATGGATATATTTTAATATTATGACTTAAATTGAATCGTTTTATTCACAATGACGTTCTTTTATAGTGTTTAGATCTTTGTAATATAAATAAATGCGACTTCGATTTTTAAATCACTGGACAGAATCCCCTAAACATACACGCACACATAAACACAAATACGCATGAAATATTATACATAGATAAAACTTTTTATACAATTTATCAATCCCAAGCAGATGGTCCCTGGTTCACATAAACACCTTTTGAAATGCACCCAGCTATTATAGGGTTACAACATTATCATGTAGATAAAATGGCCGACGCTTAATTATTATTATTACATTATCCTAATACTCTTATAGAAAATGTTTAACATTATTTAATTCCTTTTTCAACATTTAAAGAAGAACTATAGACAACTTCGTGTGCTGTTTTCTTTATACCTATTAGGTATATGTATATAGGATTTAAAATCTATTCACTGCATATATTGTTATTTATTATAAATTGTTAAAAAAAGAAGATTTTAATTAAATTTGTCGTTCAGAAAGAATATTGAGATTGATTGAGTTATTGGCCGTAAAATGTAGAATACAAAAATTGTTATTACCTATAGTAATTGCAATAATGATTATAAATAATCCAAAGATTTTTTAATATTTCATAGTGTTTTTATAGAACTATAGTTATTTTTAAACTTTCGTGTTTAATATACATTATTTAAATTATTATATAGTTAAGACCCGGTTAATTTAAAAAAGAACTATGTCAAAAGGAATATTGAGACTGCTTGTTTAGTTGGCAATAAATCGTACATCACAATCATTCTAGATACCAACAGTACCTACCAGACAGGTGTATAATAAATAAATAATCCATAGAATATTTTAGGATCTCTTTTAATTTGTTTTTGATTATGAATAGCTTAAAGAAGTAGATTAAAAAGATGTGTCTGTGTTATTCAAAGCTAATATTAAGACCGCTTGTTTAGTTCGCAGTAAATCGCACAGTGCAATTATTCTATAATAGATACCTACTAATTCATAGAAATCTAGAATATTTTAAGATCTGTTTTAATTTGTTTTTAATTAAGAAGTTCTTAAAATGTATATAAAAAAGTTGTGTGTTGTTCAAAGGGAATATTGAGACTGCTTGTTTAGTTGGCAATAAACCGCGCGGCTGCACTCGACGTAGTCTCGCACAATGCCGGCCGCAGGGGCGCCGAGGGTCCCTTATTGTTTGCAAAATATTTTGAAAGCGTCATTTTATACGCCATATTAGCTAGCACTGCGTTTGATAGTCGGGGGACGTCTTCACCGGTCGAAATCATATCATCATTACCGCATTGTAGTTCACCCCGCGGTTCCACCCCAATGCTTGAATGCAGCGTTGAAGTGTTCACAAAGAAACTAATAAATACTCGTAGCTTATTTTAATAAATATTTTTTAGTTAATATACTGTACTACTGTTCTATATTACAATAATAGTACTAAAACATTGAAATTCTATCTTCTGTCAACTCAATTCATCACAATTCTCTATTATTTAGGCACTTAGTATTTTTTTTATTTTACCGTGTAAATTATTGTATATATAGGTATTATTATATGATATTTTTTATACTACTCGCATGTTGATATTTTCTATAAGGCGTAAACACTGACTTCAAAACTTATTTTGGCAATCCTACAGGGATAAAGTAAGATTATGAACCACACAAAGTTATTAATTCCAAACTCTTAAAAAATAGTCATAATTTATTCCTTATCCTTACTACTAAATCCGAAGTGTCAAAAATCTTCAAATGATCATTTAAGAATGTTTTAAGCGAGAATAAAGTAATCGCGTTTGTGGGCGGATGGCCGGCGGCAATATACCAGTAGGATTGTGTAGTTAGCGAAAGAACTAGTCCGGAACAGCGCTCCCAAAGACGAACTACGCGAACTTTCGCTCTTTAATTCATTTAAGAAAACGCAGTCTTGATAAAAAAAGAAGAATAAAGTTTTACGGAAAATAAAATTATGGGCCTAGAGGTATGTATGATCAGCCTGCCTTTCTTTGAATAGAGTCGGGAGAGAACAAACATGTTCTTAAGAAACCTGTGAACTAAATTGAGCGATCACAGATGCGAACTATTATATAGCAGCTCTGTTGTTTGGGACCACGCGGTGCACGCCCTGCCCCGGGGCGCATGCTCCAATTCATTTATTATCACCTTATATATGTGTTATCTATAATAATCGCAAACAAATTACCGTGATTTATGTGTTAATCCAATATTCATCGCTAATACTCTGTTACTAAAACAGAAAAATTGAAAAAAAAAATATCTATTCTGTTTATTTTCGTTACTAAATGATTGAACGGATTTTAATGAAATTTGACACGCTTGGAAATTATGTACAATAACAAGGAAGGACACTATGTTACATCTCAAAAAAAGCATACGAAGTATTAGGTAATTGTAACAACTTGTTCTGTTTATTTGTCTCTGCGTACTCATAATGTTGCAGTTAAATGATGTTTTATAAGGCCTACATGGATAATAATTATTATGAAAATATTTAATTAATTCAAACTATATTGATATGAGTTTATGTAATTACTCAATACTTAATTACTTATTAAAAACAAATGTAAATATTTTCACCATTTTTGGGTAATAAAAACTACGCACTAGAAAGACCACATAAATATATCTCATGTCTTTAATTTTAAAAAACATTATCCTACTTTATACTTTAGACATCCATAATCATCATGATTATGATGAAAAATTTTGGCATTATATAGAATCTTATGTAACATTATACGATATATTAAAATTTATAGCTAATAAATATTAATTTTATGAATGTGAATGCAACGATTCGAAATAGCTACTGATCTTTTAATACAAAGTATCAGTTTACGCCTCCCAATAAAAATATCAGGTTCACTCGTAACCTGGTCTCGCAAGTGATGATACTCGGTAGCTCTTCATGATATTACTATTAAGCTCATACTGAGTATGTCTATAAGAAGTCTTTAATCAGGTTTTTTAGTAGAAAGAAGTTTATATTAAAATTTCTTTATTATAAATTACAGTTATTTTAAAGTTTTTTTAAAGTATATAGCAATGTTGCATACATTGCTCTATATAAATATAGGTAATTTACATACTACTAAACTATATTGAAATAAAAAGTTTAATATATACTTTATAAAACTGCTGGAAAAAGTTAGTAATTTAATAAACATTAAATAGTAAAAGTGTACTAGTTCCGGTTAAAGTACAGTGCTATTAAAATATAATATATTTATGACATGCTTAATGCAATACGCAATTAATATGACTGTGGACTTCCAGATTCATAGAGCTGCTTTAGACATTGAAGTTAATTTATAGTCACCATAAAACAATTCTTCAAACTGCCCACAAAAAGGTGGTCTATTCAAAATGCCTTATGAGATAATAGAGGACGAAACAGGACAAAAGTCTCCACGCAACACTATACAGAAAAGGCAGTAAAAAAAATAAACCCATCTGCCCATACGGATTCTTGGACTATTTATTCCTTTAAAAATCGATATTTAAAGTTAAGTACCAATACTTTACCTTGTAACAATACGGCAGTGTGTGAGAGGGACGAGCGTACTAGGAACCGAGTGTTCGGAACTGGACATTTTAATTTATGACATTTTTTTTCTATCTAACATTACAGTTTGAGAAATGGTGCTCTGACTTGAAATGTTTTTGTTCATAGGTACCGAGAAATCGAGGAACGGACTTCACAAGTCGACAGAGAGCATTTATAGGACGCCCGTTAGCTCTGTTGTTTGTGTTCAGATCGCGTTTCCACGATCTCCATTGACAGTAGTCTGTACTATTTGTTATCATTGTGTCGATTCAGTTATTGTAAGGGCGTGCTCCGTGATATCGCAACATTGGACATTCTGTGGTCACATAGGCCGCACTGTAACCAGGATAGCGTAATTCAACCACTCACCATAAGGCGGAGCGTCAGCTTGTATGCCATTTCTATTACATAAAACAGTTGCTAAAGTGATTTGTCAAATCAATACTTGTATTTATGATTAAGCATGTGAACCACTACCTGTTTATGTATCCTTGGCATTGACATCAAAACATGACCAATCAATTCCACTATCCATCATATCAATTACTCAACATCATATGCATGATTAAGAATAAAGTAATACTTACCAGTATGTGTCCGCTTGTGTATCTTGAGGTTTTCTGATCGCGCGAACACTTTGCCACATCCAGGGAACGGACAGGGAAACGGCTTCTCACCGGTGTGCACGCGAATATGATTCACTAATTTGTATTTCGCTTTAAACGGCCGGCCGTTTCGTGAACATCCCTGCCAAAAGCACGCGTGCGTCGTACACTCTGGTCCGCCTACATGTTCTACAGTCAAATGCGTCACGATCTCGTGCATACTCGAGAATAGTTTGTTGCACATTTTCCGCGGTGGCGGTTGTTCCGGGTCGAGCCACTGACAGCGCATGTCACGCCGCGGTGGTGCTCGCACATATCGAAGGAACGCGTGTGGTGCGTGGGCGTGCGCGTGTGGGACGAGCGGAGGTGCACCGCCCTGATAGTGGACGTCGCCGCGCCAGTCCCAGCTCTGCTCCAGTGGCTGCTGAGGAAACAGCTCGCCGCAGCCTCCGTACTCTCGCAAGTATCCCGTTTGGTACGAGTGTAGGGGATACGGCTGATAGTGTGGCGGATGGTGCGGTGGAGGCGGATGCGGCGCGGCGACACGGTGCTGGCCGTCGACGCCACACCCCGGCTGCGGTGACATTTTCAACCCATAGGAGGCGAGGTGCGCGTGGTTGGTCTCGAGGAAGGCGTTCATGGCGGGGGTGGCCGACGCCGGCGCATAGCCCCATTCGCCCGCCACCATCCACGCGGCGGGCAACACCCGCTGCAAACGTCGCCACTGAACGCGTCGTCGTCGACGCTGACAGTCCCAAGGTCACCACCGAAGATTGTCACGTCGCCTTGCGATACTTCAGAGGGTTGCCATCACTCTTCAAGTTTGTGACGGGCCTGTTAAGAAATGAAGAAATAAATTTATTAACTGATCCTTTTTGTGCTAAAGAAAAAAAGTGCTATTACCGGTGTATTAAATACATTCTAACCGAAGCCGAGACAAATTCAAAATCGTTTTTCAAAAGAATAACGTACAGTCCGTGCACCCATAACCGGCGACGAATATTTTATTTTTAATAAAAAAGTGAAGCAGGTACTTTTGGACATTAAATTAAACTGTGGGTAAATTTATAGGACATTTTTATACGCCTGAGACAAAAATTTCGATTGTGTTCGTGTATATTTAATTTTAGTTTATTTGTTAGGTTGGCTCCAATCTCTTTTATGAGCGAGGTTTAGCATCGATAGTTTATTAAAATAGTTTTATGAATGATAAAACCTGTTCTACTGTGGTTAGCTTACGATGGCGACCACTTTATTACTTTGCAGCCCTTTATACTTAATAGGTTACTATTTTGGTGATACTGATTATACTTATTTGTGAAATACAAATAAGTATAATTTTTAGTTTACTTATTAATTTATGGTACTAGGCACAAGTCTACTACTTTTAATAACTTTAGTCCACATATCTCTAATTACTCTATCTAAATAAATATAACTTGAAGTTTTGTCCTTGTATAGAATTCTTAATTACTTA
The DNA here is from genome assembly GCF_030625045.1 of Achroia grisella. Classification (NCBI taxonomy): domain Eukaryota; kingdom Metazoa; phylum Arthropoda; class Insecta; order Lepidoptera; family Pyralidae; genus Achroia; species Achroia grisella. The sequence continues at coordinate 2,729,533 of NW_026712841.1, forward strand.
AGTAAATATAGTGCAATTCTAGTATTAATTAGTTATGGTATATTATACTCATAAGTGCTACAGTAAATGACGTATTAAAGAAAATAATCATAGTGTTTCATTTCCCAGTAATTAGGTATATCATACTTTAGAACATAATAATGTTGAACGAGTTATGGGAATTGGTATATTTTCACAGATATATAATATGTCAAAATACAAATTGAAAACAGGTAAACATAAATTATTTATAAAATAACTTTTTGAATTTTTGAAAAATATAACATTGCACTGAAATAAATGTCGAATTAATATCATGGCCTGATTATCATTGTTATATTAAAATTATAAAAACGATTTCATAATACCAATAGTAGTAGGTACTGTATATCTATAATAATATTACATACGAGACAAGGCTGTGTGAATTGTCTAGTTATAAACAATTTACACAATGTGTAGTCAGTCCCAACTGATGGAAATACTTAGATGTATTTTTCGTAAATATATACAGACCGACCGAGACCAATTCAAACATTCACACTCATGAATACAAATAATAATAATAATAATCTTTATTTGTCTCAAACAGAAACTTTTTACACAATACAACTATTGCCCATAGAATAATATAATTTAAAAACTAATGAATGAGACAAAACGGTCTATAACTCAGTGAGGGCAGTGATTCCACCCTCTCTGCTATTCTGTTATAGCCTTTATCAGTAAAATACAATGTGAGATCGACGACGACGATAGCATATTAAGTTTTAAACTACAACTAACAAAGTAAAAATGAAATTGCATCATGCGAGGAATTGAAATCGCGACCATTGGAAGTAGTATTATGCTAAATCGTTATACCACCGAAGCCGTCAAAATATAAATAATATATATAGTATATACTTACAAGTAATACGTAAATTATAGTTTGAACTAATTTATCGAATGTCGCCATAATTATTTTGCCATAGGTAACCAGAATATGCACAAAAAAACTTTTTTGACTATATTCAACGGAGCTTGCTAGCAGCAGAGATAAGATAATATTAAATACTACTTAGTAGTTAATTACAAGTAGTTTTCAATCTCTTAAATTTAATTTCCAATACACGGCTGGAGTCAGTTATAGGCCATCCTAATGTAGTCCTTGATATATAAAACACAACTAAAGTATGTTATACATAATGTTAGAGCCCATTATGTATAACAATCATTTTAGTACCTGTCGTAAATGGCATAACCAGAATATTATTTTAATATATATTACATATTAATTATTCGACATTAATTCAAGCTAATATGATGGTGATGACGATGATGTAATTCAACAGTAAACTATTTATATTGGTGCTGTTATTTATCAATGCAACAAAACATTTACATTGTATATATTGTCATTTTCCATAGTTGAGAATATAACTTAATCATACTGCATCTATTATTTCTGTATGTACATAGGCCTGTAATTTATCAACCTGTAAGTAGGGCTATACACCGACTTGACTTACTGAAAGGGTTATACACTAGGGATACGTGCATAAAAAGTAAAATATTAAGTAGTAATCACAACCTAGAACAATTCATACAGGGCCATCTAGTTACAAACTAAATAGATCTTGTATTATAGGTAGGTACTAAACTACCTACTTAACTACTAATTAAAATACTTAAATATTTTTTGTAAATATGTAAGTATATAGCTATATATTAACACTAAAAACAATCATTAATGTCACCTTTTTATCGTGGGTACGAGAAGTCGAACCCGCGACCATCGGTAGTAAGGTAGTGAGTGTGTTACCGCTACACTACCGATTCCATCTAGTAACCTACTTTGATGCAACCAACTTGTATATTTGGACGCAGAAATGCAGAAACAAAGCAACATCATAACAATAACTTCTTTATGGTTATCACATTTATAATGTATAATGTAACAAATGTTTTGTTAACTTCAATAGACATACAAATAAAGGCAATCTAATATGGGCATGAAAGTTTAAACCTCGTTCAATGTAAGTAACAAAATCAAAAATAATCTTAAAAAGAATCTAGTTAAGATTGATTTTTTAACTGTTTATCTACTTATTTTAGTCACACCCAATAAATACATCAGTACTGTCAATCAAAATAACTGTATATTTTTTGCTAACATATAATCGCGTTACTTGAAAATAATGTTGTTTATGTATTGTTTGAAACACTTGAAACAGGGTAGGCTGGGCACAACAGTCCCAATCTACCTGAGTCCGATAAACAATGTCGTTCTTTCAGATTTCCATCTAATCTTTACATTATCTGCGCGACTCCCCGCAGCGTGGCCGCTTCATCACAAAGCAACGGGTTGACAGATCTCTACGGACAGACATGGAGCAATGGGATTAAAAATCAAACAATTAAATCTTTAAATCAATTTCAATCTATTTTGATCTCTATTCCTTTTAAAATAACATTACACAATTGAGTTTTGAACGGTAAATGTAAGATGGTCACAATTTTGCAGCTGCCATACAAACGTTTTTCACAGTTTTAAGGAATTAGTCATAATCACATTAGTATTATTGAGATGTGCAATGCTTATCTGTTTAACGGGCGTATATTTATTACTATAAAGTCTTTAAAGTGGAAAAGTGGATGAAGTCTCAATTGCAAACAACTTGTCAAGCAAAAAATACCTATTAAGCGTTAAAGGTTTATATCTATGTATTGTAATTAACCTTCTTAATCCATTATAAATATCTTCGTAAATATATTTAAAATCTTGTTAGGTACTTTATATCTTATGTTTTTTGTAATATACTACTGGTGCAATAAATAATTAACAGATAAATTAATAAAATTTAGCTCATATCTCAATCTATATATACCTATAGTATATATGTATACCTTAAAATTTATTGTAACATATATACCAAAACAAATTACAAAAAAAACAATACACTGCACTTCTGTTAGAAGTGCAGTGTATTGTTTTTTTTACAAATAGCACAAATTTAATATTAGTGATATTAAAAAAAACGTTACAAATCGTCTTCACATTAGGCCTACTACTATTTACTACCTATTTACTTTACATTAACCTACTAGTTATATCTACAGATAATTATGTCTACTTCATGCCCGCTACCTATCCATAGCATATAAATGAAATATAAGGCTATTGATAACGTCCTGCGACAGCTGCAGGATCGTTAAAGGTGATTAAAAAATATGAGAAATGATTTTTTACTTGTCCACATTATTAATATTTAATTAACTTACCACAAGGACTACATATGAAAAATTAATTCGTTTACATATACAATAAAAATAAATTATATAGGTAGGTAATCATTCTTTATTATTCTTGTTTTTTCACCTACATCTAGAGATTAGAATTAAAGTCCATCACTATATTATTAGTCAATATTGAGAAAACGCTGAGAGGAAAATTTTCTAATTACAGAATTTTTGACCAGAAACAACTAGCAACTGATGTGTACTTACATACTTAAACTACTTACTATAAAAGTATAAAAAATGCGTCAAGTATAACATGTAGTATGTTTTTATTACATAGAGACTATTACTTAATAAATATTATATAAAGAATATTTAAATATTTACGTTTTTGGTAATAAAAATAAATATTGGCAGGAAAGGAAAACAATAATGATTCTACGAATGTATATAGAATGAATGACCATAATATTAATAGAAATATTAAGAACTTATAAGATACAATCTATTTACCGTCGCTGCCTATCTTTAGTGTTCCACATTATTGAAATATTAATTAAGTTATTATTTACCGGTTAGGCTATTAATTGAGTAAGTACAAATATTAAAATAAAGTTTCATTTAATAACTATGGAATAACTGAAATTTATGGTATCCATTCATACTAATATTAAGGCGAAACTTTTTATTTTTTATACGTTAGTTCGTAAAGAAGAAACTAAAAGAATACTAGAAATTATTTTCTACATTGTTTTTGCTACCTTTATTTAGGTGTAAACAATATGTCTATGTAGTAGACAGTGCTATATAGTAGATGCAGCTACAAGTTTCATTATTTATAGGTATATATTTATTTTATTTATAAACCTACATCTTTGTATCGAATAAAAATATATATTATAATGTATATAACGATGAAAATTGGTAGACGGTGTAAGCGTAAATTAAAACACCAATTATATTATATTGTTAAGTACGTATCCACCTAACACAACAGAAGAACCGCAACGCGTCACAAAATTTATAGAAATACATCTTTTATTTTTGTAATAAAATATTATATCATATTTTTATTAACATATATATTTTATATACAAATATCATCATTTATTATGCATAAATTGTATTAGCGACACGCTCCGGTTCGACGCAGGTGTATGTAGATGTGTAATATAGAATAGAATGTGTAATAAAATTATCTATATTAAAACAAAATAGCACATGTTACTTATTGAAAAAGAGACTATCCATATCTATCAAATAACTAGAAGAAAAATGAAAAGTAGTATAACTTATATATATAAGTAAAAAATACATAAAACTTATAGTATCTATTAAGAGTAGTCAAGCTAATATTTGTTATTCATGTTAAAATAGTTCTATTAGTTAACTTCTCCTTAACGCCTTAAGGACACGGTTAATTAGTTACTTCTGCATTTTAAAATCTCGTGTTACCGATTTCTCATGGAGAATGAGATGGAGGACCATTTATCCTTATTAGAATAGAAAATTATTTTCTCAAATACCTAGCCATATATATTTTTCAAATCTACCGCTTTTTCGGAAAGCTTTCTCATCACAACAAGAAGCAGCTAGAAACTTCCGTGTTGCTTTTTTAAATTATTTCTTGTAACTACAGATCTAAGTTGAAATTAATATATCCCAGCTACGTGATATTCACTATAAATATGATGAATACGCGGCAGATGCTAATGCTAAGCAGCGAATCGATAAAAATTCTTAGAAATTTATAAATATAGAAAAGGATCAGAGAGACCAACCAGCAGCCTAATTCCCTGTGGAGTCTTTAACATCTAGAGAGGTCATAATTCATTTCCTGTTTGTTATGATACAAAAATACAACGTATATTAATATATATAACTATTACATTTACGAGTATTATAAATAGAAAGAGCGAATATTATAACGAGAAAAGTAAACTACAGAATGGCTCTGTATCTATCGTTTAGAGAAATTCTGATGATGAATGAAAGTCACAATATTTCAGAGTGACATACAGATATTGTGTTAAAAATATGAAAAAAAGATAAATGCACCTGGACGAAGTCGGGTCTTAGGGTCCGGTGACTCTTTTTTTTCTAAAATTATGATCATCACATAACTGCTACGCGCAATAATACTCCAATAATATTGCATATTATTTATAAGTAGGTATATATTATTATTGGGACTTTATTGCGTTTAGACAGATATACTTAGTTTATAGACTCGCAACACAAATAATCTTATTTGTGTAGGTAAAATCTCAATCCATCAGAATGAAATAGTAAATGAATAGAGAAATTGGGAGATTGCAACAAGAAGCTTAGGTACCCACTTGTAATTTTAATAAGTATTAACTACTATAATTTATTATTGTAAATTAATAAACAAAAATATCTTACTTGCTGAAGTAGGGTAATCCACTGTTCAACCACCAACGGAGTAGAATCGTTACTAATCACTAATTAGTCGTATCTAAAAGCACAAGCAAGTATAAAACACTTCACTAAAACGTATAGTATAGGTACTCGTATGAAAAATATATTTCAGTATCCTCATAAAACTACAGATATTGTTATCGCGTCGATTGGCGCATCGTTATAATCATCTAGTTTCGTATTCACAGCCGAATTTTGAATTGTTGTCGCGCTTTATCGCCAACATAAGTTTTTTGGACAAATTGTCACGGTCCGATTTTTCCTCGCAACGATGAAAACCTTCGCGACGTGTGTCCACTGACTCCGCTGAGGATCTCAGCATGACTGCGGGCTCCCGCGTCGACGCCCCTCGACACAGCCGACATACTGCTTCTTAGAAAATATTTTGTACGAGCGGGCCCAAAGGTGCGAACGCAGCCTTGTGCGCCGGAGAAGGGCGGGACGCCGTCAACTTATTTATCCAATGGTACCGGATTCGATGCCGCAACCCTAATCGAATACTATCTCTTTCGCACTAATACATTTTGGCATATAACAATAGAAACAACAAATCTATTCTGATGAAGCAAGAGTATAAAGAAGAAAATTTCTTGGTGTTAGTGTGATAATGCGTTCGCTTTATCAGATTTACGTTGAAAGCTTGCCGTTAGCTTTAGAAGGCGCCTTCTATTGCTTTCCATTCTGGTAGATCGGTAGATAAACGAGTGCGAGAGAGACGACAGTTAGCCGGGAAATGTTCCGGCTAATGTATTTTCCTGTGGGAAGGAAAACACATGTCGTCGCTTTTAATTTAATACGCGTCACGCTGCGATCTCGTGTAGCGCCCATGCGTAGCTTATTTTTCCGAGACCTTTCGGTACTCTACAATTACGCTAGTTGAGTTAAGAAAGTTGTTATTGCGCACCATAAATAATGCTGAAATGTTCGTTAACTGTAATTTATTGAAGCAATTATATAAAAACTTCAAAATAAATGGGGCCAAGAAAATGAGCGATGTAATATTAGATATTTTATTATTATTCACAATTGAGAGCTTTTAGTTTAGTTTGAGTCGAGTTTAATGCAGTTTAGCATTCATTTTTAATTTATTTGTAACATTATTTAGAATAGAGTACTTCTCCCTTATCTTTACTAATATTACAAACGCAAAAGTAACTATGTCTGTGTCTGTCTGCCTTTCACGTCAAAACTACTGAACCAATTTAAATGAAATTGATACACAGATAGTCTCTGAAAAAGAACTTAACAAAGGCTTACTTTAAATGCGAAAAAAAGGTTGAAAGAGGAGATCAAAGATTGTATGGAAGTATCGTCATTTTTAAAGCTAGAAGCATGAAACTTATTTTTTAGCCTGTTGATGTTTGTAAAAATGTTACCCTTAAGGGCGTAAAATAAAATAGGATATGAAAGTTTGTATAGAGATTCATAATTTTTAAAGCTAGAACGATTAAACCTTTTTCTTTATTTGCTCATTTTACTTTCCACGCAGATGAAGTCGCGGGCACAGCTAGTTCTATATATAAGTATCTATCTCTACTGTTCTTTAGAATATAATATTTGAAAACTAAGATTTTATCATCTATCTGTAATTTAATTAAATTATTTAGAAAAAATGATTATTAATATTAAAATATAACTGTATTTTATTTTTTTAACTACTATCATCTTATTATATGTTTAAACAATTAAATTATTTTAGTTAGTAATGAATGAATAAACAAGGTAAACAAGAGAAATGAAAAATCAAGAAAAAGAAAGTAATCCATTATATTATGAAATGTGAAGAAATAAATACAAAATTATTTAATTCTATCTTTACCTGTTGTTAATTTTGTCTGACCTGTACTCAATATCATGTTTATTATTCATTACAAACAGTAAGGGAAATACAAATCTACCGGAGAACAATTTACTCGTTACCTAACTTCTCATTTTGGCTCTGTCCCATTTTTCTTTTTATATAAACTAAGCCACGACCAATTAACATTCCACGGCCAAGTGTGCCACGCCAAATGAAATTTGAAATAATTAATTTGACATTCCTCTCAGTGTACGTAATTATTTTGTAAAAAGTAACATTCCACGTGATCGTATGTGGAAACCGGCACGCCCCTACGGGACACGATTGGTCGCCGCAGAGGCTCTCAAGCGCCGCGGGGCGGGGGCCGCACGCTCTCGCGCACGTTTTTTTATTTTCATTACCATTTATTTTCCTCCAGTGCACGAATGTTCGTGATTAATTTAATATATCCTCGCTGAGATACTTTTCTCACGCGATCCGTAGGTTTTTTGTATGGCTCTACATTGTTAGTACCTAACTAGTTAACGCTTACTCCGTATATGGTCACTTCTCCAATGCTAATGAAGTATTTTACTGGTAGTCGACTCACTTGACTTCGTTACAGTAATTAGTTGCTAATTGCTAGTACTAATGTAACATGTTTGACTTTTTATTGAATGAATGTTGATAAAGTAATTATACAGTATCTACATGAGTACCAGATAATGATCTGCTGTTGCTTTGTGAACAAATTTGTCTTCCAATTACTTCATTCAAACAATGTTTCACTTATTAAGCTAATTGGATTAAATACATCTTAATTTAACATCACTATCTCCTTATGGGGTGGATAGAAAGTACAGAATACTACCGGACTACCGGTTTATCGTGATTAATAAATAAATGGCATAACATTTTTTTTGTATGTATTTTATCTATTTTAAAACAATTTTCATTGCAAGGAAAAGTGTAATCACATGTTGGCTAAATTAATAATTCCACTTCCACTCCAAAACTACGTAAAGGATTTTGAAGCGGGTTTTTTTTAAATAGGTAGGTAGAGTGATTCAAGAGGAAGGTTTATATGTATAATACATGTACACCCGTGTGAAGCCGGGGTGGTAGCTAGTGATATATACAATATAAACCCAGACAAATACAAATAACCATACTCCGGAGTACAAATGTTTGTATCGTCCGAGCTATTGAACCCGTAACCATTGGAAATAAAGCAGAAAGGTGTACTAAACCGCTAGACTACTGAGGCCTTTAATTAATTAGTCATTAAGTGTATGTACTATATTAAATACCTACATAATATACATTTTAAATACAGAGGGAAATAATATCATCTCATAAATATATAAATATTGGCTATTGTAAAATATGGAATTAGTCACCCAGGAAATTAATACGTCCCTTTGAACAGAGTCCACGTGTGTATTGTAATTTATTATATGTAAAGTTATTGTATATGCATGTGCAATTACAAATAAATAAAATGATATTTTCGTACATATAAATAATAATAATAAAATGTTTTCAATAACAACAACTACTTATTTAACAGAATTAAATCTGAATAAAACAGTGGGCATCCAGGTTAGCAAGCTCACACAATAGAACCCTCTTTTCTCCAACACCATGTTGCGGGTTCTCTAGGTATTTCATTATAATAAATAACGTTATTATTTATTTGGGTGTTTTGGGAGTGATGCTAGCTACAAATTACCACGGACAATGCCTCCGCGGGACATCGTTCTTATTAAGAGCAGACCACCAGATGGCGGATTGAGCGCCCCTCTTTCTATAAACAATATTAAATTAAAAAATGTTTATAATTTCATAAATTAAAAACACAATCGATTTATGTAATATTACCTGTAAATAAAAACATGTAAAATTATTGTCAATTTTAAAATTGTAATTTATCGAATGAAAATAATGCCAAGTAAGTTGCTCTTTGTAAGTGTGTCTGTCAGTCAGTCTTCCTGAAAAGCTGTCAAAAGGTTTATTTTTGTTACGTTTTTATCACTAAACAGCTGAAAAATTCAATTTGATACCAGGTTAGATTGAATCACGTATCTGAATACAGTCTATCATATATTTAGAAAATTAGTTGTGAGGTAGGAACTAAAGTTATGTACCTAAGTGTGTGTGTAGTAGAAGTCCAGAGTATCTAATAGCTAGTATTTCTAAAAAATAAATCACTGTATTCGTACAGTACCTATACAAAAATATATTAATACAAAATGCTTAATACATATTTATACATAATCAATTCATTTCAACTACTCTTTTTTTAAACTTAGAATAGTTTATACTGTTTGATATTACTCAATGCCTACCACTTCACATTTATATTTATATTTCCAGAATGTTATAAAAGCCGAGATATTTATATTTCCTTAAACCGTTTATTATGTAAGAAAATATACCTATATAAAACCAGGTTGTCATACTAAGATGAATTATCATGACGTTAATGGATTGTCATGACGACAATCAAAGTTAATATTAAAGCCAAAATAATATATATATTCATTTAGGGCACTTGTGAACGTCAAAATATTAATGCTGACATAAAAGGTCGTAAAAATAATGACCGATTGCCATAGAAGATGAAGAACGTCAATCTCAATCAGAATAGTTTTCTTATTACTTTTTAGTAGTTAATTTACTTCAAATATGAATGAAAAAAACATTCGTGATTTATCAAAATAGATATATTCAATATATTTTTTCTTGGTCTTGTTTCTAAATCGAATAACGTGAAAAATTGCGTTCACTGATGCGAGAAAATGACACGCTCCATTTTCCTTCTAAAGTCACTGCGTGAGAACTTTCCTTGAAAGTATAATCAGCGTGAAGTGCTAATTTATGTATTAAAAATTTTTATTTTTAGTTTTAAAATGTCATATTAAACTTTTATAAATAAACTTGAACGTTCTTAAAAATGTTCTTAACGAAAAATCAATAATTAGTTAGTCAAATGAGTAATAATAACCGACATTACAGCTAGACTATGCTGGACTTACTCGTTTTGTATTTAAGTCAATATATCACAAATTATCTCTCCCTAATCCATCAAAAATTACAGTCTTAAGAGTATGATATCCTATTTTTTTCTGAATTTAATAAAATAATAATAAGGAGCATATTTCAAAATATTACAAGAAAATTCATCATACCTTAACGAATTTGCTAGCGGAAATGGGAGTGTGGCGGCCATCTGGGTTAGAACTAGAACCTACTGGAAACCTAGAAACATTAAAACGGAGGGCGAAAAATCGTTCCGTAGTGCGTTGTTTCAGTAAAGGCGACTGTCCAGCAGTAGACTGTAGACGACGGTTACCACTCATCGTTATATGGGTCGTCTATTTGTTCACCATTCCAATTACAACAAATACATAATATTTACACTCTTGAGCAGGCAAGTAAAACGATTTTCTAGAGGACAACAGTAAGAAGAATAATACATTTGATTATCGATTTTAGTATCAATCAAGTTTACAGTCTTGATCATGATGTCCTAGCTCATAACCTAGACCTAGGTTATGAGCTAGGACCATCCTAGCTCATGACCTAGCTATCATCAAACCTATTCTATAAGAATAGATATAAAATATAAACATCTCTGATGATTTGATTAATGGAAAAAGTAATTTATTTTCCAATAATATGTATTTAAAATATTTTATTATTAACTGTGAAGACTTATTGAGAACATAATTTTATAAAGATATTTTAAATAACTTTGATTTTTGTTTCTATCAAAACGAATGATACGAATAACTCGTTGAAGTCTAATGTACTCGTAGGCTCAGAGCTATAACAAATCTGCAAATCGCTGCCGATTCTATAATAAAGTTTATTATTATTTAAGTAGGATATGTATCTAATATCTTCAATACATAATATAATAAATACACACCGTACAGTACCAGTTCTTTCCATTCGGCTAGCTACTTCGTATACTAATAGCTAACGGTAGGGATTGTGATAACAAAATGTTTAGCATAAGGAGGCGTAAGAGATATGAATTAAAAATTATGACTTGGCTTTGATTTTAAAATGCATAAGTATATAACAAATGGTAAATTAACCATCTAAGTCGTTCAGTTCTCTTTTTTATATATTTACTCTCTATAGCCTTTTTAGTAACAACAACCGTATTTCCAGATAAAGGTGAATACTATTATTAGGTTAGGCCGTATATTAATGTATCTTCCACATACTAATAGCCAGTCACCAAAATATGCACTAGAGTTCTGAAGCATGTAACTGGCCGCTAATAAAGTGGACATTATTTTAAATAAAAAAGAAGAAATAAGAGAATGATCATCGGTCGTCTTTTGTTTTTGTTAATAGAAATATCAGAGAATTAGTCATTGTACTCCGCTTTACGCCTGTAGGTTAGGTTAAGTTCTTGTAGTTGTTTTTGTTACAGTGGCTATTTCCACGCCGCTTCACCACTATAGTAGGTGTAATATTAACTAACCAATTGAGTCCTAATTGTAACTGTACTGCATGTAATTAATTCAACGTATGAAAGGCTCTGGCGGACTATTAACGTGGTCCCTATGAGTTCGCCGACACAATTGATCGTGATCAAGTTTTTGCCTCCTCTCTGATTAGATTCGGCCGCGTGACGCTACGTTTGTACGAATCTACCTGCAATCGTTGCACAGACATCTGTATCTACTTCTATCTATATACATCTAATATATATTGTTATGTAAATAATTAGTGTATGTTTAAGCAGCTGGTACGGCAATGAAGCTTATGTTCAATCATCATCAGATTTACATAAAAAGCACCATGAACATGTGACGCCAGTGATAACACATATGAGTTACAACTCTGGAGAACTAAGATGTCATGCCTCTATTCCAAGTAATTTTACTGACTTATCTTACCTTGAACCAAAACACATCTTATAATCGAGATGCTTGGTGGTTAAAATAGGTGAAGCAGAGGTGACCCAAACAATTGTGATAAAAATATATGTGACACAGGCAACCACATAGTGACTTTTAATGGGTGAAAATGGAATGAAACACCTACCTTAAACTGATAGTAGTCGGCTGACCAGTGGAGGATCATCGCATCGCAATGGAATGGTGCTTTCGCTTGCGGTATACGGTTGGCGGGGCACCAGTTGTGGATTATAGGGATGAGCATGAGGTCAGGGCAGTTAGCCCTACGTGACAAATCACCTGGAATTTATCCTGATGGTTTTCAGGGGGAACGATGTGGAGGTCAATCTGACATAGTACATAGCTAGCAATAGGGTAATCAGTCTACCTCTTTACCCATGGGTACGTAATAATTAGAGATGCCTACAAAAATATAGAAAGATTAAATAATTTTCACTTGGATCTCCGTCAACATAAATAAATAACCCTGGACAATTAAAACAACGCCATTCAGTCCCATGGTAAGCAGATCTTGTGTTATGAGTTCTAGACAACTGATATAAATATTTAGATCTTTTTTGTAAATACATACATAATATACATAAAAGACACCCAGAGCGATACAAACAATTATACTCATGAATACAGATGTTTCCATTCATGACCATCGGAAGTAAAGCGGTGTGCTAAACCGCTAGACCACCGCGGCCGTCATAAACATGTATTAAAACAAGCGGAAATACCCTTACACTGCGTCTTAAACCTAAAATCCTCTATCAAATCAAATGTTCAATAAGATTGTACAATGTAATACACCTACACAGACACCCCTTAGCACGCCATTGCGTTACATGTCGTTTGCGACTATAAGGCGTACCGAAGAAGCGAAATACACTTATATATGCTACAATAAGCGATTGTAATTTAATATGCCAATTGCTCGAGACGAAATTGAGCAATTTATACACGTCGTGCGCCCGCGCATTATACGCTGCGGCTCCGCTGCGACTCCGCTGCGACCCACTGTGTGCGTGCGGTTTAATATACGGTTATTATGTGCACCAGGTAGTAGGCAAGTAATTAACGTTATTAAAACCAGATCGTTATTAGTTTATCTGTTATGATGTGGATAAATGTAAGTGCAACTGTAGGAACAGGTTATTTTTTTAGGTTTATGTGGAGTTTATAACATGTTTTAGTACATATTATCTACTACAGCAAAATTGACAGTAATATTTTTTTTTATTTTATTTTATATCCCGTTCACTTTTTTTGCTAAACAGGTACTTGTAATATACGGGCAATAAAAAGCCTTAATATTTAAATTTATGTCTTTCAAAATTTCATAGTAACATTCATATCTACTAATAAGTATAATTGAATACGTGGTTTGATACTTCTTCATAACTAACCGGCTGTAATGTAATAAATTTGGTAGGGAGATTATAAATAATGTAAAGTCCTAAAACAGAAAACTCAATATAAACCTTAAGCAACTAAGCAGATATGAATAAATATGACCATACCAGCAAAATATAATTCGAGAGTATCATGTTTACTTTCTCGCACTGAATTACTTTTTATAACTCAAGCTTTATTTACTTACCCCAGCCATTGCAGATACAAAGTAGCATTACTTAGCGATAGACTCCTGTAATGTGCAGATCGTTCATTCCTTTAGGAAATTCCAGTTTTTGTTCGCATGTGTTATGCTAACATAGGTTTGCTTGTGATTCGAATTGCGAAATCTTGCAGTATGTGGTTGATAATGACGGCAAAAATCAATCATTAAGTTGAAGTCTCACCAAGTAGGAGTCAATGTTTTATAGGTATTTAATACGAACCGACTTCAAAAAGAGAAACATTTCATATCGATATTTTTCTACATTTGAAACCGTATATAAAATAAAGTATTGTTTAATGATTTAGAAGACTATTATGATCTACCCACATTCTTGGCAGACTTATGTTAAGTTTACAAAATAATAAGCCACATAATTTTGTAAACATAACATAAGTCTGTTTTTTCTGTTAGTAACTCTTTATTACGAATATTAATTTTATCACGGTTTTATTAACTGATTTGGAGACATTTTCGTAAGGCATATTAATTATTTGTTCATGAAAAAATATTGTATAGAGTGAGACAGTGAATATAGATATATATACTGTTTATTACAGTAAAAAACTAAAATAAAACAAAATAGACAAATAAAAAAAATATTCCTACAATTTAATTCTAATAAACTTTTAATTAAAAATTATAATATTCTTTAATAAAATGTAAATAAAATTAAAGTGTGTTAGTTATTAAATAAACATAAATCCATACTAATTTTATAAATGCGACAGTGTGTCCATGTTTAGTTACCTTCCTGTTTATTACCTTTTCACAACTAAACGAATAAACTGATCTTTATGACATTTGAAGTGAGTGTACCTAGATCAATATTAGTCAGTATTTCTTGTATTTTAATACATAGGATTAATACTTTACCTGAATTCAACCAAATAAAAGACATGAGCCGATGATTTGCAATCCCCGACATTAAGTCACCTACCAACGCTGAGTCAGGGGCAATTGAACATCGACGGTTTCAAATACTTTTTTTTATAACATTAGACGAGTGAGCCTATTATTTAGATATTTTAATCAAGACGATCAATCGTAGTGTATAGATATAAAGGAAGGTAATTAATAATAACAGATCGAGAATCGAAAGCAAGCCGCACGCCGTCGCGGCCACATGCCGCAGCAAAAACCGAATGGAAATGGACCGATTCGAAACGGGCTCGATATAAAACGATGACGATTGTGCCGTCTCAGCCCTTTTTGCTCTAATTCAACCCGTATTTTAGATGATTTGCGGTATCTGAACAGGAGACATCGACAAACAAAAGGACGCCCGACAAAATACAACTCATCAAGTCCTAAAATAAAATTGCTTTGGTGAAAGGAAGTTTAGAACTGTATTGTTATTAATAAATTCTAATCAAATCGGGACGAAATGATTTTAATCGATAACTAAGAGCTTTATTATAAGGACGAGGTTGTATTCAGACAATACTGCAAAAAGAAAATTATATCCTTTTCTTTTACATGCCTAATAGATTGGTAGTTTTCTGTTTGAGTCATTGCACAATTATTATATACCTAATAGGCACTTAATGATTATACCTACCTTCTAAATAGAACCTGGAATCTTCTGATCAGTTGGTTGATTCTCCGGTCGAGTACAAAAGCGGTTAATTCAACTAGCGAACGACCGCAACCGCGGCCAATCGCGCGGCGCGGTCTCAGCCGCCCACAAAAACCGATCAAAGTCACCGCGCCGCCACGAATCGAACGCGACAAATTGGTTCCATTTTCAAAATAGACCAATCGTTTGAAAAACGAACTTTAGAGTGCACAGCTCACGAGAAAGCCGAGCACGTCTAATTGAACATTTGACATAGGTACCTGGATAACTGAATAGCTGGGAAAATCGTTAAGATAATAATACCTAAACCGTTATATATCATACTAGCTAATGCCCATACCTTCGTCTGTATTTTTTACTTTGTCCGTCCTCATAATAAAATTATATAATTAATAAATCAAGTAAAATATCATTAAGATGTGCCCAGCCATTTACCTAGTAAACTGACAGACAGACGCAATTTCGCATTTAAATACCTATAATGATTTGTATGGAAATACGAATTATATTAGAGTGTTCAAAAATACTGAATTTGCTCCACAATATATCTTACCAGCGTAGTTATTAGTAGCTATCCTAAAAATACTTCCATGAACTGTGATGAATAATTTGTAATTGAGTCATAAAATTATTTTTTACGTTATTAAATGTAATACATAACTAAAATAACATTAATTGAGTAACTAAATAAAAGATGATGAAGATGTTTTGGAGTAGACATATAGCCAGTGAGTTAATTTAACTCAGTAGGCATCTAGCAACTTTACTAATTAAAAGATTATTTATTTTATATAAATATTTAATTGCATAGCTTGGATTATACGAGGTGTAAAAGTTTAATTAGGAATAATAATGTATAAAATATTTATCGCCAATTATCATTCCCCTTGAAACTATAAAATTGGACAAGAGTTTACTGAATATAAGATATAATACTTGCCTATTACGACTACGTATGAAAAATTATGTGTAATTGAATGATATTGTTGATTTCTGTATTTATGGCATTACAAGAAAGCCAATCAGGGATGAAGGTACGGTAGTTGTTGATAACGTTGTATTATTTCCAAGGGGAGATACAAAACGACAATCAACGTTATCAAGATATTGCCAATCAGTGCTATTGAACTGTTGAGGGATTTAAATAAAGCCGCATAATGAATTAGATTTGTTATCTCGCATCTGTGTTCATTGGCAAGGCAATAATAGCTCAATGTATCTAAACATAAAATAACAAAAAAGAAAAATAAAATATTCTAAATTTTTCGTAATTTCGGAAAAGACTTGTTCCGAGTGATGTTAATTTATATTGAAAGTTGTCGTTTTGTCCACGTTAATACATACTATATTTTTATTTCTAAATTGGCTATTAGAATATCTATTGTGTGCACTTCTTTCCAATATTAATAATATAAAATGAATAGAGTATAGATGGTTTGATTCATTATTATATTGAAATTATCTTGTTATACTAGATCTAAAAAATTAAATCAAATGTCTAAAGTCGTCTCAACATTCTGGGGTAAATACGTATTTAGGTAGGTACAATTAGTTGAACAGAAAGAATAACATCTTGTTATACTTACTTATAATATATACTGTACAGTAGGTGTGTCTGTATAGGTGTGTACAGAATTGTCTCTGTCTTAGTAGAAAATATGAATGAATGACAATTGATTTTTTTACAACCATGTTCTCTTGATTACTTAAGAAAATGACAGATAGAGACGATACCAAAGATGCCTTAATTTTCAAAAAATTAAAGTTACCTATATTTTAAAAAATACATTTTTGACCTCTTTTCGTACCAAATGTAGGTACTTATGTACGAATAGTAGGTAGGTACTTACTGACTAGTTCTATAAATATTTTACTCTATCCTAACCTTCATGCCGAAATATAAGAATATAAATTGGTTACATACTGTTATTTCATAGCGGACATAAATGAGTTTACAATTGTCCCATATCATTCAATAATTAAAAAATAATCATTTGACACATGTATAACACGCAGATATGTATTGTTTTTATATTCCCACGTCTGAATAACTTTGTTATTATTAAATGTAATAGTATCTACCTACTGCAAAATATTTAGAAACACTTTACGGCGTTAATAAAGAAAATCTATTAGCCATAAAGAACCAGCCATCTTTTCCAAAATTAAACCAATTTTTCACAACTCATGTCTATCTGGGAAACTACTTGAGGCGGTTGTATTTCATCGAATTTTCTTCGCTTGTTTATTTATTAAAGGGTCTGACAATAAATTACGTTAAGTGGGGGCGGCGATGCCCCGCGGGGCTCCGCGGGGGCGCCCATAACCCGAGGAAAAACGCGCCCGGCCCATAAGTGCCTTTCTAGAAGGCTATATTGCTCATGTAAGGGTAGTGACGCAGCATAAGGCTTAACATGTCGAAGAAAAGGGATAATATTATAATAATAAATACATCTACAAACATTGAGAACCTTACACGAGGACAATTCATACTTGTTTATCTTATGTAGTGTCTAGGTGTCTGCTTTTTTAATGGATGATAATAGAATGGTGAACCGTCAGAACAGAAGGAAGCTCCTGTGCTGACGATTCACGGTATCGGAGCACCAGTGGAGGATGATAATATGAGCATGAGGTCAGCCCACAGCGACAAATTCATCAGAAATTTATCATTATGATTTCCAGAGAGAGGATGGAGGTTAACCTTACATAATAGATTACTAGCAATGGGATTATTAGTTCATCACATGACTAATAATACTCTCCCCTCAGGTTGTCTGTTACTTTTTCAAGACTAAATGGCTGAATGGGTGTCAATTCAATTTGACGAGAAGATAGATCGTATAATGAAGACGGTCCTATTTCAATCTATGTGATACTACTACGTATGTACTTTATGTAAATACGGTAGAAAGGGTGAAATAAGGGCAGGTTTATTAAAACAAAGTCGCAGGTAATGGTTAGTTTTTGGGACTTATTTAACCAAATGGGAAATATAATAACTAATTTTAGAACATCATAGCGTAATGGTAATACCAATACAATACCAATATTGGCTTCGATGGTCTAGCGATTTGGCTCACCGCCTTACTTCCGATAGTGGTGGATTCTATTCCACGGTGCAAACATTTGTATTAATGGGTATGATTGTTTGTATTGGTTTGAATGTTTTCTATATATATTTGAAAAATGTATCTACATACGATTTTATATAAATTGTTATAAGACAAGCTCTGTTAAGCTTAGGACTGGAACTATGTGAATTATCCACATTTATTATTAGGAATAATATAAAAAACTTATTATTTTAATACTCTTATCATCACCCTCTTCCCACCATCATCCTAGAAACTTAATATCATCCCCAGCAATAGCCACTTGTCCTCATATACCTACCTATATGTTGAAGAATATTTGACCACTGGTCGCTGGCTTCTATGATAGAAAGTGTATCTTTACAATTTGTAAGAAAGGTTGATGAATGTAAAGATAGCAGAAACGGTATAAATTAGAGCATTGAGCATTGAGAGCACCTGAGTGTAATGTTGTGTCATATATCTAAGGAGGTACTGATCCCAGGTTAATTTAAGCACTTTAGTATGACGTATTATTCCCAATTTCCCTTCTCTACACATTTCACAAAGATCTTTGTGCTTTGTTGCTTCTTAAAATGTCCTGAACATGAAAGGTATAGTGTATTCTGCATGTGTGATTTTAATGCAATTTTGGCAATAGACAAGGATGATGAGGTTTATATGAGAATGTATAATACATATACATCCGTTCAAAGCCGAGGCGCTACTTAGAACATAAAATTGTTCTTGATATATATTTGTTTACAAATAACTGTCATGTTTACATGACCACATTGTACTAATATTTAAAGATGAAATGTATACGTCGATTTGAAATTCTAATTTAGTAGCAATAAGTAACACATGTCCGTGGGCGTGTAGGGGCGTGCTGGGGCGTGGTATTGCTACCACGTCAGCGGTTCCACGCTTATCAATAACGCATTTTTCTTTATAAATAAAACGGTAGGGCATTTTATTTAATTTTGTTGATACTTCTACAAAACGCGAGGCCAATTATTAGACAGGAGTTGTGCAAGGATTTCTATTTTTACACGCGCAACTGTAACACTATATTTTTTCTTTAAATCCCCTGGTACGACGACAAATGTATTGGAGATATGCCTTGAGGACTGTAACATTACATTGAGCCGTCTGATGGCATTGTCAACTGAAAAAATGGTGTGATATTATAAGCTCTAAAAGTCATGATTAAAATCTTAATGACGCCAATAAAAAAACAGGCAATAAATTTATATGTTTGAATAAGTCTTATCGATAACAAGTCAACGCCAGATCTCATATTGGCCACTGTCATATTGTTTACAAATATACCTACCTACTTATATATATATCTACTTACATAGATACTACGTGAAATGTGGACATGACAAGTTCACCACGACATAGAAATACAAAATATTATAAAAATAATTTGCAAATATTACATATCTATCGATTAAAAAAAAGTATGAATAACCTTTTTTTTTTGTTTATCTAAACAAAAAAACCTAAATACTGTAACCTCTGCAAACATTTATTAGATTCAGATCCAGACGCTACCAGTACAAAAAGCAAACTCATTAGTAAGGGCCGACCAGGAGCACGAGAATTAATGAAGGTGAACAATAATTTAGGGTTTAATTAAAAGTGCAGCCACCCGCGGCGGCGCCTCCGCGCCTGCCGCCCGAATTATTATTTCTACATAATTTGTGAAAGCGGTAATTTAATAAAACTCATCCGCCTTTGTAAACAATGGCGCTAAGAAAGTACCCGACAGGCGACTCCCTGAGTAGACTACATAACAGCTTGATTTATTAGGTATATTAAACTAGCTGATTTCTACAACGTTGCCTGTGTGCAAATGCCCTATGTTACTCGCTGATAAAGTACCTATGTACAAATTTAAGAACTTTTATAATCAGTTATGAAATTTTTGAGTTCAACCACTATAAAAACCATCTTTCCTAAAAAAAACTTTCCTCTTTGTAATATTAGTATAGAAGATAGACCAATTATAAGGCATGTAGTTTTTATGAAAATCAATGAAATCCCGTAAGACCGTTCGGTACCACTCGAAAGTGTTTATAGAGTATGAAGATGAAACTAGTCAGATCAGTTAGCACGTCGTCGTGGCTGTTTTCAGACAGACAAGTATAGTCTACTGTCTAGAATTCAAAGAAGGCAGTTATTCCATCTTGCTATTGCTGTTTTGTTAAAGCCTTTGTCAGTAAATTATTACAATAAATAATCAAATGTCTATACCTGCATCTTAGTGTAGTCTTTTCTTTGTACATACCTATGTATGTACAAAAACAAAGAATATATTATAAAAAAAACTCACGTTGTACCTAATATGGTCAATGACTGTGATAGTGTAAATTCTATTTCTTCTATTTCTATTTCTTATTTCTTTTGTTTTGTTTAAAAAATTAAAGAGCTACTGTATTAAACTAAATTAATGACTTAAACAATCACAACATCGTTACAGCCAAACACCTGAGCATTCGTCAACGTCTTTTCTCACAGGTATCGTGTAGTACAATGCGCTTTTCAACGGTCTGACCCTCGCTAAGAGAATGGTGAATTCCCCAAATCACTGTTATTACGCGACAATAGGGCTGATGAACAAGGGCTCTTACACAAATGGAAATAGGTCATTACATTTATTGCCAACTTCTAATTGTATCGGTTTGAAGTAGCGATTTATTGAAAGATTAAATCATTATTTCACGTTTCACTAACCTCATTATAACTAGATAAGATTTATTTGGCATCTATGCGCTAAATTCATATTCAAATTCAATAAGTAGTTTATTTTTTAGACATTTTATTTCAGTGAAACATGCCAATTAATAATTAATTTCATTTCGCTATTGCAGACAAAATAATATTATTTTTTATTGCAATGTGAGCACTTGATAAAAAATGATGCCGAGACATAGGGTGAAACCTACTTTACCTACTATCGACTTGAACAGCTCAGGATTGTATTACTTCTGGAACAAGACAGCGGCATGTCCATTTCTACCGTTCCTCGGCTTTTTCAAATATTTTCGTGTGCAAAATTCGTGTTACTTCTCTTTTTTTTAATGTTTGAAAAATATTTTCTTTGTATTTTCGATGAGTTTTATAACACTCGCAAAATTAATTATTATCTACAGTCAAAATATTATTCAATAAAGTTACATTGCAACAAAGAGATGTAGCTACAAAAAGCAGTAGCAGCGCGAGTGCGCGATACTAAATAATGCAGCACCACCCTTGACGCGGAGACAATGGTGCCTAGTGCTGGAATCCGACACCGAACGGAAGTCTAAGGACCCCCGGGATGCGGCGATTTTCTTGTACTGCACTCATGCTCTCCAATATAAAACACTAAAGAGGGCTAATGTGCGATTTTTGTTATCGGCGTGCCGCGGCCATTGAAGTCAACTCGCGACGTGCATTGTTCAAAAGCATAATTACACGATTCCTTTATTGTTACCCGTGAAGAATATGTTATTTCCCCTGACTTTTGACTCGAAGCGTATTGCGTAAACTCAATGAAGGACGGTTAAATCTTCTCACGAGCTATTGAGTTTTTGAGTTTGATATTAAAATAGGTTTTTGATAATTTAGAAAAATTCTTATTATTCAATATGCGTATTCATAAATGAAGGTTTTAATGACACATAAACATGATAACTGAAACAAATTCTACAGTTATTATCATTCATATTTGTTTTAGCGATCTCGGTGGTTTAGCGGTTTAATACACGGCCTTACTTCCGACGGTAGCAGGTTTAATTCCTCGAACGGTAGGTATTAACTTTTGTATTAAAGTCCCATTCGTCTTTTTATTGATAAGATTGTAATTTTAAAATATTGTGATTCACATTTTGACATCAACTATAATAAAATTAATATCTTGTGTCTCGTGAAGAGAATTAATATGAAAGATAAACTTTCATTTAATTAATTAACCCATAGATATTTTTCACAACTTTACTTTCTCTACCCATAGTAGTAGTCTGGATCTTGGAAGAGATTGCATACTGCCTTTTGCATCAGTTTATGTAAACTTATTATTTTATTTATTTTCTAATAAAATGTATATAGGTACGTGATTGAATAGCGACTGGTAGTGCGAAGTGTTAGTGCAAGTGTGTTATGTAGGTACTGAAAGGGTAAGCACTTGAAAGTCAACAAAGTTCCTACACCGTATGCTCTTTGCGATCTTAACCTAAAAGTACTTCACTCCCTTTCATTACAAGTGGTCACGTGCGCGCGAGGGTTCTGTTAATACCTTCTTACATGATCATTGGGCTTGTGCATTAATGCAGATCATTGAACATAGTATAGTCCTTTAGTTTTAGTATGACTATTATGAATGAGCATATTACGGCAGGGTAATAAGCTAGCAATCTACGAAGAGAATGTGTCCGTTACAGGTCTAATTTGAAAGAAACTGTCTTAAAATTTCAATTAAGTGCACATTCCAAAGTTTAATTTTGTTATTCGTATCTCAGCTACCATGCTAAGATTAAGGAAACGAAAGGATTATATCTGCAATATTGGGTTTGTCAGATGGAAAATGATAATTAACCGTCGGTCGCTTGATAACATGAACACCATAGTCATCATCATATAATACGTTCTTGTTACAATATTATTTGATACTAGCTGTTCCCGCGACTTCGTCCGCGTGGAATTTATTTTTATACGTTTTTTACTAAAATAAAATAAATACCAAAATAAAAGTAGCCTAAGTTACTCCTTATTACATCAGTTGTCTGCCAAAAAAGTCCCGTCAAAATCGGTCCAGACATTACAGAGATTAGCCGGAACAAAAAGACCGACAAACAGTTAGACAAAAATTATAAAAAAAAAATTTGGTATACGTACCGAATACCAAATACTAAATTTTCTATATTCATATGCATGTAGTAAAAAACGATTATTTCAATATTACAAACAGACACCACAATTTTATTTATATGTATAGATTAGATTCTAAGTGAGGACCAAGGTACAATGCCTCTACATCCAAATATTTAAAACAAATAATATACCTAAACCTTTTACCTGCTCCTATATTTCAGGCCACAAAATATACCAAAATATGAGTATATGTAGGTAGCTTACGAAGCACGCTATTTGGTGGCAGGAAGAAGAGTTAGGGAGATGTAGGTACAGAGATTGTAGTTTCTGGTAGGTATTTTTGTCCCACTAGATTAAATTTTGTGAAAGACTGTACGATCAGTTGAATGGGTAGGTATTATATTTAGTTTAAAGGAATTATTGATACATAAATGAACATAAGAGTCTGTTCGCTGTTATTTACGGTGTGTACAATACATAGGTATAGTTAAAATCACTGTAGTAGGTACCTATAATCCTAATAAATTCCATGTGTAGTGTAAATTGTTATCTAATTATAATTCTGAATAGATAAGAACATCAAAAAGTATTTTCTTAAATAAGTACCCAGTTAGGTACTACTTCAGCTGGTTTATTTCTTAAAATTCAACAAAAAAAATGCAACGAGTTATGTACTATTTGTACTGAATGAGTTTATAAGTCGATTTTTTCCACAAGTATAATTTGTTTGATTTGTAAAGAGTCAATAGCAGTACGTCGGTATTAATACTGCGAGTCGCGTTGCTTGCGGTCTATTGTTTGACGCTTGCGGGTGTCCACGGAACCCTGCCATTTTCCCCGCAGGGTTCTGCTAAAGACCCACCATGTTAATTTTGGAGTCACCAAATGTGCTGTTAAGACTGTCAGCGCTCAATGGACTCTTGCCCTTTGAACATTTTCATTGGTGGGCTTTGAATGTTATGTCGGTCATAAAAATATCATTCAATATACAAGGCAGTTCGCACAACTGAGGCATACCTACAGTAAACTTTATTAAAAATACTATTAGAAATTACTGAATTTTACATAGGAATTTATTAGTCATACCTATTACAAAAATAGTACATAACATTACATGTAAGTATTATGATCGATGAATATAAAAAATTGGTAGAAATAAATATTGCTCTCACTAGCACATTCAAAAATTAATACCTGGTATTAAAATAGATGACTAGTATTAAACGTGTAAATTCAGATCAGGTCTATCTAAATACAAACTAAGTATAAAATAACATTTAAATCTGTCTAGCTATAATTGAATAACAAACGACTATTCAACTATTCAAACTCTATAATAATATTTGTATGATAAAATACAAACATATTTACTATTAGTGTATTAAAGTTTCATAACTTTAATATACTTTAATATAGGTATGACTTTTCAGTGTGTATTTAAATTTATTATTTTATTTTGTCTATGTAGGTACTTAAATTAAAATAGAACCGATGACTGTATAGATACTTATTTGTCTATTATCTTTAGAATAACATAAAAACGATTGTTTATAAAAATAACTACCTGTGCGTGACTTTCCCAAAGAAAGTTTCAGACTGGTGTAAAGTTTTCCTTATGAAAGTCACATTTTATTCGTGACAGTGCGTTGACCCCTTCACTGTGCATTATTACGATTCCAGAAAACTCGACACAACGTTGATCACGAACAATTAAAAATAAATTGCCGTGTGTTTTCATCCGCCGCCGGAACAAATCACAGCGGACGTGTCACCGCGGGGACCATTTTGATCTGCTTTTTTTGAAGTTGCCCGCAGAGCCAGCTGTGAGCGTACCAGATATTGCCGAAGTAGTGTCAATATCAGTGAATAATATTCCGGACACACTATAAATAATATGTCTTTACAAGCGTTATCCCAGATGAAGTAGTTGGAGGCAATTTCAACTGTCTATGTGGTGGCAAACACAACACTTGACATGCCTCTACACTTGGTATATTTAAATCCAATATGACAGGGCGGCAAGTCTACCGTCGCCGTCGTACCGTTTCTCAGACAAATTTTTCGTTTCTTATCGGAGTTTCCATGATCGTAGAGTGTTTTAAAAATATTTTTTTGGTAAGTAATATAAAGTTGTATATATCTATGTATATAGTAATGGAATAAGTTCGTATCATCCAGCTTCGTATTTGACGTTGTCGCGTTTAATCACTCATTTATAATATAAACACTTACCCACGTCCTGTGTGTAATAAATTCTGCAATTCGTAATGATTTCCGTGTATGTCATTTTATATAGACAAATTTAAATGTTAATCTGTTATTACGATTGTCTATAACTGTATCACATCGGGTAGTAAATTATTTTAGTTTTTTTCATAGATATAAAGTAGGCCCGATAAATGCGTAGACGCAGCGGGGCCCGCGGGGGGCCAACGGTCCCGGTCCCACTGAATAAATACTATAAAAATAATAGAATACATTTGAATACGTATGTGTTATT
Organism: Achroia grisella; assembly: GCF_030625045.1. Lineage (NCBI taxonomy): Eukaryota > Metazoa > Arthropoda > Insecta > Lepidoptera > Pyralidae > Achroia > Achroia grisella. The sequence continues at coordinate 2,755,509 of NW_026712841.1, forward strand.
TACCAAAATTAATTAATTTATTCACAATACTTAACACAGAGCGCTCTTCAAATTGTTTCTTTGAAAATTAGCCGTAATATTTATTACCATTTGTTCTTGAATATATATTATTTCATTATAACTAAAAATAAAATAATCACGTTTTTGTATTTACTAAGAAACAGTGAAAAGAAGTAAAGTTAAAAACAATACTTTTACAGAAGCGTTTACCAAATTATTAATTGCTACTTAAACACCAATAATTTACTTGTTTATATTATATACTAACTAATATAATGATAATACTAATATACAGACAATATCTATGTAAGTTACAGTCTCTATTGTCGAATTGTCTTGCACAGTTCATTCTATAACAAAATCAAATAATTAAATCCAACATAATCTTCAATTAAGTATAGGTATATCTAAGTTATATGGATGATACCTTTTACAGGATCTATTTTGAGATATTTTAACTAGGTATATTTGGACTTAACTATGCTTATTCAAACAATTAGAAATGACGGTAAGTGATAATTAATCTTAACAAAGAATATTATCTAAATATTGCTACATATAGTCCTATGTAGGTACCTATATTGAGAGGGAGACACATTCTGCGTTAGATACCAGTAGGTTTTAAGGTTGAACATAGAGTCACGTGGGGCAAGTGTGCGCAGCGGGTAAGTGTACGCACTCGAAGTATTTCAAAAACGGTTTATAGGTACGAACTGATAACACCCCTCCTCATTAGCGCACAAAAGGCTATACTTAGTGCAACTTTTTCACTGTCCACCGGTGAACCATTTTGTTTCCGTAAGTGAGTATTGTTTTTTTGCTTGAAATATTGCGATTTTTGTCTTAAATGAGAGACTCATTCCTTTGTAATATATTTATATTTTGAAATCATGCTTTATACCATCGAACAGTACATTTTATGTAATATAAGCCGTGTTTAATCTTTTGGTGATGACGATTACGTAATATTGCTCAGTTCTGGTTAAATTTTATTTTGATGGTTTGGGGCAAGTGTGCGCATACGAATGTCGGGTAAGTGTGCGCATGCGAATACTTACCCCGCTCCGCTTTGGCTTTGTATTTATGATGCAATTTGTTATTTCAGAGTTTAATTATACATAAAAAATGCCTCGATTATAAAAGAAATGCCGGATAGAAGTGTTGTCACAGAGGAACAGCTAGAAGCTGTTAAAAGATTAATTTCGGAGGTTGGTAGCAAACGACAGTGTGGCACCCGCAATAATGAGTGTACCTTCGTCTTGGAATGAATATGTACGAGTGTCATCCATCCAAGAAATACCGAAGTTGGCCTTAGGCATTTCTTGGATGAATGACTGTGATTCAAAATCGGCGAAAGAAAGGCAAAAAGTCAATCATTGATACTGTAAGTCCTTATAAAGTAGAACTGGAAAAACAAAAAACAAGAGGAAGAATAAATTGCCAAAAAAGAAGATACGACTTGATCTGAAAATAAATAAAATAATGAGCAGGAATTATTTTGCCCACTGTGTGGAGAAAAATACATATTTCCACCGAATGAAGACTGGATCCAATACAGCATCTGTAAGAGCTGGTGGCATGAACAATGCAATAACTTTGAAAAGGAATTATTTGAACTGATGTATTATTAGTTTGAGGATGTCTATTTTCTGGTTTATCATATGAGTCTGACTCTATTTACTGTATGTTACATGTTGCGTACACTTACCCGCACTACTGCGCACACTTACCCCTATACTTGGGTAAGTGTGCGCATTTAAACAGTTTTGATTTTGTTGATTTCCAAAGAATTTGTGTAAATGATAATTATTTATTTTGCCTTTAAGTTGTTGATTATTAAATATTTTATATAATAAACCTTGTTTTGTTCCAGTTAACTTCAAATATTTTATTATATGATACTTCAAACCTTAAGTGCGCACACTTGCCCCACGTGACTCTACATAAGTACCTACTACAGAAATTTATCATAAACCTTACTGATACCAAATGATGCTTTTGTTGTGTACTGTGTGCTTTTATTGTAACTTTAATCTTTTTTTATTTATATAACTAATCCATGTAATATCAAATGCCCAACCTTAGGCTTAATATACACCTACCATTTATTTATTTATAACCAACCCAATATCAAATGGCCTTAAAAATTAAGCTTAAAATATATCCTACCCTATATAGGTACCTATAACGATTAATGGTCTAATTCAATAACACACGATACACTGCAGGTGAAAATTTCCCGTATTTAGTTGAGATCAAATAGCTGTAGGTTGCCTCAATGGGAGGCATATAATTGCAATAATAAATACTGCACCTCCGCAATTTATAACTCGCCACGGCTCATCCATTAGCGAGCTGTCGTCATACTGTTTTCAACTAGATGTTTATATATCAAACACGACTGTGGCTGTGAAATATTGTACAATGAGAATAGGAGCATTATGTTTATGGTACCTACATGTCTAGGATATGATCGAAAGAATCATATGTTTAATATAATAAATTGAAATAAGAGATGACACTGTTCTATTGTTATGGAAGAAAGTGCAATGGTGATAATGGCCTGCGCTAATATGTGTAATGTGTATATTTCATAAAAAATATATTTATGGCTAATATCTATTATTTTGTCCTGCCAACAACTCATCTCTGTACAACCCATGGTTGACTGGTAGAAAATGCCACTAGGTGTTAAGTCCGCCCTATTTTTTACTTCTGTTTTACGTACATTAACGTTATTTAAATAAATGCACACTACAAAAGTTAGATATTCCAGCGATGTCGTATTTACCAGGAATTAATGATTTCCAGGAGAGGCCTGACAATTATTTACAATCCAAAATGACACTATAGATATGTAGGTAGTACTGATATACGAATATGAACATGATATTTTTTATTTCATTTATTTTGAATGACATTCATTTCATTTTCTTTGAGTGACTACACTAGATATTAATGATTATGACTATGCACCAGTGGAGAAGGATAAGTGATAAGACAAGTATGAGGTCAGATCAGTTAGGCAATCATGGCAAATTCACCAGGAATTTAACATGATTTCCAGGGTGACCACGTGAAGGTCAATGGGGTTATTAATCCACATTACTAGGAATATCCTTTCCCCCATTGCTATAGTTACAAAAAAATATAAGCTCAACAAATACCTAAAACAATAAAGTAAATTCAATCTCAGATACCTTTTTGTTTAGACATTGACTACAATTGAGGAAAGAAGTTACAATACAGTACATAGATCAATATGTAGGTATTTACCTATATATTGGTTTCATATAACATTCATATCAATTTATGTATTGGTTCGGTAGGCGGCGTGTGGGGCGTGGCGACCGACTGTCCCGCCCATTCGTTCACGGACCGAAAATGGTTCCTAATTACATTATATTATAACTCAAATAACTTTAAATTACATTTATTACATACTAGAATATATATTCATATGCCGCAAGAATGTTAAATAAGTTATTCCACGAAATTTATCGATTAATGCCAGAGTCGTGCCTAATTTGTGTGTTAAGAGATGGCATACGAAATGTGATAGTACCAAAGCATTAATGCTTTACCCTTTTTTTAATAATAATATATTTATTATACCGCCTAATGTGTGTCTCAGCCTCTCTTATTTATTACACTATTGAACGTCTTCATAATGATTTAATGCGCTGCGGCAACTTGTAGGTACCTATTAATATGTGCCTAAATTATACTATTATTTCTTTATAAAATTATAGAGAAATAATTATACTATTATTTCTCTATAATTTTATTGGTTTAGGCATCTGCCTAAACCAACAAAATTATAGTCAAGAAATAATGTTTCAAAAATGAACCTCAAAAATATCTAATGTCTACCTACCTACCTTTTTAAAAATAATTAACACTTATAATTAAAAAATAGATAGGTGTGGGAAATACAGGTATGCCTATACCTATATAATATTTACATAGAAGGTACTCACCTATAACAAAGATAGATATAGGTTTACCTAAGTAATAAAGATTTAAAAAAACGTAGGCTTGTTTTAGCTGTAATTTTAGTTCCACAAAGTTCAGCTAGTCCAAGAAACAAAGTTCAAAGTAGGTCTAAAAATATATTTTATCTATGTGCCTATATTCTATTCCGATTTTATTATTCATGAAAAACACAAATAATATGATTTGTCTATAGGTAAGTAACTATAGTACCTACCTCTGGTCTAAATTGATTGACACGTTATTAATAAGTAGGTAGACACCTACCTTCATAGTTACTTACAATAGATACATAGGTAACTATAATTGTTTATTCTCAGTGTCTAAAAATTATAGGACATATGTAATACACAAATTTAACTTCCACTGTGTAGGTACTAAAATTTTCTTTTACAATTAATTCCATATAAATAGATAGCCTATCCCCTTCAACTCCGCAATTTTGAGGATTAACTTTCTGCAAGTGTCTGTCATATCATGTGCATAAAAGGAGCGGATAGTCTTAATCAGCCGTCATATACCTATAGATATCTAAGCTTAGATTTGAGGACCAGTGGAAAAAGCTGATGTACCGACCTTAAATTATGGGTATAATATTAAAACAATGTACGTAGTAAATAAATGCAATCATAATTATAACAAAAACACAAAAATGCTGAATTAAGGTTTCTTTGACATATAAACAAAATATTTGAATGGGAAAGACTCCTATAATATACTGCGTGCCCCACATATTCCCAATTACATAGTCGAATATTAATACAACTTAATTTAAGTACCTAATAGATAACATATCACCTAACAAACATATACCTAAGTATAGTTAAACAATAGAATTCAGAACCGTCACTTTTTTAATTCTGATGACAAACATCTCAATCCTAAATCTCTATTATTTGTGTATCTTAGATGTTGATTATATCGGTCACACTTCTAGTGTCAACGGTGTTTCACGTAATACCCTTAAACCCGTATTTGGCAGAAATGTCGGCGCGTGCGGCGACGGGCGGTCGCACTATGTGGTGGGCCCACCGCAGAGCGGGAAACTCGAGTGATCGTCACTTATTGATCCTCTGATGTCCTTTGTAGTGCGTTTATGGCCGGCAGCTGCACAGACTTGATTAGTGATAACGGCTACCAATTATGTAATGGGCGATATGTGGGTAACATATAATTCTATGCTTATGTCTATGGCATATTATATTAATATTGTGTAAGTATGTATGTGTGTACCTGTCTATGTAATTAGTGACTTATTTAGTAGTGTATTTATGTGTAAATGAACATATTATTATTCCTGTCTTGGAGAATGCGCAAACTATCTTAACTATAACTATACGAAGTTTTTTCCGTGTAGGTATCTTAATTAATTAATTTTCGATCCGTGAGAATCTTCTACAAAGTATTACAAAAACAATAACAAAAGATAAACAAAGTTATTCTCGGGTTATGCCACGACCAAACAGATATAGATAAGGATTTATTTATACAATTCACAACATGACATATAGTCTCAAGCTAACAAAGCTTCTGTTATGGGTAGGTACTAGACAACTGATAGAATATTTTTTGTAAATACTTATATAAAGTACATATAAAACACCTATCGTACGAGGAATTGAACCGGCGCGGCGCGATGACTAAAGTATACTATGTATAACGTTATAACATGTTAACTGATCATGTCTTTATAATTTTTATATCACATATTTTAACTCTCATAAATTATAATTGAACTGTACTAATAAATTCAATAAAAATTAGTACGAATATAAAGTTACACTAGCGTGTCATAAATCAACCGACTAAAAACAATGATGTCCTTCCAAAACAAACAACTTGATTTAGTGCTAAATAAAAAATATATTCATAGATGGCTGCAATTAAAGGAAGTTTAAAAGATCTGTCACTTACAATGAGTCACGCTCTAAAATGTATTATTCAATTGTCTACAAATACATAGAAGTTGACAATGAGTGAGTATGCACAATATGGAACATAACAAAGTCTACACCCAACATCTTGTTTAGAAAACACAGTTTATGTGAAATAATGGTGGATCACGGGGCCACCGTGACCGGACACTTGCATCGGACATTGGAATGAAGTCATAAATCACTTTCGAATGACAAACAAATGAACAAAAGGTAAACAGTTTAAACAGCTAGATGACCAGACAAATTTGAAAGAAACGTCAAGTCTATAGATTTATTGGTTCTAAATGTAAACCTTACTTTAAAATATAGATACCTACTAAATAATGTCAAAGGAAGATACATCCTTCCTTCAATTTCGTCTATATGAGTAAATTCTCTGTCTTATATAAGTATGATATTAAATTTGAACTGACTATAAACAATAAATAAACTTTTGGAATAGCGATGTTTGGGGCCATTGCCGTCACAGTGGTAACATCTCCACATAATTATAAAGTTTACAATCACAAGTTAACATACATAGTCTAAACAAAGGAAAAATACAATATTGGATATATTTTGCATCTTAATTATTTTACTAAGTATCAAATGAAGATCGAATAACACTGTCATTTCCATTGCCAAGAATATAATTATTTAAATTGAAATTGAAAATGTATTAACTAAGTAACTGTCATTATATTAGTAGGTAGGTACGTGAAGCAAAAACTTTGAAACTCTTTTTACGAAACACTCACTATCATGTAGGTATTTGTCTTGTCTGTGTCTTACTGAATGTCAAACATAATCATATTAAATTTATTTGTTATAATAATAAGAGTACCTACCTATATTACTCATCTGGGAAATATTGCTCGTTCAATAAAATATATAATTAGGTACTGAAGAATACCTTAATTCATTATTTATTTATTCTTTTACTAAAATATTATTTGAAACTACTGATTTGTTTGAAAATAAAATAGGCTAATTAACAGTATAGCCTTAGAAATAAAATTTTAATAATGTTCAAACTTACCTACCTATTATTTAAATAAATAATTTGACCACTATTGTTATTAGATACAAGTTTAGACAACTCGGTATTTTTCGACTTGGTAGAACTTATGGAAAATTGATAGATATATAGATATACGTAAACCTAACTTATTTAAAATATTACTTAATATTCGAACTAACTTAATCCTAACTAACTTAAATTACTTTCTACTTATAGGTAATATTTATTAAATGTAATGTAACGCGGAAGTGCAAGTAGGTATGTCGGTGCAGGGTCGACCTACGACGCATGACATGACGATGACTATGACGCATGATCTGATAGATCATGTATTGTCTGTTGGAGTAATCAGGAATCTCCGGAACAGGTAGGTATGCAGTATGTAAGATTTGAATTACAAATATTATTGGAACAAAGTTGTGTGTAAGGATCGAAGCTGGTAGCCCTTGATTCACTATGCCTACCCCATTAAATTTGCATATGACATGAAGATAAAATAACAAAGATCACATATTAAATAAAATTTGGCCAATATTTAGATGATTTCTTCTAATTATAATTTATACATTTTGTTAATTTTTTAATGAAGAAATAAAAAATGGTTTTAATTTATGATACCTATACCTTTTACGCAATGGACCCAAGTTGATTTATTACCTCATTTTGTAATTTAGCACAAAGCGGGGCAAATTCATTGTTCCATAGACGTTGAAAAAATATATACTCAAAGAATAGATTGTTACAAAGGGCTGTATAGCATGTGGTGTAAAACACTATTGTCTGAATTGGCACTGGAACGTTTCTCATTATTTTAAGTATTAGAATAAAATATATACCCAATAATTATGGAATTCTTCTAAAAGTTTTTAATCAGAATGGTGGACGTTTTGATATTATGCATGGACATAGTAACGTTGTTTTTTTAAATTTAGATATATGTTGTATGTGGTTATATACATGATTATTCCCATATCTTTTATTTGGTTCCACATATATTCAAATGAACTTATTAATGTGTTTTGTAATACTTTGATAGATTTTTTACTATTTTATTCAAACGCTACCTACGCACTTTCTGTCATTATGCTCTACCTTAAAGGTTGTGTTTAAGATATTGAGCGATGAATACCTAATCCACTTTTGTCACTTAATACTTTATTCATAAAATAATAATTAATTTAAAATTTGTCTATTGAGTACATTTATGTGTCCATCATGATTATTTTTTAATCGAAAGCTAACCTTTAATGGCTATTAAGGGTAAATAACAGCAGCTTAACTCATACATTCAATTTGTTGGGCTAATAGATGGAATTTATATACCTAATTATATAGGTATATCCCTGGATACTCTCTGGGTAAATTCCTTATGATAGAGTTAGTGTCCCGATTTCTGCTTTATCATTTTAAACTCGACTGAACTCTGAACTCTGAACTGAACTGACTCGAAGAATATAATTATTTAAATTGAAATTGAAAATGTATGTGTTTTTTACTAGAAACCATAAGTACCTATACCATAAACATTATGGTATATTTATGGTTTCTGGAAGAACCACAAGACTGTATTAAAAATCGATTAATCCATAAGTTTACTATAGGTATATAAATAATTAGTATAGATATTAAAGAATAAGATTGGCCCGTTTGGAAGTGATACAAGATAGCACAAGGTAGCATAGTTAGCTATAGTTGTCCCACGTAGGTATATCTAGTTTTAAGCTGATTATTTTAAGCGAGAAAGTATTACCTACAAGATACGGTAATACCAGCTATATACGTAGGTACTGTATATTCACGGTGTAGTTGACCGATCTCCTCAAAATTCCCCAATATTACCAAATAATTAGTTTGAAATTTATTTCCGTACATGTACAATGACAACCTTACGAGGATATTCTTGACCTCGTACAAAGAAAACGATTTTAATCTATGGAAATAGATCAAAATATTATGATGTATGAGTTTATACAGCCATGTTGAGTGATTATATATTGAGATTTATAGTTCTTGTTCGTAGCTAAATGTTTTAAGGTAAAGGCAATCATATCTATCATGTAGTCTGTTCACAGACATCTGTACTTGTATGGGTGCGCCACGGCGACGCCGTCATCTGAACGTGTGCCATTCAGACTGATTCATTATAAACGGACATAACTGATGTTATCTCCACTCATAACTATTAAGTAGACACAATAAAGCTTGTTGGCATTTCATTAATATCTGTTGCTGTTCTCAAATAATGTCATCTTCTATTTCTATTGTGATAGGTACTCATCCTGGAATAACGCGAAAGTGTGCCCATAGTCTCAAGAGGAATTTTGATCAGATTTTTAATCAGGCCTATATAAACAAGGTAGGTAGGTACGTATACAAACTTTACCTATATAATAAATTAATCCTGTTTATTTGCATATAGGTACCAGTAATAAAATAGTAATGGATCATCCATTGGGTAATAACTCGAGGAAAACAGTCTGACTTGTAATAAGTACCTATGTACCTACCCAATGATACGTACTAATATCCCGTGTACTGTCAAATAACTTTTACTCTTTGTGCCGGTTATCTTTTCTGTGGTGAGGCTGCGTTTTAGTCTTTGTTCCGGTTATGCGTATCAATAGGCCAGTAAAATCACAGGGATATAAAATAACTTGGAACACAGGTGTACCAACGCATATATCTAGTGTATACGAGCTTTACTGTGTATTATGTGGTGACTATGATCATTTGAATACTTTGGCATCGATTAGGAGTTTCCTCCAATTTTACTTGGAGATATAGATAGATGCATATAGGCTATTAATATATTTATCCAATAAAAAGAAATACCTCGTAAAAAATCTGAAGCCAAATAATGTCCCCATTTGTCAATATTACTTGTATCTATCGAGTAAGCCCGCATGAAAATAGATATATAATAATTTTAATGATCTTTCCATCAACTCCATCAACGAGCAATTAATAAAAATTACCTCTTACATAAAACTATTAACGTCCAGCCGCGCGCGCCGCCGATAAACTGATCAAAATCATCTTCCGCTCCGATAATAAATTAATTGTTTTATTATGTCACAAGCGAGACGCGATAAAAAACCGACAAATGACCACGGAATTGAGACATCCCGCTATCTCCTTTATTAGACACGTGAAGCTCTTCTACAAATGCCAGCCGTCATAAGATAAAACCTATCGAGAGATCAAAATGGCTGCACATCTATTTTTTACCAACCACAGCGTGAGCCTTATGCTAATGAGGCCCAAAAACAAACATTGTTACAAGCCAAATGTGTAACATACAATATAAATAAATTAAATAATAAAGGGAATCGTTAAAATGGAAGAAATGTCCGTAATTTATCCACGAGTCACCTTTTAGGCATTCCGTAGATGCCATCGCGGCGGGGTCCCACCCGCTCTAGACGCGATCTCCAAATAAAAAGGCGCCACAAAAAGACGCATTCAATAAGCCGTTGGCCATTACTGGCCGTAATCGATGAAATAAATTAATAATAATGAAATCTGAAAGACATGAGATGAACATAGGCGCCCGCTGATATTTGACAAGCGCTAGATATGCGGCGTCAATAGGAACCAGTTTAGGCTGAATCTAAACGTTAGATACCTAGTAGAGTTACAAAGACCAATTTGATTCAATCTGTAAGTAAAATAAACATATTTTGTATAAATGATAATATACGTTCGTCGTATACCTATCCTACCAGAGATGTGCACACAAAATATAATGACACAAGCCGACGAGACCGCTGATAAGATATCTATTATACAAGACTTCATAAAATTGACAATTATAAGAATATTAAACTCCTGTATTCAGTAAGAAACTGTTGATGGAAGTAGGTACCATGCTATAGGGCAGTCTTAAAAAATCTACTAGAAATGATACAGAGGGAATTGCAGAAAGAGATAAAAGTAACTAACTAGGACCTAAAAACGTGAAAGGCATGTTCTCCAGGAGACAAATAGAAATAAACTTTATTCCAACAAACTCAATATAAGCACTTTTAAATAGTCACATTTATTTTACCACATATTCCAAACGCAGACTTGTCACAAGAAAAACAAGCAAGAAACTTGCAGTTATATTTTCATCAAATGTCGCTTAGGTAAAACCAATTTGTTGTTGTTACGTAAGCCTTTATTAGAGTAATCGCTAACTTTTTTGAAAGTGTATATATTTTCCTAGTAAACATGCTATTTTCGTAAATATAATGGAGAAGCAAATGTAGATAAGGTTATTTGATTCCTTAAAGCACTCTCGCAGACTCTCTGGAACTCATATCATAAATGGAGTGGATGGCACTCTTTTGCCAAGATAAATATCCAGGTACTCTATTTAGGTATTTATATCAGCTGCTTTACTTCATAATAACATACTATATGACATAATAATTTAGTAGACAATTTTAGCCTTCGCCACGTCTGTTTATTGTCCAATTCTTCTTACCGCATAAGTGGCAGAACTAAGTCTACCGGCCAATTTAGAAATGTGAGCACCCCATTGCAATTTGGAGTCTAATGTGAAATCTAGAAGCACAGTCTCATCAATAAAATTAATAAGTTTATTGTCCAATGCGAATTTTGAGTCTACCTGCCTTACATTGGGTGCGTAATACACTATTTTATTTGCATATAATAGCAATAAACAATTTTAAATCAGAAACGGCTATACTTCCGTATCAGACAGTGTTATTTCAAGACGATGAAAATAATGATATCTATCCGTATTGCGACGATGTGACTCTGATTACCCCAAAAGGTGACCACAATCCCTCGATTTTAGTGCAATCGTAGTCAAATTACCTTTTATTAACCCTTAATCCCATAGGTGATTATGAAATTTATTAATAGATAAATATTAATATATACAATTAAAGACTATAATTCCTTTAGCGTCCACCGTAAATACCATTTTACCCCTTTTTGAGAAATGTAGGTACTGAAAAAATATTAACTAAAACTTTTTTAAATTATATAACATGATAAGATTGATCACGTACTTAATCCAATATATAAAATTCTCGTGTCACAGATTTCGTATTTATACTCTTCCGAAACGACTTAACCGATTTTGATGAAATTGTACCTATATGTATATTCAGTAGGCCTGAGAATACGTTTTATAACTAATTTTTATACCACTAGTGTTAAGTGCGGCTCACCCCAAAAAATTTTTATATTTTTTATTTTATTTCTTTGACATTAAATTTTCACCCTTCTACCACCAACCCTTATTTATTAGCAATATTTATTTATATGGCAAAATAACGTTTACCGAGACAGCTAGTAATATATATTATAATTAACATAATGCATCGCGATCATAGTATTATGGTGGTAATATCCCGTCCATATGTGATTTTTTATATCAACATATATTTGTTGATATAAAAAATCACATATGGACGTATTAGTCTAAAAGTGATCGTTTGCATGGTTGTTTATTAGATTGTTGGTGGAAACAAGTTTAATAATACCTACAAGTAAAAAAAAATAAAACGTCTCACATGACGTTGCTGTAAAGTATTAACCATAGGACTTTCAGGCACTTCACTAGTGACCAAAGAGTATACTATTAGCATACAACTCCAAATTCCTACTATAATGAATACTCGGTAGCTAGCAACCGTATACTTAAAATAAATAACTTCCCCCTCAAATTTACAAATAAATATGTACGTTGTATTTAATTACCAAAAAGATTTTGATTATGAATAGACTGCTTTGATTTTTACGGAGTTAAGCAAGGTTGGCTTGACTAGAGATTTTTAGGAGAAACTGCGTGTAGGTCGCCCTCACAAGAGACATTGCTGACAATAGAGCCAACAATGCCCCATACTCAACCTAATAATACATCAGTTCAAATATTTCCTTTTCAAAGTTATTGCATTGTTCATGCCATCAGCTCTTACAGATGCTGCATTGGATCCAGTCTTCATTCGGTGGAAATATGTATTTATCTCCACACAGTGGGGAAAAGAATTCCTGCTCATCATTTTCTTTATTTTCAGATCTAGTCGTATCTTCTTTTTGGCAATTTATTCTTCCTCTTGTTTTTTTCTTTTTTCCAATTCTACTTTATAAGGACTTTCAATGATTGACTTTTTGCCTTTCTTTCGTCGATTTTGAATCTTGGCCTTAGGCATTTCTTAGATGGATGACAGTGGTACATATTCATTCCTAGTCGAAGGCACACTCATTATTGCGGGTGCCACACTATTACCACCCTATCGTTTGCTGGCAACCTTCGAAATTAATCTTTTAACAGCTTCTAGCTGTTCCTCTGTGACAACACTTCTATCCGGCATCTTTCTTTTATAATCGAGGCATTTTTTATGTATAATTAAACTCTGAAATAACAAATTGCATCAGCAAAGCGGAGCGAGGTAAGTATTCGCATGCGTAAACTTACCCGACTTTCGTATGCGCACACTTGCCCCAAACCATCAAAATAAAATTTAACCAGAACTGAGCAATATTACGTAATAGTCATCACCAAAACATTAAACACGGCTTATATTTCATAAAATGTACTGTTCGATGGTATAAAGCATAATTTCAATATATAAATATGTTACAAAGGAATGAGTCTCTGATTTAGAACAAAAATCGCAATAATTCAAGTAAAAAAACAATACTCACTTATGAAAACAAAATGGTTCACCGGAGGACAGTAACAAACTTGCACCAAGTGTAGCCTTTTGTGCGCTAATGAGGAGGGGGGTTATCAGTTCGTACCTATAAACCGTTTTCGAAATACTTCGAGTACGTACACTTATTCGCTGCGCATACTTACCCACGTGACTCTATATAGTCCATATTAAAGAGAGTCTGCCACCATAATCATGTGGAATTCAGATTTATTTACAATTGGAAACAACCTTATGTAAATTCATCGTCAGTAAATATATCTATATTTTTATTGTCGTGGAAGTTTCTGGAATCAATTACATAGATACTCAGGATCTATATAACTCCACGATCACGACGTCTATGATGATTACAAAAACTTTACAAAATAGTAATTTATTAGTGAGGTATTAAATAAAAACAACAGTAAAATGTTTCTTATAGTTTTTATTGGTAAATTCACATTCAAATTATAGACCACGTCGATGACAGGTGTTATATAATGGGATTTCTACAGAGAATTTTAGTAATTATTTACTATTATACTGTATCGGTACTTTTCAATTTCTAAAACTACATCTTCAATAGCTACATCGATTTTAGGGTGCGTAAATGCTTCAAAATTCCAGTGTCAGGAGCGAGTCAGCTATGGGATTGTCAGAAAATAGAAAATACACATTACATCATTCATTTACGAGTTCACAATACAGATCGAACATCAAAAATATTTCTATATTAATAGACTACTCACATAATCGTACTAAAATGATAAAACGCGTGCGAGTCACGACGGATGTGACGTAAATGAAACGGATGATTCTCATATAAGTTAATCTAAAAACGACAACTGCACTAGAGACGGCGAGCAATCACTCTCGCTGACAATTTATAGACATGAGCATTTGTAGAGCATGCCCATGACAAAATTACAGAGGACTACACATATACAGAGTTTAAACTTGAGCATTAACTCAATATGGAAAGTAGTTAAATCAAACAGAGACACGACAGACTTAATTAAGTAGTGATATCGATAATATTATTAATATTTAATTATGTATCTATGCAACGGTTACATGTTTCCAGAATGAGCACTGGCTTGGACAGCTTTCATTTTGTATATATGTGATCATCTGGAATATAACTATATGTGAATATAAAGAAACAAGAGGGCTGCCCGCACGGGCGTCGTTTTGAGATTCTGAGCCCACGGCCGGCCCTCGCTCGTCGTCCTCCTTCCTCAGTACGTAGTACGTATTCGCACCGCTCTCCTTCAACGTATTAACATTACATATTAAATAATCACGGGGTAATTTCAGTCCAATTCTGTTACGAATTAAGAAAAATTAAACTAGACCCTTCGCCGATTGCGCCACAATACACGGCATATTAACTAATATATGCTATGGCTACTTAACTCTAACATACACTGCACAACGTCGCTTTTGTCATACTAGTGCATTTACATTGACCAATTTACATTTGTTTATCGTATAAGATAAATCAAACGATAATCGTTTAATGCGACATCGGCCACATCGTAAGTATATATATATATGGAAGTATCGCTGTATAACAGGCAGTCGACGCCCACAGCCATCGTTACCAAAGTAAAAAAAAAAAGTATCGCCGTGTAAATGAAGTGCCGCTTTGTATTAAATATATTTATAATACAATAATAGTTCATCTGTGTTGTGATGTAACCTGCTAAGGGCCCGAAGGTTTGACATAGCTTGTGCTTTGCTCACTATAACATATCATACCATAGCTATAATAATTTTTAATTCCTGAAAACTGTTCCGAGCAGTTCAATGTATATTGAAAGTGATCAACACTATTGAATTCCTGTATTAATAATGTGCAGCAAATATTAATATTATAAACTGCAGGCTGTTTGAAGACACTGGTTCAGCACACACATACCACTCACGGAGAGTATCGCCTCTTCAATATGTTTCGACGGCGTAGTATCCGTGCCGACAATCCGTTCATGGCTTTAACTAGTAACGGACGGTAACTATTCCCTCTATTTCTACGATGATAGATTACATGGAGAGGCATTCCTTTTATATCTCCCTACAAATTCACATGGCTATATATATATATAGTTAATATATATTAACTAAAAAAATATATTCACGAACTTAACACTTAGTTAACTGATACAGAAATTTTATGCATGTAATATGATAGATAGGTTGTAGTGAGCTAAGTCTTTTAAATTAGAACCGAGAAAATAATATGTTGTGATAAAATCGTAGAATTGACAATTTCATAGAGTAGTCAAGCATTTTGTGAAATGGGTGTATTTACCCATATAGTAGATCATTACTGATCTTTTATTTTATGTTCAATGTTTAGTAATTTCTTTATATAATAGAAATTACTGACTATGTCATAAGTCTATATAAATGTTTATAAATAATAAGATACGTGTAGATAATAAAAATACAATATCCTAGTTGTTAGGAAAGTAATATTCATTTATTGCAAAATTCCTGCATTTTCTTTCTCAATAATTGCATTATTCACTAACAAATAAAAAGGCATTTAGTTAGGGACAGTGAAAGTGTTTGACTTTATTATTAAAAAGTTATACTTTTTAGTTGTTTCATTGATTTGGCCAAGCCATATAAGATATTGTTGTTGATAAAAATTTAAAACATATTAGCATGTAACCATGTACTGTATGCTCCGGAGACAAAAAAAAAATAATTCCGATAGTTAAACTATAATAGATACTTCGAAATATTAATTGAAATTGTACGTTTTTATGAGACAAGATATTGCTAAAATGTCAATACAGTGTAGTTAATATTTCATGGAAAATAAATCGACCATTTCACGAAACGACAGACTACTTCATGACAATCACCTCTAAGGTTTGATCTCGACATATATGGTAAGTATTGGTAGAGAACTAAATAACTCAAATATTGTAATTTTGAGACGTTGCGAAAACTTGTTTTCCGCTTGTATTTCTAGATATATAGTCGTCAGCTGCGTCGACACTACATCGGGGTGTGGGTAGTTAGTGCGGGATGGGAGCGGTCGGGCGGTGGCGGTGCGATGTGGGCGCTTACGAGTCCCACCAGTCGGGGCCGCCGCCGCCGCCGCTGGAGCCGCCGCCGCCGTACGAGCCGCCATAGTTGCCGCCATATGAACCGCCGCCGCCGCTATATCCAAATCCTATAACAAGTATTCACTTATAAATGAAGAATCTGTGTAAACTTTCAATTTATTACTTTCATATTTACAAGAAACTAGTGATTTAAGGACAATTTGGACGTATAATGCATGTTAGATTACAGTCCCGAATAACACTGAATACTGTGAAAATCTATGTGCATATTTGTGATACGATTATATCTAGTCTAATGTCATTCTAGGGCGCAATTTGAAATAATAGGTAATCTATTCCTACCTCATTCATATCAGTACCTATACAAATAATTAAATTAAAGTTGACTTAATCAGATAAAAGTATATTTTAAAACATAGACTATGTTATATCTTTGTCTACGTACTGCACATATATGTTAATCCGGCCAGACATGGTCTCGCAGTGGAATCGTATATATAAATGAGTATAAAATAAAAACAATCTAGTTATCTGTGCCTGAGCCTGAGTTCACAACGATTTGCAGATTTTGCCAAATAGAAGAGGAAACATACACATCCTATGTGGTTGTAACCTACTCATGCATAAACTAAATATCTCCTTTAGAAACACTGTATCCTAAAGCGATAACAACCATCACTCTAAGAATATAATTCAATTTATGCAGTACAACCTGCATAAATTTATTGTGCTACTAGTCTTAGCATCTGACAATAATTTAAAACTCTCAAAAAAATAAAATAAACCACTCATGCATGAAATGAAATTTAGAATTTACCTCCTACTTACCATTACTGGTTTTTATCTTTATCAGAATAGAGTTATTCTGAGGAGAAACCATAAAAACCATCGCTCCTAAGACGATCCTTCAATTCTTGTACCTGACCTAGGCAGCGAACTCAAACAAAAAATGAGCACAATATATCTACGCAGGACACAGTGCTACATGTTCTCTTTAGCACTGAGGAATAGTTCCCAAATCGTTTTAACAAAAAATACATACCGGATCCCATAGATGAGGGTCCGGCGGAGCGCGGCGGCTGTCTGGGCTGTGTGCGGAAGTCTCGTGCTCCGAAGCCGCTGCCGCCGCCTCCGAAGCGTCCGCCGCCCGAGCGACTTCCGGCTCGCCGTCCTCCGCCACCCAGTCGCCCATCTGCCGCTGTGCTCGTCAGCCAGCTGTCAAAGTACAACGATATCTTAAAATTTTATTACAAAATCTAATAGTTTCATTCTCAAAAAAGATGGGAACGGGGATTGATAGTAATATGAAATAATAATCACATTGCTAGCAATGTACTGTCAAATATCAGGTTTACCTCCACATGGAAACCATCGTGATATATATAATTTCACGATGAATTTATAACGAAGAACTAATTGAGCTGAGCTCTTCTTGCTCATCTTATCATCCTTCAGTGGTGCCCCGATAGCGTAAACCGTTCGCGAAGGCGAGTGCACCATCCATTATCATACATAAGAAAAAAAATACTCAATAAATGTTTATACGCTTCATATAAGCATATTTTATAAGGGCAATGTCTTCATTAACATCTCGTACTTAATTATTATTATTACAGCCGTAGGGTGACGATCGATCACGATTAAATTTTTTTATGATAAAAAAATGATTAATTGATTAATGTTGGTATGTAATATATGAATATCGAAACATCGGTCTTGATTGTATCAATTACATTAATGCTTTTACGTATTAATTTTGTCATTACAAAGTCTACAGAGCAGGTCAGAAGTACGATGAAAACAAATGAATGAATATTATTTTCTTTTGGAATCCTACACATTTACCCATAATAGTTAATATTTTATTAGTAAGATAAGGCAAAATCATTTATTCATATAGGACGAAAAATAATTATGTGCAAAACATATTTTTTTTTATCACTATTGACTAGCTACTTTAGTTGAAAAGAAATGACAAGAAACTAAAGTGGTAGATTTTTTCAATTAGTCTTTTAATATAGAGTTCAGTTGCTATATAAGTTTAACATAATGTAACACATTGAAAATGAAATGACTGGACAACTGATGCTAATAATATACAGTAACAATATATAACTAAATGGATTCATTTAATTATATATTATTATTTATTTGTATATTTCATAAAGTACTTACTTAGGAACATCCTGTTTAGCTTCCACTAATAGCTCGACCAGATCCCGAGCGAGGCCGCGATTGGTGTCATTGAAGAATGAAGTAGCCACCCCGAGGTTGCCCATACGGCCGGTACGTCCGATACGGTGCACGTACTCCTCCACGTCGGAGGGCAAGTCGAAGTTGATTACATGACGCACATGAGGAATATCCAGTCCTGTATTATAAATATATATAAATACACATAAATAATAATAAAGACATGCTATGATTGAGTTCCAGATATAGTCTTCTTTGTGGCCATTCATAAATTACGTCATTTGACAAATGACTTGGTCAAAATTTGCGATGATTATCTCTTACCATCAGCAGGCTGTCAGCTTGGATGAATAAATGAAACTATTGTTCCTCTTACATGAATTACAGTTACATACACAAGTATGTATATAAAAAGATAAAACACAAAGTGGTTTATACAAAACAAAAAATAAAATAAAGGACAGTTTTATTGCTAAAAAGCGATCTCTTCCAGGCAACCTTAGGATGGAAGGTATAACAATGATAATTATATAGGAAAAAATGTTATTAATTTATTACAGAGACAAAAAGATGCTAGTGTAAAGTTAATGTAGATAGGAAAGATGATTACCTCTAGCGGCGACAGCGGTGGCGACCAGTATGGGCGTCTGTCCGGTACGGAATCGTCTCAGCGCCTCCTCGCGCTCGCGCTGCGTGCGGTCGCCGTGGATGGATGTGACCGGATAGCCTTGCATGTCCAGGTACTCCTCCAACTGATCCGCGCCTACAAATTATACTCAAATCAATCAAAATATCTTTATTCATGAAGGTCTATTACAGACTCTTATGATATCTCAAATCTGCCGTCAGTTAGAAGAACTTTCAGCAAAGAACTACTGACAAGACAGCTCTAATTAATTTCAAATAAGATTGTTACATGTTTACAAAACATTTTACTACATTTTACGCCCACAGTCCAAACACCCAGACACATGTTGATTTTTAACAATTACTTATTTGTTACATAAATTAACCCACCTTTTTTAGTTTCTACGAAAACAAGGATCAACTGATCCTCTTCAGGACGAGCAGTCTGTAGCAGGTTAGAGGCATTCAGCAAATCCAATAGGAATGAGCGCTTATCAGATTCCTCAACCCATACCACCTATATAAATAAAAAATAAATGTAAATTATTATTATCTTTTACAATAGGATAAATATTTAACAATACACTCTAAAACATATTTATCTACTGTTGCTATTCTTCCACAATATTTTGTACATATATTAATCCAAATAAAGGCCAAGAAAAAAATATTAATATAAATGACTTCTATTATATTTTTAATAAAAGCTGACAGTATAACTTAGATTACCTTCTGCGTAATATTCTCTGAAGTGGAGCCAACACGACCAACGGCAAGAAACACGTAGTTAAACAAGAAATCTTGGGCCAGCACTTGGATCTGCTTGGGGAAGGTAGCAGAGAACATGAGTGTCTGGCGTTCGCCCGTCTTGGGCATGGTGTGGCACTCGACGATCTTCCGAATCTGGGGCTCGAAGCCCATGTCGAGCATGCGGTCGGCCTCGTCGAGCACGAGGTGGCGGCAGTGGTCGAGCCCGACGCGGCCGCGCGCCAGCATGTCCACTAGGCGGCCCGGGGTCGCCACCAGCAGGTGGCAGCCGCGCTCCAGCTCGCGGAACTGCTCGTGGATCGGGGATCCACCGTATCTGTGACACACACAGACCGACTCAATTTTATATTCCCTTATTTTTGACGTTCTCGGTGGTGCAGTAATCCGTTGCACCACTATACAATATATAAGAGTACATACCTAGTATTTACACCTTGACGAATTTAAATTTGACCCTATCTATATATACTAAAGTAGGTAAACCTCACTCAACAACAAAATCGTTTGCGACCCATTAATTATTGAATTATAAAATATAAGAATTTAAATAGTCATTAAAATACAACCAACAGCTACAGAGTACTCTCCTAGAAATTAAAAATTGTGAGCTAAAAACTGATAAAAAAAACATTATGATATACAGATACTTACACAACACATGGACGTACACGGGAGCGGTAGGCGAATTTTCTAGCTTCATCATAAATCTGAGTGGCGAGCTCGCGCGTCGGAGCTAGCACCAAACCCAGGGGGTATTGTTTAGGTCTGTGGTAGGGCCTGTCAATTACATCAAAGGATATAAATATATGTACATATATTTTCACAATACTTCACATGTTAACAGACAGGTTTTATATTTGTAGCAAATTAATCTTCACCATACTGTATAATAACTAAGATTTTTTTCATAATTATAAAAATCTATAAATGTAATATTAAATCAAAATATAAAATATTAGTACAAATGTTGCTGACGATACTGGATGAAAATAGTGCTTTATGTATGGTGAGGTCCTTATCTTACGAATGTGATGAGGCTTGAGTACCCAGAACATACACTACTTGCTGTTCTAACAACTGTAAAATGTTGGGTTGCAGAATTCAAAAAAGAAATAAATGTTCCAATTCATAAATAATTATCAGGGTACTAATTAGTTATAAACATATAAAAATTTTATGTTCAAATTAGATACAGTTATAGTTATTGAAATTAATACAAATGTATAAAATATGGATATCTAGGTATTTAACGTTACGACATATGTTTAGAATATTATATGACAAAACCTAAGAGATAGACATTCCATCAGTTTATGCTTAACTTATGTTATAATCATGTAATACAAAGAATTATTCACCTAGTTTGCTTCACGGGCCCTGCCTCATACATCTGATTGAGTATGGGCACTAGGAAAGCAGCCGTCTTGCCGGAGCCAGTCTGCGCGCAGGCCATCACGTCACGCCTGCCCAGCACTATCGGGATCGCATACTTCTGCACCGGCGTCGGCTTGTCATAACGTGCGAGGGCTATGTTCGAACGCATTATTTCCGTCAGGTTAACATCCTCAAACTGAAACATTACATATAATCAAAATAAAGAATAAATTATTTATGTAAGACTTTTTATACTTATGAAAATTAAGTTTTAAGTTTTGTATTCATATATATTTAAATATTTTAAAGGTTACTTTAGGTGGTTAGGTTTTTATGTTACAATTTTTAGATATATTTTATACAATAAATATGGCAACTTTTTTGTATAATGGCAACACCACGGTTTCCGCTATAGTTATTACCACAATTACATAAATAATATATTATTCAACCACAACTGCCTTTCACTTCAACACTAACATATATATTTACATGAACTACATCAGTTATGTTAATCATGGTCATGAAGTCAATTTATGGGTTTAAATATATTTCTTAGCTTTTTTTTACAATAACTGGTGACAGCACCTAGTTTTCTGTTTAATTATACATAGCAATATGTCATTTAATTAATATGTTATATAAATAAATAGTAAATAAAATAAACATACGCTTGTAATGTAGTCCGGTACTCGGTCGCCGCTGGCCTCAACCGGTATATCCTCGTATTTGGAGAAATTAATGCCTGTGTTGCCAGTGCCAAACAACTCCAACTCCTGCCGCTCGTCGCGAGGTAGCGGGACCGTCCAGTCGTTCTAAGAAACATATTACAATTACATTGCCAATTCTGTATGTATCTATATTTCTATTAATTTATGTACATATCCGTCATACCCGTTCACAGGTATGGCGGATATGGTGCTGCTTGTGGAGACTGGTCTGTTCTTGTTACGAACACTGATTAGACTTTTTGCTTTTGCAATAGCATATGCTGGTAGTCACTCTATTCTCCCAAATTTGAATTGAAATGAATCTGTATTATTGGAAACATGTATAACATTTATTTGAAAAAAAAAATACGAGCTGAGTTTCTTCTAAGTTCTTCTCATCTCGTAATCATTCCGAACTGACGATAGATTTCACATATCATAAGAGTCTGTAATAGACACACTACATGAATAAAGATATTTTGAATTTTATGCAACTTAAACATGTGAGGCTTTTTATTTTTATTTATTCTATTAGGTACCAGTAGTTTATCGACAACCACAGATGGCTTAAAAAATTAAGACTACAATATGCCGTCGTTCTGACATCCTCTTCCACCACAGACGTCAAATTATGACATGATGTGATGCCGTAAGCATCGTCTACGCGAACAGCTCATGTATGTATGGCTACCACTTTTCATCAGGTCGGGCTTCAGCATGACTACATAAAAAAGATATGGGGTACAACCCCATACATAAGAGCATCGTGACGATATGGCTGACACAAACTTAAAACAAAAGAAGAACTTTAACAATCTAAATTTATAACCACCGGCGTAAGTAAACTGATATCTAACCAAAAAATAATTTGATATACCCAGCGAAATGTGTACTTGTCAAATGTTGCGTTCACCATAACGTTAATAATTGACTATCCATCTGATATAACAGTAACGGTATCTTTGTTTGGCATCTGACCTCGTCCCTGCGGGAGCTTGTGCGGCGAACATCATCGGAAGCCCAACGCGAGTTGCGCTCTTCTGTGCGCGGCTCGAGCTCCTTCCACCGGTCGTTGCGCGGCTGTGGCGGCTCCGCTTCCTCATCGCGGCGAACGTCGCGCGACTCCCGCTCGCGGCCGCCCGATCCTTTAGAGCGGTCTGTCCAGCCGGGCTCGGCCCAGCGTTCCGAGTCTCCATTTTGGTACGACGAATCACGACCTGAGATGACATTTCAGAATAGCAAATTTTTTATGCTACTTGACAATTTCCTGAAATTTATTTTATAATTTTTGTAGACTTATTTAAAACCCCCTACAAATATCTAATTAAAAAAAAACTTTATTTGATAGAGAAAACATGAATTTTATTTATCTTGGTTTGAAATTCGCCCTAAAACACGTGATGTCACGTGACATTTCCGAGCTATGACGTCATATTTCAATAAACGAAACAAGGCTAATACGGCGCTCTGTTTTGAATGATAAGTATACAGATTTTTAGATCGGTACAAGAATAGTGATTAAAATACTAAAACATATATTTTTTTGTAAATACCTCTAAATAAATAATATTGAAGTGTCTGTTAGTAATTTTAAATTAACAGTGTTTCACTAAATACATATGAAAGTATATATTGTACAGTACTTACATTAAATATAATTTTATCAATTTTGTCTGTCTGTGTGTTTGTAGGTTCTCGCTAATCTTCGAAACGGGTGGAACGATTTTGATGGGTCTTTTAGTCGCAGATAGCTAAAATAAATTTATTTTAGCTATCTGCGAATATCTGATAAATTTTTTAAATAGATGTATGTAGATTGCCGTGCCACAGGTCTAAAATATCTGACAATAGCTCAAACTCCTCAATAAAAATGTTCTAAGGAATAAGTTATATATTAGAAAAATTATGTATTTTAAAAAATAGTTTAATTCCATGCAGACCTAGACGCGGGTAACAGCTAGTACAACATACATACATATATAGAGAGAGTAATTCTCAGTAATATGGACTAATGACCTCATTGCTAGCAATGAGTCAACGCAGGCGGGTGCACACATACTGATGCCGCATCATCACTTAAAAATCATACATAGAATCATAATCATGAATCGAATAGAATCGAACAAGCGACAATCGAGTGTGCTACACCACCAAATTGGTGTGCCAAACTAAAAGGTCATGTGTGTTAATTTTCTGTTCAATAAACATAAAAATAAGGCAATATCGTTTCTTATTTTGTCTAACAGTTCAATAAAAATTATAATATTTATTTATAGGATACCTCTGCTACTTTTTGAACAGATATTAAATTTGTTCAATGACAGAATTTCAGTTCATATAATTTATTTATATCATTTCAAGCCATGTAACTCTAGGAAAAAGTAAAATTAGATTTAGTATGGCTTCGCAGGGGCAAAATGAATATGACTGAGCTCAGAAAGATAATTATAAGAATAATATAGTATAACTGGACAATTCACAGCGGCATCTAGTACCAAGCAAAGCAGAGTCTGTTATTGGTACTAGATAATCGATAGAACTTCTTAGTTACATTTTTATGTAAATACATACATAGTATATATATATATATCTAGAACACCCAGACCAATACAAACAATTATACTCAAAAGTACATATGTCTGTAACGTGCATGGAATCGAACTCTTGATCATCGGAGTAAAGCGGAATGCTATACCGCTTTAACTTGGTGGTCTAACCAAGGCCGACATTTAAATATTATACATATGAATCTTTCGTAACAAATTTCGGAATTATAGTATAAACCGTCTCAAAATCTATTCCGTGGTTGAGAAGTAGACGGTAAATCAAACACGAAAACACCTACTTTGCTTTACATTATCTATTGGTTATCATCATATTCTACTTCATTTCAATAACTTAGTCATACAACAGGTGATACAATTGTACTCATGACACATAAAAATTCTGAATCAGTTTGTAGATCCAATTAATCAATGTAATTTTACAATGACGTTATTTGCATTGCACAATATTAATTAAAATATGACCAATAATTAGAATATGTACTAATAAGTTCATGTAGTTTGTATTATACCATAAATTGTGTTCAGGTTCAAGTGTTAGAAGGTATGGCACATAGTATTTCGAAATGGTTACTCAAGTGGCAAATATTCGTGTGACGTCTGTAATACCCCTCGTATTACAGACGTTACACGGATATTTGCCACTTACCATGAAAATGGTGTCAGATTCATCAGAGATTTACAATTCCAGTAACATAAAATAACGTAGCCGTGGAAAAGAAAGAGAGCGCTAGTAATAGCGTGCGCTTATCGCCTTTTGCATATACAAACTCCTTCACTAAGTTTTTGTTTAAGACCTTTGTGATGCCGCAAAACAGTGCACAATGCGCATAAAATTAGGAATGTACGCGCAATAAAATGACCATGTAGATATTCTTCAGAATTCGTTATATCTTTATTCAGAGACTATGCGTCTCCCGTTATCCAAGCGCGATAGCAATATTTTCAACGTAAATATTTACGTTATATTCGGTTTACTCTACTGTTACAGTAAATATAAAATTTCACTTTTTCGTTATTCTGAAAATTCATTATAATTCCCATGTCTTGCACAGGAACATGTTTTGTATCGAGAGGAGTCTGATACAACCTTAAGGAGCTATTATAAATAAGGACGCATGCGTCCTTTTTTGCCGCGAACTACTGTTAAGTCGGCAGATTGGGATGAGATGCGAAGTTTTTTTTTGCATCTTACCCATGGGAGCGAGTTTGCTTCGCACTGAACGATCCTGATGTAATAGCTGAATCTGTCACCGATGTAGTACTTCAGGGAATGGAGATGTTTATTCCGAATTCCCAGGTACCTATCGGTGGTAATCTCAGTCCCGGTACGGCGGATCCTCTAGATCGGCATCTCGCCGTAAGCAGGAATGCTTCCGTGCCTGGATTGCAGCTGTGAAGTTGAGTGATCCAGAAACCGGTGCCCTTCAAAGGAAGTATAACCCCGCTTCCAGGTCCTTCAAATGAGTTATAGTCACAACAAAGTCGGAATACATCAGCAAATTTGGTAAGACTGAACAGTCTTTCATCTGGATCCCGGATTTTTGGTGTCTTGCCAAAGCTGCTCAGGGAAATTACTGTCAGCCATCTTTTCCACCACTGCGCAGAAAGGTTAACATAACTCATTGACCCAACATGCTAAAGATTCTCCTTAACATGTTGGGCCAACGAGTTCAAGACCGATCTCCTTGGTTGTTTTTGCATCCAACTCGACACTTGACGATAGGAAGCAATCACCGCCGGTCATCTCGCGGTATGAGACTGTTATGCCTGAGGTAAAATTTACCCAAAAGCTGGTACGTAATTCTCTTTTCTCTAGACATCCATAAGTAGTATTCTGAGGAATTGTTCGGATTAATACTAGCTGCTCAGTTTCACCACCGTACCACCCGCCAGAAACTAAAACACCATCCTGATCATCTGGATGAATGACGGTCCTCCACAGTGCGGTTTTCTAGAAACTTTTTGCTATACACAACCACATTGTGTAATCACCTTCCAGGAATGGTATTTCCGAACCGATACGATATTGAAACCTTCAAGAAAAGAGCTTATTCCTTTTTAAAAGGCCGACAACGTACTTGCAATACCCCTGGTGTTGCGGGTACTCACTTACCAAAGGGCGGCGGAAATCACTTACCATCAGGTGAGCCGCATGCTCGTTTGTCACCTGTGTTATAAAAAGAAATATATATACAGTGGTTGTCATATAATTAGAAACACTTCTTATGAATAAAGACAGTATAACTTACACGTACAAATTATCATAATAAAATATACATATTCAATAATTAATAATATAGCCACTCAAATTAAAAACTCATTAAATGGATAAAATATAAAACATATTTTACTTTCAATTATAAAATGAGTCTTAAACATGTAGGAGTTTATTTACTGTTACTTGCCACTTGGACGCCTAATTAGAAACATTTTAAAAAAGCATCCATAACTCGTTCTTTTTTTTAAATTGAAGAATAATATTTCTTTCTTGCCTTTTTCTATTATTTTGGCGGTAATTCAAAATTTAATCTGAATTCTATTTTGTTCAAAATGGACACAAATAAAAATTGTGACACGTCAACTAGGCAAATAATTGTAATAGAGAATAGATGAGCATTTACATTGTTCTATTAAGAAAGTTTTTAATGCAATTGATCATTAGAAAACACATGGAAATGATGAAACAGTTGAAAATGGTCTTAGAAAGGCTCGGCCAAGAAGATTCTCTCCGAGAGAGGATAAGTTAATTGTTCGTGTTGCTAAAAAAGACTCATTTAAAGGCTCCAACCAGATTAAAAATGAAGTTTTTTTTGTCTGATGACCCGAGAAACATCTCATCAAGACTGATACGCCAAAGATTAGTGGAAGCTAAATTGTTTGGATGAACCTCTCGAAAGGTACCGCTTCTTACTAAGCAACACCGAGAGAAGCAATTATTATTTGCTAAAGAATATAGTAACTAGGAATGAAAAAAAGTGTTATTTTTAAATAAAACGAAAATAAATATGGTAAATTCCGATGAAAGCGCTATGTTAGACGTTCTTTAAAGAATACTTTTAATTATAAATACACAAGGAGTATAGTCAAGCACGGCGGCGCTAACATTATAGTTTGGGTATGTTTTACTGGATGTGGAGTTGATCCCATTTGGAAGATTGAAGGTACAATGAATAAATGTCAGTACAAAAATATGTTAGAGCACACAATGATTCTCTACTCGGACGATCATTTGCCTGTAAACTAGATCTTTCAGCATGACAATGACCCTAAAACACGGTCAATAGCGCCAAATATTTTCTTACCGAACCGCGTACATCCGTTTTAGACTGGCCAGAAAATAGTCAGAATTTAAACGCTTAGAAAATCTCTGGTATATTGTTAAAAATACAGTCTTAAACAAACATCAGTAACAAACAACATCAGTCAAAACGAACTATATGAATCATTTGTTGAAGCATGGAATTCCATTCCCCTAGAAAAATGTATGAAATACATTGAATCTATGCCATGTCCTTGCAGTGCTGTTATTAAAAATAAGGGATATACCACTAAATATTAATTATAACTATTGGTAGGCTGTAGGTAGTAGCTATTTCGTAAATAACAATACAAATTACTAATACTTAAAAAAATATAGATTTTTATACTTTTTTGTTGTTGTTTCTAATTAGTTGACCATTATTGCTCATACCTTAGAACTGATTTAAATCGTTGCCGGTAATGTAATATTGAAACTACACTTATGTAATGGAATTTTTATAGTTTTTATAATAAATTATAAATTCTTGAACATATTGTTGTCCTATTTATTAATAATAATTTAATTTAATAAATTAATTTAATAATTTCAAAATAAAAATGATTGCGGTGAAGTATCTTATATAATGTCAGGTACCGTTGGTATTGTTTCTAATTATGCGTCCACCACTGTATATTTAAAAAAAAATTGGTAGCATAACTATTGAATGTACCATGTCGGTTGACTTCCATGTGGTTCCTCCTGGAAACCATCGTCATAAATTCATGGTGAATTTACCACGATAGGCTAACCGACCTGACCTCATGCTCATATCATCATGCCCCAATGGTGCCCCGCCAGCGTAAACCGTTCGCGCAGGCACACCATTGAGTGGACCATTCCATTATCATTGACGGTGGTCTAATGGTTTAGCACACCACTTGAATCCGATGGTCGCGGGTTCGTTACCTCGCACGGTACAAACATTTGTATTCATGAATATAATTTGTTTGTATCGGTCTAGGTGTTTTCTATGTACATCATGTATATATATCAGATGTCTAGTACTCATATCACAAGCTCTGCTTAACTTGGGACTAGATTACGCTGTGTGAATAGTCAAAAAGTGATTCTTTAAAAACAAACAAGGATGGTAGTGTTACATACCGCGGTCCCTGCGCGGATATCGCGAGTCGTAGCCGCGATCGTAGTCACGCTCGCGGTCACGGTCGCGGTCGTCGCGCCGACCACCACGGTCGTATCCTCTAGAGTTGTTTCCCAATGATGAACGGTTGTCCCGTGTATCGTTAGGACGAGCGTCTAAGCTTGGACGCTTAGACTCCTCTCCTGGAAATCACATTAAAAAATAATGTTTATAAACTGTTATTACATTTATTAGATACACTCGGTAATCTAGCTGTTTTGCTCATCGCTTTTTTACCTAAGCTCGCCGGTTTGATTCCTCATACAGTGTAAAAAATTGTATTCATAAGTATAATTGCTCATATTAGCCTGGATGTTTTCTATGTAGATAAAGTATGTACTTATATCAGTAATCTAGTACCCATGACACAAGCTCTGCTTAGCTTGAGACTAAATAGTATGTGTGAATTGTATTGGGTTAAATAAAAAAAAGTATTACATTGTAATAATTCAGAGAGAAGATATGTGCTTACATAATATAAGTTATGATATTGGACAACAAGGTGTCTAAGAATCAAGGATATATCAAATATAAAATTCACATTTTAAGCAAAAACAAATAAGTTATTATGCATAAAAAATACATAAAAATAAAAAGGTAATATTGATAAACAGTAGGTAATTGTAACATTTCTATAATCATTCTAACCTACTTTAGAACAAAGGATTTTTTGTGATAAAATAACAATGGGTAACATTACACAATCTAAATATTTTTTTGTAATCTATGTACAATAGGTACAAGTGAATGAATAAAAGTTATATAGATACATAATGGATGAGCATATAAAAAATAATTAAAGTATAATAAGTGCAGTAAATAACAGTATTAAATAAATTAAATAGTTTAATTTTTAGATTTAATAAATTATATTGAATCATATTTTTGACCATTAATTTCAATCTTACATAATTCTTCGAGAACTAGGTGTATAAATTGGCAAAATGAATTATGTGAATTGTATAATAATAATAATAATAATAATAATAAACTTTATTCATAAATGCATGGTACAATTAAATATAGTTAGCCCTGGCTTTCGATTTAGGTGAACCTGTGCCACGAAAGCCAGTTCCCTCCAACATTCTGTAAACATTTTTGGTACATCTGCAGTTGTATACATAAAGAAATGAGAAAAAAAAACTTTAATACTTTTGAATACAAAAAATATGTATAAAAGGGACGCTATTCTTTTTGACATACTAGAATGTACTTAATTTAACATAGTGTAGAGAGAAAAAAAAATCAAAGTAATAAGTATACAAGAAAAATGAGGAAAAGAAAAAAATAAAAATTAAATTATAGTGTCCATGTGTTTGATTAGGAGTATGGGCATGTGGGTAAGTGTGTGTGTGTGTGTGTGTGTGTGTGTGTATGTATGTGTGTATATGTATGTGTGTGTGTGTGTGTTATTTATATAGTTTATATAGTCATTCTTTAACTATATATGTATGTAATTACCTGAGTTAAATTTTTAATACATTTTCTGTTTGGTCATAGTCAAAACTTTCTAACCAGGTTTTTAGTATGTTTTTAGCGCAGTTTTTTTCATCTTTTTTATGCTGTATAATTTGTTTACTTTATTATATAAGTAAGGTGCATGGAAGTTATAGTGTCTCTGGGCAAAGCTTGTTTTGGTAAATGGTACTGGGCAACAATCAATTCGTTTGTTTTCTACTATAGTTAAGTTTGGTATAGTTTCTCTGTGATACTTCATTATACAATTAACGATATACAACTTTCTAACGCTTAGAACCTTGGCATCCTGATACAGTTTGTAGGTAGAAAATTGGAATGATTGACGCAGCATAACTTTCAATACTACTCGTGCACATTCTACTATAATGAGATAGGATTTACTTGCACCACCCCATGAACAAATACAGTAGTTAATTATAGACTCACAGAGTGCTTTATAAACCTGGATTATGAGAGTTTCATGTGCACCATCTCTAAGACTTTTAAATATGTATATTAGTTTTCTAATTCGTTTAGTAATTAACATTATATGTGCGTCCCATTTCAGTCGCTCATCTACCATGACATCAAGGTATTTTATATTGTCGACTCTTTGCATTTGAGTACAATTATATGTAGTACAAGTATATGAAGAATTAGTATTTGAGTACAAGTATATGAAGAATTTTTACCTTGAGAGTTGTTGGCCTGCAACTGCCTACGCAGATGCGGGGGGATGTAGCGGCCAGCACTCCTAGAAGCCTGAGGCTGCAAGTCCAGACCAGCAAGCTGCAACAATGGATGATTAAGATATTTCATAATAAGTTAGATGCGTCACACTTTTTTTTATTGCAGGTTTTGGGTTATTCTCAGATGTTCTATGTTGCTCACCGTTTTCCAAAGTCCACTACCTAGACCCATAAAGGACAAGAATGAAAGACATTTTTAGGAGTAATGGTTTTTATCTAGTCAGGATAGAGTGTATACTTTGCAAAGAAGATATTTGACTTAAGCATGAATGGGCTACAACCTCATAGGATGTGTAGTGGCAGTTTATCATTAGCTTGGCAAAATCTGCTGATTTTTGTTGAAATCAGGCCTAAGTTTGCCATGTTCAGTCACACCTTAGACTGGAGAAGATTGATAGCAATCACAATCTAGTGGCAACACAGATAATTTCTCCAAACTAAAGATATAGAGAATGGACCATAAAATTATTACATAACTGGAAATTCTATGGATTATAATGAAAGCTAGGTACTTTAATTATAAAATAATGTTTACTAAAGAAAGTATATTTGTATTCTTTATTGATTACTATTTCATGCTAAAATTATAAATGATAAATATTTTGGTATATGATTCATTACTCTATCATACAATTAGTCCTCATTTCAGAACTTTTACAATAAATAGAATTTAACAACAAAAACATTAGAACATAAAGAAAAAGCTTATTTTTCTATTATGTATGTGTTTACTTCAATAGTGGTCTTAAAAAAAACTTGTCTTATCATACTAAATACTTAGAAAATACTAAAACCTTTACTTCCATTAAAGTTCACATTTTATGTGATCATATTGAAATATAGGAAATTAGTTATTATATATTTATATTGTAGACATTGTTAGATTAGCATAATGAACACTCAACTGCTAAGATTAAATAAAATTTAGTAGACAGATAGAAATAATGTTACGCTGGAAGATATGTTAAATCCTATCACACCACAAAATTAAATGATAAAACTTTATAAATACTTAGATATATTATGACTGTAACTAAACAATTTTTTTTACATAGTAATAATTACACAAGCATACAATCAAATTGAACAACTAGGCAAATACTTAAACATTTTTGGGACAGGTGCAACAAGAAAACTTCTCACTAAAATTAGATATTTAGAGAATCAAACAATTCAACGAACCAGTAAAGGTTGTAATGTGATTAGAAATGTATCTGGTCAATCAGACATAAAAAATTATGATTATAAGTGTTAAAATTATTAAATACTTAGATTATTAAAATAAAATAATCATGTAAGTGTTTACATTGAAACAAAAACAAACTTCATTAAATGTACTAGTAGTGGTATACATAATGGCATGACCATGGAAGCATGACCAAATATGTCTATTAATAATTATACAGTCAGTGTGATTTAAATGGTATAATAGATTTAAATCAAGATGTTAGATAAGGTTAGTGTGTTTTATTTCAATAAAATTATTATTTGATTACCGAAACACATTTATTGCAATTTGTGAATTTCCTCCCGCCATGACACGCAATTATACGTGACAATGACCTAACCTTTATTAGGTTTCGGAAAACTACCGGGTTATTCCTATGCGAGACTCAGATGAGGACTTGGAATCTTCAACTCTAATCAGGTAACAAAAGATGGAGAATCCAGTCGCCATGTTGGCGAAATAAAGACACGTAAAGTATCAAGATTATCTACGATTCGTATACATTGCAATCTGATCTTTTCATGAATTAGAACAATTTTCACACAGCTATAAAATTAATAACCCAATACTTTTCCACATACATTTCCATTCAATGTGTTAAAAATCAATAAAAAGATTAGTAGATACATGAGGTACAGACCTGCTGCTCTAGACCTGTTCCATTTTGGTTGGTAACATTACTCATATTACTACCAAGCGGTACGTTTTTTTGGGAACTTTTCTCCAAAAATACTAAACAAACACAGTCTACAATGAATTTTGCACAAACACAAATTCACAAAAATCACATGAAAAGACTTTAATTTTTCTCACCGAAATCACTTTTCTTTCATTCGTAAGTAGTTTTGACTTTTTGCTCCTAGCTTCACTTCACTCATTCATTGATTTTTACCTTGTCTATGATTCATTCGGTCTCTGCCTATTCTGATATTCACTTTATCTGTCAAAGTAGGCAATGTTACAGATTAATACAAAGCCAGGGATCTAAGAACAAGAACTAGAACAGAACCCTAGTTAAATTGGCATTACATATTTGTCACATTTGTATATAAGAAGATAATATTAAGTTAGAAATAGATCACATATGTACATGACTTTCAATATTGTATTATTACATGTTTTTAGGGACTGTAAATTTTATTATGCAAGATAATTTTAAATTTTTGGTTTAATCACAATTTATTAACGGCAAACTATTGTCTTTAATTTAATTAATTAATGTTTTTAAAATATAGAAACATGAATATATGTTTGATATTTGTGTCATCATAGGTAGATTAGTATAAGTCGTCTGCGTGGGTACTTACTATACCACAACATACTATATTTTACTGTATTTACTATACTTACAAGCCACTTCTTTTATAAGCTGTGTGTCGGTTGCTTAAATACTGACAACCTGTTATATAAAATAAATGACCATCTTATATTTTATAAAACATACGCTAAATTAAAATATTTAGCAGAAAGAAAAAAAAGTTGTTTTGTAGTTTAAATTACAAATAAACTGTTATTTATCTTTTACACAGCTCAATATTTGAAATAAGCGTATGTTTTATAAGAGGCATTTAATATTTGTTTTAGTGCACTACATTAAGACAATTTAAAGAAATGTACTTTGATACTACAATCCTATATTTATCAATACATACACTTTATTAATACATACATTATTTCAGGGTAACCTATAAAAATCGATAATTATTTTTAATGTACTATAATGCACATCACTATTCCATAATCACAAGAAGGATGGCGACACAGATAATGAAAAATTTGCTTCAGAGGTAAAACACAGACTATAAATAAAAAAAAACTGGACAAAAAAATCATCAGATAAAACAATCAATTATGAAAGAATTGTTATATTACAGAATCATTTTGATCATTATTTTCTATAATATGTAGTTCATTTTTTCACATTCCTAGCTTTTCTATTGAATTATATTTATTTATAGAATATAGGACTTCTTGTATTGTATATACGAGCCCTGCTAATTCATTCATTAGTAATAATACCCTTAAGTTGAAAAGACATAAATATATAGGTTTAAGTCGCAATTTTAATCAGGTTTATACTAATTACTATTAATATATAAATTAATTCAACTTTATTCTATTTGTTTATAGGTACTAGTATTTACGTCATGACATCTTTTAAGAAACATAAAGTATAAACATTTTTTTTAATTCAGTAAATTTTGATAAAGATAAACAGACACATAACCTTCTCCACGAAAGAGTAGTAAAATAAGTAATATAAAACTGTCTTTTTTCATTGACAAAATTATTTGTGACAATGGTTATTGTACTTACTGTTTCGTATTTACAGTTATTAGCTTTATTAATCTTATAAGTTTTGTAATACCAAAATCAACAGGTATGTTATATTTATACCTACATTAAGATAGATCAAGGATTGTCTATGTATAAGTGTTGTTCAACTATTTCAAATAATCTTTACATTCGTGCATGAATAGCATTTTTTTTTAACAAACGTTTCACAATTTATTTACGTATTTACTCTGTATAACCAATTTATGACATGAATCAGTAATTTATCATCTTAGTAATACTGTGTATTCGGTTTGTGCGCCCTATCAGTCGCAAGTATAGTATAGATAGATATTATCGTCATATTCGTCATAGGATTCATAGGGTTACGTAAAACCATCTACGGTTAATATAATGTATATGAAATAGTTCACACAATGGTGCACCATTAAGGTGACTTTCTTACTGTCATCCATTTTATTTTGACTAAGTTCTATTATTTTCCGTCTTAATCCATTACAAGGCAAAATGTTTAATAAATCGGTCTTTGTTCAGTTGCCGTATTCGAGCTTAGTAAGGTTGACTTAACAGTAAAATTCGCGTGAGGGGTTGGTTCAGGCGATTGCATGAGACAGCGTGATGTAGGTACATATGCTGTTCACGCATGTAGGCGACAGTTACGAATACCAAATATGTACTGTTAAGGTTAAATATTAGGTGAGCCGTCAGTGTGTTTGCCATTTCTATTACCTGTATGGGTCAATATTAATTAAAAGCGTATTTACTTTTTTGTGTCCCACAAGAAAAGCATATCATTTTTATATCTCTTATGATAGGTATGAACCAGATTTTTTTTTTGCTTTTTGTACGCCCCAGGGGAAATATGTTATCAGGGGAGTGACAGACCGTTGATTATTATTAGTTAAGAACTGTGAAGTAATACCTAATGTATAAATGTTGAAACTGTTAACGGCAAACGATGGCTTTGTTATCTAGCGGTTTAGTACACCGCCTAACCCACGATGGTCGTGGGTTCGATTCCTCGCATGAGTGTGATCCTTAGTATTTTTTTTTGTAAAGGATGATAAGTTGAATATGAGATCAGGCCAGTTAACCCATCGTGACAAATTCACTAGGAATTTATTACGATAATTTCCATGAGGAACCACGTGGAGGTCGACGTAACCATACATTGCTAGCAATGAGGATTACTAATTCCCATTACTAACAATCCCCATGTCCCGATCGTTTGTATTCTATGTATATTTACAAAAAACATTTATATCAGTTGTCTAGTCTAACACAAACTGCTCAACTTAGGTCTAGATGGCGCTGTGTGTCAAGAGTTATTCTTATTATCCGAAGGTGGTTATTCTCAGTGACTGGCTAATAATGTATTAAGTATATAAATGTACCGCCTCCGATCGATTCCCCGTCCAATTCAAACGGGACGACGGCCTGAGTCGAGGTTCGAACTTTAAGCGGTGCCCTCAGACTAAAGTCGTATCCGCCAGGCAGGAGTTAACCTTCAGCCGCTCTATAAGTCCTTCCGCGAGGTTTGGAGTGCCATCTACAGTCGCCTCCTATCGTCCGGTGAAGCTGTAAAGGCCAGCCGCGATCAACAGCATTAGAGTAGTCTGAAAAAAAAAAAGTAGGTGTATACAAGGTAATGTCCCTACTCATTCTGTATATAAATGTCTCTGTAGGATCTATTTATTATTATACTCTAGTATATGTAGTTTGTGGTAAAATCTGCGCTTTTTCTCTATGGTCGGTGATTTCTTATAATGTCGTTTCCCAAGTAAATATAACGTGAATAACAAGTAGATAGGTATATAATAATTGTACGGATGGTAATCTGTGCAGTCTGTTTATAGTTCTTGTACAACTCTCGTACTTCTCAGTTTCTATCATTTGCCCTGGTCGTGATCGAAGAAATTTTGTTAATTAATATGAAGTAAGTTAAAATTATATTTTACTGGCTGAGCTTACAACTTCTTACTCGCCGCACAGTTAAGAATGGTACAACAATTGTTATTGATTTTGTTATTTGTAATTCAACTGAGATAAAACAAATAGAAAATATCGAGTGAAGCATATTACAATACGTTTTACAGCAGTTTGGCCCTATGTGACAACTAGCTGTTACCAATAATTTCTTGTGCTTTTATTAAGACAAAGATAGCGTGTAACTAGTCCAAATTTGACGATAATTAATTTAACATTAACTATATGACTCATGAACTAATAATATTAAAGACAAACCATATTAATTTGACCAAGAACTTTAGGAAGAATCAAAAGAGAGGTATTTTCGTGTTTGTGTCAAAATACGTGGTAATGTGTGTAATAGAAATAGAAATAGAAATAGAAAATCATTTATTCAAATAAACTTAATTTAAGCACTTTTGAATAGTCATAACAATTTGTTTTTTATCTACCACTCGTTCGGAAAGCTGTCTCATCACAAGAAGAACGAGCAAGAAACTTGTGTGTTGCTCTTTTAAATAATCCTTGTAAGTTTACATTTACAAGTCGAAACGTGTGAATCAAACTACCAACAAGCACTAATTTTTTGGGTCAAATATAAATATGCAATAAGATTAAATCAGTCGTAGTGATAAGAGCAGACCAGTCCCTACAAGCAGCACTCGCTCACGAGTATGACGGATGAGCACTGAGAGATGAGATCACTGCGCTCGACCATATTTTAGGGAGCCCAATGACCCGGCCCACCACGCCGCCACATGTCTGGACATTTTAGTGAGCATGACTACTCATTCCACACGACCACGTCACAGCTACAAAAATTACTATATGGTAGTTACAGTATTCGCACTTTACATAAGGATGCATGCGGCAATCAATACAAAAGCCGCTACGCTATCTATCATATATCAAGAAAGCAGTATGAAAATTAAAATTATAACGTTGTCCGCAAATAAACTTATTCTTGCTATATATTGCTATCATCTATAAATTCATCTATCTTATAATAGGCTTTTTTACATAACATTTGTTTAATATAAGATTTGAATTGCCTCTCTGTAAGATTTAGCGTAGACTCTGGCAGTTTATTATAGAATCTTACGCAATTACCATAAAATGAATTACTAACTTTGTGTAGACGGCATTTAGGTAAAATTAGCTTATTTTTATTGCGTAAGTTTCTACTTGTACAGTCTTTAAGTTTCTTGAAACTATCTAAGTTTTTCCTTGTATACATAATATTTTCATAAATGTACTGTGAGGCAACGGTGAGGATATTTGATTGTTTAAAGCATTGACGTAATGACTCTCTAGAACCCACACCATAAATAGAACGTATGGCTCTCTTTTGTAAAATAAATATAGTATTTACATCGGCAGCTTTACCCCACAGCAGTATGCCATATGACATAATGCTATGGAAATAACTAAAATATACAAGTTTTGCCGTCGCCACGTCTGTTAATTGCCTTATCCTTCTAATTGCATAAGCAGCAGAACTAAGTCTACTGGCTAATTTTGAAATATGGGGCCCCCATTGTAACTTCGAGTCCACTGTTATTCCTAAAAAAACTGTATCATTAACAAAATTTACTATTTCATCATTAAGCAATAGCTGCGTATTTACTTGTTTTACATTAGGAAGCATGAATTTAATGCACTTAGTTTTGTTGGAGTTCAATAATTGATTATTACATGTGATTCAATGTTGTAATGTTTTTTTTTATTGATTTAATAGTTTTTGTAATTATGTGCCTGATGTTAAAACACTCTTCTATATAAACTATAAATGCGCGTTTTATATTTCTCCGTCAGAGCAATTTTTGTAAAAAAAAGGGTACAAAGGTTTTGCTTTATGTATTTAATACAGTATCCCCCTATAACACGGCGTTATATAGGAAAACGCGTTGTAGGAGTATTCCTAGCCAGTTAGTCATAAAAGATAACAAACAGACAGACGAACTTTGTCATTTCTAATATTACTAGGTAGGTAGTAGGAGTAGTGACTTTATAGCAGCATTTTCAATTATTTTGGGTAAATACTTTCGTCTCTGCCTTCAACCCTTTTTTTGCTACAATTGGCGATCTAAACTAACAGTGGTTAACTGGTAGAGAATGCCATATGGCATTGTTCGAGAAAGTACGTATAAAATGAACGTATTTTTTGTTTCGATCATAGGAATGATTGTTTATCTTCAATATATATAATATATTTGTGTTCTAATAATTAAACAGAAATTTCAATAAAATATTAAAGATAGGTAAAAGCCTTAAAAAATAATTGGTTCTTTATAATTGGGGCACGGCAAAGCTGAAATCAAGACAAGTTTTTTTGGGAGAAAGGGCAGCTGCTTAAACAGACTCAATTTTTCAATTACAAGTTTTTTTAGTGGAACATAAATTTTATGCCTATTCATCAAGCCTTGAGACCAATATATTCAAAAAAATTGTTTGTAAGTGGAATTATTAAATAAAATTTTAAGTATCTTTTATTAACCAATAGCTGTGAACACAGTTTGACCCGCGTTAAATTTATAGCGTATGTTTCATTCAAATGTATAGCATTCAGTAGTTTTTGCGTGAAAGAGCAAACATCATAAT
Organism: Achroia grisella; assembly: GCF_030625045.1. Classification (NCBI taxonomy): domain Eukaryota; kingdom Metazoa; phylum Arthropoda; class Insecta; order Lepidoptera; family Pyralidae; genus Achroia; species Achroia grisella. The sequence goes on from NW_026712841.1 coordinate 2,795,152, forward strand.
CATAACAAACATCCATCAATCCACATTTATGTTAGTAAGACCGTTTATATCTTCGTTATAGAATGAACCCACCGTCGCCTCGCGAGCGTCATCCACCACCGGAGCCCCGTGCGCGTCAGGCGCCTCCGCCCCCGCGCCGAGCTACTGCTCAACCACCACCACAGCCAAGGGAGCGTCAGCCACCACCTCAGCCTCGAGATCGACAACCGCCACCGCCGCCAAAATCGTCCAATAGCTAAGCTTCGTAATTGCAAACAAATAATTAAATTTCCATACCGTAGACTGCATTATGCGAAAATTATACTATTTCGTAACTCATTTATTATAATCTTGTGATACACCAATAATACATTATAGGCTGTTAAAGAGAATAATTGTAAGTTTTATATTTAAAAGTATCGTTTATACTTTATTATTCACAAACTTTCGCGTTTATAATTTTAGTAATATTTGCATGTACGTATGTTTGACTTTTCCTTTGGTATAGGTAAATTCGACCAAACCTCGGTGTTTAGCACAATAACGCTTAGCATACTGTTTTACTTCCGATGGTCACTGATTCGTTTCTTCGTACTGTACAAACATTTGTATTCAAATTGATTGTATAAAGCGTATTTAAACGTTTTTTTTATTCATAAGATCACAAATACTTGGGTTTTAGTATTATGTGCATTTATCATCTTACAATAACTTATCCATATTTATATGCAACGTGTATGTAGGTATACATATACATAATCAAATCATTGCAATAAATAAATCTAGCAAATATGGCCCAACAATCAGCTCGGGGAATAACCGAATAGGGGAATTCATAACAAAACATTCAGTAAATATATATAAATCCTACTACTAGATAGTAGTATAACTACAGATACAGATAAGAGAACATTACATATATATACTAATGAAAAGACAGCTTTAACGCCTTTAGCTGTCTAGCACACAGCTTTGTTTCCAATGGTTGCGAGTTCAATTCTCGTTAATACTTTTTTGTAATTATTTGTAAATATGTTTATTGTTTATAGTCTGTGTATTTCTATTAATTTGCAAAAACTAGGACTACATAGCGCTAATATTATAGCTATTAATACCCACAGGGAGCGTTTGTAGGGTCTTTGAATTACCGATATTCGGGAATTTTCTATGACAGAGTCACACAGAATTTATTTTTTGAGAATACCACAATCTGCCTTCGTCTATTTAAGGTACATTCTGACTATTCTTTTTTTCTATGTTATTGCTAAGTTCAATATAAGTTTATTGTAATATATTAGATCTAACTACGTATATCTATTCCAAAACTAAAATCTTGTCGATGACATCGTTGTTATGTTTATATTAGAAATAAAAACACAATAAGTGTTTATTTCAATATTTTAATTTTATATTTTGTTATTAATATACAATTTTGTTTTATTTTACCTGTGAACCCCGAAAAATATTGCATTGCAGGTTAGTTCTACAAATGTACCTACTTATTGAAACTATATTATCTTTAGTGCTCCCCACTTTTCATAATGGTGATGTCTACCATGAAGACCTTCTAAACAAATTGGATCGTCTTCTCGGTAACTTTATCCGCTTCATTTTTAATTTGCGAAAGTTCGTTCATATTTTTCTTTTCGTTCTTTCGTTCACAGCTTAAATGGTTACCTATCCGTTAAAGTAGAAATGCACATATACTATGTAGTCTTTATAGCATGCTGTACTATCATAATTCTCCTGAATAGCGGGGAAATACGATTATTAGTAATGAGGTCAGTGGTCCCATTGCTAACAATGACTTGACATTCATGCGGTTCTCCCTGGAAATCTTATTATTGTCCGCCCATTCCATTATTATCTACCTAATAGCTGTGTTAATTATTAATAGTAAGTTGACGAAATGGCACATTTGTTAAGTGGCAACCAATGTATGAATATAATAAACAATATAGATGATAAATACCTACCTAACAATGGACCTGATATTCGGGAATTTATATGAATAGGTAAAATATGGATTAATCACAAAAGAACAACATTATATTCTGTGATTCTGTCCCATTATCTGCTTGTTTGCGTAAATTACACGGATTTCCTTTGTGTAGGCGAAGGAAGTTCGCCATAAATTTAGCAATGTTAATCTCAGTCGGTCCGTAGCAAATCTACGAGAATCATGTTGCGTATTATTTGTTTTTTTCTGTTGTTGCTGATAACAGTTGCATTATCGGGGCCGAAACTTCAAAGTTTAGAAGACATGCCAAAGGATGTCGAAGAGGAGATTGTGTTAAAGATCGGTTTTGAGGATTCTCCAGCATGGTTCGAAGGTGGTGGATGCCCGGAGGGATACAAGAAAGATATTAGGGGCGTTTGCCGAGAAGTCTGGTACGATACTTATGATGGTTTTTAAAGTAATTCATACTTTTCCACGAAAGTACCTACTTATATTATAATAGCAATAGGTTACCATACTTATACCCAGATTTTATAAATGTATATATTACACGTTATTGACACTTATATTTGTTATTTTTATTGCATTAGTAGTAAATTTGTGTTATTTACGAGAGTGTCTTTATTTAACTTATTTCTTAGATTAGTTCCTCTAACTTAAAAAGAAATGTAATTGCGTAATTACGTGAAGATAATAATAATAATAATAATATTTATTCATGATACACATTTACATTTTAATTTACTGTAGTTCTACACTAGGCTCGCACGCCTGTATTGTAGAGACTGGAGTGACTTATTATTGTGTACATTTTACATGTTTACACTTTGTATTTATAGCTATGGGACTTGTGTGTAAAAGATATAGGTAACTATTGAAAAAAAAATATACACGGAATTAAACACAGAACCTCCATCTTTTTTCAAATCGGTTAAAGATCTATATTTCAAGATAGAGTATTTATACGAATTTATAACTTTTATATGCATAGGATGGTACCAAATTGTTATTTTGGGGACAAATACAACTCTATGACAATATCATTTAGATCATCAGAGCTTGTAATCTTTCTCCATGCAAGCTCTACCTATTATTTAGATAATGCTGTATGCATTATCTATCCTATATATATATGCATAGAAAACAATTAGTTATACGGTTAAACCTACTGATGAATACCAATGTTTGAGCCGTACGGGGATCGAACCCGTTTCCTATTCGAAGAAGAGGCAGTGCGCTAATTCCTCACCAGGATCATTAAAGTGATTGGATATTGAAATAAACAAGCAAGATATGTATTAAGGAGGTTTTATTTTATACAGTACTTAACGAATTAGATTCTAATTTTATGAAGGCATGAGAGGTGCGAGGAACTTCCAGGTGTCCAGTTGATCGAGTATAGGGTTTGCAACTGCGATTATGGCGAGGGAAGCAATTTTTGAGATGGCACCCTGGAAACGGTTCACGTACCCAATGATTACATCTTCTGTTATTGCGTTGACAATTGCATCCACATCTTCACCGCCGCCAATCACTCCGGTCAGCTGGGACTGTAATTGGAAAGCGTTTACTTAATGGATCAATGTAGGTATATCATTTTGTTTAATATCACTAACACTAAGGATATGTGAGACTACAAAGATTCGGTGCGGAAATTCGACTACTATTACTGGAATCGTTATGACCTTCCCTAATAGCATGTATGCTATCTTATCAGTGCTAATAGTTATCAAACGCTGATGTTATCGGTTCTACACCCATACGACATGAGTTAATCTTCTAAACGAGGCATTATTAGGCAATTAATAGAGGTTGGAAGTAGTTTGGATTGGAATGCACACTTTACCGAATTTTATATGCATATTCAGGTGTGAGAATCGGTTACTATCTATTTTTCATACCCCTAAGTGATAAGGGTTATCCAACCCTATCATAATTTTTTGGGCAAAAATTTTTATTTATATTTTTTTATTATGTGTCATTAAAAAATACATACAACCCTAAATTTTCACCCTTCTATAACCAACCCCTATTTTTATAGGGTTATTAAATTATAAGGCAAAACAACGTTTGCCGGGATAGCTAGTAAAATACAAATCAGATAAAGAGACTGTGAATGAGTTTACGGCTATTGAGTTATTAATTATGTAGCTTTATATCTACATATAAAGCTACATGATCAGGTAAGTCAAAGTAGTCATAAATATGTATAGTCAAATCCTAAGGACTAAAATTCTAAGTAGGTACATAAGCATCACGCTTCTTGTCTTTTAAATTAGTTATCTACGCTTCATAAAGTCATAGAAAATGTATGTAATATTGAAGTAGATAGGTATAGAATTCAATATTACCTGGAAGCTGGGCAATTGGAAAGCCGGATTCTCGATTCTGTCAATTAGCACAGATTTTCCATCGTCAGATTGTTTCAAGTATAGTTTAGATTGCAGTCTGAAGTCTTCAATTATAAATCTAAAAGCAAAAAAATAACACATTTGATGACACATTACGAATCTGTACGGAAGTTCATTTGTAGAAAACAGACAGTAGGAAGAAGGTAATGAAACTTCATAATGTTTAGGTATTATACTAATTAATATTTAAATGCTATTTTTATTGTTGACTTATTAGATCTGCATAGTAGGTATTTATTACTTATTATTTGGTAAAAAAAATCACATTGATTTAGTTACCAGGAGAGACTAATCGTGAGGTTAATAGTCTCCGGATCCGAAGACGAGTTAGAAATGTGAAGTTAGTGGAAAGTAAAACTGGTAAGGGCGGGAATTAGGTCGTTATCAGTAGTATTTAAAAAAAATACCAACCTGGCATTGCCTGTTCCGTATAATGGAATAGCAGTCAAAATATCACCAACTAAGTCATATACATCTGAAAATAAATAACATAATAAAGAAACTACTTATTTAAGCCTACCTAAGAAATACTGTGAGGGTTTCTTTGAATATTTCAAGTAGAAATTAACAAATTTAGTATTTAACTATATTTAGTAATTAACAAATTAAGTACAATGTTCTAATAATCATATTTAATATTTTCAAAATATAACGATGAATGGATAATAAACAGTAAGTGAGATTGAGAGATTTCTATTTGTTTAAAATATACCTTTACAGGTGAAACAATTTTTAAACTTATGTAAATATTTTAAGTGTCAAAATCTCAGTCAAATCAAAATTTATATAATAAATAAGTAATTAAATCAAAATTAGTATAATAAGTTATATTAACTTTGGTTTAATCCAAATATTTATTTACCGCTGCTAATCTCTAAGCGAGGAACGGATATGTCCAAGTCGAAAGTAAGTCGTCGCAAAGACAAGTCACTTTTGTGTACTACAAAGTCTCCTACGCCTGAAGCAGCGATTCTCTGAAGCTCCAAATCCAAACTGAGAAATAGAAGATAAATTTAATTAATGTTCAATAAATATGTTTCAGTCAAATCATAGGTAATAAAGAGAGGTGTGAAAGTGAGTAAGATTTTTAGAATGAATGGTGCTCTCGACTGTCTTAGCGGTTGGCCGATAGAACGTGAATCAGGTTAGTAGCTCAACACGGTGAATTTACACAGCGTAATAAAATCTCAGCCGAATTCACCAATTAATTTAGGAATTAGTCACATTGATCCCCAGGGTGGACGTCGATATCGTACTGATTACATTGCTATAAACGCGAGTAATCTGGTAAGTACACAGATATAATCGATAATTAAAATAAAGCACATCGGTCTGTAGTTCCCATTACTAAGCATCGTTTTGTAACATATTTGAAGCTTTATACGTTTAAAAGGCGAAAGCACTCAGTTCAATTTGACAAATGAAAGTCATTTTTCTGATAAGCCACAGTAGGTAGGCATTGTAATTTTGAGATTTTCAATAATACACTTACTTGAGAAGTCCAGCTGGAACCTTCAGGGCCAATTCCTCTATATAGAGCGGGTCCAATGGCGGAGTCCCGAAGATAATAGAGCCATTCTTGATTACATATCTGATATATTCAAATAGTTGACGTACAAGAATGTTCACCAGTATATTTCGACTAGCATTGTCCTTGTCGATAGCTAAAGGTACATCTGATATGGACAATAAAAATATATTAACGTAAAATTTTCTAATTATACGTATAAGATACTTATAAATTGCACATGTGTAATAAAACACGACGTACCTGAATACAACAATAGACCACCAATTCTCGCATATAAAATTCAGAATTAACCATTGATTTGAGAATTTCCCCGTTTTTTGTCGGCTGATTATTGTGCAGTTTTATTAATCAACATTTCGTTACTACCTAGTTAATACGCAACTAATAATCTTAATATAGGTTATAAATATACTTACTTGGTATTAAAGCATTTTCCTCTACTACATGTGGTACTGTCGCGGTGGAGGCTGCGGCGACGAAAGCGCAGAATAGAGTGAATACAAGTATAATTTTCATGCTGAAATTGTAAATATCTGACATTTATTACATTTTACCGATGTGTTTCAACCGCCAAGTCGCTTTCGTTCATAATTCTGTGCATCGGTTGAATCGTAAGATAGATATTGCAGTAAAATTACAGAGTATGGAGGTATAATATGTTAGTCCCCCGTAATAGGGCATGACGTTTGTGTATATAGGCGACGGTTCTTTAAATTATTATTGCTGCTAAATGTTTTATTTTCAGGTTGGTAGTACACGAGCTGAGTTCTCAACTTTAATCTATGTAATAACATGATGCATAACAACTGTAGGTACCTATATGTATATTGAAAATATTCAGCAGGTATTCAGTATATATTTTTTTTTATTGAAAAGGATAATAACTTACTACTACTATTTTCGTTATAATATATCGCACTGTAAATATTAAGGTACAAAAAGCGGAAAATGACTGAACTACTTGGTTATTTCATTTAGCTTATTGCATAAAATATTTTTCCTATTATAAATGAATTCCAGTAAGTCACAATTAGCTATAGTGAGTCACATAGGTATAGTACCTAATTAACGATAACTACGTAACTTATGCAACTTAATTTTCTAGATTTAGTTGGTTGATTTTTACGTTCATATTTTTTAAATTATGCTATGGAGTTAGGAGGAAACCTTAGTTACTAGTACACATAATATTTAGTAGTCGGCTATGAAATATAAATTTTATAAACTAACAATGCAAGATTTTTTAATTTCCTATTCTGTGGGTTATATGTAAGAGACACTTACTTGTCAGCTCTTTCACTGTTCACCAGCTACTGTGACAAGTTTGAATCATTACAGATATTAAAACGTTGTAAATCGGAAATAGGTAGGTAAGTATTAAACAAATAACATTAATTTGGCAAACAAATAGATTTTTTAATCTAATTAATCATAACCGAATTACTATCAGATTGTATATGTATTATCATTGTAGTATTTAAATTTCTAATTGTTTACACGGTTTCATTAATAAATAATATATAATCAGTTTGGATAACAGATATTTTAGATAATTTTTATTAACTATCACAACTGACTTTGTGTGCCTACATGACTAGAAAATCTGATTGACTTGACTATACTTGTTATTCTAAATGACAAACTCTGGATATACCTATCTGGATATAATACCTATGCAAAATTGAATGAAGTAGGTTTAGGCAGTTTTTATCGAGGCACAATGTATCGGTCGTCTTATCATCGGCGTGAGTACATCTGCTTCACTTATTTCATGCCGCCAGCGCAGTCCTCCAGAAAGGCAACACAAGAAGTGCGTGCAAATATATCATGTGCGTCACATAGTGGTGATTTTCAGGTATATGTATATATATATATGTATATAAAGGATAGCATCCTTCGACTATATACACAGATGCATCACCAGCAATGCCATTGCAATACAAAAAGTTGAATGTTAAAATAACGAACAAACAATTTTTATTAAGCTGTACGTATGTGACGAATTTAAGGAGCGAAATAGATTCTGGTACCTGCTTACTTTTTATATTATGAAATATCCACAATGTGTGTAGGTCTGTAAGTTATGAATATATAAGCTTTTACCAGCGACTTATTCTGCTTTTTCGAGTTAAAACATAGCCTAATCCTTTAGTAGGGTTCGAGTAGTTTCGTTAGTCGAAAAGATACAAACAGACAAATAGTTATACACATTGTCGCATTTATATTATGGATTAAAGTGTTTTTAAAAATAATAAAATTCATATCTATTATAGTTGTTGGTCTGTTATTCTAATAAAGATTAAGATTAACAATGATTCCGTGTTAACTCATTTTAATATATGATTAGGTATCATATTATTATGAAATGGCGCTTTATTATTAATCTAAATATCACAAAGATATCAGGATGTTCATATGCGACTATATATTTTGTAGGTACCTATCAGTTGTTAGTAGGTGTACAATTTACACAATATTTACGATTGTGTGACGTTTTAGATAGCTAAATAAAAGAGACGAAGGGTTCTATTAAACTTAAATTTTCAGTTGAGTAAAAATACATTACTTAATTATTCCCTCGTAACAGACACATATTCATGTGATGCATGTACAATGTACATGCACGTACAATATGTGCGTTGTGGCCTAAGGTTTACTAGGCATCCGACTTCGACCTTAAAGTTCGTGAGTTCAAATCTTGCCAACTTCGTGTCTCAATATATTTCTGGCTAACCCCTTGGCGAAGAAAACACCAATAATAAACCAAATTTATCCAAGGGTCGGTAGGGTGAATGTGTACCCACGGACACTCGACAATGGCTCTAAGTATCATTATTATTAATGTATGTATTTATTAGTGTTTATGTATTATTGGATAGATGGTTTGATAGTTTTCACGATGCGTTGACGATACCTATATTTTTCTAGGTTTTGATTTTGAACTGATTTGTTGCAGTCGTAGCATAGGTTAATATGTTCAGGTTAATAATGTAGAATCGAAGAGTTAATTTTGTGAACAGGTAGGTAAGGTTTCAAAAATAAAAGAATATACCTAATTGAAAGCGACTCATTTGAACATCATTCAATAAATCATCATTAAGTGCCTTTATAAGGACAATATTTTACTGCGTCAAATATAATAAATTTATTTTGAATATCTTTTTACAGTCTATCATCGATAATATGCCAACTTACTAATTTCTCCAGGATATTATGGTTAAGAGCATAAACTATTGTCTCAATATATGTAAGTGCAATATATCTATTGAAACGGTTAAGGTAGTCGGCTGCCAGGTCATTGATGATGGCGTTGATGATATCGTCGCTGTTCTTGTCAAATTCTGTGCGAGACTGAAATATGAATGATTGTTATATAAATTAAAGCAATCTAAAGCAATATTTTTTTATTCCATAAAAGTGATTTATAGCTCTTTTAATTTGATATTGAAAGAATATTAAGGGACCAATATGCAAATGTAAAATCTCCAATAAATACCAACTTTTCTGGGTAGTTACGGCAAGTATGTATTGCGATTGACTTTTAGAACAGGTCTATAGCTATTGCATGGAAACTTTACAATAATACTCTAAAAGATATTATATTTATTGAGTAAAGCCTATTATTTACGAAACATATCCATAGCAATAGTTATTCAAGCACAGTATATTCATTCATTGTTAGACAGACACCTAATATAATAAACCAGGTTAGGAACTGTCTTTAAATTAAGTAATTCAGTTGAGAGCCTTGCCAGTTCTTTTCAATTGAATTTATAGCTGAACTGAATGGTAGGCAATAAATAATAATACAAAAATCTTGACATTCGTAAGTGACTAAAATGTCGTGTTGGTCAGATCAAAATCAATAATAATTTATTTACGTAGCACATTTTTATCGGTTCTGATAGTCAAATTTTTAGATAGGGAAGTTTTTTATCTATGTACATATTTAAGAAAGAACTTTCAGTTAAAAGATATCTCTGTGTAGTTGCTTTAGCCGCTTACTACCAGACTGACTATATATGTACATGTGCATGTCTGTAATATTGGAATAAAGTGTTCTTCGTTACCTATTAGATATATTTAAAAGTAAGTAAACATTAGTGTAATTATAAATGAGTAAATAAACTTACAATAATATGTCCAACATAGAATAGCGGTTCTTCAATTTTTTCTATTAGTATCGACTTGTCGTTCTTCGATTGCTTTAAATAGATTTTACCCAAAAATGTAGTGTTGTGTACTTCTATGCTAATTATGAAAAAGAAGTAATTAAGAAGAATATTAAATTTAAATTTACGATGAATAGTAATTTACAATAAAGACGCCTGGATGGGACATTGGAATGAGTTACATTATGTAATCTGTGGTTTCACTTATTACTGCCGCTAATAAGAAGCTCCTTTCATAAACTCAACATTCAATCATTTGTATTCGTGAGTATGATTGTTTGTATTGGTCTGGGTGTTTACTATGTATATTATTTATATTTACAAAAAAATGTGTCAGTATACTTAACTATCAGTTGTCTAGTGTTTGTGTGAACTGTTCAAATACGTATATTAATTATTATTTTTAGACAGGCACATTTTATAATCTAATAATTAAAGTATGCATTTATAATTAATTTGAGAACTTACTCAAGTAACCCTCTTCCAGTCAATGGCAATATCCCCAGTATGTTGCCAATCAATTCATAGTTCACTGTAGAAAAATTTGTATCTTATTAATATTACTGTTAGTATGATCATGGCCTGCAGAATATTATTTGTATAGGTTATCGAAAATGTTAAATTGTAACAATAAGAACAAAAATTCATACTAGTGTCTATGTGTGTATTGCTGTACCTAAGTGTATTTTATTTATAGACAAGCGACTCCGTTAACCCAGCACTAAGATGAAGAGAAAGAATTGGCGCCATGGTGATATTAACTCCGCAGGATTCCGGCAGAATTCGCTAGTCCAACTCCTGAGATGATGACAGACTCCTGAGATTCCATAATGCATTTTCCAAAACCGAAATATACACCTTTTTTTAAAATTGATAGTATTTACAAATTATTACATATATATATATATGTATATGTGTCTGGTAATACCAGACACATATATATGTATAATACATGTGATACCATACTGGTATCCATCGTTTAAGCTCTGCTTATTTTGAAAATACTTAGATAGTCCGTTTTGGATAGGCCTAGAACTGTTATTTATTTATTGTCGCGGTTTGGTCGCCGACCAGTCGACACTAGACTACCAAGTTATATCCGAACTCTACTCATTGCCTGATGAGAGCACGTGATATATAATATGGGGTTAGACTCAATAACAGTCTGAATTTGATCACCATTAAAGAAGGATACGGCCTTCTTATATTATATTCAATATTCAAGTTTCCGCACTGAATATTTGTAATTTCAGGGTAATTGTAGTGTAATTAAACAAAATAATATACATATATTAAGTAGTATTATTAGTACCATTAATAATTTGTCTTTTGTCTTTTACGTAACTATAAAATTTGAGATATTAAAGTAATAGAGGTTACTTATATTTAAGTATATTATGTCGTGTACGAATTCTTACCTGCTAAAACATTTAAAAATGGAAAGAGTATATTTACTTCAATTGACATATCACTATTATTGAAGTCAGATCTTTCTAAGTAGAAACTACTTGCTCCACTTATGACTGCGCTTGTGATATTCGCTGTTGCACTGAAAATTGTTAGATAAATCATTTAACTAAAAATATATTTCATATCAAGTTAACGATCCACCAAAACATAAATGATAATTCAGACATTAATTAAATCAGACTAAATTATAATATTTACCTGTATATCATTCCATTAAATTCAGCTGTTTCATAATCAAATTCGTATGGGTCCAGTACAGGAATGCCTTTTGTAATATTACCGTTCCTTATTAACTCTCTCATCAGCTCAAACAAATGGTGACCTATTCTATAATTTGAAAATTGTTTGGTTTCTATTCGTATATTATGATCTGAAAAAAATAGACTTTATAAAGCAGCATAAGGGAAAAAGACAAAACATTTTATATTTTGTAAGTCACACATAGCCTGCAATGATCTTTCAAATCCATTCAAATGGTAAACGTATTTAATTAATTAATTAATTCGATACTGACAGAAAGGTTGGTAATATTAATAAGTAAATACTATTACCAACCTATTTAAAAAAACAGTTTATTTTATTACCAGTTTTTTTTTCAGAATTGAATGTAATGGTCTGGGAACTATGTAGGGAAAAATATTGACGTTCATAAGCGACTACAATTCTCTACTAAAAGTCTTTCCTGAATAAATGATTTTAGATGTCATGGTATTCGCTGTCTTTCTTTATTAGGTATTACATAAATTTAATTTAGTACCCATGATTTTAAATAATATCTACTAACAATAAGGTTACTAACAATAGTAACCTTATTGTTAGTAATGTAGCCATATCAGGTCGCCTTACTTTACTTGACTGCACTGCTGCAGGCTGTTCAATTTATGGTGAAATTATCACAAGCGTCATCTTACTTCCAATAATGTCAATCGTTAGCCAAAAAGATTATTCCATTATTATCCATTAATAAAATTGACATACCTTTGTCTGAATATGCTGTAATTACTCCTACCAGTGTCAAAAATAACATAAATATTAATTTCATTTTATTAATTTTAAGATCGACGTTGTATATATAATTTACTTGATATGGAATAATTTACTCCCAATTTCCCAATACACACTGCCCGCAGTACAGTAATACTTATATAAAACTTACATTTATCTTTTCAGTTTCGCAAGATGTGATAATCTTGGTCATTATTAAATTTTACATAGCCTTGGATATTATCAACATAATTCTATATATTGTGCAACGTCTAATTTAAAATATAGGTAAGTAAATAGATATATGAAAGTATAGTTTACTCAATTTGATTGTTATAATAATTTTGTTGTCGATATTTGGAGATACGTACACCACCTAAACTATTTTTTTTCTTAAACGTAGGTAGCAATTTGTCATACAGTGTATCATTAATTGGTGAGTAGATATAGATTGCAATTTTTTAAATAATAATGTTAATTTTATTATTTCACATGCAAAATCTCTATCGATGTAAACTTTGCTCGTGGACTCCTACGAGTACTATCATCATTGCTCTATAACGTCTAAGCAAGAGGAAATCTTCTCTGAAGCCTGGATGACGAAGCTGAAGTATCTTCAACTGCGTCATTCAGTTTTTAATGGAAGATCTCTCAATACTATGTATCTATGTATACGCACGATATTATATTTTTAGCCACCACTCTGGAAAAGAGTGTTGTCTCCAATAATGTCAGAATCTTTTTAACTTTCTAACTCTCTTATAACACTTACTTTTTTCCATTTTAAATTCGTATCATTCATACGTTACGTTTTGCAAGATTGGTACAGGAAAGTGAGTACCTTCTACATGCTGAATTTTGTAGTGATTTGTACTGAGAGATAAATAAATCAGATCTATATTGGTCAGTATTATTTTAGGGAATTTGCTATCAATTAATATAATGTATGACTATAAAGCGTAGTTTTATATCTAGTAGATTAGGTATAAGTATACCTTGTTAGGTCATCTTATTTAGACTATAAAAATTATCCTTGGAATACAGGGTTCTTTATTAAAAGTTACATCAACAAGATAGTCATTATGCAACAGAACCACTTTCATTGAGAAGCAAAGCTGATATATCCTTAACAGCTAAATTAATCCTTAACAGTTCATTTGAAAGGATCAATTCCGTTCGATAGGTACTAACTATAAACTTCTTAACAACCCTTTGATAAAGTACCTGGACAGATGTTATATATATTATGTTATAATATGTATTAGCTTACCAAATTTTGAGCAACCAATTTTAAGAGTAGATATCCAAAAGTCGGTCGCGTCTATAAATCAATTAAAATTCCGTTGAAGAAAAGTCAGTTAATTTGTTAATTGGGCAATCGTTCTAATAAAATATAGATCCCATTTATAACAGATTTCAATGTAGGCCATTCATTAGACGATGTTAGGTGAATGACAGACCCCTAGCATGATAGATGTCAATTAGGTGGGTACGTTGTGATGGTTGACTTAGATATTTTATTATTAGAAATTAACTAATGATAATTTTAATTTATCTTATCTACTATCTTATTAATATTATAAACGCGGAAGTTTGTGACTGAATGGATTTTAATGAATGTGTTATTCTGATCTATATAATGAATTCTGATCTATGTGTTATTCTGATGTATAAGCTCTATTATTGTAATAATAGAGCTTATACATCAGAATAACACATAGGCTATAAATTTCACACTGGTGAAACAGCGGACACAGCTAGTTTGTCCACAAATATTCTATTGTACATGTAATTAGTGACGATTTTACTGATGTTATACATATCTCAAACTAAATATCAGTCGGTCAGTGTGTTGGCAATGAAAATATAGATAAAGAGAATTCCATAGCCTTATAACGTTTAAATTTCTAAATTAATCACACTCCTATTGATAATTTCGGTCGGTACCTATTTACGCAAAATGGGTCACCTCTCTACGTATAATAGGACCATGTCGAATTACCAGAAATGCCGATTAAATGAGATGTTAATATATCTACCATGACGCGACATTGGATACGCTTATTCAGTCCATCTTTCAAATCCATTCAAATGGTAAACGTATTTAATTAATTAATTAATTCGATACTGACAGAAAGGTTGGTAATATTAATAAGTAAATACTATTACCAACCTATTTAAAAAAACAGTTTATTTTATTACAGTTTTTTTTTCAGAATTGAATGTAATGGCCTGGGAACTATGTAGGGAAAAATATTGACGTTCATAAGCGACTACAATTCTCTACTAAAAGTCTTTCCTGAATAAATGATTTTAGATGTCATGGTATTCGCTGTCTTTCTTTATTAGGTATTACATAAATTTAATTTAGTACCCATGATTTTAAATAATATCTACTAACAATAAGGTTACTAACAATAGTAACCTTATTGTTAGTAATGTAGCCATATCAGGTCGCCTTACTTTACTTGACTGCACTGCTGCAGGCTGTTCAATTTATGGTGAAATTATCACAAGCGTCATCTTACTTCCAATAATGTCAATCGTTAGCCAAAAAGATTATTCCATTATTATCCATTAATAAAATTGACATACCTTTGTCTGAATATGCTGTAATTACTCCTACCAGTGTCAAAAATAACATAAATATTAATTTCATTTTATTAATTTTAAGATCGACGTTGTATATATAATTTACTTGATATGGAATAATTTACTCCCAATTTCCCAATACACACTGCCCGCAGTACAGTAATACTTATAAAAAAACTTACATTTATCTTTTCAGTTTCGCAAGAGTTGATAATCTTGGTCATTATTAAATTTTACATAGCCTTGGATATTATCAACATAATTCTATATATTGTGCAACGTCTAATTTAAAATATAGGTAAGTAAATAGATATATGAAAGTATAGTTTACTCAATTTGATTGTTATAATAATTTTGTTGTCGATATTTGGAGATACGTACACCACCTAAACTATTTTTTTTATTAAACGTAGGTAGCAATTAGTCATACAGTGTATCATTAATTGGTGAGTAGATATAGATTGCAATTTTTTAAATAATAATGTTAATTTTATTATTTCACATGCAAAATCTCTATCGATGTAAACTTTGCTCGTGGACTCCTACGAGTACTATCATCATTGCTCTATAACGTCTAAGCAAGAGGAAATCTTCTCTGAAGCCTGGATGACGAAGCTGAAGTATCTTCAACTGCGTCATTCAGTTTTTAATGGAAGATCTCTCAATACTATGTATCTATGTATACGCACGATATTATATTTTTAGCCACCACTCTGGAAAAGAGTGTTGTCTCCAATAATGTCAGAATCTTTTTAACTTTCTAACTCTCTTATAACACTTACTTTTTTCCATTTTAAATTCGTATCATTCATACGTTACGTTTTGCAAGATTGGTACAGGAAAGTGAGTACCTTCTACATGCTGAATTTTGTAGTGATTTGTACTGAGAGATAAATAAATCAGATCTATATTGGTCAGTATTATTTTAGGGAATTTGCTATCAATTAATATAATGTATTTGTACGCTATTGTCTTTTTAATTTTAATTTTCAAATTTCATTGTAAATACTAAAATTATTCTTGCTACAGTAGTACAATAGTAGGTATCTTACCAAACACATTTAAATGTGAGCAGTGATACTACATAATCGCTAGGTAGGTATATCTTAATAAAGGTATCAAATTATTGTAAATACCAAACGAATATTAGAGAGACATATCTATCTACTTCTAATATCAAAATTAACTGATTACACAGAAAGCACGGTTTCAACACTACAATGAACTTGTTGTAAACAACTGACTAATCCAATACACTTCTAGAACTCCAAATTCAATGAATACTTTACAAGTTTATAAAGGAAGGATTCATTCTAGTAATAAACATGCTAATGCCGCGGACATTTTATTGAATTATCTATATTTGATGTACCTATTTGTATTTATCTTTAATCTATGTACAGAATGCACCTATTTCATCTAATTGATGACCATACTATACTATAACCATTCAATAAATGCTTGAATATCTATTACTGTCAGCTATTATAATACGTATTTTAATTGAATTAATTTTCCCATCACAACAAAGGGAAACACATCAATGAGATTTAAACCGTATGGTTTTTAGGACCTTGACACATATCAACGAATAAATGAATTAAATCTGAGGACACGCCGCTCCTATATTAGTTTAAGTGATTACATATGGACACACAGACATTTAACTATATACGAACTATTTTAAGAGTTCAGCTATTGTGACTGAATATGGTTTTGTTTCAAAGGTGTTTAATAAATACATTTTGATAATGATATGCCTATCGCTATAACATAAAGCCTTGAATATGATACGCATCTGTTGAATATCTCATGAATGGCAAATGTGGCAGGTAATTGTACTATTATAACCATTATGTAATAATCTATTTCACAGTTAATGTCTATGATTTTTTTATTTATAAATGTTTCTGTAACAGCAATTTTTGAATCGTAACGCTACTACATTTTTCTTCTTGTATTTCCGTATAAAAATAGTTATGTACAATACTGATTGTAGTGATTATAACCATCTTAACCAAACTTCTTTATAATTAAGATCTTAGAGTAACATTAAACTAATGTCAGATAGTGTACTTATAAATCCTAGATACCTAAAATATAATGCTTTCGTCAGCTCAAGTGTCGTAAATAAATAACCTAAATAGGTTACTAATGATGGATTCATATCCAGTTGTCGAAATGTTTTCGGATTGGTTTATCGATAGTTAGACTGAGATTTATGACTGTTGACGACGTGTATTGAGTGCGGAGTTACGAATGAACGCATTCGGTAACAATGTTCAAAACCTAATAATTGTGAGATGTACCTACTTTTAACACAGGCACGCCGCCTGCCGTCATTTGTTTTATAGAGTAGACTTTGGAGATCAGTTGGGGCCTTTGGTATACCTATGTATAGATATAAGATCATGTTTTATGGAGATTATGACAATCAATGCACCGCAAGTGTTACCTTGATCTTGTTAAAGACATTGGATAATGTAGCATCCACACTAAAAATATAATACATAAATGTGATGTCATTGTATCCACACTTGACATGTTGTATGACTATAAAGCGTAGTTTTATATCTAGTAGATTAGGTATAAGTATACCTTGTTAGGTCATCTTATTTAGACTATAAAAATTATCCTTGGAATACAGGGTTCTTTATTAAAAGTTACATCAACAAGATAGTCATTATGCAACAGAACCACTTTCATTGAGAAGCAAAGCTGATATATCCTTAACAGCTAAATTAATCCTTAACAGTTCATTTGAAAGGATCAATTCCGTTCGATAGGTACTAACTATAAACTTCTTAACAACCCTTTGTTAAAGTACCTGGACAGATGTTACATGTATTATGTTATAATATGTATCAGCTTACCAAATTTTTAGCAACCAATTTTAAGAGTAGATATCCTAAAGTCGGTCGCGTCTATAAATCAATTAAAATTCCGTTGAAGAAAAGTCAGTTAATTTGTTAATTGGGCAATCGTTCTAATAAAATATAGATCCCATTTATAACAGATTTCAATGTAGGCCATTCATTAGACGATGTTAGGTGAATGACAGACCCCTAGCATGATAGATGTCAATTAGGTGGGTACGTTGTGATGGTTGACTTAGATATTTTATTATTAGAAATTAACTAATGATAATTTTAATTTATCTTATCTACTATCTTATTAATATTATAAACGCGGAAGTTTGTGACTGAATGGATTTTAATGAATGTGTTATTCTGATCTATATAATGAATTCTGATCTATGTGTTATTCTGATGTATAAGCTCTATTATTGTAATAATAGAGCTTATACATCAGAATAACACATAGGCTATAAATTTCACACTGGTGAAACAGCGGACACAGCTAGTTTGTCCACAAATATTCTATTGTACATGTAATTAGTGACGATTTTACTGATGTTATACATATCTCAAACTAAATATCAGTCGGTCAGTGTGTTGGCAATGAAAATATAGATAAAGAGAATTCCATAGCTTTATAACGTTTAAATTTCTAAATTAATCACACGCCTATTGATAATTTCGGTCGGTACCTATTTACGCAAAATGGGTCACCTCTCTACGTATAATAGGACCATGTCCAATTACCAGAAATGCCGATTAAATGAGATGTTAATATATCTACCATGACGCGACATTGGATACGCTTATTCAGTTATAGGTACCATATGTCATCCTTCATCTAAATGGTTAAAGACCTTATATTGACTACTCTTGTAATGATAGTAACCACATCACACACACACACACACACATCTTGATTTTTGAAGGTACCTTACTTATCCATATCTGTACAAATATCTTATTTCAAATTTTTTTTAATACATCGCGAATATATTTTTAGCCTTCTGGGGAGTATCCATATTTAACAACATATTATGTGATAATTTTTGCGTAAATCCTCCAAATATTTTAAACCCACAAACACACAAGCAAATAGTTTCTTTCTCTTCGGGATTTTATTATATTATGTAAACATAGTAAAGCTGAGGATGAAAAACAAATGGTCCGTGCAAAACTTTTAGAGTACGGTAGAAGTAGTAGTAGTACGGATCGGTAGTAGTACGGAAAGAAATTCATGTTGGGTTGGAAATACTCAGTTATTTCTATCAAGGTCGTGAACTTGTTGCCTTAAGGGATTTCAGCTAATAGTCAGTCAGTGTTGCCAGAAATAGTTTAGCAATAACTTTTGTATACGGTTTATGCGAATTTGTATACAATTTATAGTGATTTACGAATAATTAAATATTTCAATAGTTCTATCGCAAATCTGTTAAAGAAACATGCCTGGTTACTGTTTAAATAATGTACCGATGTACTCACACGTTTTTTAGTATCATGATAATTTCTATAGATATTGATAGATATAGAGATAGAGAGGTATTAGTTAGCTACCACGTTATATATTTAACGTTATATTTATTTATATATAAAAATGCTTTATGTAGCGCAACAATTTTTAAGAGTGATCTATACATAATTCTAAAATTGAAGGTTTTAATATACTTATTTCAAGTAAGAATATGTTTTTTTTTATATTTGGTATACATATTATTGTATATAATTGTTATTTTCTTTCTGCGAGAGAAACAATAGAGATTTTTGATTCAATTGTTAGTAATATCGTATATATTTTACCTATAAAGCTGTTTAATTTACATGGTTTTCATTAAAATAGATTGAGTTAAATTGAAATGTATTTTCCAGATAATTAGAGAATATCAAGAACTGAAAAGGGATGAGGATTTTAATTTGAAAATCTTTTTTATATGATTATATTACAACTTTTGGGGTTCTATATCTACTATTCTCTATATAGGTATATAGGATCTATGAGTACCTTTATTAGTAGCATGTCGAATTCATGAAACATGTATATGTACCCGTATTATACTGTCATGACATCTGTCTGTGTTCAGTTTTTACCTATTCTATAATAGTACACTTCCTACTATATAATCTCTGATCAAGCAGTTCATAACGCACAGTTCCCGGCGTAACCTTTGCCATTCATACACTATACGCTCTTAGTCAATACCGCACTCTAGTCAACTCCTAAGGAGATATAAATTAATCACTATTATAAAATAAAAAAATAAAAGCAAGTAGATAATAGACAATAAATGGAGTCAAATAAGAAAATGAGTAAATAAATATTATGTTTATTGTTCTTCTGCTGTACAGATAAGATTTTATAAAATGATTCGAACTTTTGTAGTTTCCGTAGTGCTTACGATTGTGATAGTGTCTAGGGTCAGGACAGCACCTGCTTATCATCACTGTAAGTACCTATAAGGATTATTCAACATTATTAAACTTTGTATACTTTTTTATAAATATAGATAATCTATATCTATTCATGTGACACAATCTACATTCATATAAAATTTTATAACGGTCCATAGCGGTTCATAGGGAAATGGTAACAAACAGACATAGTTTCACATTTATAATATTGGAATGGATTCGTTTCAGTTGTTATATCTTGGCACCATAGAGCGGTTTAATAATATATAATGAGGTTTAAGTAGGTATTTACTAAGTTAAAATTTTGTTTCAGTTGAGTTTAATTACCTAGCCTGTTTTTATAACATATTATTATGATGAGAAACTCTTTGAGTATTATTTTTCATTCCATATATTGACATATATATACCTAGGTAAGTATAAGGTGACCCGTAATTACAGTCTAGGAATCTGTTCTACTGTTATCTACTAATATTTATTGTACAAATAAATTGTTTCATATAGTTATAAAAAAATTATGTGCATGAGTGGCAAAATAACTAATATAGTCGTAAATGTATGATTTTGTCTTTGAGATCCTATACATAGCTCTTAGGCTGCAGTTGAACATACGATGCTTTATACTCTACATTCCTATTTCACGCAGATGATGTCGTAGGCAGTAGTAGGTAAAACTAGCGATATGAGAATTTTATAACACTTTTAGGCAGCTAAGTATTCTATCTAATATTTTTATAAAGTAATTGTGAAGGATGGAGACCAAGATGACGAGCAAAAAGTAAAACGGCACCGTTGTAGTTGTAGAATATTTTGTATTAAATTGACTTAGATATGTCATATAAAAACAATATAATATTATAAAAAATATAGACAATAAAAAAGGTATATAAAATAGTTTCCAACAGTAATATTGTTCGCATTAAAGATACAACTTTGGGTCAATGAAACTTGGGAAACGAATTATGTATTTTGTTAATTGTTGTTTTTTATACTGTGTCAGATGCTTTAATTTGTTTCTGAGTTCCACACTTATTCGTTGTCTGATGTCATAGCACCTAGTATTGCTTGAAAGTCAAATGATTGTCACCTTCTCTGACTTTTTATCATGTAGTTGGCTACTTATCTGATGAATACCGAATAGAAAAAGAGTAACAATATTTATTTGTTGTTCCGAAAACAGAGGAACTTAATGCGGGAAGGAATTCAAAATCTTTTTACCAACAAAAAGCATCATTAATACAGAGTTCTTTATACGATTTTTCTCGAGGGATGTAGGGGATATACTTAATGTCTAGGTTCGGCCGGGGAAGTTACAATATTTGTAGGAAGATATCAAACTAGACAAAGGCCCTCGAATTTTTCATAGTAAATTATAATAACATTATCTTATCTTAATATTTCTTCTCATTTAAATTATTTCTTAAAAATATTCTATAGGATATTAACATTAAAATATATATTTTTTTAACTAAATCGATAATTGATGATGGGTTTTACAAATTTCCGTAATTTGTAAAAATACAGCAAGAAATAGGTATCTGACATTATGTCTGTTAATATATATATGTATTAAATCATGTATATACTTCAAAACCTTGGCTTGCTTACCAAAAAATGATTGGGTGTTGATTTATGACGAGTTTTTGCTACTTAGAACGTTAACAATTGACTGTTAATTGACCTGCTTGTAACAAAGTATAGACAAGTAAGAAAATCAGTAGGTATATAATAGGAAAGACATGGGTAGTCCTTAGAATAATGGATATTTTAATTAGACATATATATTACATATAACACCTAAAGGCAAATTACAAACAAACGTCGGTCCCCTCCGATCGATCCTCCGTCCAATTCAAACGGGGATCGAAATTACGACGGCCTGAGCCGAGGTTCGAACCCCTAGTGGTGCCCTCAGACTGAATTCGTATCCGTCAGGCAGGAGTTGGCCTTCAGCCGCTCCATAAGACCTTCCGCGGGTTTGAAGTGCCATATTCACTCGCCCCCTAACGTCCGGTGAAGCTGTAAAGGTCACCTACGGCTGACAGCATTAGAGTAGTCCGAAAAAAAAAATGGTAAGCGTATAGCTCTGCCGTCAGGATCACCCGCAAAAGTAGATGTGCTACAGGTCCATTACGAAGAGTCTTAGCTTGAAGTTTTCAATATCGTTTTAATTAGTAAAGCCCACTACTGCCCCCATACAGATAAATGAAATGGAAGGTATTATGATGCTGCAGCCCACAGATGAACAGTAGGTATAGGTACCATGTAGAGTCGGATTTATTTAATTGTAAAAACTTACACGGGGATTATAGTTCAGTGATGGTTGTAAACCATAATGCAATGCCTCGTTAAGCTGTATTAATTTAATTTTGCCCTTTTGATTATTTTTTTATTTACTTTTATTGCAGAGCAACATACAAATTTGTTAGCTACCAGTTATTGTGCATATGGAATAGTATCTATAACCATAGAGTAGGAACATATAGTATACATATTGCCACTACTGAGTTTAGTTATGAACGTGTTAGAATTTATTATCTTTGTACGTATTCTATAAGAAGGTCTTGGTAATATGCAATAAAATAACGGTGTCTTTGTAACTAAACGCTAAAAAAGGTGGATTTATTAAAAATCTCCTGGAAATCTGTCAATGTGTAGTAAATAAGCCATGATTGGCTAATTGAACTAACTTCACCCTGGAGGTATCATCCTTCATTAGTGCCTAACTAGTGTATTGGTACTATTATTTTATCTGTGACAGGCATCGGTTAGTTGAAACGTGTGCACTATTCCATATTCATTCATAAAAAAATCGCGGTATCAATGAAATGAATCATTCATCAATTTGCCAATAAATTATCAAGCATAATAATGAAAAGATGTGTGTACCTATTTACAAATTTACGCAGGTGTTTTTATTTTACGCCTCTGCATCGTGAGTATAGTAATGGGAGAATTGGTGGGATTTTTTTTTAATTTTATTATAATAGGAAAAAGATTATAGATTCTTAAAATTGGTTACATAACTGTTTTCAGTTTTTTACCATTGCATATAAAAAAAACATCTTTTCTACTTGTTTAAATAACATACTGTAAGTAAGTTAATATCTACTCTAACAATGTGCTTGTTCTACTTTACGTATTTGGGTATACCGCCTACATATAAAAAATGCCTTGAAATGTTTCATACATGTATTTACAGCGCGGGGTCCTCGCTATACTATGAGTAATGCACCAGACAACCACAAGGCGCCATATATTGAGGTGCGGAATTCCACTTACCACGGCTACGGGCCCCGCGAGGAGGCACGGGCCATGTGTTCAGTGAAGACACACGAGGTCAATGCTACCGCCAATGCCACAATCACGAGGAGATTGCACGGAGTAGTCACTTCCAGTGAGTTTCTAAAATAATTTGATTAATTGCTAGGTCTATTTTCCGGGCACTGTCCTCTTGGTGTATAGCCATACCAAGAGGACAATGGCACTGTCTGGCTGATAATATATAAAATAGCTGTCTATATCCATCTACGTAAAGGAATTTTCAATATGGATATCTACTGTATTTGAAAAACAGAATTCTAGCGAGAGTTCACATTTTGCTAACCTATATAAACTTAATTGGACGTAGTTTAGCAGAAAGTAGGTATTCAACCCACACAAAGTAAATTTTGAGTTACTGATCTTAATTAATCCATGTTGGTTATTATTAACAATGCCGTATTCAACTTTAGAGAACTTGTGACAATAATAAATTGCTACGGAAGTATACATATATATACCTACATATTGGTAAGTAATGCTATTATTTGTTTTGTTTCACAGAATTTATAATTATGTATTATTTTATACTACTGTGGCGGCAAACAAACATACGGCCCGGCCCATATATTATTATACCTTAATAACTATTATCTCAGAGGTATTGAATATTGAATACGATACTTTACATACC
Organism: Achroia grisella; assembly: GCF_030625045.1. NCBI lineage: Eukaryota > Metazoa > Arthropoda > Insecta > Lepidoptera > Pyralidae > Achroia > Achroia grisella. The sequence continues at coordinate 2,819,470 of NW_026712841.1, forward strand.
CACATTTCGTTTGGTATCTGTGTTACTATCACCAGAGAGTCTGTCAGAAATATAAATTAAAATACAAAGATTACCTACTAGAACTACGACGCGACGCTGTCAAAATTTAAATTAGAAATTAAAATATTTACTATCTAAGCTTTTATTATAGTATCCCTAATTACAATTCATTTTAATTACATTACAGAAGAATTACATTCGTCTATCCAACGGCTAGAAGTCATAATATTCGGTCAAATGCAACAGTTGTGGCAGAGTTTGGACGCATTGCGGTTGCAGTTGGGAGGTGACACAAAAGCGCCACTGGTGGACAGGCGGACTGTTTCATTTAGATATAAACCCAATTTCAAATAACAATTTATACGGCTTTAGAGGTGTATAGATGAATATTTATAACCTATTTATTTTCTTAGTATGTCTAGATAGGTATGAAAGTAAATCTGTTGTTTTGGGATCAGTGTTTCGGAGTATTGAGTACAATATTTATTTAAATTAAATGATTTTACTGCTTGAATATTAACATAATAATAAAAAAAATCAATCTCATAATCATCGGGTAATCTCTATTAGCTAATCACTGCCTTTATTACTATTTTATTTAGTTTGATATTAAACATAGTACCATAGATCATTGTGATCATAGGGACCTAAGATCATAGAGGCAGTATTCTAATTCTATGGGTACGGTACAATGTTTGGAGTAAAATGTATACATTAGTTTCTATAAAATATCGAGCTAATAAGAGCAATGTATCGTGTGTGCTATATACCTATTAAATAATGTTCTTTTTCTTATTTTAATATTATAATTTTTGTATCTAATAAAAATTATCTACGAACTGAAATTTAGGATATTTTCATTAGTAAAACAATTACCTACAAGTGTACCAATTATTTTTATAGAATACATATAAATAAATGTTTGTCGGTGGACTCATTCTTAAAACTACCCCTTACTATATAATACATTGTATTCACAGTACATCATATGATTGTTGCCTCTTGTTACCAAACAAACTTTATAGTCAGGAACCATTTACTGTGTTTATATATTTTACTCCACAAGCCCTGTGGTTCCTGTATGTATATTACAAAAATGTTGGTTCCTTTTAAATTCCGCCATTAAAAATAAATAATTGTCCCAATGTCTATTGTATATGTCCTTATGATATCATCAATGCTTTGTTAACTCCATCAGGGCTAACCATTTCTGGCGGAATTGTATGTAGGCGAGACAATTATTTTCTTTGCAGACGTTTGTGTTTCTTTGTATAAAGTTATCCACATTGAAATAATTCAAAGTTATGTCGATCGAACACAAACTAAGCGATTTGTGTAATAATTGTGTTTATAGTATATATTTAGAATTTATGAAATAAAACGCAACAAGTAAATAAAGTTGAATTTATTAACAATAATTTTATTAGTATATAACTGAATATATAGCTAAGTAATAACTCTCGGCCGAGTTACAATATAACTTCCATTGTATACATGGCCGGTAATAAATAGCAAAATAATTACGTCGTTAATTATAATTCAGTTAAATGATGGTGAGAGTATAAGTTAAGTCGCTAGTAATAAATTAAATTTAACAATTAAACAAATTATTATGCTTAAAACTGCATTAGAGTGTACTTGCTTGCGAGAAACAAATGAAAATTTTATTAACATAAGTATTTTACAAATATTAACTGATAATATTTGATTTATTAAAATTATGTGCTTTATAATAATAAATTTTAGTATTTTAGGGAAATACATCTTAATATTATTGATTAATAATATCAGTGGTACTAATATCTCTTGGTTAAGAACGTTTTATTAAATCAACTAGCATTTTATGCTAATATTAAGTACATGGGTTTCTTCTATTATTGAATTACCTATTTAATATATTGAAATAAAAATTAATCTTTAAAATATCTTTGAGATACAGCTGTTAATAATAATTATTGGTCATTATTTTATGTGATACACCTCAAAGACTGCTGCTGTTTAATAAAAACACAACTTCTATAAATTTGACCAATAAACGCTATATTAAATAGAACTCTTAATTTGATGTAAGAAATATTCTCTGCAAACTTCCATACACAATCTCGTTTGCCAATAAACAATATAATTATTTACAAATTAACGCGTTGTACAGAACTTAATTTCTATAAATCATTGCATACGATGCTTACAATCAATGTACAGTTACACTTTAAGCATTACTATTTTAACTCAGGTATGATACATAAACGATGTCTCAATAACCATAGAAAACTTTGTACAGTAACGGCGCTATTTTGAACCTAGCAACGTACGTATGTATATTCAGAATAGGGATAATTAGGTATGTAATTCTGTTACAATACATAAATAACATTAAATATGTATATATATTGAAGGTTTAATTAAAACGGTATTTTAAGTAACAAACCAAACCTTTTTCTACAGTAATAGATTCAGCTAGTCCTACAATTTAACTCCTTAGAATATGATTTTTAAAAGTTTTAAAGTACATGAAGTGAAGTTTAGCAAAATACATGTAGGTTATTACAATAAATATTTAAGATTATCATTAAATACAATTTTTAAGGTGAGTATTCAATCTGAAATTATAAAAGCATATCTATATAACGGAATGAATATTTAAGGTCATACGAATATTAATGCTTAAAGTACCATACATACCATACAAATTTAATTTTCAACACCTACTACTTACATGCATACTTGTATCTCACAGTATACACCGGCTAGTTTGACTTGGTACTAGTGTTACATTATTGTCAGGCAGCGGTCGCTTGTAGATATCGGCGGAGCTCTTCTTGAGTGTCGAAGATCATAACCGGGAACGGTGAACCTGGCACATGGCGACCCGCCCATCGAACTTCTACGCGGTAATCGCCGGGCTCGGTTGGCGAAAACTGAAAGGTTGTTTTTTATGTTTCCACATTATCATTACAAATTACAAGACACTGAGGCATTTACATCTCTATCTCATCTATTTCAAACGTCAAGCAGCGTGCTTTATAAGTTACGTTCAGAAAAAAAAGGTGACCGTTTTTAGAATGACAACGCATGAGGGGTGCCACGAGCGTTACTCGATAACGTGATATCCATAGTGCTGTTCATGTCTATCGGCGACAGCTTGCCGTTTCATTCTTACTAATATTATAAAAGCGAAAGTTTATCAGTCTATATGAATGGATGGATATTTGTTACTCTTTCACGTAAACACTACTTAACGCATTTAGATTTGAAACGTTACAGTTTATACATCAAAACAACACATAGGCTATAATTTAAAAAGATATTATGTATATTGGGCAAAATATACATAATGATTAAGTGTGATGTAGACTAAGTTGCGCAGGTAAGCGAGTAACGAATACTTTATAAAGTGTACGAAAGCCAATCTTTTAGAATGCGATATCGAGGCGGCGTATTAGTTATTACCTTGCAAAGTATGGTGCGGTCCTTCTGGTTCTCGCGCTGCATCTCAACGCGGAAGGCTCCCTTGGGCCCGCGCACGCGCACTGTGAGCTGTCCGGCGCCGGCGCCGCGCGTGTCGCAGAAGAATCGCGACTGGAACGTCGCCAGCACGCCCGGCTCCACGCCCGGCCCGCACACGCGCACCTGATGCCATACACGTTACGCTTATAAATTATCTTATACATATATGCTTCACATCAAATTTCCTTGACTGACATTCCGATCGAAAACTTCCAATTTTATACCTTAATAATTTAATCGCCATGGTATTTATAGACCGACCTAAGAGCGGTTCGGAGATATTGTACTTCACGTAACTTTTCTTATCGTTTGCGATGGTTGAATCACCAATAAATGATATTAGCTTTAACTTAACGAATCATGCTAACTACCAAATCAAAGGGTTTGGGCGGGAAGATGATTTAAAATTAAATAACAAAAATGTGTAATCTCAATTTTAACGAATAGAATCGCAAATAAAAACGAGTAAACAATAATTGGAGAAATACATGATGATATATGAAAACATATTATAACTAAAGTTACCTTTGAGGGGTCAGGTGCCCCAGCAACTTTGAGTACGAACGGCGAGCCGGGCACATGCTCTCCCGCGAATTGTATACTGAGCATATGACGACCAGGTTCTGCGGGCTTGACGTTCAGTGTGAAGGTACCGTCGCCGTGTTCATACAATTCGCAATATGCCACCTAAAACCGAAGAGATAATAAGAAATAGAAATAAATAAAAATATTCATTAAAATAAACTGAATATAAGCACTTTTGAACAGTCACAGTTTTTTTTATTCTACCACTCATTTGAAACAAGAAGAACGAGAAAGAAAAATTAATTTCATTATACCCTTTATAAAAAAATCTGTAACGGCACGTAAATACGTACCTTGTTGGGCCCGGTGCAGTGCGCGGTAAGTTCCCCGGGGCCGGCGCGGCGCGTGTCGATCCAGGAACGGATCTCGCGACCCACCACGCCCGACGCCAGCCCCGCGCCCGAGCACACCACCCGCCCCGCGTCTCCGCTCTCCGACCCAGCTGATACGTTGACGCTTAACGGACAACCTGTATATACGTACAATTTGTTCATTAGCTGCCTTTTCGATTCGAATACAGATTCAATAAGAGATTAAGCTATCTGTGTCTTTTTAAACGCGTTTTCCTACATGACGGGTGCATGTTAAATGTATCTTATACTTCATAGACAATCTAGAGAACGAGTCAAAAATAAAACTCGAACGAGGAGGTAGCAAGTTGAATGAGATTGTGAAAGCGTGTCCATCTTCATGATGGCTTTACCTTTGACGAGTCTACCAGCCCACAGCACCCGTAGCTGGTGATCGCCAGCGCGGCGTGGCGTGTAGGTGGCTCTCCACAATCCAGGGCCAGCCGCCGCTAGTGCCACCGGTATGTTCTCCCCCTCAGGTGATGTTAGCGATGCCTCGGGAGCTCCCGGACCAGCTGCGCTGCCGTCTATGTATAATATCATGTAACATTAGTTAATTGTGGAAATTATAAATAAATATATTTTATATTTTATTTATGCTCTGCATTGTATCAGATAAAGAAAATAACTATATTTAAGAATCATTTAACTAAGCTCGAACGTCACAAATAGGAATTAATTAAGAAGAATAAAATAAATTAATTAAAGTAGTTCAACTCTTTTTTTGTAAGATTTAATATTTGATTTCGTATTATTATGTCTCAAATTAGAATTAGAATAAAACAACTTGAATGAAACTGTTCAAACGTTTCTTATAAATATTGCTGATGGTTGCATACATTCAATTTCGGTTTACTTGTTATAAGAACAGCGAAAATAATGGTAACTCTATACAAAGTTGTCGCGTGGGCATCTGTTATGTCATATGATATAAAATCCGTTGTGCATATAGTCGGTTCCCACGTACCACCAGATTGAAGTTACATAAAAGAACTTATAAAACGAAGTACATGATCCTATAAGTAGAGTCGAGCGTACTGACCGACGGTGAAGACTGCGGGCGTGTGGGGTGCTGCGTGCGCAAGGCCTCGGCCGGCGAGCGTGACGCGGTCGGCGGCGCCGCCCGCAGCCAGCAGGGCCCGGCGCGGCGCCCCGCCCACTAGCGCGCCGTTGTATGTCAGCTCCACCTCTTGTTCGCCGCCCGCGCCCTCCGCGCCGGCTAGCGTCACCACTGCGCGCCCAGATACCGTCTCCACGCCTGGGACGACAGCATACAATTCATAACTTATACTTCCATCCTCCACTCCGCGCCTGGTACAGTCTCATTGGTAAGAACTTTATATTTAATCTGTTTCTTCCTTATCCTATTCATTTGGTTCAGTTCAGTCGTACTACGTTTTTTTCATCCATTTACTACTGTTTGTAGCCATCTCGTTACATACTTTCTTTTTCCTAACATGTTTCACACAGTCCATCCATCTCTTTTTCAGCCTTCCTCTACCCTTATAACCATTCACATTCATTCGTTATATCTTGTAGTAACAATATTATTAATGGCTATGGTGAGTTATCGATTTACCTACTGTCTTAAAGTAACTTAAAGTTTAAAAAATCCGCGAAGAACATAGGATATGTTCTTCCCGGACTTTTTGAACTTTATTTAATTGAAGTGTCTTAGCATTATAATAAGTGCAAATGTATATGTTTAGTACTTAGTTATTAAAAAAAAAATTTACATGACAACAGTAACTTACGTTGATGTCTACCACCAAGTAAGCATTCCAGTGTGCCCGGTCCAGCATTGCTAGTATCCAAAATTAGTTTGGAGGGCGCTCGGATGCGGCCAGAGTTATCTGCACCCCACCCACCAACGGGCATTATGGCCGAGGTGTCTATTACCTAAAAACAGGTTTGCAACAAATGAGGACTTTCTGTAAATTAGAAATATATAGTACGACAAATATACAGGAGCTAAAAGGAGAGGCAGAGGTTTACACTAGAAAGTAAAAAGATAAAATGTTCGTAGTTTTAAAAACAAGAAGAGTTATACTCGCCTTTCGTAAAATTATTTCCTGTGTAACATATTGGTTGTGTATAGCAAAGCATACCGTATTCTAAGGACTTTAAGACTTTCTTTCTATATAAAAAAAAGGTTTATCTCAATGCAAGCGGGAGACTCTCCCTACCTCTTTGTCTTTGGTGTTGATTGCGAATATTTATTAAAAAAAAGAAAAATCTTTCTCTAAATAATACAGTTTGGTTTTTCGTCCGGTGCCTCTTATAGTCAGTAAGATACGGCAAATAAGATTCCTAGATTAAAAACATAAACAGTACATCTTAAAAGTAATTTCGCATATTTATTGATTACAGTGTTATCATTACTTACTTTTACGGAGAACGGACTTCCGGGGAGAGGTCCTGAGGCGGTGAATATTCGTACTTCGTACAGCCCCACCACGAGCGGTATGTACGCGCAGAGCCACTCGCGAGGCGCGCCGCTAACCACGCGACACTCTAATAGTCCGGACTCTGTGTTGTCTTCATTGCCCTCCGTTAACCTTTCAACCTAATAAAAAATATTTGGGTTATATTCGCAAAATTTATATTTGATAATATAACACTATTTCATTTACTTGAAAAAAATCTATCTGCTAAAATATACTGCCTGCCTAGTGAGAGGCAAAGCAAGACTTATACCTCACTAAAAACTCAAAGATGGGATATCTGCGTCGTTTCTAGTCTTTCTTTGTGTTCTTCTAGTTTTTCTTGTAATGAGAAAGCGTTCCGAATGAGCGGTAGATTAAAAAAAATGTGATGACTATTCAAAAGTGCTGCAATGTAAGTTTATATGCATAAATAATTTTCAATTCTATTGTTGTTGTTTCCTGTAAGAAATGTAAGGCCATCAGCATCCACTGAGTAGACAGAAATGGCGGCCTCCTTGCCTAGCCCATGCAGTAGTGAGGAGCCGTTACCTGCAAGGTGGGTGGCATGTCGTCTGCGCAGTAAATGGTAAAGGCCTCCTAGCCTTAGCGCAGGTGCACGAGCGCGTGCAGTAGAGAAGTAGCTATTTTTACCTGTACGGTGGGCGGCGTGTCGTCTGCGCAGTGTATGGTGAAGGCGGCCTCCTTGCCGACGTGTGCGTGTGCGAGCCCGGTGCCGGCGCAGCGCGCGCCCGCCGCTCCCCCCGCGCCCGCCCCCAGCACGCCCAGCGACACGGGGCTGCCCGGGACGCTCGCACCTACACACCGCAATGGTATATTGTACAAAGTTTTCAAAAATAAGCATAGAACTTGACATCTAGTGCAATGTAATCGAGTCCATTTTTTTGCTTGACTTCAATACCAAGGAATAGTTCAACCAGAGTGGTAATATTCTATATATTGATATGAACATCATCATGGCAATTCTGGTAAAGTTTTTTCTTTTGTTCAATGCATTTCATATATAACAATTTTATTATAACACATACATGTTATTATTTCAGCTAAAAGTATACTGAACGCCTAAACATGTACACGTAATAATTAAATTTATTTTGGGCGATTTCCCATTTCATTATTAATACAAATTTCTTAAAGTAAATAATAATATAAAAAAATAAATATAATGTGACGTATGACGCTTTTAGATAAGAAGTGCTGTATGCAATTCTGTATTTATATATTATGATTGAACATACCGCCATACGTGATATAGATGCGGTAGTGTGCGGGTAGATACGGCCGAAGCCTGATGCGATGCGTGCGGCCATCTTCGCGCACGTCCACCGGTACGCGAATACGACGTTCTCCTGTCGCCTCGCATACTACTTCCAGTTCGCCCACACCAGCGTCTTTTGTTTCCACTAAAGAAATGAGATTGAAATTTGAAAAGCAGTGTTCATATTGGTTAAATTACAGTACACAACTTGAATTTAAATCCATTCAATTCTATAAGAACTATTAATAATAATAATTTTATTCTCTATTCAATAACTTGCCTATTCGCGTCTATGTAGCATCACAATACTAATAATATAACAAGTCTGATATTTATATCCATTGATCCATTCTCAATCTTAATAAACTATACATATGTTATATATCTTAGAAACAACATTATTGAAATCTTACCTGTGAAATTTATAGGCGTATGTGCAATGATGTTACCAGAAGGCAAACCAGACAGTATAACTCTATGAGGATCAAAAGATTCGCACGTGTACGGGCTACCAGAGACGGGCTTCGAAAGATGTAATACTTCTGCAAAAGTAGAAAACAGAGTTAGAGAGTATTCTGAAAATACTGGAGATACACTATAGAAATCAAACAGGTCTATAGTTCTATACTTTACACTATACACGTATACAAAAAGAGAATACTACTTACCAATAGTACTTTGTCCCACTTCTGTAATGGTGTACTCTGCTTGCAACAAGCCGGATTTAGTCTGATAGCAGCGGACAGGTAGGGCTCTGGATCCAGGGCCTGAGACCACCACGTCGAACTCTCGCGCCGGCCGGCCCAGCGTGTCGATACTGAATGACGCTACACGACCTACTTGGGCCTGGTAAAGGCCTAGACCTGAAGCTGATACCTGAAATAATGACATATAGACCATTTTATTCTATTACTAATACAGTATATACAAAAGAATGTCGATTCTTTGTAATAAATAATACATGTCTATTTTTCTATAAAAAAGATATTATTACTTTCAGGAATAATAATAACACGCTGGATCAATTACTTATTAGTAATACGTTACAGTGCTAGCGGCTTAGTACTAATACCCTTCGATGTAGTGTATGTACTGTTAGATGGCCGATAGATTAAAAGCTTTTATTAAAAAAAAATCTAATATACGACACTTAGTCACTCAGTTCAAATAATTAACTATAAAATAAGTTTCACAAACTATAATGGTAACAAATTTACCCCATGAATGACTGAATTAACTAACTGCTCAAACAGTTTTTAATGAGGAATCATGTCAATAATAAAAATCGTGGAATTGTGTAGCTCCAGCATTTTCTCTATGTTGGGCTCGGGTATAACTGTACGCACCTCTTGCGCGTGGTGCGCGGGCAGCACGTCGACGAGGAGCGGTTGTCGTGCGAGCGGGACTCCGCTCCAGTAGAGCGAGAGGCGATGAGGGGCTGCGCGCGCGGGGTGCCACACGAGCTCGCACCGCGAGCCGCCGCGCCGTCGCACCGAGTGCGGCACGCTCTGTCCCGCGCACGTCACGCGCGCTGACACGCGGCCCGCGCCCGCGCCCGCGCTGCTCACTGCGCACGCACACCACTAACTTATTAACAACCGCCTTTTGGGATTGTTTGTAATGTGGACTAATAACCCCATTGCGAGTGACCATGTACATTGTACCATGTTAGTTTGCTTGGTGGTATTGCAGGGTTATTTTTTGGTGAATTTGCCATGATAACTAACTCTGACTTTAAGCTCATACAATAATACGTATACTACTATATTGCGCTACAGTATACAATAATACGTATACTGTAGCGCAAGCGAGAAAATCATGCCAATAACATCAATTTAAAGTAACCGTAGAAGTGACACACATGGCACCTTATCGACATTTAGGAAGTTTTTTAATAGACGTTCTTTCCGCATACACAAATTTTGCATACAATAGTTCATCTAACTTCAGTTTAGCTCACTTTCACACTACACGGTAACAACTTTTCATACGCTAACTCGTCGAGCCGTGTTCTAGAGTTGAATTCAACAATAATAATTAAAAGCGTCCATACTACATTTTTTTCTACAAGAGCTCCACTGCGAAACTTCAATAGATTTATCTTATTACTATTCTAATCGAGAAAGTTTGTGAATATAGATGGATGTTTATTCCTCTTTCATGCAAAAACTGACGAACGGATTTTAATGAAATTTTGCAGTAATAAAAGTTATACATCCGAATAACACATAAGCTATAATTTAAAAATATGATATGATATAAATTGGGCGAAATATAATGATAAATATTAAGTAAGTGTAATGCAGACGAAGTTGCGCGGGGCAGCTAGTAATTTATAAACTGACAAGCTGTAAACAATTAAAACAATATTCAAAATAAAAATATCATATATATATAGATATATATTACCAGTCAATATCGCCGGACGGTGTGCAACAGCGTCGCCGATTGACAGCACTTTAACAGCAGCGGCGTCTATCGCCTCCACTTCTGCGATGGGTCCTCTCGAGCTTCTGATTACATATCTACCGACACGACTCGCAGGGAATGTTAGCAGGCCGGTGTCTTCTATACGGGCCTCGTTTATTCGCGTCCCGGTTGGTGATAGTACTTCAATGTCGGGGAGAGTCTCGTCTATTTCTACAGTCGCTACGCCACCTGAATATAACATATCAGTATTTCAGCAAGTTTACTCTTACGTAATATATAAAAATGCCGAGTTATTTTTCATTTCATATTCACTCCACCGCCCACAATTTTTCACTGCAATTATTCATTAGCTATAGTTGACAGGTAAAAAAGACAGGTTCGCGAAATGTACCATTATATTTTGTATATATTTCTCGACTATCTATTTAATTACAGTCATTTACATGTGCGTGTATAGTATGCATTAAAGTTATATCCACACAATATTATAAACGTAAAACTGTGTCTGTCTGTTCGTTACCTTTTCACGGCAAAATAGCTGAACAGATAAATTAAGTATATAATGAAGATAACAATCATACTACGAAGATTGAAAAAGACTATAGTGCTAGTTTGTTATACTAATTGCAACACGTTACTCATGTCTTTTTTCTCAAAAAAAAAAGACGAATTGGCGGGTAAAAGCCTGGTGAAAATATGAAGGTACTAACCAATCTGCACATATGTGTGAGGCTCGCTAACACGGCAGACGAAAGGGCTGCCGGGCACCGCTTGCTCGTTGAACGTGACAGAGACACGGTGCGGTTCACGTGACACGGGCACGAACGTCACGTCGTACAGACCGCGAGCCACCGCCACTACCTGGGTCGTACATATTTATATCTTTAAACATTGATCTATTACTAAATAGATATGGTAAACCCGGTGATATATAGTTATCAAAGTACATCACAAGCATTTAAGCAATGGTTATGTATTCAAAATTTGTGTAAACATTTGCTGTTTACTGTAAGAGTCGGTATTCAGCACATAGAAAAGCGTTCAAAGGTTAAGTGTGAGTGAATGTCCCGTATTGAGTAAGTGCTGCATCATCACAAATAAAAAAAATGGTTGAATAAAAAAAATCTTTGTGTCTATTCATATTTCTGGTCGAGATAGACTCTTCGGTGACGAAAGCGCCGAAACGAAATAAAAAATTAATCTGAGAGACGGCGCTAGGCTTGCCGTCTGTCACTTTGGATACCCATATACCCAGCAAAATGTGAGCATGGTACATATTGCGTTCACCCTATTTGGGATAACAGTTGACTGTTTCTTTTTGAAAAGTAATAAGTATGAATAATTATCTAGTATTTACTAAGTACTGTATGATTTAATAAGGAGTATGTACCTCAGCCTTAACGGTTGTAGATGGTGTGGAGACAACCAGCTCGAGCGTGCCCTCGCCGGCTCCGGCCGCGTCCACACTGAACGTCACAGGCTTGCCAACTTCCACTCCTCGCTCCTCATCTACACCATCATCTAAGCTAAGTCCTTCCAATGTGCCTTCTAGTTCTGTAAACCAACGAATAACTCTAAAGTGAAATTAGAAAAAAGGTATCGTTATATGACGCGTAATTTCTTCTCAATAAAAGGTGTTATTTACCTAAAAGCCAATTTTCAATCACTTTGAAATCACTCTCGTATTATATATCAATATTTCAGAAAGACTATTTCAAAAGTGCGTTCTAAAATGTTAATAGAATAAAGTACATAAAAACGTGTGTAATGTGATATTATTTAATTTTAAAGAATTCAATTATTTTATTATCAAATCAATTAAAATTTTCAGTGTTAGTGTAAAAAGAATTTTATTGCTCGTTTGTCATATATTTTTGCTTGAGGAGTATTTTTTAAATTAATTTAGAAATGTGTCGTAAATTACAATGCAGATGTAGTGAGTGTTTGTGTATGAAGAAAAACCAAAAACGATACCTCCAGGTCCCAATCCAGTGACCCTAACCCTCTTTACATCGTAGACGTTGCAAGTGAAGGGTGACCCGGGCACGTGGCGGCCGGCGCAGGTGACCTGCACGGTGTGTCGTCCGACAGCTTCCGGCGTGTATGTGGCCGTGAAGCGGCCCTCTCCTAGCGCCGTCAGCCGACTGCGCACGCTGCTTCCGCCCGGACCAGTTACAAATACCGCTGGCTCGCCCGCTAGAGTAGAATTCAACGCCGGTAAATAATCAGTTTCAAATAAAAAAAATACATACAAGGACGGTGACAGTATTATATTCGAAGTTTGATACCGTTTCTGAACGCATATCAACGCTTTTAAAATTTACTTTAGTGCATAATGGTGGACGCTGTCATACATCGAACACTACGTTATCATATGTTGAACAATGTAGTTATATATTTGCGCTACATTAGAACATTTATTTAGACCCTATATAAAATATATACTACAATACTACACAGATACTAAATGTATACATGTTGTATAGCTATTAAGTATAGAAACTACAAATGCATGTATATCTACACATGAATAATGTATAATAATATGTAACATTAACTACATAACGAAGATCTATGCAGCAACATATTAGCGTCAGTTACATATATTGTAATTGGATTTATTTATATACAAACATCGCTCATACCAACAGAAATTATAATATAAATTCGATTAAATGTCGGTGTAAGAAGTATCTATCTACCTAACATCTCTAAACATTTTACTGAGATAGCTACAGCAGTCAAAATGTAAACGTACTTCCCGTGGCTTGTTGCCTTGGCGCACCGATACACCGTTTTTTTTTTAGTGAGTAAGATATACACATATCCTACCCGCTGCAACGACGGGTGGTCGAATCTATGAATATATCCGCTGTCTCGACGGGTGTTCAAGATTTTCTACACACAAAAAATTATTAACATACTGTGGAATCCCGTAAGGTGAAGGTCTGCAGGAGAGGCGCGCGGTGCAGAAGTGAGGCCGGGGCCGGAAGCTCGTGCATCGGCCGCGTGCGCGGGCGCCGACACCGCGCACGTGAAGGGCGAGCCCGGCACCGCGTGCCCGTTGAACCGCACCGACAGCGTGTGCAGCGCCGCCTCCACAGGTTTGAAGTTCACCTGCCGCAACCAACGCTCATATTTTCAATACACTTGATCGCAAAATGGATCTAATTTCACCGGTTTTCGATATGAAAAGTAGCTCATAAATCACGAGTGCGTTAAAAAGGCAATTTGTGATTATATTCTATAACTCCAGTATTTGCCATTCGCCTAAGGCTCGGGTTAAAATTTCGCCTCGTGTGTTATAATTATCATAACATAATAATAATTATGCGCTATAATAATTTCTTTGTCTATTCACTTTCATAATTACAATAGGTGTGGATATAATATAATAATGAACTATATATTACAGTTTGTAGAAAAGTTGCTCTAAGAAGCTATCTGCAGTACTATTATAAACATTAAACTCCATTTGGTAGTATCGTCGTCAAAGAATTAGTCCTAAACTAAAACCGCATAGCCAATTTGATTACATGTTTATTAAATTAAACTTCACAATAAATTGCATCAATGAAAATTTCAGTTACTGTTTGAAAACTTAAATTAAAACAAGTTTTATGTATCTATTCAATGCTCTATTATAATTAAAATATAACTTAAATTAAAATTTTACTAAAATAATAAAATTACCTTGAATCTGGCGTTTCCTTCACTTTGAACATAATTTGGCACATTTCTTCCATTCACAGCTACTATTATTTCTAAATTTCCGGCACCTATAATAAAGACACAACAATAAATAATATGCTTCCACACTAATATGGTATGAAATAAAACTTAACTGAAAACATTTTTGTTCAACAAATAGGAAAACTTTATATGTGATAAATCAGACTATTAATTTATAAGCTTATTATATGTGGTCTTAACATTGTGGTATCAATAAAAAAAACAAACTAGTACTTCCAGAACTGGCGGTAATTTGAATTACCAGACAGATAATTAATCTGTATAACAGACCTACACGAAGTAAAGATATTTGAATTGAAACTAAAATAATTTAGAGATATATACAATAAGATAATCTATAATAACAACAATGATGTTCTATATAGCCCAGTGCGGTTACCGGCATGTGAGGCATTAATGGTGAATGACACCGGACGACCGACGAGCCCGGGAGATATATCGGTGACGGATACACGCGCCGCGCTGTACGCTTTCACCAGGAACGGGCTGCCTTCCACGTGTCCACCTGTTGTACCCGCTCGAACCTGTTACCGGATTACAAAATAAAGGCCGCTTTAGTAATTTGTTTCAGGCAACTTATTTACATAACAATATTGACCCATATTATATATATATATATTATCTTAAGAACTAATATATAAAAATAATATTGTCTTTGTGGTCACCACACTCACCATGGTAATGTGCCACAGTAGCGTCGGTACACCACTCCCTTTTATGTAATTGGAATTGCAAATAAGCTGACGGGATTTTTGATGGTAAGTGGTAACCGTTGTTGTAGTACTATTAGTGTATAATATTATATTAATTGTGATACGGACATCAGGTTGTTATGTGATGCCTGTGATTTCACCTAAGCGTTGTTATTCTGGGTAACTAATATATCACGTCTTTCATCCAGTAATTTTGTTAAGCAAGCAACCTATTTGTCGATAGAAATAGGTAAGAGCGAGTCTTACCTATTTCTATCGACAAATAGGTTGCTTGCTTAACAAAATTACAGGATATATAGTATAATTACAGGATATATATATAAATATAGTAGGCAGAAATTTTAGTCTACTTAGATAACATTTAATTCAATTTGCAGTAGTAAACATTATATGGTATTTACTATATAACATAGATATGGAATGGTCTTAACCTCTATACTGTGATCTCCCACATCAACCGGAACAAATGAGATCGTATAACGTTTGCTTGCTTCGTTTTCACCAATAGTTTCTTCTGCGGAAACCTGAAATAATATGTTTGATTGATTCGTCACTGTACTTGCCTTATTAATTAATGTCCTAAAAATAGACATCTCGATATACATATGTAAGAATTAGCAGTTATAATAATAATATATAATAAATCAACCGACTTTGGCGAAGCTCTCTACGGCGTTTACAACCAACAATAAAGGCGTTAGTTTGTTGTGTATCATATATATGGTTATCATATGTATGGTTTTCATATATACTATTCATGTGAAAACTGTGGTCACAACTAGCAACGCATGTTTGCTATTTGTGAGGACTAAGATATCGTCCATCACTATAATACGTCAGTCTTCTAATCGTAATACTGCTTACAAAGCAAAGAGCTTGACCGTTAACTAGGTTCATACAAAGTCTGTCACGGTAAAAGAAAAAAAAACAAATAAGCATGTTTACTCACTTGTACAGGGACTGGTCGCCTGGCGGGACCCAGCACCTCGACATGCGGCGAAGTGGGTGAATCGACGTTGAATTTATATGCATCGCCCACTGACACCTTGTCAGGAGACTCGCCCGAGCCAGCGCCAATTACACGCGCCGGCGCCGATACATGACATATAAACGGGCTACCTGCATTCAAAAAGTATTTTATATTGTTACAGTACTGTTCGGATTTTCTTGCCAAAAATAAAAGTAGGATAAATAGCATACCTTACACATATAGACATACGAGACTAGTTATGGTAAAATTTAGGACTTAATTCTATGAAAATTCGAATTGAGATTCAGTAACAATCATATTCCATGTTTTATTATTGTTTCCCTGTCTAAGAGATTATACGTAATGAACTTTATTTTTATATTCTATAGATTTAAACGGACTACAGACGTCGTAAAGTCAAGCGTAATGTTAGATTGACATAGCCCCGGATGATGTATACAGATCAATAAAACATAATTAAGTTAAATATAATACCTGGTACGTGATCTCCGTTGAAACGTAGTTCGACGGTGTGTGGGCGAGGGTCCTTTGGAGTGAAGCTGATGGCATATGTGTGAGCGCCCTGCGCGGCCGCAGCTGTTGGTACTCGACCACCGTTTACAGTCACCTCCAGATTGCCGGGACCGGCTGCCATCGTCTCCACTACATAATTGCAAAATGTTTAACACTGTGTTTCTATCAAATGTATATTGTCAATATAGATAGATAGAATATACTTTATTTGCAACGTACAGTAAAGAAGAAGCACAAACAATATAACAAAGGACACATGTATCGTTACAATAAGGCGGCCTTATTGCTAAAAGCAATCTTTTCAAGGCAACCTTAGGGAAACGGATCGAAACATCGAACAGGTAGGTAAAATGACATAAACAGGAGAAAACTAACAGGTAACAAATATATAATGATAATAAAGAAAAATAATAATAAATATTATATGAATTAAAATTTATGTACACAATAATATTCATATATTAAACTAGATACACTTACATAAACTACATACATAATTTTAAAGTTAAATAGAATAAACTAAATATAAATTAAAATGCCATACTAACAGAAATTTAAATATTGAGGAGGAAGTCTTTTACTTGTCGTTTAAAAATATGAATGGACTTTGCAGTTCTGATAAATACAGGTAACGAGTAGAAGTATTTATTAGTGGATCGTGCTATGTGTTGTTGCAACTCTTTAGTTATAGGATCGATAAAAACTATTTCATGTGAGCAAAAAACTAGTTAAAATTTTTGAATTATCCCGGACAAATATATAAAGATTATTCTCTGAAGTTTGATATACATGAGTTCACATACCTAAAAAGGTTACAGGTTTTCCGACAGTCCCATGCGCAACATCCTTAACTCTTATTGCATTGACATCGTATACCTGAAAATATGATGTTGTTCATATTACTATGTTTTATTTCAGAATATATAATAATAGAGCGTTAAATTAAAGTTGATATTTGTACTATTGTAGCTAAGAGCTATGAATTTTAATTTTTGAAATATTTTTTACATACATAATACATAAGGACAACCAGTATTCTAAATACAAAAATTTTAAATGTAAGGGGATCGAACTTGTGACTTGCTTATGTAATATTTAACTTACTTTTAAATGGAAAGGACTGGCAGGTATAGGTGCTGAATCGACAAGCACATTGAGGCGGTGTTCGCCAACTGCTCGTGGCACGAACTCTGCACGGAATACACCGACACCCGCCGATGACACCGCGGCCGGCACAGACGCTCCGTTCGGACCTGCGAGCGAGCAATGCTCAACTCACCGCCACGCCCCACTTTTAAGACTCCTAACCCTTCATTTTTATTTTTTTATTTTTTTTTATAACGGCATTAGAAAACGCCGCTTTTAATTTCCCCAATGAATGTTAGGAGTTAGAGCGAAGCGATGAGATTGTCAATGTTATACCTAGAATTCGAGTTGTTTATCTGAAATTTGAATCTTTATACATTGATGCAACAAAATTAAGCGTAACCGGAACCTTCCTGTCTATTGAAACTTATCCCTAAACACAGTGTGTATAATTAATAATATTATGTAGATGAATTAAATTATTATTAGTGATAAACAAACAGAAGAGGCGAGTTAAGAGGTGGATCATTGTTAGTAGCAAAGCTTAATTATGATTGTTCTTCTACTAATTTTTAAAAGGTTCTAATCCCTTCCCTTATTTTTTTCTGTTATATTTTAATTTCAATATTTTCTTCATTCAATCAAAGAAAATTTTCATTTTTTCTTAAATTTATACCACCCTGTAAAAAAGAATTAATTATATTGATACCTACCTAAATATTTTAGTTAAATTTAATAATTTATTGTACTAATTAAACATAATACGAATCTATTATTCATCTATTAATGAAGTGGCAACAAGAAGCTACAATATAAATACATCCACCTCTTAAATACTTATAATATACATAACAACAATCAAACACATCATCATTTTCACATTACAGGCATACTTTATGAGGATGTAAAAATATACAATACAATTGTACAGATAAAAAATCACCCCACCATCAATTTCAGTGGAAGGTTTCTTATTTGTAATAGAAAAAACAAATCCCAATGTATACAGAAGAGAATAATTAAATAGAAATGTAACTGACATAGGACACACTAATTAATGACTTATGTCCAATCTATATTAATTTATAGTAAAAGAGGAAAGTAAATGTAAAATTTTATGTAGCTTGTATGAGTATGTAGCATTGAATTTGAATTTTATTGTATGAGGCTTTATTGAGAACTAAACTAGTACACCATATTTCGTATTGAAAAATACTTTGCATAAATTCCTTTTAGTGGTAGAAGACAACAGTCTGTACCATAAAGATATGCTATGCCATCTCCTCTTTATATCTACTCTAGCAGTTTACAGGTTAGTGCACTCACCCTCGACGTTGACTTCGATCTGATCGAGTGTGGCGGTAGGGTGATGAAGCGTGAGCGCGGCGGGTTGGTGTAGTGGCGCGGGACCGGGTAAAGTCACGCGGGCTCCGCCACCGCTACCCTCTGACACCACGATCACGAGCGGGCAGCCCGGTACACGCATCTGTTAAGCAATAAAGTCAGTCTAATCAATGACATACCGTAATTATAAGTTATTCTGTAAGTGCCAGTAATGCTTAAGTTAGATTAAAGGTTTAGTTTAATTATTTAGTCCAGTTTTCTTTGTAAGTCCATCCCTACCCTAAGAGGCTTACAACCCAGCTACCTGGCGGTTGCCCTCGGATTTAATGCTGGGGCAAAGCAGAGTCAATGTTTATTATTGAGCATATGCTCTTTGTGAGGGAGTATACATGTAGGTACATAAATATAATCTTACCTTATTAAAAGACACATTGACAACATGGTCGCAAGCTTCTGTTGGTGTGAATGATACTGTAAATCTAGCATTGCCCTGAAAATATTCAAAATACAAAAAAGTTATTTACAATATTACATATTAATATCAATTATGATTATATTCGAAGTATGGAATGAAAAATTGTACTCATATTAACATTTGCTAAGTCAAAACAACAAGAGATACTTGAAAGCATGAGATTGTATGTACTATCTTACAAGTACAAGCTCAAAAAAATAAATATATAATTAAAACTGACTTAACAGACATCAATAAATTTAAAATATACAATTTCTCAATTAATTTAAATTATTTACCTGTGGGTGTACTTGTGTGGGTATATTCAGTCCATGAGCAGCGACTGTGATTTCAAGGTTTCCCTCTCCAGCTTGAGCTGCATCCACTGCAAGTTGTACTGGGACACCCACACGGGCTGATGAGCCACCCGTCACACTGACTAATTTTCCATCATATGCCTTGCACACAAATGGTGTGCCCTGAAAATAAATGTACATTAAATGTAAGTAAAATACAGTCATTATTAATTAAAAAAAAGTATGTTGCACATTATTAGGTGTAAATGAAAATATCCAATGTACAGTTGTTGTTTATTTTCAATGTGTATGATACTAATCTATTAAAAGTACATGCTCTTGGTAGTATTTAATAGAAAGGAAGGAATAGACAGTAATATGTGTAAGCTTATTCAAATATACACTGCAAATGCATGTCAAGCATTCACACCATAACTTCAATATTAACAATATTTATTTATGGAAAACAAGTGGAATTAAAATTGAACTAAAAGATTTAAATTACAGAAATAAGTAAAAAATTAAAATATTCACTCACTGGTATGGGTTGACTATTATAATGTGCTGTGAGTGTATGTGGCCCAACAGCCCTGGGTACAAAGTTGGCAACAAGTCCAGAGATTACATCCCCGGTCAGCCTCACGGGAACCTCGCCTCGGGGACCACGGACTGTCACCGTTAGCTCTCCACCAGTTGAGCCTTCCACTCGCACTGAGCATGATGCGGACTCTCCAACAGGTATTAGTTCTGTAGATAGTAGAGTATGTTTGCATATAATTCAGTGTTAATTTGAACTTTAATATTAATAAACAATTGGATAATATTTTTAAAAAGAGAGTTAATTACTTTATTTAATAACACATATTTGTTATTAAATAAAGTAATTAAATAAATAACTATAAGTGTTGTCTACCATTAAGTGATCACAATATTATTTTCTTCAGCTAAATTACAACCTATATTAAAAGATATTTTTAATATATATTACTGAATATTTATATATGTATCTACTCTATATTTCACTTACATATGCGATTGTACTCATAACATGTGTAAATAAATATTTGCGAGAACTTTTTAAGTTATTTTTTTTATTTGTGAATTTAAAATTATATTTATTATTGTAATTGTATAATAGTCCGAGTTCTGTTTAAAATAAAGTAAACATGTCAAATCAAAATATTCTTAATGACAGTTACAGTATTGTCATTCATATATCATTCATAATACTTTTTGTATATGAAACGTCAAAAGATTTAAAATGTCAGCTGTCATGCAAATACTACCACGCAAATTATTTAGGTAAGTATAATTTCTAGCAGAGTTGCCATATCCATAGAATAATGCCCTGTATTTCAATTGAAGTTCGCTCACGTAAAACGTAATAATATGTATTTATTTAGTGGGAATTTCAGCCGTAAAAAAATACTTAAATTTCTGTGTTTGTTTTCTAAACTTCAGATTATAGGTTGCGTTTCTAAATGAATGGTTTGATTCTGAATGATAATTTAAAAGTATACACTTGGGTCGATCCTATAAAATTTTGATAGAATTCTATTGTCGTCTAAAATTTACTTGTAGCGAATTTTTTATAGGGGCTGTGTTTTAAACAATAAATTGATATGATACCTATGTAAAGATTATAAAAACTTTAATGATGACTAACAGATGATTTGATTACTATAGTAGATACTAACCAATTTGTGATGTATCTATAGTGACTCTGTGAGCTGCCGTGACATGAAATACGAATGGTGACGAGGGAACTGGCTCTCCATTAAATTTTATATCTACTCTATGAGGCGTTGGTGTTTCTGGCTTCCAAAATACTAGACAACGTCCACCACCTACTACCTGTAAAATTAAAAAAATACATGTTTAATAAAAAAGATAGGACGCATAAATATTTTCAATTAATGATTTTAGAGCTAACTCAGATACAATTACAGGTGTAAGTAATCTTTATAACAGTAAAAATCATTAATTCGAATTCAGAAATGCATACCATAACCATAACGCATAAATATAAGTAAAAAATTGAAATTGAAAATTGTTACCTGTACATGATTGGGAACTTCACCCTCGTTTATAGAAATTTCCAATTGTCCTTCTCCTGCCGCACTTGCATCAACTGGAAGGAAAGTTTAATAGAACATTATGTGAATCCATTTCAATTTCGTTAAGACTAAAAACCATGAAATGGTTAGTAACTGAGGGAAATGTTAATAAAACTCACGAGACGGCGGCCCATGACGTGGAAATTGTTCTAGTTCTTAGCATGATTTTCTTTATGTATTTTACGAGACTCGCGATATTGCAATTGCGACGAGCGAGTAGACTTAGGGCGATATTCGTATAATGGAGTTCGTGGCTTAAGTAACTATTGTTACTAACGTTACTCAGTTATTATATCATTTATATACAAAACCAAGTAGTACTTGGTTTTTTACCTTTAAATTGGCACTGCTGCCCGACTATAGCGTTACCGACATCTGTCACTTTGATGAGACTGGCATCGTACACTTTCGCTACCAGTGGACCCACAGCTACTTTGTCATCAGCAATTGAAACCTGTCGAAATACATGTTATTATTATTTATGTCTATATACTAGACTAGCGGACCCGGCAAACATCATCACAAAAAGTACCGCTTAAAAATATGTCAATTGTTCAGCAAATCAAATTTGGTCACATACCGACAGCAGCTCTAACTACAGAATCTAATTGTATTTACAAACTCTGTAGAAACCCATTGAAATATACCTACACCCAAATCGTTCGAGATGTTTACATAACTATGTGCAGAAAAATTATGTCAATCACGCAAACGTACTTTTGTCACATAAATAATTTCTGGCTAGAGCAACTTTTATCAATTCTTAAGGGTTGGCAACGCGCACGTAACACCCCAGGTTTATCAGGCCTCCATAGGATACGGTAACCATTTACCATCAGATGGACCGTTTGGTTGTTTGCCACCATAGTAGTATAAAAAAAATCACATAGGGCTATAAAAATTGCGTCCGACTTATTTTCAGGCCTATCTTAACAAACTCCAAAAATTTCATAAATAATTGTCAGATAAGTTCGATAACAAACTCTGTGACACGAGGATTTTATAGGTATGTTAGAAGATTATCTGTATTATTTCCATGCGCGCAGGTAAATCTTTTTCTTAAACCTATGTTGTGTGAGAGCATGAGTGGAGCTTATACTGGATTTTCATTATTCAGAAGGAAGTGTGCGCGTACTGTTACACTGAAGAAAAAAATTAAGGGCGCGCCTTCAACATTTGGAAATGCAACATTCTATAGAAGATATACATAGTCATTAGGTATTTAGAAAATAATTAGTAGCGAAATCAAAGCGAGATATAGAAACATAATTCCTAAAGCTATTTTATTTAATTGAGTTTATTTAAATAGCCTTGACACATTTGACCTTAAATACATTTGACCCCTCCCTCCATCCTTGTCACAGTTGGTCATATGTATGAGACTCCCCTCTCTATAGTATACCATATATGTAGAAATATTAACTACTTTCGTTTATTTATACATTTAGGATTCCTTCCACTCTCTTGTAATACAATGTTACGACCCTTTTATTACTTCAGCATATAAGATATTATGGGCTGTGGTAATTTGCATTTTTTAATAAAGAATTTGTAAAAATATTTTTCCATATCTGTGGTAAGTTGGTAAAGCTGTTAATTTTCGGCATTTTTGGACTGTAACATATTGTATTTTTGTAAGTCCTCAATGTACCGTGCACGCGGCGCGCCAGTCGTTTTGGTTCAGCAGCGACCCTCTCCAAATGTAACGGATATGTCGTGACCAAATCTTAGAATTGATATAAGTGTATGTAATATTAAATGGTGTATTATTGCGATAAATAGACAAATATCATTAATAATTACACTAGGTTTTGTAAATGCATATTTAATATGGCTTAATTACAATAATTAGTACTAGTTGAGAATATTACCAAATTCAACCATATTTATATATGCGTTCAAATAACATAATTATATGATGATAAATATAAAAATATAAACCAGATTTTTAAAAGTGTCCTTAGAAAAAAAGGCCAACGGAGACGCAAATAGACATTAAAAAGAGAGACAGAAATCACATTATATTATGGAATAAATACACGTTCTGTTGTGATTGTAGAATCCAGATCTGAATGGAAATCAAGAAGATCCCTAATAAAGGGATAATATCTGAAGAATAATAATATGAATATGAAGTAATCAACTATTATTCGTTATTCAGTTTCTCGATCTACTCACGATACAGAAGTCGTCATTATCATCAATCAGTAGGCTTAATTATATCTCTGTTATCCATGTGTTACGAGATCCAGTCTATCTAATCAATTAGAGAGTGCGAAGATAAACTTAAGAAATTAGTTCCACTTTTTGTTATATTGCTATGTTATTAGATATATCTATGTTATATATCTTTTCTTTAACCTAAGTGAAGTTAACAAAGGACAGTTGGCAGTAATGATAAAGTAGTAAACTTAAAGTTAGTTTTAAATATAAATGTGAAAATAAAAGTAAGGATAATAAATAGAAGAACAATTCCAGAACAAGTATTTTAATACCAACACTAGGTAACTAAAGCGTGGATGTCGTTTGTTATTGCGTCGCTGGAATGTTGAATTAGCATAACAATAGGTCTGGGGGTAAGTTGTCGACAAGTACAGTCGGTTGTCTGTATAAATAAACACTAATATATTATTACATATGTAGCTATTTAGCGATTGCTTTTGATTTACAGTATTTTAGTAGTGAACTAAATACACATACATATCTATAATTTTTTAAAGTTGTAAGTACAGTTATTTAGGTGTCTCGTTCTCTTTATTTCATCTGGATGACGAGACACTGATATTTGAGAAAGGGTTTGTTAATATTGCCACTCGAACATCAATAAATGGGAAGAGTAGTCTCAATGTAAGAAAGAAGAAGTAATATAAGTCAGTATCCAATAGCTATCTATGCCGAATAATTTAGGAGCTACTGAGATAATAAATACATCAGTATGTATATATCACACAAATCTTTGTCTATATATTAGAAAAATAAATATTGTTAACTACATATTTAATTTATGCTTCTTAGATATATTTTATAGTTTGTGTTCATGTATATGTCCATACATATGTAGTGTACTATTCTTCTATTTCGAAATAGCTAGTCATTTTATGACTCAAACTTTGTCCTT
Organism: Achroia grisella; assembly: GCF_030625045.1. NCBI lineage: Eukaryota > Metazoa > Arthropoda > Insecta > Lepidoptera > Pyralidae > Achroia > Achroia grisella. The sequence continues at coordinate 2,844,429 of NW_026712841.1, forward strand.
TATGAAGCATAAAGTTTTGACATAAATGTGCAGGTTGCTGAATGTCTTATAAAAATAGGGTAGTAAAATTCACTGACCTATGTGTCTTATCATTACGGAGTGTGGTATAAAAATGTACTTGCATATTTAATATTTAAAGTATTTAGCAAGAAAGGTTCTCATATAGAATAAATCTGCGATCTTCCGGTCTACTTTGAAAACAATTGCGATCCAATGACACTGAATCGCGTCGTTTCTCACATTTTTTAGTCTTGAATTCTACATTGGCAGCTTATTAATAGCATCTTTCGTATGGAATCATAGAACTATAGTATATGGCGTTGTGATCATTAAGTTTGCTCCTGTTTACGTTTAAAAAAATTTATACAAATGTATTGGATTAAAATCACTACTTAAATCATTAATCATTAAGATTACATAAAACTCAAGAGCAGACCAGCTGCAGTAGAATATAATGATTTTATGGCTATTACTTACATCGATAAGATGTGTACCGACTTCTTCGGGTGTGAACTCAATGCGGTAGACTCCAGGTCGTTCAGCCACGTCCAGAACTCGAGCCGTCACAGGCCGCCGAGACGGTGCTGTCACGGTGACACTAACCTGCAGATATGCATATTATCCAAATAAAAATAAAACATGATTTTACGCAACGATGTCTTTCTACCAAATTCTTTTGATATTCTGAATCACTAATTTCTGGTGCTAAACAGCTCGCTTTTTTTAGAATGATATAATAAAAGTACAAAATATGGATGTATCAGACTACTAGAATATAAGACATGACACAATAATAGATGTAGTATTCAGAAAAGTAAACGTAATGCACGAGTGGTAATGGGTATAATGCAAAAGGCATTGGTGTAAAGTGATGCCGTTCAAATTTAGAGAAGACAGTTATCTTACTTTGTTTGCTGTTACAGTTATGTATAATAACTGTAATCTATTCCAACCCAGGATAGCCAAAGGTATTATCAGAGCATTGTAAAGTGTCGCCGTTGTGGTGAACTTAACATTTTGCCGAGCATATTAGAATTCAACGTAGCAGGGTTGAACCAATAGTCGTCTCTTGAATTTATTTCAGTTTTATCGGTGCTGAACCTTTTAATACGGGGATGTTTGATTTAAAATTACATTGTGTGTTATACTTTACCGATTAGACTCTAGACAAGGTCGTTTGATTAATTCCATCTGTCACATCTATTTTAGTCGCCAAGTAGCTTGCTCTCTAAACTGTGTTTTGGTTTGAAGTGGGAAGGGAAAAATAAACTAACGAAACTGCAAGGTACGGAGGCATAAAGCCTTCGTCCTCCGGAAAGGCGACGCATGAGGTGTATCACGGGTCTCACGTTAGTTTATAATGTCTATGGGCAGCTTCCGATGTTTCACACTTAACATCAGAGGGGTCGTCAGTTTATTTGGCATTGCAGTTGCATAAAAAATATATTGTAAATATTATTATAAAAAAATATTGTTTACTATAAAGAATTCAGTATAAACAAAGTCGATTGATCCATTCGCAAAGCATGGTATTAAACACTAGATATGTGTTATTAGCTATATATGTAGAATTTAGCAGTTGAATAAATGTTAGGTTTCACATATCTTCTTCTACGTATTTAATCAATCTTTTACACCAAAAGAATCTGTAAGATGTACTAAATAAATTAAATATTTTTCTTTAATTTATGAAGATATGATTTATTAATTAGTGTTCATTTGACGCATACCTCATTTTTGTTAAACGTAGCTGTTCCCGGGGAGGTACAGATTTCGAAGACGGCTGGCACTCGGGCGGGGATTAATTTCGTGGGCTCCCCACCGCCACCGCCCGCCGGCCCTGCCATTACCTCGACCTTCCACGGGGATCCTGAAATGTCAATGCTCTTATTATTTCTGAAATTATAATGTCACAACTAATATATATATATATATATATATATGATGATAGTTCTAAAATGCATTAATGAAATATTAATATTAGAGTTAATTATTATTATGTTTCGGTAAGATGATATTAAGAACGGAATACAGTTTTCAGGAAGTCTTATTCCTTTGCCACTTATTGCTAAAAACTCACGGCTAAAAAAGAATGAATTATAGTCAATTTAATATAATTAGGATTACTACTATAGGTTGTATTACGATAACCTCTAAGTAACGATTGAAAATAAATAAGTAATTGATGTTTTATATAGAAACTAACTGTCCGCCCGAGCTTCGCACTGTTCATTCCCCTATAATCACTCTATCTATTGCTGAAACTGTAAAATTCGTTATATAGTTTTAAATATCTACGACTGCTTTATACTATGTAAAGATTAAGATAATTCGTACACACTTTTTCTAAAGCATTGTCGTGATCGCTACAGTCATCATAACTAATAGCCTACATAGAAGAATCAAAGAGTATTTTCATACTTATATGTATTACGAATGCCGTTGGTATTAAGATTATTGCCCCATGCAGAAAACTACGGAATTTATCTATGGGCTGGTTTCTATAACGAAGCAGTTACAGTTTCAATTAAGTTCCTTTTTGGCTTCATATACTTACTGATGTAACTTGTAAGTACCATGAATAATAATAGATACATCTAGATGTGTAACTCTTTTACAGAATCACTTCAATTTGGTCTCATTAGCATATACCAGCTAACAACAAAGTATAGAGAAGCACATATTCTTCCAACGTCAATCGTACAAACGTCTGTATTGTTTATAGTTATAAAACTGCAATTGTACATAAATGATAACAATCAAATAAACGTTTTAGCTATGTATCTATCATAGCACATTCGAATATGCTGGCACGTGATTATTCTCATGTTACTAATGCAGAGACGCGATGATTATTCAGTACACTAACACTTCCGAGTCAATAAGTTTCATCTTAAAAAATGTTTAATTATATGAATAGTAGAATATCACTATGACTACTATAATATCTGGTGTACCTAGTCAGAGGCAATGTCAATTATGGGTGTAGTGGTGAACACAGCATTTGACATGCTCATATTTCACTGGGTATATTTGAATCCAACGTGGGCAAAGGCAAGACCACTGTCGGCTTCCGGTATAATTTTTAGTTTTAATATTGGTTTTCACTTCACCGAAGTCAAATATAATATACCGAAGAAAATATAAATTGACACATGAATGTTTTTTGGTAGCCGCTATATTAGAACTCACGACCTGGTACCAATTGAGATAGTAAACCACTAGGCCACGAAATGTTTACTTTAGTTATTCATACAATTATGAAAAGTAATACGTACAAAATTTTAAATAGCCATAACACTTCCTTCTACACGCTTTACGACACATGGCAGCATATTTGCAGTATTAAATAACGCTGAAATATAATCCGAAATACGAATTAAAACTTCTCGTGGTGTAACCACATAATGTAAAAGTGACACCGACTGTGCGTGGTAAATTTTAGGCAACACCCGCCAAGACATATTTGCGTGGTACTGTTCATAAACCTTGATTTACATTTCTAAACATTACTATTCGTAGTGCAAGTCATTATTCAAGCAGGTATTCGTAGAATTATAATTTATTATAGTACCAAATAAAGAGTAATACCATTAAACAAACATATCCTCTTAGAAATCATTAAAATGAATTCCTATTGTTACTATAGCTATTTTGAATAGGTACAGTAAAGAGCCTATTATATCTTCATTGTAAATTAAAATTTTGTATTGAGTAGTAGGTATGTGGGTAAAACCGTGTGTATAAGACGCAAAAAATGCTATTTACATATGTGTTATTATTGCTTATAAATAATAATGTGGGTAATATCCAGGTAAGTATGAAAGTGTTTCTTACGTAAATATTAATTGATTACGTAAACTAGGCTATGCTGAAGCATGTATAGTAATCAATCACGTCGTCAAATCGCTCCTAATGACCATCCACCAGTTGGAAAATTGCGCGTTTATGTAAATAAGAGCACGCATGCGCACCGTTGAAATGTAATAACACCAAACCAGATATTAAAGAATAGGTAATTAAAATGTCTCGCTATTGGAATGGAATGTCTAAGATCATTATTACTGTGATAACTTCATACAACAATAAGTATTGTAATTACTATTACTTGGTAGAAAATGTTTATGGGAATGTAAAAAACATATGCAGCATTCACTCGTCTGTTCTCTATCACTTAATAATAATAAACTCAGGACAATTCACACAGCGCCATCTAGTCCCAAGTTAAGCTATCTAAAGCTTGTGTTACTAGATACGGGTACTAGATAACTGATACAAGTATATAGATATTTTTTTTTGTAAATACATACATATTATACATAGAAAACACCCAGACCGATACAAACAATCATACCCATGAAAACAAATGTGTGTGCCGTGCGAGGAATCGAACCCGACCATCGGACGTAAAGCGGTGTGCTTGACCGCTAGACCACCAAGGTCGTTTCTATCACTTGTAATGTAACACGTCATTGTGATCTGCATTTAAATAAAATCATATGGTCAAGATATTTACATTCAAAAGGTAAATTTTAGAGCAAATATGAGGATTGAGAACTCTATTACAAATGGAATGCCGCAGTGCGTTGCCGTTTCATTTACATACAGTGGGTATTAGGCAGATACCTAATAAATAACATTTTTCATGTCCGATAAATCGTTTCGAGTGGATTTTTTGAATAAATTGTCTATTAAAGTCAACTGGTTTATTTTTATTTGTTGAACTAGGCCTACAAATGCTAATTTTGAGAAAACTGTTTAAAATCAAAATGTTAAGACATCTGAAAATACCGTTAGGATAGGTAAATGGTGCCAGACGATAGGTAAATATTTGCCGAAAATAGCTGAACTTTTTCAACAAAGTACACATAATATATAAGAGTTTATCGTAATCTAAAATCGATGCATTCGCTGTCTTTTAATTTGATTAAACACAGAGCAATTATAATGACAGGATAACGCTGTTTACGTAAAAACGTGTTTAATTTTCATTAAATGTCCATTACCGCTAGTCCAGCTGTTGTGAAATGCTAATCGACAAATGCGGCAGCAAATAAAGTACCTATATTTTAAAAAGCCTGCTAAATGAATAAATAGGTCTTGTTTTATTAAATAACAAAAAAATTCGTGTCCTCGTAATTTGGTAGTTAAAAATAAAATATGTGACTGCTACTTAAAAATGAATCTCCAGACTAATATAAAAAATGCGAAAGTACATATGATTCATCAAATGTTTAATTTTTGTGTCTGTTACCGAAATTTACTATTAATGAAAATAAATTAATATAGATTCTACGACGAGGACTGACTGACTGACTATATTTTATCTTTAAAAAAGTAGATTAAAAAAAGCAACAGTTAAGCTAGACTAATTCGAAATACTTAGTTATGTGTTTAATTTGAATAAAAACAACATAAAAATTTTAGTATTTGTGTTTAATATATATTTCTGACTGACTCTTTAGTGATGGAAGCATAGATACCAAATTACACTAATATACGACGGCGAGACATACTCGCACTTGTAATATTGAATTCAAACATATCGATGAAATGGGATTATTAAGTGATGCGTTCACCACGACGTCGACAGTTGTCAATCTAACGTACATAACTACTCTGGGATAACAGTCGTATATATATACCTATTATTATTATATATATCTATATACCTTACATTCCGAATCTTACTATCTTACTGATATTATAAACGCGAAAGTTTCTAAGTATTGATGGATGGACTGATAGATGGATGTTTACTCTTTCACGCGAAAACTGCTGAACGTATTTCGTTGAAACTTTAGAGTAATATAGCTTATACATTAGAATAACACATAGCTTATAAATTTCAACTGTGGGCACAGCTAGTCTTATATAAAAGATGCAACGCTAAATTCACTTTGTAAAGCAATATTCTACAAAGTAGAACGTACATAAATAGTATGTATATATGCTAACGCAACTTCCTACTGAGGATGATCGTTTTACACATTTAGCTATGTTATGTCTGGTACGACAAAATGGCGGGCTAAGGTGTGTCCATTTATACAACCACACCTGTCTGTATGAATGTAAGTACATCTGACCAGATGTGTTACTTCATATGGCTAGGAGGCACCCAGTTAGCCTCGATAACTTAACGGTACTCTGCCGTGTAAGTAATTATTTGTTCTGCAACAAACTGAATAAAATATGTGATATATAGTTCAGTCATATAAGATGAACTATCACCATAATTCACAATGAATTTGGTTCACGAAAATATAACGATGCTTTACTTAATTTACTGTTAGCTTTAAAAAACCCGTTTGACAGATGTTTCTTTAGATGATCATTACATAATATTTAGTATTACTACTGTAATCAATATGCATGTTATAAGATACGTTAAACAAGCATTTAGCGGAGTGTCACTTCAATTGATTTTCAATGCAAATGAGTAATTATTTAAATGGCTTGTGTCCAGTTTAGAACTTTTAATTTTCAATTCTATTAATATAACCATTACAAAGTAATGCATAATTCGAATGATTCATAATTATATATTTACATTCCGTTGTCCTATTTTATATTTGAAATACATTTTTAAAATCGATCGTTTCTAAAAAAAAGGAGCCTTCGAAATCGACTCTACTTTTTGCGTGTATGTTAGATGCTATCACAGATAATGAAATACTGTACTCAGCGATATGTTTACTGATGATTCTTTTTGTAATCGATACTCCCCCGGTTTACTCCTCAGTGGGCCTCGTAATAATAGTATATAGTGTCACGGTTGAAATCACTTTTTTGTGGAACATGAATTATGACCAGCAAAAAATAAGTAAAGCATAATAATGTCGTTCGGATTACTGCTTTGTTAGTACCCATACAAAGTAACTTTTTTGTATCAAAACAGGTTAGAGACATCGCAGCCTAGTAGTTTAATACAACGACCGATTACACCGTTATCGAACTAAATTATGCTGTCACTTTGGAATTTGGTATCAAATAGTCCTATATCGAGTTACGGACACAACAATTAATTAATACCTCTGACCGCCGTAGATGGTTGCCATCATATTATAGATACACGATCTCTAGTATATTTATACTAAATTAAATATGTGGTGATGCTTTTAATTGATGGCAGTTATCTTAAGCCTTATTGATAATGTGTATCTCCTAAGTAAACTTAAACTTTGCCTAGGCAAAATTTAAGTACCTACAGGGTAAATAGTAACATATTTTTAAGTACTTGCTTAGTAGATACACATTATCAATAAGTCTTAAGATAAATGCCATCAATTAAAGGCATCACCTGGCAAGGGAAAAACTAAATTAAATTCTATACTATTATGAGAAGAAAATAGAAGATGAGGAAGTGACCAATGTTCTTTATATCATAGCAGACTTCTTTATCTTTCCTCAGTATCTGAATTTTAGTGTAAATTTGAGGGAAAGCAACACAGTAAGCAACAATGTTAGAGTTACTCAAGCAGTTGACAAATTTCTCAAGTTATTAGGTATATGTTAAGACGACTAAAGTAACTGACTCACATAATGTTTCCACTGGCACTAGCTGTGAAGTTTGGATTCTTAATTTTATCGCTTCATTAATCGACTTATTGAGTTGATCATGTGTATATTAATTACTGGGTTCTAACTATATCTACCGGGGCATAGGCGTGACCAGTGGACCGCACGACTAGCCGCTACATAGTGTAAATAATGAACACTCAATACATAATTGATGTAACGCACCACTAAATAAAACTGCATATTGTGAGGCTCGCTGTATCACAGGTAACAGAATATAACGTAGCTGTATTAAGGTTACGCACTTTGATTGTGCAGTTTATATTAGTGAGATGTAACAACAGCAGCGTTACTGTAATTGAAACTAATGAACAGAGGAAGTAGTAATAGTAAATGATGGATAAATAAAAATTATGGATCCAAAAATACTACATTCCTACAATGCTATAAAAGGGCTTCTCTATTATTGTAACTAGGTATATTTTAATCTATTATTATTCTAATTAAGTTTTAAAATTGATGTAGGTGTTATTACAGACTTACATGCGTTTTTAAAACAGTAGTGAATTTGTAACCAAATTAACTAAAAATCGATGCACTTTATTTTGGGGATAACATCATTCAAATGCAGAACTAATAGACCGTCACCGGAAACGAGTCGGACATCCGGTATTTCAGCAATCGCTTTAATTATCGTCTACGGTGAGACTAATCGCAATAGAATTTTATTTTTTCATAGAATCGATAATGAAATTGTAAATTTAATTTCTATATAATTGGTGACCTAGAGACCAGAATATTGTATTTATTATATGTTATGTTTTTATTCATATTTTGATAGTTGAGTAATTTGCTTTAATAAATAGAATGGTTTTTATGTTTCATGATATTTATGATACATAATATACTTATGAGTAAGTATATTATGTACCTATTTCCAAAGCAATAGGGATTCAAAAATATATTGTAAAAATGTAAAATATATTGTGGTAATGTAAATCAAATCACTCACATTAATAGAGATTTTATATAAATGATAAATAATTTCAAAAAATGTTCACGGAGTACTAAAATACAATGTGAGCATGATTTTCTTTTATTTTCAACGGAAGCAAGACCGTGGTCCTGTCTGAAACATTCCGCAAGATGTATCGCATCAGTTTATCTAGTCTAGCGCTCTGAAACAAGAGTGAGCGTAAGGAGATGACAGAAAAACATCAGAAACCTGTCTGTACGTAGAAACAGAACAAATTATTTTAGTTATGTAGATATTAATATATGTCCGTGTGTAGTAACGAAATTAAACTAATGACTATTCAAAAAGGCTTCAATTAAGTTTATTAGATAAAGATTATTTTTGCATATTTTTATACAAAATTCTATTTACATATAGTATTACACAAAATTCTAAGTGTGTAACGCTGAACCACAGTTATTTAAAATGTCGTTCTTCTATTTCGTTTGCAGTAGACCAGACAGTGACATTCATTTTTTAAAAAGTCAGGTACGTGATTGTTATGATGGGTGTATGAGATTTGGCAGAGAAATTACAGGATAAGACGCATGATATCTTATTACAGAATAACGTAATATCCGTAGTGCTGTTCATGTATATAGGTGCCAGTTACCACTGTACCAGATGTGGCTATCAGCTAGTTTGTCAGTAGCCATACGAAGAACGCATAAAGAAGTAATAGTGAGATTTCTAATATAGACTACAAAACAAAATGTATGCTAACAGTGCCTGAATAATGTTATTATCCAAATTGATAACGGTTAATTTCGATTGTGGGACGCATCGAGTAGTATAGTCTTAGTAATTTTCTTTTTTAATTGGATTTGGCCTGTTTTTTTTTGGATGCCGTCACCTTATCTTTACTAACTGGTATGGTGGTATAGCGGTTCAGCATACTGCCTCACCTTGTGTAGGCAATCATAAGTGTTTATATTGGTTTGGGTGGTTTCTATTTATATAATACAAGGTGCGTATTTACAAAAACAATTTAAATATCATGGGTACATTATTATTCTTCTACTACATATGGTGTATAAATACAATAATATGTTATTGAATTTTATTATTAACACTGTCTATATTTCAATATGTAACTATTGTAAAAGTGTCAATTACAATAGTTACATATAGAAATATAGACAGTGTGATGATATCCTATCACAACATTGTATATTGTTACAATATTTCATTGATTTATCAAACATTTTGTTTAATAGAATGTGTACCAATATTGCATAATATTATGTTATCTGTAGTAATACGAAACTAAGACCAAAAAAATCGCAATTTAATTTATACCTATAGCTTATAGAACATTTTTTCCATAAAAATCTAAATAGATTGATTTGAAATTAAAATAATTGAGTTATAATATAATCTGAAATTGTTATAATATCATCATATTAATATATTATAATATTATTAATATATAAAATATTATTGTATACATATATAATTTTAAATAGAAACATCTAGCATTCAATAAGTGAGAGCTGTTCATCTAATATGTAATAAAGCTCGTGAATCTGTAATTATCATAAATACACGATGTACTATTGACATACAAACACTATGATTAGAGGAAACCGTGTTGTTCTCACGCTTGAAAGCGCAAGTGTTAGTCAGTACCTTTATCAGTGATGCCATATTTTTTTTATGCTTAATTCTGAAGGCATTTTATAGAATGACTTAAAAGACAAATAAACACAACAAAGAATACGATGTAGATATACTGAAAAAATACAAAGTCGCGGTCCTTTCCACGTATAACCATAAGGAGGAGAAATTATAAATTAAATAAAACAAAGACAGTAAATTGATTTTTTTAAATGGTCACGATTAATGTGTACTTACAGTCCGTACCATATTATTTATTAAGAGTAAGTTTACTTCAAAATGTGAATTATTGAGCAAAGTTTATGGAGAAAGCAAGACGAAAAGTGGCTATAAGAATCCATACTTAAGTATCTACTATTGCATCAATGGAATAGTAAAGTAACTGACGCTCACCTTCCTTTAAATATGAACAATAATTTGGACACTACGTGACACCCGGGATTTAGTATATCTAGTACTCTACTCTAGGGTGTCTAACGGGAGAACTAAGGTTATCTGGACTGTTACTTCTTTTTATCTATTTGGAATTGTACATTTTTCTTACATTACTTATTTTAAGAGATCGTAGTTGGCTTATATGTTAGAAATTTGACAAAAGGTTACTGTAAATTTACAAGATTTAAATATGTACACAGAACATTCTCTAAAACTGAGGCATTCGAATTTAAAATATGTACACGCTGCTCCGTTTTTACGTATCTGGATAATGTCTATCTGGCCAAGTTAGCCATACAATACTAGTACAAACTCACACCATCCAATCTTACAAATTTCAATCTGAGAAAATAAATAAAGAGACGTCTGGCGACCCTGGAATCTCAGACTTAGGTTATTTCAGTTCAGACACTTTACAATTGGGTTTTTGTGACTTTATCATGTTCACTTGTGCTACAAAACACGCTGCCGACATAATAGTGTTTATAGTGAAATAGTTACCTTGGTGTATCAAAGGAAACGGGGAGCGGGGCAGTGTCCGAAGTAGACCAAACAATAGAATACTCGTGACATCCGCAGTACCGTACCTATTGACATTATGAAATAGCTACAGACCGTTTTGTAATACATTTTGATTAGTTGTTTGCACGTTTAAGTACATAACCTATATTTTACATTTAAAAAGGATCTATATATAAAATGTTTGCTTATTAACTATTTATTTAAGCTTTATAATATTTTTTGTTAGTAAATCTTTAATTCATAGTTTATTTATAAGCCGTGCTTTTTAAATAAATTTTAAACAAATACCTACATAAATATTAAATGGATTTGAAGTAACTGAACAATTCGACAAGTCCGAGTTTAAAGAAACTAATGCAAATGTTCTGTGAAAGTTGGAACACAATTATAGTATCACAGCTGTGAGTGCAAGAATCCAGAAACTTCCATAACAACTTCACTTTATTATAATTTACTTTAATAATTAATGATGTTTTAATATACAAATTATTGTATTGTTGTAATATATAGGTAGATATAATAATAAAAATAAAATGTAGGTATGTAATACCTATATTTAGCAGTAATTTAAAATTACGATTGATTTTATTTATTGTAATTTCGTACATAACCCAAATTTCAATATTTATTTTTATTTTATAAATTTCTACAGGGCAATTACTATTAACTCTCCATTAACAAACGTAGCCTCAAATTTCAAACTATTTAGTTGGTGGAATGACTTTGATAAGGTTTGTAATTTATGTATCACAACATGAAGTATTCATGGTGACATGTCGATAAATATGCAAATGAATATCTATTAGTGGGTCGATTACCATAATAAACGTGTTATAGATATTATACATACGTAGAAAAAATACATACCATTCCAAATAGTCATTAAAGTGAATATAAATGGTTGTATTGTGCGAGTCGAAGTCGAATCTGTAACCATCAAATGGTGAAGATACTTGCTAAACAAATATGTTTGTCTTTAAAAGACAAATAAATTATTTGTATTATTAAAAAAATATAGACACACATCAAGTTTTTGTCTGTATTAGAAAAGAAGGTACCTACATCATTTTCTAATACAAAAGACAGGAAAGACTGCGAAAAGGAAAATAGAAAATATTTTTACAATGTCAGGACTAGAATAAATCAGTGACAGGTGAGAGATAATAATTTTGTAAGAGAATAAGCAACGTGTCAGTTTTGTCTAAATGTAAAAGTGTAGGTAATGAACGAGGTAAATATTACGTAAAATTTTCTCACATTCTTGATAGAAAAGGAAGCAATGATCTTTAGTGTTCCTTAGGATTGGCAATGCTTGAATGGATTATGGCATAATTTAACCACCCTTTAAAAGGGTGGTTAAATTGTGCCATAATCCATTGGTTTCATTTGATCGACACGAGGTTCCAACGAATCTTTTTTAAGTAACCAATTTTCAATATTTTAAAATGAGATATTTTTTATAACAATACGTGATTAGAATGTGGGCATAAGCTACTTAACTATCTTACTATCTAACGTAAAAGTATAAATTTATCTATCTTTTTTTTAAAAAGTATCAAATTCGATTACAATTGTAATTGCTTGTATAAAAGTATGATAATTGATTAATAATTGGGTACAAGAATCTTATTACATTCATTAATTAGAAACAACACCTGCAATCAATATTATATGTGAGATTGAGAAATAAATGCTTGATGAACTGAAAGTTACTTAAGCAAATCCCTAGAAGCCGGTGTAACACAGGCTTATTCCAGGAAAATAGCAAAATAAATTGTACCTGTTAGTAAATAATTGACTATTCAATTTCTGCTCACAATTGCCAAATTACACAAGATTTCTTATTTGAGTTTTACTTAGGTAACGACAGAAACAGAAAGTCATAGATCGTTTGCGATAATTGTACTTTTTGTATTAAGTAGATACAGATGCTCTGTCATAAAGGATGAATGTCGTAGGAGTCATTAATTCTCTGGTCATATATTTCTTCTGCTTAAATAACAATTATTAAATGTTTAATAACTATCACGTTATAGTCTACATCAAACTATCTACGTAAGTTTACTAGTTACTACACCATTACTTAAAATGGTTGAATATAATAACAATTTTTTTCTTGAAGTAAATTCAAATAGTGCAAATATAAAATTATAAGGCACATAGAAAAATAATATAAAATAACCATGGCTATGACAATCTAGTCGTTTCACTTAATTTACATTTTCCTGGAAACGTAAGAAAGTGAGTTCTACTAGCCTTTGTTCTTTCTACATTGCTTATCATCTTATATTTCCAATTCCCTAGAAATGAGTGGACTTGCAAGAACTAGGATAAATAAAACATTATGTTCATACGTAATTTCATTAATTACAGGGACCTTATTAATTTAGGTAATGGATAAGTATGATAGTCAATACCTATTCAATGTTATTTCTTTTGATTCATAAAACGTATAATTACCAAACTACAAGATATTAAATGACACACCTATTTATTAAAAGCCAAACAAATTCAGAACAATAATCAACGACCTGTATGCTGTTTTTCCTAATACCTAATCTGAAAATCAATTAGGTTCAAAAGCACAGAATCCATACCAGAGATGGACTGTGAAAAGTCTGCGTGTGTGCCTCAGTCTTACCTATTTGAATCGCCAAGGAGCTTGCTTTTGTATATTCTGTTCCGATTGTAGGGTGCAAATTACAGGATAAGATAGTATGACACCTTAGTCCTTTAAAATGGCGACGCATGATTATATCACGGGGGTCACATGATAACGCGTCTGTAGTGCTGTTCGTGTATATAGGCGATGTTAACTGCTTACTATCAGGCGGGAGTCAGCTTGAGGAGGCTTGTTTGCTATTCAAATTACATAAAAATAACTACTACAGGGCCAAAACATATACAACAGTACAAAATAGGCACAAGTACATGTAGTTGTGATATCTACTTAACTTCTACCATAACTGTGGGCAACACATTAAAGTCTTTAATGCGTAATAAATCACACGTGGGAGATCGTTCGTAGCTCAAGAATGTGTCTATGATGTCACCAATATACCAGGAATATAATATTTTCGATAGAATGTGGGCGTACAAAGGGTTCCTATTGTTGAAGTGAACGAAAGGTATCTCTCGTGTAGCAATCGAAAATCGACTGATAGTGTAGACAGATAATATGAACCTATATTAGGGTTTCCAGCTACATGACAATAATAAATTGAATTTGATGATTATTTTGAATTGATAAACTAATATTGTACAAAGAGAGTTGATGATGATATATAAATTAAAAGTTTTTATTATTAAAACTTGAATACATTTTATATTCTGGAAATGCGAAAAAGTTTCATAATTTACAATTTACATTTACGCAAAAGATGTTACGAGAATTCTCCAGTTATAAGTACAAATTAGTCTATAGTAAATAGTTCACCAGTAAAATATTTATTATGCTGTAATATTTTATTGTTATATTTCATGGTTCAAAACGCAGTACAATTGCTGGTATGAATAAATAGATGAGAGACGTTTCCATGTACATATTAAGTTTTCCGGTGCTTTAACCGTGCGAAAATAATTATCCTAGTTTAATTAATTTGATTGATTTATATTGTGTATCCATACGAATAAATGAGTGACAAAATTTTTAAACATTTTCATTTTATGTCAAAAGTAGTCAACACTATATAATACTATAATAAAGAGGAAGTTTGTGACTGTAGACGTTCAGGTTAATCGCCGCTTCTACTGATCCGATTTGAGTAGTGTTCGATAGCCCATTTATCGAGGAAGGCTGATAAACATCAAGATATGACCAATAGGAGCAGAGTTGTATTGTAAAAGCGAGGAAAATTTGACGCAGACGAAGATTAGTCTACTAGTTATTTTAAAAGTTGATTAAATCATATATATATTTTATAAAATTACAAATAGGAATTCATATTTTATTCAATGTTAGCAGCCCTAACAATCCAGTTGTCCTCGTGAGTGGTCCAGGCGACCTCCGTACAGATAAGTTTGACTGGATGCCGAAGCCTGACCTTACTCGTACTTGCTGCGATTCAGACGCTGTATCCGCTTTCATTGTACGAATACTGTTACACCTAATGAATCGATGTAGCGTCGGCGGATATTTAATCAACTGTTGGATGACTAAATAACCGGTATAGGATTTGCATCAGAATGACTAATGCTGAGAAAAAATACTTTAAAAGTAACACTAAAATATAAAATTAACCTATGTTAATATTTTCTATTTATACTTCGGAAATAGGAATGTATAATAATTTGTGAAATTTCATCGTAAACACTGGTTACGATTTGTATATTTGCATAAAATATTTCATAGAACCAATGTATTTTTTTTATTTATTAGGATAAGTAGTAGTAGTAGTAGTAGGTTTTATTGCCGTTTTACACATACATTCGTCATTGAATATTACTTACTGCTTTACGAAATTGTATAA
This sequence comes from Achroia grisella, assembly GCF_030625045.1. Classification (NCBI taxonomy): domain Eukaryota; kingdom Metazoa; phylum Arthropoda; class Insecta; order Lepidoptera; family Pyralidae; genus Achroia; species Achroia grisella. The sequence goes on from NW_026712841.1 coordinate 2,860,005, forward strand.
TGCCATAATTGTAGTTTTTGTGAATTGTACGTATATACATTTTACGAACTCTCTCTTTCAGTAGTGTCGAAGTGAGTGCTAATACGTATTCTGTACTGCCGTTGTTCATTCACTCCATATGGCACTGAATTAAATTGACTGGAGAAGATTTCTTCTAGCGATAAGTCCACTGTTACTAACAGTATTTAAAATTAAATTTATTTAAATACATTTTTTTATAAAATTAATGGACGGATATAAATAAGTAACACACTGCGTGTTTGTAGTATCGTACTCAGTAAGCTGCTGAATAATAATTAAATATACGTTTTTTTTAACAATATTTTAAAGTATAATAAAGTTATAATGTTAACTTTGAACAAATCTACATAACAGTAAGTGATAATTTATGAAATTAACAAATATGTTACAGACCAATTAACAAATCTCCCAGTGTAAACACTTTCTATTCTTTTTAACATACATATTTTTATGTAAGAGTAAGCATTCCACTTTAATAACTTAAATTTTATACTTAATCCACTAATTCATAATTAAGTATTGGTACATAATACTAGCCTTGGTTGCATTGATTTGTGAGTATGACTGAAGTATTTGATTCTCGTTTCTTGAATATATTATCATGATATTAAAATATCGAGTATCCGAGATGATATGTGCTATACCAAGTTTTCTCTACACACGCAGTAATGCCTATACATTTTCTTTGAATGGATATGACGAAATTACCAGCACGGGAAATATGTCTGCTCAAAAACTTGTTTTTCACCGTTCTTTCGAAAGCCGAGTGTGGTTTTTAACCTGATTCTCGCAGGTGGCAATTTAACTTATACAGGTATCATTATCTATTCATAAGTACCGTATTGGTAGACCTTTAATCGAAGTTATATTATTTATGCATCGATTAATAGAATTCAATATTACTAAGGAGAGAACTGAATTATAATATAAAAATTTTAAAAAACTAAAAAACTAATTTGAATTCTTATTTTTATCATGAGAACGTAAAATTATATTACGGTGAATATCAATATTTTGTGATACAAAAATATTTCATTAGTATATTAGGCTACTATAAACATATTATAAAAAATATATAATATTAATTATTAGATATATTTAAAAAAGAATTATCTACTTGTAGATGGAATTATATTTTTGTGCATTGGCTCTTTTGAATGAATTATTATTGTAAATTATGAAGTTTTGTATTTTTCGGTAATTTTTGTGCATATTTGCGATAATAGACCCTAATAACGAAGCATCCATAAATACAATACGTATAAATATTTAAGTAATTAAACTGAAATTGACGAACACGAAACGGGCCAAGAAAATCTGGGTTAAATTCGTTAATGGACAAAATCGGTAGAGAGATTCAAAATGGCTACGATTTAAAAATTCATTCAACCTCTGTCATGGTGATATAAAATATGCAAATTTATTTGTTGCAGATTATTGGTTGGAAGGTGATGTTAATCTAAAAATAGTGAGTCAGTAACACCGTCTAAATATACTAATAGTTAAGAATTATAAATATTCTAATAAAGAAACTTAATGAGGCCAGTATAATTTTATACGAGTAATTTTTTACCTTCTCATTTGTTGTTTGTCATCTGATAAATTATCATAACTATTAGAGTATCAATCAATTCAATTTATTCGATTACTTGTACATCAATTATTTTTGTCAATATAATACCTAGATAGATATCAATATATATAGGTTGATAGTATATACAGTAACAAAATTCATCATTTCATATCTACTACTGATATAAATAAAGACTTATAATATGCAGTATATGTATATATATATGTGTGTTTTATGTATGTACTGTATTTTATAAATTTTAGATGTGTACAATTACACAATACCGACATTCCATAGTTACCGTATATAAACTTCCTTAATTAAATGTAAGAAAATACCAAAGGTGAAGTCAAATTTTAGTGTAATTAAAAATAAAACAGAAATTAAATGTATAACATATTTTATTTATGTGAACAGATGCAATATTATCCAGATGTAGATTTAATTTATATCTGGGAATTAATAATAAATGCAGACATTCCGAAGCTAGGGCTTCTCATTCGTTATTTACGTAGATAAAGCAATATTTCATGATGACACAATTTCACTACTAAATAGTATTTTCGTACATGAAATGTACATAAGAAGAAATAAATATTTAAGTAAATTACGATTTGCTATTAAAATGTAACCGAAGGCTTCCTGGGAACGGTGGCGGTTGCAATCAGATACGTGTGAGGGAACACGAAACCTGAGACCTGACAGGATTGTTCCCACACTGCACCTTACCACGACAATTATTTTAAATACACGAAGCCTCATTTGGTATTTATTTTTAAATATGTAAGTAATTGTTGCCTTTAATATTTTCGTTTAAACATTTTTCTTTTGATTTTCAATATTACTGACATTATTTTTGTTCCGTGGACCCAAATTTTAACGTTTCTAGAACTTAGTTTACAATTTGGTATTTCAGAATATATTTATTTACACATGAAACTTTATAAATTGAAGACAATGTAAAAAAAATAAAGAGACTGTAAGTTAGGTCTATGTTTTTAAACTATGGTTATCGCCATCTATTATACAGAGCACTATTTACTAAACAGAATTAACTTCAGTATAGTTTTTTTTAAAGCAATGGTTTAATTTTAAATGAGCGATTCGCGCTTTAAGCGCGTTTTAATGCGCGATTAAGAAACAAATTACCAATTATTAGTACAACTTTCCATTATAATATTAGTAAAATAGGTTTATATATATATTTTTTAAATATCTGTAACATTAAGTAAATAAGTATAATAAAATTAAATAAGTTAAAGTGCTTCATATTCAGTAACATGTGGACCGTCACCAGGTTATTAATGTTACACTATATAATGTCTTGCATAAGAAGAAAGCGATAGTACCTACATAAAATGTTATGTTTGAATATTTAGCTTATGCAAGTAAATAAGCGCTGTGAGCCGTTTCCATTTGCCACGCGCAGTTTAGTGCTTTCACTACGTCTGTTTCGTAAAACTCTTTCGCTGAATACTCTGTGCTTATCTAGCGATATGCAAATTACTTAGAATTTGAATTAGTTCGCAAACACAAAATTACATCAGATATTACTTTTTTATATATATTCAGTCATATTGCAAAATTGCAGCAATTTATGTTTATTTTCTTGCAGAATGTAACAATCTGATATTAAAATTCTACATATCAATAGAGGAATTTCTAAATGGTATATATATATATGTCGAATTAGAGGAAAATAACATTCTTTTCGAAATGCTCTATTTAAGGAGACATTCTAAACAATATATGCATGTTTAAATTAAACACAGATAATTATCCGAAACACGATTATTATCATTTCGTGCCTCCTCACCTCACTAGTCACGCAACAATCGGTCTGCGATCGTCGATGATAAGTGCTACCTATAAAAACTACACATCCGTTAACCAATGAATGCAAGTAGATTATTATTCGTTTATAGCCTCCAATAATAAAGTCAACCTACATAAGTAGTTGTATAGTACTTTTTAGTTGCAAGGGTGAGCGTGTGAAGCGTTCCTTAAAAAAGAGTTCAACGCACGTCACAGCTTTGTTGGGATTCATTGGTGCGAATCTATCGGACAAGTTGAGGATGTCCGCAACGGTTCCGTTCGTTCTTTACACAATTACAGGTCATGCATATCACATAGCTAGTGATGTGGATTGTCGGAGATATTCAATGGATATATAACTATATAATTCATAATCTTTAATGGTTTGAAAAACAGTGCTAAGTTTTTTAAGGTGATTAATATTGCGGGTCGTTTTTATTTTACACATTTACAGATCATGCACTAAAACAATGCATAGCTCGTGATATTACTCGTCTGTTAAATGTAATGGTAAATAAAACATCTGTGATAAATTCTGTGTGAAGTTACTAAATTGAGCACCTCTTATAAGACAAAAACTTAACAATTCAACACCTCTAACAACTTCTTAAATTATACCCAAGCCTACATATTATAATTTCAACCAAGACAATACTAAATAAGGCAGAGCATAGAATATGACGTGTCGCGCCCACATTTACACCATTTACATGAACACAAAACGGATGTGAGAATACAGTGTATGCTAATACACTCACTTATCGAGGGCAAGAAGTCCTCTGGAGACTCCCTCGGTGACAGCGATCTAGGACACTGTGCTGACCGATGTCAAAAAGAAATCACAACAATAACACTTTTATGGAGAACATTCACTACACCACTAGTTAACAGATTCCTGTTCAATACTGCTCAACTGTTCTTAAGTTGTGAAAAGAGCAGAGAGACACTGTATTGTTTAATAAATTTTAGCACGTATACGAAAAAATATGCGACGAAATTGCATTTTGTTTTAGAGGCATCGCCTCATTCGTAAACGAACGCGACTCAAATGTCAAGCTGTGCGCAAGCGCAGCGCCACCCGCTCCCAGCCGCGTGACGTCACTGTGGTATTCAAAATGGCGGCGTGGAATTCGAGAGCCGAGAGCCTACCTGCCGTATGTTATACATAGGTACTTGCAGCACAACGGCGCGGCATCCCAGTATGACGTTTCCATTTGTTCATTTTATTAATGAAACTTGTCCAGTAATCGATGGTGCAAATCACCATAAATTAATTACTTTCTTGTAATGTAGTCTTTTTACTAATTTCTTGATAGTACCTACGTAGTAAGTGGACTACTTCTAATATTATGAAATATATTTTTGTAAGATTGAATATGGAAAGGTTCATTTGCTTGCGCCAACGGCATACACTGACGTATAACCAGTGGAATATAATAGGATGAGTATAAATCGGGTTAATTAGGTCATGCTTCGTGGTGAATTCTCTAGGAATTAACCACGACTTGTATAGGGAAATTGGGCTGGGGTTAATCTGCCCTAGCATATTGCTAGCAATGGAGCCTCTAGCTCGCATTTTCAACAAACAACGTCCCCCTTTATTTTTTTTTTAAATAGGCAGCTAAATAATAAATACCGAAGTATACTTAACGATGATGTAACGAAATCGGGCGTATGTAAATATACGAAATAAATATGGTATAAAGTCTACAAGTAAAATAAAACTACAATTATTTTAATATTAAATCAAAACATATTTATTATGTCTACCTATGTATGTGTATGTTTTATAATGTCCTAAAATGGGACATTTTAGGACATTATAAAATACATAATTTGCATTACGTGTTGAAATTGAAATGTCTATTAGCTATCGAAATTTAGCACTTGCGTTGTAAGTGCTAAATTTCAAGCCCTTTTGTTTGTCGATAGATAGCTGGGTTTATCATGGCGTATAATTAGATGGTTTAAATATACAGTTTGTCATAAATCAATATCTATTTCACTTCCGGCAGTCGCAGTTAGAACTACCAGAACAACTTAGCGTTAGGATAAAGTCCCATGAAATAATTGTAATATTACTAAAACAGAAGACTAATGATCAATCGAAATCTTAGTATTAACTAGTTTTAATAATAAAGCTTTTATAACTTAAAAATCGGTTTGTTTATTGATATATTACAAAATATTATAATAATGGTACATATATAGATTTATATGCACAAATTTTTAATGAACTTAAATGTACTGCTTCTTCCTCTATGACAATATAAATATGAAATATTCATATTTTCATCGGATTTATTTGCAATCAAACAATACTGACCGTTCCAAATCTATTTAAATATGAGTTTTATCTTTTATTTTGATAAAAAGCAAAATACATGTATTATATTATTATTGTTATTTTTTGAGCAACTACAATAACTTAGCGAAACTATAAAATAGTTCATCTACCCGAGTATAGGACCTACATATAGAGAAAGACAATTAGCAAGTTTCACTGCGCTACTACCGGTAATTACGTGAGTAATTAGAAACTGACGCAAAACTATTACAGTGCTTACACTTTCATATATGCCATGGTTGACCTGTGAGCCCGTAGTCAAACACCATAGATTTCAGTTAATAGGCGCTACTATTTCATAGGCGTCTATTCAGCAAATAGAGAAACAAAGAGTTAGAAATGAAAATGTAACTTATTTTATATATATTATTGTTTAGGATTTATTGAATATTTTTATTATTTATAATTATGTTCTTGGAATTCTCACCAAGTATATTTTTAGAATTTCCATTTATAATCACTCTGCTTCATAGTAATTTCTTGAATTATCAAACTATCAAGATCAGAAAATGTTCTAAATAGAGAAAATGGATCTCACATCCTGATTATACCTAATATTTGTAATTATTAAGACGATGATAAAATTTATTACAACTACTTCCTAACTTAATAGCTAATATCTCTGGCTAAATTGATTAAGGAAATTGATTTTAGAAAAAATAATACAGCTCTCTCATTGAATAATTCTTGCATTATAAATAAATGTCCCTCACAGTTCTATTTACAAGTCCTATTAGTGACATTCTGTTCTTCTATACTCGAACCATCAACAAATTTATTTCCCTTGTAAAACAATAGTATTGCCAAAGTAATGTAATAAGAAAATAAATGTCGTATTTTCCGAGTTCACTAGTAAAAATCTACTACATACAAAAGTCTGTCTAATATGTCGTATGGTACGCTGAGCGCTATATATACCAGTATGCCATGGCCTTAACAATATGACACGGTACATGAAAACGTCACGGTTTCTTCTAGTGACGACGGCAGATTAATCGCAATGATTACACGCGTCAAGGGAACGCCGTTAACCACTTTCTATTAAATGTTTTATAAAAGTCTAGTTTTGTTGTAATTAAATTTAGAACATTGTTCGGTTAGGTTAGGTTAGTTTTCACTGTATTAACAACAACTGTCAATGTCGGATAGCTTTTTTTAATGAATATAACGGACGAATATATAATGTCATTTATCATTGCAATATATTATTTAAAATTGTAGTATCAAATATATAGCAGTAGTAGTAGGTACTGATATATCGTATTGAAAGCTGCCCTGGTCGTAGGTAATAACTGCATTGAACCATGTTTTAGACAGTCCAATGTTCTGTTACACTACGCTGCTCTAGTGTGGTTAATAGAATAAAACTTACAGTGATATTAGAAATTTTAGATACCTATAACATATCATCTAATTCCTGGTGTCATTGCTCCTATTGAGTCATTTGAATTAATTAAATAAAATACTAATAATAAAGTAAAATCTGCTAAAACAAGTATAAAAACGTAAAAGTACAATGGGAATATATATATAACAATAATATATCAGATATCACTGCAAGAGTTCGTTAATAAGACTGTACTTGACACGAGTATGAAATATTTGGGAAAATACTGGCCATTTATAACGGCGCTGTGCGACGACTATAATTATTCTACTCGCGGAAGTATTTATAAAACTAAACAAAAACCATCAAAAACTAAACTATATTATTTAAAATATAACTGTAATTTAGTACATACTCATATTATGATATAGGTATAGTTAATTAGCTGACGCAAACAATTTCGTTTCTTTGAGAAAAACTACCTCTTTATATTATTAATATATAATAGATCAATCTGTTCTAAGTGTCCATAGATATAGAATTACAAGTTTCTATTTTACTTCGATTAAAACCTAAAGGCTTATGAGGATATCTATCTGTATTATATTTTGGTGCTATAATATGTTCCTTATATTATATGAACTTAATAATAAAGTACCTAAGTATAACGATAAGACATTATAGCGTTAAAATATTAACTATATGAATGTACTCATCTAATCCTATTACAACATAATGGCAGTAACTACCCAAGCCATACCCTGTCAGGCTCTTGAGCGATTTATTCATTGCATATTTAGTGGCAAGCTTCTGTCAAACTACTTAAGTTGTGCTGTGATGAGGATGCGGGGGTTTGATTAACAAATAGTAATTAGATCACAATTAACTATACAGTTCTATGACAGGTAATAATACTTACCTATCTATTTAACAATATGTAAATAGAAATACTTCTCACAACTGTCAGGCGAAATTAATTAGTATTTTACATATCAGAACCAGCATTTGTATTATAATGCAAGCTTATTATTAATGCATATTAATAATAAGCTTGGAGAATTCACACAACGCCATCTAGTACCAAGCGAAGCAGAGCATGTGAGTACTAAACCACTGTTTATAAATTTTCAAAAAGTAAAACATATTTTAGTATACAAAATACTAAAACTAGTTTTACTTTTTGAAAATACATGTACAATATATATGTATATAGAAAATAACCAACCCAATATAAAGGTTTGAGTCAATTCCTCGGAATCGAAACCGCGACTATCTTTAGTAAGGTAGTCTTAAATTGCTAAAGGCCGAGGCTGTTTATGTATTACACACTGTTTGTTTGAGAAAACTGGATATAGATATGCCGGAAATGTAAATTATGACCTTGGCCATCCCAAATACACGGCATATAAATTTATTAAGATTGATTGAACTATTATAGTAATAAACTCCCGGATATACCTACTATTAATATCTCACTTAATATGCATTAGTCTATTTCACTTTAAAACGGGAATGACCTGAATATAATATCTAATACAATGGCCCACTTACGAAGCTAAGTGCTGAACCGCCCGGTTAAACTGGCTAACTAACTTGATTTCCGATATGTCGTCTACGAATAATTGTCGTAGTGTGACATTGAGTGCTGGTCCCTAATAAGTGTGACAAATGCTACTAAGAGATATATTTCAGGTCTACTTTGCTATGAAGTTCCTATTTTGTATCACATCCAAATACGTAATAAACGCCTACAATCTTTACACTTCGTTTAAAAATAAATAGATGTACCTATGTATATTTTATGAAACCCGTTTTAAGATACAATATATCGTGTTAAAATTTTATGAACCTGAAAACAGATAACATGCTTGTACTTTAAATTATGGTATCATGGTTGTAGGTATGTTTATTTTAATTCTGTATATAATATAAAACATCTAGATCGATACAAACAATCATACTCATTCGATGGGTTCGATTCCTCACACAGCAAAAACATTTGTATGTATATGTTTTTGCTGTGTGAGGAATCGAACCCGCGACCATCGGAAGTAAGGCGGTGTGGAAAACCGCTGGACCACCGAGGCGGTTATTACATTAATTAGATGTTGATTTCCGAATATACTTTCCTGTTGTTTTGGTTACTGAAATTTTAATTACCTCGTATTAATCTATGCGTTCATCAGTTAAATTGTTCCAAGATTATGTAGTATGCTAATGCTAGTAAAGTTCTAAATTTAATTTTGAGTTTAACAGATTTATAGCATCATATTAAAAACTAGTTTATGTGACAATGCTGGTCATTCGTTCATTGTTTCAGTTTGCAAATATTTAGGCAAATTTATATACATATTCCATTGTTTAAATAAATTCACAAAGTTGACACAAATGTTGTATTTCCTGCGTAACTACGAACCAGTATGTTAGAAGTGAAACGCTTATAGATACATATACATACGAGTATATGTGGTGTATTCTCGTCAGGCGCGAGCTATTCTCTTTGTTTCGGGAATCACATACAATATGTAGCGAGTTGGGAGTGGCGGGCGTGGATAATGCCCTGGATCGGGCACCTCTTCAATGGAACCACATGCGAAGGCGCTTACTAACGTGATTTGTTATAGGTAATTCAGTAGAACACGAGATATTTGTGGGGATTTGAGACTATTTTAGCTACATCTCGCTATAGGTGTTACTGAGTCAATTGTCTTTATAAATAAACATTACTAACTTTAGGTCTGAAGTAAAATGGGTAAAATAATTTTATTATAAACAGATGTTATTATAATAGGTGTTATCAATATTACGAGGAGACTATTGAAATTATATAGTTATGCATTAGAGACATAATTGTCAATTATTGTAAATATTAGTATGTTTGTTCTTGTATTTTACATACAATACACAGAAAATCTAACAAGGAGTAACGTGGCTACAAATGTACGCCTAACAAGAAATTATGCCAATGAATTCATATTAAGATAAATGATAATGTTCGTAGTAAGATGTAAATGATAGAAGTTTTGATAATGATAGAAATCTTGTCTTAAAAATTAATATTCTATTTGAAAATTTAATATTTAGTATTTATTTGGGTATATTATGTTCAATTTCTGCCTGTATTAAACTCCCATGGATGGACCACTAACATCCTATACGCTTGGCTTATAAGTTATCGTTTAAGTTATTAGGCATCACGATGTTACTTTATATTTTAATTTATATTTTTTTTTACTGTTGTTGTTTCGGTTGTAGGTTGAGAAAAGTGACACGTGATACATCTTAGTCTTCCGAAATGGTAAATAATTGAGCGGGGTCAGGGTCACATAATATCATGATGATCCTTTCATCTATATTGGTGAAGTTTTTATGAGGTAGGCCGTCAGTTGTTTTACTATTCTAATTGTATAAAAAATGGATATAAAATAGAGATATATCTGGTAAGTAATAACATTTACTCACCAGATACATGTTCTTCATTGAATGTGACGCGGACGGCGTGTGGACGTTGTAATTTGGGCGTGAATGATGCTGCGTATCTATTTCCTCCCAAAGGACGGACGGAACTCGCAACCAGTGTACCGTTGCCGCCTGATACCTCCAGCTCTAAATGTCCTGGGCCTGCACTACTGCAGTCCACTGTAGGAGAAATAATCGTTGATATTGTATTTTCATTGTAAGATTCATCAGTTCTACTAGCACTAAATATACACAATGTTATAGCAAAACACACAAAGACATCCTTTTATTAATTACTACAATATTGTTTATACAGAAAGAATAAGGCCTACACACTACACGTCCTGGTAAAACCTAATTAATACAGTAATCCTAACAGCATATAGCTGTATATTGCAGCATCGCCCGCGTGATTCCAGCTAAAACTAAAAGTACTGTTGAACACCTACGAAAACTCTGTTAACATTTTACCTGAATCTAAGGGCAAGAATTGTAATAAAATCTTATCAAAAGTCGTAGCGTTAAAGAGTGTCAAACATCCAAATATGAGGTATATTCATCCTCACAAGCTGTATTACCAGGATTAAAGCTTCTTTTTCTATAATATTTACAGCAGTAGACGAGATTACAGCGCGATTGGTTATTTCGGAGAGAAATAAAGTTTTCTTTACCTATAAATTCAACAGGTTGTCCCACCACACCTCCGTAACTCGGTTTTACGACTACTCCTTTGGCACCTCTATTGTTATCCCTTTGAATTGATCTGCAACAAATAATGCATTAGTACAGTACGCAAAGGGACACCAGTGATTTCGTATAGCTTTTGTTACCTTTTCTAGCTCATTTATTGACTGTGTGAAAAAGTAAACAACTAGAATGAACTAATAATATATTGAATAAATAAATAAATAAGTAAACTGGTCAATACTTAAAATGCCAAGTCACAAAATAAGCAATATTTGTATTATGGATACTAGACAATTATTAGTAATATGGTAATAGTTTATTTAACATAATACTATGCATCGGACATACATAGGATATAATCAAATATGGTCATAAAAAATATCTTTTATTAGCTTCATTTTTAAATTATCTTAGAATAAAACTAATTTATGGACTTAGGGTCCTAATATTTATTTAAAAGAACAACTAACAAAAATCTTATTGGTTCTTCTAGTGAATAGTCTGTTATACATATAGTTTTTATGTTTATTAGTTTTAAATGATCATCATATACATATATAACAAAGAACCTTAAAATTTGATGCAGTAAATTTAGTATAAATTATTAATACTTCTATATTAGAAGTATTAAATTTCTAAAAGTATTTAATTAAATCTGTTCATAAGACATGCCGTATATCTAATTTCACGTTCAGACTTAACAAAATAAAAGCAAATTAATAGAAATACTCATTATTTAACAGAGTATAAAACTCGCAACCATTGCAAATCGGTTAGTTGGGGTATTTATTATAATATAAATTCGACGATAGTCTATGTTTCCATTATAGTAGAAAGTAGTTTAAAATATATTTACTATTTTCTGCGAATACTGAACATGAAAGGGAGGTAAATTAATTTCGATTGTGTCTGAAATATAATGTAAAAGGACTCGTGCTACAGCTTTTCCAATGTTATAACGTTCATTTTGCGAAGAGAGTATTTTATTTATAATAAAAATAGTCCCGATAGTGAAGGGGAGGGTGTAAAATTTACAGCGTCGTGAAAACGTCTGCTACGTTCAACAGATTCATATTTTCGCCCGAGACTGGAGTTATTGCGTTCTTGTAATTTGTTTCACTCAAAGATGGAACTCGGCAGAAAGGGCATGAATACAAAATGGCAATTATTAAAAACTGAGCGCAATAGAGTATCTGGACAGGAAGAGGCATGAAATCTTTCTGAAATGGCAATGCGAAAGTGGTATCGCGGTTGTAACATGATGACGTGATGTCTATAACGTTGTTCATGTATTATATATAGGCGACGATTACGGCTAACTATCGGGTGGTCCGTAAAATAGTTTATCATTCCAATTACATAAGAAAAACAAAGTATCTAATTTCCGCAAATTTTTGTTATAGATTAATATATCTGTTACACGCGATATCGACTACTTATTTAGATAAAAGAAGCCTATATTTGATCAAGTACCTATCACTACTATATATTTCATAAACATCAATGCATGAAAAGGTAACAACAAACATGCACACAGATTGACTTCAGCAATACCAATATTAGTATGAATTATATATATTTATGTCCTATATTTTCTTTGTTTAGTTTAATTTATTTATTATAAATATGTTGTTAAAAGCTTTAAGTATCATGAAAACTATATATTTAGATTACATTTATAATTACTTATTATTTTTAAAGATTTTAATTAAAAATACTGAAATAAAACATATGAGAAATAAAGAAGCAGCACATCTCTACTTCAACAGTTAATTACACGAGTAAAGATAAATAATAGTAAAAAAATGTTATAGCGAGTGAAAATAAAGTACAGCTTAATGTTGCAGTCGAAACCAAAGAGAAAGGATAAATAGTTTTATGTATTAATTTTCTCTGCTTGGCAATATTTATACTAAAAGCTAATTACAAACGAACCACTGCATAGAAACAGAAAGGGTCTACAAGCGTTCGTGGTGCATGACGGTCGCTTTGTCTTCTACAAAGAAGACAGTTAACGTAATATAGTTAACGTAAATATAGACATAGTTAACGTAAATACATATACTTTATTTTACTTTTCAATTTATAATTAGAATAAAACTAGTGACCGCCTGCGATTTAACCTACGTATTTAATTTTATAAGTGATATTCTGATACGTAACTTACATACATATGAACTTCAGATCATCTAAAAAAGTAAAAGTCATAATAATTTCTTTAAATTATTGTGAATTTTAGTCATCATAATTTAAAGAAATTCTTGTTACACTACTTCTGATGATTTGCAAAAAGGACACATGACGCATGTAGATGTTTTATTATTTAGTTTAGAGGACAAAATTTATCTACTCTAAATAACAAAACCGATAAAGGTACTTATTTTATTATGAATTAATTCAGTACTGTAAAATCTACGTTGATATTACATTAGTGTTTAAATTAATATATTTACAGTTCACAATGTTGACTATAATAACTTCTGTATAAAAGATTTTTAGAGCTAGATTTTAGTGTAACTGTAACGGATTTCAACATAGCTTTCAGTTTGAAGATTTTTTTCAACCTATTAGACGACACTACCTTTTTAAGTTATAGCTTGTGTGCTTTTCTAATGTAGAAGCATATCACTATAAAAATTCATCAAAATCCGTTATGTTATATTGTGTGAAAGGGCAACGAACATCCATACAAACATCCATCCATTCAAACTTTCGCATTTATAACATTATAGAAGAAAGTATTGTTGTAGAAGGCACCAAATATCTACCTGAAACGTGCGTGAGCGGCGTCCGTTTCAGTTCGGGCCCCCCCGTTCGGGTCGCGGGGGGGCCTATTGGATAAAAAAGACTGCTGTGGTTGTTGTTGTTGACGGTCCTCGACGCTGCTATACGACGAGTCACGTACAACGTATGATGAGCTCTCCCGTACTTCACGTTTGAACTCTTGCTGCGTGGACAAACAATTACCATTAAATTGGATTAATTACATTCAATGTAAGCTTTTTTAGTTTCATTTGCACATATATAAATACATGTCTAAAGACACTATCATGGAATTTTAAAACCAGTTCTTAACTATTATTGTTTGTAAATCCATTATCTCTTGTCACTGAGGAGTGGAAGTTTGTAGTTCTAGAGAAATCCTTTCTTAGTGATAAATGATGATTAAGTATATTTAATTCTAAGTTTTAAACTCCATTGGTTCTTTAATTAATCAGTCAGTTTGCTTAAAGAAGTATTAACAGAATTATCAGTAATTTTGGTGATATAAAATTTGTTTTTTAATGAATAAAGAATAACTGTTTGTCCAACTGTTTATTGACGCCCTCATTGGTCTAATGGATACATTGCACACCCCTTACTTTCGAAGGTTGCCGGGTCGATTCCTCGCACGGTATTCATCAGCATGATTGTTTGTAGGTCTGGGAGTTTTCCGTGTACATATATTATGTATGTATTTTAAAATATATATATGTATGTATTTATATCAGTTGTTTAGTAACCAAAGCACAAACTCTGCTTGGATTGGAAGTAGATTGCGGTGTGTCAATTATGAAATATTACTATTATTATAGAGAAGGGAGAGAGAGAGAGAGTGAATTAGAAATAGATATCATTATGCCAGGTAAATTAGTGAAGATAGATAGATAAAAGAGAATCATTAATAGACATAAAAATGCGAGGTAAATTATTTTTGTTTTATATGTTAAAAAGTCTATTAACTCACACGGCTAGAGTACGTTTCAGAGTCCCGGTCGTCCGCCAGTCGGTCCAGTTGTCGGTTGAAAGAATCGCGTGAAAAATCACTGAATTTATTTAGTTGTGTGTTGCGTTTCGTCTCCCGATCCAGCGTGCTCTGTCCATAGCGGTCCGGATTACTGGGTTCCAAGCTGCGGAAAATTCATACAATTACAGTAGATATTGGAAACGGCAAACAAGGTGGCGTATAAATACGTAAGATATGTATTAGAAATTGCAAAAAATTATCATCGGTCAACTTAAAGGCAAGTCACAATTATCAATATTATAGTTTGGGTTTTACAGTATACGTAAATACCTACCAAATAGATGGATATAAAAAGTAAAAAAAGTATATTAAATATTGAATAACTGCAAACTTCATTACACTTTTTATTAAAAATCCGTTCAGAGATATTTTATCAACTCATAAAATTAAATGCTAAAAAAGGATTTTTAAAACATTTAAAGTTAATAATACATAAACTGTTTCAATATAAGTTTTACAAATATTTTCTTAAATTTATAAATGACTATTACAATAATTTCATATTTCATATAATAATTTACGTTGTATCCAATGCATTGGTTAGGTTTAATTAAATTCATTGAACGTATGCGGAGATTGATATTAAAGCATTTATATTGCAATTTTAATAAAATTTCATTCCATTTTATACACTAATTAGATTTATATCAGAATAATTAAATTTTGAGTCTTTTTATTACTGTATTCAAACCAAATATACCTAAGTATTATTTAAATATCTATTGTATAACTGTTATTTTCCAAAATGGCATGACCAGATTTTAAGTATTATTTTATATTATTAGTTATTATTATATTTCGTTGGTCCCAAAAGCGACCGTAGGTTTTTTATACCCCTCCTTGATAAAGGTCAACTAATAAAAAAATAATTAGCTTTCTAAAATACTATCTTTTCAATTACCTATTGGCACTCATCATTTGTCTTGTCTTCTCAACAGAATCCCAGGAGTCCTTTCTATTGATATAAGGTTTTCCTCCAGGGTCCCCCGTATCTGAAAAACAATACCATTGTAATGTCTATATCAAAATATGTCTAATTCGATCTTTAGTAAGTAATGACTTTTGTAAGTAATGATTGCTTATCGAATTGCACAACTTTATATTGCAAGATCGTCTTATGTAAGGATAGCTGACTATGCAATACGCCAACAATTTATCGTATCGTATTATGGTCTTCGTTGAATAATTTAATCATTATTAATAATAATAATTAAAGTGACGATTGTTTGTTTTTCTTTGTTAATTCTTTTGTCAAAATATTATGTAATACCTACTTTTATACACACAATATGAACTATACATGCAATATTGGCTCTTGGAATTCTATTCTGCACTAAATATAATGTCGCGAACTAAGTGGCCGAAATTTCAAATTAATTTTAAAACACACAACTTCACGATTGGTGTTTTCTTCACTGATTAATCAGATATAAATTGACATACAAAGTTTTGAAAGCAACGATCTTTTGGTGTAAGTCGGGGTAATAAACTACAAGTTCACGAATCTGAAATAAATTACATGTATTATACGAGTATAATAGTAATTTCCAATCTTATACATATATATCTATATTTATTTGAATATTTTATCTTAAATTCCGGCCATGACTGCATTACTGATGTCTATTTTTAATATAACATACAGTGTTTACACTGTAGACAGAAATTTGCCAATGTTGTCACCCATATAATTTGTCACCCAAGTCTTAAATAAAGATCATAATCTTTATTTAAGATTTAGAATGATATCAGATTTATATATGTACTTAAATTACATTATTTGTATGAAAGATCTATTTAAGTTTTTGTTGTACCTTAATATCTGTTCTAGTCAATTTTCTCTCATTCTCCTAATGTAGGTAATATATTCTTTTTTAGTTCCGTTTTATTGTTTTTGAGTAGTCTGATGCTTGGTAATAATAAAAATAGTGAATCATCGTCACATAATAATAATTGAATCTGTTTCTAAAAAAAAAAGACTTACTAGGGCTGCCAAGTCTTCTCACATAATCAGTTTCCAATGATGAATATGGACTCCCTTGATCTAGATTATCTTGGGATCCACTGTAAGAGCTGTACATCTTATAATTGGAACGCTTTTCAACAACTCGCTTAGTCGTCGTCACTGGGCTGTAGAGAGGCTCGTTACTGATCACACCCGTAGGACTGTTCACCCTATGGACAAATAGATAGATAAAATGCTATATCGATGGTCGTATGATATATATAACTAAAATATATAATATTTTGATTACATTTAACAAAAAATAATATTAAGTAATGTAAAATTCTAGGTAGTAATTTTAAACTTAATCAGAAGTGAATAAGAACGAATATAATATATCCAACGAATAGGAACATGCTTGAAAAATCTTTCATTATAGATGGAGTTTGATTATTTGTAGAAAGAATGTAAACATATTTTTTATGATATTAATGTTTAAAATGTAAATGATCTTTACTTTCGCTATTATATCTTTTTCGACGGACTCTAAACTAATTGCTTCCTAATGCAATATTAAGAAATATATGACATTATTATATAAAATATAATCTAACATACATATCAGGATTTATATCTATCATATATATCTAAGAAAATGTATCGAAGTGTAGAATATAAAAAATAAATATATCTATCATATTAAAAATATTTCCTAATAAAATGAATGCTTCATTGAATGAAAATAATAAAACGTAATCTGGTATATACCATGATATAGTAGATATAATATAGATTATATTATATTAATTTAACAGGTATAACAGTTTCTTGTGCGGCAGAAGTGATGCGTTCAGCTATGAAATTAACATGGCAATTAATTGTTGATAGCTATCAACTCGTGATAACAATCTAGATGCAGATAATAGGTACGAACACAATGTGGCAGTGTCCTGAGCAAATACCAGTACCTAAATACAATCCATTTGCACTATTGTAGAATGTTTAATAGTCTCTATAGTATCTATGTGATGTGATAAAATTGGTATGTATGTAGTTTCAATGAACGCAATAAGTGTTATTTAAAATGTAAAAAATGATATTAAAAATTGAGTTACAAAATAACGGTAGACGAAACTCTCAATTCATGTAATTTTGTCCGAGTACCAATTGAATGAAATTAATACGCTTGTAATTAAAAACAGTAATCAGTCTTTAAAAATGAGAAAATAAAGATAGTAATGAACGAAATTTAAAAATAAATTAAATGTACATAACAATTATTTAAACATTGTATATTTGTAAATATTTTGAGTAACAAAATAAATTTTAATAGTTCTCTTGTGCAAATTTTAATATAATTCGAGTGGGATGTTTAAAAGTTAATTCTTTATCCGAAAATGAATTTTATATAAAGCTTTAATAATTTATAACAAATTATACGAACAGTTAGTCAAGATATTTCGTCCTCAATTATGGTTAAATGAAAGCGTGAATTTCTAAGAAATCTAGTTATACAGATAATCCATATCTTAGAAAAACGCATAGCGTATTTTTAGTTGAATTCACGAAGACAACCATAGATAATATAATTTGTATCTTATGTAACTAGTTATAACTTTGATAGATTAATATTATAAAATTACATTGCAGATTCTTAGTACGCAATAATATTTTTGGTGAATATAAATGGTATAACATAATTATTATCACACATACCTGTTAATTGGACTTGCAGTCCGATTCAGTGGACTTAAAGGACTGTCCCTTCTTGCTAATGGGCTCGTTGTTCGTCCAATGGGACTTGTCGCTCTATACGGACTGCCGGCTCTGTAAGGGCTTGTAGATCTATTCAAATCAAGCCTGGATCCATTTCCTAGGTGTTTCGTCGTTATTGGACTTGCTGTTCTATTTCTAGGACTTTCAGAACCGTATCTAGATGTAAAGTTATCTATTTTATTAGCTCTAGATGTGGAGTATGCAGAATCAGTGACGTCATAGCTCTTCTCTTTGGTATCTGAGCTAAACGAAGATTTGTAATAATCGGTAGAGTCACGTCGCTCCTCACGACGTTCTATCGAGCTGGTATTGTGCTTCGTCGCATTTGCGTCATATAAATTGTAATGGTTCATTGGACTTTCCGATCTCAATCGAGTGACTGCAAGTATAAAATTGTTCTTAATATAGTATGTGCTTCAGTAATCCCATACTTAACGTTTATCATATAAATTAAAATATAGGTAATATTTTACATGTAAAATATAAGAAGAGGATTGTAGCCTAGTAGTTTACATCATGACAAGAAGAACAAGAGCTCGTGTATGTCTATTTATATTTTTGACTGAGTCTCGACTGCCAACCACCGATATAAAACGAAATATTGGGGAGATGGTGGTAAGTTCAGCCCCTAGCATGTTGGATTCAAATATACCCAGCGAAATGTGGCCATACCATTAGTATTACTAGTATTAAATTCACCATGTCGATAATTGAGAATGCTTTTGACTACCAAATCTACAATAATAATCGTGACTGTAAATTAAAAAAACATGTTTTAGTATTTACATTCTAAAAAACTGTTAAAAATAATAAAATGAATGCCGCGTGTATACCGTATAACATCGTCTATTAAAATCTAAGGAAGTTAATGAATCATAACACTTTCAAGTAAACGATTAACGGGCTTAGCTTTATGCTCAAGTCTATTTTGGAGGATATATACATATATAAAATGAACTTGCAAAATCAGTTCCGGGTCAGATATTCTGGGTTAAGTTCGCTCTGGTTCGATGCGCGGATTACAGAGTATAAAATTTTATATTCTATATTAATGACTGTCTGAATGTACTTAATAGATACCGCGATTCTATTATATATCTATTGTATATTTATTGTCAAATTGTAACTGAAAATATAAGACACATAATAAAAAAAATATTGCAGGATTAACAAAGTAACAACACCAAAATCAATGATTTTTAGAATTTTTGTGAGCGCTATATCATAACGGTTTCATCGCTTTGCGTAGGATTTTTACTAATGTATTATGGTACTTCACTTAATATATAAATAAATTTAAAATTTAGTATTGATTTTAGTCCAATCGATTTTCCAATAAAATACATTTATAGGTACGATATTGCGTGCTCAGTTAGTATAAAATAAAAATATACCTACAATCTTGTATTGTACTATGTACATAAGGTTGTTAAAGCGTTGGCATATGCCGTCGTAGAAAATCCAACACATAACATACCCAAATTTCGTTAGCCAAATTTGAATCCAACGTGACATGAAGCAAACTTACGACTCTTTCTCGGAATAATTTGGTTTGTTGTCGCCGCTTTTATCACCGTCAATCAGAAATACATATAAATAGTAGCGTATAACTTTTGGTTCTAAGTCGATATAGTATTCCATGATCATTATTAGGTTATAATATAGGATTTAAGATAAATACCTGGACTAGATATCCTCGCGTAAGCAGGGGAAGGACTAGAACTATCACGGGGTTTCTTTGAGCGTGAACCAACACGGAACATATGAGGCGATCCGTGTACATCATATCCATTAAAGTAAATATACAGCTGCAAAATAAATATGAATACAGTCTATTTTATGTTAGTTCTGAATTTAGCTTCAATTCGTACTCAAAGCGGAATCTCGCATGTCCCACTTGCATAGATTTTCGTGCACGGACCGATCCGCAACATTGGTTATTGATGGATTTCCAATTCCCATTATAGAAACAGTACAGCGTATTAAGGGAAAGGAAATATACCTATTTATAAAAACAAGCGGACATAAATTATATGGTTTAACTCTGCGCGTGATAATTATTTTTCAATATACATATGTCACCACTTCTTTTATACTATTTGAGATATCATAAGAATCGACTAAAATGAAGCATCTTACACTATAATAGTGAAGCAGAAAAATAATAATTTATAATAAATAGCATAACGTTTAACTGTAAGCTGAATCTTATTTTTATGGAGAGATAGCCACATACTGTAGGCCGTGTAGATAATTATGGTATGGTATATTTTATTATATGATTTCTTGTATAGCTTTCACCCAATCCTATAGGCCATAAGTAGGATTGAACAGACGAGCATCAAAAGGAATGGATGTGTGTTATTAATATGCTAGCTATTACACCATCAAAAGCGTCAACATTCCCACTCGGTTATTTCTCCTTACCCCATAAAGAAACTCTCGTAAATATAGAGATAAAGTAACAACATTATAGTAATTATTAAATTTATTAATAATCTGCAAGCAATTGCTCATATTATATATAAGATTCGAGGCCAATTTTAGAAAAGAATTTGGCATTCTCGTATCAACGTACCTTATTTACCCTATATTATTTGGTTGTATTCTATTGCAGGTGAGCAATTTTAGTAAAATATAAAGATAATAGTCAGGATTAAACAATGTGACATAAAGAGTAGCTATGAATTTTATTGAATATTTATGAAATAGTAGTTATAGTTCTTCTGTCTAAAATAATCTATTTAATCACTGTGCTTGGATATTCTCTTGAGAGATATATTAATATTTTTTTTCACCTTAATGATATTTATTATGTATATATCCTAATATACTCACTCTATGTTTTCCAGCTGCTTTCGGCATGAAGGTAGCACGGTATTTTGTTGCTGAGAGTTTCTCAAGAGCACACATGACACTGTATTTGTCGTGGACTATATCTAACTGCAGATCGCCCTTCACACCACATCCACTGGTGTCCAGCTCAAACGAGTGGGGTTTGAGTGGTTCAGCGCCTTCTAACGCACCAGAACTGAGACGGACTCCAGCTGGATCGAATACTTCGCAGGTGAATGGACCACCCTAGAATTTGAATCAACTTTTATTAAAGTATTCTATAAAGTTTTTTCTTGGAGAATAATATACAATAGCAGTTAATTTTATTACAAAAGATATCTATAGAGTACAGTAAAGGAGAGTTTATGGATTGAAGAATTAGTAAAAATAAAATTTCTCTTATAGACTGGATTTGTCCTGACATATTGACTAATGTATCATAAAAAATATTCTAAATGACTGTCGCAAAAACATGAATATTGAATGTATATTATTACGTAGTACTCAATACTACAGGAATTCTTTATTTGTATTTTAGAAGATCCGATTCAATTACTATGTAAATAGTGTTGTTTGTGAAGTGTATTTATGAAGGTAAATATAGTATAACATCATATATGAGTCTGTAAAAAATAGTCATAAATACGAGTATATAGTCAAAATATTTTTATTTGCTAGGGCAAAATATGCCGATTTATAATAAATAAATAAACTTCTTATAAACCTCTTTTGTGTACCTGTATATGCTCGCCTTTGTAAGTGATCGCTATCGTCCATACTCCAGCTTCGTCAGGTTGGAAGGTGGCACTGGAGGCGGTGGTGCCTGGTGCTGAAGGCGGTGGATGTCTGGCCTGCAGTGGTACAGCGCGGCCACTCGGGGAGTGGGCTGTTACATCAATGTCCTCCCTCCTTGGTGCTCCTATATTTAAATTACTGTTATATTAATAAAGACCAGTGCTAGTAATTAGCATAACCGTTATATATACAACTTAGAGCTTTAAAACAACCATCATGTATATATTTGTTAAATTGACACCTACTCGATGGTAACATATTTCATTACACAATATAAACATTATAAAAAGTACCTTACTTTTGGATGCTTCTGTAACTTTCTATTTTTTTGATATTGGTCATTATTATCTAATATATTATATAATATTATTATTAATATATTATAATATTATTATATTAATATATATATCTTTACGTTAGGATCACATAAATATTGTACTATATAGTATAGGGGGTTATTATTTATATATATATGTATAACTCAAAGGTGACTGACATAGTGATCTATCAACGCACAGCCCAAACCACTGGACGGACCGAGGGACTGAAATTTGGCATGCAGGTAGATGTTATGACGTAGGCATCCGCTGAGAAAGGATTTTGATTAATTCTTGAATAATCCCAAGGGGATAAAATAGGGGATGAAATTTTGTATGGAACTTTGTCAATTTTAAACCAATCGGGCTGAGACTTTACATGCATAAATCTACTATGACGTAGGCATCCCCTAAGAAAGGATTTTGATAAATTCCACCCCTAAGAGGATAAATTAAAGCGAGCGAAGCCGCGGGCAAAACCTAGTATTAGAAAATTCTTATAATGAAATATTATATTCTGTAACATCTGTATATTATCAAGATCTTTGTTTAGATATATTTATTAATTAAAAAAAATTATAATTACCAGTAGCACTGACTAGAACTTCCACGATGCTCCCAGCGGCACAGGGCGCCATACCCGGCGGTGGAACCATGACCAGCCTTGGTAGCACTCTAAAGAAATATCTACCATCCACTCTACAATGAAAACAATAACAATAAGAACACAATCTGTAATCACATATCCTGGGTTAAATTCTGGTCGACATCTAAATCTTTGGCTCAATTTAAATTTCCGGACAACTTTCCGGTGATAAATACCGCTAACAAAGATAAATGCGTGGGACGGTAAGGTCGTCCCTTTCGCACTGGATTCGAATCGAATAGGCTTACAATAGTATAAACAGAGAAATCGAGTGTTACGTTCAATATTCCATTTGCTAGCAGTGAACATAATTATTTATATAAATATTGCACTTAGATCTCTTCGCAATTCTTGCTTTTAGTATGATCATATTTATTAAAATATCTATAACTTCATAGGAAATCTTTATATTTGTTGTTATTTTAACTTTATTTCTAATAAACACAAATATTCAGTTACCTAAACACACAACAAAAACTAGAGTCTAGACATTTGTAATTCTGCAATGGTCCCTTATATGACTTAAGTTTATAGAAAGTTGCTTGTAAATATCTAGCCATGAGAACGGAAAATATCTGGACTGGCTTCGCATGTGTTATAATATTATATTACGAAATATACGCTATCGTAGATAGTAGATTATTTTTTAGTCTGCATCAGTGTGTCTGCAGAATTACGTTCATACAGAATAGTTTAATATCTGATTCTACTGGGAAATAGGCGTGAAACAGACCAACAAAGAGAATAGTGAAACTCACCTAATGTCATCAACAGTGAGTACTATCTCGTGCATGCCGGCGTGCTCCGGCACGAACTCTCCAGCCCCTCGGGGGTTCAATTTCAATCGAGACTCTTGTTCTAACGGGTTAACGATCGACACTTTTACGTCCGTTATTGAGAGCTCGTTCGATATGGACTCGACCCTTATGTATGTCTGTAAAAATAAAATTACTGGCAACTCACATATATACACATATGTGTATGTGTGTTTTTGTCTGACAATGAGAAATTCCCCTACATTGCAGAGAATACAGACGAAAGTCGTTTTCGTCAAAGAGGACTGATAGCTCAACAGCTAAGGCCAACGCCTTCAATCCCTTCATAAAAGTCTTTCCGCGTATTTGGAGTACCCTATGCACTCGCCCACTATAATTTATCCGATTCTTTTTTATTGAAATGACAATCAATTAATATAAATAAATAAATAAACAAGCTGTTGATTTACCTAATGGTACACAGCAATCGTCGCCTAAATTCAAAAAATAATGTCCGTAACATTATGACATTATGTAACATCGGTGATACTCCCTACACATTGTCTTTCCGGAGGATTTAGATGTCATGCCTACGTATCCTGTAATTTAGCTGCCATACCTTACCCTTCCACCGAAACATAGGTTGGGAATTAAACTGTTTAACGACAGACAAGTGGAAATAGCAGAGTGAAATAAATAAAAATACGTTAACTTATCGTTGTTGTTTGCCCTGGAATTGTACAGAACTAGTGTGTAGTATTTTGCAGTAATATTGCATGAGGTTGGAGTTTCTATATACTTATAAAAGTAATATCCTTTTATTATACTTTTGTGAAGTAACAATGAGTGTGTTGTTGTATTCAACTTTAGAGAATCAGGATAGTGCTCTGATAGCGAAAGAATGGCATATATATGTATTAGAATATGTGCGCTATGTGAATATGTGTGTTAGCGGCTTAGAATATGTGGTGATTTTAATGGTATGATTTATATAAGCGACTACGACCACTTTTCAGAAGTTATCGAGGTGATACGCCATCTTGTTTAACATTCTAAGTGGTAGGTTAATTTGTAAGGGATTATGCTATGGATCACCATAGTACAATCTCTCACAAATTGGTTACAAAGCACATAAGTATCAACTTTTGTGCCTTGTAACAATATTGTTAAGAGATATTTAACCGTTTTTGTTTAAATATTATGTATGTGTAATATAAATATAGTTTTAATAGTCTATATATAGTAGTTTTTAATAATATTTTTAATTGGTTTTAATTTTATTTTTTATAGATGCAATATGTAAAGCACTTAAATGTCCGTAATTCTTAATAATATTAACATAACATACACAGTAGTATAAAGTATTTATATATTAGAATTCTCTACTATACGATACAATCAGATTAAAACTTACCTCTTCTCCAACTCTCCCAGATGTAGAATCGAGAGCAACTCGTAGCATATCATGCACCGGTGGTCTTGGTGATACATTTCGGAATTGAGTAGCCCACGTCATTACTCCCAAGTGTTCGGTTTCATTCTGACTCATATCCTTAGCAGATAATACTGGTTGTACTCCTAAAACAATATCAAAGTCAGAATTAGTTTATTTCAAGCATTCGACTCCTGTTTTACAGCAAATGAACAGCTGAAATAGGGGAACTAAAGTATTCACGCAGACATCTTGTATAAAGTCCACGTTGGTAAAAAGTTTAATTTGTTAGTTAAAATAAAATCTAAATATTACTAACCTATTTTCTTAGCTGCATCAATAGCTTGCTGGTTGTTTTCTTCCCACCGAGCGGGATCACGTCTCAATCTGTTCGGCGGCAGCGCAGGTCCACCCATAGATCTAACCAGTTCATTCGCCACTCGCCCATCATTCCAATCAGTCTAATGAATAAATGAAGCAATAATAATAATAAATATTCATGTATATTTGATTAAATTATAAACATAATTTATTTTATGAATAGAAATATGAGTAAGCGAAAATCTAAATATTACTATACGACGAGAACTTACGAGTTGACACGGATACATTGTCTCTGTGATTTTATTCTGTTTATCAGTAAATATGTCGAAATTTAATATCGAATCGGCCGTTGGCGATTTATTAAAGAAAGTGTCAGCATTGACAACTAAAATTACTTTTCAAACTACGCAAATTGAAACCCAAAACAAGAAAATTGAAGATCAACAACAGATTTTAAATAATTGTTTTGATACAATTAGTGAACAAACGGAGGTAATACGAAAATTATATGCAAAGATTGATAACTTAGAAAAATCTGTGAGTATCGGAAAGAGCAAGACAGATAATCCCGTCGAGATAGTTTCTTTGGAGAGTGCAACAGAGAAGCCTATAGTTGGCGAAGTTACTACCGTATCCAACACTACTGTGACGGAACGCGCAATACGGGCGGCTGAGCGATCATCTAAGCGTGGAACTACATTGCATAGGCGGCAGCGTGTAAATGCTCATGTGAACTCGAATATAATTTTTGAAGAAAAATTGAACGATAATGAGACCCATAAATCTAATGAAAATGAGGGTCCGAAATATAATTGTAATAGCAGTTCTAATGATGGCAGGTCTGTTCACTTGAAGGCAATCCAGAGAGGAGGAAATACCAATATCTCTAAATTCCAGGCAATAGAAAAGAAGAAATTTCTACATGTATGGTCACTTCATCCTGATACATCGGCCGACGCCATTACAGAACATGTTTCCGAAATATGTGGCACAAAGGATCTAAAGATTGAAAAAATTGTTCCCAAAACTAAAAGAGACTATGCGTCATTTATGATTGGTGTTCCAGAATCACTCTTTGGAAAACTAAATAATGAGAAGAGTTGGCCACTAAACACTCAATTTAATGAATGGGTGTGGTTTCGAAACTACCGTAAACCAGGTAAAACCCTTAGTTAAAACTGATGAGATATTCTCGATTTTTTACCAGAATGTACGTGGCCTTCGGACGAAATTGAATACATTTTACAATAATATATCAACTTCAACTTGTGATCTATTTGCTATTACTGAAACGGGTCTTAATAATTCGATACATGATGGAGAAATAGTACCACCTGTGTTTACCATATTGCGCTGTGATCGAGTGGACGGGCGTAAGCAAGGAGGTGTTTTGTTAGCGGCTTCGTCTCGCTTAGAATTAAATCGCATTACAATCGACAATGTGGACTCCTCCTTATTTGAAATAATTTGTGCAACCGTACACTCTCGTAATAACTGTATGTTATTGGTTTGTGTGGTTTATATACCCCCAAAATGTGATGTACGCGAATATATACGTTTATTCTTTATTATTGAAAATATTTGTGTCAAGTATAGTAATGTTTTAGTTATAGGTGATTTTAATATGCCTTCTACTACAGTGGAAGTACAGAGTTATTTTGAATACATGAATGCCTTCTGTGGATTTCGGCAGGTAAATAATATATATAATATTAATGGTCGTACTTTAGATTTAGTGCTAACGACGCTGTTAGAAAATGATTTAGATGTACAATTGTCCAGTGAGCCAGTAGTTGATATTGACACTCACCATCCGCCGTTAATATGCAACGTAAAATGGCGGCGCGTGTTTGGGCCTATTGGGGTTGATCAGGACGTACCGCGAGTCCATCAGCTTAGGGATGATTCGACAAAGAAATATTTAAAATGGAATTTCTATAAAGCTAATTTCTTTGAGTTGTATAATAATTTGTGTTCGATGGATTGGACAACATTGTATCAAATTCGGAACCCACAAATAGCAGTATCTTATTTTTACAATGAAATATCAAAAATTATAGACTACTCTGTTCCTAGAAAAACTAAAAAATTTGGTAAAAATGAAACGAGATTTTATTATCCGGAGTGGTATACTCACGAAATTATAAGTGATATTAAACTAAAATGGAAATATCATAAATTATATAAAAAATCAGGTTTACATTGTGACTACCTGGTGTTTTCTCGATATCGATCGCAAATAAAAGATAAAATAGAGTTAGCATATGAATTTTACCAACAGAAGCTACAATTAAATTTTAAAAATGATCCCAAATCCTTTTGGGGCTTTATAAAATCCAAACACTCAAATCATAATTGTACTAAAATAATAAAAGATGGTCAAATTGTAAGTGACGTGGACACCGCGGAGTGTTTTGCATCCTATTTTAAGTCGGTATACAGCCCCAACCGGCCGAGATTGGATCCTCAGCAAGCTGAACGTGCAGCGGCAGCAGCGGGCGCCGACATGAGCTCGCACCGAGTTCATATCAGCCGACTGACATTATGCGAAGTGCGAACAGCTCTGCGGCGCCTAAAGCCCAAGCAGTCCATGGGCCCTGATGGTATTCCACCATTTATCGTTAAAGACTGTAGAATATCAATGGAGAGCCCTTTACTGCACATATTTAATTTGTGTTTACAGGAAGAATATTATCCAAATGAGTGGAAAATTACTAAAGTAACACCAGTCCCTAAAGGAAATACCAGTACGGAAGTAAGTGGATACCGGCCAGTGGCGGTGCTGTCTGCTTTTGCGAAGGTATTTGAATCGGTGCTATATAAAAGTATTTATTCACAAGTACGATCGCAGTTGACGGATATCCAGCATGGTTTCCGGGAAGGTCGAGGTACGGGGAGTAATTTGTTGTCAATGGTATCATATCTGGCACCAGTTATCGATTCTGGTGGACAAGTAGATGCTGCATACTTTGATTTCCAGAAGGCCTTCGACACCGTCGATAATGACGTGTTGATGACCAAGTTTGCTGCAATGGGATTCACACCCCATTTGCTAAATTTTTTTGCGAGCTACCTGGGTGAACGCATGCAGTACGTAAATTATGCGGGGTATGACTCTAGTCCATATTATACGTTTTCAGTCATAGGGCAAGGTAGTAATTTGGGTCCATTAGAGTTCATCATAATGATTAATGATCTCCCAAGTGTTGTGCAAGAGGCAAAGTGTTTACTTTTCGCTGACGACCTTAAGTTGTATTTGTCGATTGCGGATATTTCTGATTGCGTACGGTTGCAACAAGATATTGATAGGGTAGTTCAGTGGAGTAAGACAAACGGACTGCGTTTCAATATAGCTAAATGTAGTTTAATGACATACAGTAAAGTAAGGTCTCCACTTCAGCATCAATACATGGTAGATGATAATCCATTAATACGCTTGAGTCAAGTCCGGGACCTGGGCCTTGTAATGGTGTCTGATCTATCATTTAGTAAACATGTTACGGATATATGTGGAAAGTCTTACCGTAATTTAGGTTTTTTGTTGAGACAGTGTAAGGATTTTAATAATACATTAGTTGTCAAAATACTATACAATTCGCTCGTACGATGTCATCTCGAAACGAACGCTATAATATGGAATCCACATGAGACTAAATATAGCCATATGATCGAAAAACTACAAAATAAATTCACTCGATTTTTATACTTTAAGGAATACGGTATTTATCCTTACTACCCCATGATGTATCCGAGTTTGTTTGTAATGGGCATGGTTGGGTATAATAAATTAGCGGTGAGAAGAGATGTCTCTCTCGTAAAATATGTTGTGAGTGTGCTGCGAGGGTGGGTGCATCACCCAGAAATATTAGAGCAAATTCAGCTATGGGTACCCAATGGTTACGTGGGCGCGCGCCGTCATCCCGTTTTATTCAGTATTCCGGTAGCCAGGACCAATTTACTAAAATATTCACCTGTAACCCGTGCTTTAGAGATACTGAACAATATCAGAAATGATATTGATATTTTTGATTGTAGTCTGCCGAAGATCACAGAAGCCATTCAAAAGTATCTAGAATTTTTATAATGTTTATATTATGTAATAAAATATGTTATGTTATAAATTGATGTATATATAAATGTATACTGTACTAAGTTGCGACACCGATTTGGTTATACTGTAATGGTGTTGTAATATTGAAATGAATAAATAAATAAAATAAATAAATAAAATAAAAATTCGAGTACGTAATAAATGGTAACACTCCGTTTTTATTCCCAGAATGTCAAAGATGGACCTCGTCAGAAAACTTATAATCCATACATATTTTGAAAGTATTGCAGTAATATCAATATCTGTAATATACAGATACTGGTTTCTGTACATTACAGATATTAAAAAAAAGGAGTAACAGAAGCCCAACTATATTTTTTGTACAGAATATGTATTTAAGTAAGGATACACAAAAAGATTTAAGATATTACTTGAAAAAATATTACATGTGAAGTAATTACGATTCGCTAGTGTATAATAAATTTAACCGAGAAGGAAGAAATTATAATAATAACCCTACATACGCCGAGTAATGTGAGTAATACTCTGTAATAGACTATTCTTTCTATTTCTACTAACATATTTGAGTTATTACATAATTGCTAATATCGTTGTATCTACTGATATCGTAGGTATATTCTCTGACTCTTAAATTACGAATTAACTTGTGATATGGATTAGTGCTCTTGCAATACCCTAATATCGAATTAATTGCACATTAATTAAGTTTGCGACATTATTATTAATTTACATACGTTACATGTGAGCCTATTACATGTTAGTGGGTATATCAATAGTCATATCATGAGAATAAATTACAAAGTTTAATGTATTTCCGTTATCATGACAACTTGTTATCATCCTACAGGTAGGTATGAATTTCTCTCATCACGTAGATGATTTATGTTGATGCCTAATTGGAAGAAAACTCTTTGGAGATTTTTGTAGTGATGGGCGAAATTTGGTGGGAGATTTTCAAAAGTAAAAGATACAAAATTTAATGATTATCATATTTTACTAAATTTATTTAAGAAATGTTTAAGAAACGTTATATAAGGATCGATAATGTTATATATATGAAGAAATGGTTTTTCATGAAATATAGTGTTCAGATCACTGTATCTCAATCATTATTTGTTTATTAATTTAATTAATATTCTTATTACACGAACGCAGATAAGGGCAAGAACAACGTATATATAATTATTGTAAATAACATATTTTATACTCACCGTGAAGTTCGTTATACCCCTTTCAATCCGCGAGTTGACGAAGTCTAAGGTGGTTCGATAGCCAGCAGAACCAGGTTTCATGAAGTATGAAAGATAAGTCATGCCAGAAAGCTCATCCAGCCATGGCGAGGCAAGGTATTCCGGTTCCAATACCATCGGGACATCAAATTCTCGGTGAGCCAATTTCATAGCTCGGCGGCAATTCTCTACGGCTTCATGACGATCTGAATGGTTAGAAATTATTAGTTATAAAATATGCCTTGGACTTTCTCGGTGGTTTTGCACTTGAGCACACCGTCTTACTTTCAAATGGGCGTGGGTTCGATGCCTCGCACGTTGCAAACATTTCTGTACATTCACGGGTATGATTGTATGTTTTTTAATCGCGTTTAAATTTAACTAAAGTGTAAATATCAATTTTTCAAATAATGTTACCACCTGTAGCTCGATTGTGCTGTACCTACGATATCGATTTGTTGAATTGTATTTTTTTATTTAGGCTTAGTTTTAAAGCTTTCTAGTAGTTGCAACGACATTTTATAAATGTATGTACGTAGTACACTAGTGTTTTTGTAACTGTCTTTGTATTAAACAGAAAAAATCATTTTTGTAGTTTTCGTAAATATGTATACCTAGTAGTTTTTACCGTATTAAGCTACAAACTAAAAATTTATACTATACTATTAAGCTACAAACTAAAAATGTATATTTATACTATCGCGTTTTTTCAATAAATGAACAGAATGAACAAACATCGCAAAATACACTGTGAGGTCATACTAGCTCGTCCATCGCTATTCCTAAGAGCAAAGGTATTATGTCCTCGTGGCCATTTGGACGTAGCTTGCAAAGTAAGCTGTTTGTAGGCAGAAATATGTGTCACAAGAGTGCCGAAGCTGGCTACTTTGTGTCTTCTTCTGGTATGAACATAAAGTAGCAATATTGTTACATTGTTGAAGAATTACTCCCACTTTAAAAGATGTAATGGGGTGTTAATCCGTCACGTGATGGTAATTGCAATTCACGTTCAATTGTACCTAGTACAGATTCAGATCTAAAATATAAGTTAGGTAAAATAAGAAAAAATGTCTTCCTCTTCTTTCTATATTTAAATATAGTATATGTTATATGGAAATATTACATATAACTAATTTAATAAGAAATATAATTATCAAATTTAGTCCAGTGTTAGTTAAAACTTTATTTTTATCACAAGAGATTGAAAATGGGTAGATAGAATAGAATAGAATAGAAAATCATTTATTCAAATAAACTTAATTTAAGCACTTTTGAATAGTCATAACAATTTGTTTTTTATCTACCACTCGTTCGGAAAGCTGTCTCATCACAAGAAGAACGAGCAAGAAACTTATGTGTTGCTCTTTTAAATAATCCTTGTAAGTTTACATTTACAAGTCGAAACGTGTGAATACAAACTAACAACAAGCACTAATTTTTGGGTCAAATATAAATATGCAATAAGATTAAATCAGTCGTAGTGATAAGAGCAGACCAGTCCCTACAAGCAGCACTCGTTTCACGAGTATGACGGATGAGCCAGCCATCACTGCGCTCGACCATATTTTAGGGAGCCCAATGACCCGGCCCACCACGCCGCCACATGTCTGGACATTTTAGTGAGCATGACTACTCATTCCACACGACCACGTCACAGCTACAAAAATCACTATATGGTAGTTACAGTATTCGCACTTTACATAAGGATGCATGCGGCAATCAATACAAAAGCCGCTACGCTATCATATATCAAGAAAGCAGTATGAAAATTAAAATTATAACGTTATAACGTTAACTATAACGTTATAAAATAATATATACCTTTATATATCATTAGTAACGTACTGATTAAGGCGATTTTTATTACACTTGTATTGATTATTTTCGTAGGAATTTTCAGAAATTTATGCGATGTCGATTCCTATATCTATATAATTAAAGAGGCCTACTCCTTTTCTTAATTAAAATCATTTAAGCTACTGCATGACAAATCGCTCAATAATTTTTTTATTTGTATACAGATTTACATAATTGTTATTAATATCTAAAAACCAATTCCAATAGCGTGTGATGAATCACATATACCTAATCTGTCATAACTTTATTTATGGCTAATATGTATGTCTTTACGAAACAAAACAGAAAGTAAAAGTGCTAAACAAGTATATGGACATACGAGTAGTGTGCCAGTTTAGCGTTTTTCTTATAGACGCTAGTGTATCAATAAAAACAACGAGGAAATTGATATAATGGAACTATCTATCACGCGGCTTGACATCTTACGGGATAATGAATAAACTACGAGTATCTCGGCGTTTCATCTCGTTACTACTTTCGAAATTAAGATAATTACTCGCATAATTACAGCTTTATTATTAGTAAAATTTTGTTTTATGTGCTGAAACCTAGATTTTTATTCAGGTATAACAGCATTTCTTTATTGTATTTAGTACCATAACTATATGATCTCGAACTTATATTTCTTAAAACTATGTAATGTCGACTCATTGAGTTAAGTTTTTTGAGTAATATGAGAAAGGTATAATTAAGTAATTTCTAAGATTATTTTTTTATTATAATTATTCTAAGTTTACATATATTTTAGCAGAATGTACTAAAGTAATAAGACTCATTTTTATTTTAATAGTCTTACTATTTGTTTAATAATATCTTATGACAATTCATATTCAATTTATATTCACACGCTGAGTATCTCAAGGATATCTAATAACTAGAATACTCAATAATAATAACAATAACCCTGGACAATTCACACTGCGTCACCAAGTCCCAAGCTAAGTACTACTTTTTTATGTGTACTAGACAACTTCTGTCAGTTGTCCATACTTAAATATATATTTTTGTAAATACATAAATGCCTACATAGAAAATATTGAGAACAATACAATACATTTGCATCGTGCGAGGAATCGCATCCGCATTTATCAGAAGCTGTCAGGCCATTGTTGTCTTATTATTATTAATATTATAAACCCAAAAGTTTGTGAATATGAATGGATGTTTGTTACTCTTTCACGCAAAAACTACTGAACGGATTTTGATAAAACTTTATAGTAACATAGCTTGTACATCAAAATGACATGGCTATAAATTTCACGTGGGTGAAACCACGGGCACAACTGGTACATACATAAGAATCGGAGAATGATACTTACTCAGCTCCCGCCAGTGAGGGAACACACCAGGCTTACAATAGTCCAGTAGTGCTGACAGCAGTACACCACTGTTCCAATCGGTGGTTAGATTGTTGACACGGCATTCTGGCAGAGCAGATTGTAGCCATGACAACATTAGTTTTCTGCAAAAAAGATTCGCAAATTAATAAGTTAATTGATAATAAAGAGGAAGAAGATTGTCAAGAAGAAACACAATACCTACATACAAAGAAGGCCAAGACTAAAACTTTGTTCAAACCAAATGCACTGTTTTAGGTAGGTACATGTTTATGCGAAGAAACATGACATTTTGTACAAATCATTGTTAAAGACGAATAGTCCACTGCTCCACCTCAATATAAAACATAAATTCCAGATTTTTTGCAAAAATACATAATACATAAAAAAATGTTTAAATTTAATGAGGTCGTTCCAGCACTAAACAATTTTTACTCAAGACTAATTGACGAATTCAGTCCAAAGTAACAGTATTATAGTTTATAAACATCGTAATGTCTTTAGATTACAGTAACTAATTCTTTATCATTATTTCTATTTAAGACTTGTAACAATGAATATGAAATATAAATAATTTTGCAGTATTAAAAATATACTAAATATATGAACAAAGTGTAGTTCATTCGTGTCTATTTCTTTTGTGGTCTTCTCTTTCATCCTTCAACATTTTTGTTTGTCATTCCCACATTATTTTAATTATGATAAATGTCGCGCTATAAATACTCTCATCGGTACTAATGATCAAGGTAACACGAGGAAAATGACGTAAGTGCATAGGGTCGCGCGTGGGCCAGCCCCCGCACATTACTCGTGCCCTGTTTTACTTCGGTAGATGTAAGTAGTCCATACGCGAAATTATTACTGAAATATTATTTAACCCACTTAAAAAAGAGACGATTCTGTGTTTGATCGCTATTTATGTTGATCGATATCTCTGTCAATTGTGGACTGATATTCAAAATAGATTTTGCTTCGTAACGTCCTCTTGAGGTGATTTCCTATCAACAAATCATGATCTGTTCATGTAATTCCAGAATAATTGAGGTAAATCATCGTATATTATAGGAACGTATTATGTGTTTGAGCTTTCTAATAGTTCAATTGTATAGATATATTACTTGTCAATGTATATGTATACATTAATAACAATTGAAGTAGGTTTTTTCGTGGCCTTAACACACCTATAATATAACAAACAATGCAGACCAAAAATATACATTATATGATATGATTATCTTCTCCAGTTATAAACAAATT
Organism: Achroia grisella; assembly: GCF_030625045.1. Lineage (NCBI taxonomy): Eukaryota > Metazoa > Arthropoda > Insecta > Lepidoptera > Pyralidae > Achroia > Achroia grisella. The sequence goes on from NW_026712841.1 coordinate 2,895,598, forward strand.
TTGATTATTCTCGTTGGAAATGATAAACGGTACACTATATAAAACTAATTAATTATTAAAGGTGGGGTATTGCGAAACAAAATCTTGAATTATATGCAGCTTTGCAAAATAATGATTAAGATTAAACGATATACTGTCTTAGGATGAAGCATTCTAAAAAGAATAAAATAATCTTTTAATTAAAGGTATTATTTATATGACTTTAATTGTTTTCAACGTATTCACTGAAGTGCATCCTTGCTTTGTGAGAACTTGATGAGATCATTTAAGACAGATACATACTCATAAGTAAGGACTTTACGTAAGATATTTATATAGCTATAATGAATTGTAATAAAGTGTTTCATGGAGGTAAGTTGTGGTCATGATTTACGTAGTTATCGTAATTTGTCTAACCTCACTTACTGTTGCGTAATTTACAAAATTTGTTTAAAGATATCCTATGTGGTAATCTAATAACTGTATCAAATTTTATTTAAATCCATTAAATCGTTTAAGCAATACTGTGTAACAGACACCCAAACAGTTTAATACCTAAACATCCAAAGATATTGAGAAACTTTTACATTTATATTATTACCTTATATTTTTATGATTTAGGTACCAAACTGTTCGTACCAAAACCATAAATATAAAAATGTTGCATGTAGTAACAAAATAAAGGCACTAAATGATAGCAGATTCATCCGAGAGCCAACTAAACAGTTTAGGTTATATTATGTAATTAGAATGGCAAACAAACTGACGGTCCATCTGATGGTAAGTAGTAACCATCGCTTACAGGGGGGAAGGGGATTGTTAGTAATGTGGACTCATGAACCCATTACTAGTAATGTAACATGTCAGGTTGACCTCCACGCGGTTCCCCCTGGAAACCATCATGATAAATTCCTGGTGAATTTGTCATAGCTGACCTGACCTCATGCTCATCTTATCAACCTCCACTGGTGCCCCGCCAGCGTAAACCGTTAGCGCAGGTGGGACTACCATCCCATTATCATCCATAAAAAAAAAACCATCGCTTACATGCATGAACAGACCTACGGACATCACGTTATCACCTGTGATATTACTCATGTGTTGCCATTACACAGGACTAGGATGTCATACCTTTTATTCTGTAATTTCACTGATTAACCTTATATAGAACCTAAACACAGGTTAAACGACGCTGTTACGCGACTGAAATAGGTGAGACCTACCTCTGGTAAAGTGTCATAATTAGATAGATAGAAGGCTATTTGAAGTTATGAGTTAAAGACAAGATCAAATTGATAAATAAAGAATAATTCCTGACACTAACTGCTTAATTAAGGCACAGCCATACATCTGCGTCTATAATCGTGTGAGTTCCATGATATACCTTCTATTTTCTACCTAAGCCGGTATCTAGGTATATACAGGATTTCTGGAAATTTCCACGGAACTAGTACAAAAGAGGTTCCCGTGAACATAGCCGTGGGAAACGGTTGGTGTAGTGTAGAATGACGTATACTCAGACTTAGTTAAGCTACATTTGCGGCTAGGTGAATAGACGTGTATGAAAACGGCTAAAGTTAAGCCATTCCATTTCCACACTAATAAGTTACAATCACCGGTCACTATCACAAAGTAATATGTATGTCATAAATATTATGTATTTTATAACAGACTAGTGGTGTCTACGTCTTTCTACGCATGTACATTTGAAAATCGCCAGCTATTAATGGTGCTCAAATGACAATACTGAGAATGTAATGCCAATGCCAATAATGCAATAAATTAATTTAATTTTAGATTAATACACCTTATTAGAGATGTTCACAAAATTTATTATTATAACTTTTGGTGGGTATTTTTTCAATCTATATGTTCACAATCATTTAATAACATATTCTGCGAAAATATCATTGTAATTCCTATTGAAAGTGTAATAATAACAAAAAAGATATATTATTTTTTACTGTAACTTGCCATTATAAGCAAATGGCCCACTAGATGGAAAATGGTAACACGGACAGAACGAATCCATCAATATCCCAAGTCTTGTTCTTTCTAAACACTAAATTGTCTTCTTACCAAACTTTTTTTTTAATTTGGAAATGAGTATTTAATAATATTGTGTCAATGGCCGAATATCCTTCACGTGTTTGTTTTACAAAGAATGTTTGTTTAGGGTCATTCTTTGTTCTAACTATTTACGGGCACTGTTCAATTCAATAATAACTGAGTAAGACAATATTTTTAAAAAGCTGTTGTTTAAATTCCTTTGTATTTTTTAGTATAAATTATATGACACCGTTCTGAAAAATATGATAATTCACGCACTATGTAATTAAGTTGATATGTAGGATGACAGAAATATCGATATTCGATCCGATACAGAAAACAATATGTGCTTTAAATCCATATACGAGTACAGGAAAGACAAAAAGGATTGACAAAAATTTATTTACTAATCATAAACGTATTAGGTCATTATCTATTTATATGCATCATTTATATACGAAGAATAAGGTTCAAATTAGTTTGTATACATATTTGTAGTTTCTAGTGGTCGACGGTGTATACACAGGCCTACGCAAGAAGTTATCTACGTTATTTTGTTTACCTTTGCACTTATCGAGGTGTTTTCATTTATCTGCAAACCTAACAAATGTAGTCAAATAGCATTGAATTCATCTAGCATTTATTATATGATTGTAAGACTTCTTGCTGTTTTTATTAAACATTATTTTAATTAGTAATAAACTCGTACATTTATACTAGCACTCATATATAAAGATGCAAAGCCATTGATAGAAATACTTTTTTTTTTGTAAATACTTAAAATACTTAGGAAGTAGCCAAAACTAATAGAAACAATCTTACTCATGAATACCAATATTTATATAGTACGAAGAATCCGCAACGATCGGAAGTAAGGCGTTCTGCTAAACCACTTGACTATTGAGGCTATCATTTAGGTGTATATTGACATATCGGTGTGAAGTCGTCTGTAATGTTGTCCTTTGCATATTTTCTGATCGACCTTTCCTCGTCTTATAAACACATCTAATTATAATATAAAGCAATCAATGCTTCTATAATATACATACTAATTGATATACTTATACTACAATATACTTTATAATTGTCTTGGAATTAATTCTATCGGCAGGATGAAAATGTGTGTTTGTCTATCAGCAAGTTCATATATATAGGTACTGAAAGTGATGTAGCATTAAATAGGAAAAATATGTGCTGAGTGGCACACTAGTTTTACTCAGATCAGATAAGAGTCCATCGTCACTCACAAAAATAGATGTTTCTGTAATTGAAATAAGTTTATTTCAATTACAGAAACATCTATTTTTGCTGTCAATACTTTTTGGAAAATAATTAATATTACTAATATTATAAACGCGAAAGTTTGTATGTACGGAAGGATTGATACTTTTTCACGCAAAAACTACTAAATGGATTTTAATGAACCTTTACAATAATACAGTTTATACATCAGAATAACACAATAAATTTCATATGGGTGAAACCGCGGACACAGCTAGTGTAATATTACTGTGAGAAACATAGTTTGATACTGAATGAAATGAAACCCACGTTTTACGGTATAATCACGTATCAAAGTTCCATGACATGCCGAATTTGTTCAATGTTCACTGTTTATGAACTACAGAATATCAATTTTACTAGCTTAAATAGCCGTAATTTATTTTCCTAAAAAATATATTCGCAGATACTTATAAGATCATTACATAAGTTGCAGACACTTTTGTCTAGGTAATGTTAGGTGCAAATTTAACCGCGAGAACGGCTGCACCCGCGCAAGCGTGTATCGCTAATTGGTCTAATACGAAATGTGCCACTCGTAAGATATATTTTACCAAGGTACATTTTCTAAAAAGTCGTCTGCGACAGTACCTTGTTGATGACATATACCAGAGTAATTACAGGATTCAAGGGCATGACACCTTAATTATCAAGATTAGCAATAGTACTATGTATTACTAATCTCATACTATCACGGATGTAACAAGATGATGTCGTTTGGATTGTGTTCATTTATATAGACGACCAATGCTAATTTTCATTAGGTGGGCCGCAACTTGTTTGTCATTACTGTAAAAAAAAATCAGTTTTCAACGCAGTAGCTACTTGCGAGTCTCATATTGAAATGTTTATACTAAATAAAAAATATGTTAAATACGATATACCTAGTGACTTGTTATCGTGATCAAATAAGCATAGATAAATTCTGATCATGTTTTAAATAAACAGCTTGCTTAAGTCACGAAATAGGTATAATGTTTATGGTATTCGATATACGGCCGGTACCTGATACTTTATATTTTATGTTACTATCACAATAGTAACTACAATATTGCCTGTTGGGAACGATAAATGATATTATTTAAATGATTTACTATGTATCTTTTCCCATATTAGGCTGACTAATTGGAAATTTCACTCGGCATATTATAATACTTTGGCAAAATTATGGTTAAATATAATTCGACAAAGTAATCATATTTTTGCTTCCAATATAAGTAATCACATTTTCGCTTATATAAATTATCCAATATAAATATTTTCACAAAGAATAGTTCCGAATAAATATATAAATGAAAGAAAACAATCCACGGATCTTAACATATGGTCACAATGTTTAAGGTAAGACTATACAAACTATATTTTTTTCTATGACAATTATTCGACGTTAACCTCATAGTAGGGATGCAGAACTTGATATCTGGTTATTAGGAATCCAATTAACTACTCAAATTAGAGTAATAAGGTTGTAATTTCATTATAAAAATAAATTAGGTTTATAATAACTTCTGACTGCTAATAAAATATTGGATTTCATGTTTATAAAGATCTAAAGACTAATTAGTTTTTAATATTTTTAATACTAATTCTTTTGTTTGATTAACTTAATCTTTTATGTGATCATGATCACGAACTGAATATATTGTCTTTCTAGCATATTAATTATCATTTCTAATGGTTTGTTAAAGAATATGGCACTTTGTTCTTAGTTCACCTACGTTTATTTATAGGCATCAAGTTATTTTATTTAATTCCGTCTTCTATTTCCTTAACATAAAATTTAATGTTTATACTCACCTCGGAGGGAATTTACTTCTACCGATTTGGTATCGAACGATTAGCGACCAAATTAATCCTAATATGAGTTTAAGGTTGCCGTTCACGATGTCCACGTTACCTGTAATAAATTGAGAATTGTTAACAAGCTAAAATATAAGCCATATTGACAAAAATATAGCAAATAAATATACATTTGTATATATATTATGGAATGTGAAATAAGCTACCGGTAAGTGGTAATCGTCGTCTATATACAACATAGACAACATGCGTTGCTGTACCCTAAAATGTTAGGTAAGGTAGTGTCTTTATATCGCCCTTCAACCGTATAAGTTTACAAAGAAAGCTAATTGGCGGCTGAAATAGGTGGGACTGACATTACCACGCAGTCAATCTTTATAAGGTAAAAAATAAATAATTAGTACATACGTTCATATGTAAATTTTGATATGTAAGATTAATTACGATTAAAGAATCAAGAGGATTTTCCTTTTAGTTTAGTAGTGTAAAGCACTTAAATACGAAATATGTATTACCCGCATATGTGGTGTCGTTTTGTTAAATCTTTCAGATTATTTCTTAGTTGAGAGTCATATGAAATGAAATGAAATTTATTGCTTAAATGTGGTTTTAGATTGATGGTTAAACATAATTAACTTATATTTATAAAACTACGTTTTTAATACAATTTGATTTTTATATCCAATATTTGATATATTGGTTGCAAAAAAATAAATTTAGATGTATAGGGTATTTGATAGTGAGTTTTAACAATAAACTCACTATCAAACACGAGATAAAATGAGATAGCCTTCGCGATATTGGACTTTTTACGCTTACGGTTATAATTAAATAGTTATTGATAGATTGATTTGACACTTACCTAAATGTTCTTGTGGTTAATTGGATAGTTATTATCTGTCTATATGTGGAGAAAACTGGTAGTTACTGCCTTAGGGCAGTAACTACCAGAAGCTCGATTAAGATTTCCGTTAAATACTTAACATTTTCTCATTACGAATTATGCATACGTACTATACTGGTAGTATTATTATACAATATAGATAATGTAGTAATAATATAGATATCTTATATTATGTATACAGAGTATAAAACAAAGTGACTAAGTGGGCTAGTTTTTTAAACTATGCAAGGTATTTTAATGCAGTTTTCAGCAATGGGTAGAGTGGCTCAAGTGGAAGGTATTTATGTATAATACAGTCAGATTATAGAACAGAAAATCCGACGAGAAATTCAAAGATTTGTGCAAAGTCGGGACGGGTCGCTAGTATCTGTATAATGGATTCAATTAAAAACTTTTTCTCCGTGATACTCCTTGGTACTTACTGGTTGGTAGTGTAAATAGGAACAAATCTAATTTATTTCGTGAAATTTGTTTCAATGTTATCAATCATTTGTCAGAGCGTTAGTGATAATTTACATTATGGTAATTTATTCTAATTACTGTTACTGTTTAAAAGGCAATTTATTTTGCAGGCCATAACAAGAAGTAAAGAATAGTATGATTATGCTTTTTATACGGAATTTCGACAACTATTCCAGTATAGAAATAACACTGCATATTTATTTATATAAGTAGCAATAGTGACTAATAATTTGACTTGATGCATTCTAAAACTTTTCTTTTTCCGATAAAAATTGAGAATGATTTATAACAGTTGCATAGTTATACCGTATTATAATAATTTACACTAAATCAAGGGCCAAGAGAGAAAGTAGAACAAACTTCTTCACCGACGCCTTCGTACTACCATTTCAGTGTATCAATAAGGCGATCTGTTTTCTAATTCGTTTATTTTTTAATGATTCAACGATTAAGGAATTGTTATGAAAGGTTATCTAGAAGATGTTGCAATAAGAAAGTCTGATATGTTTCTAAACCGTCCTAAGGAAAGCTTTAAACATAGGAGGTCTACAATAACCTAATGCAAACAGTACTGTTGTGAAAGATCATAGCCTACAGTACTACAATGCTAATACATTTTTATTGCATTTACTTTACCATAGTTTCGTGGTTAATATTAACAACATAAGGATCAAGATTCTGTGTTCTTGTACATACGCGTTTAAATACACGTAGACACGTACACACTCATTTTTTTACTCTAAGAAACAACAGTAATGTCTAATTTATTCCGATTAAATTTCGATTCTCGAGTTACTACATGAGATTTATGTCGAAAAAAGTTTATAGGACTAATAAAAACAGCAATTCAGCTCGTATTTCAGTGCACGAGAGAGTTGGTTATCAAAAATAGCTTTTGTAACAATGTACTATCGAGGCAATAGTGTAGTTTAGTAGTAAGAGGTTTATTTTCATATAAATTGAAGTACTTGCGTTGTATATCTCCATCTATGTCTTTTATGTTATCCCTCATAAGATAAATCACTAGCTATTTGCATCATATCGAAATACAACAACACAAGCATTGTTTGTTGCTTTACCAAATGTATATTATAAATTGCAAAGTTTTGATTTTGTTGTTTGTAATGAATCGACTCAATAAACATCTAACGCATTTTGTAAAACATGGATTTCCGTACGTCATTGTACCATTGACATTTAAGAGAAATGTTCTTGAATAAAATCAAAATGCGACTACATCATTAATCATCAACAATTGGTTATATTTTGTTATGAATAATATAAAATAAGTTACAGATTGCTACAATTAACGCACCCCTGTGTAGTCACTAATTTCACTAATTTTAATGTGGTAAAAACGGTACACTATAACATCTATGAATATGACACAATAACTAAGAATTACTGAGACTTTAAGATATACATAGTTATATATATGTATACATAGATATACATATTCTATATATAATTAAAATATTAATAGCATATAGAAAAGAAAACTTACCAATATTAACTAGTTTTACGCCGTCGTCTTCAATGGCCTGGAGTGCTGTGGTGACATTTTCTAACTTGTGGTGTTGGTTGTTGGGATTGGTGCTCCAACCTTTCAATCTACGGCCTTGCAACGCCTCTACAAGTGAACACAACACAGTGCCATCTCTTAAATCTTCCACTAAGTCCACGACCTAAAAAAATAATAGATGTTTCTATTTGTGTTGAGGTATGAGACCTAAGTCTTCGGGATTGTCACGCAAGAATGACAAGTCACGGGCGTCATATTATGATGTAACGTCAACGTATAACGTAATACATATGTATATATAGGCAATGGTTGCCACTTACTATCAGATGGGCCTTAGCTTCATTGCCACTATACTTATATAAAAAAAGAAAAAAAATAGATAACTATCAAGTCTAACTCTAATATTTAACTACTCATTTAAAATTAAGATTGAAAAACTTTGACGTCGTAGACTACTAGTGTCGAGTCCGCAACTATTTACTACACAGAAGAAATAGAAGTCTATTTAAATTTAAATATAATTTGTTTATTGAACATCTCATTGTCATAAAGACTGGAGCAGGCAACATCAATCTTTAGCAGTTGGAAATGGTTATGTCATTTTTATCTTCATAATAATTCAAAAATATAAATATTTTACAATCTGTAAAAATGGGTATTCAAAAATATTCATAAATACTCGTGACAATTACAAGCATAAGCAAAATAATTAGCACAAATGTGTGCATTCTTTGTGAACTAATGCATTTGATTTTATTTTATTTATATGGATTATAAATGGCTTTAAAATAGTTTTAACAATAACTTTAAATCTGGTTCATAATATATAAGAGTATAGTGCAAGTACGAAACATTTACACCATTGTCTTATACCAAGAGTGCTGGACTAAATAAATATGAAATAGTAAAAAAAAATATCTATGTCAATACATTAGCGAGAAACTATGTACAGACAGTTAACAATTAACCATAATTCCAACTATGCTTAATACATTAGATATAGTTATACAAAAAAGTTGATTATAAAGAACAAAATTGCGGAATTTCTACTTCTCGATCGGAGCATGTCGAACCATGATAACCATATAAATGTATATGAAATAATATAATATATTCTAAATAATATATAAATACGTACACTAACCTTTTAACGAATAATTGAAATTATTTCTATATATTTATGCATGTTATTTTACGAAATAGTTAATACCTACCTTTATATCCATCGGTTTCAGCGTTTCATTTACCCAGTTCCTAAAAGTATTGGCTTGGATTTCGACCCATAAATCTTCATGCCCTTTAATGGCCATTCCTTTAGCAGCAGTTCCCTCAGGACTCCGCGCGGCCAGACCGGCCTGGGTGATGCGGCCGGCTGAACCCTCGGCTGAATGGGCCCGAACACCTTGGTGCGTCACTCTAACGCCTTCCATGTTGGCGTTGATTACTACACTCACTTATCACAGTCACTAAGTCTTCTCATTTGGGATTTGGCACTACATATCGTTGTCATCTGAAAACAAAGAGAAGTTTTTTTATTAATATGCAAGGATATTATAAAGCACATATTTACTTATTTATGAGAGCTCGGGAAATTAAAGAGACAAGCAGATGTGTATAGGGGTTTTGGTGATATTGGTAGAATATAGATGCGAATGTCCTTTCTACTAACTGCGAAAATTGTGAGAAATCTTTATGATGTTCCATCTGATCTTCGCAATATCGTGTGCATCATATTTACTTGACATTTATCAATATATTTCGCCAAATTTACATAATATCTTTTAAAGTTATAGTTTACGTGTTAATCTAATGTACGTTTCATAGAAATCCATTTAATTCCGGCTATGATTTCACATTAAACACTAATATTATTTTTTCTATCTAATATCGACAGACTCACTGTATAAGTTATAATATAAATATTATAACGAATTTATTTATAGAGCTATCAAAATTGCATTAATGATTATCTATTATTTTTTCAATAGTATAAATATTTGGTTAGGATTTAGGTATTAAAAAAATGTAACTGTTTCCGTACACAGTATTCTAATAGTTTAAACTGATATACTAAAAGAAACTATTTAAAGCCGCCATTTTCAGTCGACCCATAACATTATCATAGTAAATATACGTTTATATAATGTATTTCTTTGTGAAGAAACGTAAAAAAAGGTTTAACACTGACTATACGTAAGACATAAATTATACTATTTACTAAAGAGATTAGTTTCGTGGCACAATTCTCACTTGGGTGACCTGTATTTAATATTCTTGTGACACGTCAATGGAGCTCGAATCTTAAACTTTAGAACAGATTGATGACGTATTGTCGCTGGAGCTTTGATTGATGATCGTCTCTAACGTTATTTGTTAGCCCGTCGCTGTAAGCTCATACAAAAGGCTGACTAGTAGAGTTAGCAGCATCTAAATAGCAATGAGATAGTTTAGACTTATATTGGAAAATTTTACTAATAAGATATATCCTATATGACATTTATAGTATTTTTAAATATATTATTATAGTCCGCCTGATTTGTCCTGGATTATAATTGTTATTAAGTATATTAATTAGAAACATTGTTCACAAAAGAAGGGATTCCTTCTAGCCAATCCAAAACAGTATGCCATAGAAAGTGATGAGTGGATCACAGAAGTGCAAATAATAATTATTGGAAATGTCAAGAAGTAAAATAACTAAATAAAAATGAAATAGTAAGGGTTAAAAATACTGCACGATATATTTGTATTCTCTAACATTAGCTATAATGGCTAGAAATGAGCAAAAGAAACAAACGTACATTTTTGTAATTTGTGTTTTTATTATAATCTATCTTAAATTTGTTGAACATAAATCTTTTGTAACTAGTCCTTACTATACAGATAGTAGACACGTTAGAAACGTTAAGAAGCTCGTTTGTGCAGTGACATAAAAAAGACGTAAATATTTCACGATATTTAGATGGCATTAAATTTTCTGTTCCATTCTTAGTGCTCTGGTAGGCAACAAAACAGCTATAAATGAGAGAAGGGCCAATAAATCCCACATGTAATCCCCGCGTGGAGGCGCCTCGGGAAGACATTAAGAACGATGCTTTTTTCTAATTACTTCGAAAATTGTTTCCCTCTTTCCCATTTCTTGATTATGCTGATTAGAAAGTTTACTAATTTTTTAATGTACTAACTATAATGATATTGTATGAAATATCTTGACAGAATTTCGTATTTGTAGTATTTATTATTACTCTATGTAAAGTACTTACTGTACTTGTCCCCTAAGATTACACTACCGTCTACTCCATGTGAAACTTGAACATATTTTATAGAGTTTGTTATAAGACACTACTGTACAGATTTGAATTTTTTATTGATATCTAAGTTACTGTTATTTCAGATTTCAATATGTACTCGTAGATAATATTACCTCTGTTAATACAAACAAAAATCTGAAAGCAATAGCCACTCGGGCGAGGCAGGGGCGGGCTACTAGTCTATTTCATTATGTAGAAGAGGATATCTGGTAATGGTTTACTATTAGCCCATTGCTAACAATTTGTCTCTGAAAAACAACGCAGTTCGCCATAAAAACCTTCATGGATTATTCCTGATGAATTTGCAACGATACGCTAATTGATCTGATTTTATCCTCATCTTGTATTCCACCGTTTTCTCACCAGTACCGTTAGCAAAGGCGAATTCCGTATTCTATCAATATTCAACAAAAAAAAAACTATATTATGTAGACGAGTGGGTGCCCACGTTTAAATTAGTGCGATTCATATTTATGTAATAATATTACGTATAATATTCTATTATATAGAGCACGTGGGATGGTTGTGATGTGACATTCCTTGATGATGACAGCGTCACATCTATTTTAAGTTATGTTATGACAATATACAGCCTAATTGCGTTAAAAAATTAGTTAGTCAATTAATGTCGTACTACTTAGCCGAGGTATGCTTTACAAACTTATACCAATTTTATATGTTGCTTTGCATGAAACGTTAAAGGCATTACATAGGTTGAGATAAGACAGTGAGATAAGGCAGTGAAGCTAATTACAACTAATTAGAGTAGATAGCATGATGATGTGATGTCCGTCGTGCTTTTCAAGTATATAGACGGGAGTTAGCATGTAGCATTAGGTGGATATTAGCTGTTGTTCGCTTGTGCTCTGAATAATTCCTAAGAATACTCTCCATGATATCCTATATCATATTTTATTATATGTCTAATAATCATATATAAGATTTTATAAAGTTAAAAGAGATATTTTGCACTCTTAAAATGATATGTATATAATTAATTCCCACGAAATGACAATCCTCTTGATTGCACACACACAGAAATATCAAAATTTCTGCAACTAATGTTACACACAATGTATAAGTTATGAAATACTGTGTTATATCTTAATTTTCGAATTTGTTTAAAAAAAGACCTAGTCTGTGTACCTAATACTATGTTAAGCCTATTCTGAGATGACCTTGATTATTATTTTTAATGTTAGAATTAGAATTTTACTTATTTTATTATAGGTTGCTGGAATTGCGAATGATTAATCATTTGTTATAGTAATATAATATATATGATAAATAATTAATCTTTAATTACATAGAAAAAAACAATGTCATCATTATCAATTATGCTAACGCGATACGACTAAGCATGGCTACTTATATAAAAACGCTTTAAACTTTTTCGTTTCATTAAAAAAAAACTAGTTTGATTTCGACAGTGTGTAATAGTGTATTGCAATGAAAATTTGCATAGATTTCATCTTAATTTTGCGAAACATAAATATCAATAATATTAAGAAAAAAATAGAACTGTCCACTTAGCAGTCGAAGGCGAATATGATATGAACAGATTCCTGATTTCTTTATAGTAATAAAAGTATTCGTAGACTATCACTTTATTTAAATGCAAATATAATTAATTAACATTTTTGTGACCGACTAGATCCATTGATTTTCGAGAAATTGCTTCCCTGTTCATCTAACGCGCATAGTGTGCAATCAAGAGGATTGTCATTTCATGGGAATAAATTATGTACATATCATTTTAAGAGTGCAAAATATCTCTTTTAACTTTATAAAATCTTATATATGATTATTAGACCTATAATAAAATATGATATAGAACTATTAAGAATACTATAAAAAATTAGTTTGAAGTTAATATAAATTAATCAACATATTAATTATAATTTATATATATATAGATGACGATTCAATATCACACCCACACAATGCGTCTAATTATATTCAATTACATGAAATATAACCAGGTATCCGATAATGCTTAGTATAAAAAGTTTAGATCAGGGTTCGCTAATAATTGGATAGCGGCTTCTTTTTTTTGTGTCATTAAAGTGGCAAAAAATCTGACGTGCCACCTAATTGTAAATGGTAAAAGTAGTTTATATACATGCACAGCACTACAGACACCACATCATTGCCATTCCTAAGAACCAAAATGTCATGCTTCTACCGTATGATTTCGCTGTCTTAGCCTCCTATCATCTCTCAACCGAAGTACAGTATGGCATTTGAAATAGGTGAGATTATGGTATCCATGTGAGCGATGAAATTTATCTTATTTTTTATTGTTGTTTTAAGTCAAAATTCCACTCCGCGCATTATTAATAACATGATGTGCATTAAAAATGTTGACTGTATAATGAAATTTATTTCTTTTTGTTTTAAAAATATACTGTAGTGTAGAGAAACTGCTAATGGTGGAATAAATGATCAAGTAACAAAATTTTCAATTTGTAAATATAAATAAATAGAAGTGGAAATTGTATTCATATATTGAATACCTGATAGATAAATAAACAGTCGGAAATATAAATAAAACAAAAGATTGTATTATAGAAACATAGATGTTGTCATTATAATGGAGTCTTCTGATAATATTTTTTTATTATTATACCATTATAAAAACTATCAAGTCTCGATAGCCCTAATTTATAGTATGTATGTATGTGTATATTGTAGTTTTTATCAGGTACTGACAAAATCGCCACCCACTTTGATATTTAAATTACAATATGGCAAGTATGCCTTTAGTCAAAATAATGTAACTCGTATCGTTATCCTTAAATATAATACTGTTTAACAACATATTATCATTATAAGTAAACTTTTCTTAGAATTTGCTAGAATATAACTAGTTTACGTCTTCACATGCTCACAAATTCGTTGTCTCTTAGTAGAAATATATAGTAGGAATAGTAGGTAGATATGACTAAAATAACTTGTAGGATTAAATAAACATGGAAAAGTACACGAATCTCACGAAGCAAGAGATCTCTATGTGGCTAGAGAGCTAGTCGCACTGAAAAGAGAACTGTCGTAAAGAGATATTTCCTATTTTTTGTTTTATTTGGATTGATTAATGTTTAATGTTTATTGAATGTTTTATTGTTGTTTTTGATACTACAACTATTTACAAACAAGTTTAATAATATGCTATCTAAATAGATAGGTAAAATATAGGTACACGTGTGCAAATAATACTGTTCATTATTATTTTATTTTGGGTATATCAATCTGTCATTACGTTTATTGTGTTCGGTCATGATATTCATGCTTATAAATAAATTTCCCATTCCAGAATTCGTCCCAACTTATTAATCTGCAACATACCACCGTTTCGTTTTTATAACTATAATATTTTCGATCAATTTACAGAAATTGCTCGTTTTCTAGCCTATAAATAGTTTTTTTATAACACTCGCAATCCTTGTTGTAAAGGTTATGCATCGATGCCGTTTCCGCTGCAGTTCTATCAAGTGCATAAATAACTATGCGCAATGTTCTTAGCGCAAAGCAGTTTCTTTATAATGCATGTTATTAAATTGACTTCGGATATCTTCTATTGTATCAATATCAATAAAAAATATTATATCAATGTCTAATATCTCTCAATTTCCGTATTTAGTCTCTATATAAATGTTTGTATTGTCGCTGGAATCAAATATACGACTATCGAAATTATAGCGTTTGCTAAATGTAAATATAATGTAACTACTAACTAAAAAAATGTAATTATAAATAAAAAAAATATATATATTTATTTTGGGATTATGTCATTAAACCTCTCAAAGCCATATTTAACCTAATATCAGAAAACTAAAATAAAAACGAGACAAACGATTCAGGTAATCCTGTTATGAAAATAAAACTAAAAGTTTCCAAATAAAACAAGTACAAAATAAACTACATATGTTTATAACCATCTATCAATGCGAGTAAAATATATTTACGTGTAATATTTTTACGTCGTTTATCATTGGGAAGAGCACAGCTAAAGCTGTCCAAACTTGGATCGCCGCGACAAGTCATTATCTAGTTGGAAATTAGTTTAGTGTCGATACTGCCATGTATTTGTCTTTGCATAACACAATCCAGTAATGCTTTTCACAACTACGATAATGAATTTTCTACTAAGTATATAGTTGATGTTAGGCAATTTGTAGAAGTGTGTCTTATTTAATTGCTTATTGATATTTTAAAGAAGAGAGCATATTATGGGACTTATTTTTTATTTTATTTATTTACTTCAGGCTACTAAACTACTAAAGGCCCATATCATAAATGCTTTATAGACTAGCATACATATAGATTTTAGATAATTATCAATTAACAGTGTCTGATATACAATATTTTCGGGAATTTTTTTTAAATATACCAGTGGTATGTTAAGTTATATAGTAAGTTATTATTACAATTTAAATTAATACATATATTTTAACTAAAACTGAAGATTCTTTATACAACCAAAAAGGAGTGATTCTGTTTTGGTTCAATACGTTTTCATTTAAGCACTATTAATATTAAATCAAGCAAAACTGATGGGTGCAATGCACGCGATTCGAACGTCTACGTATGTGTATTAATAATGCACTACGAGAACTTATATGGAACAATTCTCGTATATAAAACCGTTAGTATTAATAGAAAATAACTACATTATGTGTACTACGGAGTATTACCAGTATAGATAATGTACTTATTTTGAACATAATGTATGTTTCCTTATTGTGAACAACATAATCATTATTCGTACCTATTTATTACTAGTAGTATCGTGTGATGCATCTTACCTACGTACTCATTTGCAAGAATTACCATATCTATTGAAGCATACTATCGAAGGGCTGATATATTTATTTGTCCAGAATAAATAAAACTAGGGCTGTCTCCTTACATTTTTACAATCAAACTTGACGAAACTGTCGATAAAATAGTAATTGAGAGGGGCGTCAGTGTATTTTGTGATGTCCCTTGTGCTGTTCATTTTTATTGGCGACGGTTACCATTTTCCATCAGGTAGCCGCTAACTTATTTACTACAATCGTAAAAAATATAAAATAAAGAAATATTACTTTGTTTGCGTAATTTTAATAGATATTTGGTAATTATTGAAGGAAATGTCATATACATATATACACAGTTTAGACTTTCCATTTCGACATTCCGTTGAGCATATTCTAGTTGATAATTTCTACACTAACTATGACTGGTAATTATAGATTGATTCATTATTTTTTTTAATTCTTCAAAGAGAGAAAAGTACATAATTTTACTTAGTTCCGTTATATTTAGATCACGGTAGACACGTACAATTTTAAACTTTCAATGTTTACTAATTTTACTGCAACTATAAATACGGAAATCTATCTTTGCATAAATATTGACATGTAACAGACTTGTCATTATTAATAAAAAGTAACACAATTTGCGATTTTTATTTTAATCAAAATACCGTGTTTAATTAAAACAGAAGCTGTATTAAATATTCGAGTAAGATTACTTGAACTAACACATAATATTCTTTTTACCACGTTACCATCCCGGAACTTTACTGACCCTAGATTAGTGCTTAGGTAACTTTACTTATTACAGAATTTCAAGGCTTTAGTGTAGCGTTAAATTGGCTGCGGTTTTCCATAAGGTAACTAGCTCTAGCTTTCAAGTAATTAAAAGCAATATATACCTTTATTATTTAGTTTATAATATACCTTTGTTATATTATAAAATAAATAATAAACCAAATTAATTAATAATAAAGCTATATTTTGATTTTACTTATTTGAAAGCTAGAGCTAAAACACGCTTGCCAGAGGTGAAACTTCTAACATTATTTTTGTGAGACATCCTCGTCATGTAAATTATTATAATGAAAATAGTGTTGGAAATTATGTTTCGCTCCAATTTTTCCTAATGACTTTACTCGTTTTATACTTTTAAATTTATTGTATCAAATACATATTATCATAATTTTTGCTATACAACATTAATTTGTCATGGTTTAGAAATAATCAGCTAGCTAGCTAGCTTGTTTATGAACAAATATCACAAATATTAACTATTTCCCTACAACATAGATACATGTTTCTACGTGGACGCGTCACACATTATTGGACGCAACGGAGCACGAAGAACATCGTTAGGCATTCGCTTGTTAAAAATAAAATTATACAATTTTAGCACCCCTCGAGCTTCCTTTTGTGTCAGCCTCCTCTATTTAGAATTTATTTCAAATACTGCAACATTGGAGCTCGGTGCGCGCTTAACTGAAAATAAAACACCCTATTTGTTTATTGCGATTCGTCGGAAACATTTTATAGTTCTATTAAAAGATCCATTAAATTCACTGTTATTATTTGTGCTGTTTTGACGTCTGTAACTAGCCACTGTATAATGTATTAAAATAATGTATTATATATTAATATTACACTGTATAATGTATTAAAAGCGGCCTATACAAATGAAAATAAATATTAAGAGTTGTCATGAAGAGATACTGTGATATATGTAATATATAACAGAAAGAGAATGAGAGAGTTTTTACAGCTATGAGTATTTAACTCTAACCTGTGTGCTTGGAAATTCTCCGGTTACTTACGCAAAGCCTCACGCATCCCGCGTCTGGGAAACGCACAGGATACTGAAATAATTTATGAAACAATGTGACGCATGGAGCATGCCTGTGGTACGAAATAGGCTTAACTCCAAAAACAATCCAAAACAGAACTACAAGTATTTATGCTATAATATAATATTTATAAATTTTGTTGCTATGACGTCATATAACTACTACAGGTATAGCTAACTAAAGGTTGCATTCTTTTTATTTGCAGAGTAAGACAACCAGCATTTTATATCGGTCAAACTTTTTCAGCCACTAACATTTTAAAATTATTTTCCGTATAAGAGAGGACTGATGGCATTAATGAAGAATTTATGGTGCTGCACCGAGTAGAACTTATTAGAGTCATGTTATATACAGAAATAGATTACGCATCGTGGCAAGGATTTTAATGATTTATAAATGAATCTAAAATACAATAGCTTATTCCAAATGAAATGTTGTATGAATATGCATTGTTAATAATACTAACTATTATCACAATAAACCACGGTATGAATTTCACCGTTACCGTATTTTATAAGTACCTAACAGGAGAATTAACATTATTATTACCAGCCTGGCTTGTTGTTATAGAGGGCTAAATTCTAAGCCCTCTATAACGCTCGATTTTACTCTTTTAAGCGAGGTTGCTAAGGTTCAAAACACTAAAACTCATACTTTATATTACGTATTTTTAGTTTTTGACAGATTATCAAAATCTTGTACAAATTTGTTTAAGAGTGGAAATCTGTGCATCATCGTACGGTAGGTATACCACCTTCCAAGTGTCGTTTGATGTATAAGGTAAAGAAAGAGCTTCAAAGCCTACAATGAGACAATACGATTTTTATACATTTGTAAACTACTACAACAACCTAACTGTATAAATGACAATAATGCAGGTATTGTAAATAAATTGACTTGATTGGGGTCAAAGTAAACCTTAGAATGTTGACATAAAATTCATGGGTCAAAGCCTGTAGGATCAGTTAACTAAAACTGACAATGGGCTGACCACGGTTTGAAATTCCCATGAATAATGACGATGAAATATTGATAATAAAGACCACAACCAGGTTACCTGAAAGTCTCTATGGTATTGGAAAATTACGGTCTCTTGTATATAGATCTTGTGTCAATATATTATTATGTATGTGTATACATATCATTGTATGTATGTACCTATATGTATTATTACAACAATACTTACTTGTAGACGCCCAATGGTCGAAATTCGACGACGATGAATTAAAACAGATCCATTATTAAAGAGTATTAACAATAATTTGTGTATATATGTGTTAAACGTGTAATAGTGTATGACCTATTTTATTTATTATCTAAATGTTGTTGAATATGATTATAAAATTACAGTTCCTCTCTATATAATTTAATGTTAAAAGGGATAAAAGTTTTTGTTTAACATATTATACGTATTACGTTTAATTTTAAAGGAGAACCTTTTTTACTATTTTCAATATTCAGTATTTAATTGTCCCAATTTCAAGATATAACTTTTGTTATATGTGTTCATTTGAGTGTCAGTCTAATTAAAAAGTTTTGTACGTAGATTCGACGTCTTTGTTAATTCCCAAGGTATATATCGTTAGTCCGTATCGAATTACGATAAATACGTTCACAATTCCTTTAAAATGGAATTATCTTGTCATTTCAGAGTACTCTCTTATTACTCGCTCATCAATTGTGTCTTAATGAAAGCTTTGTTTTTCTTAAAAGATTGAAATTCACCGGAATATTCACCACCAGCATATGGAAATGTATATTAAATTTTACAACATTATTTGTAAAATTATTTCTAAATTGATCTTGGCTGAGTCGTATTGTATTTTTGTTTATTTACTTAATATATTGGAGAACGGTTTGTTTTTATGTTTATTACTTCACCGATTTATAGAAAGAAATTATGTGTTACGCATACATAGATAATATAAACATTTGTTTTTATAAGTTTATCTCTTAATAAGTCACTAATTACTTCCAGTATAGTAATTATTCATGTTTTTAAAAGGTATTATATATTTATACCTTTTAAAAACATGAATATGAATATGTATCATACAATTTTAAATGTAATTAGGATTCTTTGGAAAGTGAATGTTTCTTTTTACTTTTACAAAATGTAGTAATTACAAATCAATGCAGCAATGCCGTAACTTTGTTTAGATTCAAATTATCATAAGTATCATCTTGAAACAATACTACCGCATCTGCCCCACTTAGATAAATGGGAATATTGAATTCCTACGTAAAATATTTATAATATGCAAAACGTAATTATTAAATTAAATATATTACATACATATTTATATGTTTCTGAGTTTTACCTGTCTTTAATTAATTAATTAGATGCTGCTCTGCCGTCTTTAGAAAATATTAAATAAAAATCATGTGACTTCATTTTTTATATGCAAATGATGATTGTGCCTTTAACTGTGAAATAATTATTACTTCACTTAAGTATAACCTACAGACACGTGTGTAGTGGGTGGAGTGCTAACAACACTGCATGATGTCATTGGTACCTCATTACATCGTAATCTTTGTCACATTCTGTACTTGGAAAATAAACTCATAACAAACCAATGACATACTAACTTAACTCTTTAAGTTATATTATGCAAGCATCAAACCGGTTGCCCGCACTCCTATCCTATTCATTCACAAAAACAGATACACCTGTTTGCAAAATACGTTCACGTGTAGTATGCAACTCTCAGTCATTATTTTGATTATTGTTGTTATCAGTAAGAATGAAACTTGCATATTTGACTCCGCCAACACTGGCTCTTATATGCCCTTGTTGCAAAATATCTATATTATTGTTCATATCACACCATATATCATAATATTTATGCGTTTCATTTACCTTATTTATCTATCCCTATGAGCACATAACTCGATGTTGTCACGTCAATTTTCACTTGTTTCCAACTATTTTTGTACACAGGTATTCGTATTTTGTTTTACAAAAAGCGCGTATGGGCACTGCGCACGCGCAGGCGAGGTACTAACCGAGAACAGTGAATTGATGGAGGCAGCAGGTTGCGCGGGAGGTTCCCCCCTCACGTCGCACGGCAAGGCTGCTCCGCCGACGGACGGCACTTTGTGGCATTCCAACTGTGACGACAACGTGCCCATTTAAGTCTTTGGACATGGTCGACGGTCACATATGCCATATGGTGTCTTGCACTCGGCGTGATTAAGTTTTTTCAATGGAATTCTATAATAGTCATGAATTGCTTCTAAGTGTGGGAAATCACGACTATGCTTTGTAGCCGTTACAATCGGATCAAATTTTATTGTAGACTCTAAACATTGACAGCAAGTACGTTTGATGTAACATAGATCGTAAAACTTAAAAGGCAATAAACAGTGAAACTGCTGCTGTTGCAATTTAAAGAAAACTGTTTTACACCTACTTCGATGTTAACAAACTAGTATTAACTTAAATTATACTGTCCAATTATACTTGACTTGATATATTTTTTTAGTAGAAAACAATAATTAGTATGGTATTTAAATAAATAATTATTGACATTGGTGCATATATTATTTTAACACGTACATATAATATAGTTTAGTTGTTGGTTAGTAAGATAATTTCAATTAAGCCCGTTCAGCAGTCACGATTATGTTAATGCATTGATGAATGATTATTCATCTAAATAATAATACCTTTGTTACTATTAATACTAAATCTACTAGTAAGTAAAAGTTATTTTTATTCATACTCTATTAACTCGTTAATAAAATAAAATATATCCTTGGATGTACAATTTATTTATTAATGTTTATTGTGTATCCTGAAGGAAAGCAAAATGTTTTGGTAATTTATGTGGGCATAAATTATTAATATACAGCCTTCCATATACGCGTGCATCTATCTGTGGAAGAGTTAAATTGGATTCAAGGGTCGCGGAAGGTTTAATTTGATGCGGGTTTGCTCGAGCGAGGCCCTTTATGTTAAAAGGAATTTGTTGATTTTGAATACTTTACAATAATTCTCGACTCTTAAATACCTGCATTAATTTTACCAAGTTAGTTATGCGTTGTATGTAAAAATTTGCATTTTATGCCAAAGCTGTATAGATAATCTTATAAAATATTTTTTACAGATGATTGAGACGAAAATTGCACAGATGCGGAAAACTGTCGAGCGGGCGGCGAGCGGTGGCATCCCGACTCCTAACTCGTGAATAAATTAGAATGGATGAGCAGAGGGCGCGACGACATTTGGCCTACAGGCCACAGGTGCTGCCAACTCTACGTTTCCATAAAATCCTTTGCACTAAAACATAAGGAAAAATCTGAGAAATTTTTCAAGTTTTGTTTTTAGGGGCACTCTAAGCGCATTAATCATTTCTTCAGATTCACATTAATTTTAATACGCGCGCCGCCGCCGCGCCGTCTTGTTTTATTACAATTTGGATATTTAGTCAGTTTAAAAATTTACCCCGCTCAAATCGCCTTTTGATATTTCGCAGCGCAAGTTTGTGCTAGCAAAAAATACCGTTTAAATCTCTGGTGGTGAATAAGCTGTTTTTGTTTGTCGCAGATGGTTGTGAAGTAATTGGTTGTTAAAGAAAACTTTTCTTATAGTTTAAATAAATTATTGATTATATAAAAGTTGTTTTCAGAATATCGTTCTATGTATTATATAGATATTAACATACCCACAGCATATAAATGTAATAGTAATAATAACTATTGCTCTATTGACCTACGTATACATAGGACATCAGAAAAATAAAGAGCCATTACCATGATGAAAAGTAATGAAAAACACGATACGATTCAATTTTCAAAATACGATTTATACAATTTATCTTGTATTTATGTTGTTAGTTGTTATTACAACACTTTAGATGCGTTGAGATATAAAGAGTAGAATTACAAAGTATGTGCTGTATGCAAATGTATTATTAAATCTATTTTGTAAAATTGAAGGAAATGAATATTAGGAATTCTTCTATACCAGTACCTATATAAAATTATGTATGTTTTAGCAATTATATTGAGTAATTCATTTGCTTTTATTTAATAAAACTTTATGATACATTTGAGAATACTGTCATGGACATTATATCAGGAAAATAAAAAATGAAATACATTGCGTTACCTTTATTACGTTGTCATGGTAGATATGCTTATATGTATGGTCAATTAACGATGAAAAGCGACGCCGCATGGATACTAAGTGAGACAATAGGGTCGTGGAAAGCAAGTTAGTGCTCGTTACAGTGGCCGTGTCGGGTAACTGAAATGCAATTTATAGCTTTCTCGTTGTTTTTCATAATTTATAAGATTAGAGGAGTGGAGCGCGCCGTCGCTAGCCCTTTATAAATTTCAAATAAGCTTGATTTATTGCAGCAGTAAAAACTAACTAATGTCTTAATCACAAGTGAAATGTTTTTATTACTAATTGATTTTACTATATACTCAATTTTAGTTATTTTATCTTGTAATCTATCATATAACTAAAACAACTAGTGATAAAAATAACTAGCGAAAGATAAAAAGCGTGATATAATTTATTTATTTGGACACCTATACAAAAATAATTGATGCAATGTATTATAAATATTTTATTAGTTAAATATCTTGTTTTGTATGGAATAAGAATGACAAATAAGTTGATATCCACCTAGTTATCATGTGACGCCCATGATACCGTTGGTATGTTTTTATTCCGTAGGATTAAAATGCCTCATATTCAATAATGTCACTGCCTTATATTATTTTATGCTTCAACTGAAATACAGAACAAATTACAAAATAAGTTGCTTGACGGCTCAAATGGCTGAAACTGAGCTACTCACGCTGCTATTTTACATAATTTATTCAGTTAAATTTATATTTAGAAAAAAAATCTGTGTAAAATAGTTTTATTTTATTCCCGAGAGTAGTTTGAAAACTACGTTTTAATTTTTAAAATAGAACGTTGTTACCATTTGCGGTTTCCTTTTGAAATAGAAATTCCCTAGAGTGGAGAACTTTTATGTGTGTTGGTTTTTATACTTATCCAGGAGCTAGGATCCAATGTATTTTCTCCTGAAAAACGTAACTCACGTCGTATATAATCCGTTCCTTGACTTCTTAGACATTCTAGTGACATCTTGTCCGTCCACTGGTTGCTACGTGAGACGCTTAAGAAAGTGTCCAGTAAACTGTTTCACTGCAAGCATATAAACACTGGTAAATAATTTGATTTTTAATTTTTCTATTCAGCTTGCCTACTAGTTACAATATGGATACATATTATATGAATTAGTTTTACATTATTACTATTGCGTTCAGTTTTAGAAGTTTAACAGAATTAATAAGTTTAAACGGAATCAGTGAATGTGTAGACCACGTTTGAGCACACCACATTCGCGGGTTCGCATCCTCGCACGGTACAGTCATTTAAATTCATGAGTGTGATTCAACAATCGTGTATTGGTGTATGTGTTTTCAATGTATATCATTAAAGTATACAAGAAAATAATATATACTATTATGAGTAAATTTTTCAGATGTACCACAAGATCTGCTCAGCTGCAGCGCTAATTAATGAGACCAGTAAGCTACGTATGTTCTTTCCTTGATTATTATTATTAAATATTAGATAAATATATATATTCTTTTTTAACATGAGGTATTTACTACCTGCGAGTAATCTAAGTCCCAAAAATCGTGGTGTTCGTGCCTTGGAATGAGTTTCGAAATTGGAAATAGAAATGGAAATAATCTTTATTCAAATACATTTTAAGCCCTTTGATTGATCAATTCTTTTATTCATTCATATTGATTTAACACAGGATATTGAAAATCACAAAATAGCAATGTCTGCTATATAGGATAACTATGATGTTTCTATTATACAATTACAGTCCGCAACGGAATTAAACAGTATCTGTTTGTTTCTCATACTTTGCATTTAAATGGAATATATACTTTTAAATGGAATTCCTTTACGATTTCAATATTTCAATATACTTATACATTTAATGTGTATTTTCAAGACACACTTTTTTATGTAGTTATGTTATACCTTTCTAAATTTAGTCAAAAAATCAATTTCTGGTATCTCTCTAAATATTTAACAAATAAAAATACGTTATTTTTTTCCAATGTGACTTTGTTAAAGTAATTCCATTTTATTATTATTCATAAACTATATTCATAGAGAGAGAGAGTGTGTGTGTAATTTACTTTTAAATTACATTCTCGAGCTATAATTTTATATATACACGCTCCAATGTCAAAATAATACGTTAGCATTTACGACCCTTTTCGTTCACAAGCACCGTTGAATTAACATTTTTATGGTCCAACAGCAAACGGCATGAAACCTTGTCAGTCATTAGACAGCGCTAAGGGAAACTTTACGCTTCATCGCGTTATCGGAATTATTGTCCCTTATTCGGCATGAAACTCAAGAATAAGGGATGAAAGAGATCTATGCGTTTTTCTTCCAGAAAGATCTATCTGCCAAGAATGTGTTTGTGCGAGCGAAATTATTTCTTTTTGCTCCATATAAAAGGCCGCTTTTGCATGAGTTGGCTTCAGTTAATGATAGATCAGAATTCCTTTAAAGAAATAGTAATATTACATATAGGGTATTTCTTTGAAGTTTTTGTTATTTTTTGTTTAATTAATAACAATTACGGACCTCTGAAATGCTGTGCTATAATATTTTATATAAAATATATCCCTCTTCCTATTTTCGTCTTATGTTGTGAAATAAAGTTTCACCAACTTTTTCTTGAGATATTTATCCCTAACAAAACAATGTGATAATTACCTTTATTAAATCCAAATAAAATATGATTACTATAATTTTTTAGTTCAAGATACATGTAGTGCCATTGTATTCAAATAGAATAATAAAATAATAATTAGCTATTAATTATTAAAAATTACAATGCAAAAAATTCACACATACAAAACTTATCCAAAAATGTTAAATAAACAATTCCAGTAAATTTGTTATAGTATATCCATTTTCCAAAAGCCAAGTATTGTTCTTATACAAGTACTATTCACCGACTGCACCATTACAAAACTAATTACAGAATTATTTAGCGGTACAAGAACTTCTTCTTGAAGAGTCCATTCTGAAAATAACGTGTTTGTCTGATGTAGTCTGTGCAGTTGCCAGAAAATTGCAAGATAAAGTTTGTATTATTGTGAACTTACTTACAATATTGTATGCTACAGACAATAATACAATTCAATGTAATTACTCACACAGAGCTTATTAATGTTGTCATGTCATCTTTAATTAGTCAGGGGTAATATAAAAATCGATAAAATTCGAATTTTATCTTTTATATTTCTACAGTATCTGCTACAGTAAATATATTTATTTTTCAAGATTTTTTTTAATTGATATATTCTATTTTTGGTATCAAAATCGTAATCCATTGTTTAGTTGCGTTTTTCTACCGAACCGAAAAGATATCAAAATAATTAATTAGTTAATTTAAGTAACATTACGTTATTCCTACTGAATGATTTAAGTAGTACATATGTATATTACAATATTATCATCATTATTCTTTACACGCATGTCATTAGACTTAAAAAAAAAGTATTTTATATCTACTATTCCATACCACTTTAACTTTTGAAGCCTGATAAATAACAGTATTTTATTGATAATAGAAAAGCAATTTAATTGCACGTTTCTAGGAAAATACTATTTGAATTATCTGATGATTTGTCTTTTTATAGCATTGTTGAGCCCTTATTTCACAAATAGATGAATAGTTAATTTATATGTAGGTATTTACATTTCAAAAGTACAGAAATGTAATCGGATCAAATCGGATGTGTAGTTAAAACTACACACCCGATTTAACTTCGATTCATTCGCTGTCAAATATCAGCTTGCTATCTACATTTTAAATTAAAAATTCCGATAATATTATGAACGCCTGCCGTGGTACTGCACATATTGAGTTACTCATTAACAAAACTCCGCTCTTACCTGAATGAGTTAATGTACACAATGTACTATAATGTAATATACAAGAATTTACATTTTGAAAGGTGCCTGCACGTCTACTACTATCAATAGTTTCGCAACAGACATTACTTGAACACAACACGGTAGCTGCTTTATCTTATATTATAGTTTAATATAGTTAAAATCTATGAGATTTTATATATATTTTGCATTTTCTAAGATAGTGGTACGTCGATTGGAATTTTCTATTAAAATGATATCATATATTATTAAGTATATGTATAATCTTATGTCTATTTAATATAATTATATTTAGGTAATTTATTAAAACCAAACCGCCTTCGAGCATCTCTGTACTTCCTAAGGTTGGCTGGGAGAGAATGTTATTAGCATTAAGCCCGCCTATTGTAAAATCAATAAAGTTTTAAATAAATAAATGAATAACCATTGCCTTAATCCAAAATGTCATAACTTGTAATTTCACTGTATTCAAGCAAAAGAAACCTTACGCGGCTGAGACAAAGGTACATATGCAGATGAAACTTCTACAAAATTATTGTAAAGTCTATCCTGATAAAGTAAAAATGTAGTTTCTTACTATATACATTGATGAACATTTATATTTTACATTACATTGCTACCAGTCGTCTATGTAGATCACATAGACGACAGGTAGCAATGTAATGTGCATGTTTCGTTTAACATCTTTAAATGTAACGTACAAGATATTGCTAAGGTCGTCTATCGTTTATACCTATTCGTTCGATATAGAAATTATCAAGACTCGAATGTAAGACAAAAATTTTAATTCGCAACAAAAATTACAATAAGCGGAGTTTTTCTCGATATAAGACTTGTAGTTGATGAATCAGGATAGTATAATAATCAGATAGTCAGTTTAATATAATTAGTTATTTATTTGGGGTTTAACAAAAAGCTAATACATTTAGCTCATTCGCCCTTTCTTATGCCGCAACCTATGTCACCAGTGTTATGGAAATGAGTCATATGATGAGGAAAATTTGCACATCATTTAGCGAACTTGAAATGTATTTTGCGAAATTTCCCTATGCTGCTTCTTTGCCAAAATGACTTACATTTAAACCAACGGCATATAGGTGAAGTTATTTTTATAATAAACTCTTTGCAGAATTTAACACAATATGAAATAGCGATTTATCTTTAAATGTACATAAGTTCTAACCCTATTTATATAAATATAAAAACCCTGGATAATTAACACAACGCCTCTAGTCCCATATTAAGCAGAGTTTGTGTTATGGGCACAAGACGATTGAAGCTGCTTAAATATTTTTTTTTGTAAATACATACATAATATATATTAAAAACACCTAGGCCGATACAAACAAACATACTCATGAATACAAATGTTTGCACGTGCGAGGAATCGAACCTGCGACTATGGGAAGTAAAACTGTGTATTTGATGTAATAAATATTTTCAAGAGCGTTGTAATAAAGGAACGTCGTACGTCTATACCTACATACAAGCACAAAATATTTCGTTTCGTTTATATCGAAACTGCTTGTATTAACCATAAATAAAATGTCTGTCGTCCGTATGTTATCTTTTATTTGATATTTAAATTCTAAATTATAGCGATGACAAATAATAGCTGTATTTTCTACTTAAATATTTTTATCTCTTGTATAGTCAAGATCAGGCGGAAATGAAATCGGACCTGGGTAATAAACCTCCGAGCCAGTCTCTCGACTAGGGTGCAAGAGATCAAAGAAAAATAAGAATAATTGCCTTCAAACGGGCAGAAAGCCGCAGCGTTATCGGGGCGAGCGACAAACAAATCGGATATTTGTTGAGTCCGGGAGCCTGGGCGCAGCTAACGTTCTTATAATAAACAGTGTAACGAGCAGAACTTCAACATAGAAAGCGAAGTATAAAGGTCGACCGTCATTAACAGGGATAAAAGGCGGAAGCGTGCATAAAGGGACCGGCAAGTCGATGGCTCGATTGTGTCCATCATTACTCATAGCCGCACATTTGCAGAGAATTACTGGCATCAAATCGGCGCACGAGTCACTTTGTGAAGAATATTATTGTATATATCAAATTGATGTTTTTATTCTACTAGGTTAGTCGAAAAGAGTATTTAATTCCGAAATCCAGGTAGAGTATATGATCACGTTGAACATAAAATAATGTAGAAATTTAGAAATACATTTTAAACTGCAGTATGCTACGACCCAATGCTAGTTGGAGTAATATTTCTAAATTACATGAGAGTATCATGAATGTATTGCATTGATTTCACATCGCTTGGTCTGATTGAATTGCGAACACCAAAATTCATTCTAAACTATTTTAGGCTTTAGAGCAACTAAATATTAATTAGAATTTCAATAATATTAATATGAAACTAAAAAGAAATAAAAAAGTTGTTATTTATGTTTATGTAAAAATTTATGAATTGAAGAGTCAAGTAATTATTTTTCCATTATTCATCTTTTTGTATCGATCTACTCATATTTGAAATTGACTTTACTTATGCATAATAATTGGCAGTTATCTATTTCACTACTCGATACCGAGCGAGGCAGGTCTATTCGAAATACAATAACTACGACAGGTCTATTTCAAGTCTTTGTTTTGTTTTCCAATACAATTGTTACTTCGTCGTCTACGTATTGATTTCGTACGAATATAAATATCTATATAAATCAATATAAATATCATTACACATTTATAATATATAACCCATGTGAAAGTTAACCGAACATCGCATGCTCTATAATATATTTATTATAAATTTTAATTAACTGCGACGAACTATGTCAGCTTGTGTATATTTTCCTCTTCATTTTAAATACATTCACTATAAAACAGTTTCACTTTTGCTTTTGAGAATTTTCTAATTACCTGTTATAAAATCAATCTCGATTCCCAGGGAGAGAACTTCGCAAAGTATACTTTATAAATAGAGTTCAAGGTAGCTAAAATGTAAACATACAAAGACATCTTCATTTTAAACAATACTAGTACTACCAGTATTATCACAGTTCGTATAGTCATACGAGCTGTGACAAGAGATGCGAGAGTTAATCCAGTCACCACGTCGCCTAATCTGTCAAGTTTACTGCGCCCTTATTGCAAGTTTGTTATCTACTCAAAGGAAAAGCAAAATTTTGATCAAAATGAAAAATGAGCGAACCGAACGATAGATAAGTAACGAGTGTTATTGATAGTGTCTGAAATATGCTACGTTATATTGTCTGCAACTGGAACGGAGTACGTTGTTAGCAGAAGATGTATTGTACATATAAATTCGCATGAGTTATTTCACGAATATTCATTTATTTTCTAAATAGAAGGGAGAAGCTGCTGTCGATGCGACTTAGATATAGGCATTGCGAATAAAGGGGCATATTTACGTGTTTTTAACAAAGTAGCCGTTATACGGATAAAATGAGATTTTAGGGGCATATGGTAGCGTTGGCTGTTTGCCATAAGGACTTAAAGTAAATTTACTGGCCACAAAAATTTTGTCGCGCTACCGGCGGTGCCCGCCCACCGAGCCGCACCAACTAGATTAAAGTTTTGTTAATATGGAAAGGTTAATGTGGTGCGATTTCCCAGGAGTACGAGATTAACATGTTTTAGATTTTCTGCCAGACTACCATTCCATGGAATTTTCCCATATTGACAATTACGAGCAAAAAGTAAATGCGATAAAAAGTATGTTAAACGTATCTATATTTTTAACTTATTTCAATATGTAAAAAGATTGTTTTCATACATTAATTGCAAAGAGCTTCTTGCGAACTTAAGTTTAATTTTATTTTATTCAAATTCCCAATTTTTAAAGATAATATTCTTGTGAAGTATTTTATATCTACTACATAGTACGATAATTGCAACACAAAATGAGGTCAGAATGTTATTGATTGCAAACTCTCAGAGTTTACGAAAATGTTGAGTCACATGCACAAAAAATAAATACAGTCTAATTGGAAAACACTTTTTATAATCTGTTGGAGATACATGTATGCTTATACACAATACTACTCCCAGAAAAATAGTCTCACAGCTATTTTATACCTGGCTTGAATTTGAAAAACGTTTAAAATAATACAAAGGCGAATTTATCTAATCGAAAATCGGTTGCGTAATCGAGTGTTTTTTTTTGTTTAAGTGGGTAATCCACGGACCATTTTAGATTCCCAATCAGCGCAGTCGCGTGGCGCCTTAGAGGCTTCCAGACAATCTCAGCAAATGGTGCTATTAGGCAGATGCGTAGCAGCTTACCACTCGTAACGACTCTCTTACCCTCGCGCCTCCGCCGCCCGACTCGCGATCATCGAACCATTTGAATAATACATGAAACTCTCACCTCTGTATCGAGAAGCGGATAATGTCCAGCTATAATATCAACCGGCATATCTCTAATGTCTAAAACAATGATTTATGTAGGTTCGATAAGCTGTACAAATGAAGTGGCAGAGACAGGGCGATAGTTTTCTCACGGAGACTGTAATTAATCAAGCAGGAGTGGTAGGTGGGTCGTGCTACTGTCGCTACGAACTATAAATCATCCAAACTGGGCTCTAGGAACGAGATCTTAGAAACAGCTATGGATTTACTTAGAATTGTTCTCTCGTTCGCTTTAATCTGTTCGTTTCATATTTTATACCGAGACAAACTATTTCATAATAAATGTTACTGCAACCTTTGTTCTCTTATAATGTAATTTAAGCACAAATGAAATTTTAGAAGTCATTGCACACATTTACTTATCTTTTAATCGAAATCGAATCGAAAGAAATAATATTTAGCAGCTACAATTAAAGGCCATTTTTAAATAATTTGAGAAAAGAATTCACCATTCATTACGTCAATACATAATATTACTAAGAATAGTATGCCGATACTGGGCGCATAATCATATTTGCGAGGAAATGGTCAAATATTATAATGTTATATATAAATGATATATATGTATATACAGGTATATATTGACGTGTCAGATTACACAATCAAGATCAAGACTATCTACATAACAAAGTGCCTTGGCTCACGAATTAGCTTAGGCGTAATCTTCGTATCTTAGTATCTTCAACAATGTATTGGCATAACTATTTGAAATTAATATAGCAAGCCATTCAGCTAAATCAATTTTGGAAGAATCTAATCGGAATCGCCTTGATCACGCGCCAATTAAGAGCATTGCATTTTTGTGGCATTATATTATAGAATAAATAGTTTAATATTTATTGCTCGTTACCATAGTCCCACCAAATAAATCGTCGTAATTTTAGAGAAGTTTGATATGAAGATCAATTCAGTTCACATACAATATTCTGTAAATGAATGATGACGAGATTATTTACATTATCATAAATAAATCTCAATGTATAAATAAATTAAATACTTTCTTAATCAATGATAATAGAATGTTGCACCCACCTGGGCTAATGCTACACTGGCAATGGAGAAAAATAGGATGACCGCGAAGTCAGGTCAGATATCAGTGGTCAATTCCACAGGAATGAACCTCGGTGCTATATGACTAGCAATGAGTTCACATGAGAGTTTCACTAGTGAGTTCTCCCATTACTAACAACCTCATACCGCAATAATTTAAGTACTATAGCGCCTACATGACTTACTAAATTTCTTTTCGATTCCTGGGTTAACATAACAACAATAAAAATGAAAATTGTTAAATATATGTACTAGGTGTTTTAGAGAAGGAAAGTGTTTAATATAAATAAATAGAATAAATATAAAGTATAAATTGAGGAACGAGCGTAGACTATATCTATCCGAGTCGATTGTGAGAGCGATCGTGGAAGGCCGCAGTGCGGTCAGCCCCGTTACCCCAGCCTCCTCGCCGTACGTCGTAAACCAACCTATATTTGTGTGTAGTGTATCGACGGCAATAAATAAACTGGCAAATTTCATATGCTGCAGATCTATTTTTAGAATATCACTCTTGGAAATCTATTTCATTTTATTTACATTTTCAAATTGCTCTATGTAAAACAATCTATTATTAAGTCAAACTTCATTAATATTTTCAGCCGTTTAGTAAAGGGTAACAAATAGATAGACAGATATATTTTTCGATTTATATAGTAGTATGTATACAATGGATTGCACTATGGGATATATCACGCAGACAGGTTTTCTCTTTTAATACGTATTTTCAATGTCAAAGGTTGCCAAAAGAATTTCATTAAGTTATGGTCTCAGCCAACCTTTTAAGTTTTAAATTTTATGCAGTTTCTTCAGGGTTTGTCTACATAATGCAGGATGTGTTCCTTGTTTTCTAATTCAGCTGTAAAAGGTAATGACACATAGATATGAATTAAATAAAACATTTCCCTAATGTTGTTAAACTTAATATGTACCTAAATCTTCTTTTATTTTCAATTGACGTTTACAGTCATTAAAATCAAGCCATCTCCTATTCAAATCTAATCACATCTGATCTAAAAAAAGCACACCATACTTCCTTCCTGAAATAGCTAGATTTTCTCGGGCTGACTGAGCAACCTGAAAATAGTTATATATAAATAGCATTGACGTGTTCAAACGAAGCAGCCCCCAGCCGGGGGCAGGTGTTTCTATTGAAGGAACAAATAAAGTAACAATAAGGATTTTATTCGCGTCCATTAGTATGGAGTCTGTGTATGTATGCCACATGAAATGTTTACTGTTTTGCATGTTTTGTTTCACTTGACGACAACTCAATTTAGATACGTGGTTATCGGGGAAGTGATACAGCTATTTATTTGGCGCCCTCAAAACGTATATCAAATTTGATAAAAGTGTGTGGAGGGAAAATTTTGTGCACTTAACTCAAGCTTATTTTATGAAAGGGTACTTTTTTATCGGCATAGGCATCCTATCCGTCAAATGATTTTGCAAGATCGATTGATTTAGTTTTTAATTGGATTAAAATATAAACATAGAATAATAAAATACTTTTCGACGTAAAATTTAACATAATGTTTTAATCTTAGTATATTATAAGAATATCCCTTACATTTCTATAAAGCCTAGTTAGTAAGATAAGAAATATTTTTATGATAATTGGTTGTATACCGAGGCAATGCCCACGCAGAACCCGTTATCTCGTGGGAATTTCAAAAATCCTTTCCCAGTTATTAAAATTTATATAAATAATTCTAGAATTAAAATTAAAATTTAATGTCTTTTATCTTACCTAAATACTTATGTAAGTAGCCTAAATATTATTGTTAATTTTTTACGTACATTTTAATTTCCTATTATACTTAATAGTATTAATCTTCATCATTATATGTTTGTTATTATTTTATCTTCTTTGAGCCATATTACTTAAAAAAAAAGAAGCATAAAAAGACTGTATTATGAAAATACATGAAAAAGGAAGTATGAAAAGACTATTCATTCACCCTGACTGACTAATTAATCAGTTAAAATAAATGTTCTAAATCTGTAGCTTATATTCATCGGAATAGAATTCTTAGTAACTGATGTTTTTTAAGAAATACCTTATTAAATTTACGTAAATACTTCAAATAAAGTAATTAAGTCAAGTAAATAAATTCCGTTTGAAAATACTTCCTACTCATATAACAATTCTCTCGTGCCGGGATCAAGTAATAAACATGGTGGATTGTGGTGTAGCAGTTACAAATGGCGACCATTCGTTGTGCTCGCGGTTACCTTTGGCACTAATGAGCCAGAGAATCACATTCCTAACCAAATCGCGAAAATTTCGATAGATATAGGTACAAGATATAAGAACGTCAGCCGAATATTATTTAGCGTAACATTTTGGCGCGTGTTTCATTAAAATAAGTGTCATGAACATTAAGAAGGTTATTACGAAGAAGAAAATATAATTCCATGTGCAGTGTGGGAAACGAGTATTTTCTGGAATTGTTCCAAATTAAAAATCATCCGTCGAAATCTTTGAAAAATTACACAATGCACACTGGTACGAAAATGGAACTAAGCTAAGCTAGCACAGAGGTCGGAAGATACAAATGTTATAAGTATATTTTTAAACTAGTGGCTAGCAACTTCCTCCAAGTATACATTTGTAGACTGCTGTCTATTTGTTCATTATTTTTAAATTATATTACTTTTAACACAATGTATATTGTAAATGAATTTAATAAATGAAAAAGTGAAATATAGGTTGTTATCAAACGACACCAAAAAACAAAAATGCATACAGTGCCATCTTTTAATTAGTTAATTAACAAGGAAAATTAAGATGGAGTACTTTAAAAAAATACTTATTAAATTATTAAGCATTTTTACACACTCTTTTATTCTCAATGTTTTATTACACAGTTTTTTTTTACCTTATAGTTTAATTTATAACGACATATCTGTGATATTATCATCCTAATTCCTACAGCTACTTTTACTTGAAATATTAGTACACAAACTGACAAATAGTTTTCGCTTCGTCATGCCACACACAAACAAATAGACAAACGAACCTCATCACGATTTTATAATTTTATTGTATAAATAAGATAATAAACAGGAAAAGAATTAAATAAATTTATATTTAAGATTTATCTTATGCAATATTTTTTATACTTCGCAAGAAGAAAAATTTCCCGTGTAGTTAGTATGGCCATAATAATTGACTAATGGACCACTGTACGCGATACATACTGACCAAACGATTAGCATAGGATTTTATTTCGAGCTTTTGTTCTTCCTCCAAATATTTCTTATGACGTGCTTGGGATTAATGATAATGAAAGTCAAGTGTTATTTCGTCGTCATAGTTACGTAACAGACGGCTAGAAAGACGATTAAGTGCCAATCAATATGAAGCAGTTGACTATTGAATGTAAAATTTTTAATTGACATATTGTTAAATCCAAAATTATGAAATAAAAACAAGCAATACAGGTCATTAACAATTTTACCGGTACCGATCTCTGGAACTAAGATAAAAGTTTAATAGAAGCAGAGTGTGCTCTTCACTATAATTTCAAATACACTTATCGGTTTCTGTGGAA
This sequence comes from Achroia grisella, assembly GCF_030625045.1. NCBI lineage: Eukaryota > Metazoa > Arthropoda > Insecta > Lepidoptera > Pyralidae > Achroia > Achroia grisella. The sequence goes on from NW_026712841.1 coordinate 2,931,507, forward strand.
TGAAATAAATGTGTAAATAAAAGGCTAAGTGTATTGAAATCGAGGATACAAATATACTTAGGAGGAGATGTAGTAGAAAGGGCGTCGTGACCTAGTTGCTTACTATTCTGAATGACGCCAAAATTCGTGAATTCTAATCATCCGTAATAAGAAGATCCATCGTTATTCGAAAGACAGCAGCAAACTCTCTGTCCGCTGTGTTAAATGTAATATTATGTTATCTATGGTTAAAACTAAATGAGAGAAAAAACTAAATGGTCGAGTATTATGTTCACTGTGACTGCCTCTGGCATTATTGTATTAAAAACAATATTATTACTAATTCATACTGACATAATTACAATCACTTAAAATATATTGCATCTTTTATTTAAATAATTTTCCAATAGATATGATTACGAAGTCGCAGACTAAGCGAGTATCCGATTACAGTTTAAAGTTTCTTGTTTTTCTTGACAGCTGCAGTTTCAAAAATAATTACAGTCTAATATGTTAAGAATATTCATACTCGTAACCCACCGCCTTAGTAATTATATAAACGAGTACACAATTTCGTTGGTTCATTATTTTAACATTTACGTTTTCCTTAAAATTACTATCTGAGCTTAAAATCAAACGCGGCAAAGTAAGCTTATTGTTGTTTAGTTTGCTTTGTTTACTATTTTAAATCTCCAAATTATAGTTTATTGTATACCTATATCGTATAAATAAATATTAAAAAAAAAACCGCACCGATAGATCAGGTAAGTAAAAATATATATAATTCTAGCCATTAACATGAAGTACAAGCATACAAAAAACATGGAAAGCACCATAAATCAATTAAAATAGGTGGAATAGTTTAAAAACATATAAAGGAAAATATACAAATATTTATTTATTTACAAAGACTACAATCTCATGGCGCTAGTATCTAAAATATAAGTATTGTCGACAGCGGCGTTCTATGAAATTCAAATATAATTTCCGAGGGTTAGATATTTATCACTTCAAGGGTAATCGTGCGTATGATAATTTACGGAAGACAGACCCAACCTTATAATTTAAATCAGCCGCTATATTTTTGATATATGATCCCTAAAGTGGATGTCATTAACCCAAATATACTCGTGCATATTATAACTATATTTGAGTATTTTAGCATCGGTGTATATATGAAAGGAGTGATAACAGTAAACAATGTAAAGAGCTAGGTACCTAGGATGTTCTCCTCTCTGGGGTGGGGGGTGGAGACCCTGTAAAAAATTCAATATGAAAATAGGTATATTAAATATTTAAATGTAATCTTTTGCTAGAAATTTGATTCCGAGATTTCCTTTTAAAATGAAATTATATTAAAAATGGTTTTCCTTATCTTTCTCATTTATTTCATCCAAGCCTTCAGGACTTAGTAGAAATGAGAAAGAAATATGAATTTCACACTTAGAATAGATAAATAATCACGACATAACAGTACAATAATAATGATATCCCTGGACAATTAACATAACGCCATCTAGCCCCAAGCTAACTTTATGAGTACTAGAAAGCTGATATAAATACATAGATACATATATATGTATCTACATAATATACACAGAAAATATCCAGACCGATGTAAACTATTATACTTATAAATAAAAACAAATGTTTATATCATGTAAGTAATCGAACCCGTGACCATCCGAAGTAAAGCGGTCTCCTAAACCGCTAGACCTTTAATGACTTGTAATATTATGTAATGAGATATGATAATAAAGTTATAGGCTACATCTTAGTCATTACATGATAACGTGATGTCGTGGTGCTCTTCCTGTATGTAGGCGACAGTTGACTCTTGCCGTCAGGTGGTTCGGCAGCTTGTTTGCCATTCGATTATGTTACCAAAAGCAAAACTAATGTTAGTTACTACTATTACTATTATTGATATAGATCAATTTTAATGATAGAGAGTATAAAGTCAAGTTACTGAGTTACTCGATATCTGTCTGAGCTAACTGTGATAATAATTTTATTTAATCAAATAACTTTACATTTACGCTCCTAAACTAATTGAGAGAAAATAACAATCAGTTTATTTACGGAGTAGAATCTTAAATTATACAACAGAAATAAACTGATTGACAGATTTATACATAAAAACCTTATTTGCACTGCTAACAACTTAACCTGGATTACCTACGCTCTAGTTTTCTGTATATATATAGAAACAGTATATAGGCAGAAGTGGTAGAACAACAAGTATTACGGTATACAATCACATTAACACCAACAAAGATAAACCTAATAGTTTAATTGCGGAAATTGGACACGGTTAAACCGTATTTGCTTCCGTCCACACTACGGATTTGTTATAAGTCCAGTACATTAGCTCGTTCGTTATAAGGGTAGTATCGATTAAGTGAAAAAAAAAACTGTAAATTTTGTTCATAGAAGATATTCGCTAAAAAAAACTTAATGTATCAACAGTAATCAGGAATAAAGTCTACAATGTTGAATTGAAATTATTAATTTATTATTATTGAAAGGTAATTTGTAACAGTCTTTATTCAGGAATCGAGACGTAATCTTGTTGTAGGTTTTACGTTATATACATATATAGTATATCACTTTTTATGCCTTGATTTTTTTGTTATTATTATATTTGCACCACCAACAGTTTCTGTACAATTTATAGTTGACTAGTAAAAAATACCGTATGGTATTTAGTACGCCAAATGTAGGTACTGTTATTTTTTTTACTGTGTGTATTAAAGTTATGTAAATAAATATAATAGGTTAATTTTGAAAAGGTTTTAATAAGTATACGTTTTAATTCTGAGTGCATGATATATTAGATATTTCTTAGTATAGTGCAATCAATATAGTTAAATATGTAGTGTTCTCATTTTCATTGTAAAATTAGCTGTATGCAGTAGCAATACTGTTTACCCGGGTTACCGGGTACCGGTGTTATTATCATCGCCTATGTCCCACACATAGGCGATGATAATTCAACATTAAATAAGTTTTAATATTGGCTGGTATTTTTAAAGTTTATTATTAGATCACAGTTAAATGAATTATTTGTCCAATTGACATTGTCATTTGTGGACTAAATATTGATCCCTATAACATGGAGTATTTTCAATGTGAACTAAGCTTTACTTGGTAATCGATCGCTACCTGAATGTAGCCGATTTATCTTTTGCCGGTCGCTTCTACAGCTATTAAGCTGTGAGCTTACGTAGTAGTTGAATACGTGCACTAATAAAACAATCTAATTCACAGATAAACGTGAAAGCATTTGCTGTATATTAAAAGCGCACGTAGTAAAGTTTCGCAATGTTTGTATTACCTGTAAATTTTAAAATCCAGTAATGTAAGTTTCAATATTTGTTACTGAATTATATGATTCAAAATAAAAATAAGAAACAAGCTACGATTACTACATATCGATTACTATAAATATACAACTGCTACTTACTTTTGAAGACTTGTGATGTGAGTCTGAGATGTGAAGTAACTCCTGATATACTACTTCAATCATAAAATTGCACCGAAATTTAAACATTAAACAATTATGAATAGGTTTAGTCATCCTTAACCGGACGAATATATTTAAATGAAATTTAACCCTCCGATAAAAGTCCTTTTTTATTTTGTTTTATATTACAAAGCACATGTACATTAGAAATATATATAGTACCTATAGTGGATTGAGAATATTATAATAATATACTTCTGTATAAGTAAAGCGTAATGTCCTGATAAAATCTTCCGTTAAAGAATATGTTAGAATATTATATATTTAATTGCATTAGTCACATATTACCCGGTTCTTTTACATTGCTATAAATTGGAGATAATTGGACAGAACGTCACCTACACCTGGAGGCGAGCATCCTCAGTTTGCTGACCAAGTTGAAATTGCCGTTATTGCTGATTCGGATCGAGAAGTTCCAACAATCTCGGTTACATTCACAGAGGACTACGTAATTCTATGGTTTCAATTCTGCTCGAAAGAACAAAGGTTTCAGAGAATAGGTAGACGAGTATATTTTATTCCGTAACAAAAGTCCATTATAAATTGATAAACACTAATATGATTGTATATTATTATCGTTAATACAAAAAAATAATTCGACGAGCTGACCTAGCGGTTTAGCCCACCGCTTTCCTTCCGATTAGTTGCGAGTTCGATTTCCCGCACTGTGCAAACATTTGGTATTCATGAGTATGATTGTTTGTATCGATATGGGTGTTTCCTATGTATATTATGTATCTATTTACAAAAAAATATCAAAGTATTTATATCAGTTGTCTGGTATTCATAACACAAGCGCTGCTTACCGTGGGACAAGATGGCGGTGTGTTAATTGTCCACGGTTATTTATTTATTTTATTTATTAATTATTAAAATCTGTTCTGATATTACAAAAGTATACTTTGAGAATTTGTTTAGTTTGTGATCTTTCTTAAAGAATGGTGTACACATTGTATAAACGGGATATTTACCGTCATATTACATAAGGTCCCGATATTTCGCAGTTTACAAACGGGTCTTGCTCGCGGATCTCCTGTAAAATATTATAATAGCATTATCATAAACAAATATTATCTTAGTGAATATCTCATTTATATAATAAAATTGTAAACAACTGATAAAGGGTTTAAATGAAGTTGTGTAAAAAAAAATACGCTATCGCTAGATTTGAACCATTTCATATTTTACTGTATAAATAGACATTATAACCTTATTTTTATATAACTGCATTTCTATATTCCAAACACTAATTAATAAAATGGAATACTTGTTAGTAAAAGTGCAATATAACATAATATTATAACCTAACATGACTTCATACTTAAATGACGCTGAAATCTTGTTGCAAGTAATGCGAGAGACATGTTTGTGAAAGTACAAAACAGTAGTATCATTGTTCGATCACTAACTCAGTAACTAACATTATTAGGGAATAGAACATTAAATATAGATTATTGAGGGGAATGGTACTCACTATACACTCGTACATATAATTCTAAAAATGTACTGTACTTATACGTGTAATTAGTAAAAATCTTACCACGTTTTATTTTTATTGAGTTCCCGATATTATTCCGTAGCAACAAATGAAGACATGTGAATGTAGACGAATATATTTGCCATAAAAGATTTTATTCACCATCTACTTCTCTTCTCTTCATTTTAGCCGTGATCATGGCGGTTGAAATACTGCCAAAATATTGGAAACTCAATAAAAACAAAACGTGGTAAAATCCCGTGAATTTTACTAATTGTACTTATAAAAATGACTGCATCAAACTTAAAACAGTGTTGTACATAGTTATATTTACATTGTTGCGTATGGACCCCTAATTTTAAATTGAATAATAAAAAATATGTAAATCTAAAAAGGAGTTTAATCTAGAAATGATATTCAAGTCACATTTTGTTCATAGATACAAATAAAATAAGATCTGGTCCCCATAAAATATTGTATCTATCATACGAAAATATATTGTTTCCAATTAATACTGTCATGCGGGCAATAAATAAAGCGTATTCATAACGAGACAATATAATTCATGAAGCGAACACATTTCTAACTCGAATTATAGGTGCGAGATATGCCTTATCACGATCTGATAGGATTTACGTGGAGTTCATATGTTTGAATATTATCTTGTTCCATTATTTTCAAAATATCATAACAGCACCGAAAAAAGGTCAAATAATGTATCCATGTATTAGGTATATATATGGTATAACCACAGATAACATAATATTACATAGTATAACTATATATTCTAGCTGATAGCTAAATTAAAATCGCTAATAAAAAATAGGGGTTGATGGTAGAAGAGTGAAAATTTGGGCTAGTAAGTATTTTTTAAATCCTCATACGTTATAAAAAAATATATTGACAAAATATAAATGTTAGGGGTGGACAACCCTTATCACTTAGGGGTATGAAAAATAGATAGTACCTTATTCTCAGACCTATTGAATATGCATATAAAATTTCATAAAAATAAAAAATGTTATTGACTATCTACTAAATATGTTGATGAAACAACGACTATTTAATCTATAATAATATTATCAATGCAAAAGTATGTCACCTTTTGTTTAATAAATGTACCATAGGGTACGGTATTATGTACGAAGTATTAAGTACTTATTAGTGTCATATCTATGGGCTTTTTACATGCCTACTAAATTGTGTAGAAAACAACATTTAGCGTAGTAGTTTGCTACCCTGAATTACGAGGTTGTGAGTTCAAATCTGGCTGGCAAGAAAATCAATTTATATTTCTAACTGACTGTTCAGTGACGAAACGCCGATATAAAACCAAAAGATAAATAAATCGAGTGACGGTGGATTCCAAAGATACCGAGGAAAATGTAAACATGTTAACTGTTGCGTACATCACAAGAAATATTTGGCTAAAGTTTCGACAGTATCTACTGATGTTCATGTAACAAAAAATGGTGGTTCCTACTTAGGAGCAACGGTTAATAATGAACTAGACACCGCTCGACTTCTATGGTGTACCAATTTCCATATTTCAAAACGATCCGAACCTTAAGAATAACTATTATTGTGAGAACATTGACAAGAATCTTTATGGAATAAAAAAAGTGCTCTTTTTAATTTAATAAACGCAATGGTTTGATATTTTACATTGTTTTCTGAGTTTACAACTGTGCTTAGTCTTATTACGACTTGCTCGCTAAAGATTGCGCATGGGGAAATTAAATTTTTAATGGGTTCTCAATGGTGGATAGAGCAATAAAACTACGTCCGGAGACAAAGAACTAGAAGTGAGGTCTGAACTAATTAAATGAATCCCTACGTCTTTATACATAGAGTATTTCTCATGCAGTAAAGCACTTTCTAAATTGCTCTCTTTTACTTTATTGTTTTATATTGTCCGTAATAAATGGATCATTTACCGAAAACAGAAATTAAGTGATATTTGCGGTTGATGAAATACACCTAAATTCTAAAGTGTGTATGTGTATATGTATATATCTTACCTTTTCGCGACTGAAACTGGAAATGGTTCGTAATGAAATTGGACGTGAAGATAGATAGATTCAATTAAATCACAATGATCTATATCAGAGAAGTAGATAAGATAAGGTCTCATTTTTTTATGTAATTGGAATATCAAACCATCTAGCGGTCTCCTGATGGCAAACAGTAACCGTCGCCTTTATACATAAACAGCATTACGTACACTATATACGAGTACGTTGTGTATACTAAACTGTACTGTAGACCAAACCAAGCGGAGCTTATGGATACTTAACAAATAATGCATATATTTTTTTTAATAAATAGCTGTACCTATTACTTTACTATATATTAGTACATACTTTCAAAATATAGTAAAATAACCAATTCATAAAAAACCACTAGCGAATACAATAGTTTCTAGTGTGAAAATTAAACCTGCAACAACAAAATAAAGCAGTATATTGATTATTATTAAACCAAAAAAGTTATTAACAGTCATCAGTTGTAATTAAATTGACACAAGAAAACAGAAATCAGAGTTATTGCTACTTTTACCTCAATAGATAGATAAATAACATACACCATAAAATACTTAAACATAACGAGTAAGTTCCAAAAACAAACAGTACATCTCTTGAGCCTATGGGAATAAAAAGGTATAAAAATATCGTTTTTAGAATACTCGAGTAAAGAAGTTTATTCGGAAGATACAAAATAAATGATGATATTGTAGTTATGTTGTTGGTCGTTTACTTTCGTAAATAGTTTACTCCTTAGAATGTTGTTCGATACAGAAAGAGATTGAAATGTAATCACGTTTGATAGTCATGTGATTGTATCATCTAAAGTTGTAGACTCCGAGGATCTGACCCACGTCCATCCACGGTGCGTTACGGACTTTTTATTGTTTACCCAATAATGCTGTGAGATTCGTAAAAAACTTTTAAATTGAATTTAGAACGTGACTTTTATATTTTATGACATTGGAAGTAAAGTTATATTATATTATAAATGAATATCCAACCGATGAAAAATTGTTATAGATAGGTAGAGTAGACGATGCACATAGCTCAATTTGCGTAGAAACTAAACCAACCACTGCTAAACTATGTACTTGTTTGGATGTCAAAGGTTTGTGAATAATTTGTAGTATTTCAGGACACTGCCCGCGGGAAATGCAGTTCATACTTACTTACTCATACCGTAAATAGCTTTCACAAATTACATAAAACAAATAAAATAAATTACCAAAATAAAACATACAAAATCAAATCTCTACTCTTTATAATATTAGTTTAGATTACGTTAACTGTATCTCATTTTATAAATCTTTTACAGTAAACTTTTTTTGATATAATATTTATGATTGAATTCTAAATCGAATACATATTGTTGCCCTAATTTTAGAATAAATTTTTAAACACCGAGTAGGAGTATTTACTTGTATTATATAAAATAGTAGAAAGCGGAAGAAAAAAACCTCATCTATTGCAGTCATGTTATATACAGATTTAATATCTTCTAACTGTATGAAATATATGCTATACTTTTCATTGTTCTAAAACTTTTCCGACGTATTTTTAATGTATTATAGTAAACATTCATAATACGTCGGAAAATATTTAATATATTAATTAAGTATACCGTAATATTTATATATATATACGTATACTTATTTTGCAAATACCTACATTATTGCATTATCAATAATGTAGGTATATGCAACAAACAATTGTAGGTTAATAATTCATGGCATTACTGTTTTACATAAAACACATTGGTCTATAAATAAACAATAAGAATACGAATACACTATTTATAAATATTTACTATTTGTAATACAAACCGAAAACCTAATAGATATACATAGGTTGTCAAATTTTATATATATATATGCATATAGCCAATTAATGTTTTGTCTTGTACAGTTACGACTATTATCATTGATGAGTCCGAAGCATTGTTAACTGTCGTTGTTGCGGTAAAAGCTATTGGACATGTCCATAATTCGCTCGGTCTATTTTGAATTGGATTCAAGTGGCAGATTGCAAGCCTACCCCCGTCTCTCTCTTTTTTGTATCGGTCAAATTAGAACACTAGCTTGTACTTGAAGGTAGTAAACTACTAGGCCACTAAGCTCTCTTGTCTGAAATTTGAAAAAACTAGTCTACAAGTCTACATATCTTATTCGTATTGCATCAAAAATGTTACTTTTACTTTCGATACATGCCGAACGAGTCCCCCGAGTTCTCGAGATAACTTTTCCTTACTGATTTTCTACTTTATCTCCATCATGAAAAGGGACTCAATGGCGATGGGAATTTATAGAACAGTAGGTTGCTTTTTTATCTAGTACATCTAAGTATTTCATTAGTTTAATTCTTTTTGTAAGCTGTATAAAATCAGAGGTCTTTTCTGTAGATTATTAATAATAATTACTAATAAAGACTAACCGATTTGAGGTTAAACATAATTATTCTTTTTATTATTGGAATAATTTTGGTATATGCATAGTACCATAAATCAAATATCATGAAAATAATTGCGCCATAGGCCCTTCAACACTTAATCTATGTATTTTTATCAATACTCACATATGATTTAGGATAGTCTTTTACATATTTATATTATTTATTTTCTTATTACACACAATTCCGTTATATAAGTTTCCTAAATATTGCATAAAGTATATTATTTTAGATACTATAACATAATATGGATTTAATATATAAATACTTGCCTTGTGTCTAGTCTTGTAAATATGATTCATACTCTTTTTGAGTTCTTGCATTTTCTCTGGACCAACAACCCCCTTATTTTATAAATCCAGCTACTATCTTTCGTATATATTTTAGCCGAGTTTATTTTTTATACAAGTAAGGTAGCAACAAGCCAAAATATAACGCAATTGCTAAACACGTACGTATAGTCCAAGATTGCTTGCATTAACAGAGTTCATGAATTAACCCTTTTAAAAAACTCAATATTTAATCTAATTTGCCGCCCAAGTCACACTCTTTAAAATAGATAATTTCATATCCATTTTTCAGGTTGATACCAAATTCTTTGTGTAGTTATTATATTGTTTTATTAGAGATGAGTCGTATGATTTCATTTTTGGTGCCACCAAAATAAAATAATTTCCTGCGCATCCGCATCGACGGTTCTATTTCGATTTCTATAAATAAATAAGACAATTTACAAGGAAGAGAAGTGTTATTGATTAAGATTGTAAACTGCAATAATATACATATAACTGAACTAACATGTGTAATATATATATATATGTATATGTATATTGACATTAATTTTACAGTATGTATATTATTTTAATTTCCACCAGATTATTCTTCAAAAATTGATGTTATGGCATTATTAAAAAAAACAAGAAAGAACGATATAGAATACCTACTTTAATAAAAATACTACCCATCTTTAATCCAAAAGGGGTCGTATGCCGTGTGATTTCTCCGAGAGTGATCCATAAAAATTCAATTAGCCGTGAGTTGACCGGGACGCCCTCCAATGACCAAAGGTTTCATTACTCTCGCATTTGGGAAGCTACAATATTTTTTGCACTCACACAATTTTCCTTTTACAAAAAATCGACTTTGGAAGGTTAATGGGCACCCTAGCCATCGACATCGGCCTAGCCGCATCCAATTTACCTCCTGTCGCGTCGAGACATTTTCAAACTATTTAAGCCTAAGTGTCTATTATCCGAACGGGAAGAAATATGTTTGGTAAGGATCAAAGGATACAGGCGAGTTAGTATAGGTCTGTTTAAGTAGAAAGCTACTGTTCCGATGTAAATATGAACTTCTAAAATTATAATAATGAATAACCAGGAAACGTCTATTAAATAAATAAATCCAAATTTGTCTTGTACAAACATTTAAATTAGTAGCAATGCATGCGAGAATTACATCCGAGTTTGTACGCGAAAGCACAAAATACAAATAATAAGTCTGCTCCTACAAATAATAAGCAGACTTATTATAGAGAAAATAATTTTCCTTTGTGTTAGTTGGATATCTACTTGCATGTATACGTTTACGTTATATGTATGCCATTATGGTCTATAAACGCATACCGCCTCGACTGTTATTTCCGTTTGTATTCAGAGATATTTTAAATTGAATAATGTCATGGTGAAAAATATGTCCATATTTCGCTTATATATATTTGAGTACAACATGGCAGGGGCGAACCTAACGCCGTCTCTTGTATTTTTTTTTTTGTTATGTCAGTGAATCTTTCAGTGGACAGTTAGAAATATAAATTGACACACATCGTTTTTTGTCTGGTGGCGGTAAGTTTTTAACTTACAATCTTTTGGGTGTAGGTATATCAGGACATTAAACCATTAGCCTACGACGCTTTCAATTGTAATATACATAGCACTTAATTCCGTTATTTATATTATGAAAAATACATATTTATATATGAAAGATTCTCCATCGGCTGAGGAGTCCATAAATTAAAAATCAAGGAAAAATGGAGCTTTGTAGCGATGAGGTACAAACGGATGGTTGTAGTATACATAATATGATAATTCAAGTATTTCTTTGAATTATATTTTAAAATGGCAAATAACCTGATGTTACAGGGTAACCGTCATCTATATGCATCACATATATGACACCTGCAACATACTCATGCGTTGTGATTCTTGAGGACTAATACTATATCATGTTTCTTATTTTATACACGGCTTGCAACGCACTTGGCTACTCAAATAGACGACACAGAGGTACCCATGCAAGCAATTTTTAAAGTGTGGGTCTGATAAGACCTATAAATTTGAACTAAATATCAGGGTTTCATTTAATTACTAGGTGTTAAATTAATTGTAAGTGTATTTACTAAGTAAACCGATTATGCAATATGTCTCAAATAATTTTGCAGATACCATTGCAAAACTTTGTTTCTATATTTACAATGTTTTGTAATATTCAGAATTGTCCTCAAAAAATAACGTAATAGATACAATTATCAGGAATCATTAAACTGAATAAAAATTGACAGATAATTAGTTATACACCTTTTCAAGTAAGTGGAACATTTATTTATATAAAAAGTTAACTCGTTAATTAAATTAGTCAGAAAAGTTCTATAACAGAATCGTCAATTCCAAACTTTTAAATTCGTTTCGTTTTAACCGACTTCAAAAAGAAATAGAGGAAAGATTATTAATTAAATTGAGTGTTTTTGTTGTACCTATCTCATATATTATATCTCCTGCATATGCGTATTTACTTAAATAATAATTTGTTTTCTATGATTGTTCGTTCCATACCAAAAAAGTCACCGGTGGTCAGTCGCAGGTACTCTGAAGTTACTATTTTTACTTTTTGTATCCAATATACCGCTCTTAGGGTTGTATAAAATAAAAAACAAACTTCGTATTATATTAATCTTTTTATTAACAATAAAATGAATCGTGTGCGATACATAATTGAATTTCCAATTTAGATGCACAAGCCGGTTACTGCAGAAAACTACCGAACCACGTTCCAATCTCTCTGATACTTGCTCACCGCATTTAATAAAAGTCTGATCCTTGTGAAGGTAAAGTAATAATACTTATGAACCGAATTATAGTTTCTCTTATATGGACCAGCAACACTGACTAGTAGGTATTTTTACTTCATTTGGTAAATGTTTGAATTTTTTTAGATACATTAATACTATTACTATATTGCATTAAATAAATTTTTGTTCATTGCAGTAGTAATGAACAAAATGAGTGATCTTAATTGTTTGTTCTAATAAAACTTACTTACTTAGTTACTTATCTGCAATGTGTACGATTTAATGTGTATTCTTTTTAGTTACAATGTATGCGCGAGCAAGTTAGTTTGTAAATAAAGTTAATGGAAAAACTGTTGTGACTGGAATTAATATGTAGAATTTCCTACATACCTACTTCCTCGCTCGCTTTATCTGTAAATATTGTAATTTCTGTATTTTAAAATACATTCACCAAGATCTCGTCATGTTGCTGATCCAATAAAGTGTGTACAGAATAATATACCTACATAGTTACTATGATAAAAAGCACTTGCATTTTCGTTTTATATTCAATTGCATAATGCATCTCTCTTACCATTTTATAATCGAGAAATATGTTAGAAGAAAATTTTCTGGAATATATAACAATAAATAAATATTTTATTTACAGTTAAAAATTTTATCGCCTATCTATTACATTTCGGGCGTTTGTATGATAGAACTGAGTCGTTGGACGAACTGAATCTTTACAGATTATAACTATTATATATATATAATATATACTTCTAGTAACAGATTGAGAGACGGTGACAGATGAAGAATTATGTATTAAGTATATAAAATATATTATTCAAAATGCATATATATGTACAGTGTCGATTTAAAACTGTAACTAATTGAGGTGTTACTTAATTAATTTGAATAAACACAAATATAACGTTCCTGGTAGCCAATATAAATATTCCGATCTGAACGATAATCCACCAAACTTTACATTACTTTATCAAACTCAAATTAGTAGTCCCATCAAACTTAAAGTAGTATTGTTTGGACGGGTCGAATAAAAGTCTGGAACAAGAATATCAAAATAATAATGTTCCTATTAGAAAACAATCAAACTTCGAATTTGCCATTTCATAACAGCTATATTAGTTGTTGTTTCTGCATATAAATAGTAAATAATTAGTCGTAAAACTATGGGGCATTCTGTAATAAGTTATCTACTGAACCTTATTACTGAATGTCCCATACTTTTATGAATGTGTGTTCTATGTAAAGCAAGACAGGTCACAGTTATTATGTAACATAATTTTTTATTAATAAAATTATGGAAATAGATTAAATTAATGAAATTTGTATTTTTGAAGTAATACCTGCCAATTAGAGAGACAGAGAGTCATCAAGTTTCCTATTCTTAGTTAGATTATTGTATCGTTTCATATAGAAAAGTTCTTCTAAAATCGACACCGTTTGTATATATATGTATATATATTTACATACCAACAGAAAGTAACTACACGTGTCATGTTTACCATAAAAACAAAATATAAATCCTTTTCTTGCCGACTTTCCCATATCCGTCAACACTTCACATCGGTTAACTCGTGGCTTTTAAATCAATATCATATCAATGAAAACAGCTTATAAACACGTATCGTATATATCAGAATAAATATTTACAATTTACTTACTGCTGAATTTACTTATGTCTTCACATTTTGGTACTTTGACTTTGTCATATATTATAATAATATTAGAGCACAATAAATTACTCAATCAAATGAATTCCAAAGCTTTAACAATAAAATTCACTTATGTAGACACATGAATGTCACGTAACGATCTCGTAAACAAACTAGGTGAATAGAAAGGATATTAAGTACAAAACATTCTTTAGTCACTTGGTAATATCTTTACATTAAAACGTTTTGTTTTATCTACTTATATCTTATTTGGCAGTAGTGATTTTTAAATTACCAAAACTGACTTAAGTATCAGTTTTAAGCTACGTTCCTTAATACAAAGGTAATAATTCACTTTTATATATAACAAGTTACAACATACTATGGTCGATTTATGTTATTACAATGGGCAAAACTGCATCAGAATGTCATATTTCACGAATATACTTAGATTATACCAAATTTATTGACGAAGAAAGAACTATATCCTAAACTGTTTTAATAATAACAAAGGATCAACTGAAATGTAATTATAAAAAACTTGATCAAGTCTTCCTGGATTTTATTATAATTAAAGCTCAAATTGAATGGATATAGAAACATATCCATTCCTCTATTCATGAGTTAACGCAAAAATCTTATCCTTAACACATTCACTTTAGCCACATATTTGGCACATAGTTTTATTTAGTGATTATACGATATAGGATAACTTTTGTACACAAACTTCAATAAATGAGAACAAATTGCTACTACATATTGAAACAAAAACAATGTCACGTATTATTAATATAATTATAAATAAATGCAACTGTTGTAAACTCAGCCATTGTATAAACTAAACGCAGGTAAAATAATGTAGACACGAGGTATGCACAACATACAGCCGCTAATGTATTAACCAAACAGACGCCCTTTAGGACTAAATATGCACGAACATATCAAATGCGGCTGGACTATGTACCTCACTTGCTAACAACTCTAGATTGAAACAGATTGATACCGACTGTTTTGTAAGTACCATTGGAAAACTGTGGTAAAACTGTTACTTTCAATATCTTTGCAGCTAATGATCACATAATCCAACCGGTGATTTATCGAAGGTAGGCGCATCAGCACCGACACGCCGCGCGATCACGCTCATCACGCACTCCACACTCCTCGATGTATCTAAACAATTTAATTTTAAGATAATATTGTCTTGGCAAAATCTCACTCCACGAGACTCGTCAAATATTAGCGAGTCGTATATACTACGTATATATAAATTTGATAAAGTTAATTCGTATTTAAATATTCCATAATAATATTATTCATCATAAAAACACTACGTCTTGATTGTACATTCGAAGTTCACACAAGTCACTAGAGTAGAATAACGGCTAGTGGCCCATGCGGGCACGGCGGCGGCTACAGGGGGTCACTGGGGGTCACAGGGAGATGCTGGGGATTTCAGCACACGGCGGAGGACTGCAGCACAGGCAAGGGGGGCAGCGGCCGCGAGGGCTCGGGTGAGGCGCGCTGTTAAATGATGCTCTCGCGGTTCCGCTCATTCTCCTCCTGCGAGCTTAGTGAACTGCCACCACAGATCTGCATTTCAATTTCTTGCAGCCTGTGCAAATTTAACACCTCGTTAAATATAGCAAACTCTATATAAAGAATGTTTACAAATAAGTACATTTACTTCCTTAAAAAACTTATTATAAACAGTGACAGCTAAGACGAACTAATATAGACGAGGTAAAATGTCTACATATCATAGACAATATGTAATTTCACTGCCTTATCTTACCCTTCAACTGAAACTGTTACACTTAACTGGACTTAGTTTACCTTACTTTAGGTAAGTCTATGGTTCTATGGTGGGTTCAATGCCTCGCACCATGCAAATATTTGTATTCATTAGTATGATACTAAAATATTCTGGGTGATCTCTATGTACATATATTATGTACGCATTTATAAAAAAAAACTGTATTTAAATATTTAGATATGTTGAATAGTTGTTTACGAAATTTAGGAATCCTCCCACCTCATATCACCTAGCGTCGTAGTTAATATATGAATAGACCCTACTATAATAGTAGTAGTTTAACTTTTTTTTATAAATAGCTAAATACCTCTGGTCAACTTCCCATTGTTGTTGACTGAGCTTAGCAGACATCGCGGCGTTTTCCGTTTCGACAGTGTACAATCGCTCGCGCAACCGTTTAATCTCGCACTCGAGAGCATCGTGCGAGTCGAGGAGTACTCGTGGCGCCATGCTGACCGCCGCCACGCTACCACCACCCGCGGCGCTGCTGCGGGCACTAGATGCACATGACGCTACAGGGGATGCTACACGAAGAGGACTTACTGACGAACTGTAAGCAAATATATTATCGAATATTTTGTCAACACCGGAAGTGTACTACCGGACTGTATATGCTGACGGTATACTGCCTGATGTAATTTGGAATTCATCATTGGGTTTAAGGTAAGAAATGTATATACCTACCTACTATGTTTGTGATGGGTCGAAAACAAGCCGAAATTCATTTAGAATACTTAAGAAAATGAATCGCTTTCACAAAGAAACAAAACTTCATATAAAGGATATCCTTTATATGGAGTTATATTTATTTATTGTATATGAATTTGGAATGAGGAACATGCTGACGGACCATCTTACAGTATGTGATAACCGTCGCTTATATATAGTACCACGGATATCACGTCATCATGTGACAGCTGTGCTACAATCCTACGTTGTTTTTCCAGAGTACTACAATGACATACTTTTTATCTCCTAATTTGTAACATATTACAAAATTAACATCCTTATAAAAAAGGAAAATAGTAGATATATCATAAATTGTGCAGCAAAATTACTATAAATTTCGGTTTACAGTTTAAACATGACATTTTAGACGTGTTTATTCTGTTATGAAGCTCCCAGCTTATCAGAATATTTAGTTCAGACACTGCAGTGCAACAAACCGCGAGATAAAGCAGGTTGAATTGTGTCATGACATTTTAAGCAAATATGAATAAATAATATTTTTAAAATGACGTAAACTTCAGAATTTCTTATGTAAGTTGAATTTTAATAGCTAATTCAGATGAACATAAAACTTAGTAACGATTAATAAAATAAACTACATCAGGCGAGCTATATAATTGTTATTAAATTGACTCCCAAAATTTTTTAATTTAATAAAAATAACATTAGGAAAAAATAGAGTTATATTTTATGATATAAATATACAACTTTGTCGTATATTCATCGTATTAGGGTAATCAAAGTCACATTTTCATAGAATTGAAAGTGGTAAATAGGAATTGTTTCGGTGTATGACAATCAACAAATTAACGAATAATGCAATCATTTCTAGACTTTGGTATGAATGCTTTCCTACCTATTCTTTCATAGTATAAGAAACTCGGTACCTATAAAGCTGGTCCCGGTAGGAAGGCGGGTGTGAAGGGTGCATCGGCAGTGGTGCCTGTGCAGGTGGGAGCTGCATCTCCTCAATAGGCACTCGCCCGCTCGTCTCGACGAGCCCAGGCGTAGATTGGCAGCGGCCCATTGCAACTGCAATCGTATAGCCGTTTCAATACAGGTTACCTCATAAAGTTATAAAAAATTCTTTTGCTTCATGTATCTATCTGCACACCCGATTCCGTAAGGGATAAGCATAGATTTTTCTTATTTCCTAGAACACAAACTTCGCTTAATACCTCAAGTAAGTATAATGTAAATTTTGTTAAAAAAGAAACTGACTAGTATTATTTATAATATTATGTGACCTACATAAACATTCTTTGCTACCTAAATAATAATATAACTAATATAACTGGTGAGTTTTACCACACATCAAAGCATAAATATCAAGATTGATGACAAAAATCCCTTTTAGCGAATATTCCATTCAATCAAATAACCATTGTTGATGAATTCAGGATCTGATCATTCAGATTCGATTGAGATCCTGATTAATTACTAAAATATAATCTTACACTAAATAGTTAGTAATACTAATCGTTAGGACCTAATTGTTACGTATGTATTTTAGAGAACATATATTTTTAATAATTTGCACCAGTTTCAAATGGTAAGCAAACTGGAATCATATCTGTTGTACCTTTTTCTAAGGGTGCTTTCTTATACTTCTCAAGTCTCTTGACAGCGATAGCCTCTAGGCGAACCCTCGCTGCGGGGTACTCCTTGAGCACGTCCCACATGTCCTTCTTGCTGAGCACGAACAGATCCGAATACCCGACGGACCGCACCGATGCTGTCCGCCGGTTTCCTGTCGACGTGTCATACACACACTCCGTGCCAACCGGTGTTCGGCCCACTACGCTTATGAACTTTTCTGGCTTTTAATTATATAACATGAAATTGTTATCTGTTACTTAAATTTTTACTGAATTTTTTGTATTCTTAATAAACCAGAAAAGATCATAAGCATATTTAAAAGGAAGACCGAAAACACCGGTGGCGGGGCACACATATGGGAGGTACTTATATTAAAGATTAGTAGGAGATATAGATTAAGCTGATTTAGGAGAAAGTTTAATTAATGCTACCTTAATTTAGAGAGCAGGGTGGAATACGTATACCAGTCCGGAGCCAAATCACGTCGTAATTTAAAAATAATAATGGATTTCAAAATAACCATAAGAAGCCATTTCTATTGAGTTCCGAATATGTGCTTCATTACAAAGACAAAGCGTTTAAAGTAGACACAAAAATTAGTATAAGTATAAACTATTTTGATTTCGTAAAGAACGAAGCAGTTCTACAAGATCAAATGCGCATATTAAGTTAGATTAAAATAAAAATAATTTTTTGGAACTGAACCGATAGTATGGCGACAGATTTCGAATTAAATAGGTAAATAGTACACTTAATAATAATAGGGTTTCATGCACCAAGAGGTCACGCCAAAAATGAGGTAATCAGGGAGGATGCAAAGCGATCGGGGACACTGCCTTCAATACAACCAAAGGAGAACATAAGACGAGAACGAAACACAAGACACTAGACGCTACAAAATCCTGGAAGAGGATATCTAACAAGAAGCCAATAAAATCGAAAGTCAAATAAACCAATGTTACAGCTTACCGTGTCGGTACGATTAC
The DNA here is from genome assembly GCF_030625045.1 of Achroia grisella. NCBI lineage: Eukaryota > Metazoa > Arthropoda > Insecta > Lepidoptera > Pyralidae > Achroia > Achroia grisella. Next base: position 2,950,816 of record NW_026712841.1, read on the forward strand.
TTCTTGTTGTAATGTTAGTCAAAATTTCATCCAAAAAATACAAATATAAACTGAAATAATTAAAACAATAGCCACAAATGCGAAATATCATAGTAATGAAATCAATTAAAATGTAAAGGCATTCCCTATTAATTTTAAACAAAGCGACGTTACCGCGAGTGGGTGGCCATGTTGTTGTAGACTGTCTGTTAGGAATAAGGAATAGTAAAATAGTCAACAACATGATCACAAAGCAGTGACGACGGCGATCAAGTATGATGTCCCAAAACCTGTTGTTAGTGTCGTGGCCGCTCCCTCGGCCTGATTGCAGCGTCTCCTCGAAACGTTTGCTTATATCGAAACTTTTTAAGATAGTAATAAAGTAGAATAATAATGGCGTGGCGTCTCGGGCCGTGGCGATATTTACCAAGTTGTTTACCTGCCGTGCCCATGTTCAGAATGGAAATTTCGCCAAAATAAGAACCCGCCTTGAGTGTTGCTAGCACCGTCTTGCCGTTATCGCCTACCACCTGCAGTTTCCCTCGATTCACTATATACATTTCCTTGCCAACTTCGCCTGAGGACAATACGTTTATTATCATAATTTCGTATTATAAATATCACTCCCATAAACAACCCCCTTATTCATGAAAACGACAGTTGTGTAATAAACCTATTTAAGTGACTTTATCTCTTTCCTTCGTGCTATTTCTTTAATTTCAGTGTATGTGACGACACTTTTAGTTCAAATGGCTTTATTGGAGACTAGGTACTAGGTATTAGGTACTACTATATTGTTATACAACAAGTATTAACAGCTCCTACCAGGAGTTATACCAGGTCAATCAATCCTCCTATTATGTACTACAGGTTACCTATATAAGTTTCATATAATTACACGTATTCGAATTCCACAGATATATACATAATATAGAACGTTAAATATGAATATAAAATGAGATTTTATAATAATATCACAAACCTTTCCTGCAGATATAATCTCCCGGTGAAAATAGAACAGGCCGAAGTCTTAACACCAGCTCGCACAGAAATCCCGCTTCCGTATTTTGGAAGATTTCCACCCTGCAAATGGGCATAATGTTATAATATACTTAATAGAATATTCAACGAAGATGACACCCATACGTGGCCAAAAATGTTCCTCGATAATCGTAATATAACGTGTACACACATTCTAAACTGAGTAGGTATACAGGATTCAGCTAAAAACAGAAAACTCGGAAGAGCCATTTGGCGACAGAAATTTACGGATCGTATAAACGAACACTTTTGCATAATTCATGGACGTAAAAAGCGAATGTTTCTCTTTTTAATTATACAACACGGGATATTAAGCTCGAACTGCCATGCTGCATTAATGTGGCTTGTATTGTGTACACTATCACAAAAGTCGCCGTCTTGATGTTTTAGGTTATCTTTTCATAATATCATAAAGAATGGAGGTTTTTTGTATGTGATTTTGGCTGAAGTTCTGCTATTTGTACATATCTTTTTTCATCATTTTTGAGATCACTTTTGGTACATCTAATAGATCCAATGAGGATTCTTCATAATGTATCTATGCATGAATATCAAACGACATTCGTTTGATTATATATTCGTTCATGATAGCCTAGAAGAGTGGAACTCGCAATCAATCCGTTAAATATTTACTAATCGAAGAAAACATACAAAATCATTTTTTTAATAAGGGGTGGAAGGGTCTTCTAAAAGAGGAATGTTTATCAGTTTTAGTTGAAAACATACTACACAATACCTATATTGTGTAGTATGTTTTCAACTAAAACTGGTCCGGCGTCCTAGTGCAAGCAAATGTGCCTACACTTGCATTCACTTGTGACAAGGACACCGGATCTTCCTCGTTTTATCTCATTCGTGCGGTAGCCATTTAAGCAAGTTTAGATAGTAACATTGATATATTCGTTAGGAGTTTATATACACCTTCAGCTCTCTAAGCTTTGACTCTCCTTAGGCAAAGGAAATTAAGTGCAATATCATTAAATAACAAAACTAACTAGCATTCTTCAATGTAGATAGATAGATAGAAATATCAATTTATATTCATTATAATTAATTTTATGCTGATTATTTATAATATTTTCTTTCATTATTACGTAATACATTTAAAAATAGTAATATCGTCGTCATATTTTTTATAGTTTATTACTTTCATCAAATCGTCATAGTTATTAAAATAAATATGAAATGGTAATGGTTTATACCGTTACCTGCCTACCAATGAGAAGAAAGTCATGTGATTGTGCCTAGGTAAACGTAGCTTTTTGGATGGAGAATAATATGGACTATCATTAATCTCATACACTCGCGGGTAAAATCTAGTATCGCTATAAATGTAACATTTTAATTACACCAGAAGTAAAACAATCCTTTGCTCTACTTTACAACATGTACGTAGTGTGAATGTTCTATACGTTATTATAAGATTTTCCTCTGCAAAGCTATTATCTAAAACATTGGTGTGAGCATAAATACTACTTTCATTTATTACCAAGATATATGAGTAGCTCTAATTTTGTATATAGGTAATATTTAAATATTTTGTTTTAATGCGATTTCTAAATAAAGATAGGTAATGCAATTCGAATACACGAATGAGTATCTTCTCATTTAGTTTAAAAAGTAATCACATTCTTATTTAATAAATTGTTGTATACTATAAGAAAAAATATTAAAATATAGTAATTTCACAATTATTTCATACTGCACTTTTTCGCATTTCTCAGATAGGTACGCAGTTGTATTTTTTTAATTAAATAACTGTAAAAGTAGAATAATTAGAACTAGTGGTCGCTTAGTGATCGAAAATAGACCATAACTAATTTCAATTATAAGCATCAACATGTTAAGGTATTAATATAAAGATTACTTTGTTAACAGACCGAGACAAACATCGATTCGCTGATTTAACAATTAACAATATTTGACATTGAAGTTTTGTTATTAGTCATGTAATGTAATGGCAGTGTGTATAATTGTTTTTTTATTACTTTAGATTAGATTTATGATTTAGATTTAGATTCTGCACTCCTTCTCCATATAACTATAAGTGTGCGAAATTTCATACTCTGTCCGCTCAATTTTCATAAAAATAGGTCCAAACTTTTTATATATTGATACGTATATTGATATACAGGGTTTTATTATAGCGGATTCGAACTGGTTAGCCAGTAATTTTAAACTTTAATGAAAACAAAGTATGTATATTCGAAGTTGAAATTTTCAACAATGCATTACGAGCGCATGCATTTATAAATATTTAAGAGATTGCTTCTGAGAATTATTAAAATATGCAATTTGACTATCTACTTATTATTCAGTGTCTAAAAACATTAGTGTTATTAGATGTTGTTTGGTTTTGACACCATATCAACCAAGCATTCCATTTTAATTTACATCATGTAAATATGTATATTAGTAATGCAACTTTAGGTATCTTTAGCATAAACGAAATATCTCACTTGTAAAAGTATACATTTAAGGAGATAAAAACCATCACTCCTAAGTCCACTCCATCTACTCCTTCAATTTTTATACCTCACGGGTCTAGGCAGCCAACTTTGAAAAAGAGCGAGGACAATAGATATATGTAGGTGGAAATGCCACAGGCACGTGATACCCCAAAACCCCAATAAAAAAAATAGGTACCTTTTTAAAGTATCCAAGTGGACATTTATAGCAATCTCTGCCTTAAGTTTATCTGGTAAGCAAGAAACCGCCTTCTCCTCGTCGGAACACTTCTGCGTGAGCCACAGGTAATCAAACCACTTAATCACCTTTACTTGCAAGTGGGTTGGCACCCGGCGCATTCGCATATACGTCTTCACTCCATCCAGTTTCGCTGTAACAAGATTAAATCAATTGCAAACTTATTCATTTGAAATAAAACAATACATCTGTGATGATAGAATTGAAATGTAATAATATTACTTCGAATGAGTAGGTGTTATTTTGTAATCTATATTTATTATTTATATTATAGGACATTGTCATTCATTATATTGATATATAAAAAATAACATTAAGGTTTTACATAATTATAATATTGTGAGTGTTTATATTAAATAAATAAGTAATCCTGAACTATTAACACAGTGCCATCTAGTTCCACAGTAAGCAGAGCTTGTGTAATGGTAGTACCCATTACACAACTAATATAAATACACAGATATTTTTGTGTAAATACACCCAAACCGATAGTAACCATCATACTCATGAATACAAATGTTTGCACCGTGCGAGGAATCAAACCCGCGACCATTACAAGTAAAGCGGTGTGCTAAACCGCTAGACCACCGACGCCGCGTCATCAAGTGTATTCGTCGTATATTGCCATGCCCTTTCAGGGCGTAACAAAATAGTTATAAAAACTTAACCACACTGTGTATGTAAGTACTTTATATTTAGTGATACTGCAATAAATAAATAAAATAAGACATAAAACCTTGGTACAGAAATTACTTGACCGCCGCGCCGTGATGATAAAAACTATTACCTTTTTTATATTTACATATCGTAAAACCATAACAAGGTGAAAACCGTTTGTTTATCTGTTTGTGTTTAAAGATTTTACATAAATAAACCTTGAAGAATTAGAACAAAATTTTAAAATAATATGTTATCAAATAATAATACTAATATAAACTTTATTCATAAATGTACGGTACAATTAAATATAGTTAGCCCTTGCTTTCGATATAAATGAATCTGTGCCACGAAAGCCGGTTCCCTCCAACATTCTGTAAACATTTTTGGTACATGTACAAATATCGTTATATACCTTAATAAAACCTGAGAATAATACCTCCCAAAGGAGAAAATAATACTTTATAAATATATTAATATTTATAGTTCCAAATATATTTATTTTTAGAAATAACTACTGGCAGGAAATAGGCATCATTTTAAATGTCATGTATGTACTGCGAAGATGAAAATGCCAATCACGCCATGATAGGTTTCTACCAAGACGCTTCAAATAGCAACTGTTTATAACTCTACTATAATAGTTCCATAAATAAAATGTAGAAGGTTTTTATGTATCTATTCCTACAATTTCTTAGAAGTAGATTAATTGATTGATTAAATATTTATTACCAACATTAGATAAGATAGAGTAGCTATTTCAGCTGTTGCTGATATAAGCACAACCTCAATGAGGTGAACCTATATTAGCGTTGGATTTCAGGCAGCTTCCATTACTCATCAAAAAGAACATTACAGACTTACGGGTTTCTCAATTTCACTCATTACATATAAATATAATATAATTTCGAGTTCTGACTGTATAAAAAGGAACTTAAAGAAAGTAAGTAATGCTTTATATCTAAAATATACGTCTACTATCAAAGTGTATCAAAGTGTAGTCTATCACGTTTGGTGATAGACTACACTTTGATACACTTTGACGAGAAAGACATTAAAATCTTAAGCATTTTTGTCATTGATACACTTTAAGCCATCTGCACACATTTATTTCTACTGGCAAGGACTGTGATTTTCAATGACTATAATTAATTTATTGTATCTTTCTTTTTGGAATATTCAATCTAAATCCATTATGTTAGTCCATATTTATGCCAGAGTTATGCAAATACTCTCCGAAATTAATTCTAATATTATGAACTTTGTATAATACGCAGTTCCTACTTAATTCAAACGGAGCCTTCCACCTTGCGAATTATGCATTGTGAATTGTGAAACAGATCTAATATAAACCTAGTGACAAACTTTGAGCAGGTCTGTTGCTTTTCATAAACGTGATAATAGTTATTTTCCGTTAAATAAAAACTTTAAAATGAGATATGGCAGTTAAGTTACTACAAGTTACAAGTTTGTATAATACATAATATTAGTTATTATATTTTACATTATATACATTATATAATAACTTCGCCATTGTTACTATATTTGACTAGACAGATCGTCAGTTTATTTGTCAATATAGAGGCTAATTACAACTTTATTTGAACTTACTATTAAAAAACATTGATAAAATTAAATAATAACTTAACGTTCGTAAAATTATATTTTCTTATGCATTTTAGCTACTCATTTCATGCTTACACAAACTCTTAAATCCATGTTCAGATGATTCACACAGTCAACCATGGTAAGTCAAATTTGATTTATGTAAGTAAACGTCGTTTTAACATTTATAAATAAGATTTTTAGTAACGGAACATGTAAATGATTATAAATGTAGAATAATAATGGTGGTAAATTTACAGTTGATATTGAATATAAATACTCCATATTTGTATAAGTGAACCTATCATATATTATCTAAGTATATTCGCGATCGCATTAATTCTTTCCGGTTGTGTGAACGCGACTTAATTTTCCCGACGGTTGCCCAAAGTAATTTCTATAACTCCCCAGATAATAAAGTTACTCATCTGCCCGTCATAGAGTTTCACAAGAGACAACTAAATGAAATTACACTGTTTTGCAAATCGTATTTAACGTTACCTGTCGTCGGCAGAAGTTAAGTTAGAGCTAAGTTCAGCGACTCGTGTGTCAACCAATAACTTCGTGTTAGTAAGAAATAATTACCAACAATCTCCAACTTTCAGGAAGTCGTTTGAGAAATACTACAGATAGAAGTTTAAGTTTTAGTTTTTTACATAAAGTCACAATTCTTAATATCTTTAAATTAAACATATCCAGTAAATCAATTGTGTTGACTAATTCTTTCATAACTAGGCTTATGTAAGGTTTCATACTTTATTTAAATTTAGTAACTGACTATAATCTCAAATGACAGTAATGCAAATTTCAGTTAATATTAATAACAGATAACTAATAAAAATATATGTATATTTCTATATAACTGCAGTGAGAAATATGCTGGCGATCTTTTAGTAAGTGGCAACTATCGCCTATTGTACATTGCCATTTGTACATAACAGTACAACGGACATCACGTGATGATATGACGTTTGAAGATTCTATGCATAAATATCTTATAATGTTAGAGAGTATTCATGTCTTCTATCACATGGTATTTATACCAAGGGTGTCATAATAACAATATGACACCCTTGATATAATATAGCACTGTTTATATACATACATACGTTTATAGAACTTGATTGCCAATCAAATTACATAAAAAAATTAAAATATTCTATATAATCTGTCTCAATGTGTCTATATAGACGGTATTAAATAACCATATGATTGTTTAATACCGTACAAGTAAAATTATGTAAAAGTCGTACAACAAAACAACAAAATAAAATAAACATTACCCATAGTAGTAGATAATTTATAAATGTTCACTACAAACTAATGTTGCCATAACATTTATTAAACTAACCAATTAGGTAGTTTGCATCGCTTCACGGGTAACTGCAATATTAACTTGTACCGAAATCATATGGAGTTGCACGTATGTAAGTGCATATTTGACGTTAGGTCAGTAGGTTACGTAGGAGAATTAGATAAAGCGATTTATTCTAGTGTAAACACTAAAGAAAGTTTATATGATTCGGACTATATTACATCACCATCATATCCTCATTATTACCCCGCTATAGGGCACTCTTCAGAAGAGAATTTACCTTATTCTCGGTTTAGTTTCTTCGGGTTTATTCGGGTTAGTTTCTGGCATAGAGTTCTATTTTTTTGTACCTTAATCGACTCTTATGACATTTTAGGAATAAAAAAAGTACAGAGTACAATAATAATGTACTTTTATATAACGATTCCGAATCAATTTTGGTGATATTTTTAATGGTTATGGCTAAATATTCAGTATTGGTAGTAACCAATACCTACTGAATATTTCTGTTATAATAATCCATAAGGATTAACAATGACAATAAATCGATCAACTTATTAAAAACGACATAACATTCTAACAGTTTCTATTAACAGCATTATCATCATTTGGTTCTAGCTAACGCAGAAATTACTTTCCCCCTAGTGAACAAGCACCCAAAATCACGCTATCACAACATAAAACCCGATGACGACAGTAATATATTGTAGCGAGTATTTGACGACGAGTTTCGGAATTCAGGGACACGTCGCGACAATTACCTATCGAGTACCGCCCGGGACTCGCCGGGCCCACAATCGTCGATCCTGCGGGAATGTTGGTTGTTTGTTTGGCATTCACTCAAAATTTGTTACATTAAATTAGGAACTTACCTACATCTAAATGTCAAAAAGGTGGATTTATTTTTAAGTGAGTTGAAAAAGGAGAAAGTTTTCTTTACAATATCTAAATAATTTTATCATTTGTATATAAACAAACCTTCTATATCCTATCTTCTTCTATTGTATTGTCTTTCTGTGCATTGCCCAGGTATTGCATAGAATGCACGATATATAAAAATTGCCGACAATATATACATTGAAAATATAACAAATATTACCATTAGAAACAGTAGAAATATTTTTATACAGTTTCTTTGTTACAGAAATACTGATATTATTTTGACAACATTAATATCAGATTACTTTTTAGAAAAACAATTATGTAAAGTCAGCATTCTTTGTGTTAAAAAATATTAAATATACCTTACGTCCTATATTAATATAATCTATAATAGCTATTTATAAGTTTGATCGAAGGTCTCTCTCGTGTATAAGTTGAGTATCGGGCCTGCCATAAAACCCGTCCCTCATATGTATTAAACGCTAGAAACCCCTAAAATAGAATTAAACAGCCAACAAATGTGTTTCCGAGTAGGAACCACATGTAGGTCAGTCATCTATGTATACTGTGCAGATTATATAGCTTTCCAGCGACCGCCGACATATAGCATAGCTTTCAAAAGAACTGGCATACTTAAGAATATTCATATAACATTACATAGTATTACGCGTCGTAAATTGTTTTAGGAAAACAAAACAGGAAAACATAAGATATTTTCATCGTAATATATGAGATAGTGTAGGATGTGCATAAAGTTACAAGGAAGTGTTTTCAAGTATTAAGAACAGGGAGCTCTCGAAACTCATATTTACAGTAATAGTCAGTTGATACATCTAGCCATTCTCCGAACACAATGGTGATATCACAATACCGATACTCGAAGTAAGTTCTATACATACACACATACATAATATAGTCTGTCAGAGAAATCGAAAACTAAACAAAAGGCACAGAAGCTCCATCTGATGGTAACGAAATATCTATACACAGAACTTAAAACATATGGGTAACAAAATGCTTTTTTAAAAAGTAAAATCTCCAGATTAAAATCGAGGAATCAATAGTAATAGAGTGCATTTAAATGTAGTTGCAATGAAAACTTATAGGAAATAATATTTATTGAGTGGAACTGTATTTAGAGTATAAATATGATTTAAATCACTTAAAAGTAAAAAATCTCTATTAAATAATATAATAAGTTAGACATATAGTACCTATAGTACTACATATAGTTTGCTAGTTTTTATCTACTTCTTCGTTTGTGTACCTAGAACATATTGATTAACCTTGATAAGAATAGCATATGTGCTTCGTCATTAGTTAAGATACTAAGGGATAACAAACGCACTTACACATTTATAATACTAGATATTAATAAGGATAAAGACTACTGTTTACCTTACATTAGAGGGAGGTTACATCGAAATGAGTCAATATGGCTTCATCCTTTGCTTTGTTGTATACATAACATGCTGTATTATCGGAGTGCTGACGTTTGGAGTAATTTAATCTTTCCCAAACACGAGCCCAATGAGTACAGTTTTCGAGAGTGCTGTGGCTATGCGGCCACTAAGGATTTGACGAGCTATTTTTACAAAAAATTACCATTTAAAAATAATATACACAACATAACGCACTGTTATCCCGTATACCTGTTATTCTATTGTAGATTGGATAGTCAGAATCATAATTGATATTGTGGTGAACACAACATTAGCATACCTATTAGTATTTGGCGCTTCAATAAATGCTTATTTAAGTTCTCCAACATACTAATTGTTTAAAGTAAATAACATAATCATTGCCTTAAGTTTATGCCATTTCTATTTTTATATTATATATTTCTAATTTATGCTTTCAAACAGTCTATCCATAAGTCGCAACTTGATATTTGCATCATATTATCTATACTTATTAGTATAGATAATATGTACATACATAGTTTAGCATCAGTTAAAATAAAAACAACAAATATGCATACGACTACAACATAAAAACTATAGGCGCAATGCACATATATGGATGGCTGCACCGAGTAAATCGTTCACAGTTTGTATTTATTTGCGGCACGATATTTTTGCTAATAGCCCAAGCGACTCGTTCCAAAATAGAATTGTGGCATTTTATATCTCATCGCGTGAAAACTTCAAAGACCCGGAAAAATGGCTTGAGTATATTATGATACGTAGAGCCAAAATGTCATAAAATATAGTTTCTGTTAAGAGAAAAAGTACAGTAGCTCTTTTTGTTTTTTATAAAGAAAAGTGAAGCTCTCTTTAACATCAATCCAAAAAGTTTCCGACAAAAGATGTTTGTTTTTACAAGTATCTAAGTAGCGATAACTTTCTTTGATCTCGCGTCGCCCTAAATCGAAACACTACAGTTTATAATAATAAATATACAACAAACATTTTGTTGATAAACGTTTTATGTGTCATATAAACCAATGATGTTGTTTGGGATACAACAAACGTTTACCCCTGTTTTTGTACAAGACAATAGAATTATAAGTATACTCGTCGATATAGTAATGAAAATAGATAGCGCCCTATTAATAGAGTGTTTGATCTATTAGTCCTACTCACATTATAAATGTGAGGGCTTACGAAGTTAGTTCTATATTGTATTTTCGATTACTTCATATTATTTACCTGCTAAAAGATAAATGCTAGTGGTTTTCACGGTTTTGCATACATGTACATAGAAATGGCATTTATTGATGAAAAAAACAATAATAAATAAAGCATTTATTACACGCCATTTATATAAAAAAATTTTAGGTGCTCAAAATATTTTTATAAAACTAATTAATTACGCCACATAAATGTGGCACATTTTTCTCAACTTTCTCTATGTTGATTAATAATTACAACACATGGAAATTAAAATTAAAATTTAATTTTTAGACGTTCAGCTGTTTCTATTTAATATATTTATTTACACAGAGACAGATCAACAGGTATCGCCTGGAAACGACTTTACTATTTTATAACTATTCGACTCAGCTTTTAGAACAACACAATTATTACTTAAGCTAGTACCTGTTTCGAAATACATATAAATCTACCCCAGTGTTACAAGCCTAATTACTGTGCACCATTTATGTGTTAAAAGGTAACAACACAATTCACTGCGAGTGTAGAAAGAATATTATTAATTTCAAACTACTGAATATATATAATTAATCGTTTAATGAGTATAATTACCGTAATAACTACTACACTACGATCCAGGGAAGATAGAAAAACGCAACATGAAATCACATTTCACAGTCATACACTTACTCATGTTTGCATAGATGCCATCCACCGATGCTTGTATACTAATGACGAAGAGTTGGTAAAAGTGGAGGATGGATGAATGTAAGTATTTATTTCAAGTACTGCCGACGGAATGAAAAGATTTTCAGGTGTTACATTTTTGAGGTATATAATTTTACTAATTATGTGCCTTTACTACCTTGACTTAAATTACTTTGGCGATTACTATATTTTTATTATACTCGTACTGTATTAAAGTACGTTATAATAATATATAAATTGTTCCATGCAGATAGGTGATTCCTAGTGAAGTTCTAAACAATTGGATGCCCAGAAAAGTTTCGTAAACGTAATTTTTCTAGCTAAGAATCTATTATGTTGATTTTGAAACACAAATAAAACTGCACATTTATGATCAAAATCTATGTATTTTGCATATAATTCATGACAATTAAAACTAAAAAAAATCATATCCATTGAATATATAATCTCCTCCATTTTTGTCCGAAAGAAAGAAAGTTTCATATCTAACAAAATAATATTTTACTTTTTCTCAACATCGCTTCTCTCAGCGACTTTCGACCACAAAACAACAATTGAGTTTGAAAACAAACAATCTTTATCATGATATTTCAAAATGAAGAGGAATAAATCGTAACCAGTAAATATAAAAATATATGACACCTAACGATATCAATTAAAACTGTAGATATTGAAATCAATTAGTACCTACAACATTCAACTGTGGGGTTCAGCTGCATACTCCAACATAAGCATAAGCAAAAGGGCTCAAAATAACATCTTGAAACAGCTTATAATGCAAAAACATATGAGGAGCATGAGTATCTCTATACAAAAACAGTAGTCAAAGAGAACACTGCTACTACAAATACAAGGCACTGCTAGTAAATCATCCCAAAGTGCTGGCCAACCAACTGATAGACCCCGACAATATACGTCACCTTAGAAGGCATAGGTTACTGAAACCTGATGACTAATTAGGACCATGTAAAGAGACGATGATTCTACTGAGAATCGCACTCTACTCGCGGCGTAACTTTGGATACATCTGCTGATTGCAAGGTGGACACAGAAAAAAAAGATATTGATTAAATAGCATTGCTCAAATTCGCTCTCATTATAATTATTACTGCATTTAAATTTACTATGAAGAGTATAAATAAATATTGACATTATTGGTCTAACTGATGTTTCGTTCCGCCATAATTTGTTACGTAACTGGAATGGCAAAACATGCTGATGGCCACTTGACGGTAAGTGGTAACAGTCGCCTATATACGTGGCATACAATAGCGTGGACTTCATGTCAACATTAGATGTTTATGGTAACATTAATGTGTTGCTATTTCGGACCACTACGATGTCATGCCTCCGAAGCCTGTATTATATTTCAGTGGGTAAATTCAACCATTTTGGTTAAGTTGTCTGCAACGGAAGCTCAGTTGATTTAACAAGCTGTTTGGCAGACCATTGTGTTTAAAAATATGGTCTAATCCGGAAAAATATTCTCATAACTATAGGCGTATAGATGATATAAGAGTCTCGTCAAATGATTATGATTTAGCATCTAGTAACCTGAGATTTTGTTTATTATTTCAATTCAGTCACAAAAACTAATATATCACAGGAATTGGAGTTATTGGGTGTGAGCGAAGGTAAAGGACTAATACAAGTTAATATAATAATTGAGTAACTAGGTCTAATTGAAGGAAAAAGAAGTATATTAATATGTCAAGAAAGTATGTGGAAAATATATGGTTCAATATAAATTGAAGTGATAAAATATCACTACCAGTACATAATATACGCTGTGTCAAACGCAATGTGATATGCTAGTGTTGACAGTGTTTGTTATGATGATGCGGCAAACAGTTCAGTCCGGTCGGACGGCGACAGCGCCTTCGGCAACACACAGATCAATTTATTGTCGAATTGTTAGGCTCGGCGGTGGGAGCATGGGGCGCGCGGTGGCGACGCCAGATCGATGTCGGAGGGACGGATGCGGGGCGCGCACTCCCAACTCCCGTTGGGATGAGGCACGGCGCCCGACTTTCGCCGAGCTATTTATAGAATTCAAGCCGCTGACCTATTTCGCTGCAGCGACGCGGAGGAAGGTCACGGATTCAGCCTGCTCTCTGTCGTCGCGGCGCCATTGTCTTTTCAACTGAGCTGCAGCACTAATTAAAGTTGTTGACACTTTGCTTCGCTCTATGTTTTAAACAGTTGCTTTAATCCTTACTCCGAATTGATTATTATGAGAAGCCAATGAAACTATTTTCAACAGTTCTCTATAGACAGCGAAATATCGTATTTAACTAATTAATTAACAAATGCAAAATTAGGGAAATATGAACCATCAAATAAACGTAGAAACTCGAGAGGCTGTAAATAAAATTAATTATATTATATTCAAACCAAAAATAGAAAGTATAACAAAATATTAATAAAAAAGAAGACGGAAATAAGTTACTGAAAAGTTCCAAGTTTCATGTTTCTTATCGCATCGTAGGTAGGTAATTACTTTTTTAACAAGCTCTGCCTTTTGTATGGAACAACGCCGACACCATTACAAGACCCGCTTGAGATATATTAACAAGTTGTTACAGAAACGCTTAGTAATTGTGCAGATTATTTCATTGGGTTGAATTTGTGTGAGTTCGGACAGCGCACGTATACAGGGGCAGGCGAGTCGGCGGCGGCGGCGCCCTTGTGCACGTGCCAGCACGTGTCGTCTACTCTACCTGCTTAGTACGCTAATGTGACAGGCGTGCCACGCTACGCCGCGCCGCGCGCCGCCCCGCGCCGCCATACGCCGTACACCGTATGTGCTTCACGCTACGTCGTCTGAGATCTTGGCATACTCATATGATTTATTGTGTTAACTATGTAATGTATCATACAGATTGAAACCCGATGAAACTCTCACAACATATTCTTGACATGCTTGTTCATTTTTGTGATGTATTATCATTCGTCTGCTCTTTTTAGAATTATTTCTGTCTTTTTTTGAGAATGTAATTACACTCGAAAAATGTAGTTATTTAATTAAAATAGTATAAATATAATTACTATATTTTTTAAAAGACTGCAATTTTTCTGACAAATGTTTTTTTAATCTTTTAGAGAAAAGACAGAAGAATTTTAAAGATAGAAGACATTTTAATCTTTAGTAATAATAAATATATATGTACAACAGCACCATGTAATAAATACTCGTATTACGTAGGTGGACCTTACTTAATTTTAAATGTAAAATACCGAGGTATTTTCGTACCTTCCCGTTATTAATGAGAATAACATTGGTTTGATTTTGGATGTATCAGTTTAAATATAACCCCTACTATGTACTTATAATAATTGATATTTAGAATTTGTGCCCACTTACCCTGGAATTCTTTCCTGGCGGTGCTGACCGAAGTGACGATATTGGCAACATGCCCCAGTACTGTCGCAAACAATAGCAACCCGAACAGAAGCTGCGCTATTACAAACACATACTCCCCCTTGCTTCGCGGCCGTGGTAGGTCACCTGAAAACATTTTTTCTTATAGTGATGTAAATGATAGCAGGCATTGAATCAGAACATTAAAAATATTAATTCTGTATGGGCAACCTCACATGCCTGCTTACTGTGCAATACACAAATGCCGACACATAGAATTTCATGTCATTACATTTCTTTTAGCAATAATATCAGCGTTCGAGTACATTCTATCAATTTAACAAAAACCCCTTATTAATCAATCAACTCATATCTTTATGAAGGAACTGTGGGCTAAAACCCCCACAAATTGATATTGTATAAATTCAATTATAGTCGCTATTTTCTATGTAATTCAAATAAAAGTGTTATACACCGTCTCCTACATACATACGAGTATATTAACTGTGCAACGGACGCAAGAAAACACTTTATTACTTCTGTTGCACCTACGTCTCGTACGGTGTTATTTCTGATGACTAAGGAGTTACGCATCCGTACCTTGTAATTTCACTGCCATATTTTACTGATCACAGGTTGTAAAGCAAACTACTGGTAGCATAAATTATTTGGTAAAGCCTTATCCAATATGTAACAAAGTATCTACTAGAAAATCAGATAAAATTAGGATAAATTCTGTCACTGTTTATATAATAATAATGGTAGTTGCTATTGTCATATTTGATTTATGGCGTAACGGTGAATGGTATCGATATGGTAATAATGGTAATGATATAATGAAATGGTTTATTTATTAATAAAATTAGATCATAAGCAACTAAACGGATATGTGATATTTAGAATTTGTGCATGATGTTGGACGATATAAGAAATTACATATATAAGTACTATATATGAACGTGGATGGTTGGAAAGGGAGAGGGCGAAAAAAAGATGGATGGTTTGTATGAAAGATGATATGAATAACAGTAGAGTGTGCTCAGATATGACGGCCAGATGCCAGACGATCAGTGGAAGAGGATGACATACTGCGCCGACCCCAAATAATAGGACAAAGCTAGGGCAATGATACTGATAATATAATAATCACAAAAATGTGTCGAATTTAATTTTTTAATATTAAACAGATTCCCCAATTAATTTTTGTAAAAGATAGAAACTCAATACTCGCTTATATTTTTGTAGGTATATAAAACATTATACATATTTATGAAACGTTATATTATACGTGATCGATCGATATTTACTAATATTAAAGCTTATGTTCTTCTTTCATAAACAGACTTGCAATATTGAATTAGGTCTTACTTAATTCAATAATGCAAGTCTGTTTATGAAACCGCAATAATATCGAAAAGAATATTGAACAATGTTATTGTATATTTTACATTATAACTATTAATAATAACATACTACTCATGAGTCATATGCTTTCAGTTGAAATAATATTTCTTCAAATTCAGCGTCTAATGCCTGTACTTTTACTGTATTTGTAGCGAGAAGCGCCATTAGCAGACTTCACGTCTATCAAAGTAATAAGAGCTTTCATGCTATTAGAAATTCCTTTAAAAAATTACTCATAATTCGATATCATACTCCATTTCTCTGTTAACATACTAGGTAGTATATATATATGCGCATGTAGTTAATATTTTATTCAGGATTATCTTGTGGGTATGGGCAAACATATACCCCAAAAAAGAAACTAATTTATTATAAGTGGGGTATTTTACCTTTAGGCTTATTTACATTACATATTATATGTAGTTTTAATGTAAATAGAATGAACTAATATCAGATTTTTTTAATTTCACGAGACATCAAAACATAAATTATAATAATTCGTTCGTTACGGCATGTAACGAACGAATTATTATCAAATATCAAATAACACGAAACAAATATTTCAATCAGAAACCTGTCTTTTTGTTAATCATTTATATATAAACCCGCCCCGACTTCACACGGGTAGTGTAACGTAACATATATAACCTTTCCTCCAAAAATCTCTATCTATTACTAAAAAATGCAATAAAATCCGTCGCGTAGTTTAAATGGTCTAGGAGAACAGACAGCGTAAACGACTTCATTTCATACTATATACAGATACAGTAAATATCTATATACTATTGACTGTTCATGTTAGATTACTAATTAATTAATCATATCAGTTAAATGGAGAATTTCGAGATACACAAACGGCGTTTGCCTGTTCAGCCAAAGCCAAATGTGTCTATAGTCAGATGGCACTCAGCTACCGACTCAATTTGGAAATTAAACAGAAATAGATTTACCGCAGAGTCCTGTCATGGCCACCGCGCGGGCTAGATTAAATTATAATAATCAAGTGAGCGCAATTATATAACCCACGAAATGAAATTATTATAATATCAATTTTGCTTAGAATGTCGTTGATTAGCAGTCACTGACTGTGGAAAATTCTTGCAATTTTCTTAATTTGACGGCTACAAGATTCCAATGGTGTACCA
Organism: Achroia grisella; assembly: GCF_030625045.1. Lineage (NCBI taxonomy): Eukaryota > Metazoa > Arthropoda > Insecta > Lepidoptera > Pyralidae > Achroia > Achroia grisella. The sequence continues at coordinate 2,968,213 of NW_026712841.1, forward strand.
CACTTATTTTGTGACTATTGCTTTGATACCCGCACAAAAAAACATTTATGTACCGGAGGAAAGGAATTTTTAGAACAGTATCATGTCAGTCGACGTCCATGTGTTCTGGACATAACTGCGATAATGAATCCTTTATGATAAGCTGACACTACTCGGACTAGAATAATAAAAGATGAACCTGAGCTCATCATATACCCATAGTCAAATATGTGCTTCATTTCACAATAATTAGTGTTTTTTTCCAGGATAGAAAATCTAGGCGGATTTTTTTCCCTTTTTGGTTTCGGCAAGGATAGCTGCATCTGTTTTAAATTTAGAATAACTTTTGTTATCATTTATGTCTATCAACAATATTAGTAAAATCAGCTGGCAATGTCAATTATTGTACTTACATACATTGAAATCAGATTTCAGTATTACTAAATTTATTTTATATTATATACTCATAATTTAAATATGCAAACAGTATATTAAAACCTAAACTTAATCATATAAGCAATATTACTTTATTATATATAAATGTATGTGGTATTAATTATGAAACATCCAAAATTTTAATTAGTAGTAAATCTAATTCTCGACAAGTTCCTACAATCAACACCCGTTCATGATATGATGTAGTATGACGGATGAGCCAGCCATCATTGGCTTCAGCCATTTTGTGAAGCCGAACAACCCGTCCCGCTAGACCATCTCCATCCGTTTGAACATTATTAAGTGAGAATGACTTGCTTCAAGTTACCTGACTACTGCTAAAACTTGTATATTAATAATTAAGAATTAAATCAATGTCATTCAGTCTTCAAAGTAAACATAACATTGTCACGACTGTTAAGCAATACGGGGTAGTTAGAAGCATTGTAACCATATTATGTTGAACGCAATAATTGTTTACATTTCTCCTAAAGCCGTCTCTGAAATAATTTTTGACATTTTTTAAAGTTATACTTAGTTAATACTTAATCTTCTACTAATAATTAGTTAATACTTAATGTTCAGATTTTGTAATCTAACATATAAGACTACAAATGTTAATAAATCAGTTCCTTTGTTAGGCTTAAAAGTTTCGTAATATTCTCATTACGTTGTTTCAAGTATTAACTCACTTCTATTATTTCGTATGAGATAATCAATATAGAATCATGTGGTACGTTATTATGTTCGTTCTATTAGTTTTGACTATAAACTGAATACGACGAGAATTAAACGGAGAGGTTGATAATATTAAATTTGTAGAAAGTTCTCTTTAATTAATTTCGTAAATTCCAAATAGCTATAAATTAATTCTAGTTTAATTAAGAATTTAGTCAAACATTACTATAAATTACGATTTTACTTGACAATTCACAAGCTTATATTATAGATAGAAATCATTCTCATGAATACACATGTTTGCATCGAGTGAGGAATACAACTTGCGATCATCAAAAGTAGATACCTATGGCAGTGGTTTAACCACTAATCCGACGAGGCTGTCTTTTTAAATTTTACATGGCAAACAATACACATTTTATATTATTTTCTGAACTGTTACATTTTTAGTTAACATTTTCACATAAAGGCACTAGTAAAATTTCGTATTTTATCTTTATTTATACTAATACCTTGTGCTAACCAATATGTGATCACAAATTATATTACTATGAAAATAAATAGGTTTTCAGCCTTCGTTTAAATAAAACAAATTAATTATTATGGCGCTGTACGCTCAAAATGAAACAATATTAATGTAGGTACAAATAAAGCGGCGGTGAAATGGACGTATTATCAGAGTGAAATGACTAACGAAGCTTGAGGTTCAAATAACGTGTCTATATCACGTCATCAATTTCAAGCCTACCTTTGTAAATTGGTGCTCAGATAAAAACATGATAAACTAATAAAGGAACGGGTGCGTGTTGTTAACACAGCCAACAAAGGGTAGTTTGGTTTGCTATACGCTGATCCAGTTAGAAACGACCTTAACAAATTTTAACATAAAAATATACGACCTCTCCCATTTTTACTCGTCGCGTTCGAGTCAATGTCGGATTAAGGTCCATGTGTAAGTACTTTATCCCGCCACCTGCGACAAGGACAGGCGAAAAGGCACATTTTGTTTTTAAAAGACAACGTATATTTTGTTGGTACCTACTCGCTTGACACGTCTCCGTCTGGAAAATAATTTACATCGTATTTGTGACGAGTCACTGCAACTTCATTTAATGTGACGCTCATTTAAATAATGTTTTGTTGCCTCTGTCACATTTGAATATAATAGGTATATAGCTTCAGTTACTGCTGATTTGAATGCTTTTTTCATACCTTCTGTGTATTAAAAAACCAAGGCAGGGGTATTTATATACAAGAATAATAACGTGTTATTCTGATGTATAAGCTATATTACTGTAGAGTTTTATCACAACCCTTTCAGTAGTTTTTGCGTGAAAGAGTCTACATCACCACATGAGTATGGAGAAAACGTCCTGGATGAATGTTTTCTCCATACTCATAAAATTTCGTGTTAATAATATTGATAAAGTTCATAAAGAAATTAATATCAAAACTACATATATTATTAATACAATACATAAAAACAGATACGTATAACCCTGTCTAAAAGACCGATCACCTTTCAAGAGATGACAGCAACTACGGAGGCAGCAGGGAATTCATTTTTATGGATAACATTATTAAACCGAATAGTAAAAGTCCATCGGGACAGGAAACTTATGTTATACAAGAAGTATAAATATTATATTGGGAACTTGAAAGGAAATAGATAATACAATTTCCCGTAACGGCATTACTCGAAAGATACCTCGGCGTAGATAATTCATCCTTTAGATACCTCAGGTCGCAATAGCAACAGAGAGATAAAGTAAATATTTTATTTACCATTCAACCTTAATGTCCAATACTAATGTTTCAGGTATAATATTCCTTTCATTTAATAATAGTACCTATTGCTATAGTTCGAATTATTGCAACAAGCGATATCAATACTAATATTATAAAGTTTGTAGGTTTGTGTTTTTATTCGGGATAATCTCTGGTTCTGATTTTATAAATACGATTTTAAATATTCGTCACTGTTAGGAAGCTATATTATCTCCAATGAAAAATGTGCTGCGTACACGGTTAAACTTACGAAAAAAATAAGTATGATGGAATCTTTATCCCTTAAAATGTCCTAAAAAAGTTCGCTTAAACATATTTATATATATAAATTGTCATTGTTAGTTAATGAAAATGTTTCAATTAATTTTAGTCTCAAAACTGAACTAGTCTATAAAATTAATAAATAGCTAAAACAAAAAGTTTCTTTTACTTCTGTTCTTCTTGATGACGCCCGTAAAATATATATTTTGCTATTCAATGAAGTTAATCTTTATTTATATTTCTTACATCTTTCTTATAGCTGTCTATTATTTATAATACCTAATAAAAAAACTTTAAATAGTACAATGTACCTCCATGTACTTACTTATGAGATAAGTAGATACTAATATTAAATGATCACAATTATACCGTAATAATTATATAAGACCGTTTAAATTACCTTTATAATTATAATAACAATGCTGAATGTAATATATTTTATTCGGTCCCATCTCAAGCCACTAAAAGTCACGTATTCTGCAATGAGGTTACGGGACCAACCCAAATCATTTTCCTATAAAACATTACTGGTTGTTAGAATTTCGTAGTTTATCCACACACATCGATCGCGATATAGGACGCACGTACCTCAATATATTTGAAAACTAAGTATGCCACTAATAAACTATACTTACTTTGATGTTACAAAAGCTATTTATTGATAATAAACACCCTTATCCGCACTAAAATAGGAAATGTAATGCTGCGTTTATCAATTTCTAAACTTTTACGACACAAATTTTATGTTGGAGTTCCGAATTCACATTTATTTCACGATTTGGTTTTACTCAGCATTGGTAAATCTAGAATTATTTTTGTTTTATGGATGATTGTCCGTAAGTGGCCACCTCACCCCTGCATCTTTATTATTATGAAATTTCTAGGATGTTCAAAGATTGTCTTTCAAAAATTAATAGATCTATTTTAATTGCATTTGTAACGTACGTGCCATTGTAACTATCTACCCTAATAGGAGGTAAACAAAACCTATTTTTAAATACGATTACGTATTATATATGTTCTGAGTATGTTGAATATAAACATGTATTAAAATAGGTTAATGTAAAAGGTTTATTCCTCTACTTTCCGACACAAACATTGAGATGAGGAGGTTATGACAACTCGTTCACAGAGTTTATTCGAATGCACTACACGATCTACACCTTCCTACATTAATAGTGGATATTCGTAAACAATTCAAGTGTTAAGTTATACTAGGAACCCTCCCCGGCTTTGCACGGCAATTTCAACCAATTTACACAAAACTACTAACCACAGATAACATACTATTACATACCTCAACTAATTATACAACTAAATTTTTTTCAGAAATTCTCTTATGAATGACGAAAATCGCTAGAAATTTTGAGATAATATAGACAGATAGGAGCGACGGATTTTAATTAGATTAAATCTAATTAATATGTTTAAAATTTTATTTCAAATCAAATATACCTATTTAATGATATTTACAAAACTATAACCATAACCACCATAATATAGTTTAAAGAATTCATTCGGTTTGTGGTTTTTTTCTCCATATATATATTATATATACTATTTGAAATTAGAGTATTTGAATTTAGCATAAATTCGTAATATTAGTGTCTATAATAGTTTTTTTTTCTTTACGTTACTTGAACTTAATAAAATACTTACAAGTAATACAACCACCTCACTAATACATACGTACTAGTATATACTACGTAATAGTAGTCAAGGAAATTGTATAGAAGTAAATATAAAATGTAAACAATATAACTCATAATATCACAAGTCTATATTTATCAAATATAAAATTATATTCTAATACTCCATATTAACCCTTAAATTAGGAGTGTTATAATTATACGTTAGATCTATAATTAACGAGCTCGAGCACCACAGATCATCTGAAACCGATATTATAACCGGCGAAGTTGCGCACAAAGGATTTGCTGTTGATTTAAACTTTTCCCATTATCGTGAGGGCCACTGTATCGCATTGTACTTGTATTATATACGAACTAGTTATACAGGTAATCTAATTACACTGAACTTTATTTGGAGTGCTTACTAATTAAACAGTTTTATATTTCGACACTAATTACGCTTCGTGACAGCCTGTTACTGCGTAAAGTTTATACTCATTTTAGAGTTGTAATTACTTATTAAATTTACTGTTGTATATATCTATAGGTACTAATATTAAAAATGCAAAAGTGTGTCTGACTGTTTTTTTGCTACATTTTAACAACTAAACGGACTTTAATGAAATTGTATGTGAAGATATATGGTATTACGAGGACGAACATATATTTTTGATCTTACTAAATAATGAAGAAGAGGAGAAATAGAGAGTGAAAGTTTGTAAAGACCGCGGGTAACCTATACTTAGTTATTAATATTTTTATTAATTATCATCTATATCTTTTTTTAAATCGTCCATAACATCGATATTAACTCTTTGCATAATGCTACCGATAAGTCTATCAGAGGCGAGGAAATACTAATTTTGTACCTAAGTACTAAATTAGTGAATGTCGCCTCGCCTCGCCTCTAAAAGACAATATAACAACAGGTTAGAAGAATGAATTTGTTAAATATTGTTTAATTTCACCCGTTTCTACCACCACAACCACAAATATTATACTTAAAACTAGTTCATCGATTAAAAAAATAAACACCAACGTAAAGTTAGCAAAGTATTTCTTATTATTTCTTATTTCTTAGTATTTCTTAACTTTTACAACAAAAGCTTAGCTGCCTCCATTTTCTGTAAAAAGATATTGACATAAATATAAAGTAGATCGCCAACAAAAACGTCTGAATACAATAAAAATTATCATTCTAAACACCTTTGTTTGTTACATATACTTTGAAATACTTCAATACTGATATGAAAATTAATATTCACTTTTTATAGATTTGTTTTATTAATTTCTGAGAAAAATATAACGGCGATACTTAAGTACAGTGCATCTGGAACAAAAATGGAATTGTAATATGGAATGTGGACATAATCTTTAATCAGTATACCCGCTTATGAATTATTGTTAGGTAAATTGGCCGTATTTTTTATGGCGTTATTGCATTGCGCAGCCCTGCGAAAAGGTACTGAAAAGCATATAACGATTATTATTCTAATAATTATCTTATACAGCGACTATAATTTAGTCATATAAACAATTAGCTACTATTAAAATCGGACCCTGAATTAAGGGATTTTAAACACGCAAAGCTTTTTCCATAATAATTCAATTAAGGTAAATTATTAAACTAATAAAATAGAAAGGAATAGTGTCCTTTCTGTTACTGAGATGAAGTAACTACACCATTTAAGACGCGCTATTTCAAAATAAAATTAATTTTTCTTAGCGCACAAAGACGCCGTTACAAAGATTGTATAAAACGTCTTTAATATTATGCTATGCCTCTCTTCTTATCATATTTCACGCTATCTTCTGATCGAGTCTCTTGTGAACGGTTTTTGAACGCTTTGTAAAGCTATTGAACGTTCGCCTTTCACCCTATTTTTACGCTCTTCGCTAAATGAGGGCTTTAAATGGTTTTTGTATTTGATTAATAATTTCCTGATTTGTATTTTGCAATAGTTTTTTCGGGGCGTGACTTAACAAACTTACAGTGGGAGATCACAGTCTAAATAGTTGAATTTGAATGATGGTCATTCAATGAAATGGCACTTCATAATGAAACACCTCTTGGTTCTTTTTACTAATACGTCGAATACAAAGCCTATTGTTAAAATAATTTATATTCTAAAATTTTTAAGTCATTTAAATATTCTCTCTGATTTTTAGCGTATCATTTAAAAACAATTTCTTTGACACTAGCTTTTTTAAAATTGTGGTATACATAGATAAAATAAACTTTATTTGCTTTAAATAATGGTAGAAGATCAGTACATTACAAGATATATAAGGCAAGTAATTCGAGATTCGTGTATAAATTCAACAAGACGACATAGTTCCTAAATGCCATATTTTTAAGAAAACCTTAGAGTAACACTTACAATTGAAGGAAATTGTGACAAATAAGAATATTATACATTTTTTTATGTAATTTAGTGGTTGAATTAAAGACAAAGCCATAGTTGTTTTTTAGGGAATATAGCATCGCTTAAATATTATATTTATAAAAAATGAACATACAGTATCTTCGTCATACTGGAGATATATTTCATAAGCAGGGTTGAACTTTTATTTCATGTAATCTAGAAATTTTATAGGTAACTTTACTGAAAGTCATAAAAGAATAATGTTGCGTTAGATCTGACAACTGACCTTCGAACTGGTAAGGTGACCTTACCTATTTTTGCCTCGTAGCAATAATGCGTGGGTTGTTGATGTGTTTCAATTCGAAAGCCAGGCGTCAGGTCTAACACAACATTATTCCTTTTAAAAAGAGAAAATAGCATTTATTTTCTCTTCCTATTTTTATGGGTAATGAAATCGGTTTAGTTACTAATCTTAGATATAATACCTTACCACTCCAGAAATGGGAACAGTAACTTGTTATATTTGTTACCGACAGGTGACAAGATCAAACGGCTTCAGACGTACCTACCTATTCTCTCATATCTATTGTAAATGGATAACTTGATGGAGATAAGTTTTAAACGTACTATTTTAGATTAAGATATTTTTTCAGTATTGTTTAAACTTCTATAACTGTTCAACAAATGTCACAATTATGGTCATAGGGACAATGCAGTCCGAGCTAGTTACTAAAATTACTGAAATTTAAATGTAATGATGGCTACAGCAATTGTACAAATTCTCTTGAGATAATAGAGAGCTTCAAGAGACAAACCATCTGATCACATCCCAAAATCATACAGTTCACTACGCTTTCTTTGACGGAGCTGTCAGTATAATATTCTATACTCCGTTACCTAGACAACATTTACCTTAGATAAATCACATTGCGAGTTACATTATGGTAATAGTAAAGTATTTCCGTTCAACACATTCCATGACAATATGTTGGTATACTCAAACACTATACAATGTTTACTGAGGAAAGTTTCCCGCGTCCGGAGGGAACTAGTAACTACTTCTCAACTTCCGAATGAGCGTCTAGCGACTCGACAAAACTCCGCGCGCAATGATTTTACTCGTCTACTTTCTTATTGGTACTATAAATGTAATTTTGTATAAACCAATCTGTTTTAATTGTAAAACTGTTATCCTGGAAGTTTCAATAACCACCATTTATTCAGTATTAACTGTATAAACAAGCTATCTTTCCTGTAATTATCTCGTTTATAGAAGGGAAATGTCGACCTCTCCGGAAATTGATGCTTTTGTATACGTAGAGAATGGAAACTCAGTTCATTTTATTATTGCATCTGATAATTATAGAGATAGAAACTTTTTTGTTTAAATAAGTATATAACACTAGTAAGCTATGAAAGCACTATTACAATATCGTATATTAAAAAAATATATGTTTAATATAATTAATTGTACCTGCTCCATAAAATACAAAAGTACTATCAAATGGATACATGACATTTGATTCTGGACATACAATCTATTTTTGTTTTATGTATAGCATTTCAACTAAATGTATGTTTTACAAGATTTTTCATCTTTAAATATTTCTAACAAAAGTAGCAGATTGATTGAATATTCGAACACGCTCCGATAGCGAGCTTCGATAAACAAGCAGCTACGTAGACACTTCACTCGACAGCGCTTGACTTGAGAAAGCTTAACGGCACTATATTATCTTGCTTGGAGTTTAGTGTAAAAACCTAATAGAGATATTAATAAATAATACTGTTCTGTAGATTTAAAATATAAATCTCACTAATGAGTAAACACAATCAAAAAGTTGTCTATGTGAACTTATCGAATATATTATTTTATAAATAAATATAAGTAAATATATTCGGAAATATATTTGTTAACATAAATTTATATTTTATTTATATTTTCATATTTGGCCACTGCGATTTGTCAGAGAATTATACTTCATACTTTTACATTGTTTTAATTAGTAATTTTACCCGTGTAATTTTTGTAGGTATATTGTATATGCAATTGGCAATAGTAAATAATGCATAATGTATAAATACAATGTATATAGTATTCTACAGTCATAAAAAAAAATAGAAAGCCCATACATATAAACTGCGTCGTTCGCAGGAGCTTATGTCTCCTTCTTTTGAGGATTGTAAGCATGTATGCTCTTCAATAAATTTAATGAATCACTAGTACTTAGCTACTACTTAGCCTCCTGAAACAAGGTAGAGTCCGTCCAAATGATATTGTTTGAGTACTTCTAGTAAATGTGTGATATAGAAATAAATATTATTTTATAATTTTTATTAACCTGTCTTCCATTAGTTTGATCAACGTATAAAAATTCTAATAAAGTTCTCTAAATAAATAGTCACAGTAATATATGTAAATACCACGTATTAGGATACTAAAAATTCTTTATAAAAGGTCTTCAAATTTAATTTATTATTAAACTGCAATGGTCGGCGTCTGACCTTATAATCATTTTCAATCAAATAATCATTAACTCATCCCGTAAAACAAAAGTGTAAAAACGCAAAATAGACATAATACAGAAAAACCCACATAAATTGAACTATTACATTTAAAATTATATAATTAAGGGAGGTTTTATGATGGTGATGAACCCGTATATACGATTTCTATTTTGATTTATAACAGTTCTCTGTCATGATGTTCATTCATTTTATGAGCATACAATATTAAAATTATAACGAAATATTATCACGTAATCTACGTCATCCACTTAACGGCTCTCGTTTCAGCGCCGTATTCATGAGGACTAAAATAGCCATATTGTTCTCAATACCATTTTTAGCTTTAATCCATTGTTTATATGGAAAATAAGTCTTTCTCAGTATTAAACATTGAATTAATTTCAACTGAAAAATGAGAACTGACACTTAATTGACAAGTAAAGTCCAATTACATAAATCAAAATCTACCATTCGCAAATATAGGTATTCATTTACATTTTACTATTATTTCTTATGTATATCAGTCCATAAGGTATTTATAATATGGCCCATGTAGCCTGAATTAAATAAATGAATAAAATAGGAAAATTAAAATTTAATTTTCGCTCTAAAAAAACCTCGTCAATACCTATTTCTTAATATTTCCATTCTTCTTTAGACAGCGAGTCGAAAGTGTCGTTATTATAACAAAACAAGCTGTCATTGTATATTTAAAATAAAGCTATTTTAAACAGTAAAATGAGCGACCGCGATATCAGACAGGTCCTCATCTTAGTAACTTTATGAAACTACCACAGACAAGCAAAGGCTTTGTTCGTATACCGATGAAACTTAATTAACCTCTCACCAAGTCCTTATGATTCAACTGAACAACTTTCAACGAATGTATATATTGCTTAAGTTAGGTATACTACAAAGGAACGACTAGGATGCTCAAAGGCGACTCAGTGACAATGGCGTATTTCCTTGTAAAGACTGATAAAAGGGTAGTATTCATACTTATGTCTCCTACGCTGATATTATTCTGATTACCCCCAGTTACGTCTTATTGTAGTACTATTATAATATTCCATTAACATTCATTATATAATGATTTGTTTTGTATAACCAGTCGAGTTTAATAGCCATTACGCTTTGAAATTAATATTTACAGTGCAGTTAAATCAGCGGCTATTTTGGCATTCCTGGTTTATGATATAACCATTTTTAAAGTATACAAGAACAACTTTACAATATAATAATTAGTATATAAGAGTAACAAGAAGAGAACAAATCATACGAAAACATATCAAACATAATAGTAAAATTTCAAATTGAGACTACTACCCGATTGATAGCAGGTCAGATCAACCTTTACAAGGTCTGTGGGCGATAGATAGAATGAGTGGACTGTATTTGTTACATTAATGAAACAACATTAATGAAAAAAGCTGGTATTAAGCTGGTACTCCGTCAGGTACTATTAAGTATAGGTCTTGTCAGTAAATATTCAATCATCATGCGAAAAATACTAAAAATATAATCTCTCATGTAAGATGCTTAGTTCAAAAACTAAATCTAACTTGTCTTTAAAGAATCATAATATTTATAAGTGAAATGAATACTCCTGTCGTATCATATACCTAATTTGTTTAAATCCAGCAAATTTTACGTATACAAATTCAGAATAATGGTGTTACTTAAGTTAATCTAATTAATAGGCTTATAAAGTAAGGACCTTGAGGGTTAAAACCCCTATTTTATACAAATTGGAATTTCACAGGATTTTCTTTGTATAGCCTGCAAATGAGAATGTACTAGTCCGTTAATATGATGCTCTTAGAATATGAGGTCTTATTAACTGGATGGGTTATAGAAATTAAACCGTATTATGATTCATGCAAAGCCGACTTTTAACCCCCACATCAATGGTACCTTGTAATATAATGTCTGAACTCTGTGAGCGTTCTGTCATACAAATATGCATGAGTAATTAATCTTGCACTTATCTATAATTTAAAATTAGTAGTCAACTTTATTAAAAATCTAAAAATACTACATACTATCTATATTTAATAACGAGTAAGATACTAAACATTCACTCACATTCTTAATCCACTTTCATATCATATTATGTTATGTTATGTCACAGACTTACTCTTAATGTCTACTTTTCTAAAATAATTATTATTTTTGTTTGGGTGCGTAACATTATAAAATAATACACGTAATAGTGTTGCAAAAAGTTATCATATATATAATTATATTGAAAAATAACTACAAATTTTAACGTGTAGATAACGTGATTATCGTAAAATTTTGTGGAATCATACTAACTTAGTCACGGTTATAATTATTGTTCGTTTCTTATAGAATGAAAAAATATTATCCACACATATAACGATAATTCAATCTTTGAAAATATAATATTCGTAGCTATCAGAAATAATGTAATTATTCTACCAAAAATGCGTAGAACTAGAAACATAAAGTACAACATGCTATTAAATACAGTGGTTGATTCAAACAGATTTCCTGTCATGTTTCTTATGTATAATTATATAATATTAGTCGAGGATGTTAGCATGTAAAATCAGCATCCCTAACTTCACACGATTTTAATATATTTATATCTTCTACATATAAAATATACCAACAGTTATAATTTCTTTATTATTATCACTAGAAATAAAATGTATAAAATTACATCATCTTTATATTATTTTAATCATGAGTTGAAAATAAACTGTAATATTATCTACTCCTACAACCTACGCCTAATAAAGGTACTTACCCTATTAAGGAAGAGAGAAACGGTAAATACAGGTAATACGATCTCTTTAATAGAAAATGAAAAGCAAAATGAAATGTGTGAGTATTTAAGTAAATTATTTTTAATTTAGAAATTTATCCCAAGATATTTTTCTATTTACGTGTTTAATTTCAAACTGCCGTTTACATTTAATACGAAATAAACTTTAGCTTCATATTATTCATTCATTATTTGTCAAAGTCGGCTCCAGTACGTAATGTACAGATAAACAACAGACAGAGAACTTTTTTAAATAATAGAATGGCAAACAAACTGGTGACCCACCTGATAGAAGGTGTTAATCGTTACCTATATAGATAAAAATTAATACGGATATCATAAATACCTAGTACTACCATGGATTTTCATTCTTGAGTATTTAGTAGAGATAGACTGTTAAAATTCTGCGTGCGTCTGCGTGGGTACCTCAGTCTCACCTCTCTGTTTTTAGCCTGTTTTGTAAGCTGCGTTTCGGTTGTAATTTGTGATCGATTAGACAGTGAAATAACAGTAAAAGAGGTATGATATCTTAGCCCTCTTAAATGTCAACACGTTACGTGATATCCGTAGTGCTTCTCATATATACAGGTGACGGTTATCTCTTACCAATATGTGATACAACAACTTGACGAGATTGTATATGTTTACAATTTAAGAAAATACTAAGATATTACCCTGTTTCATTACCATATCTTCAAACTGGAAGAGTTTGCAAAGTAAGATACTGGCTGAATAGAGCAATGATGACAAATAACGTTTTTCTGGTAATATAACGTAAAAAATTGTCATAATATAATATTTAGAATATTTTCTAAAGATGTCTCAGACTCGCCTTTTAACTAGTTTTACTATAAGTATGTATAGATTATTTCGGCTCAGTTGGCTTTGAAAGCAAACTGTCCTTTCTATCAGATGGTCCTCTAAGCGTAATGTCTATTGAACCATAAGAACTACACACCACAGTGGCAAAACAACTAAGGGGCAAATCATCCTTAACATAAAAGAAATCCTTTCGTAAGATATATGTATGTCATGAAAGCAAATCTATTGCAAAAAGGGTTTGAAAAGAGTTGAATAATAGTTATGTTTATACACAAAAGTCACGTCTAATAATTGTGTTAAATTGTGTTTAAGTCAGTTACTTTTATTTACCTCGCGATTCCTCCAGCCATATATTATAATAATATTTTTTTATACGACTGCAACAGTCTCGTAGTATATGTTTTATGCAATCGATATATAAAAGGTATGACAGGTAAAGAGAAACCCATGATCGTGCGATTAACCACCATGTCCATCTGTTACCACGGTATAATACAGTATATAGTATGTACTGCACAAATAAGTGCAATTGAATTACGTAAAGATAGTTTCATATTTAATATAATTTAAACAATTTTTGTAATTTTTGTACAATAGTACAAATAATATTTATTTTCATTTTAAATATTCATTAAAAAATAGTAACTATAAACTTATTATATAAATATTCGCTTCATCTGTCTGTTCGTTTAGATCTTTTAAACTACACGATGGATTTTAAAGCCGTAAATGCAATAGATAAAGTGATTCACGAGGAAGATTCATTTATATATACTATAATACATACATATATACACCCATGCGAAGCCTGGGACTGGTAGCTAGTCATTCTATAAAATATAAATAACTTGTAGAAGCGGTAAATCGGCACCTCTTAAGCGGATTTAAGCCTCTATTGCATTCCACTTTAATCTTAGTGAACTTAAATTTGCCAAAGATGATTTATTTTTAAAAATTTACTCTATTTGATTTAATGGTTCTTTTTCTATATTTATTTAAAATATACGACTGCTAGATATCTAAATTGAGATCTGGAGTTATTACATCCAATATGTACGAAATATGTAAAAACATTATTATAAAATATTTATGACGATATGATTATAACGAAATGTATTTTTTTGTAAATTTGAAAAAATAATACAAGACCTCAATCTGTCTTCATTGAAATATGATGGATCGATGAAAGGCTTACTCTGTCACGAAGGATTACTGTGTATAATGTCACTGATTAATGTTGCCATCAGAGGGCGCTACTACCGCCATGATCAATTAACACAACATAAGGCAATTTTAACTTAATTACAACTCTGGATGCCCCGCTGTTATGTGGAGTACTGTCTACTCTATGTTGGGGTCCCTAAAGTTTCTGTAAGCGATATTCCTATCTTCAAAGGTAAATTAGGAAACCCACTGAGGGTCCGTGGTAATGTGGTCCAAAGAGTTATTATTACAACCTTGTAGAATAGGCGATCAGACCCTTTACGCTATAATCGTGATAAATAATAATAGAGATAAAATATTTGTTTTATAATATCTTTATTATTATTTTTATAAATATTTCCTGTTCTACAAGGTTGTAATAATAAATCTTCGAACCATATTACTTTCAGTTGATTTTTTAAAACGCTAAGTAGGTATGTATTTGAGCTAAAATTACATAATTGTAAAATGTAATACCTGCCGGTCTAATCTAGAAAATAATTACTATCCGACACCATTAAAATTGGCCATTTCATACGTTTAAACTCTTAAATTGTATACTACCAACGAGTAAATTCAATATATCCCTGTCAGTGAAAGAACTAACTGATATAATTTATTCGGTTTAGTCTTCATTAAATGAATGATGATATTAATTTCACTTTCCCACTGTACTCTTTTTATTCTTTTTACCACAATAAGAAAACATTCTTATTATTATTATTAAAACTGTCTAGACACGATAGTAAAATCAGGGACAATATCGAGGCAGTTGTAGTGGTGATAAAATTGACTCGACAGAAACACTATGTAAAATCAGTCTCGACAAGAGGCGATCAAGGAAACGATCCAAGATATTATTTACCAAAGCTCCAATATAGCCCCAATTTTATTGACGTATGTAAATGTGTTTAAGAAAAAAATAAAACACTCACCTATTGTTGTAAGCGCCAACGTACACCAATAATAACTTTGTAGGTATTGTTTCACCACGTCCGCCGTCTCTGTGTCATGATACACCCAGTTTTTACTACCGAACCCATTGTTCTTATATATTATATGGTACAAGCACCCGTTCCAATGAAATATCACTAATAAATAATGAATTAAACTGGTAGATCTAAATAAATTTGGATAGTTCGTGTGTCGCTCGGTACGGTCCATGAATGCCCAGAAACGATATATTTTAACGAGGCGAAACGATCGGAGTATTGAGTTGAAGCCAATAGACAGGTAGAGGAAGTCCAAAGGCAAGAGACAGAGGCAGTCTATGTAAAACGTTGTAGAGTTCATGTAGTGCGCTCTGAGTTTCGCCGCGTCTGTTTGTAGCACGCCGTCCTCTAAGTAGCCCGTTCGAAAGTGAAACAATATGTCCGCCAAGTACAGGAAGTCCGAGAAGTAATCCAAACAGAACCACACTATTAGCGTCTCCCCTGTAACAAAGCAAATAAAGCATATTATAAAAAACGTAAGCATGTAATAAGTATCCATTCTATTATTAAAGAAAGTTAATCTTGTCTGTTTATTTTTCAAGACTAAATGGGAGACCGAATGTAAAAAACATGGCTTGATAAACAGTTTATATCACAGGGTCAGACAGACTATGTTTTATCTAAAAAACAGATGAAATTACGGTATTATTTCTACCCATTTCCCGTTTATTTTTTAAGATAAAAGATAAGGCTAACTATTATATTAAACAAATAAATTCATCAGAGTTCGATCTTCAAATTAAATAATACATATAATACATATATAATATATACTTTCTCACTTACAATAATTGTAAATACAAAAATATGGAGTAATAACAAGTTCCCGGCATATATGTCTGTATACATATATGTCTTTATAAATTTTTACATAATATAACTTCAGCGAAATGGCAAATTTCATAAGCACTATGAAAAGAGATCTTGAATGGGATCTACAAAAGAAAATTACTTTCATTCAACGACACTCAGAGAATGCCATCCGTGCTATTTTCTTCTACGTATTTTATTTTTTTATCTTAAAAGCTTTTGATGGCAAATTTTCTGAAATGTGTAAATTCTTGAGGTAAAAAATAATATTGACATTTAAACATTAAATTATTCATTAACTTAACATAAATTGTAACAAATTGATAGATTCTCAAAATAAATTAGCTAAGTAGCTTAAACGAAATATTTTCGTTGATTCTTCAAAATATTGATTTATTGAAAAAGCATTTTCCATATTATACGCTATTTTATAATTAAAAACTATCATAGACAATAATAAATGTCTTCCATTGATTCAAACCTATTCAGTTAACTGAACATTACGATCGATTTCCAAACAAAGCAGAAACTTGACAGTCGCCAAACTTGATAGTCCTGAAACTTATCGCGAATAAGATTACGCGATAGTGAAACTCATCGCGACTACGAGGTAATGAAACAATAGGAACTCAGCCGGGGAAACGTCTAAATGTTACCTTTTACATTGTCTTCACCGTGACACATTTACCCCGGAAAAGCTATTTAGTTGAGTAATTTAATTCACTACGGAGCAAGTTGGGCAAACTATGCCCGAAGTGCACTAAGACGCTGCAACTCTGATCGTCTACTAATCTCTAGCATAATCTTAAATTGAAACGTCTTTACATAATCTGAATACCTACTAAAAATTGCATTTTTATCCGCTGGAGCTTCAAGTTCTCTCCATGATTCAAATTAGTTGGAAGTAAAGTAGATCGTTGAAGTATCTCTTTGGCTAAAAACCCTCGACGTCTCAAGTGTTTTCAATATTCCCCGTAGCTATTAAAGGTCAATACATTATCAAATTGCCGAGAATATTGAACATTTATATATTCGGAATTGATCTTTATTAGATATTTACTGAATTTTTAAATTAGAAAACGTAAAATACTTAGACTTTATATATTATTTCTATTCAAAATTCGGTAGGAAGAGGATGGTATTAGTACTAACCGCCCGTTATCGTGTTTGCGGAAAAGATAAGTAAACAAATTCTGCTTTATCTTACAAGAACATGAACAAAATTAAAATACATAATAACACAGTAAATTGGCCTAACCTTAGCGATTTTTTTAATTACGTTGCCAAATATTCGTGTTTTAGTTATTTGTAATAATTTTTTGAGAATTTTCGCGTTATTCTATCTATTTGTAGAGTGTATTTAACAAGTTTTATACACACAAATAGCTGTTTATACAGTGTCTATTAGAAGTAAAAGTATAATTTGAGCAAAGTCACGTTCGAGGTACGGTGTTATCACAAATCAGTTACTTACCATTAATCTCCTGGAAGGCGAACCTATAGACGATGACCCAAAGGTTGTATAAGAAGGCAAGGGAAACAACCATGGACCAATAGTAGCACAAGCGGCCGGCCGGATCGAACACGAACGACCAGTGCGGTCCCGAGCGTAGTCGACCACTAGCGTATGTTGAACGCCGCCGGAGACCTCCTCTGCTACCGCTAAGGACAATATTAACACTTATTAATATTACATGTAAAAACATATTCTTACAAACACTATACAGTCGAAGTAGTTTTTATATGATCAAGCGATGATGGGCTGTTGCTTCCGTCTACGTTGGCGATATACCCGTGGAATATGATGAGTTTTTTTTATAGATGATAATGGAATTGTGGAGGATGATAAGATGAATATGAGGTCAGGTCAGTTAGCCCGTCGTAACAAATTCACCAGGAATAATATGATGAGTTATATCACTAAGGTCGCATGAGACTTTACCAAGAATTAACTACGGCGGTATCCAGTGGCGGCCACATAGAGTTCGACTCAGGTGAAATAACGGCACTAGTCCCCATTACTAATACCTCCCTCTTTGGACGACCCAGTAACATACCTAGAATCTTAGGTGACGTATATAAGGTGACCATGTTCCAGAAAAACATCCATTATTATTTCTAATTCAGATGAGAAATGGTCCCTTTTACACTTACTTTTTTTTCACTTCTTAGTACGATACACTTACCTTGGAATCTAAACTACACTAAATATATATAAACTAGGCAATTAGTAACAATGATTTAATATTTATTTTTCAGACTTTCTTCACTTAATTTTCAGTCACTTTTTAACAGTTTTCTATAAAATTTACTGTACAGATGAAGCATATTCTAGATAAACTCAATAATATTCTCGTCACAAGTGTTATTGCAGGTTGTAATTAGTTTAAAATAAATCAAATTGACTTCTCATTATTTTAATGCTGCAGTAGAATTCAAAAGACATAGAGAATACAAGTATTCTCTCTCGGAAATTAAAGTAACAGATCTGGGAAAGAACTTATATTGTACAAATGACCGCAAACAAATACTGCCACTTTGTAATGAGTTCTACTGATAATTAATGTTGCCAGTATTTCTCGAGAAAATAGAATACGATTCGCTGTCTCATCCGCTCTTTAATGATAAAAATAATGTACCATTGTGTTCCTGACATAACCCAAAAAATTTCCAAATTGTTATAAAATTAATATCAAATCAACATTGGATTAGCTTACAAAATTATTCACTATAGATTACAAAAAGGTTTTATTTTTCTGAATATAATAGTATTACGTACAAATTATCTTCAAATTCTAATTTGTCACAATGAACTGGCAGTAGAACTACTAAATAAAACTGAACTGACCTGACCTGAAATGTGAAATAATATTCACATAAAAGGAGAGTGTTTAAAATATCTACATTTGAAATTTACGTACTCCGTCGTGGCTATCTCGAGTTCACAAAAAATTAACGGCTGTAGTTTTTAGTGTATTTAATTCGTACTTTTGTGAGATGTTTATGTAAATTTTACGTACATTTTTTATACGACTTCAAAATTAAGAAAGTCCTAATAATTAACTATCTATATATCATCTAATCATACAATGATTATCGACATGCATGCATCATCTCATGCTAAACCTAAATTTAATAGTTATATATTATATTTTTGAATCTTTTTCCCTATTTTACTGTTTAATATCAGATTATTAAAAAAATATTAAATACTTATTTAAAATTTTATATTTTCATTGAGAGGTAATACTCAAAATATAGTGTCACTGTTAAATCAGCGAAGATGTCTTGGCCGGGACAAGTCTCTTGAAATGAAATTTAGTAATTTATTTGCAAAATATTGGTACAGTATTATAATTAATATGATGCTACATTAAATTATATAAATGGGTAAAATAGATCGATGAATATTCACTAACATATATCATATAAACGATACATAACTTCAAATCAGATAGCCGCCATTGTTTACATTAGCTGATTGTTTGGAGTTAACTCCGATTGAGTCGGGTTAAGGATTTAGGTAGGAATCTACGTAATTCTGGCTAAGGAATAATTGAATATCACGTTTGCCACCTGAGGGCACGCCGCAAGGATATCGGGAGATGTGTATCCAATTAAACTGAATAGTACCGGTAAATAGAGAGAGACGGCTAGCCACGATTTGCGGTACCAATAATACGAGATTCATTAACGTTGTCAGCCGAAAATAGTCCGTATCTATTCCAGCAGGTTTGTTTATATAGTTCTTGTCTAGAATATTAACTACTTGCTAGATTTTGTACTTATTGTAAAGTATCATATAAGTTTGTCTAGCAACATTTTAATAGAACATTTAGGCACAGATTCATATTACTTTCATATTAATTCACTTTTTCTAAGCACTTACCATATATTATTCAAACTGTTATTACAATTTATATAATAAAAATCTGACATAATTAAATAATTAACATACTAGCAATACTGAACCAAAAATAAGAAACATTGTACATAGAAATACAAAATTTAGATGTTATTTAACACATATTAAAAAGGTACAAAAATACTTTACCTTCATCAAATTTTGTAATATGATTTTTATTTTTCTTATTACCCATCACTACCTTTTATATAAAAGATTCAGAGTAACAAACAGCACATATAAAAATAAGATATTCAATAAGATATAAAATATATATATTATATTAGGTACTTGAATTAATATATAGAAAAATTCTAAATATTTTCTCTCTTTATAATATATTATATTTATATCATGACTACTGTTTCTTACCTTTTATTTTTTATTGGAGAGTTTGGGCTATTGTCTAAGCACCTAAAGCTTAAACCTGTAGTACTGCGACCTACATAGATCTATTGTGCTCGCCCTTTTTTGAAGTACGGAACTTGCAGGTACGGAACGAGCTAGACCCGACATGGACAAGAATTGAAGGATATGTTTAGGAGAGTTGTTTTTATGCCCTCAGGATAGAGTATAAACTTTCCAAAGGAGATATTTCATTTATGAGTGGGCTATAATCACATAGATTGTATAGTAGCTTTTGCTCTTTAGCTTGGCAAAACCTGCAGAAAATTTACTGAAAGCATAATAATAAATGTAGACAAATCATAAAACTCATTACCGCTTGAACTTTGCGTTTCATTAAACAATACCGTCAACTCCTTTTAATTATATCACAAAATGCATTAACGTGTGCCCGTTGTTCAAAATTAATTCGGTAGTAAAGATAATGTATACTCAAATTAATACTACGGGTGTTCATTAATTTAATATGATAATTGAGCTCTGGTTGGTATGTTGACGTATCTAATTTGATTTTGAAATGCGTATTGGTTGCCAATCATCAAATGATATTTAAAACTAATTACTCTAATACAAAAACAAACTAAATAGTCTAATATATAAAAAATAGGCTCCGAAACTATTGCACTCATTTCACAAATTATTTCATATTTTGTTAACATAAATAAAACCATAAACATATGGGCAAAGCCGGAGTAGGCCACTTATCTACTCCTAATATTATAAATTCGAAAAAACACATTTCGTCTAGCTTTCTCTCGTTGTTGCTCTGTTCGTTTGTTAACTTTTCAAAACTAAATACCGGAACTAATTTAATGAATTTTAATTTGAAAATAGATTTTATACCGACGACGTATATAGCCTATATTTTAAAGGGGCAAGTTCTCATATACATCGAATAAGAAAAAGATAATCTAAAATAGCTATGTAATAAAAAAAGGCATACTAATAATTATTTTTTCATCCATATTGTTACGGGGGCTCGTAAATAATTTTGTAATTTCTAACATGGACTTACGTTACTAATTAATATGAATCTTAGTAATCTGAATAAAAATTATTATTATTATAACTTAAAACTTCTAAACAATAAACCGAGCGGTCACATGATTGATTTAGTATGAAAGGTTCAATTAATATTTCCATTGTACTGTGCTCCTTGAGCAAAGTTGTCACTTTCATGAATATTATCACTGTGATTGGTCTTGTAATGACAGCTATAAACATTTCTGTTTATTTTTTCCGTTATATATTTATAAAAAAACTTACAAAGAAAATAACCAATTGGTATCTATCAATACTATCATAACATTTATTGTCTAATCAGTGTTCTTGACTAAATTATTGAACGGATATTAATGAAAATTGATAGTAATATAGGTTAAATCAAGGAGGTGGTCACTGGCTTCACTATATCTAAGAAAGCAGGCGAATTAGCAGATAACAATTATGATGCTAAATAAAGACTCAACGTACATACAAGTCTGTCTATATCTATGTCCTTGGTCTTGAAACAATGCATGAAGTTAAATTTAATTAGAAACCACTGAATCGTTTAGTCGTAAAAGGGTAAAAAATAGACAGACAGACAACCAATCACAGACGCTTATTAATAAAAGAAGTATGAATATGGACATTCCGATAACAGAGTAATTAAAACGCTAATTCTAATTTATGTAGAATTGGATGTACAATATTCTCTATGCATCTTGAAAGTCGTATATTACAAAGGAAATCGCACTGGTATCCTAACACGGTAGGTTTATTCCCTTTTCTATTCATACATCATGATCTATTTGTTATTCAAGTCATGTAACAGTGACTCAAGAAACTATCTAAGATTATCCCGGATATTTACCCTCCTTCAATACAGTATCTTGACAATTGACAGGCTAAAATCACATTGACGGGCTTTATATAAATTACTAGCTGTACTCGCGAGTTTGTCCGCGAGGAATTTAACTTTATTTTTCTAAAATAAAGTAGTCTTAGTTACTCCTTATTACATCAGCTAACTACCAAAAAAAGTCCCGTCAAAATCGGTCCAGCCATTTCAGTGATTAGCCGGAAAAGACAGACAAATAAAAATTGCAAAAAATATTATTTTGGTGTATGTACCGTTTTTATATTCATATAAATGTAGTAAAAAACGATTATTTCAATATTACAAAAAGACACTCTAATTTTATTTATATGTATAGATTATAAAAGATAAATAAGTACCTATATGTATCAATATCTATAGCTGTTTTTTGTCTTTACGTATAATAATATCATAATAAGCAAAACATGTCTGTTTAACAGACTGTGTGTTCAAGTGACCTCTCGCAAAAACGGTTGGAGGATATAGAATGAAATCAATTACATTTAATAATGAACCCCTGTAACTGATAAACTTTAAAATCCTCAAAACAATAACTATAATAAACCTGCTGCAAATCAGTAAAATGTTAAAAAAGCACATAATTCATTTTTTTCTTTAACATGCTTAATATTTTTAATAAAGAGAAAAAGGCTACTAAATAGTAGTTCACTTAAACGTTAATATATTTACAACATAGAGATTACGAATGTATCGTATTTTCTACGTAAGTTCGTTCGTACATAGACCTTGTCCGTAGCGTTCAGTATCGGAATCTCTGTATTCTAAGACCAATTAATTTTTATTATATGTACATTCACATCTTCACCATCTTTAGCATTACATCGACGGGTACAAAGTAAATAGTAGCACTATTTACTTTGTAAATAGCAATATACAACAAAATAGCAATTTTTCAGGAGAGTGAATAGTAATTAAAAATGGGAACCCTTATTATTTGGTATAAACTGCTTCATTTTTAAAAATGCATCGTAAGTTTTTATTTATCATGGAAATAAAATTAGTTGTTTAGATTTACAAATATTATTATAATAATATAGTAGGCTGTTGCACATTCCATTATACCAATTGGGATAATTATATTAAACTTTTATATACACTCTTATTGAAAGATATAATCATATAAGATATTCTTATTTTTGAAGAAATTAGGTAGCTTATTCATATTAGCCAAAGCTTTTACATATTATTTATTAAACATGACATATAATATACTATATATACTTAAATATAGAATATATAAGTAAGATGATAGGAGTAAGATTAACATATAAAATTTTTTTTTTGAAGAAACGTCCTCAAAATTAATATATATAGTCTTTGGACGCCTTCCTACAGTAAGTTCGTGTCATGAATCAACATTTTGTATAAACGCTAACCTCTTATTCATCGAAACACTATTACCTATAATAAACGTATTTTACATATTGAACAATCTTCTCCTTTACCTGCTTTTAATTTGGTAGAATGGGACAAATAACATGTGTCAGCAAATAGTAAAAATCAGTGAACATTTTTCTTAAGGGAACTAAAATTTAAAATGAGAAAGTTCTAGTTTATTTGCCCGAAGTTACGATCATAGTCAGTGATACCCCAACCAACAATTACAAGTATTGCCTATTTACCACAAATTTGAATTAAAAATATCACCAAATCTTCTTAATAATTATTCTTCCCACGAGGTCCTAAAATAAGAAAGAGAACGAAAACTCAACTTAATACCATACCAACCTGATCAGCAACAATTTGCTAGGAACCATTTCCAATAAGAAAGACTGATGGTCAGCTATGGGGCATTAATGGATCTGTTAGGATATACTAGAACATTCGATTATAAGGTACCTATCTGTGCCGTTGCAGTGGGGCGGTGCGAGGTGGTTGTGTGAGTGGTGCGGCGCGGGGGTGGCGGGGGCATGCGGCGTGTGCGGCGTACTACGCCACCCGCTCAGCAGCGGCGCTTCCCCGCTAGTACCCAGCAATTTTAATCTAAACAACAATAGAAGGTCACATGAACAATTGGTTTTGGGGTACAGTCAGCTTTATGTAAGATCATAACGGGAGGGACGATCATAATCAAAGGATACACATTCATTTATAGGTTCACGGTCAGGATACTTACGTTGTAACCTACAATGCAAAATAGTCAAAAATTTGTTGAATTATGACATCTAATATAATATCTCTCTAAAGCTGACTCTACATTACACATAAAATACTATCAAATTATGCGCAAATATTATAAGTGCTAGTTGAGACAGATTGACGATTCCAGTATATATTTTTTTATTTGATTATTATTATAACATAGTGATAATTTTCACTTAAAGTACTAGCTCTGTAACAACTTATATAATGCAGAACAAGGTTCTAATATTACATAAGAAATACATATAGACAAAATTAATAGGAAATTATTCATTCAGGCGTTGCGTAAACATACTAACGATGAAAACAGGAAAATAGTTTCATATCATTGGTTATCAAATTGTTCTTAATGCCAACCAAAACGTGTCTAGTTATTATAGAGAAAACAGAGAAAATCAAACGATTATTCCTAATTATATCTCTTCCTTTACGCTCTTTCTGTCAGTTACAATGTATGCAAGCTGATTTCCAACACCCTTAGCACAGACAATATACAATTTATATCATCGTAAAAGGTTAGAATCAATATATTTTTATAGAAATCATAAAATAAAACTTTTTAGGTATATTCAGCTATGGCCAGATAACTTATGGTAACATCTGCGGGTATCATAAGCCATCGCAAAGTGTAAGCCTACCGTGGAAATCCATATGATAGCAACTTTGAATTGAACTGCGCCGATATTCGATATTCATGCGACAAATGTATGTATGCAGGAAGAGATGAGTTATTGCTATTACTTAGTCACTATCAATGAATGAAGATGTGCCGCAATTAATAGGAATAATAACAGTAGGTAATAATAATAAACCTGCACCAGTTCTTACAGACTTACTTTCTCACACTATTCTTACTCTGTGGCAAGATAGTTATCAACTGCACGATAACCTATTAATGTAAAATATATATAAAATATTAATGTAAAATATATATAGGTATGTGTAAGTTTGTATATTGTGAAAAAAATTGTGACACTCAGGGTGAAGACAACAAATCAAATATCCACATATCGTTGGATACTTAAATATAAATCCAACGAAGCAGTGGGCAATCTTATCGCCGTCTCTAAGAATAATTTGATTTGTTATCGACATTTCCATCACCGTAGTTTCAGTAAGAAATATAAATTGACACACAAAGCTTTTTCGTTCCGGCTAGATTCGAACTCACGATCTTTAGAGTCTATTAGTAGGGATAGTCAAGCACAATGCCAAGTCGCTCTCTCGTATAGAATATGTATTAGCTAAAGGTAAAATTGAAATTGACAATGCAATAAAATTTTATTGATTCTATCAGTTGAAGAAGTTATAGATTCATATGATGGCTTTATAATGCTTCATAATTCAAAAATAATATTTCAGACCATGTCACAAGAATAAGGCTGTACTTTTTCCATTCATATTATATATTTGTAAAATATACTTTTTAAACAGGTTAATTTCAAATTGTATTCTATGACTCTTGTTGTGACTATGTAAATTATTACATAGAACAGACAGAGTCGCAGCCATAACCTTGTTATTAAAATATTATCCATGGGCATATTGTTCAGTCACTTGAATCGAATCGCTACCAGAAACAATGTTACCTACATTGTGTTTCTATTTAATACAATTGATATTATGCACAGTTCGATGGGCTAGTTTTGTGCCCATTTTCTCCCATTGTACTGGTTAATGTTTACATACATATACACACATTACTCAAACGTAGAATATATACATATTCATGGCAAGCTATATACATATACATAATACACATATATATATACATAATTATATATTGGACACATGCCCAATATCTAATAACTAATACTACCACTGGGCTAGTAAGAAGAGGCATACAGTGTGTGACTTTACACATATTACTAGCTTATACAATATACTTATAGGTACAAAGTATTTTTGGCTATAATATCTACCTTTAATTAAAAACAAAACGAGACAACATAATGTCGATTAAAAATATAATTATCAAACTATATGCAGAGTTAAATTAAGACAATTCACAAAAATAGGCTGACGCATTGAAAAATTCCTTCCTTTTAAATTCGTTTAAAAATAGCCCTACAAAAAATTAGAAGGACACATACAATAGGTAGCCGGTGAATTGACAACTGCCTCATTTGTTCGTTATTTGAAAAGTAAATAATAAAGAATGGACGGCGAAAGATGAAACAGTATTCTCCAATGTTATGTAGATATGAAACTTTCAGAAACGTAAAATTCGTTTGAAGTTGAATCGACTTAGTAGCACACGAGCGGCCGCCGGTAAAAATTGGTTTTCCCTGAACGACATCGGAACCGCAGCTAAAGAGCCACCTCCGAATCAGGGATGTCAACCATATGAGAATCCTCGTACTGATACGTACATAATACTACGTGCATTCTCATCATCATAGAATTTTTTATCGAGATATATATTTTATAAAAAGTTACCAGGATTAGTTACAAGTTAAAGTGAGCGGCCAAACAATGTGGATCAGAATGAGATAAAACAGTGGAACTACAGGTAAGATGCATAACATTTTGGTCCTTCAGACTGGCAATGCCTGAGTTGTATATCACGGGCGTCATATTATGACGTGATCTCCGTAAAGATGTTAATATACCTAAATCGAAGGTTACCACTTTACATACGGTATAATGTCTGCTTGTTTACAATTCCCATATATACATAAAAGAATTACTCGAGATTTCTACCTATACCTATGGAACTTATCACATTTTTTTCTCTGCAACAATATCTGCTATTATAGTTTAGCTAATATAAACTTTTAGCTAATTGTCGCAACGTATATTACGCCAGATTTTTAATTTGTTTATACAAGGCAAAAAATTAGGTTGTCAACCCTGCTTCGAACTGTCGTACCGTGAAATGAGATATAAACCGCTCAAAAATGTGATCGGTTGTATTGCGGCAACGCATCGTGATCCGGTCGATCGCTTGCTCATACTATATACTATACAGACTTTAGTGGCATATACCATGCTACCTAAAGATACAAAAAAGTATACAAACTTATATTATATTTTATTACATTTTCCTACGTCTAAATTTAGCTGTATATTATGAGTATATGTTACCCTACGATTACATATTTTATGGATCACTTTCAAAGATCTTAGCCTATCTAGAGCTACAGTAAGTTGTGGCAAATTTGACTGGATAAGGAAAAAAACACGAGCAGTGGAAGCGAGTGTTGACGTATGTCCGGATTATATATCCCGGCAACTGCTCAGTGTGCCACATGCCCATGTGCCACTCGATGGACCCGGCATCCGCACAGTGTATCCATGGAATGTTCAGTAGTGCATCTGATATCTGGTACATCTGTCTGCGCTAACAGTATACGCAGACGAGGCACTAGTGAAGGATATCAAGATGGTGGTGAATTTTGGTCGGTTTTTTTTTATTACACAATGGTGGCAACTTAGCCCGTCGTGACGAATTTATCAAGAATTATTCACAGTACAAACTAATATGATATACTCGTATTATAAAAAATAGAACCACTAGTCACTAATAATACCAATCCACTCCCAACTATTATATATTTACTCAAACTAAACAAATTGATGATTGTATTATTTGAAAGAATATTTGTCCTATGTAAGCTCAATATTTTTTGTAAAAATTGAAATCTTTCTATTTTTAATGCATTAAAAGAAAAGCTACATTACAAACATTAAGATTTTATATGCTTCATTTTAAACGAAAATTCCAAAATGTTAGGAAAACTAATAGAAATGTTATAAATATTTACAAGCTTTTAAAATTATCGTTGAGAAATATGCAAAATAGTTTGAATTTTAATAGGTATTATGACGTTGCAATCTTGACTTGAAGCTCTTAAGAGTATTTTAGCAAACGAGTGAATATAAAAGATGAGGTATAGAAGGACCTTGTACACGACATCAACTACCATCTTCATATCGACTTTCATCGTTATTAAGTTGGAATCAATAGATATATATCTAAAACTATGTATTTGAAATAGCAAATGAACATCATTAGTTGTTTCCGAAATACACGTGGCTGATAGACGCACGAATAAAATCGCATAACAAGGGTTCATTTTACCTTTTATGGTTCGAAACCCAAAAAACTACGCTTCATTTCTTCCCAAACTTATTTACCTACAATCAAATCGTTGTGAACAATATTATTACCCAATTAAGGCAAAGATACCTTCTTAACGCTCAACTAATTCTACTCCCCGAAAGCAACAATTAATTCGCCTCTTTACGACCACTGTCAGGTCAGACAAGGTTTGTATATTTCGAGACACCCGAGTGCTATACGGGCTTAACATCCCCCGAGAGAAACGTATATCTCACGAGGTTTAGTGGCATTCAGAGGAGAGACTAAAGCGCTGACAGACACGGCCAAATACTTCCTTTTTTCTTTAGCGCTATTTTGACGCGCAGTAAAAGGGAATAAATATGTAAATTGCCAAAAAGAAAGTATACGGCGACGTAATAAGCTCAAATTCGAGTGAACGCAGGCTCAATTGTGCCACTTTGATACCCTCACTTGAAGATTTAATGAAATTTTGCTACCATATTATTTATCAAAAAAATATACAATATATTTATTACAAAAATAATAATTAGTTTGTATTTTAACAAATTTATCACGGGTTCACAGAATTCATTTCAATTTATAAAAAACGATAGATACAAGAAATAACAAGGAATTTAGTAAAAAAATTGGTATACATAAAAATATATAATAAGGCTAAAAATATAACATATCGTTTAAAAATTATTCGAATAAAAACTAAACAAGATACAGAAACAATATACCTATTTGGATAAATAACAGTTATTGAATAACTGAATAATACCCATGACAAACATACTATCGGCCGTAAAATAAAATAAATACTCTCACTATTGCATTCCGAGATGCAATTGTCAGAGGCTTCAATCGATTGCTACCGGCGCCATTCAATGGAACTATATCACTATATAATGTGAGGCGATACAGCAGTGAGGTTTCTTGTTATTGTGTTTAAAAGCTTTGTCTCACACATGTCAACAATGTATGAGTGATACCTATAGTTCCAATAGTTATCACACACACCACCAGAGTTTGTTATTGAGTCTAGGTGATATCTTACAATCAAGTATACCGGTTTTTTTATAACATCAATCATCATCAAGTGATCAATGATGATTGGCGCCCCACACACTGCAAAAAAGGAAGAATCCTCGGTGTATTTTTTAAAGCAGTAAGTATATCGAATTTCATGGAACAAAGGAAAATTATGTCTTCTGCGTACAGATGCGGATGTAATTATTAGATCTATTAATTGGTAACAGACTGTTAGCATTAATTCTTATATTAAAAATACATATTATTATGTAATTATTAATTTTCATAAACTGCATTTCATATCAAAATCACTGATATCATCTAATCATGTGTTCAGTCAGGTTTATCGAGTCGACACTCGTGATTAAAGCGGCACTCAAAGTGAGGGTCCTCTCCATCTTGAGAAAACAACAGACAACCCCCTTGAACGTCTTTGCCATACCTTAATGGAGATTTTGCACGTGTTACCACACCGCTAAACGAAAAATGTACCTACGTATTGTTTTAATATTTTAACATCTAATGGCGATTTTATATAATTCTCTGCTCTGATAATTTAAAATCCCATTTATTACTTTTTATTTTTTATACTATATATATATATGCATATAGAACTGAATTTAAATAAATAAAATTAAACGAATTAAAATTTCATAATTATAAAAAGAGATGTTTTTTTAATCATAATTGATTCAAAAGACTACTGTGTTAACGTGTTCATAAAATATTTTAAATTGATAGTCCTATGACGCCAATGAATTGTTAGAAAAATGGAACGGTAACCCATAGATGTTATAAGTATTATGAGGTCGATATATCTCTTTTATCGTTTGTAGCGGCTTGACAGATTCGAGTTTGGTGGATATCAAGTAATATCGGTTCCACGAAGCGTCCCACGCCCTCGGCGAAAGTAGTAGTATGTCATCGTTCGTACCGTGAACGGAACCGTGTACCTAAAAATATTGCTCGAACATACACTGCAAATACGGATAACTTTATAACTCAATCACATAAATCAATACGCGTCGCTGACGATACGTATTCGATACATTTTCAAACCAACTTCAAAAAATATCAAAAATGTTGCCCGGAATTCGACTCTATTTTTTTTAATTTACAAACAGCAACAAACAATTGTTTATTCAGCCGAATTATTCCCCAATACAACAATGGCGTATTGTTATAAAAACAATGTCATAAGAGTATTATATGAATAAATATTTCGTATTGGAATTACAGATAAAAGTGACGGACTACCTGTGCAAAAATCCTCCAACGAATGAGAGCCCCTCGGTAATATGGAACCACTTTGAATCCTTCTGCTTAGCTATAGTTAAGCGTGAATTAGGAATAAGCAAGGGAGCTCTGCATAATGCAAAAGATACCAAATGGTGGAACACCTACACTAAAGAGAGGGTTGCTGATAAGAAAAGATTGTTTAAAATCTGGCAGAAAACTGGCTCCAATGAAGACAAAGAAAATTACAAGCGAGCCAAAAAAGTTGCAAGAAGAACAGTGGCAATTGAGAGAGAGAAAGCCGACTCCCACTTTTATCAGCAGCTAGAATTATCTTCTGGCAACGATGTTTATAGAATAGCTAAACGTAGATATAATGATAGCAAAGACTTCATAACCACAAAATTTATTAAAAATAAAGAAGGCACTTTATTAACGAACGACAAGGATATTTGTGAAAGATGGTATGAGTACTATCAAAACTTATTAAACGAGGAATTTCCTAGGGAACACGTGCTGGAACTTCCGGCAACCAAAGGACCGATTAATGAGATTACTCCGGCGCAAGTAAAAAGAGCAATCTCTAAAATGAAAAACCACAAAGCAACGGGTCCAGATGATATACCCGTCGAGCTTTGGAAATCTCTAAAGGCCGATGGAGAAGATTGGCTTTCGAAGCTTTTTAACAGGATCTTGGTCACTGAGGAGATGCCTGATGCTTGGAGAAGAAGTATGTTGGTCCCGTTCTATAAAAACAAGGGAGATGTTAGAGAGTGCGGGAACTTCCGTGGTATTAATAACTCACATCACACACCCTGAAGATCTGGGAGCGAGTTATAAGCGAGTGCCTTCGAAGTTCAGTAAATTTATCTGAAAACCAATTTGGGTTTACTACTGGGAAGGGAACTACTGAACCAATACACGCTATAAGGCTATTAATTGAAAAAGCTCGTGAAAACAAACAAGCCATGTGGATGACTTTCATAGATCTCGAAAAAGCTTTTGACCGCGTACCGAGAACTTTAATATGGCAGGCCTTAAGGTCTCAGAACATTCCTGAACAGTATATAAAGCTCATTACAGATATGTATTGTAACGTACAAACCAGTGTCAGAAGTCCAGCGGGTGTATCTAAGAGTTTTAATGTTGAAGTGGAGGTGCATCAGGGCAGTGCTCTTAGCCTCTTACTATTTAATATGGTAATGAACTACCTCACAGAGAACATTCTGAAACCAGTACCGTATAACCTCTTATATGCAGATGATGTGGTTTTGATATCGGAAACCAAACTGGAAACACAGGGCAGTTTAGATATGTGGAGAAAAGCTCTAGAGTCTGGTGGATTGCGCATTAGTAGAACTAAGACGGAGTACATAGTGTTGAACTTCGGCCCCGACAAATCTGGTACAATAAACACTGAACTGAAGCTGGACGGAGAAATCCTACCAAGAGTAAGCAAGTTCAAATACCTGGGTTCTGTTATTGCTGAGGATGGCACTATTACAGCCGACATTACTCATAGAACCACGTCTGGGTGGAGTAAATGGCGCGAACTCACGGGGGTGTTGTGCGACCCAAAAATGCCAATAAAAACAAAAGGCAAGGTTTATAAAACAGCAGTTAGACCAGTTCTACTATACGGTAGTGAAACGTGGGCTACTAAGCAAGTACATGAGCAAAAGCTACACACTACTGAAATGCGTATGCTTCGTTGGGCGGGTGGAGTTACGCTTACAGATAAAGTCCGAAACGAGCATGTAAGGGGCAGCTTCGGAGTGGTACCTATTACTGAAAAACTTAAAGAATGTAGACTTAGGTGGTATGGACATATTCTGCGTAAACCTGAAAACCACATGGTGAGAAAGTGCCTTTCCATGGCTACAACAAAAAGAGGACGAGGCAGGCCACCAACTACCTGGTTGACAAATGTCCATAGGGACATGAAGGAGTTGGGCCTATCAAATGACGATGCTTACCAGCGAAATGTATGGCGCCCCAGGATTAGAAAAGCCGACCCCGAGTAACGGGAAGAGGCGAGGATGAAGAAGAAGAGGAATTACAGATAAAAAGCTACTTTTATAATAAGGTTGGGAAATATGAATAATTTTAGCATCAATGTAATAAAAGCAGATTACCATCACACTTATTTTTCTCATTAGGATAACTGAAAGGCCAACATTTGTAGTAACTTACTATGATATAGTAAGTGCCGAAACTCAGTTATGTAGAAACAAGTCATTTTTTCTACGTAACTGAGTTCAAGGTTGTTTGTGAATGTCGCTAGAATTTAATCAGAATAAGAAATAGAAATAGGAAAACGTACATTGATTTGATGACGCGGACAAAGATAAATTGTATTCAGTTATATTATCATATCAATCCATCAAACTGCTATATCTAATATTATATTCTACCGCTGAAAATATTTATTTTGATATATTGGAAAGTAAAAATATGAAAGTAAACTAAACGACATAGGCGGGATGATTCGGCAAATCGAATTTACAATAATTTGACAGGTGATGGAATTGAGATTAAGAAAATTTATGTAGATATATGAAACCTTTTAAGTTAGCGGTACTAAAATTGATGCCCTATTTATAAGACAACTTTCTGAAGTAACACGTAGCTTCTTTTTTTAATTTAAATATTTTTTAAGACATTTATACAAAGAACGCAATCAATTTCAGGAACAGTGCTCTAGCGGTTTAGCTTACCACCTTACTTCCGTTAGTTACAGGTTCAAACATTTGTATTTAGTATAACTGGTTGTATTGATCTAAGTGTCTTCTGTGTAATATATTATGTAAATATATATATAAGTTATTTAGTACCCATGTATACAACAAAAGTATCTAAGTAAAATAGCAGTAGGAAGACCAGTTAACGGTAAGCGATAAGGATAAAAATAAAATATAATTTAATATGAATAAATAGTGAGTTACCTAGCTTTGTGTGCCCGTCGTGAACGCGAGGACAGATCTAGCTCGCTAGCGGCGGTGCAGGTACCCGCCTGGAGCGAGCCACGGGACCCACCCAGCCGCCGTGAGCCCAGCCGGCATGTCATCATTTCTGTAAACAATCGTATTATCATTAAAAATATAATCAACATCATATATACTTCAATAATCAAGAAACCGAGTATTATATTTCTTGGAACTTTTACTGTCTAATCCTTTAGATTAATACGTAAACTAAATAAGGTAATGGATGGTATTTATAGGGGTGTAGATTTAGTGAGTATGGTTACAATAATTTAAATGATGTAACTTATAATCGCTATCATAATTATAATATAATAAACATATATGGCGGTTTAATGACAAAAACTTTCGAAAATTGAGGTCTCAAGATGAAATCATTTTCAGACACATTCTTTGTATTTTATCTTAATTAACAAATAAATAAATATAGTGTTACTTAGAATAGAGTAGTGCAAAAACATAATTTATTATACTTATTAGTAAATACATCGATTTCGTGGAATTATTCGTAATAGATAGATTCTTAATTGCATTATATATCTATAGAGAAACTATTATGGTGTCTGAGATACAGGCTAGGCGTGGTTTAGACACTACTGCACTGGACTTGATATTAAATAGTTTTAAGAACTATTGTATATATATGAATTAATGTAGATATATAACCTTAGTTAAGTCCTTTTTGTATTTGTTTTTTTTGCACAATAAAGTTATTATTATTTCAACTATATATTTCATCCCTCGTAGTTATAGTCAAATAATGCAAAAAAAATACATACGCAAATTTATATATACCTAGGTATATTATATAAATTTTCTATCTCACCTATTTCTACCAACACGCATATACTTTTGCAAGCAGTTCTCTATATCAAAGAGCGAAATAAAGCAGTAAAAATGCAGAGTACGGAGGCATGACACGTTAGTTCTCAGGAATGGCAAAATATAAAAGATAGACAGGGGCGGGTATCACAAACGCTTTTTATGGTGTTCGTGCTGATAGTCATATACCTTTTCATCAGACAGACCGTCAAAGGTCCTGAATATATTAAAAAGTACCTACAATACAACTACTACGGCACGACTAGTATATTAAACTACTTAATATAGTTATGCTTACTTACTTAGTATACTAAACTTTAGATTAATTGGAAATCTCTTTTACCATTATGATAACAAAATAACTTTTGCCAACTAACAGTAAATCGGAATTCCTACAATTATTATTTTTTAAATAAATTACTCAAACATTATGCCAGACATTTATAGAGTGGTATTTGAGAAGATTTATAAATACAGGGGATTGAAAACGTTCAATAGTGCCAGTATTATTTCAGATTTTAACTAAAGAGCCCTATAAGCCCGACTCTGTCTGAGCTTTTGTCGGTTTTATAAAATGAAAGCAGCGACAGTTCAGTCGGAGAACGCTTAACTACAGACAGTAAACCCCAGTATTGTTAAAATTGTTTTTTCATTATTGAAAAATATTAACAATTCACACATCACAAGTCACATATGTGTGACATCGGCGTTAATATTTTGTCAACAATGAAAATGATCAGATAGTACATCGGTCGCGTGTGGTATAAACTTTTAATAATTATAATGAGTGTTATTAGATAAGACAACTAATACTATTAAATTATATTATATTATATGACTATGTACCACTATGTACTTTCAAATTCTGTGATTTTTTTATTACCATTAGCTTATTTTCTAGGCCCCAATTATATAAAATAAAAAGACTGCGGTTTCTTGGTCTCAATCCTTGTGCACCAAATCGACTCTGTATGCTCTGTAATCTGTTACATTTTTAACAAAAATCATTCAACATTACACAGAGAAGTTGTGAGATTAATAATAAATTATACAATACTATAATAATGGATCAAGAGTGTAGGATAGATTTTTCTTTTGATAGCTGCTCAAAGGGCCAATCACTATACAAAAGAGAAACAATAAAGACAATAAAAGCGAACCATCTTGTGAACCGAACAAAATGAATAAAGGCACAAATCGAATGAGCCCATTGTTACGACGCTATTCTTTTTATAAACCGCAGTCTACAATTTTGTTCATTTTAGCACCCACCCGCGGGAAGTTCCGGTCCAAATTACGATTCGAAAAGAAACTCCGCGGTGCTCCGTTGAGAAGTTACCTAATGAACTAAAAATAAAATAAAAAGCACCTCGACGCGACAAGAGATCTCATCTCGTATCCCACGGGTGAAGTACAAAGGTAGTGACATTAATTGAATAAATCCAATTCCGTACTGTATCATATAAAACGATATTTGTGGTGTGACGTCACATAAGCCGGTTGTAGTATGTAAATAGGAATGTACGTGGATCGTTTCACTCGCAGGCAGTGGTTTTGGTAAATTTTAATGACATGTTGCGACGCAGTGCGGAGAGCTGGGACTTTGCAACTATATTGTCTGTTTATCATATGTTACGACTATTTTGCATAAATAGCCATCTACCTAATATAGGTATGCTTTTATAACAGTTTAAGAAATTGCAAAACCATAATTATTTATAGTGTTGTAAGCAAAAATCAAATCGAATCTTTAATAATGTAATCATTCGGGTCATAAAATGAATAATTTTATGATAAATGAGATATTTATCTCTCACGACGTTTGACATTGCTAGTGCAATGTTTCGAGCTGACTGAAGTACAGCTATGTCAACTTCGGTAGGTACTAGCACTTTGTTCAACTACCGTCTCACAGAACTCACAATATACATCCTTACATATATTGATTGAATTTTGTTTAAACTTATTTATGACTGGATGCCACCAGATTATTATCTGCAGATAGGTTGAAATCATATTCCCGGTAAAAATTGGGTGTATTTTTTTATTATTGCCTCTTATAGCAACGTGGGTAATAGTGACATAATGTGCTCTTTGACCATTTCGGAAACGACGAGGAAGACCATATCTTGTTTACCATAAAATTATTCATATCGAGACGAAATAATTTATTAATAATGTTTACTAAACGTAAAAAGGTAAAAATAAGTATTACAAAGCTTTATTATTTTAAGCCCTCTGTTATGTGTTTGGCCTTATGACACGGGTCTGTAATTAAAAATGGAATAAATTACACTTTTTAAATTTGAATACTTTGAATGTTGACTGTGCTCGAATAAAATAAGTTTTTTTTTATTTTCAGGAATGGACGAATTTTCCTTTAAGTAAAAACAATACATTACATACAGTTTTCACATTTGGAACAAATAAACAGAAGACGTAAAAATGCGAACTTCAGTTCTGTACTGCGGTAAACTGCCGAGAAAATTTTAAATGTTATTAGACAGTAACA
Organism: Achroia grisella; assembly: GCF_030625045.1. NCBI lineage: Eukaryota > Metazoa > Arthropoda > Insecta > Lepidoptera > Pyralidae > Achroia > Achroia grisella. The sequence continues at coordinate 3,005,465 of NW_026712841.1, forward strand.
TTGTATTGTCTAATAACATTTTAAATTACATACTTAGATATATTTTCTACTTCATTCGTAAAAGAATCACCATAGTCAGTTTTGTAATTGACGAGGATACCTGTATTGTACATTCAAAAATGTGCTGCCATTTTTAAATTCTAACATTAAGATTGATGGAAAAATAATAAACTGCACATTTTTCTCGATGTATAAATATTAAATAGTTACTCCTCCATCCTAATAGCTACTTCCTAAATGAATTAGGAAGTAGCTATTAGGATAATATAGATAACCAATAGACTTCATTGAGTCTCAACATTTTAATCTATCAGCGCACTACCATCGCTTTCTTTCCACTTTGCATAATAGAACTATTAAAAGATAATAATATTCAACATAGTCAAAGTTCTGAAGTTATTCACTTATATAGTTGGTAACAGAGAGCGGTGTCAGGCCGCATGCGAAAGTTTCAGACCAAAATGTGCTTGTTTTTTGTCTAAAATACTCTCCGCGACAGCGTACAGTCTACTGAACAGAAATGTGAACTTCATAAGTTCAACTATGAAAATTCACGATGCACATGCAATATTCCTTCATTGAATTTCTTCGGTATATTGACTTTGTAGTTCAATTAAATACGAAATAATAATTTCTTACATATCTATTATCAATTAAATGTTTTATTTCGTATAAATTTAATCACTATGTTGAATAGAGTATACTGTTTAATTGTTATTAAAATAATACTTTATTTGTGACAAAATAAGTACCTATGAGGTCATTAATACTCTTTGAATAACTAATGCAAATATATGTATATAGTAAGAACATAATAAACAATATTATTGTCTTAAACTATCATTTAATAGCAAAATCGTATTTTAAGTATCTAATTTAAATTTCCTACGCGTGCAGGTGTTATGGCGTCTGCTTGTGACGTCACTATTACAGTCTAGGTATATCGAGCGAATAACAGGATGTAATAATGTACTCAACGGTTGACATTATTTGTCAGATTACGGCAGAATAATAGAGAAAAGTGATAGCTATGACGCAATACGTGTTCACATACATCACTTTAGTTGAGTTTTGATTTAACAAAAAAAATTAATAAATCTATAATAGCTCTTTATTTCTTACTTGTTGCTTCTGATCATATGTCTATTTATACATACTATATACAAAAGTTATGGACTTTACTCAATAACTCCAGAAGGCTATTTCATAAGAAATTATTAAAAAAAAATTAAGGTTACCTAGAGTGTTGTGTCTTACGCTTTAGTAAAAGGTATGAATTAAATTATAGTATAGGTACGACATCATACTACTCCAGAATGGCAACGCATGAAATGTATCCAGAGAGTCACATAATTGTATGTCATCAGCTTATTTGCCATTCCATTTATATAACAAATATGTATATACTAGCAGAACCTGCAAGTTCACTCGTATGAAATTTGTAGCCTATATGTTATTCTGATGCATAAGCCATATTACTGTAAAGTTTCATCAAAATCCGTTCAGTAGTTTTTGCGTGAAAGAGAAACGAACAACCATACTTGCAAACTTTCGCGTTTATAATATATATATAGTATTATTAAGATGATGAAGATTTTCAAATAAAACTGAAAAAATACGAAAATTTGTGTTGAACTGTGCTTTGATGCGTTTCAATAACCAGGGTACGGTCTTGTTTTGTACCGCGAGATAATGTCGAGTACGAGCCCTATGATTACATGATATTCTCACGCCTCAACAATAATCCGTCTGTTACTCTGTTTGCAAAAAGCTTTTCTATGCGCTTATATTCTACTGTTTAAGTTTCAAAATGCCCTATTGAAACCTGTCGTTTGCAACTGCAAAACAACAAGCTTGTTTGAACAACAGCTTGTTTGAAATTGGGTGTGCCGGGTAAAAAGATTTTCTATTTACATCCGTATCCTTTTAGCCCCATTATATACATTTATTTAGTCTTTTCTATTTACACACCTAAATCTTTTACCGTAAATATAACATTTTTCTCACGGCGTAAGTATTTCTCTTTATGTGTATGATTATCTTTTCTCCAATATCGTGCTGAATTTTTTGACTTTATGTTCATACATTTATTCTTAATTTATATTTAGATACTGATTAGGGGAATATAAAAAGATCAGACAACTGCTTGGGGTGGAGCAGAATTATGTATATGCAAATACCGATGTGCTAATTATTAGTCGGATGTTTCTAAGATTATCAGAAAATAATATATATAGACATATATTGTCCCAACATCTATAAACTCAATACAGCATGCAATTAATGTAGTAGAAAAGATTTTTACCTAAAAAAACCTAGTAAAAATTATTTTATTAATAAATTTCAAATAATGCTCGGTCCTATGCTTTTTAATTAAATTATTAATATATATCACCTCCATTACTGGAAATGTAAAAAAATCAAACACTATAATAATATAAATTGAAAATCTTCCTTTATTTGTAAAATGAAATGAGTACATATTATGTATATTCAAACACACACATATGTACATGTGTATGTAGTTATTTGTATGTTTTTGCGTAGTACGCAAAAACATACAAATAACTACATACACAACAACACTACATAACAACTACATACAAACAACTTATGTACTTCTTTATTAAAAACATAAAAAAATACATTGTTTTGAAAAAGTTTTTGTGTTATTTCTAACTAACGTTTAGCACAGTTGTTAACCATGTATATTTAGAAAAATAATATTAATTATTATCAAAATTCTAATCTAAAAACTTGAATCTGATTTCTAAACAGTAATAAGAAATAATAAAAGAAAGTTTAATGGGCTTATAAACGTCAAATACTGTAATTATGGGATGAAAGAGAAGTAAAGAAAAATCCGGATGATTGCGAATGAATTGGCGAAGCGAAATTCAGCTTTCTATATTTTTCAATAATCGCTTTTCTCGCATACCGCCGCACCATAACGTAAAGACTTCAAAGTTTCAGATTCTTTAACTGTTCGTCTTGTATATACATAGAAATACGTTATTTATCAATATATAATTATGAATAACTTTAATTTGGATGGATTTTAATTTTCGCCTTCATAAAAAAATATATTACAAATTATGAAACCTGTAATCATAGCTTGTTCCTTATGGATAATTAAATTAGATGGCTATATTTAGACATACGAATACTCATTAAAAAAATACGGCGGAACAGCTCCGTGGATTTGAATGAAATATATTAACCATATTCTTGACGAAATTAATAAATTTTTAATATCTGGATGGCATACTTTGTACAAAGTTATCTGCGTGGGTATTAATAAAAATACATATCTCAGTCAGCCACTAGCCTACTTCTCAAGGTGTGTTTGAAAGATAACTATAGTAGTAAATTTATAAGTTATGGAATTATAACACTATAAAGATGCGTATATCGTTATGCCAACTATATTTCATAATTAATTAAATTTATATATTATCTATAATCAATTTACTTTTCCACTCGAAAATGTAAGGTTACAACTTAATTATTTAAAAGAGCAACACACAAGTTTCTTGCTCGTTCTTCTTGAGTGAGACAGCTTTCTGAATGAGCGGTAGATTAAAAAAATAAGTAATGACTATTCAAAGCCCTCAAAGTAAGTTTATTTGAATAAAGAATTTTCTATTCTATTTGTTTCAAATATCTATTTCAGTATTTAATCGAAACTGTATGCAAAGAGGTCTGCCTCTTTACCTTAAAAATAATCTCGTATAATAGAAGGAATTTTAGTTACTGAGCGATGCGTTTAGCTACAGAACACAGTACGGAATGTGTGGTATACGTATAATTCGAAGTCGAGAAGCACACCGCAATGCGACGCAACACATCATTAAATGTTAATGGAATTTCAAACGTACCAGAAGCTTTTTCCAATGATAATTTGCACTTGACAACGTTGCGGCATAGTGGTTAATTTATTTATCTTCTAAACCTTACAAAGTAGAATATGTTCAGTACAGTTCAGTCATAGCAAACATCAAAAATGTGTAAGTAAAGTAACTTTATTTCTGTTGTCAACTAGTTATTTTTTGCTATTAACGAAAAATGATCTCTTTTGAATTCATAATGGTTATCAAAACGTAAAAAACAACCCTTACGTTATGCAAATAAAAAAATATAATAATATAATGACTAAATCTGGACAAAGAATCTGTCTTCATACACAAAATAAACTGCGATATAAAACGTAGTCTAATTATCCTACTTTGAATACAAACAGTACTAATAATTTTCCAGCATGTTATGTCACTCAAAACGAATAAACAATTCACGATCAGTGAACTGATCTTTATTATTAGTGAAATATATACAAATAATGGTGGCAACGAAGAAGTATATTTTATGTATATGTTATCAAACAAGCGCAAGAGACTCCTCTGGGACGAAACATTACAAACATTTCGAATTATCACGTTTTGTATGGAATATCTCTGGCAAGCTACTGAAACGAAAATGTTTCGTAAAAATACCAAAGTAGAAAAGAATAGGGCTCCAGAGACTCTAGCTTTCAGTAATCACTCTCCCAAAACCGTTAAAATTTTAAGTAGCTGTCAAAATGAAAGATGGCTACCGTCGAATATAGCGGTAGCTAATGAATTATTCAATTGCCATGAATTAAACTCTAGATATTTAATTATTTGAATCTCCAATTGTTTATATTTTGGACTGTTATTTTTAATAGTTGTATTTCGTGATTTTGTTCGTCGTCCTTCAATAAAATACAAGTATCCTGTTAATTTTGAATCTAGTCCATTTGCTTACCAAATTTGACTGAAATCCGTTTAGCCGTTTAAGCTTGATTGAGTAACAAACTTCCAAACATCTTTACAAACTTTCATAATAACAATATCAATAAGATTAAGCTGATAACCACTGTATTAGATATCTACCTATATAAAGACATTATACTGGGGCTTTACCTCTATAAAGAATTATACACTGTCCCTTTTTGCAAAAAAAAAAAGTTATTCCTATGAGTATGCAGCAAATAGTTTCTCATGAAAACGTCTTCGTAAAAATATCTTATTTATTTCATCTGATACATATCTAGATAGTAATAAAAAATAACCAAAACTATGCGTCAATATTCTAATGTCATAATTTTAGATACTCTATTGGTCATTAAAAACTATAATTTCTACAAAACAACGTCTATAAATTCAGACACATAGCAACTTCTTTGTTACTGTTGTAATATTTAATCATTTTTATTCGCAATCACACCCGTCCATCTGAATATTGATATTCCTGTGCCATTTACAAGTACTTCATCTATCTCCGGTATGGACTAATTTATAAAACTAATACAATAATAGCACTATGAAATTTCCACCATTCCAAAAGAATATTGCGGGAACTATAATTAATGATTTCACTTTGATAAATAAAGCTAAAACAAACATTTAGTAATTAAATAAAAATTAAGCTTAAAATGCTGTCGCGGGCCGTTACTAGTATATTTGTTAAAGGCGGTTCTGTTTTCACTAATTACTTAGACGTGCCGCAACATCGTTAAGATTTGTGTCACAGCATCCCACTAATTAATGTCTCTGGTATTAAGCTATTTTTGATAATATCTTAATGCATTTATTAGGGAACACCTGACACTCGCTACCCCATTAATAACTGAATTTAATTACACCCGAGATAATACTGTAAGTAATTAATGTTTTTCGGGATTAAATATGAAATAGGAGGATTGAGTACTTACTGGCCCATGCGGTATAACTTTTTATAAGGATATTCACTGATACATTCGGACATTCCATGAAATAATAACATAAAATATACTGTGCCGCCTTTTATATTCCTTAAAAAAAATTACAATCATGTTTGTATGTAAAAAATACGGTTACAGTACTTGCATTTTGCATTGTGCATGCATGCTTCTATATGCATTATTTGTGATTTTTTCATATTTATTTATAATCAGTGTCAATGTACTGATAACAATTCACACAAATATTGTAATATATATATATATATATAATGATATTGCAAAAATACCTCCTACTACTACGACTAAGCTTCTATATCATTTATTGCATAAATGTCTTTAAATTTTTAGTACCCAGCGTAGTAAAAATAACAATAGGTACTAATATAATATGCTATATAGATACTGTTCACAAAAACTAAATAGAATTATAGCGGTTTCGCCCCTGAACGTCGTGGTGTGTTTCAGTTCGGCTTTGCCTTCACTTGTCGCTTCCGCGCGATCGGTCACAAGCCAGTTCGAACTTTCGCATCGCTGCGCTGCCAGTTTTCTTGATTTTTCATGGACATTTTGTCTGCACGATAAAGAATAAGACTTTCTGAACGAAAAAACTTTTATCTCCTAACTACAGTGTACATGATGGAGAAGTTGCGAAAGTTTACAGTCTTATGCAGTAGAGTATAGAGTACTCGCTACACATACATAGAAACGTTAGCTACTTTCTAGTATATGTTACTAGGAAGTAGCTAACGTTTCTATGTAATTAGAATTGCAAACAAGCTCAAGGTTCATCTGACGGAAAATGCTATTCATCGCTATAGATATGAACAGAAACATAGACAGTACAAAATTAATTTGTGTTCTCATAAGTAAGGCTAAGGTGTTACATCCATACTCAATAATTTCACTGCTATGTCTCACCCTTCAAACCGGATGATCGACTATAAATAATAATAATCAAGGACAATTCACACAGCGCCATTTAGTCTAAAGGTAAGCTGAGCTTGGATTATGGGTACTACTAGACATCTGAAATAATAATGAATTACAGTTTTTTTGTAAATACATAAATAATATATATAGGAAACCTCTCTCCTATGTATATTATTTATGTATTTACAAAAAAAATGTAATTCATAATGAAATAATCATACTCATTAATACAATGATTTGTACTATGCGAGGAATCAAACCCGAGACCATGGGAAGAAAGGCGGGGTGGTAAATCTCTAGACCATCGAAGCCTTCAAGCCAACCAAGTAAGTAAGTTGGAGCTGGCCATAGACATATGCACACATAAGACAGAACTCCTCGTACGAACGCAAATGATTTTCTACGAAATTTGCCGACAGAAAAAATACCATGAAACAAATTTAGTATTTTAGTTAAGTAAATTCAGTTTTTTATTTCTACACTGAAGTTTCTACACTCAGTTTCAAAACTTGTAACCAAATTATTTGTACAACTAACTAGAATAGTTTGGATATTTATTTTAATTTTGTAAATATGTTGATATGTTATTCAAGTTTCGTTATCTCTAGAATAACTCAACCAATTTAATAGACTATTTTTGTCAGTAAAGCGGAAAACGGATTGTTAATAAATATATGGCGTTTGTAAAATCAAATAGTTTCGTAGTGGAGCCTAACACTCCATTTTTCATATTACGAATGTCTGTCTTTTTACAACTGAAAATCAATATTTAAAGTACTTTAAAAGTGATATAATAACTCGATATAATGTAGAATGAGCTATTGAACTCAAAAACAATTTTATAATTTTAAGCACAGTAATGAAACGGAACGTTTAAGTCACCTGGATTCAGGAACTTTTCACTGCTTTAGTAATTAGCATTTCTTGTGAGTTGGTTTGGTAATTACGGTAACATTGTAACATGGCTTATAATTTCATCATTTATAATTACTTTGTATACCCATCAGGTACAATAATTTGATTTATGAAATGTTCACGAAGTGTAATAATGTACATACAGCACCTACCTACATACTACCGGCAGAATATAATAATCTCTCAACTATTATTACGTATTTAGTTAGCTGAAACTAGTGAGTAATTTAATTATAATATTACAAAATAATTTCGCTAGCTGAATTAAATTTGATTCCTAAAATCATGCAGAGATGTACTCCATATATAACGTTAATAAATCCTCCATTCCGAAATTCTCTGGGCATCAAGAAATTAATCAATTTAATTATATTTTAAACTAACATTATTTTAATTTTCTTACACTCGTACATTATTCCGTGTAGTAGACTAAAATTTAAATTTAAACTAAAAATATATAATCTTTACTAGTTCACGATACAAGTAGATAATGTTGAATACAAGGCCTACGTAACATAAATCATACTATTATGCTAATTTGTGTCGTTCATGAGGCAGATATGATATCGGTATTGAAAGGGTAAGTTTTATGAGCACAGAAGTATACGGAGTACCTACGTAAATAGGTAGGGTGCCACCGCCTCTACTATTATATCGCTACCTACAGATTCAACAATCCTTTATAATATAAATATTTTGTATATTTGTGAGAATATATGCATATTACGAGAAAAAGTTCTATAAATCAAATTACATTTACACAAAAAATATTAATTATTATTTGAATGCTTTATCATATCGTTTTTAAAAATATATTTATTAACGAACTTGTTATCGGTACACACCCCCTAACCTAAACCTACTTATAGTTATAGAATCGGCTTGGATAAGAGGTACGAAATACAGGATAGCCGGTGGACGGACACTCTACATTAGTCGCGAACACGAATAGGTTAATAGAGTTATAAATCGAAACAATCGAGATTCTTATTTGCAATTACAATTAAATGAATAAAAAATATAACTTCCTTAGTTTTTTAAAAAACAGTCACCAACCGTCATAATTACTAAATTTTTGTTTTGTTTTTAGCATATTTAAGTTAATCGAATATCTAATATGAAGTTATAAAAATTCCATAATAAAACAAAACAATATTTTTAGCCCTAATTTAGTTATGTATATTCTAATTTCATTACCGGCGTATTTGGTTAATAAATAATTAATATACATATAAATCAAAATCAAATTCACATTTGAGGATATCACATATTTAAGTCAAACGTTTACATCAAACATTTAAATAATCCTTTCGATTAAATATCAACTCGATTCACTTCTGAAGTCAGCGTGCAATATCGATAGAAATTGTATCCATCGTTTGATATTCAATATAGAAATCTCCGTAGACTCACATATACGAAACAGTTTTGAAATATCCATAATCTTATAGTACTTGAGCGTGTCATTTTATTCGGTATGTTATTCTTTATCAATTACGTGTTTTCTCGTTCCATCAAAAACAACTATAGACATCTTCATCCAAATCAGTTTCAAGAAATAAAAATATGAATAATCTGTATTCATATAAATTTAAAATGAACACTTTTAAAACGTCATATGTTTTTTATTGTACTATTCAGTGGGAACGCAAGCTCAATAAGATGAATGAAAAACAAAACTGTCACATGTATTCACACAAAATCTCAGTGTGAATAGAAACCGCCAAATAATAATATTGGCATAAGGAAATAAATGGTTACTTGAGTGACAAAATTAATCAGTCATAATCAGAGAAGACCAATCTCTACAAGTAGCAGCCTCACGAGTATATCGCGTGATCTAGCCATCATTGCGCTCAACCATATTTTAAGGACCCCAATGACCCATCTGAACATTTAAGTAAGTATGTGTGATGACACTGGTTTATATCTGGTATAATGTGATGTATATTTACAAACAGTTCTATTAATTATTCTCATTCATAGTGCCACATAGAGATCAATATCAATAACATAGTATTTATCATCTATACAGCGTAATAGTGATTTAAAGCACTACTTCAATCAATAAATATTGATATCCAAAACACTTCTTGCCTCGTACTATAAAATTAATATTAACAAAGTTATAACTAAAGTCACTAAAAACTTTAAACTATTGTGTTTTTAGCACAACAAATAAAATAACTCTATTGGAATACCTACATCGAAAGAAGAGGGAATGTAAAATAGTTTTACAAATAAATCGTTGTGAATATCGATTCAAAAATAAATATTTTTCAGAGAATATATTGGAAACGCTAGCATCAATTCAGTAGCCAGTCACATGTTTCTGGAATGAACAATGAATATAAATAATAAAAAAAAAATTCATCGGCTACCAAAATATTTTCGGGTACTTCGCAGTAGAAATTCTGGTAAATTCGTGACCAATATTTTTCTAGGAAATGGTGTTTTCGTTAGATCTATTACTTTCTTAATAATAAAATTACATTAAAACCGTATATAGTAGTAAAAAAATATTGAGTAGACTTTAGAACTTAGTACAGAAATAAAAAAGCGTGAAGTAATTTTCCCGTCCAGATCTAATACATACACAGGTTATTTATTTAGAATAAAATTCACTCACTTGTTTAATTTAAATATTTAGATGCCAAACAATAGTTGCAGAAGAGTTGGGTGAAACATTACATTTTGTAAAATATTTACCTTGTGGTAAACTTTACTAATACTAATTACTAATGACATAAAAATATTCTAGTAGTTTTTTCTATGTACTCGTAACAATGGTCTAAATATAAAAAAACAAACATGTCGGTAGAGTAAAGAAAATCTTATTAATGTCCATTTGTATGCGGTATACGTAATGACTAGTTTTCCGCACCCCATAAATATTCCCTCTGCCTTATAGAGTTTTTGTTCTTACTGCCAGTTCCGACCTGCTATATGTACTTTTATTTATAAAAACAATCCAAGGAAATATATCATTCTAAGTATACCTACTATTATCATCAGAAAAATAACTGACGGCTACAGATAGACATCGCATAGATGAAACTATCCTGTACCCGTCTTCATGGACCTATTTAAATATACAATTAGTTATGTACAATTTACCTTCCTTATCTTAAATATTTATGAACAATTTACAATTTTCACATACTCATGAAATAGAAACAAAACCAAAATTGTCTTCTTTACTTGTTATACTAAAATGACAACCTCAACAAATAAAGTTGGTTTGTTTATGTAAGTCATAATATGGGGTTGTTTTATATTTAGCAATAACGTTCAACGTTAAATATAGTATATTAAAAGTTATCTGCTTACTTTTAATGTACAAAATTTTCTTCAGCAAACTCCAAGATCTTGTGAACTCTCTCCTTCCTACTTATTAACTAATAAAACATTGGAAAGTTACTTTGACAATGGTAACTTTGTGATTTTCTAGATATCTTTAAAGTAATGGAAACTTTAGCTCTCAAACTATTATATTATGTTTCATCCCATTGCCGTAAAAGTTCTTTGAAAGTATTATTTAATCTTTTTTATAACTTGAGATATGAATTTCGCTACGATTATATAATAGATCGTAGCTATTAAAACGGTGACTACATAATTCCTATTCTCTATGGAAATGGAACAATGTTGACCTAGTAAATTAGGCTGTGTTCCAGTTTGATACTGAAAGCCCTGGATCACGTTATAAAATTAAAGGAAAAACATGTTAGTATGCAATAGGTCATTCTTTTGGAAGAATATTCCACGTCGTTGCCTTCCAGATTATATATTACGTGGTATCTTCGCAAATTGTATCCATTATAATTAAACCTGGAATAAGTTGTACAAATGAATTATTATTTTTTACAATTCATTCTCTAAAAGGCGGAAAAGCAACTAGTTTAAATATACATTATAACAAGAAAATTATGATTTACTTTTAATCGATCAATTCAAAAATACTTTTATAAATTTTTAACTTTAAGGCAGCCATAGCTGTCTAAAGTGGATTATATTTTATTTTAAAATAAAATGAGAAATCTAATAATTCTGTATATATATAGTCGTAGATCGCTTACATGCAAATACGATATATCTACAGAAAAAGGTCTATAGCCACCTGGATGTATATCTCTACATATAAATAAAATTGGAGTGTCTGTTTGTAATATTGAAATAACCGTTTTTTACCGCATTCATATGAATATAAATACGGTACATATATCAAAATAACATTTTTTACAATTTTTGTCGGTCTGTCTGTATGTTTGTTCCGGCTAATCTCTGAAATAGTTGAACCGATTTTAACGGGACATTTATTGGCAGGTAGCTGATGTAATAAGGAGTAACATAGGCTACTTTTATTTTAGGAAAATAAAGATAAATTCCACGCGGAACAGCTAGTGCTTAATAATATATGTATACTGAAAATCGGATACCCAGTGGTCTCTTTAAAAGAGCAAAATTAATTTCATTTCGCTTTTAAAGTAATCTGAATATGAATCGGATTGTGGAGTTTCACCGACCTCACTTATTAACAAGAACAAAGGTAATTAAGGAACTCTTCAACATGAAAGCTGTGAATAACCTATTGTTATCTCATAGATATTTTTATATGGTGTCCTTTTATCTTCGTATTTATAAAAAATATTTCAGAGAATAAGAATTAGTGTATCTTAAAATATAATGACCAATTAATTGACATTTATATAACGATATCTTTGTATTACAATAATAATCATATTATGACAGTTAATGTTATCAACAAAATTGCATACCAATTTAAACATGTATTTCAAGACAGGCAAGTTGCTATGTTTTATGTAAATAGTAAAGCAGATAAACTTCAAAGCTTTAGTAAGTAGAAATGCATACTTAATATTTAAACGACTCAGATTCGGAGTAAAGCTAAAGTTATATTTACGCTGCTACATGTAAGAACTTATTAATCAAGCACTTAGTTCAGTAAGTAATGTAGACATTGAGATTGAATGTTGGGCAAATGACACCGATGCCAGTGGAGCGCCTGCCACATCGAGATTTATGCACGGTCCAGGATAAAGAATTGCTACAAAAATGGAAAGTAGACCGGAAAGATCTATGGATATGGCATTGCCAAATGTTCACAAAGTTTTTTGGATAGATATATAGGCTTCATTTTTTTATTTCATTAAATAGTGGTACATGTTTATACCTCTTATCCTAGATCGAATAGTCAATGGCGTCAGTATACATCGTGGTAGATACAATACTTGGCATATCCACGACAATGAGCCTACCGCCGTCACATGCGATAATTGCGTTGGTTGTCCATATTTCCATCACCAGAGTGTCTATTAGAAATATAAATTAACACCAATATTACAGTTAATATTTTTTTTTATAAATAAAAAGAAACACTTAGTATCTTTAAATCTAAGTCGGGGTAATGAACCACTATGAACCAATAAGCCACGACTCTTTTTTGTTGTATTTTACACTTAAATAATTAAATTCTCCGTTACTCACTTAGTGCAATAGATGGCTGGATGATTAATTATTATATTATTTGTTCACAAGAAAAGCACTTAGCTGAGTATTCCAGTGAAAGCGCTTTGATTTTCTTACAATCAGAAGTAAGAAATTCTGATAACAAATAACCTTTGAATTAATGAAATTAAAACATCTTCAATAATTTTCTATCTTTCTTTATATGTATTTACAATTTATATACTACATAAACAAACCAAAAATCGTTTATTCATGTAGGATATTTTAGCCGCTTATGGACATTAATATTTTTCTATTAAGTTTTTTCCTACCGTCCAGTTCAGTATACAGATTCAATCGAGAAGAACTGACAAAAAACTCCATTAAATTTCTATTTTTTTTTAAAAGGCCTGTTTATTTACTTTATGTACATGTAGATGTCTATTCTACCATTAAGTAAATATCTCATGCATGAAATCTACTCTTGCTATGCTCAATAAATATCATTAAATAAATGTTTAATGGACGTTTTCCATTAAATATTTCATACATAATTACTTCAAATGTTTTATACCTTTAGTTGTCTACCTTCAGCCGATATGTATTCCACCACATTACAGCCAACTAACTATTTTTTATCTTCTATATTTAGGTTTAACTATTATATAATTTGATAGCAAATTGAACAGGAAGGAAATGACTGTTTTTTTCATATGTTTACGAGGGTGCTACTTCTCAATTCACCTTTATTAAGCTATCACTTTTATTAACTATAAACACAACTTTCTAACATCTTATAACTTTTCGACCGGGAGGATATAATTGACGAAAGAAATCCTCTAACTCGAGGACTATAAACTATCTTTTAACTAAAAAAAAGCAGACGTAATCGCGAATAATAGTCAAATAAATTCATGCTCGTAGTAGAGTTATAGACAGAAGGCGGAAAATCTGCGAGTCAGTGAGGAAGAATAATCCTGACCTGACAAAACCACACCGCTTAACTTCTCTGTTAATTATATCTATCCTCTTCTCTGTTATTTCAGATAAAAGAATAAAGAATAAAGACATAAGTGTCAGACAGTTTGATTAAATAGTAATTATTCGAACCATTTTGTGATTCACTGCAGAGCTCTGTAATCACATTAATAATTAGTTTAGCTTATTGATACGAGTCATAATATTTAAATGCATCACAAGTACTGAAAATAGGCTATCTCGTATAGGTTACATACATTTAAAAAAGCAGATAAAATACTGGCTACATAATCTTTGTCTATACGTTTAATTCTAATTAGTCTAAAAAGAATATGCACAAAATTTCGCATTAATTATACGGGTACAAGTAATGCTTTAATGTCAAGTATAAGGGGGAAGGTTTAGTAGAATTGTCAATAATATTGATAGACTACATTGGGAAGAAACTTGTGGATGTTATTCTGCATCAATTGCTGAAAGGCATCCCTGAGATTCTTCCTTGAAACCATCCCAACGAATTCCTGATGACTTTGTCACGATAGGATAACTGACCTCATCATTTCAGCTTTCACTGGTACCTCACAATAAACCATTAGTGCAAGCCAGAACGTCCTTCCATTATGATCATTTAAAAAATAAAGTATGTATTCAATCATGTTAAAAATAATCTAAATTCACAACAACATATTTATCTTTTATAATTCTGGCAGCATCGTGATTAATCTAGCGATAGGTAATCCAAAGTTAAAAAATTAAAACTCGTAGCTCGCAGAAAGATGATGAGCTAATCAAATTCGCGCAACTTGAGAAAGTTGCGGGCAAGTTATCAGATTCAATTAGCAGATACGCGCCGTCGTCAGTTACCGCCCTCCACCCTGCAGAGCTGATAGCGCACTGGACTACTGCTACGCTATTTTTAAGTACTTAGTAACTACTCGGCAATTGTTATATGTCACAAATATCCCAATGTATATCTATCTGCATAGCATTATAACACTTTTGTACCAGTAGTAACTCAAATAAGTTGCTATATCATCAGTCCTCGTAATGACCAAATTAACATATGAGGAGGAACCTAACTTGTAAATGACCGACTGTATATCAAAGGGCTAAAGTTACTAACTTTATAACCACCAAACGATATTTATAAAGATACTATAGAAGCTGACAAATGAATTGAAATTTACTATCTGATGTATATGACTCTCAAGATCATTTCAAGATTAGTGTACTATATAAGACTAATTAATGAAAAGATGTACAATACAATTACATAATACTATGTAATATTATGTTATCTGTAATAATACTAACTCAGTGTCTATATTCTAATGAAATAAATAGTCGACATGGTAGAGTATTTATTTTTTAAATTGTTTTGGCTTTAGTCTTTTATAGAATCGCAGGTAGTATTTTAATAAAGATAATTATATAGTAAATTTGTGTATTTACCATTTAATTATTATTTACCTAAGTATATTCCACAATACATATTTTTATACTCAATTTTTTATTAGCCCGTTACAATAAAATTACATTTTAGTTGAGATTCGCCAATGATATTAAGAAATCTACAAATTTGGTTATTATGACAAAATAAAAATTAACATTATGACAAAATGTAAAAAGTTCTATATAAAATCTTATAATAATATCTTTGTAGAATCACTATCCGTAGTAAATATTACACACAAGTTAAATAGTTAAATGGATACACAAGTTAAATATTTCATTATGTATTCGCTAGAGCTAACTGACGTATACATATATGCAGGTATACATTATTTAGATGATTTCAACAAAATTCATGAGATTGCAATTGGGAAGTTCGAGTTGCTTGCAAAGGAACTACAGTTGCAAATAACAACTAACTCTGTGATAGACCAAAATTCAAGAGTAACTCACGAGAGCATATAGATCCTTTGAAACAGCAACTTGTGTAAATAGAATTAACTCTTGCTGAATATATTTTTATTAAATTACACAGTAATATCTGTATCATAATAGTAATATCTGGATTTGTTTCTCAGAAAATTGTGCCCGTTTGCGTGAACATCTGTGTTACTTATCTATTACAGTCGCCTAACAGCTTGGTTTGTAAGCACACATCTCCATATCTGACGATATCTGTAACAGTAAGATTATTAAGTTACTGTTACATATATTATCATTCTGAATATTATTTTAATTAATCTCTCCGTCTATCTACTCTATATGTATAAATGTAGGTAGCTCAGATGAAATATATTTTGCGCTGCATGGCGTAGGTACAATAAAATTATAAAATTAGAGTCTGAGCCTTCAAACCGTTTATACAAAGTTTCAAGCATTCATTGACCAAACGAGTCACAAGGCTACAAAACTTTCACCATTAAAACGTGCCCAATTCTAATATTAACAAGAGAAATTCTCACAATGATATTTCAGAAGAGTAAGAACAATTTATGAATAAAAAAAAGATCTGAATAAAATATTAAGATTACGGGCGACCAAAATTCACAACGAGTTATACTTGGCACGCGATACACTTATGTCACTGAGGCTTGGCTCTCTTCAGACACATTTAACAATTTATTTAACAAGTGGATGTGGTAAAGTTAAAAAATCTAATGAATATTCTTTCGCAGTTTATAACTGTCTCATAATTGAAACACAAATTCTTTGTGGATAGTATCAAGGACTAGGATCTATCTAGTAACAAGTAATTACCTGTAACAATAGACAAAGTACTTCATCTAATTCTAAAGACGCAAAAGTCTTTCCTTTTCTTGTTTGAATGGATACTTCATACCAAGAAATATGTAAAATTACAAATCTATGCTCAAAATGTACACATCCACTCGTACTCGTACATATTTTCTATAAAACCATGCATATACCATGCATATTTCACTCAAAATCATGTAACATTTACTATTTTATGGACATAGTTTTTAACATACCTTCATATTACTAAAGAATATGATACTATTCAAATGAAGTAAATCAATAGTGTTCTGTTTATATTTTTCACCTCTATTCATAAATATTTACTACAAGTACAATATGCATTACCATTGAAACCTACAACATATAAATGTAAAGCTATACAATAACAAGAATAAGGTTTCCAGTCCTTTTGTTGATTGCTCCTCTGGTGTGTACTGTATATATAATATAATATATTACAGTTGTATGGATAACCTTCAGGGTTATCTTTATGACATGCGCCTTTTGGCACATTTGTAATAATACACGAGTTCATAATCAACGAATGGAATGTCACGTGTGTTCCATCCCTCCATCACTTCCTCGTGGCTATATTCCAAATAATTCGTCAAATAAATTATCTTAGTACGTAATTTAAAAATATATATCAATAAAAAAACCAAACGTATGTAAGCAAATCTGTTCATAACATATTATCTAATTTTAATTTTATAGTCATTTCTATTGGAACAAGGTTTGAAAGAACATAAAATTAAAGGAAACAAACTAGTTAAAAGTCTGCATTTTAAAATATATTAACAAATTCTCTTGATAGGTTTTATTAAAAGGTTTGGCTGCTACTATTCATAACTTCATTCATGTAAAGCTCACGCAGGCAGCTACTTTTTAATCGAAATTAATGTATAATGTCCTCCGTTAGAATATTAATACGTATTAAGTTAGTAACAATTCTATTAGATCTATAATAATGCTTTTTACTTTTCTTGTATTGTATTATTATAAAAGTCCGTATTTCCTTGTCTGCATTTTAATGACTTTTTATATTTCAACATAATATTCTCTTTGTAAAAGATAGTTGAAAGTCTTTATGTAAAAGCGGATTGTCGTCGCTGAATATTATTACAATTGCTCGCTATATCTAAAGATATTGCAGTGAAACGTACTCAGGCTCACCTGATGAAACAGCCTGAGCATTTAAATTTATGAGGCCCAACCAATCTCCATGTAAGAATAAACCCCGTTGTAAGAAGTTTTGCCTGGTCCGAGACTTTCTTACCTTAATGAAAGTTTATGTGCGTAGCTATATCAAAACATTCTTATTTCAGTGGGCTCCTGAATAATGAATGTCTGTCTGTTCATAAATTTTATGTACCTAAGTTCTTCAAGTCATGCAATTTTTCTTTAGTAAACCCGTATTGTATTTGTATAGTGATAGATTTAGAATATAAATTGTCAACATCGTATTTGTAGTAGTATATTTTCTAAAAACTGACTTCTACAGTATATATATTAATATAAATAGAACAACAAAATGCACTAGGATAAGAAATACAAAAGGAATCTTCAAAATCTATTTAGATTTGGGCTCCACTTTATTTCTTTCTTCTTTACTATCCTTTTAAACATTACATGATAATACATATCACATAGAACAAGCAACTAATTGCGATATTTTTTGTTCTTTTTTCCTATTTAATACGAACTTATACCTAGACAATGTCGAACAATGCTAAACAAATACGTATTACAAAAGAGAACTTGTTTCTAGTACAACTTTTTAAATTACAATTTATTTGTTGGCCGCTATTTTATGCTCATGGAAACTGTTTGTAATTTTACTAGAAAATTTGTTTGGAAATTGTCGTTCAACCTCTGCAATCATAGTTAGCATTATGTAGTTGTTTCTCTCTACATAAATTACTATAATCTGTATCTCCCCTTCTGTAATATGATATTATAAATCATTTTAACATAATAAGAAACATTCTAAAATGAATATTGTAAGTATACATTCAGAAATTATATGGTTTAGTCTAGTCACAGGTAAAATAATATTATCTACATAGTTCAGTGTATCTGTTATATCAAAATGCCTAATCGACAAAAACTTTCAAATAAATAGATTTATTTACAAGTAACATAGGTGATTATTAGTCTATAACCATCTTAAATCCACAACGATAAGACGTGAACTATAGATAGATAGATACATAGATAATTCGTTTATACAATCCTTATCAATTACACACACAAATTACATTTTTATAAACACGGACAATATATTTGACATAAGATTAACGTGATAAGTTTGTGTCATTATGTATGATCCGACACTAAAAGGTCATAACCTCAGAGTGGAAGATTGTTCTGAGAACAAAACACTGATTTTCAGCTTCAACCCACTTGAGAATACGAGAAGATAATAAAAAAAGAGCCATAAAAATGGCGACTACCAGTCCGGTACGTTATGTGTTTCATATATTATTATATAATATACTATAATAGAAAGTTTTAATATAAATGTAAAATATAATTTAAAATTAGTCGAATAAAAAGAAAAAATATGTATGTGAACAAAAATACATTTGAAACAATATTAAAACAAGTCGCAATACATATATTTTATGTATAGACTAAAATGTTAATATCATACAAAATGAATACATGACTCGATATAAAATACTTATGAAAACTTTGTACAGTATGTTAACTTTATATACCTATGTACTTTATTCAGTAGCTTATGAAAGTTTTTATACAAAGCCAGGTTAATTAAAGTACGCTAAGCTTTATACAAGCATGTTCACTATAAAAAGTGAACAGTGCAATATTATATAGTTCTTGTAATAAGCAGAAATTAAGTCAAGAGTATTCGGAACAAATTAGATTTTTATGGTTATTAAGCTTACTACAACGGAGGGTTAACAACTTGCACTATATTCATATCATGAAAGTAATTTGATTTTCTGAATACTAATACACTATCGACGGTTTCGCTTTACTTCATATGGTAACGGGTTGGATTCCTCGAACGGCACAGACTTTTGTATTCCTGAGTATAATTGTTTTGTATTGGTTTAGCTGTGTTCTATGTATATAATATATGATTTAAAAAATATATATTTAAATTCATTTCAATAAGTTCTGCTTAGCTTCGGACTAGATGGCGCTGTGTGAATTATCCAAAGACATTATATTTATTAAAACATAAATCAATGCTTATTTTGTATCATTTATATCAGTCGCACTTTCCTTTATAAAATAGGTTTCCGTTTTAAGGTGAAATTACAGGGTACGAAGCAGTGACATTTAATCCTAAATTGTAAAAAAACGGGTATGGACATGCAGTCTATGGAAATAAAGGCGTAACTTAAAAAAATCCTTAATTGCAACAGTGAGGGGTACCATGTGCGTCACACAATGACGTAATCTCTAGGATATTATACATATATTAAGAGACGGTTACCACTTACCATCACGTGACATCACATTCAAACTTCAATATGTACAATACACCTAAAAATAATAAGGATATTATATTTTCACATGAACCCACATAACATAAATATATTCGAATATAAAAGTAATTTCAGGCCTTATAAATTCTGTATGAAGGGTCCGCATATGACTAAAGTTCTCCGTAAGCCACTTGCTACCGCAAAGCCAGTGCCAAATTCTCAACTAGAGAAATATTAGATTAGACGTTGTATATGAAATTATACAACAACTAGTTATTACTCGAGACTTCGTTTGCTTAATTTATTTCATTCATTGTTTATTTTTAAAAAACAGATCAGCTGTTTTGTTATGACAAGGTAACGGACAGGTAGACACACTATACTTATATAATATTAATGTCGATAAATAGTATTATAGTAGAGAAATAAATATTTGAACATTACCATAAAAATGTTTTACATGTAAAATATATATCTATCTGAAATCAATACAACTTACTAATAAAAAAAATATAATTAATTTATAACCCCAATTTTATTATTAAAATTATACATTTTATTACATTCAAATACCCAATGTCTATTAAAACAATAGATATTATTTGTCAGCAAAATATCTACTAATCTTAACAAGTAGCAGAGCTAAACAAAGATAATAAAAACAATTTTATCATCCCAAGTTCAACAGACTCCCAACCTTCTGTGAACCCAATCAACCTTTCGATGATAAATGAAAGGACATAAAAAGTCGAACTAGTCAGTCCATAACACTTACACCTGTTACACACTGCTATATTTCATCCACTCGCTGTTCCGAGTGAATATTTCGTGAAAAACTTTTGACATTCCCACCAATTTCTATGTGGACTGACATAATTTTTCCACTAGCGTCCTTCGGGACGTGCCGTCAAAACAAACGGTAGATATTCAGCCGGAATATTAGCGTCTGTTCTCATTGTGGCCATATGTAGGAGTTTGCTGCTATTTTAGAAGCATTAGATGCTCATTTTAACCGCAGACATATTCCTGTTATACATAGTAGTTTAAATAGTGGTCATATCTTTTGATAATTTCGCCTCAACACGAAGAAGTCTCAATGGTCATTAGTAAGGTCTCTTTCGCTAAATTCTATAAGTAGTAGGAAGAGTAATAATATTTTCGATTATTTTTTTAATTCATACGTAATACGTAAAATATTAATTCGATCTCTGAGAGGGAAAATTCCTATTTAGAAGATATATGTATTACACCTTTGTCTCTTAAACAGCGTTATTACACCGAGTTGACTCGATAACTCGAGTCATATTCGTCTACGAGTCCCACTTGAAGAATTTATACGAGTGACTCTAGTAAAATAAGAAGTCGATCTTTTGTAATTGTCTTAACACTTGTAATTGTCAATTAATTTCAAATATAAATGCACTCCAATAAAAATACATTTATTTTATGTTACCTTTTTTTATCTAGTACGTCATTAGATAAAGTTTTTATTAACGACTATGTCTGTTAATTTTTGTCAAGAAAAATAACAACGAAGGTATAAAAAATAGCATCTCTAATAGAATTAATATTGCAGCCTAAGAGCTATCAGTGTTTATTATTTTATCATCTTAATAATATGTAATTAACTAATTTAATTTATGGAAATCTACCATTGTTCGTTTACCAGTAAATAATACTAATACACCAGACTGATCATTGATGACGATGCAGGCAGTATCTAATTTAGGTGACCTATAACACACTGTACCTACGTCCGGATAACTGTGGTCAACAGTCTAGTATGCAGGGGGAAGGGGGTCGTTAGAAATGTGGACTGATGACCCTATTGCTAGCTATCTACAATGTCAGGTTGATCCTCACGCGGTTGCCCCTGGAAACCATCGTGTAAATTTGTCATGATAGACTAACAGACCTGACCTCATGTTCATCTTATCATTCTGCACTAGGTGTACCATTGTCATTATCATCCGTTAATAAAACAGCCTATTATGCATGATCAGGATATTGCGGGGCCCGGATGTCATGAAACTTTTACGTTCTTATCCGTGGCCCCATTACCCGGACCCCGTATATCATCGTGTGAGGATGCTGGAGGTTTTTTATTGAAGGCGCGCCGAACATTCACATCACCTCGTAAACCCTACCCGGCATTTGATTTATAAACATAATTTATGTTTTCATTCCAAAACGCCAAAGGCTACGCTGAGTCATGTACTTATCTATGAAATCTATGGAAAATTTCCAATTTTGGAAATGGGTTATAGAAACAAAAGTCAATGGATATTTATTTACGGATAGGAGTAAAATAAATAACAAAACTTAAATAATACTTTAGACAAATATCTACACGTATTTTTTTATTATTTTTTACATTAATATAAATTAACCATATCAAATCAATATAAGCATTATAGAATTATAATAACCATTATACAATAATCACTATTTATTATAATATAATTCACTACAGCTCACGACACCTATATGGTGACAAATATTGCTGTAGAATTGCTAGTTTTTTGTTTTTTTTGCTCATCTGCATGTCACATGTACCTACATGTAAAACAGAAAAGAAATCATTAACATTAATTTAATAACCTTTCAACAGGTTCGAATTTTTTATTAGGATTTGCTTTGTATAACCAACCGAGTTAAAAAAGCCTCGCATTGAGATTAGTACTTTAATCAACTACTACATTTTCATTGACGGGTTTATTAAAAACAAATCATAACTCGATATATCATGACTCGTGTATAGCGGGGTTTTTAACCTCCCTGTTCTCTACAAACACGCCAGACAAGAAAGTGCATGTTAAGCACGCCCGATGTTGTTAAATTGCAGACGAAGCGACTCTATAGGTACGTTTAAGTATTAATTAAAACGCAGGTAAACAAATTATAACAGATCCATACAAATATTATGAATGCCTACAGTTTAATTATTTTATAAACTAACTAATTTACCTAACTTTACCGAAATATACTTTATAAAAATGCTTATATGGACATCGCATATTCAGACGCTAAGCAGGTTAATTAAATTATCAGTTGAAAAGTGAAATATGGCAGTAAAATCTCAGGAGACGTGGACAAACCAACTTAGATCTTTGGAATGGCAATGCATCGCAGGCGTCATATGATGACATGATGACTATGGTGTTGTTCCTGTATATACAAGTACGCCACGTGACAGTATCACTTAGAATTGGTGGACTGTTAGCTTGTTTGCCATTTCTATTACATAAAAATAACTTAGTAGTTTCAATTTTCAAACAAGTCGCAGGTAATGATACATCTGAGTTTGAATCGCAAATGTATCGATTTAAATCTGTTACAATTCAGAGTGACATTACATAATGAAGCTGTAGTGTTACGTAAGGACTGTATTAAAGCTGCACATATTGCCATCGGCAACATGTCGATATATACGTTCTGTGATAAAATTAGGAACTCATCAAAAATTTTAATGTAGGTAAATAACTTTTTAACAAAAATTTATTAGGAAGTGTAGAAACAGCACTTTGCGGACGTAGTGAACACCAGTAGCCGACCAAATACAATTAAACGGTGTGACACGGCGCCTGGGTGAATTCGTGCGGATGGAGCGAAAATATCAAATTACACGATCGCGTCACCGGCTCTGGCGAGGCGAGCGACCGGCGACCAAAAATATTTCCAAAGCGAAATTGTAAATCAATATACACTTCCATAGGAAATACCAAGAGTATTACTTAATTTTTATGCAGTCTGCCTACGATGTCAACTTTCGAGGTTCCAATTCCTCGAAAAATACAAACAATTTGTATTCATTAGTATGATTTGATGAGTTATTATTGTATAAGTTCAATCTTATGTATGAATTTACAAAAAAATGCATTTCTATCAATTTCAGGTACAGGACAACTGATAGAAATGCATTATTTGACACAAACTCTGAAAGGCTTAGATCAGGCCTATGGCGCAGTGTGAATTGTCCATGGTTAGTATTATTTTTATATCCATTAAAATCGTAAACTTCCTTCTTGTTCCACTCTGGCCGGGTACTACGATACCGACTTTCAACTTCCGTCAACCCCATTTTAAAAACGAACTTTTCTAAATTGGCTCTGCTGTGCCGTCGTGGCTTAAGTAGGTAAATGTTTATTGTCAAATTCGAAACTAAACTCGTCGCGATGGCAGTCTGGTTCTTGGTTCTTTGCTTTAGAAAAGATTCTGTTCTTTATTTGAACGATGAAATGACAATAAAACCATTTTTCCAAAAAATAGGGTGACGGCTTTACAACGCAGAGTGTAAAAGTTTTTTTTATCAATTAATATTTTATAGCAAAGTTACATAATATAAATATTTATAACACTACCAAACTAAATAAAGGCAACACAAATAAATAATACAATCCAAATTACAAAATCTAATTCCAACAAACTATTAACGAACAGTCTGAGGTGCAGAGTGTAGATAATCCGCCAGCATACGACTTGATTCCTCAACAAGTGCTTAAGACCCGAAACAATCTTTTTATTTATAGACAAAAGGGTATTTGTGTGAAGCCGTCTAATCTATTTCAGTACTATCGATATTCCATTTGTCCGGGGCCAGTGCGAACGCGGACAACCCCGGTGACAACGGGCGACAGCTAGTGACAGTATGGGATGCGGTCGAGCCAATTCCCTTCTATGATTAAGAATTACAATTTATTCATTACATATATGTTTTATTCTCTCTAAATTATTAGCTATACTTAGTTATTGATTTAAGTAACTTTATTGGAAAAACAATGGCGGTCGAAGTGACGGATAAGAACAATGTAGGTACACAGGATTGCAAAGATAAATCGCAGCGAATTTGTTTGTACTAAACAAAGCATATGGTACAAATGTCTGACATATTATTAGGATTATTTCTATTTATATTATTAGCACACTAATTAAAATATGTTCTAATATTTTCCTGTTTGCAAAAATTTCTGGTTTTGTTTCAATGTCGAATGTTCCGCTTTCTCAAATTATAAAGAAATATGTAGGTATCATACAAGGACAGGCAGTTGGATCAAAATTAGTAACTGTAAATATTCTTAGAACTTTAAACCAGTCATAGTCATACCGTCTATCAGTAACAAAGTTTCTTGCCAGTTATTCTCAAAAGAATAAGAAAGCCAAAATAATTCTTTGCAATTCAGAAATATTCTATTTTCAAAATTAGCATTCATATTATTATATAACTGCTAAGTTTGTAAATGGAATACTATGTGTAGCTGAATGTATAAATATATTTGAAACTTAACCTATTTCAGCCAACAAGCAACTTGATTTGCAATGCTTTGTTTCAGCTTTGACATATAGCAGTGACATTGTTGGATACAGAGTCACACTACCTTAGTCTTCTGGGATAGCACCGCATGAGAGTATTACAAATTTAATTTAATATAACTATGTAATATTATGTTATCTGTGATATAACTAACGCGTGTCACAACTAACAGTGCATTAGTTGCGACGAATATCGTAACAAGGAGACGATCAAGTGGCCGCGGTGACAACAGTTGACATGCCGAGTGACAGCACATTTGCGGTCGGCAGGAAATACACGGCCCACTAGCGTGATCAATCAATGTTGCTATATTCAAGTTATACAATATATTTTATCTTCCATCTAAAATAGAGTAATTAATTTATACATGTAATAAAAATGAAACTGATCAGTACATTGATTGAATATACATATATAATAAAAACTATTATTGGGACTTTATAATCTAAGTAAATGTTTTTATTTTATTTTTTACTCTACTTTCGTGTGCACTAATCTAGGATGCGATTGGTCCAATCTGTTTATAGACAAAAAGTTACGAAGTATACGAAGTCGCGGGCTCAGCTAATATTTTGGATAGCTAGTAAATAATTAATATATACTTTTTTTCGTTATTGTCGTTTACAGATAAAATATTTGTTTTTATTTTTTATCTATCCGACATATTGATTATTGATCACTAATTTCATGGCATTATAAAAGTGTACACTGCCATGCAGCATGGTGTACTAGTCATTATTTCTATTGTGGCGCCCATATTCGATGTTACGGTCTTTTGATCTAAGTACGGGAAGTAAGCCACTAGCCCACGATGGTAGTCTAGCTTCTGTATAGGTTTCTATATCTTATTCTATATTTATTATATAATTTCAATACCAAACAAAAGGCGTTCCATCTCATTGTACCAGTATATATACGCACAGTACTACACACACCACGTTATCATCCGATGCTTTTGGTATAGCGTTTTCATTCTGGAGGACTAAGATTTCAACCCTCATCTTACACTGTATTTTAACTCCCTTTTCTCACTTTACAGGCGAAACAGCTTACAATACGATCTGTCCGAGTGAGATATTCCCGAAACTGACTTTCACAGTCTACTTCTGGTAATAATATTTAGTATAGTATTTATATAACACACATATAAAGAGTAGATATAAAATTCTCTTATGTATATTTTATAGATCTATATTACTTAATATGACATATCATCTGATCCCTATCTGTTCTGTTATTAATTTTGAATAAAAATGATAAAAGTAACATTTAGTTACTGCTCGGCAAACAAAAATTAATAAATCGTTTGAGTAATTTATTTTCATTTTTAAAGCTGTCACGTATCGTGTCGTCCGCGAATAATCCCGGGCTTTTCCGACTTTTTCTGGATTCAAAATAACACGACGAAACACAAATAGGATAGCAATTAAGTATAAATATGATATGCGTAATTACAAGCGTTGCCAGATTATTTGGATGATTTGAATATGTCAAGATTTTTTAATGGTGCTGAACACTATTGAGGAATGATAAAATGGACATGAAGTCAGGTTAATTACCCTGTCGTAGCATATTCACAAGAGACATGGATAGTTTCCAAGAAGATTGCTTGCAAAACCTTTTTTAGATTAATATTCCAAATGTTACAATTTAACATGATAATTATTGTACGAAATAATAATCGGAATGTGTTATTTATTACTGTGAGCTCAATCAAGTTCATATCATGCAAAATATCTAGAGGTACAAACTTACATAAATCAGAATCATCCACACATGCATCTGATCATATTATAAGTATAGCTAATATTGTTCAGGTGTTTCTATATAGATACATACATATATGCCAAACAAGAGCCTTTCTCAATAGTCTGGTAAAAACACCGTCTATTTCACATTCCACGAAAGTTGTAGAAAACTTCGTAGACGGTTACCATTCAGCGCAGACCTTTACATACATCTGAATCACGATGCATAGCCGATAAACGGGAGCATATTGAGATACTGACTTTCTCACGTACGTCGCGTCGCCGATCTGCCTACATTATGCTGATTCGTACTACGACGCTAACGTTGCACAGCTCTAGCACGCCACTCAACTCAAACAAGATTCGACTCTTATCGTGTTACAATATTTGAACATTTTGTTATATTATTTGGAAATAAATAAATCTACAAAATCTACAATAAAATTATTTTAGAACCATTGCAAACTTAACGATTTCTTATTTCTACTTATTGTATATTGTAACAAAACAATGGGCTTGAAGGATTCTTATAAAATTTTGTGTGTATATATAATAGATCGGAAAATAGGACGTAAACAATTTTTTATTCCCCTAAGCGATAAGGCCAAACTTTTATTTTTAATTTTGGACAAATTTTAATATTTCAATTATTTTATAATTAAGCATCAATAAATTCATGTAACCTTAAATTTCCACCCATCTACTAACATAATATAACCTAATAAAAGTGCAAGTACTTAGTGCCTTTTGTTACATACTGTATTCGACGTTACAATGTTTCAAGCGATTTTCATGAAATGCAATATGGCTGCATTTTGAGTTTACAAAAACACAGAACATACAGTTTGTACTTTATTTCATTGAGTGCATATTAACATGTAACTTGGATGAAAAGCCTGAATTAGCATGTGTTTGGTGTTTGTGTATCTGATAGCGTATATCACGCTTTAATGGCTAAACGGATTTAAATGTTACTTAAAACATTTGTCCCTATTTTAAATGTAATGACTACTACTATATCATTTTATCCTTATATATTTAAGACAGCCTCGGTGGTCTAGCTGTTTAGCACACTTCACTTTCAATAGTCGCGGGTTGGTATCCTCGCACGGTGCGAACATTCATGAGTATGCTTATTTGTATTAGTCTTGGTGTTTTATGTATATATGTAGGTGTTTACAAAATTAAATATATGAGTATTAATTAGTAAGCTTGGGATTATAGTATATCAGAACTCTGTTTCATATTTTGTAAATGTGAAATAAATTAAAGATTATAAAATTATTGGCTGATACTTTGCTATTATTCTGTTGTTTTAAGGCAAAAAGCAGCCTATAACTGTGCCAATCTTCAGTCTACTTTATAATTTTGACTCATAACTGTGCAAATATGTATGTTAAACAGACGAAAACATTATCAGATTAATTATGTTAGTATAAATGCAGTTCTCATTTAATTCATACAGTTGCGATAAAACACATAACATTTTCTGTGCACGCTTATCGAAACCAACAAATGTGATGTAACAATATTGGTTTCACGAAACTATCCATATTGACAATAATTATCGTATTGTTAGCCGCAAGCAGTTACTGATTCGTACTGGGGCATTTAAAATAAATGCTCACGTTACATTACCGCGGTCATGATATTATCTCGATTTGTCGAATTACACAGTGACGTCAGGAAATGACTGCTGTAATCACGTTACAGTAACACAATTTTACATAAAAGCTTTATGATTGCTTTGGGACGAAGAAAACGTTTGCAGTATAATACAAACGAGATTTCCGACCACCGACGAACAACGAGGCATTTAAATATCGAATTGTTCAGCCTTTGAAGCTACATATTAATTAAGAAATGGTAGAAAGCTTGCCAAACATATCGTTAATGAACAATTAGAAACATTTGCTTTAGACATTACATAAGTTTGAATTAAATGTTTATGTATTAAATTCTATGTGAGGTGTATGTCAGGTAATCAATTCATCTTAATCCCTCGCAACAGGTAAGCAATTCGCAATGGTTCGAAGAGCTCGTAACAATGTTCTACATGAATAATTCCATGTTATCTATTATATGTAATAGGGTTCACGACGCCCCCTACGATAACAACAAGAATATAATAATTCACCGAAATTGATAGGGTTGCCTTTAATGTATAATTCACGACAGTAACATAAACCAACCCTTGTTCGTTTAATATTGTTTATAAATATTTAACGTATTTTGCAGATGCAAAATACGTATTGAAAAAGCAGAGGTTTTGAACTACACTTCATTTATATGGTATCGTACACAAATTCAAAGGTACAAGTCGTTCAAAGGTTAAAAAGAAGAAGGGATCTCTTCTTCCTTTTGGCTATAAATTTGTCATTGTGCCATATAATTTTCTCTTAGTTTTGTAATATACAAATAAATTTTTGCACACAAATCCTGTCAGTTGGAAGTTAAATCAATAAATATTTAACTAAATTATAATTAAATTATAATTTAAATAAATAAATTATATTGTTTAACTTGCAAAACTTGCGTGTTCACGTGGCTATAGAGGCTTACTTTACATTAAGAATGGCCAATTTCATTTTCAAAAATTTTCGATTATAGAACTTTAATGACAATACTGCAGCAGCTAATATATTTATACAATAAGTGGAAAACAAGAATGGCGTTTACGCAATTAAGTCACAAGGAAAAAACTATGTCAATTTGTAAATTGCATAAAACATAGTCACTGTGTGCTTTTATCTGTGTAGCACTAGTTTATAATATATCACATTACTTCAAAATGTTGCGAGCCAAGAAATGTGACGTAATAATAGACAGGAAATTAAATTTTCTAATTTTACAGATTTGGAAATCAAATTTAAATTAATACATCTTTATGTACAGATCATATTTTTTATTAATAAAAGTCTTCAACCAAATTGATGCGCTATGTAGAGTTTTAAATTAGATTACCATAATAGTATAATATTTCTCTATGAATATTTGTCACCTAGAGGACAGGATCAAAATTTATGAAATGTTGTGTATATACTTCAAGTTATTTTTATTATTTAGGGATTTGGGCTATTGCTCAGTGCTTAGACCACTGAACTGTGACTTGTAGAGATCTATTGTGCTCGCCCTATTTTAGAGTTCTCTGCCTAGGCCTGTCAGGGAATAACATTGAAAAATATTCCTATCGGCTATATGTGTTTTTGTCAGGATGAAGTGTGTGCTTTGCAAAGGAGATATTTTGTCTATTCGTGAGTAGGGTACAACCACATAGAATGTGTATTAGTATTTTAACGTGATCCTAGGTGTTTTAAAATCATAATTATACCCGCCAGCTATTTTTTAAGACTACGTCTACCGAGAACACTTATTTAGTATAAAAATATATGATTTAACATTTTTAATAAAATCTCTGTACCTATAATATAATAAAAACATTTCACTGTAATTTAATAAACTTGAAGGATAATATCCACATTATGTACGTCATGTTATTATTCATTTTCTATCTGAGTGCAATAACATGCATGTAGCGCTAAGGGCGTAATATCAACGTACAAGTACTGAATTCTTTCATAATATTCTTATGTATTATATCAAGTAAATAATTTCAAAACTACACGAAAATAGCCATTTTAAAATAACCTCTCATTACTTCATATCAATAACCATATAATATTAAGTCTATTTTATATAACTGGAATATTTTCCCAGCCGATGGGCATTCTAATATTTATTGAGGGGTTGGGGCGATTACAATGTGTCATGACTTGTAGCACTGCGATCTGTAGAGATCCATTGTGCTCGCCCTTTTTTCAGAATTCGCTACCTAGGCTGGTCATGGACAAGGATATTTTTAGAAGCAATGGTTTTTATCTCCTCGACATAGAACTTTTGGTTACACAAAGGAGATATGTCGATTCGATTTTGACTTCTGATGGTAAATAATAACCACCATCTGTAGACTGTTAATTGTAATAGCGAATAGTGATCCCATTGCTGTTGATGACCAGGGCATGTTGATCTCCACACAAAATAATACTTTACATCTAATTCTATATTTTATAGTACATTATTTAATATTCATTCTTAACGGCATAAGTATATCCTCTACCGTAATGAAAATGTAGTCAAATTGTAGAGCACTTACATAGTATTGAAAGTATTTACCGCCGGACATTGAACAACATTGAAGTATAAATTGTGCACCGTCAAAGCACAACTACGGAAATTGATTTTCGTCGCAAATAGTATAGTTCACCGTATATTAAATTTTACGATCCACATTTAACTGTGCCACGGAAAATAATTTACAGTTTCCAGGAAATATCTTGTTGTCTATAGACTATAGAATTTAATACATTCGCATCATTTCGAATACATTCATGATTAAAATTGTTTAAAACTACAAATCTCGTAGCGCTAATTGAATAGTCCAACTGTTACTCGCTGTTAACACGTTGACGGACAGTAGGAACAAGCGAAGTTCGAAAATTGACACTATATGTTTTTGTGATTTTTAGAATGTTAGAAGTATAGTTTTACTCTTTCTGCTTAAATAAACTTATATATAATATATATTTATCATTTACATTATCATTATTTATTTATATTTCAAATGTAAAACCAAAAAAAAAAAAAGTAAACAGTATAACCTATAGTATCGTTAACCTAACCTAAAATGCTAAATTTTGTTTTTTTATTTCTGTTTAAAGTATAAAATGAATAATAAACAAATACATACCAGTATAGTTATATAAATAATAATAAATCGATCGCACTACTCCCTTCACAACCACGTGCATACTGAATCTGCAACTCGTATAACAGGTGAAATATGAACTTCAACCTAAAAAGATGTTTTCAAAACACGACACTATGCTTCTACGTATACGCCAGTAAGTGCACATTTGTGCTGCTATAGCCGTAGTGTCTAAAAACGACCGTTTCGTTTTGGACGGCTATAGCAGTCATGCCACATTGTGAACTTCGCTTTGACGGCTATAGCCGCAATTGTCCGTCAACGTATAGTTTTCTATAAGGCAAATAATTTTTAAAATAATTCATGTATAAATCAGTATGTATATATATGTATATGTATATTATAATAAATAATGAATGCATTATAAACGAAATTTAAAATTATTGAACGAACTAACTTGAATTAAGAACTGTGATTTTATCTCTTTCTTTCTACTTTTACTATATGACGTTTACTTATATATAAATATTACACAACGGATTTTGTAGCGATTTATTTT
This sequence comes from Achroia grisella, assembly GCF_030625045.1. Taxonomy (NCBI): domain Eukaryota; kingdom Metazoa; phylum Arthropoda; class Insecta; order Lepidoptera; family Pyralidae; genus Achroia; species Achroia grisella. Next base: position 3,037,987 of record NW_026712841.1, read on the forward strand.
TAATAGATAGAGTGATTCAAGAGGTAGGTTTATACATATATAATACATACAGACCCGTGCGAAGTCGGGGCGAGTAGCTAGTATGTAATATAACAAATATGACTATTTGGATAGTATAAAATATATAGTATATTGCAAATTCAGAATATTTTCTTATTTATTATTATTCCACCCTGCTAATATTTGCGTACATTTCAAAAGACAACATAAGAAATTCAGGCGAGACGGCAAAAGTAACGGACCCACAAATAACGCTTTTTAGATGAGTTACACGAATTCCCTGGAATAAATTAATCAAGCGGTAGGGTAGCCCACGTAGCGTAAATTTACGAGTAACCTCAATCCCGCCCGCGCCGCCGCCTCATCTCACTACACAACTCATCAATTTTCTTAGAACCCAGGACATACTACTTGGAATTCTGTTAATTAAACTATGCCGCCAAATTAAACTGGCACAATTGAGGGTCATGTCTCTAAGTATGAGCATAACCAGCTTTGACCCTTGAAGTTAATTTAAAACTGTAAATTACAAAGGAATCACCACGTTTTGACGCAGTCACGTACGATTTACTGGGAAGCACGTTAAATTATCATATAAGGAAGTAACAACGAGGAACCAAGCCAAAAGCATGCAAACGCAAATTATTATGTCGGGCACGTGAAATGGAGATTATATTGAGATTCCTCATACAAAGAAGCTATATTTAGATTTTAATAGAAGAAAACGTTTAAATTTTGTTTATAAAATAAGAACATTTATGAACTTTGTGAAAGGTAGATAATTGCTTTCACGTTCTTACGGTATTTTATACAAGTTATTTTAATCTTCCTGTATACATATAAAAAAATAATTGAATAACGTCTACTATAGATCCTCTTATTTACTACCACATCTTAAGCCCAAAAAGTTTGAATCAATCCACTAAAAAGCATTGTTTGTTAATTTATATTACTGACCGAATAAATCCTGTTTGATAAAAATTACGTTATTAAAATTTATATAAAATTAACGTCACAATTTAATTATTAGTATATATCCGTAGAAGGAATTTCAGATAATTTGATAACACCCTAAATAGAACATTCTTTATTCAAACAAACGTAAAATTAGGCACTTTTTTAATCTACCGCTTATTCGAAAAGCTGCCTCATCACAAGAACGAGCAACTTTGCGTATTTCTCTTGTAAATAATTCTTGTAAGTTTATATTTTTGAGTTTAAATGTATACAAACTACCAACTAGCACTAATTTATTAGAATCAAAATATTAAATACACAATCAGCTGGTTAAGTGACTAAGATTAAATCAGTCGTAGCGAAAAGAGCAGACCAGTCCCTACAAGCAGATAGATGTGACATAAGTAGTAATAAATTCTTATTAATATTATAAAGGTGAATGTTTGTGAGTATTGATGGATGTTTGTTACTCTTTCAGGCAAAAACTATTGAACGGATTTTGGTGAATCTTTACAGTATTATAGCTTATACACAGAGAATAACATATAGGCTACAATTTCTAAATATATTATGTCTATTGCGCGAAATATAATGATAAATGTCAAGTAACTGTGATGCAGACGAAGTTTCGGGGATCAGCTAGTTAAGTAATAAAGACTAACCGATTAGACTGTGCCGGCTGGCGCCGAGGCTGGGCGCGGGCGGCGAGCCGGCCGCTCGCAGCGCGCCGAACGCGCCACCGCCGCCGCCGCCGCCCAGCGCGCCGCCTTCCAGCGCGCCTGCAACGTTAACGAGTCGTCAGCGTCATCTAAGCTACGCTATATTATACAAACAAGTACATTTGCCTAAATTAAAATCAATTAATTCTGATGTGAACAAAATTATAGACTATATCAACAAATTGGCAAAGTTATAGTGCTTTAGTCTATTTACAATAAAAAAGTATTTGGTTCATTTCTTCTTTAAATAAACATACATATTCAACATATCATAAGAAATATCCAACACGTTATGTGTACAGCAAATATAAAAGTAAATGAAAAGATACCAAAGTAAAAGTAACAATAGACATAAAAATGGATATGAAAATGGTTAAATATAAGGAGATTTCTACAAACATGTAAAAAATAAAAAGATATATCGACATGCTTAAATAGAAAATTACTTAATATATACCATACACATTTTACTAATATTAAAACGTTGAAAGTTTGTGGGTATGGATGGATGGATGTTATTTTTTCACACAAAACTACTGAACGGATTTTTATGAAACTCTACAATAATATACCTTATGTTATACATCTGAATAATACATAGGCTATAAATTTCACGTGGGTGAAACCGCGGGAACAACCCTTATATTTATAGTTATCTAGTGTTGCTTCGGGTATTTAGAAAACAGATGATCTAGTTGCAATTTCTTTATAATATTTATATTATTTAACGACTATCAAAAGATATCTATAATTAATTATACTCTCATTACGCATGAATATGGGCATTGTTATATAATTACACTATGATAAGAGAATAAATAAGAAATGGATTAACAGAGATAAAGAGAAAAAATATCTATACCTATACCTAAAAATAATACGATAAATTCGACAATAATTCAGCTTCTACACTATAGTTTAGTGACCAGCAAATGCTTATTAAAGACCTTATTTTAGATTTTACAAAATTATAAAAATAATGGACTGTTCTATTTTTATAAAATTCTTTGTTCAATTATAATTAACTAGAAGAAATGCATTGTTAACTTCCCAAGTTGTGACATTGTTTTAGAAGATGAAAGGTTTTAAACAATTCAACCCTAACATATCAACCCTTTCAATAAAATTCAACGGTGCGTAAAGTGACATTTCTTCACGCGGAAAAGCAAAGGAAAGTCCTTCAAATAAAATCATGAGAATATTTCGTCTCTATTTCTAGATGTCACCAAGCTAAAACAAAATATAATATCACAGATACCCATGTAGTTTAATCCCAAAAAACAATAATTTTATAACTTTTATACTATTAAACTTATACTAATTGATTGCATTAACCATAAATTAATTACTATATTACTATTAATTAGTATAAATTAATAAATTTCGATAGTATAAGTTCATACATAGCTACCCGTTTCGGTTTCATACGAGTGTGTATTATTACATATATAAACCTTCCTCTTGAATCACTCTATATATTGCTAAAAACTTCAATAAAATATGATGCCTAATTTAAAAGATCTTAGCGAACAGACAGCGTAAGTGACTTCGTATTTTACTATGTAAAGGTGCAATATCATCTTTATAAAGCGCAAGGAGCACCAAGGAGGTCAAATTGCGATAAAATAGGACATGAAATTGATAGGTCCTTTCGTTTCCAATAAAGCGAGTGATAAGGGCTTTAGATATAGCCAGTCAGCTGAAATTTTCAGGAACTAGACTCTAGGGACGTGTCGCGTTAGTTTATACCTCTCTAATGTGGCCATCCCGAGTATACTTATTACGTTTTTCTTACAAATTCAAATAGATTACGCTTGACACGAACATGTTTATCTAGCCAAACTATTGCAAACAGGAAATAATAATAAATTATCATGATAAACATGTATACTTTACTAAATGTTTAGTTCTTAGTTAGTTTGGTTTTGATCTTGGAGACATAATGTCAAATTAAAATTTAATGCAGATAAAAAGACTGCTAAAATTTCTTACCTTGCCTCTACTAAACGCTTTGTAATTGCGGCATGTATTTAATTTTGATTATATCCTAACAATATACTATATTGTCTTTGTATAGAGCAAATAATGAAACTTAATAAAATCTATATTATTGAGACAAAAAACATCAAATTTTCCTATTTCTGTACTAAATGTGGGAGTTAAAGAATTAGGAAAGTGTTTGTTATTTGTCACAATAAGCATAAATTAAGCTTGAATATAGTATTTCATTTTGTTTAATTCAACAAACAATATTGGTTATTCACATTGTCATGTGAACTCAGTGATCAAAAACTAGTAAACTAAATATAATAACCATGCCGTGTGTGCCGTACTATATAGATAAAAGATTAAACGACATCCAAATGGCTCATAACATGGTAGTCACGATGCCTCCATTCTATCTTTATTTACTTCAAAATAGATAGCCACTAAAACTTAAGGTGGTTTATGCGAACTCATTATTTTTATAAACAGAAACATTCCTGGTACGTCTTGTAGTAAATATGAAGGGAGCAATGGTGGCGACCAAAATTTCCCAGCTTATTTCCCCAAGTCCAGTCCTTCGCTTTTATGGACCATGTAAAGTAAATTTATTGCTGTTTTTTCCACATTTTCTATACACATCGTTTCAGCTGTGTGCTTGGTAATATTTTTATGAACATTGTTATACCCAGTTCGGCACCATATGTTGATATAATTTCGTTTTATGAATTCATTTCCGTGTTTACATGACCAAGTTACACAACCAATGAATGTATTCACATTGTTTAAGTGTCTGCATGGTTTTATACAAGTGTTTCACGCATTATTATAATCAACTGTTGTATGGATGGACAATTCACGACCTTTGGTGATGTTCGCGCGCTATTTTCATCCCTACACGATACAAATATTTCTGTATGTTTTTTATTAAATAACTGATTTAGCATCCACATTACAAGCTCGATGTAGATTACTTTTAGATGCCAGCCGTGACCAAGTGTGTTCATATATATATGTAATTATTTTTTTCAGTATTATTAATTTATCAAAGCTTAAAATAAAACAAAATATCAAAATAACTTTTCAAGTTCAATGAAAATTATTTTCATACATTATAAATAGAGTGAATAGTGCTGATAAAAATAAATATATAATACAGTTAGTTAGCTTATTCAATTATTTTCTGAAGCAATTCCATTCACCTGGCAGAATACCAGCAATGTTACAGTTGTGCTACAACAACTTAAGCTGAGTCAGGCTCCAATTGACCGTTACTAGGTACAGTTTAGTGTTAAGTATTTTGATTAACGTATTTTTTTATCGTGTACCTACTCTACAGAACACAAGCTTTCTTTTCCAATTTTCTCTATGACTTTAATAATAATTCATAAATCGGTATGTGATTAGTTCAAACGCATTAATATCTTTAATCGAATTAATTTATATCTCAAATCACTGCAGGTTCGGACAGTTCTGTCGATCATTTAACTAGACTGTTATTGTAGATTAATACTTACAGACATAGGTACACTATTATTGTTCACTCACTTATAATTATCGTAAAGCGAATTATTTTTACGATATTTGAGCTCCATGACTCCATAATGAAGGGCTCAATGGTAATGCAAAGTGAATGTAGTAGAAACATTCATTCATATTTACATATTCAATGTTTGTCGCTTTGAGCATAATTTATTAAAATTTTTGCGTAACATAAAACATAATATTCTTCAGTAGAGTGTATAGTACAGATAAGATAGTATTTATAGAGGTGTGATTGTACATATTTCTTTAATGAAAAAGGATACTAATACCACAGATAACATAATATTACATACAGATACCCCATCCCATACAAGAAAATGGTTCCTTCCTAACTCGGGCTATTCTTCGGGCTATTTTATTTCGCCACCGTAGCCGCTAGATGTCGCTAGATCTGAAGCAGTTCGGATTACTAGTGGGTGCTTAGTAACAAAGCATGAAAATAGATGGCATTCAATTCAGTCTACATGACATCTGTTTTGCAAAGATATGTATATAATAGATATGTAGGTAACTGTATCGTGTACCTCATTAGGGACGATTCAAGATTCAATGTAAATGTGTAGGTATAATATCGTTAGCCGACACTCTGCAGATATGGCTTATGTGCCAATGTATATACCTATTATGTTATGGTTTATTTTACATTCCATGCCTATTTTTTTGATATGTTGTAACGCGTCTGCACTATACGTATAGCCCGATTTTGATACGTTTATACTCGTACGTATCAAAATCGGGCTATACGATTTTTTATTTGAATCGTTATATGTATGAGACTGATTTTAGCTACAATTAATTTACTGGTATATACCTCATGTATTCTACGATGTACCCCTCTTTTACCTAATGAGAATTCCGCTATATCTTATATATAAATTTTGTATCACAGTGTTAGTTGCCATATTTCTCCCACATTTTGATGAAATTTGATATGTATACTTGCCAGCTAAATTTTCACCCGTCTTTCACCAACCCCTATTTTTAATAGCGATATTCTTACAAATATTATAAATGCTAAAGTAACTCAGTCTGTCTGTTTGTCTCGCTTTCACGCCAAAACTACTGAACTGATTTAATTGAAATTTGGTAGATAGATAATGTAGACCCTGAGAAAGGCTACTTTTTAATGCGAAAAAGTATTGAAAGGGGAAATGAAAGGCTATAGATAGATGAATTTATAGATGATATCAATATATAGCAAGAATAAGTTTATTTGCGGACAACGTTATAATTTTAATTTTCATACTGCTTTCTTGATATATGATAGCGTAGCGGCTTTTGTATTGATTGCCGCATGCATCCTTATGTAAAGTGCGAATACTGTAACTACCATATAGTAATTTTTGTAGCTGTGACGTGGTCGTGTGGAATGAGTAGTCATGCTCACTAAAATGTCCAGACATGTGGCGGCGTGGTGGGCCGGGTCAATGGGCTCCCTAAAATATGGTCGAGCGCAGTGATGGCTGGCTCATCCGTCATACTCGTGAACGAGTGCTGCTTGTAGGGACTGGTCTGCTCTTATCACTACGACTGATTTAATCTTATTGCATGATTATATTTGACCCAAAAAAATAGTGCTTGTTGGTAGTTTGTATTCACACGTTTCGACTTGTAAATGTAAACTTACAAGGATTATTTAAAAGAGCAACACACAAGTTTCTTGCTCGTTCTTCTTGTGATGAGACAGCTTTCCGAACGAGTGGTAGATAAAAAACAAATTGTTATGACTATTCAAAAGTGCTTAAATTAAGTTTATTTGAATAAATGATTTTCTATTCTATTCTATTCTAAAAGATAATTTTTGAAATGTATGAAATTTTTTAAATGTATTATATTTTGAAATGTATGTACCTACATTAAAAGATAATTTTTGAAATGTATGAGATGTATGAAAGAAATGTATGTACCTACATAAAATGTCCATTTTTGAAATGTATGAAATGTATGTACCTACATTAAAAGATAATTTTTGACATGTATGAAATGTATGAAAGAAATGTATGTACCTACATTAAAATATAATTTTTGAAATGTATGAAATGTATGAAAGAAATGTATGTAATAGTATGTATGTACCTACATTAGAAGATAATTTTTGACATGTATGAGATGTATGAAAGAAATGTATGTACCTACATAAAAAGTCCATTTTTGAAATGTATGAAATGTATGAAAGAAATGTATGTACCTACATTAAAAGATAATTTTTGACATGTATGAAATGTATGAAAGAAATGTGTGTACCTACATTAAAAGATATTTTTTGACATGTATGAAATGTATGAAAGAAATGTATGTACCTACATTAAAATATAATTTTTGAAATGTATGCACCGTACAATAACAATACACGTTAAACATCATACCACAGAGTCATACGCAAGTTACAAACAAACTGCTATGATATTAATGAGAAAGGAAAATCAACTTTATGGTATTCGAGTTAGGGTCGATTTCTCTCTTTTTTTTAAATACTATTTTAATCTTACCAGTTGCCAGTATTCGAAGACAGCTACGATTCGTACTCGATATTTTAAATTATTATGTAATCGATTTTTCAGTACAAATGTAAATAACCAACGACACTAATAATGTACTACTATATTCCGTTCTTTGAAACGGAACACTGCTATAATATAAAATAATGAAAATTTACTATACTGTTTTAAACTTGACGCGGTCATTATTTATACGTATAATTAGTAAAAATCACGGGATCAGTAAATAAATATAAAACGTGGTAAGATCCCGTGATTTTTACTAATTATACGTGAAAATTTACTGTTCACAACGACTCATTAAAAGCATCATCGAATAATGCGTTGTAATAAAATCCTGTTATCGATTATTCAAAAAAATCGATAATACATGTATTTATTTTTAATATGACAACACTTCATACATAAGTATTATTGGAAATAGTATTACTTGCTTGTTCGGCTATTTTTAATTTACTTAAAAAATTTTTATATGTTTAATTTACAATAATAATATATTAAGTGCTTATTATTGGAAAATATAAAAAAGACATTTAATTAGGCCGATACAAATGACGACAATGCCATCTATGAAAGCATTTTGAAAACATTGAGCCCCATATTAGCACTGATTAAAGTGTAATTAAGTACTGGAAAATAACAAAATGAGTAAATATATGAAAATTACTTTTCTAAACGCATTATTTCATTTTAACATGTATATATAACTTTTTAAAAATTGATTAAACATTTTTGAAAACACAGTTTTGTTTTTTAAAACGTTTGCAAAACTATGAAGAATTTCATCGATACCAATCACGCCATCTATATGCAACTTTTAGCAATAATAATGGCTAATTCCTCATTGAGTGCCACTGCTAATACCATATTATGTTATCTGTGTTAATATAAATTAAATAAAAATTACTTTTTGTAGGTAGATTTCTTATCTTATCTATATATAAAATTCCCGTGTCACAGTTTTCGTTCCCATACTCCTCCGAAACGGCTTGACCGATTCTCATGAAATTTTGTGAGCGTATTGAGTAGGTCTGAGAATCGGCCAACATCTATTTTTCATCACCCTAAATGTTAGGGGTAGTCCACCCCTAAATTTTATTTTTATTTTAGGGCAAAACAACGTTTGCCCGGACAGCTAGTACTATAATAAATTCTTAATTTAAAAATTATAATTCTCTTAATTATAGTATAAACGCGAAAGTTTGTAAGTATGGAGATTTGTTACTATTTCACGTAAAAACTAAGGAACGGAGTTTGATAAAACTTTACAATAATATAGCCTATACATCAGAATAACACATAGGCTAAATTTTATATTGAATTCTAACGCGGGTGAAATCGCGGGCACTGGTAGTAAGTTATATAATATGCTAGTTCGGAATGTTCTGATCTACATACATACTGAATTTATTATTATTATTATATCATTAAGGATTATTTTGGCGCATCACCTGCCACCATGCTATTTAAAATGCGACTATTTACCGTGTACACCTGCAAAATAAGTAATTCATTTATTTATTCATTCCTAAATCTACAAATTAAACACGAAGAAAATTGAACACTTATCAGGAATTACCGCTGACGTTTCCAGAAGCGGATTCCAAAACGTTCAGTAATGCGGTTCGACAAATTTATGAGTTAATAGCGATAGACGTGGGCCGGGAATGGCCTCCGTTCACTACTCCGGCGCCAATTGCACGGTATCTTCCACTTAATTGTCTAAATGCGACCCTGCCATTCCTTAACTAACGCAACTTATCTTAACTCTTATCCAAAAGTGTGAAACAACTACCGATGTTATAATTAGCTAAAAAATTATATATGATATAAAAAATATTAGATACCTTGACCATTTTCAAACAAATAGCAATTTTCAACTTTGGTTTAAGCCATTAAGGACAATATTAAAGATTGTACATAAAAATAAGTAGAAAGTGGTTGATTAGTGACTGCAAAATTTTATCTTGTGCTCCTTGCTTTGGAAGCGCGCCAAAAGCTGTTAGAGGAAGTAACTTAATACACCATAAGTACATGCGGTCTGCAATAAAACAATATAATCCAGTGAAGAATGATCTCAATGTGTATAGGAGTTGAGTTCTGTATCGTGATCCTCCGGGAGCCAATCGTCTCTGGAATATTTATAAGGATAAATAGAACGTCGCGCATTAGAAGCGGACGTCAGTCATATCCGGAGCGCCCGGCGACCGTGGACCGTTGATTAAAATATAAATTACGACCAGTAGCAACGCCTCGCCTTCCCTTACTTCCGCCCATGTCACACTATCTGAACGTTTGCTAGGTGTATTTAATCAACTCTCCAATAGGCAGTATAGCAATAACTATGTTTTAAATTTATTTTACCACTTAAATACGCATGTACAGCGGTAAAAATGTATAATTTTTATTCTTTGGAGGTTCGTCCAGTTGATAAATTTATACAAAAATATGATGAATCTAAAAAAATCTATTTTTGTTACTGTAAAAAAAAAGTTATTTGATACTTTTATTTGTTGTGACTACAAAATTTTTGTCAAAATTACGAATTTGTTTTTTGTAAAAAAAGTTCGGATAAACTAGTTTGTCTATTTATTTAGCTAATACTTTTAACCAAAACAATATATATTTATTAGGTACATTTGTTATTTTTACCTAATGATAACATGAAAGTTGTTGAGTTGTTGAAAAAGTATCTAGCTCTTAATACTAGTACTTTTTCAAGAACTCTTTCATTGTTGTCTAGCTCATGGAAAGAAAACAATGACAAATCATTGAGTAGTTGTAGCCCCAACTCTCTATTATATATTTCCCTATTATATATCTATATTTGTAATATTATTAATGGCAAATAATATGTTTACCGTTGTCTACAATAAATATTATAGCATAATGTACTCATAGATTACTGTGATGCCTATGGCAAAAGCATTGTCACTTTCTTGGGTTTATGCCTCTCGTATCTGTAATAACGATGGTTTTATTACCCTTCAGAATTAAACACAACTCACACATTACTACTTGTATTATAGAAGGTAAATCAAAACGGAACAGAGAGTAGAATATAATATCAAATTGAATCTAAATAATTCACATACATTTTGTAGCTTTTGAAGATCTGAATTTATTCAACGTACGTTTACATTATGTATTAACTACTAATCTAATAGTATATATAAATAAGTTTAATAATACAATTATTCTTGTTTCTGTGTCATTTTTAAAGAACTCTTTTATAAAACAATTGTATTTGTAGTATAAGTATAAAACAATTGTTCAATATTTGTGAAAATTCTGGCCAATATCCAATAACTGACAGGAACGTCGAATTTCAATGTTGTGGAGTGCCTCTATATATTATTGAATAGATTCATTGTCCTCTGAACGTCTTTTTTCAATACTATACTATAAGTTATTTTTAATACTAAAATGTAAAATCTATCGAATCTAAAACATTGACATCTAAAGAAAAATTCTAATTCCATGCAATTTAATATATAATTTCAATAATGATTATATTACATACAGCTAAAATAAAGATGTGGTGTTACACAGAAGGACGAAAATAGTAATAAATAATAATTTCGTTACGGTTTCTTTGACCATAAATTTTAAAGAAACAAACTTCGAAAGTAATGTCACGCTATTAAAAGAGATGACAACAAGCAATAAGGTACAAAAGTCTGTACAGTGCATATCAACAGGATTCCAAAACTCTGAACCAATAAGTATATTATGGATGAACTGTTATGAACTACTTAACAGAAAATACAATATTTCTTTTTTTACAGATTTTTTACATTCTGGTATTTAAAACCCGCTATTAATTTAATAATTAACCGTTTAATTAAATGAGGATGCTTATCTACATATTATATTACGTTATTTAATTTTGCCTGCTACCGCATAAAGTCGATAAAACCACGAACCAAAATCGTTGATAGCTTTATTTCACCGGAGCCAAAACTGATTTATATTCAATCTGATTCCAATTCCCTTTTTTCAATTTGATCCTTTTTTAAGCCATTTGGTGCTAACTGCGGAAAATTATTATAAATTTCATATTTCATGCTATTTACATTTCCCAGTTAGAACTCACAAACTACGAACAAATATATCTTAAGTATATACCTTAGTATTTCAGAAAAAAAAATGTCCTTGTAAAGGTCTGTATGGGTAAAATAACAAAATCTAACATATAAACCTAATACGATAGTCGATAATGACTAGAAAATTTAAAGAATAGATATTATATTTACTGCAATTTATATATTTAGAATTATCCAAACAGATGCTTTTGGAAGACAATATATTTTTATTATTAGTGGTATCGGTATATTGCACTAATTACTAATTGTTATTAATGCAATATATACAAAAATACTTTAACATGAGAAAGTGGAATAAAGTATTTATCTTATAAATATCGCATGTTCTGTGAGATTTCCTTACTTTACCAGAATTGGGTAGAAAGTAATATTTTACGGTAACTACGTATTCTGTAAAATGCAATAAAAAACCTTATTTCCTTGTCAGGAAGAAAAAGTAACAAAAGCTGACATATTTCTACCCTTTTCTCACGTAGAATCATGTGAAGGTAAGATCTACAAACAAGCCTAAGTAGATTTTCTAGCCGTACTATATAAGCAAATTGGCCGAACACGAATCTCGAGCTATCGCCGGCACGTGACTCACAACCAGTAGTTGTACATCTACTTGATTTTCTAATATAAACCTGTTTACAATATATTGTGTTTCCTTTCCTACCATTCATGGTGCGGGAATTTATATTGAAATATTATTTTTCTTTAGATTCTACTTGCTATAACCCGTGACTTCGTCCCCTTTTTTAGATATGCTGTCTTAATAACAATTTTTATAAAATTCCATCCAGCCGTAGTTGTGTAATAATGACCAACATACAGATAGAGTTTTTATATACATATTATTAACATCGTCTGCTCTATTTGACATGTTATCTCTGGTTTTCGCGGTAACTTCTAGAAATATTATTATCAGCATATCATTACCATAAATCTCATAAAAAATTTATCTGTCCCATTTAGATTGTGGTGGAGAATACTACGTTGAAATTATTGTCATACACAAACCTATAGGCACCTGGAAAAATGTTTTAAAATGGGTAAAGAAATCCTATTTCAACAAAAAAGTGAAATTGAATCCAATATAGTTTAGAAAACATACCCCATAACGTTTTTAAGATATCACCACTATATCATATCTTATCAGTTATTACTTCCAGAATCAAATTCACGGTGCCGACCATATAACAAAGGTAAATTTCATACAAAGAACTCGTACTAGTAAACATAATTTCGGACACTACAAACTTACTACATTTAGATGCTCAGAGTTACATATATTTTATGGCAATCTGTAAAGTAATAGACATTAAATAGCTGTACTGATATTAACGACATTGGTACAAAATGTTACCAACCGGCTATGAGACTCGATGGGGCCATCAACATTTTGGTGTCGAATCCGATAGTCAACATGGAAGCGGACAATGTGAAAGTACCAACATATTTCATACCTATTACTTGTCACAATATCGGATCCGCTTCTGACACCGATATCGTATCGAGTAGTGTAGAAACGCTCTAAAGAGAACCCTTGGAACCCACAGTGAAACATAAACTGTCAGCTGCCCGTCCATTACCAAAATAGAATGCTTGTAATTCGCACAAATATTTATTCCAACGTTGGGCCCGTTCATTTACCAGGTATTTTAGCCGCAGACATCAAATAGCACTTGCCTTTTGCTTTTATGTAAACAAGGTGGCCCTAGCTAACTGGAATTCTGTCTTATAAACATGCAAAAATTAAACAATAGTCTCTAGTAAAATGACTTCGAAATTAGCAAAGCTGCTTCTTAAGGTTCGATGAAGTTAGGAGTGTCGTAAGATGTATTTATTTCAATTCCCATACTTGGTGTGTTCCAATTTTAAATTTGAGATATGTCGATATTATTATCATAAATGAAAAACTAAAGGTACGACATACTGTTTTTAACCAATTTAAAAAAGACATTGTTTATTATCTGTTGTCTTGTACATCTTACCTTATTTACAACTGAAATGTATTTGTGTGGAACAAAATTTTCATATTACAAGTTTCAGGTAAAATCATACTTCACTGAATACCTATCTATGGAATATTCTATATAATATAATAGTTATCCAAACGATGTTAAACTTACTAATTAGTTCTGTAAGTACCTTTTAGTAAGAAATCTTAGTACAAAGGAGTAATAACAGCAGTTTTCCGGGTATCTAAACGCTAAAATCCACTAAGCATAGCTATAAAGTAGAAAGGTTTATGTAAGTAGTATGGATATTTAAGTATTTCTGAATATTGTACCTACTAGAAATATATAGCTACGTGTTGACAATTTATTAATGTACATTTTGTGCATTAAGTATATAAATTATATACCTATATATAGCAGTTATTCGTGAATTAGCTTGTTTTTTTTAACAGTACAATCTATCTTCTCGTCAACTGTAATTATCATTTCTACTGTTGTTTTGTAAAAAGGTAACAAAAAGACATACTGATATAGGTACTTTCCCATCTACAATATTAGTATGGATGTTTAGAACATTTCACAGCATTAGTCATGTACATATAACATGACTCATTACTCATATTTGTGAAAATGTCACAAATTTATCCAACAAAGTATAGATTTTCGATTCGATTGTTTCTTTGTTCGATTTTGATGGTGTTGTATTTTAACTGACTCACTTTCGAATGGCAATGGGCCCTGAACAATATATTTGTGTTCTTTAATACACAATTATGCATGTTTGGGTGTTTTTCGTGAAGGTTTATAATGTCATATATAGAAATTATTATTAATAAAATATTACTTATTTACACCAAGTAGCTTGTTTCTCTAATATGCTAGTAGAGGGGTAAAATTAAGATACATGCACGCAAATCCTCCTCCAATACGTAAGTCCAAGTACGAGTACAAGTTTTGCTTATTTTAAACTCTAAGTTTATCTGTTGTTTAGAACTAGATCATTTAAATCTATTTTGTTATTTAATTCACAAAAATCATAACAATATATATGTCCACGACATGTCATATGTAGAAATTTTCTGGAATTAATTCGGACTATAAATACACTATGCATTATATTCGTAGTTCTCTTTGTGAGCAATATAATAATATTATGTGTACTCTTTTCACTTAGTTTAAAATCTAGATTATCTGTTCTTTGGAATTAGGTAACTTATGGCTATAGATGTTTATATTTAATTCCCAAAATTCGTAACAAAATGTATGTCGATGACATGTCATAGATAGAAATTTTCTGGGATTAATTCGGACTATATATGCATTATGCAACTTCGTATATAGCATATATGTATATTCATACCTATTAAACACCTAGATGGTCATATTCGAACAATTTGAATTCAACAACTTATAAACAATTCGAACAACTTATAAATAGAGTGCATTCTGGCGGACGGATCTAGATGTCACAATCGTGTGTGGATGGTTCTCTTTGGTGTCACGTATCTAGGCCGACTGCTTTGTATACGAAGGCTTCTGACGTGACAGGCAGGAAGACAGTTTTACATTACCTCGGTAGCACGACAACTTAAGAACAATATTTTTAAGTGCAAAAATGAACTGAAATTAATTTAATAATTGAAATGTTATTCAAAATTTAGGTCCGAGGTATAATGTGACATTTTAACATATTTTAGAATGTTTGTTAATTAGATGTGTTCACACGAGTACATAATTTACTATTGTATTCTTAAATATACATATATAGATATGATACTATACATGTAGGTATGTGTAATCTGGCTAAAATACACATATTACAGACTGACTAGGAATGCGCCCTTTGTCCCTTAGACAGACCGTATTAGCTATTTCTATTGAAATAAATGCTCCTCTTACTTCTTACCCTTTGTTTGCTCGTAAAAGAAACAAGGAATACATCGCAAAATATTTGCTAACAAATTGGATAATTCCCTTTTCCTTTTATGTTGAATGGCATGAAGATACATCTTAGGACGGCAAGAAATGTGCGCTTGCGCGGAACCTCATGCATAGATTTTCGATTGTCGAATATATTATAAAACTTAAATATTAGCAGGCATAGATTATGTTATTTAGTGGAATATATATAGAAAACTTCGCATATACATGAAGAAAAGTATGGACATCACGTTATAAAGTAACGCCAAGATGTCGCATAACTGTAATTTCATTGCCTTATCACCTTTCAACCTAGGCTGAAACATGTCAGACTGAGGTACCTACCTAGGGTGAAATTACAGGATAAGAGGAAAGATAACTTATTCCTTCGGTATGGCAACGCATGTAATTATTATTAGACGCATTAGCAGCACATAGAAATGTTGATCAGCGATAGTAAGGCTGTGCAATTTAATAAGTAATATTGAAATATAAAATATACTAACACAGAAAAATAATATATATATATATATATATATATTGCAAATACATTAATTAAATATATATGTTATTGAGTGTTACTAACTGATATTCGCCTACGAAATATCTATTTAACAAATGTT
This sequence comes from Achroia grisella, assembly GCF_030625045.1. Classification (NCBI taxonomy): domain Eukaryota; kingdom Metazoa; phylum Arthropoda; class Insecta; order Lepidoptera; family Pyralidae; genus Achroia; species Achroia grisella. The sequence goes on from NW_026712841.1 coordinate 3,054,281, forward strand.
ACACGTGTATTTAATTGCGATTAATATACGTAAATACTACTTCATTAATTTTAACCAAATTCCATTTATGAATGAGAACTTCTAAAGTCATATGTAATAACATAAATGTTAATGATCTGAATATGAAATTAGACAATTATATCAAATGTATGTACGGTAATCTTATATACCTACATAACATAGTATGATAGACAATATTGTTTTAGTTAGATACACATTCGTGTTTGCAAATAAGCCATATTGGTTTCTACCTAAACCTCATTTACATGAACATTTACAAGTTACCATTTCACTATTTGATTATTTATTACATTATGTAGTCTCAGTGGCATATTGTACATAAGATTACTAATATGGCTGTTTTTAATCACTCACTAGCTCAACCCACTACTCTTACTCGTATAAACTATTAGTTTGTAAACTGGTCGAATTAAAACAAACACTAATCAATATACAACAATACACACAGCGCCATCTAGTCCCAAGTTAAGGTACCTAAAGCTTGTGGTATAGGTACTAGTTAACTGATAAATAAGTAGATATACATTTTTTCGTAAATACATACATATTATATTTAGAAAACACGCAGACTGATACAAACAATCATACTCATGAATACAAATGTTTGTGCCGTGCGAGGAATCGAACCCGCGATCATCAGAACTAGAGCGGTGTGCTATACCGCTAGACCACCGAGGACGTCAAATAATAAATCGAAATTTTGTTATAGCCATTAATTCCCAAAAATAGTCCAGCAACGTGTAATAATGGAGTCTATTTATATTCTGCCTATTAAATACTTCCACAAGTAGGAGAAATCTAACAGCACCCGTAAAACATTATCATTCGGCAGTCAGGTAATTAAAAGGAAACCCTTCGACATCACCCACGCAGAATCTGTATATCGTTTTCCCTTGCGGATTTCTAAAAGCCTTTTCTTATTAAATACCTATCACATATAAGAAATCTCTGCAAAATATCTGGTTTCTCTCTTTTTGGCCTGATTTTTTTTCATTATTTATGTGACAAGAATGGCAAATAAGCTATGGCGTATCTTATAGAAAATGGTAACAGTCGGTTAGAGAGTATTACCTACATATTTCTATTATATATATTTACAATGTTCTGCTATGACGGCGGGGAAAAAATATTAATATAAAAAACTTGACGTTTATAAGCGCCTTAAATGTCCTACATGAATAAATGATTTTGGATTTGATTACATTATTGCTTTATAATCAAAATTTTCAATGTCTTTTTCAGGACGGAAAATAGCTGGCAAAAGTATATGATGAAGATATATATGTTTTGTAATTAAACCTTATACAGTCTGATACGAATGGCCTTACACTAACGTGTTATCAGTTACTTTATTTTCTATTGACATTATGAACTTAATAATACTACTAACCTCAAGATTCAGTTTGAATGAAAAGAAATACAAAAATATATAAGTTAATAATAAATAGGACTTACTACTAGTATTCTATTATGAGTGTGTGTATAGATAAACTTTTCTCCTGGGCAATATTAATATTGTATAGTACATACCAAAGTACATTACATTATATTAACCGTAAGCGCAACAGCGCGTATTTTTCTGTTTCCGCGATAGCATACTAGGAAAGTTTATTTACTTTACGATACATTGGAGCACAAGTCGAACAATATTTTCATAAGAATCAGAAATGAATATAGGAGAGGTCTCAGTGATAGTAGGGGCGGATAGAATAGAACTTTTAAATAAATATTACATTACGGTAATATTAAATCAGAAAGATTCAGTAATAAAATATTCAAACAGGAACTCATTTATAATCTGAATCATAAATACAAATAATCTGAGTCTTAAGTAGAGTATACAGTTAGAAGTATTGATACTGGTGAAATGGTGCCGAAATGATTCAGGGTATGATACCAATCCCAAATACTTTATTAGGTAATAATTTAAAAAATGTAATGGTAACCTAGTTTTTAAATAATCTTACTAACAAAACACTGATTATTTGTTACTGGAATAAATTTAATTCAATTATCAATAATAGTTATAGTGAATATAACACTAATAAATAATCGTTGTGAATTTGCGCCCCGGCTTCAGGATGGATAGTTTAACCAATTTATACAAAACTTTATTCAAACCATATAGAATTGTTAAGTGGCTTTTAACATTATTTCGAACATACAGACAAGGCGGAGGATTTTGTTTTGTAATAATATGTTTAGATATTATACTTAGCGTTCACATGTGATCTCTAGAAAATCCAGTAAATGACTTTGATTTCGACTTAACACGGCCAAAGCTTACCAAGCATATCCAACGTGATGGGAAGAGAACTTATCGTAGTATTTCGGTTTATTGAATATTCTATATATTAAATCATATTATCAGTAACAACTTCGCAGTATTTGTGAAAAATAAATGAAAATGTGAGTAATGTTTTCAACAAAGAGTCAATCCATTTGCTTTCAAATAAAGTCCCAAGCCGGTACCGAGATCCCTTGTATGCCCATGGGACGATCAAAAAGTGACCTGTAAGCAATATATCCTTACCTTATATCCTTTGTAATCTACTGATATTATAAAGGCGTAATTTGATTCAATGGATATATATTTACAAAAAATATTGCTACCACTACTATATCGGAAATACTCTTATTATTATTAGTAATCTTTATTTATTTATTATTACTACAATTATGGTTGTCCAAATAGACATAACTAAATAAATGTTAATACCTAACAGTAATACTGATTATGACTAGTGTATGTATGTCCGCAATTATTTACATATGCATGTATACGGTTCACGTAAAAATTAAGGACTAAGAGTAATTTTCAGTACCTACTTAGAAGTAACAAAGATTCCGACATAGAACGTAGAGTACATACCATAATGAAAATAATAGGCGGACCCATCGACCCCTACTTTCACTGGTTATTAAAGTCCGCAAATTTTAACAAAATATGAACGTGTTTAATGTTATGTATGTAAATATTAACCCAGCAAAGGACTTTAGTTTGCAAGTATAATATATTGCGAAAGATAATATTGAATAAATAATATATATATAGGCACTAAATATATATTATTAGGGAGAATATCAGCATTACAACAGTAAACTGTCATAGAATATGTTGAGTGTCGGCCATTTCACAACTAGGAATGTAGCGTCTGGTGAATGTCTTGTATTGTATAATATAATTATACATATTATGTATACCTATATATTAATTTCAACTACGTAATTCAGTAACGAATTAGGTTTATTGCTAATATAATATCTAGGTATATATTACATAAATTTATTTTATATGTATATATGTACTATATTATTTATATTTCTTTATCAACATATTGTATATTGTGTTTATTACGTCTTAATGGCTAATGTAACGTTAAAAAAATCTTACTAATATTATAATCGCGAAAGTGTTTAAGTATGGATGCATGAATATTTGTAACACAAAAACTACTGAACGGATTTTGATGAAACTTCACAGTAATATAGGACTCTTACATCAAAATAACACGTAGGCTATAAATTTCAGGCGGTTTCACCCGCACAGCTAGTTGCGGGTGAAACCGCATGAAATTTCATAATTATAACTGTAGCATATGTTAGTCACATAAAACTATAATCATGACATCAGACACAAATTCTAGAACATTCAGTCACTAGCGAAGCCATTTCTATTCTTTCGCGTTTTTCTTTTACATAACAAAAATAAAGGCACCGAAATGTAGCTAAAATGTTCATAAATTAGGTACGTGTAGGTAAATATGAATATTCAGGATGCGATAGCCGCGGGTAGCACACAATAAACAGGAAAATCAAACTTTTTCTGAACAAATCAGTGACAAAAGAGAACAAGAGAACAAATACAACAAAAAGTACCTAATACGAGTACTGTGAGGTTATTGAGAAATAATGTTACCACCAACATTCAATTTATGCTGTATTATGACAAAATCAGGTATAGGTAGGCAGTATATAACATTCTAATCTAGCTGAGCTTAGAATCTTACATACTGCGCCGTACACAGTAATTCAAACATACACAGAGAATCCATAGTTGATATTGAAAGTATATTCAATGTGACAATTTGCTGAAAAATATTATATCCATTCCAATCCTGGTATTTTCTTTAGGGGCATGTTTGTCCATGTTGCGTAAGCTTTATATTATATGTAAAATATTTTATTACTAATTCATTTCGATTAATATAATAACACATTATTAAGTCACAGATAAAAAAAACTAATCGATCTACATGTTTTTAAAACTAATCCTAACTGTTTACGCGGCGTTGAGAACAAAAGCCAATTAAATTACCATCCTCATTAATTAAGCTGCACATTAAGATTAAATCTGGGATAAAAGTGAACACGACAACCTACACCAGGTCTTAAATCAGGTGTTTAACACGTATTAAGCAAAGAGTAAAGGGGGCTAAAAATATTTACCCTTGCAATACCGTCTCAAGTCCTGTGCAAACACGGGAACAACATGGCTTTAATTATATCCGCCTGTTTCGCTGCCCATTAAATTTAAACTAGAAAATATGCCCAGCGGTGCAGGTTGAATGTTACCTACTTATATATTCTTTGAAATTGTTATTTTTAGATGCTTATTCAAAAGAAGTAGCTAAGAAAGATTCCAAATTTTACTACTATCAAGATCTTTCGGCGAAAACGTCACTGTATACATTTTCTCAATTAAGTGTAATAACAAAATATAGTGATTGCATAAAGGAATTATAACTTTTACAATTTATATGTACTGTGCAAAATTACATTATATACTGTAGTGACTTAAATTATTATATAATTTATATGTCACATCAGATCATCTAAAATCTTTGGTAGTAGTATAAAAAGGAATTTATGTAGAATCCGTATAATCCTAATTAAATACCTATTTGTATTACAATTCATAAATTACCTCTAGCAAACTGTAGGAGGTACGGTACTCTGCATAAATAGGACACGCATACGTTCAGTTCTCCAATTTAGGAAACTACATTTACTAGGTTGTACTTGGGATATTCATTATCGACGTTGACATAATCCTGAGTAGCTTAATAAGAAAATCGGTTAAAATTATGTTAGTGTATTAGTTATCAGCTACAAAAAATGAAGTCGATATTAAAATAACAACTTTATCAACTTCAACTTCTCGGCGCATGTAGAAGAAAAAAAAGTAAGGAAAAATATAAGTGATAAATATAAAGAATACGAGTATATATTATACCTTTTATATAAATCCCAAATAATGTATCACTCTATCATAATTGTATATAGACCCAAGGACAGCAGGGGGTCCGCCCCCCACACAAACATACAGCCACCGTGTGCTCCTCCTAACTTAACAACCGGCAAATCTCTCATTTTCTTCAACAAATGCCTTTACTTATTCATGCATGTCCTAACGAAAAGTTGCCGGTTGCCAAAGGAACAAATTTTCATTCATGCATACCGAGAACCCACTTCGAGAAGTTACAAAAGCTTTGGAGTGCGGACTTGACTGAAGGTTCGAATTTGTATATTGCTATACGTACCTACGTGGTATGGTGTTATAGTCAGCGAGTATATCAAAATATAAACATGACGTAACTTTCTGTTAAATTTATTATATATCGCAGGCTGACGGCCCACCCCATAATAAATAATAAACGTCGCCTACATACATGAAGATCACACAGGCATCACGTTATCATGTGACGTCCATGATACCACTCATTCCGAAGAACTATAATGTAAGTAACTAAGATGTCTCATCACTTATCATGTAATTTAATTTCCTTATTATTATTCTTCCCTCACTTCGACCGGTAGTCATGCTTTTGCTACTAACTACAAATCGAAACTACTGTAAAACAACTTTTACTAACATTACCTTGGTCACGTTTTCTGTCTATGCTGATTGCTGGGATAATCAAGCTTAGGCACCTTAAAAATATTACCTGCTTCTCACTTTTTTATGTAATAATTTTTTTGTATTGCTGACACTTTAATGAAACTGCTGCTCCCACCACCTGATGGTAAGTGATTATCACTGCCCTCTTGCACATTTAGTCCTTGTAGGAGATATGTGCTCTTTTCAATATCGTACTGAACAACATCGATATTTATATGACTATAAGTAGTCGATATTTCTATCTGTTTGATTGACCGAGTAGGTTTACGGTTTCTACGGACGGTCTGATATCTATTTGTATTTCATTCAAATATTTCAAACCGTTTGTGCATTATGCAATTTTTCATATAATATGCATCAGATTAGACAAACATAAAAATAATACCTACATTTATCTCAACTGTACAATCATTAGATATCAATCTGCACACAATGCAGATATTTATAAATACTTCAAAGTTCGTTTAACTAATCGAGTCATTTTCAATTGAAATAGTGTTCCGCAAAAATTTTATCGTCTCACGAGAGTCGGCCACTAACTTTTTGTATTACGGGTCTCCCTTTAAGTTGTGCTTACACAGCTGCCCTGGCCGTCGTGGGAGCGTTCCAAACTTTAGAGGGAGGCAGTTTTACAGGCCGCTCGAGCCCATGCCTAATTAGACTGTAGGCAGTTTCATTACAAAAATTAATAAGCATCACGCCCGACCCAAGTAACGATGAACATTAATGAGAATCTTCGAATAAGGTAAGAAAAGAAAACCCAGTTTTACAGCACGTTGTAATTGAATACACTTCAATTGCGAGTCTAATTTTTAGATATTTTATTTAGGAGCCAGATATGTTAAATTGAATTTGTGACTAAAATGTAAGAGTAAGTAATTAATTGAATGCATCATAGTTTTATTTTATGTTTACCTTTATCATTATTTTTCGTACTCTTCATAGATCATACTGAACATAGATTTCCATATACATAGGTTCTATTCCACGCTAGCTTTTGAATCAATGTAGACGGGGATATCACCCAACCTCGAGATTAACTAAAGAAAAACTATATTCCATAACTTTTCTTCCCTATCATCTAATCTCATGTTTCGATTACTTCATACCTACAAGTATAGTTCAGTAAGAGATCGAATATAAAAAATGTCTTCACAAATGAAAATTAATATTCTATTACAAAATAAAATAAACATACTGCGGTGGTAAAAAACTCAGTTTTATATTGAATTTTCATATTATACAAGCAGACTTGCTACTTAACTTAAGAATATCAAGCAAGATACGTACCATGAACTTTTAGATTCAATTGAGAAATCAAATGTAACGACTGTTCTTTCATAAGAAACTTTGTCTTACTATCATCGGTAGTTGAATGGGATTGAACTAGTATATGACGTAATTAAGTATTTATGTATATCTGGATATCTGGTTAGGTATAACTTTATAAAGTGATGAATATTTTATGTTTATGACCATATAACAAGATGAATATAAACATAAAATATTAATCACGTTATATAAAACTGTTGTCTTTATTTAACCGATTTCAAACAATTCAGTATTCACCACGTATATACTTTTTTAGTATCTTTCAAATTATGTACATGAATCAGTTATTTTACTATTTTTTGTACCAAAATGAGTATGTTGGTTTTTTAAGCCCGTTTAATTTTTATATATTTTTATTACCTAACTAGAATGTCCTAAATGCGGAAGGTGATATTCATATGGATAGTATAAGGATTCACCGTATACTAACTATATGAACAGCACCATGGACCTCACACGTTGCCTTTTCATTTAGGTTAACACAGTTTCACTGGCGTATCACCAACAAGCTTCCTGGAGCTGAAAAGGTGAGAACTAAATACCCACGCAGACGCTATGTACAAAGTTTACATCGGTTACTCGTTAATATTAATTTGGTACCTTATTCCGTCTGTCTCTCCACTATTACATATAAGATACTCCTGTAAATTATTTGACATTACATGAAGACATAGATATAAAATCTCAGGACAACTCACAGAGCATCATCTAGTCCCTAGTTCCAAGCTAAGCACAACTTGTTCTATGGGTACTAGACGACTGAATAAATATACATTTTTTTTACAAATACGTACATAATATAGTTAATAAACACGCAGAACGACACAAATAATTATACAAATATTAGTACCGTGCGAGGGATCGAACCCACGACCGTCAGAAGTATGGCGGTGTACTAAACCTCCAGACAATCGAGACAGACAATTAGTTGCCTTCAAGTATAATATCAGTCGACTAAGAAAACATAACAGCCGTGTTTAACAACAACAATTGTACCCTTCATTTATAAATAATAAATAACAAGTTTTCTCTTACTACATATTTAGAAAAAAGAAACACATTACGATATGACTGTACATATGTGATAGAATTAATCAAATCTCCGGACGGCCTTATTAATTTCTGACTCGTCATAATCAGGGTGTCCCGGTTTGCACAGTACTACTGTTAACATTGATTAACAGGGACTGTGATTTGTTGAATCATGTATTGTCGCCATTAACGTCGTGTTATGTCAATAGCGAAGTCGATATGTACAATCAGTAACAGTAAACTTACGAATTATTTTAATTAACCGGTACACTATTTTCTTAACAGCACAGTTTTTATGTATATATAGGTAAGTATATTATATCTATATTGATTCTGTATACTATGAATCACACAAAACATTCAATATTAGCATAAAATTTACTACTATTAAAATTTCTTCTTTAAAATCCTAATTGATTGTCTAATTGTTTTCAAAATTGGAATACTGCATAATTGCGCTGGACATTTTATTGGGTACAGGTAATTTTTTTTGTAATATCGTAAATTACTAAATAGGTATTAATGTTTACCAAAACACTAACGTCGTCATTTCCTGTATAATGAGAAGACGAATGACCATACATCCTGACTGAAATGTCTAAATTTATCTATATATTATGAAGTAAATTTAACTATATACATGAAGCAAAAACTTTTCACGAAAATTGCGCCGTCAGAGGAATATGAAATTTCGCATTCTTATAGTTTATATAACGTCCCTCTCGACTGCAAAATACTAATATTCTTTAAATTAGGCATTAAAAATACATTAAATCAATAAAAAAATATATTACACACTACCTTGTATATGACACACAAACATATACATATATACTGTTTTGTTTATTTAATTATGGTCGAATTTCGACCACTACTATGTATTATTTTATAGGGACTATAAAATCGTATATTAGTATATAACCAATATACGATTTTACATTCGCTATAAATATAGACTAAAATTAAAATTCGTTAAATTGTATTTTGTCTTCATTATAGATCTCAACATTTATAAAAAATACATAATATGTAAAAGGCTATACATTGTCTAATTAATAGACACCAGTTAAACAAATCATATCGGAATATTATTTTTACAATAATCCTACAAATATAACGCGAGATCTTTCCGGTGGATCCATAACGCAAGGATAACAAAAACCTATTAAAGAGAAATTATTAACGGGATGTGTTAATGGCCCATTTCTAAATAACGGAGACCCTTTATATTAGGAACGTATAAATGTATAGAGAAGAAAATAAATTTTAAGGATATGAGCGTACAAACGGAAAATGAGATCGACAAGAATTTCCCAAGAGTTTATGATTCCTATCTCTAGTATTATTATATTTATACGAAACCGACCTGGTAAATGGAGTATGCCATATGTTACCCTAAATAAACATTATAAGATTTATATATTTAATTAATATCTTATAAATTGGTATACTAAAAAATGACACATTAATATTTGCATTAGTAAATTATTGTGTAAGTTCATTTAAAGTAAAGTCGTCAGCAATATTTACAGGAGTCATTAAAATCAAATAATATGAATAATATATTTAATTGACACCAATTTACGTAGTTACAGTTATTCTTCTTAAGAGATGTATATAAAATTTTATATATTGTTTTTGTATGTGTGTATGTCGTGTGTGTGTGTGTATGTGTGTGTATGTACTCATATCATTTTATTGTTACAAAAAGTTTTTCAATGTCAATATTTATGCTAGAGATGACATATCAGTGGTAAATGTAGTTTGTAGTTTCCTGCACAATTGTAATTATTCTAATGAATTGACACTGCTGTCTAGTACTGACAATGTGCATCGACACAAAATATATAATTGGAAAGCGGATTCCCTTATAGGGGCTTTGTTCCAATCAAATACATGCCACAGATTTATCTGTTGCATTATTCCATGGCTTGAATAACACTATAATAGCTACGTATTTGCACCTATATAAATTGTACAAAAGAAAATATTTTATGGGGGTTTCCAATTCTAATCTAGTACCTGCCGCCCGGATTTACTTGTAGGGTTAGGTATTCTAGGATTCCTTATATTCTCGTAGGATAAAATCTTACATACGAGTATGAGAACAATAATGTATGTAATAAAATAAATTTTCAAATTATACAAATATGATTTAATATTAAATATTATTTAAGTTTTAAATTTGCATATCCCTGTCTACTTCTTCCTAAATCGCCTTTGCAGATCTCTTTATTTCTAGTTGCCCTAGTAATAAACAGAAACCTTTTTACAGGCACCTCCATTATCTCAGAATATCTAAACATAATTACAAGCTTTTAGCTCAGTTGTCTTGACTGGATATTCTTTACAAGTGACTGCTAAAGAAATATATAGTAGTTCATGTTTTTTGTTTCTTATTATTTAAAATCAATACTTTTTTTATATATAATAGATATTGTTTTGGTGGTGCACTAAACAAATATATAAAAAATTCTCAAGAATTAGATAGTATATAAATACTGCTAATATATAAATATATTCTAATTAAAATGTGAGTTGATAATAATAAACCAATTATGATAAAATAAGGGATTGCATAAGTGGTAAAGTTGTCTTTTGTACTTACTTAATTACTGGTGTAATGTTATTCCCGTGTACGTAATGTATCTGGTGCACATGCACCAAGACAGAGAATGTAAAAATAAAGAAAGTTTTCATCCATCTTAATTAATAAGGTTAAGGAAACTTTACCGGCAAAGAAAACAGAATCCGAATTTGATAATATTTACCCTTTAAAAAACGGTCTTTTACATATTTATTTTCGTTATAGACTTTTATATATATATATATAATAAGATTTATAATAAGTTACACAACAATATCCAATTTGAAACATTTATTACAAAGCTAAGCTCAAATTTATAGCTCAAAATAATTAGTACATCGAAAAAATTACATATTCCTTTATCCTGAATAATTCCATTTACTACAGCTACTACTTTAAACTCATCTAAGCACTTAAAAATGAGATTTTTTTATTCATTGTACGCAACTCAAAGTAATACGAAAACTTTTTTGAATTGATTAGCAAGATAAAGTGACTTTATTGTAAGAAGTAAGTTATAGGTTTGATAAAGGTCTGCAATTCGAACCGCCTATAAGTTTTATGAATAAAATCGAATATCGACGAATTCGTGATTCTTGCAACCAAATTTAATTAATTGGAGGAATTACTAAATTGCTACTACAATTTTCCTATATTAGTTCTGCAAATAATACCAGATTGACATCTATTACTGGTATTGCCAGTCGTGTTCCTATACAGAAGGTAAAGTTTCATTTCTGTCTTCTTTGATATTACAGATTTTAATTGATAGTTAGATATAATTATTTCGATACATTCTGACATTGATACTTTACTATTATTAGGTACTCAAAGTATATTTGTAGGACTCGACATAAATCAACATTGAATAGGAATACAAATCTGTATGGATGAAATATGACATGACATGATAAAATAAAATTACTGAAATATTATAGAAATCATATAGATTGATTTGTTATATGGTTGAGATTTTACAGTGGGACTATATTTAAACATATATTTTATAGGTCAAATACATTGTAATTAATTTAATTTTTGTAGTATGTTAATCATTACTTTCAATCGTGTCAATATGTTATATATACTATAAATAATTATATATCGTGACATCCAAATTAAATTACCATATACATATATATTTATAAAATAATACATCAGTCAAGTATGTAATTGTATTCGATTATATAGGGATATTAAAAGGGTTTACAATACAAAAAATAGTCAATAGTTTATTTATATAACATCTATGCTTACCTGATCATAATACTTACTCATTGATATGGTGTCACCCCTGCAACCGACCGGGTCTACCATCCTCAGAGACTGCCGCTTTATACCTGCGCAAAGCGCATGCTTACGATAGTACTTGTACGATATATAGACGAAAACCGATGTCAGCGTAACATATTCCTGCGTAAAAGCATGCTACTTTCTCTACTATAGTGCAGATCACACATTTAATTGAATGAGTGACCGTACTGCATACCACACACAAAAGATACATCGTTCGGCAGACTGAGTTTAACATTCACAATATATACACTACTCTATATTATCTACCTCACAAGCCCTTCTACACTTCTACATAATATGAGATATTAATTCAATAGCATACTCGAAAACTGAAATAATTGAAAGCTAAATTTATTTTGAAAATGTGCTTTACTGATTAAATGCGCTTCTTAAAACTAAATAGATAATAAATATTTTGTAAATGTCAGAAAATATTGTACATGTCGAAAATTAGTAAGCAACAAACAGAGAAACTGTTGCTTGTGCATTCAACAGTAACACGGTTGTTGTAAAAAGAAAGAATAATTGTTGTATGACTGTTCGAATGCTACACCTTTACTTGTTCGAATGTAATATGATTTATACTCACCCGTGAATGTGGTGCGATCGGCTAGGTTGGGGCGGGCAGGCGCGCCGCCGCCCGCATGCTATCAGCTGGCCGGCGCGGCCATCTCGCCCGCGCGCGCCTCTGCTCACCGACCTGCACCTAGACATGATAATAAGCTCATATAAATATTATAAAATAAATTCTTACAACTGAAAAACAAAGTTGTCAGACTCGTAGAATTCGCAGAGAAATTATTTTCCATTTTAGAGAGACAATTCACAAAAAATGTTTTACGGACTCTCAGTTCATTACCAGTTTCCATATTGTTACTATCGAAATAATGTACATTAAAAAAATTCTTAATTTTATATTTACCTAACATTGTTGTAACGGCATTTCTACAATTTGGCTGTTTTTCTATGTTTATAACTTTTATTAATTTTCCTTCATTCAAATGCCTTTGCAATATATTTTATGGAGCCTCAAATAATAAAAATCTGTATGCACTTTAGGTGAAATGATTGGTATGCTTGTGCTTGCTACGCATTCATGAAGCCTACGGCGCTGCGGAGTACCAGATTGTAGATGGCTATCTACGTATGTATGTATATGATTGTCACGGAATAATCTATTGGACACTCATTAATACTCAGATTGATGACACAGGTTCGAATTCGGACTAAAGGCAATAATATCATACAAATATATTAAAGAATTATTTTAATTAGTTTTTATAAACATGTTATTAAGTATTATTATTGTAACATAAACTGTAAATAATTTAATAATTACATATATCAAAATATCGTCAAACAATCACGTGCGATATAAGGGACTCCTTAACGAAGCCTGGTAATCTGGTAAGCTCAGAGAGGCTTATAAGGATCTCTTGCAAATGAACTTGCTAGCTGTTATAATACCATGCTTTTGTTTATAAAATGGGCAGGTATAGGTTATACGTTGGGAAACAATAACGCTCTTTATTACACGTCTATTTAAATTTACTGTAAATAAAAGAAAATACATTTATTCTAAATTTGATTTTTATAATAACATAATTATTTATTAGAAAAAAGGCAAACTATTTCTAGGTTATTCAAAACATCCCGGTCATATGAACGAAATATATATCTAAAGACTAGTAATAATAAACGAAATACAAGTAGACCTTTGAACTGTTACTAGTTAAATAAAACAAATTAATTTTGAACGCCTACGTTGTTTCATGATTCGAAAAGCGAGTTTCCTTTGTACGACTTAAGCGCAGTTGTGACGTAATCAAAAATTTACAAACACAAACCCGCAACTAGCGCCGGTACGTAGACAGAAATGGCAGTTATACTTACGTATGTTGTTATTACCAACTGAGACAACTCACTAATTACTCTCTGTATTTAACTACAGACCCTTTAGAGAATATATTTAAAAAGTATATTTTTTCTTTTTGATCTTTACTTTTAAGTCAATAAATACAATAATATCTATAGTATATCATGGTAATACAACAAATTTCGGAAGTCTTGTCTGTATTTATCAATTCCCTTTTCTATACTAAAGGCCTGAGTCACAGTGAAATGTGATATAAAGATAAACAGTACGACGAGGACAGTGTATAAGCAATCATTTATTTAAAAAAAGTAAACAAAATCGCGTGTATCATCTAATATAACTGAATAATGAAAGTAGAAAAGGTTTCATATTAGTATATTTAATCAGTAATACAAACGTAACATTGCATAATACATTCTATGTAGCTTTAATCTCTTAATAGTCGTACATAATATGACAACATATATTAATTATGTACATTATTTTATACCTACTACTCGAAACAGCAAACGAGCCAACAACCAATCTGAAGAGCTACTCTCGAAGCTAATTTCAGCCACAGAATACATAATAATAGGTTCTATTCGTACTCTACTATCGATTTTCAATCAATACTGTTTTATACCCTGGAAATATCGTTAAGAGTATACGAATTTCCGTTTTCAATATCATTCAGTTAATTTAAGGAATGCGCAATATGTAATCAATTCATCAATTTTAATTATAAAACACATACAGCCACCACTGAGAATAGCGTTATATATCCACTGCTTGTATTGCTTAATTCTTTATTCGAATTATGAAAATAATATTTTTTATAGTAAAATGATAAAATAATGTATATATATACATATAAGGGAAGAAAAACTTGTGCTACCCCTGATGTAATGTAAGTGATTACCGCCGTCCTTTAACACCCAGGGAATTGCAGGTGAGTTCCTGGCCTTTTAAGAAGAAAGGAATGAGCGAATGAATTAAGACAGACATAGATAGGAGGAAGATGGGCGCAAGAACCTTGACTCACAGTGCTAAAGGCGATAACACTTAGCGCTGGTATTCAGAAAAGGTATGGTATTACCCTATTCGACAGGTACATTCATGTTGCACAACGTGGTCATACAGAGTGCTCTAGCGCTTCAAAATTTAATTCAAATAAATCATAACAACATATCGCTTATTAAACTAACATGCACTACGTGTCAGGCAGTCAGTAAGCTGGGCAATACTCAATATGTAGGTACAGTATATATACTGTACACAAAAAACTCTGAATATATGTGTATATTTATGATTGTATTTCAGAGACACTGAAAGTGAATAACAAAATATTATTTAAAAAACATTACGAGAATGGTTAAAGAATTTTACAATCTGAACGATTTTTTTGATAATAATATCAGACTCGTATTTATAAGTATCTACTGGAGAGATGCTTATTTACCATTGTTATTATTATTATTTTCTTTCTTCGAGGATTAATTGTGTATAATTTTTAAACAATATTATTTTACATGCCATTGTTATGACAAAACACATGATCTTATGCTTATATTGTCATCTATTATACTGTGTTTTAGAGCATATAAAAATATTATAGTATTATATAATATATTGTACTAAAATACGTTACTGGAAGAGCCACCTGTCAGGTGTCACGTAGGGAGGTTTATAAAGATATACGTTTACTGACATGTAAGTAACCTGCCGGAAAGCCGACGTTTCGTGTATAGCAAATATAACTTTTGCTACTTCAAAGGTAGTTCGCCAGTTTTTTACCCGAATTCTAACTGGCTAACTACAAAATTTACATAAACTGGCTTTAAAAAAAAAGAAATTCAGTTGAGATTCTTGCCAATTCTTCTCAATTAAATCTGTATACTGAACTAGATGGTTAGAACAAAAATATAGTGAAAAAAATTTATATTCATAAGGGGCTAAAATGTCCTACATGATTAAATTGTTTTTGATTTTTAACAACAGAGAAAGTTGGAAGGATAATATTATTAATAATGGCGATTAGAGAGCCTACTAGCAATGTACTATATCAAAGGGACCTCCACGCGGTTCTCCATGGAATCGCGGTTAATTCCTGATGAAATAGAGATGCTGAGAAAACTGAATTTGGTTCATGCTCATCCTGTCATTTTTCCCTAGTACCTTGGAAGCGTATACCGAGAGATTCTATCTCATCCATACTAAAAAAAACAGTAAGTTCTCATTACACCTTTAATGGTCCAGTCAAAATAGACATTTAGGTTAACCAAAATTCGCATAAAGCTCAAAATTGGTATAAACGTTCAATAAACCATTACAAATGAAATGTCAAAAATCCCCTTCGATCCTACTTCTGCAAAAATTCAGGTTTTTTCCATTTTTCTCTGAAACCGAAAATTTTAACCAATATGTTTTACAAAATTTTTACATATCAACAATCACATATTCTTATTTATATATTTTCTTAAGCCGGGGCTGGGATCTCCTTGTAATCATAATTAAATAGGTACTTGTGATAGGAGATCACGCTCTTCTAGGGTTATTATTATATTAAGAATGTAATTTACCACAATAACATTTAGAAGCAATCAATTTTGACCTCTTATGCATGCCATAATTCTCTATCACTAACCGTGCCGTCCAGTTCAATAGTGATGATAATAAAATGTTTTTAATTAGGCTGTAATTAGAAAAATAGTAATAATACACATCAGTTAATACATTACTAGGTCACAACGCTCGCATGGTAAATCGAATATTCTCTGAAGTGACTATCTATAAATAGACGTTTCATCCTCACAACCTTCGTAAACCATATTATAAATAAACCTCGTACACTCATATATGTACGTATATAAACAGCGCTCGTTTAATTATATTAGATTGTATCTAATTAGAACTGTGTATACGTTTTACAACACACTGTATATCAAGTTAAAGTTAAATAAATAAGGTTTAATATCAATCAGTATTTCAGTACTGTAGTCCTAATACTCGTTTACACACAGCGCCTAGTAGGTACTACGGGACTAAAATACTGACTGACTGACATCTGAAGTAAGTGTGACACAATTACCTCTATGAAAATTTTCGCTTTCTCAACTTATTGCGACTGAAGTTACCTAATATTTAAATAATAATGTCAGTGAACAATGAAGCAACCAGTGATAAAAAATATATATTTATAAAAAAGAAAAATATTTTAATATTATTATTTGAACTACGTACATATTGTATAGAGAAAACACCCAGACGAATACAGCCGTGTTCGTGAATACAAATGTTTGTATTATGCGAGAATCGAACTCATGGCTGTCTGAATGTATGGCAGTGTATTAAACCGCTATACTAGCAAGGCCGTCATCAAGAAGTGTCTAGTATAAGTTATTATTCTAATATTTTTAAATATACTTGACTGTTAATAGTAAAGCAATTTTTCGGAACAATATTATAGAAAAATATAAAAATTCTATAAAAACAACATTTAGTGTCACTACTGTAATGAAATCTGTGATACTTAGGTAAGTATTAAAATGTTGAAAAAAGCCATTGAAATTTTATTGGAAAAAGAAGAATTTAATACTGAAGTCAGTAAATACGAACTGACATTCCTCTACATCTCATTTAACAAAGACTGATATTAGCATCACATTGCTACGAATACTTTCCTTTTAGTTGATATAACAAAATTGTATAAATCTTTACCGCACTTTTGTAAATGAGGCGGGTGAGAGCGAGAGGAAATCTTGTGAAAGATTATGACTAGGTCTTATGCTAATCTTGCCTAAGCTACCATATTTATATATGTGTAAGTGAAAACTCCCTCAAGAAAAAGTCGCGGAAGAAAAATTTCATTATCGAGTTTAAAAATAGCTGTGTAATATAACGCAGTTACTTGTACTAACTTTTATTACGGTCTCCCTACAGCTAGCTTACTGTTTATGTCTCCTTACTGTTTACAACCGAGTCGAGATATTTTTTATGAACCTTTGCAACTTCTATAAAATATCATTTAAGTAATGAAGAATTATTTTTACTATAGATAAGTGTTATGAAGTGCCTGTTTTAATTTCTGTCATAGAAATATTACTGACACATTTGTAATGACTTTGTACCATATTGAGAAATTTTGTTTTTTCGTTTATCAAATTGCTGACATCTACCAACATTGACTTCAAATTGCCAGTAATTACGGCTAATGTAATGCATTGGGAAAATCAATAGACATTTGATAGAATTATAACAAGATGTGTTAACAACCTATCAATCTCACACATTGTGGTTTCACATAACATTTTATTAGAAATTAAATTGTAAATGTTATTTTTAAGAATAAGAAGAAAAATAAAGATGTATATTTTATTTTTAGCGTTATCCCATAACAGTTTGTGGTATCAACACAAAATCAAGTTAACTGTTAAGAAGTATACGTCAATTTTTAATAGGTACTGTAATTAAAAATTAGGTAGGTAATTCTCATTAGCATTTTTAATTATCAACGTATTTTGTGGCTTTTGTAATAAATAATTTATTTCTTTTTTGTGTCTTGTTTTGTAATACTACTCAACGTTGCTAATAAATGTTTAAGGCGGCCTGTGGTTATCGTGGTATTATTTCTTTGCTCACGGCAACATTGCCTAAGACCTATGAAAATCATCTTGAGGCCACTAAATTAGTATACAAGTGACAATAGGAATCAAGCCAATTATTTCAAAAATCTTTATTCTTTTACTACTAACTGATACAAGTTATTAATACATTCTTGACTGCACAATACAGCAATACAAACACAACTGTGAGAAATTGAACACACATTTAAAATTTGCGACATGCCCCCATTTCGACGACTGTCACGTATGCTACACAGAAAATTTATTCGTACTTGGGCTGCTTGTGACATACGCTCATTCCCCAAATGTTTTCGTTGTTCAAGCGAGCCCCTGAAACGAGAGATGCTCTGATATGCGTCGCATTCCATTTCTACATTACTCGGCAATTTACCGCACTTTTTCAAAAGCTTCGGGCTCTTACGTGCCCCAAAAACGTTGCTACTGGTATCTACCAAGCTGTCCTGATATTATTGTAGTCCAGAGTGGAAGGCATTTCTCTTCTTACATCACGTCTACATACATTCAGGAAATGACAATCGTTTACTCTTATACTATTTCAAATTAAATATTAGTGAAGCACTTACTTTCAGTTATGTTATGTTTTTTTATTGATTACACAATGGGCTGCAAGTAGAAAAATATTATTAATTGTTAGATTTTTATATATCTAATATTCAGACAGAATTATATTCAACGTCTTTCTTTTTCTCTACATTACATTGGTATTCTTTCTATATATGAATTGTTTCGTTATATACAGATTTGTCTCTATGACTGATTTATTAACGCACAATCAAAACTTTTGAATAGGCATGCATTGTCAAATGATATTCTGAAATTCCCATCCACATGAGATATCAAATTAATAATACACGGATCAACTACAGTAACTAGTTAGTCTTAAAACAAACAGGTAGGTACCTACTACTTATTCACTACTCTTGAAGAATAAGTTGTACAAATATTACATATGTACATACCGCCACTAAGATTAATTCATAAAAATGAATACGACTGTCAAAATGTCATGTTAGGCACGTAGGTGCTCGTAGCTACGTGTAACTTTTCTCCCTGAGGAGAAATTTTATGAGTGGAATTTACGTCCCGGTACAGTTTCGTTTTATTTTTGAATTGGCGATACTTAAGTAAATTTTAATGAATTGCGTCAAAGTGAAACACACATACAAAAAAATTTCTGAGAAACTATAAAGTGTAGCTACATTATAATCAACATTTTTTTACCTCACGGAGTATACTTGATCTCTATAATTTATATTTTTATTTACTCTACATATTTTAAATTCTGTGCATTCTTCTATTATGTACATTTGTAAATAATATTATTTTTATACTAGATACTATACTATAGACTTATTCAACGAGAATCACTAATTTGAATATCAATGTTAATCATTGTTTGCAGCATTTTCGTACATCACAGGTTTGTAAAGTACAATACAGTTTACTCCACTAAACTTTTTAAAATATTTAATATAAATTACTAGCAAGTACAGGTTCAATTCAGTAGCTAGTACAGTTAACTTCATATTAACTTTAATATTGAATTTGTGTGAAATGTGTGTTTAATTAATTGCGCAGAAAAATTGTACATTAAGCTATATATGCTGCTTCCATAATACTTATTTGAAGATTATTCCATAACTTCAATATCATTATGAAGTTTTAATGTATACACAATACATGCAAACATATTTTTTTCTCTTCATTTCACTATCACTGTAACATTAATTTTAATCCGACAAACTTTTAAGGAAACATTCATCGTTATAAACATGAACGTTGCTAGCAGTAAAATGTTTTTTTTTTCGGTTGGTCAGTCGGTAACCTGGAGGCTGTATGACTACATAATTAATAACTATCTCCTGATCTAAAAATAAATAGACTTTTAGACGACTTACGACAAAAATATAGTACAAACCTATCGACAGTGAGAAAATGACAATTTAGTTCTATTTTAAACGATATCCAAATAATAACGGTCACTTGAAATGTAAAATAAATGTTTTGCAGAAACAAATGCAGAATTATTTTATGTACCTTGTAAAGTAGAATGTCAACGGATACATATATTTTTCCAGCGAATAAATGTTTATAAATTTTTTTATAGTGATAACAAAATTACGTTTTCTATCGGTTTTCAGGTATTAATATGATCCGTAAATGTACCGTCTACTCCCTAACTAGCACGGCACCTGTATCGAAGTACGGTGTTGTTACTCTGAAATTCTTGTAGTTAGCTACTAGTTGCTGTTACTTACTGTAGTTATCTACGAACTCTAATTGCTTAGCTTAGGTACTGTAGTTACATTATGATGGTGGTTACTCTTAGTTACTGCAGTTACTTTGTTTCTCTAGTTACCAAGTTAATGTAATTAATCAATCAAAAGTCAAAATCATTCATTCGTGGAAGGCATTAATATCCCTCTAAGGCATATCAAAAATGCTAAATTACATAGAGAACGTTATCATCCATCATTGTGAGTATTTATTTTATTAGTCAGTTATGTGCCTTTATTACAAACAAACAAACAGTTATAATAATTATGATAATATGTAAAAATCATAACGAGTACTTTTTTAAAAGAAAACACATAGGTACCGCAAAAAAATAGTACGCTGGCAATTTAACCAAAGTAACTACTAACGTAACATTACTGCAGTAACAACTAGGTACAACAACATTCGTAGATACATACGGGTATTGTATTTGTTATCTTTAGAGCCTAATTTTACTGTAATTTATTTTTTTTATAAATGAATATGAACGGAGTGGCCTAATGGTTTACATCTAGAACTTAGACCCCAAAGTTCCAAGTTTAAATCTGTGCGTCACCAAAAAGTTATTATATCAATTTATATTTCCGACTAACTTTCCACTGATGAAGATACCGTTATCGGAACAAATCGATCTGAGAGAAGATGGTGAGCCACTTTGCATTTAAATATTATATATCAAGGGAAATGTAGCCATATCATGAGCCAAATTCATTCCAAATCTGCATTATATTATATAAAGAAAATAATATCTATCGAAAGGAAAAAAATCAGGAATCGGACATCATGTGGTTTCTGAAATAAACGTAAATGTTGTGTTTATAGTCTGGTCGGATAGGTAGCTGCGCTACCGAGTTTTCCCCGCATTGTATTCTTCCTCATTAAATCAAATTGTCGTGTTCTCTTTCGTTACATGTTCGCTTTCATTGTATTATGCTTAGGGTAAATTGTAACTGCTTCTAAACTACAACGTGGCTCCACGATGTAATTTAGAAGCAGTCAATAAAAACGAAGACTTTTAAATCTATCGAAATAAATACCATTATCTCCATCAAATATTGATACCATTTACTCGTATCGCCAATTAGTTGTAACAGCTAACTAGAAAAACAAATACAATAGCTAAACACCCATGCAAGAAGACATAGAAATTTAATCTTAAACCCAAACCACCTGGCTGCAGAGATATTAAAAAGTCAAATTCTCCTCTTATAAGCATAACCTTGCTCAATAATGGAACGATTTTTTTTATGTTTTTGAAATGACATACAAGGTGACAGTCCACCTGTTAGTAAGCTGTGATTGTCGCCTAACAACACTGTACTCTATTCCAATAGAACTTATGATAAATGTAAACGCAGAATCTACTAATCACTAAATCCACCATTGATTGTCTAGTGGCCAACCACAGTGGTATATATTATTGTTGCTTATAAATGTAATTTAAATAGAATATACTGCGACTAATATAATTCAATTATTATTGTTTAGTTATGATTGCTTGAATGACTTTTTTATCGTACATCTCTTGTAGACGAATTAAGCTTTATTTTCTACTCAATTTTCGAATGATATTTAAAACATACTTGTACATGTAGAAATTAAATAAATAAATACTGGTACTAAAAGTGGTGAAATATAGGTATGTAGATATATTTAAAACCCTCAAGATTCGGGTGGTTCACATTTAGTGAGTCCTTATGTTTATTTATCTTTATGTAAGTTCTATTGTAACTGATTATACGATATCAGGTTATAAAGCTTCTATATGACGCCTAATACATGCATTTCTTTTTCTCATTCGGAGTACTAAGATGTTCTGCTTTATAACATGTAATTTCACTTTACGTGAGATAAGAGAGTGAAATTACACGTTATAAAGTTTTAAGTTATTATACAAAAGTTACACGTTAACAACATATTGAATATCAGGTGGGCATGGTGTATTATAAACTCATTTATAAATCTATTGTTTGACTAGTGTTGGTTTCTAAATCGCTATTAATATTTGAAATGTTAAACAAAAGTCAACTCGGGTAGGTGAGCACACAGTAATGAGTGTAAATACAACGAGTATGGAACTTCGCCCGTCGCTCAAACAAACGAATGTAAAGTAATTATTTATCACATGAGCCATTGTTACACGAGCATGCTTGTAATATTAATTAAATAATTCTCTTTTTAACAATTGTTCACCTAAGTAAATGTAATTATTTATTAATTATTGTTAACAAGGCAGTCTATTTCCCTATCTGAGCAGATTCATTCAATTGCGACATGGATGTGACAACGCATGGGAGATAAACTGTCTGCTTTGTAGCAGATAATGCAGTCCAATCTGTCTCTTTGAAGCTAGTCTGCAATTTGCACGAATGTACCTACTTGTCATGAGGGATAATTATATTTACCTGAATAAATTCAGTTTGGTTTCAATACTAAATTATACGTAAGATAATAATAACAATATTATGCTTATTATTGTTATTATTTTTTATTGAAATTTATATTTAAAATATTTTGCTTTATATTTATATATATCTTTTTTTACATTTCTCATTTATATTAGTGCACCGCCAACAATCATTCTCTGCACCACTCATGGTTGACTGGTAGATAACGCCGCATGGTGTTAATACGCCATATGTACACATTGTTTTTGTGCATTAAAGTTAAATAAATAAACAATAGCCCAGAACATATCATACAGTACCATATAGTCCCATACTATGTAGAGCTTATATTATAGGTGCTAGACAACTAATATAAATACTTTTTTTATTAAACATGTCTTTGTAACCTGTACTTCACAAATAAAGAATTTGAATTTGAATAATAAAACACCCAGGCTGATAAAAACAATCATACCTATGAATACAAATATTTCCAACGTTGGAAACGTTCGAGGAATCGAATTCTCGACCATCATACGATAAAACTACATCCGTGATGAATGAAATACTGGAGCTTCTCATGCACTCAAATTTTAACTGTGTATCTCTGGAATATTCAAATATACTGCCAGTGCAGAGACCTGAGGGAACTTAGTAACAGGCTACATTTACTGCAATCTTCTTTAGATTGCAGTAAATGTAGCACAGTTGGTAATACAACTAGAAGATATTATAATACAACTGTACGTAGGTGTAAGGAAGCAAGAAGGAATAAGAAAATGACAGAAGATATCGGTACTGCTCTTGTTATAATGTCCGGGAGAAAGAATGACAAGAATGTCCGAAAATCTGCAGTCATAACAATTGATAAAAGAATACAAGGATAACAATGGAGCAAATGAATTCTATCAGGCACATCTTGTCAGAGACCCTGTACCAAGAGATCAGTCGTAAAGTTAAATAGTTAGAATAAGTTAAATAATATTATTATTTAATAAAGTTAAATAGAACATATATGGTGGTATGGTAAATGATGAAATAGTATACGAAATGGATACACCCAAGTTTAGCCGGGTTTCAATTATCATCATTATCTGTAAATCCTTGGAAGTAGGTCATTACATACACAATAAATATATAAATTATCTTTAATTAAAGTGTACAATACAGTACTAAAATAAAGATTATATTGCTATTTATAAATTTAAATATATGTCAAACCGTTATGCTTTTATGTACTTCATTTTGTTACGCATGGATTTAGTCGCAGTCTATAAATTGAGAAGCCACAAACAAAAGATACAGAGAAATATAGTTAGGTATGTAATTATCTGGGTATAATAAAAGCTATAAATGCTTCAATTCCTAAACTCCCAACTGTAATAGTGTATAAATTTCCAGATCACTGACTAGTGTTTGAATAAAATAATATTGATTTTTAAATCAATCCTCGACACTTCAATGTCATATTTCACAGCTCTCAATTTCAACAACACCTGTTACGTTCGTTGTACCTACGATAGCCTCATAACAACTTCAAGATTTGCACTAATTAGTTCCTGTCTCATTGCCAGCATAGTGCAGCTTGAGCTGGCAAAAAAAGAATCAGTTGAATTGTATTCTTTTTGATCGGAGACAAGAGCGCACGTGTGCGTCCTTATCTCCTCCACGCAGAGATGAAAATACAACGTCGCTCCCCTAGTGCGGGCTACTTCGTAATTCATTCATTTTTATTCGAAATGCTGCTCGCCAGAGCTGTTAGCTTGCGGAAAATCGTTACCGGCGAACGTCAATCGGCCTGCGGGGAAGTGACATACGCAACGCACCCACTTACACATAGATTCACGGTCGCGGCTTCTTTACATCGCGCCACAATCGCCGGTCCCCGGGAACGTGGTCACTGAGCTACGGACTAGAGGCACATGCACAGCGCGGTAACACGGTACCGGCGGCCGTCAGGTGGTTGGCGGCAACCGAAGGACACAGCACGCTTTAGCTCAGCACGAGGGCGTGTTCACGGCGGACGCGGCTCCGGCGACGCACGGTCACAGCACGGTGCGGTGCGGTGCGGGACGAGCGCTCGCACGGGCTAGCGCCGACACACGACAGCCTCCGTCGCAATGACGAAGCGGCCGGGCACGCGCGCGCGCCCTGCGGCGCAGCCTCCCGACGCTCCCCGACCGTCCTCGAGATATCACGATATAGGGGTGAACAAACCCGCCACGCTTCTCCTTCTAACGCAGTGATGAGGTTAAGAAGGATTTAGACTTTCTCATAGCATTTTACGATTCGATCGCACTATAGGCACGAGGAGCACTTAAATAATCTAGACATGGTTTTGTGCTCAAGCGTGTGTGTTAATCTGGGCAGGACCGTAAGCGTGAATGCAGTTATCTAGGTCTATTCTACGTCACAAATGACGTCAAACGCATACCACCAGCAACACGTCACCTGCGGAGATTAAACTACTTTCTATAACGACCACTAAATAGCACACATGGGAATATGAACTTACTGTAACTACGAAATTGCTTTGTTCCTTGCATGCTCTATTTGAAGATACAAAACATAGAGTATGATTACAGTAATTGTAAATTAACAAAGAATTTGTGTAATATTTCATTAAATTATATATCATCAATGTCTCAACGATACTGGGTGAATCAATGGTTTAGGGATACATAAAGGATGAACATACAAACATCATTGTTTTATTTATAAAAATAATGTTTCTGTGATTTTAAAAAAGAACCCAATATGATCATGCTGACGTAAATAAAATATCTTCATTCGATCGATCTTTCAACAATTCTTACTTTCATACTTATACTTAACCTCTAACAGATAATATAGTAATGATAATGATCTTTATTGAGGTATCAACAATAATATTTTACAAAGTAGGGTAGTGTAATGAATACAAGTTTGCTATTCCGTTCCCTAAATAAATTGTGAATTGTAAAAAGCTTGTCTGCACTCGTCATTTTTACCCATTTATTCTTTTGTTTTCTATTTATTATTTAAAACGAATATTTGAACAGTACCTAAGTGCTATTTACAATCAATAAACACATTAAGAAGAGCTATTCGTATTCAATGAATTGTTGTTTTAAAAGATTTAAATTTATTGTAACTTTCCGAGATTTATCGAAAGCGATTGAAATGATGGAAATTGATTTATCCCTGGGAACCTTGCAGGTGAACGGGTTCGCGGAGAAACCATTGTGTACGCACCAACTAGTCTCTGCGGAGCTCTCGTCTCGCTATTCATCTAACGTCTAATAGATTTCAATTTATAAATGTAACTACTATATTAAAGTAACAATGGAAATTAAATGTATAGTCTATAATATAGTAATAATATTAGCACTAGAAATATGAATAATTGTATAGTATTTTCTAGACAAGGTATGTATTAAAGATTTTGATCATTATCATCTAATCCCAAAATAAGCAGAACTTATAGTTGCCGTGGATACATTACTTAAATACTATGTAACATATAAAGATTGAAACTGACTAAAAAAGAATAATTTTAACATCAAAAAATGTACCAATTGAGTTATTTGTCCGTTTTTCTCAACCGAAGTACCTCGCCGAAGTGAACAGTAGGAATAGTTATAAAAAATGATGACATATATGAGACCCAAAAAGGTTGTTTACGAACTAATATTTTTTGATTTGATTAATTTGATTTAGGTACTAGACAAGTAATAAATATATCTAAATTCATTTTTATGCACAAGCTTAATACAATTAAATTCGTATGTACCAAAGTTTGTATTATTATCGATATATATATCGATAGTATCGATCCCGCAAACGTCGAACGGAGAACGAGTAGCATGTTTAACCGCTACTCCACTAGGGTCGCGTAACTCAATTGGCAACGTTCAAAGCGGTCCAACATGCCGTTCCCCACAAGCAGTACAAATGAACTGAAACAACAATAACGGACACAAACATTTGACATTAATTAAAATTAAACCACATCGTTAACATATAATTGCTCGTGGACTAATTAAAGCAACTGCGTCACTGTTCACTAAAACTATAGTGTAGTACGAACGCTCACTCGCTACGTATTCGTACCTAAATGCTACAAATTCGTAGCTACTAGATGCTACGAACTACGTAGCATCTAGAAGTTACGAATATGTAGCACTTTGCTTAAATAGTAAACAATTTCTAATCCCTTTCGCCCTGCAAAATTGTTTTGCATAATTGTATGAGAATTCTAAATAAAACAGTCCCTTTTGTTAGTGGTTCGTTAATGTTATTTTTGGACGACAAATCTTTGTAAGTACAATATTTGTATTTCAAAATTAATGTCATTTACAAAATTATTTTAAAATTAATAAACTGAGACCAATTTATGACAATATCTTTCAGAACAAGTTGTAAAGTATTTTTTATCAGTAATAAACATATCTATACTAATAGGTACTATTTAACATTGCCTTGCCTTTATCCCATTATTTGGGGTCGGCACAGTATGTTATTCTCTTCTGCGGCTAGTAATAAGTACTATTATAACTAGAATTTATGAGTTTAGATATTCGGGGTAATCTCCAGTATTACAAATATTGTATGAAAATTATTATTATATTTCGTGTTGTGTGACAGCCTATTTGACGAGGATATCTATAAGCTATATAACACCACGCCACAACTAATAGAAGCGAAGCCACAATGAAAAATGTAACAGAAACTGCAAATGTGTGATGCAGACTAAGTAGCGCGGATCGGCTTGTTAGAACAAAAGTTCTAAACTAACTATAATCATGTGTAATTTTCTTTTATGAGATTTACATTCAAATGCCGTCTATCATGCCGTGACAATAAGTCACATCAAGCATCTTAAACAAGACTTATTAAAGGTATCCCTATCCTATGTTCCTCATCATCAGATCTCTGCAGTCCACTGCTGGAAGTGGCCCAATCTTAATATTAATATACAATGTTTTTAAAAATAATAGTATTAATAATTCACACAGCGCCATCCAGTCGCAACCTGATCAGAGTTGTGTTATGTGACTACTAAACTAAATACTTATATTAATTACAATTTTTGTAAATAATTATAATAAACAGACCAATACAAAGAATATACTAACTATTTACTAATACAAATGTTTGTGCGAGGAATCAAACCCACAACCATCGAAAGGCGGTGGGCTAAAGCGATATCTGAACATAATATTAAAACATACTACATATATTATATCAGTATGTATCTACTATTTCTCTGTTTAGGTAGATATATCTAAGTACTTGAAGTGATTAACGGTAATACCTAAGAAAACTGTGTGAAAAGGCATTAACAAAATTTATAGCTTGCCGTTTTCCTTTTTACTTTCAATAACAACAATTTTGTAGAAAACAGTATTAAATGGAGCAACAATTTGTAATATAGGACATGGTTTTCCGATTTCCCGTGGGAAACATTCCGCTCTTTCAAACAAAAAGGCAGGTGTTGGTCTCGTTGAACTTATAGCTGGGTTAGGTTCAACGGTATTGTCTGTATTTGAAATAGATGGTGAGCAATAATTATATTTTTACTACAATACCTTCAAAAGTATCTTCATAGCTGTTATGACTCCCAGAACAGTCAACTGTCGACATTGTTCACAAAAACGCAATATCTAACATACACATATTTCGCTGAAGATATTCAAATACTACGTGGCAGCGCAATGACTTTGTTTATTATCGGCTTTTTGTCTTTGAAGTGTTAGTTCAAAATTTAAATTGACATATAAATATTTTATATAGATATTAATATAGTATTGACAAATTGACACATTTGTCAATACTATATTAATATCTATATGTGCAATGTTCATTCATATTAAAATATGCTACAATTGGGATATTAAATGTGATAATCAGGAAGATTTTCTTGTTACACAGTCTCAGTTGACTAGTAAATTTTCGCTGGTCTCACCTGTATAGGATTGGACGGAGGGGATTTTGAGGAAAGATAATAAGGAACTCTTTGACTTAGAATTTACCATGTCGGGTCGACTTCCACGAACTGATTCCTTGTTAAATCCTCCTGAAGTCGTCACGATGGGCTAACTGACTTAACTTTACGGTTATCCTATCGCATACCGCTAACGAATACTTTTAACACAAGCGGAAGCACCATTCCATTAGCATGCATTAAATAAACCTGTATTGAAGTGGAGTCTAACTAAACAAAGTGCAAGTTTACTGCGGTTTGTGAGTTTAATTATGTAAGTTCGAGAAGCAACGTTTACAGGTAAGTTGGTTTTAAATTAAAATAGATTCAGTTTTTTTGTTACTTTAATATATTTCAACAGACTGAATACTTTTTATTTCGAATTTTAATTGCATACATTACATAAATAGGCAATGTTGATGGTTTGCGATGAATTTAGAATTTCTTTAATCTTTTACTATTATGACGCATCTCTGATGGAATTAGTAATCTGATTTCATTCATTCTTGATCTTTAAAACAACTGATCACTGCGACCAGTTATTAAAATCGTTGATAATTATAAAGACAGATTGTATCTCTATCGAAAACGAAACATAAATATATTACAGTTTTAAAATAAATCACAATGAACTAGGCGTGGAAATGGGGTGGCTTCCGTAAATAGGTCTCGAGGCCTCTTGTTATCGAACTATCATCCATCACTCTCGTGTAGTAAGTGCATAAAAATAAATATCACGTAAGAGTGTGATACATCATATGGAAATTCATGTATTTCTTGCCTACACTATTCTGTTTAATACATCCAAATATATACTGGTATATATATCATTATTATTTTAGTATATATATATATATATATATATATATAAGTAGGTACGGGTAGCTAGCAGCAGTGTTACCTTGGATTCATTAATCCATCTTTTCTAACATTATAAATAGGAAAAGTAGATACTTTAAATATTCTTTCCCATTACTGATAAACATAGGTGATAGAATATTTTTAAGAACTTAAGGGATCCACATGAAAACGATTATGTAATGTAACCCCAGGTGAAAAAATACTTCTGCTGAAATTAGTGACAATAGAGCAGTGACAAGTCAGGACGGACCGCTAGAATCCTTACTAATATTATAAATGCGAAAGTCTGTCTGTTTGTCTGTCTATCTCTCTTTCACGCCAAAACCGATTTAAATGAAATTAGGTACACTGATAGTCTAGACGCTGAGAAAGGCCGTAGGCTACTTTTTGATGCAAAAAAAGGGTTGTAAAGAAGAGATAAGTTCGTATGGAGATACCTACCTACTTCAAAATACTGTCACAACAGATTTAGTTAATATTATCGTTGTTGTGTTTTTATTAAATGTATTTAAAATAAAATATTTCTATTTATTTATATTACTACCCACAATACTAGCTGAATGAAAACTTGAAATAAAACTCTATACCAAACCAACTGGCCACATGCGTAGGTTTAGTAATGTTTACTCTTACAATATGCGACCCGCGCTAAAAAGGGAAATAAGAAATTTTGTAGATATTTAAGTACTTAATAAAAATCGGTTTAAATTGGTCTGTATACTATACATACCAATTTAATACGCCCAGAACTATTCTGGTCAAAAATTTGTATTGCAAACCGGCCATACCGTAAAACGGACGGTATGCTTACTTTCTTGCAGTCCTAGTAACATTAATATTGGGAATAATAAAGCTACCACTGAACAATCTTAATTGTTATATCTATTATTGGAAGAAATATTAGGTAAGTTTCAAATGTTAAACAACTGAATAAACAAAAACACTATCTTAGTTTGATAAATACTCGCTTTATTTTATGAAATCTTTACAAACATACATCAGGTAAACTGTAGTCGATAGTCTGATCACAGTCTAGACACATAATAGCACTTTTATGTTTATATTCCATTGATATTTCGAACGCGTCACGTTCGTCAGTAAATTTATCAAAGAAGTAACTAGTGTTTATATCTGAATGTATAACAATATTAAAATTATTTGGATTGCGTGTAATACTGCTTCTTCTTATAGGGCTATCTTTAGGCGTCGAGCAGTTATTATGAATCTCTTTTAACATACTCTTTCTAATGGGCTTTTTGGGTGTTGAATATTTAGTATTGAATATTAGTTTTACTAGATTATTATCCACAGTAGCAGTCTTAGTTATGGGTGATCGTGTAACAATGTTATCTATTAAATCAGAGAGATCACTCTCCTGTATATTATCTGTGCTCAAATTCGATAAATTTAACAAATTCTTCGTTTCGTTTCTATTTTCTTTTTCGTTTATATTTTCATGACATTCAAATTCATTGGGTTTGGTTATTAAAGACATATTATCAAGGCTACGTCTCAAGGAGTGCATTGCCTTTTTGATAGACTTGCGTTTCTTGGTGGTTATAAAACTATCAATAGTTTTTTGACCTTTCTTTGTGTTTGTTTTTAATTTCCTTTTCAGCTTATTTACGCTCACGCTAACATTAGTCTTACTAGAATTAAGTTCAGGAACCTTAGTGGAAACATTCAGACTTTTCATTGCATCGCTAAGATTTATGATGTCTGTATCTATAAGTTTTTTCACCTTTTTATTGTATTTGCGTTTTGGTTTTTCATTGTCGTCTTTGTCTTTCTTTTTGGCTCTAGCCTTTTTAACTTTTGGTGGTTTTTTAATGGAATCCTCATAGGATTCCACCACCTCCGAGTAATATTGTCGCATCAGATCTTGCCGTTCTGTCGATGTCCATGGTAATAACGGGTCTTCGTCCTCTATAACAAAGGAAATTTTGTGCCTTAGTTTTTAAGTTTTTATAGACAATTTGGTGACAGTAGAGTTAATTTCGTCACGTCCGTCTGTGTCTGTCAGTGTGTCATACTCAATTTGTAATATGAACACAACAATAATTTGACTATAATCCTGATTTAACAGTAACTAACTAGTTTTCATTATGATTGAAAAAAAATCAGGTGAAGCCTATTTCTTGGTAATAAGTAAATCGCTGTACTGGTTGATAAAGTCTTATGTACCTACATATTAGAGATATTTATTAACCTACTATGTTTTCGTCTTTAGCGACAATTTTTTCGACTACATCTGAATCTAATATATTAGAGCATTTACTATTACTGAAATTTATTAAATTATGAATGTGTTACCTTCAAATTGGTCATCTGGTATCAATGCCTCATATTGGCCATCAGTATCACCCCACAGCACCACGTAACTAGGTACACCTGTAAATAATATAATAATTTAAACAGATTCATCAAATAACTTTAAAAAATGTTTTTCTTTTTTTGTAACCGTAAATAGTCCACTTAAATTTTAAATTAAACATGATGTGACCAGTTTTGGCGCAAAATATAAATATAAGCAAATGCAAATAATAATATTCAGAAAGAAATTTTTATTTAAGTTCAAGGGAAAGGGATGAAGATATTAAATAAAGGGTCGGAAAATGTTTTTTTTTTAATAACTAGATAACGGTAAGAAATCTGCACAAAACAAGTCCTTTTAATTTTTTCATTATCTGCTGTTGTTTAACCCAAAAATAAAAAAAAATCACACATTTGCAGTACATATTTTTTATATATTGCGCCAACCCACGTCACGCGACATGTTTAATTTAAAATTTTACTGGGTTAAAAGGCCTATGTCCAGCAGTGGACGCCTTCCGGGCTGCGATGATGAAAAGGGTAGGTATGAAAACATTATCACAGAGCTCAACCTCTTTGATAATGTTTTCATGATGTAGGGGAGATCTGCTCTAATGCTACCGATGTAAGGTCCATTCAGTAATAACCAAACATTTAGCGTACCCTATTCTCTATAACGCGCTCTACTTTGTCTATAGTTGAAGATTTCGAGGCGTTTGCTGTGAACTATTTAAATTTTTAACCAGCATTTATTTAGCCGTATTACTCGTACAAAATAAATCAGGGCCTAATATTTTATAATTATGTTAAAGATATATTTATTCATATTTTACTACTTTTTTTATATACTATATAATGGTGGCAAACAAGCATACGGCTCATCTAATGATAAATGGCTACCATTGCCTATGGCCCCTTGAAACATCATAGTTGTCACGTACGCAATGCCGACCCCTAAGAAATCTTAATAAATAATATTCATATATCATATTCTCTATATTAATATAGTACATCCCACCATCTATACTATATAGTATTATCACTCAAAACTCGCCTCTAGGATTCCTTTTTTTCTTTATTTCTATTGGTTTGATGGTTCTGCAAGGGACATAATCCTGAAAATGCCACTTGGTCAGCAAAGGCAAAAACTTTTCAACGCAGTACCTTTCTGACCAATCTAATTTAGTAGACATCAATTTCTGAAACAAAGATAATAGTTGTGAAGCTATTTTATTACTAGGAATAAAGAAAAAGCTTTTTTCTTTATGTCTTATAATTCGATATTACAGCAAAAGTAAACAATATCTGTTTTTTTTTTTAATTCCTGAGAATTTCTTTTAATAAACAAAAATGTCAACAAATATAAATTATCAAATCAAAAATCATTTAGTCATGCAGGATATTTTAGTCGCTTATAAAAGTCAACTTTGTTACATTGTTTTCCCTACAATCCAGTTCAAAATATACTTAAATCTAGCTACTCGACCCGGCTTTGCACGGTACACCCGTATTATATTATATTGTATGTATTATATAACCTAGAATCACTCTAACTATAAAAAAACCGCTTCAAAATCCGTTACGTAGTTCTAAAGATTTAAGCATACATAGGGACACACAGCGACTTTATTTTATACTATGTGATAATGATGATCAGGTACAAACAATACCAAGTATAAAATTATTTAATTACCACAAACTTAATCAGACTTGGTGTGGGATTTTTCAAACGATCAATATCTATATTCTCCGGGCTTGTGTTCAAAAACTCCTGCATTACTTTAGGCTCGGGGAACGGCATTCCGCAAGTCAACGCGCGTGATCTTAAGGAGAGTTCTCGTTTGACTTCAGACACTTTAGACCTGCAATCATTTAATTTTGCTACAAATCTTAGAAGACTCTTTGCAAGTATGAAATCCCAATTTTTTAATAGCGATTTTATGGCAAAAGTACGTTAGCGGTGTCAACTAGTTTTATATATAATGATAATCACTTGTGTCCATTGTCGTTGCAGCCTTTATGTGTGACGCAGACGGGGCAGCCGTTGCGTGAATGCGTACGTCCCACGTGACCGCAGCGATCGCAGTAACCCGTCGCAGATGCCCAGCGCGCGCGCTCCTCGTACTCCGTCGTGTCCGTCACCCAGGACAACAATCTGTCCATATAACGTGGGGACATGGAAATTTTAATATTCCATAGCTAGAAATGTACCAAGTCAGGTTGTACTTCATGCGGTTCCCCCTTGAAGCCATCGTGATCCGTGTCTAGTAATTTTGTCAAGATGGGCCAACTGACCTGATGTCACGCTCATCCATTCACTCTCCACTGGTAGCTGGTATTTCTTTTTATTTAAATTATTGACCTTAATATATTGAATACTTGTGACGTTTTGTAATCGTGGAAAGAAGTAAATCTCTTATTTAGCACAAAATTATTCGTGTTGAGTTAAAGCTACACATACCTACATAGGAAATCTGTCCATGTGAAAGGGGGCGGTAGATTCTTATTAACCTGAACTTTTCTTTAATTAATACAATATTGAAATTTATAAAGAAAAAACGGTTATGTAATTGCATATAAAAATTGATTATATTTATCATTTATATTATTTTGATACCTCTCTTTTACATGTAACTTTTGCCTGCCTTGTTCCTTCTCTTGGGAAATATACATATAGATGTTAATTATTCCAGTTTTTATTGAATAGTTATAGAGTGCTACTGCTCCAGTTACATTACGGACAAGGGCTTGCTTACAATACAACTAAAGTACAACTATTTCAAAATTTTACTCTGCCTACAAACAATTCCTTAAAAGAAGGCAATGTTAAAAAACGTTGATGATGCAGTTTATTACAAATTGGTTGTAACCTGGGAATAATGTCACTTTCAGGAACAGTGTGTAAGAAGGAGACAGCTGTATTTATCGACGATCCACATGCACCCAATACATAATCGCAACCACACAATAGAGCCAAAGCAACCATCTTGTTACGTCCGAATCCTAAAAATAATAAATAATACGAAATTATATATGTCTATTAATTGAAACATGGGTACATACAAAAAGAAATGCCGTCACTACACGGTAGAATTATCTTTGTTAATATAATAAGGCTTCCCAAGCAACAGTAATACCCATAACAGAATGCTAAGTACTTAGGAACAAAAATCAAAAGTAATTACATATTTTTTTTTACTGAGACTAATAACCGCTAGAAAGTCCGTATACACTTTTTAGAAATTCAAATTCAAAAATCATTTATTCATGTAGGACATTTTAGCCGCTTATGAACGTCAAATTTTTACATTATAATTTTATTTTTTTCCCTACCGTCCAGTTCGGTATATAGATCCAATTGAGAAGAACTGGCAAGAAACTCAATTGAATTACTTTTTTTTTTTAAAGCCAGTTTATTTACAATGTATATTTATATAGGTGTCTATGTCTAACATTAAATGAAAATTCAGTGCATGAACAACTATTGCCATGCACACTCGTCATTCAAGTAATCGTTTAGTGAGTAATAGGCTTTGCTCAGTAAATATGATTTAACAGATGTTTTGAATTTATTTAAGGGTAATTTTCATAATACAATCTCACTTACAATTTCATTAACATCCCTTCACACATCAGAGGTAACAATAACCGATATGTATACATGATTTACACTTTAACTTTGATATCACACTTTGTAAATACTCACCATTACTTTGAAACATTTTGTCGGCATCGTAACAATCGACGGAGCCCTGCAATGAACCACCGCCAGCCGCGCTGGACACGCTGAAGTTGCGGTAAACACAGCGAGCACCATACGCAAAACAATCAGAATCCTGGGACACAACAGCATCTACCAACTGAGATATAATTCACACTGGTAAGATTTTCTTCTTGTTATAACAAAATATACAATCCCTTCTAATATTATAATTGTGAAAGAATGCGAAAGAAACTGTTTGATTCGCGCCAAAACTGTACCGATTTAAATGAAACACTCATTGTCTAAATCCTGAGACAGCCTAGTTTTTAATGAAAAAAGAATTGTAAGGTGTTAAAAGGGAAGATGAAAGATTGTATCGATTTTAAAGCTAGAAGCCTGAAACTTATTTTTAAGGCTGTTGTTTTAATATGAAATTCGTCATTTTTGAAGATAGAATAATGAAACATTTTTCTTTGGTGGTTTTGGATTAGATTATTAAATATTTTATTGCTATTCAAATTGTGATAATACAATTCATGTAATAAATTTGTAGCCGGCCAGATCATTTTGCATTTTTATAGTGACTTATTAATTAAAACATTGTCTTTTTAAATATATAATACATACTTTTTACTAGTTATTATATAAAATAATAATAAAATATAGTGTTTTCTATATAAGAGAGGCATATATGTCTTTGAATATAATATCTAATAAGGAATAAATGTGACACACTATATGAATAATATACAAGCACCTTGAGCATTTAATTGTGCGCATGTTGCTTCTGCCTCTCCTCGTCCCTTAATACATTGCACCCCCATGCAGCTCAGCAAAGCTTCACACTGAAAGGAAATATTTATTAAAACTATAGGCCCAAAATATACTAGTAGTATTCAATTATAGAAGCTATATATTTTATTTTTTTAATGCAAAATATTCTTTTATAGATTCCATAAGGGAGAAATATTCAAAATGTTACAGATATTAAAATAAAAAAGAGAGTGACACTTCTCATAATTTAGCTAAATACCAATATACCCAAATTAGTAATAAAACTGAAAAATAAAAAGCTTATTACAAAATGTAAAAACAATAATAAAACACATTCATACCTCCTTTAAAACATTTTTAAATCTTTTTCTACTAACATCTGGACGTTTATTGGATACATTGTCGCTCTTAGGAGCAGCACCACGGAATTGCATAGCATTACGAGCTGCCATGACATCCCTTTTAAGCTCAGGTGCATCACCCTCCAACACAAATATGGGATTGATATCTGCGAGTAAGAGGTAAATGGTTCTGAAGAACAAATTCCTAAAATTAATATATTTTTTAATTAATTTATATACATATACTTCTTATGTTAATATAAAGTTCAAAGTGTAAATATCAAGAAAATCATTCAGAAGGTATACAGTAAAGTCTAATCCTTCCTTCTCTCTACAAGTTATATATGAAACTATACAAACCTTAAATATAATTTTGGCTGAACATGATAATCAGTAACATTTTGGCTGTCACACACCCATCCAGATAAGTCTATAGCAACAGTTTCACCACAAATCTGCATTGAAGTTAAAACAATATAGAAGTTATTCACATTGTGACAATTTAGATGTTTCACTGATAATAGTAGTCCCTAAATACATATTCACATAAAAAGACCTCCAACCAGCGAAATTGGTTGTATTGTTATTAGCAATTTAATTTGAATTCATAGTAGCATTAAACCAATTATTTAAAAAACAAAAACAATTGTAACAGAACTGATTGACAGACTGTTTATAATGACTTCCAGTAGGAATGCGGTTTCGGAAGGGTTTAATTCTCATAGGGCTCATTTCTGAGTAGTAAGAGTTCATTTAAACTTGAGAACATTGCTTTTTATGTATGACTTTTTCAATGGGATTTAAATAATATTCTAACTTAGGTTATTAAGGTGAATGATTAGATGAAACTTTACTATCATAAATGCACTTACTTCATGAAGGGCCTTCTTTTCACTGTATGGCGTCAAGACAGCCCATAGACCTTTTACGCCCATATTTACTGAAGTACTTACTTGGCACTTCTGTCAATTGATCACAGAAATTATAGCTGTAAAATATCAATTAATTGTCAATTTACTTATAGTTGCTATTTCCTGCCTGATACCAGTAGTAATTGGCAAAAGATGAGACTAGTTCCTACTCTTTTAAAAAAAACTTTGAAGACAATGTAAACATACCATTTTATAGAATTTTATTAATAAAACACATTAATTCATATCTCGTATATTTAAATGTAGGTCTAGTGAGGTAGATTTTTTACAATTTCTGTTGTTTCGTTGAGATAGTATAGTTTACGCCAATTAAATTTAAAAAATGCAGGGTACCGGAAAAAGCTGTACCGTAACTTGTCAAAACTCAAAAGAAACAAATATTTCTTGTTTATGGTCAAGTAATGATACAAAAGTTACCAATCATAATATGGAATGTAGTTGGAATCAATATCAGAAAATGTGATGATCAATTTTAAATATACATACGATACTTAGAGAAATTATGCATTATAATTCAAGTGGCTAGTAGTAAAAGCAAATAGGTATGTAGTATTTGCAGATTTGTTTATTATATTTTCTGAATTATAAACGATTGCCCAGTAACTTCCAAATCAAATGTCGGAAAATAAAAAAATCTAACAATAAATGCTAGTAATAGCTTTATTGATGCCTATATGTGTTTTAATGTGTCAGCTATACTATATTTTATCATACCACAGTAGAGATAGTCAAGCATATTTTAAAATAGGTATCAGCACTTCTTCTTTCTACTTCTCTTAAATAAATCAGTCACAGAGAATGTTTACTTTAGATTCAAGTGTGTAAGAAAAAAATGAAATCGATTTTCGATAATTCGAATTATTAGAAATAAATCGATTAACACGATCTGTTAGATCACTATAATATCTATGGTCGCGGAATGCATTATTTGTTTATTTGTTCAAAAACTGACAGATAATGCAGGAGTTGCGAGACTTGTATCTGTAATAAATAGATATACAAAATCTTGTATGCATATTATTCTTGATTTTTACAAAAAAATGTAAATCTTATGTAGAAAAGAGATTTACATTTTATTTGTGAACACAATTTTTTTAATGCATAGTGTTCAGTAATTTATAATGTTTATATGAATTGATTATTATTATTATGTGAATATTTATACGTAATAAATTTTATTCGCAATATCACATTGATTATTTACTATATGTACATAGATAATCGAATTTAACTAATAAATAATATTTTTCTAAGAAATTTGTAATGAACAATATGTCTGGGGAAACATATGAAGATTTCGAAGACAACAATTTTATTATAACAAAACAAGAACGTGAAACACTACATTTACTGCTATGTATATTAAATGATATGCTAATGAAAAGCGGTAATGTAATGTCATACTCATTATCATTGCGTTAGATATTTGTGTACGTACATTATCACTCACTATCATTCCGAATTAACTAGCAGTTGTTGCTGAGAGTCAGAGAGGTCGGCCCGTATGTACGTACGAATAATCTACAAACAATTTAGATAACAACAAAATAACGTTAAATAGTCGCCCATAATTACATGTCTGAATTTGGAAGCATCATATCTCACAATGTGGTATTTAAGACATGTAAATAAAGTACGGTAAGTATTTCCTGAAAGTATTCAAAATCTAAGTGATGATAACTGAATAATTTTGGTGTTCAGCCATCTTCTGAAAGTTATTATCAAATAAATTCTCATCATCAACTGTTTCTTCCTTATCTCATTTATTTGGGGTTGGCATAATATATTTTTCTCTTCTATTCATATCAATAAATTCTCAATACCTCAAAAATTAGACCATTATAAAACTGTGAATGTATTATAGAAACTTAAGTATTCTCTCATTGTTACTTTAATGTAATATTTTAAAAACTAGTCTAAATCTGAACTTGTAACAGAAAATAATAATTAGCATTTAATAAAGAAAAAGTTTATTTGTAATTGGACTTACATTGCAATCTATGTATATTTATTATATACTATAAATTCAAAAAACTTTGTCATGTACTATTTCAGGCTATCTCTCAACCTCAAGTTGTCAGTAAGATACAATCATGTTCACTTGAAAGAAAATATTAAGAGACAGCAAATTAGTAAGGTGCTCATTGCTAATCGCGGTGAGATAGCATGTAGAGTGATGCGGACAGCTAAAAAGTTGGGTATTAGGACTGTTGCTGTATATTCTGATGCGGATAAAAATGCAATGCATGTTGAAATGGTAAATTATCTCATTTAAATTAAGTTATTTTCTTTGTCCCACATTTACTACACCTGAACGTAAAAGGACTCAGTCCATACAGCCATTATCTTCAATAATATTCTGTTAAAGACTCATTATTCTAATTCATTAGTCTTTCTAATTTCAAACCTGAAATGCACTTTCAGTCTAAATATCAATTAGTAGCTTGCAATTTTAAATATCAGGTTTTATGGATTTGAATAAATCTACACCAAATGTTATATGGGCATATTTATAGTGTTTTGAAATAAAATTGACTTGAGTTTTCAACTATATTTTAATAATGTGTAATTAGGAGTTTTTGTAAATTATACCTAATAAAATTGATAAAGTATAAGAATTTTATAATACAAAATACACCATCTTATAAGTGAATTACTTAAAATAAGTATTTGATGAGTTTTTGATTTTAATCATTTGTTTATTTTTGTTTTTAGGCTGATGAAGCATATCATATAGGTCCCCCACCATCTGCACAGAGCTACCTAAATGCTGCTAAAATACTGGATGTGGCTAAGAAATCCAATAGTCAAGCCATACATCCTGGCTATGGTTTCCTCTCAGAAAATGTAGAGTTCTGTGAAAAGTGCACAAATGAAGGAGTCATATTTATTGGACCTCCACCTTCAGCTATTAGAGACATGGGTATAAAAAGGTTAGTTTGTAGTAGTTATGTATTGCATGCCTGAGATATTAAGTGAGCTACACAATCAAGTAATGGTAATTTTTGTTTATTATTTGCATAATAATGAAATGTTATCATTAAATACCTACAAACAAAGATCTGTCTAAATAAATAAACTCATTGCAATATAAAATGGGAAACTATTTTTTATTAAATTTATATTCATACAATATAAGTTTCATGTATTTATATTTATATAACTTGGGATTGGTTACTATATTTGTGGGGTTAGCTATAATACTATAACTATGTAATTAAATACATATTATTTTATTATTAAATACTTTCCAGCACATCAAAAGCCATAATGTCAAGTGCAGGAGTACCAATAGTAAGGGGCTATCATGGTGAGGATCAAAGTATTGAGAGACTGCAAGCAGAAGCTCAGAAAGTTGGATTTCCACTTATGATCAAAGCTGTACGAGGCGGAGGTGGTAAAGTGAGTATATAACTTTTTTATATCTCTATCATGTTCATCTTCTTTCCTGAATAATTGGTTAAATATTTGAAGTTAAATAATTCTCAAACAAAAAATAAGTGGCTATTTTAAGGCTTCTTATTTTATATATATACTCTTGGTATAACAGTCATGCTAGAACCTTTTTAATCTACTTAATCCTCTCCTAATAATAATAAGACTATTATACAAAGATGTAATATGTTTGTATATAATTATGGCATTTATATTACTTTTTCATGTCTTTTATCCAGATATTCTAAATGTGATAACTTTATACTTAGTAATATTATAAATACGAATTTATATGTTTTTCTTTCTTACCTTTTAATGATAGGTTGATAAGCGTAGCCTTTTTCAGTGTAACAATAACAACTTGTGTAATTATAATTTTCAGGGTATGAGAATTGCAATGACAGAAGAAGAATTTCTACCGCAATTAGAGTCTGCTAAAAGAGAATCATTAAAATCGTTTGGAGATGACAATATGCTTTTAGAGCAATATATTACAGATCCACGTCATGTTGAAGTACAGGTGAGAAACTTTGTTTCACGGCAAAAATCAGAAATATTGAAAAATAAATAGAAGCATTGTGTTATGAAAAAAATAATATACAGAAAACTATTTTATTTCTGCTATTTCTGCACCCAACACTAAAAGTCATTCTTTTTACGATTATTCAGGTATTTGCTGACATGCACGGTAATGTGGTGCACCTGTTCGAAAGGGACTGCTCTGTACAACGAAGACATCAAAAAATCATAGAAGAAGCACCTGCTGTAAGTTTTTTTTTTTATTTATAACACTTTATTGCACGGACATATAAAGGACATGAACAAAATTAAAAACATAAAAAAATAAAAGTAAGTATAATGTATAAAATAAATTGTGTTTATTGTACATCATCTTCATCTATCATCTCTATGTATCAAAATTAATAATGATATCCTTGCAAACTTAAAGCCTTGTTACAGTCGGCGATACATGTAATTTGATATATATATATATATATATATATATATATA
The DNA here is from genome assembly GCF_030625045.1 of Achroia grisella. NCBI lineage: Eukaryota > Metazoa > Arthropoda > Insecta > Lepidoptera > Pyralidae > Achroia > Achroia grisella. Next base: position 3,096,951 of record NW_026712841.1, read on the forward strand.
TATATATATATATATATATATATATATATATACAGTAGATATTGAACTACATTCGCAGAAATTCCCACGAAACTTAAATTTCGATTTTCAGCTATTGTGTTTTGAGAACCTCTTACCATTTACTATTTCTGCCGCCAAACAACATATTTTGTTAAATATATTTCGATTTGAATAATCAGCTGAGATATGGCAGTGATGTGATATAGGCTAAGGGAGACATGGCATATTTACCCTCTGAAATGGCAACGCATAAGTAGTACCACAGCATTAGCAACATCAATGGTCTAGTTAGGTAATCTTTGTATTTATGAGTATGATTGTATTTGTTTGGACTATTTTCAATGTAGGTATATGTATTTAGAAAAAAATAGGTATTTTATCTATTTTCCACCCATAACATAAGCTTGGCTTGCGTTTGGACTAGATGGTGCTATGTGATTTATGCAGGGTTATCATTATTATATTTTTAGCCAGGCCTTTCAGAAGATACGCGCAAGGCAATAGGTGAGGCGGCAGTGAGAGCTGCTCGCGCTGTGGGTTACGTCGGAGCTGGTACCGTAGAGTTTATATTGCACAGAATAACACATGAGTTCCACTTTATGGAGATGAACACACGTTTGCAAGTTGAGCATCCTATCACTGAGATGATCACTGGTAAGGAATTTTTTACTCTGTAATTGGTTTTATTCTAATGAATTAGTAGACTACTGTTACTAGTTAGTAGTTTGTTTTCACTCATTTCTACTTAGAAATGCAAACTTACAACAATTATATAAAAGAGTACCATACAAGTTTCTTGCTCGTTCTTCTTCTAATGAGAAAGAAGCTGTAGACTAAAATAAATAAGTATGACTTTATCTAAAGGAAATTTTATAATTCTAGAATTCATTTTTATTAAGGTATTTCTATTCTGTTCTATTGCTTATCCTACCTACCAGGAACCGATCTAGTGGAGTGGCAACTCCGCGTTGCTAGCGGCGAACCACTACCGTTGTCACAACAAGAGATGGTGCGTCGCGGGCATGCTGTAGAATGCAGGATCTACGCTGAGGAGCCCGGCGCAGGATTCTTACCGCGAGCGGGCACGCTTCACCGACTCAGACAACCCACTCCTGAGGACAATGTGCGGGTCAGTATCATCATTTTTTCTCTAAATATTAAAATTATTTCTGTAAAGAATATTGTTTCTGTGGTTTAATACTCTTTGGTTTGCCGAGATCAAGCTTGTTCAAAGTCATGTCAATCAAGTCAAGGCAGCATGCTGTCTAAAGTCTTTCGATTTGAAACAGGAGATTACAGGAGATTATGAGAGACAGTGGAATTACAGGGTGGTATGAAGGCCTACCGATAGTCCTCCAGAATGGCAACGTATGTCTTGTAACTTGATGTCTTAGTAGTAGATAAAAACTATCGCTCCTAAATATCCTTCATTTCTTGTCCTTGATGGGTCTAGGGAGCGACATCTGTAGAAGGGCGATCACAATAGATCTATATAAGTCATGTGCTACAGGCCCAGAACAGTACAGAAAGAAAATTTCAACTCTTAATGTGATCCCTTTGTCTTATTACTAATAGCAAATATTATGTTCTAGATAGAAACGGGCGTGCGTGAAGGACAAGAGGTATCGGTACATTATGATCCAATGATTGCCAAGTTGGTCGTATGGGGCCGGGATCGCAACGAAGCTTTAGCTAAAACCAGAGCTAAGCTTTCTGAATATCAGGTTTGTACATTTTTATATTACTTCATAATTACAAATTTTATTTACTGCTAAGTAAACTACGCAACAATCCCATCTAAGGATTGTTGCCTAGTTTACTACTCCCGACTAAGAGCGTAATGAAGTTGGAAACTGCAAACACCAAAAACCTTTATATCAATGTATCATGTGACTCTGGTTATTAGAAACTGCAATATTTAATCGACTTATGATAAAGACTGAGGTGGCGTCGGTCTTATAGGATTTAACTATATCCAGCAAAATAGAAGCATGTCAAGTCCTGCATTCAATACGACGTCGACGGTTGATATCCCTATCTCATCTGGGATAGTACTCGTGATGATATTTATACTAATATTGTAGATAGGCAAGGATTTTAAATTGGGATCTCCGTTATTACATATACGATTACGAAAATTCTTTTAGTTTTTGATAGCCCATTCACGATCGCGTAAATTTGTCTGCGTCACATAACAGGAAAAATGTGACGCAGACAAATTTACGCGATCTACTAATATTTTATATATCAAATTTTTGGAATTTGATAATTCTAAAACAATACTTATGCAGGTGGCAGGTTTAGAGACGAACGTAAACTTCTTGCTGCGACTCAGCGCTGCGTCCGCATTCGTTTTCGGCGACGTGCACACTGCTTTTATTCCGCAACACGAGGCCGAACTATTCGCAGATCCCGATGAACACTTAGCAAATCTACGATCTATTCATGCTGCCCTTGGATTGGTAAGTTTACACAAATATTTATAGTAGTATACAGCATTATATGACAGTATATATATGTGTTACTAGGATAGACTTGCCAACCAACCAGTTTTCCCAAGACATGTCCTAGTTTTGGTACGTCCTGGGGCGTCCTGAATAGTTATGAAGCATAATTTAAATCAAATATTTTTATTTAAAAAAAATACGATTATTAAAATTACTTGAATTTCATTTCACCTATTTCCACTACATTTAAATATAGCTACTGCGTCTTATTTTTAAACCGAATTGTTCTCTGTATAACATTGTAAACGACAAAATCAGTACTTGATATAGTTGATTTCACCTGTTGTATGGAAAATTATGTAGGTAAAAGTTGAAATGTGTAACTAAAGAAACAGACTAAATGCTATCTTATGATTATTAAGTATGATATTGATAGATATCACGGAATAGATTGTTATAAAATGTAGTATAAATATATTATGTTCGATACTTTTCAGTTACTTAATTCTCAACGAAATGACTCTGTTACAAAGAACTGGAAAGGAATCTCAGTAGAATCAGCGTCATGGCGACCCAATTATCAGCTAAAGAAAACTATACTGCTGAAATTTAATGACAAAGGTATTTATTTATATTTTTAAACAAACACAATTGATTGTAATGTAAAATACTTTTAAATTTAATTTTACGAACTGGAAAATATATTATTTTATATTAAGTGCATTTGAAGTTGTTTATTGCTTTTTAAACGCTACTGAAATAATTTAGCTCTCTATATAAGAGATCTTTATAATATATATTTTATTGTATATTTAGAAAAATTGGTTTGTCTTGGGACTAGATGACGAGATGGGTTATTATTATGACCATGATACATCTGACATTTATCTTTAACTTTTTTTTTAGCATAATCTACAAAAATCTTCATATATTACAGACATAAAAATAACAGTGGAATACGATAGTGCGCCAAATTCATACAAAGTGCAAGTAAACGATGGGCAATGGCAGCAAGTTGAGGCGCTCTTAAGAAATACAGAGTTAGGACTTCAGCTCACCACACGAATAGGCGACGTGACCAGCAATGTTGGTCTGTTAACTTACGCAGATGAACTGCATGTTTATGATGAGGTATATATTAATTATAAAAATATCTTAATATAACTTTGAGGTGGGAGGGAATTCTTATTTAGGGATAATGGGAAGCCTATTGATTTAAATGTATATCATACCAATCTTTGTGCGGTCCTGGAAACCATAATGAAATTATTAATCCCTGGTGAAATCGCCATGATGCTAACTATTCCCTGTTTTCAAAAATGTAAAGAAGGCTTTTTCTTTAAAATTTATCATATAAACACTCACTAAATGGCAATATTAACATTTATCAGAATCTTGAGGGTTTTAATTAAATATATCACCACTTTTTGCCACACCATGTTTTAGTATTCACTTTCAAAATTGTATTTTAAAATATGACCTGAAAACTGCGAGAAAATGTATGAATGAAATTATAGAAAAAGTATAAGTATAAATTTTAATAATAGAATAGATCAATAAATCAAATAATATTTTCAATATTAACAACTATGCCTCACTGTTAGGTTGACTGGTAGAGATCTCTTTTAGAGATATGTCTGCTTTTAAAAGTGCAATAAAGAATACATCAAAAAAATATAATTTTCAATATCTAATAATACTATATATTTAATTAGTCTCACCTTCAGATGGTAAATACTGATATAGTATTTGTTTTATTAACTACATATGTTATAGAATGGCCAAAGTGTTCACCGAATACCGCGACCTAAGTACCAGACAGGAAGTGACGAGGATGTGTCTAGCTCACAGAACAGCGCCTGCTCTCCAACTCCTGGCGTTATGGAGAGGATTTTAGTAGCTAAAGGAGATAAGGTACAAAATTACATTCCTCTAGCCAAATATTTTTGCTCAAGAAATTAAAATTTGCAAGCTATATTAAAAACATAAAAAAAAACGTAAACTAATGCTATTTTTTTCTACCATTTAAAAAATGCAACAGAACTTATACTGTACAGCACTGTTTAATGGAAAGCATTCATTCATTACCTCTACTATTTTAAAAATGTACCCATAAAAGGGACCATCAAAATATTAAAAAGGATTTCATATTATAAAATGAGATTGATGTATATTATAGATATTGATAACAGTTTTTAGTGCTTTGTCTTGCTGTTAGTTTATACATGCATCATACAAAAACTAGCTAAGCTTGTAATAGAATGAAGTTATCACTGAATTATTGTTAGAATACAAAGGGCTTAAATTAACACTATATAATTTTAGCCCAAGGAAATATTGTATTCTATACGAAGCAAAGTCGAGTCACTTGTAAAAAACATGAACTGTTATAGATATCAGAAGTATTAGTAACGCCATCTTTCTGTAAATTAAAGAAATATTTATTCCCATATAAAAATATTCTTGACTTGCAAAGTTTAGTGTTTTTTTTTTAATTCAGAAATTATACAGCACCATTTACATTCATCAGAGTCAAAACAGCATAAACTCATAACTGTACTCTATATTTGTATTTAAAATAATTAACGTAGTAAATTAATCAAGGCTGTAAAAATGACATTTGAAACGCTAAGTTAAGATTAAGAATAATAAGTACCACCTAATTATATTTTGCTTTAAAATGTGTGTTTATATTTTGTAGGTTGTAAAAGGCCAACCCCTGTTCGTTGTAATAGCTATGAAGATGGAATACGTAGTCCGCTCTCCGAGAGATGGAGTTATAGCAGAAATAGCAACCGTGAAGCAAGGTGACGCGGTGGGGAAGGGCGCTCAAATAGTACTGCTCGAAGCGGATAGTTGAATATATAAAACTGCATTATTCATAAAATGATTAAGCCTTCAGTAAATATGTGATGTGATGACAATAATTGTGTTTTGTCACTTTTTTGCAAATTAAGATTAGATGCATATGTACATTCATTGGACTTGACAATTTTTTTTCGTATGAGCAATTTTTGTTTATTAACTTTTACATATTTAGTTATCTATAAATGACCAAAGTAATGTATATAAAATATAGCATTGCAATTTTGGTACATTACAATATTTTATTTTACCAAATTTTGTATCATTCTTGGTACTATGGTGACTCCTGTATTGAGCACTGATTCTCCTCTTGTGCGGGAAGATTTTACAGGATATGCAATAGTATATAATAACTATTATTTAGGTTTACTGTTTAACTTTAATTAAAAACAGGGTTTAGTATAAATAAAGTTAGATCTAACATAATTAATTATACTTGTACAAAATAGTTCACTAGAATGTAATATGCTCTATGATATATGTTGTGCTTGTTCCAACATAAGTCTTGTTTAAAAAATCACATCAATGGTTTATTATATAATATTTCTATTAAAACTGAATATAATGTCTTACGGTAGTTCCACTGGGTTTGTTATCTTCTAATCTTGACAGATTGTTCTTGCCTTGATGAAATCTGATTTCATCTGATAATTTTAACGTTTACTACCCACGTATTACGTATCATTATCTCACTATATTATTTTGTCATAGTTATGTGTTACGAATTTTCATTCAATTAATGACTGATTTTCCATATTTTGTATATTTCATTTTTTAATATATAAATGACCGGTAAATATATGAAATGCGGAAGTGAACGCTTGCCTCTGCATACAAAATCTTTGACATAATATTATATTATTTCTATATCCATACAAATTACTTCTGTGTCAGATGTAATTTGTATGGATATATATGGTCTTAGGAATACGGGCTGTACCATTGAAACAGTTGAGGTTACTATAATTGTAATGTCTGTTATTACATTAAACTATTTAATTAAATTTATAATTTGGTTATGTTCTCGTGTTTACTTTCTATAAATATTAATTGTTGTTTTTTTAGAAAACAAATTGTATACAATTTTATACTTTATTGTACATTCCATAGTCTTATTTTTATTGTTTTCATTATATAAAAATTATGACATAACAAAAAATAAATGTTTTATATCGTTACAATAACAAGTTTTATTATATATCCCAGTTCTAACTTTATTTGTTACTATACATTGCAAGATAACAAAGAAAAATGACCTTTTCCTGGAAATGATCTTTGAAAAAAATCATATCCAAGATAAACAAAATGAATCTAAATTTGGCAAAACGCCTGCAGATAAAGAAGGAAAGTGCATATTTCCAAACACTTTGTTAAGCATACAGTAATTATATCCTTAGTGACATGTCGTCCAAGATTTCGTAGAAGAGTTGTTGCGTGCGTGTGGAAGTTTTTTTTATATGTGACAAAGTCAGGGAACCCGACTAAATTTCGCAAGGTTTTGTAGGTTTGCCTATCAGATACATATTCTAATTGTTTCGTATTCCGAACCCCCTTAGTCTAAGCAGGTTGTATCACCGGCTTGCTTACTGAAGCAAAGGGCGTTTGGTCATACTTTTTTTTTTTATATTAAAATTTAAACGCGTTTGACCGCAATCTCACCTGATGTTAAGTGATGATGTGATCTAAGCTGTTACACGCAAGCTCAAATACTGGCCACAAATTAATACATGTGGCATATTCTTCCTGCCCTTTCCTTTAATTATTTTCTTTTCAATAAATACAGTCCAATCTCTATTTTATTTATTACTTTATAGGATTCGTAATCCAACAATAATATTTATACCTAATATCGTCATTGTTACACCCATAGTTCAAAAACCGGTTTGACGGTAAAGCTTTCAAGAGAAAATACATTTGTATAATTTCTTTTTTAAAGTAGATGTAACGTATATATATCCTTCCCTGAAGAATTGCTTATGGTTCGTATTCTTTATTGTACACACACATAGGAAAAAAACGGTATAACAGTAATAAGGTAAAAGTAATATACAAGGGCGAGCTTATCTTTAAAAACAGATTTCTTCCAGCAAACCTAAAAAATGTTATAGGATAATTTGGTATAAGTACATACATGTACGAGAAGAGAAAAAAAAGGAAAATGAGAGTACGGTATGGTAAGTTCGGCGTCTATAAATGCCAATACTGGATTCGGATTACAAATTAGAGCATAATTAACAAGCCAATATTCTACTAAGAATTCCTCTTTTATTCTTCGACTGATTGCATGAGTATTACAGAGTAATAATTGTAGAATATTAACCATTAATATTTTTTATCAAATGGATATGAATAAAAAAATATTACTGCAATTTGATAACAAAATTCATTATTAGGTAGGTATATAAAATATTAATTGTAGTTACAATATTCATATTTCGGACCCACTATCGCAACTATGGCTTTCTTATCACACTAAATGGGGCTATAGCGGTTTTAAAAAAACTGGTTATGTTAGATTTCTTCATTTAATATATACCTATATATAGAGATATATATAGATCTACGAATATTTTACCTATTTGTCTTCTATTTATTAAATCTATTTTTCTGTGGAACGATATCTAAGTAGATACGCATCTAAATACTACAAGTACAGTACAGTAATACCTTTAATATACAACTACTGAATACATAGTTACTTCATGATAATTTACTAATGTAGATATTAATAGGTAATACACCTTTTTATTTCGTGAGACACGAAATAAAAGCCTCGAAGCGTAGGTATACGAATTAATGCGAAAGTGCATTAGTGCATATTACATTATACAACGCGCTTTATAGCATGATGCAGCAGACACAAGATTTATGTTGTATAAAATTAAGTAGTTATGAACTACTTCATTTTATACAACATAAATCTTCGCTTAATTTTATTTTTGTGTGAATTTGTATTATAGGTATTATATTGGTTTTTCAGCAAAAACTTCTAAAATACTTACACTATTCTACAACGCGTGCCGTATACACAGCTGTCTTAATATTGTGCGTCATAAATCTGCTTATATGTTGTCAGAAGTAGTCCATAATTTCAATGACTACTTTGTCGGGGGGCGTAGCTCAGATGGTAGAGCGCTCGCTTAGCATGCGAGAGGTACCGGGATCGATACCCGGCGCCTCCAATTTTTTTTGTCTATTTAAACATTATATAAATAAATATAAATATGTTGATATTTTATATTGAGTGAAAATTAAAATAAATTTTACTTATATTTTTTATAGCCTACAATTAGATGTAGACGAATAATATGCGACTCAGTTCATGATTAGGAATTATGTGGCCGATCATGAATATTTCAATACCAGAGGAACTGGAGATATGTTACTGAACTTTTAGGAATATATATACCTTGCTAAGAGTTCGGCAAGTATAACGTAAGTATCTATAGATATGTATATATATGATGTGTTTCCGTCACCGAGTACTTTAACGATTTGTAGTAATGTCTACCAATATTTATTACGTAAGAAAATACTTAACTATTTCTATTAATGAATTTATAGTTTAGATCTTATATAGATATTTATAGTAGGTATAATATAATTATATCGATTGAAATAATCTCCAATAGATACACGCTCAGAATTGGGGGAAAATATTGCAAAACATGCGTAAAAAGTACAATAAAATTGAGAATTTCCTCCATGCCGAAGTTGAACTAATAGACAAACAGAATTTTACACACCTAACAGTAGGTATATGACTACTTACATATAACAGGTGAAAAGAACTATCGTTATATTTCTTTAGATAGCTCTATGCCCTTTTTTATTATATTTGTTTTTCTTCTGTTGTCTCTATTTTCTCGTTGGATTTATATATTAATAATAGCTGTATGACTACACATGAATTTTTATAACGCATATCAAGTAATTAAGTTTAATTGTATAACCATTATGATTACCAGTATAACCATAATTGTATTACCACTGACCAGAGCGGTGGTCAAGCCAGTAACGAAATTATAATTAGATACTTACCTACCTATTTAAATATGTCATAAAATAGCAAATAAAAAGTAGGTTAGATACGTGTACATAGATACAATTATTTTTGTATTCATTAATAAAGTGTTTGTCCATTTTTGTTACAAGTAGGTATCTGTACATATTTCCTAAACATATTGTATGTTTGTAGGTGTGTATCTGTTTTTGTAACAATGATATTCTATTTAATACAAGAAGTGATAGGAATAATTTGATTAATCACACTATTAGGTACATACCTAATAGTGTGATTAATTATTTATTCTAAGGTCTTAATCGTGTCACTACTAATTCTCTAACTTTGTACAGTACTCTTACTACAGTACTTCAAACTTTCACATTTATAAATTAATAGGATTTCATAGAATTGGTACAGAATAAATAGAATTATTATGTACCTATGTAGATTTGTAAATTGTAAATGCCGAGAGAATTCTATATTTATTTCTACCACCAATGAGTTATCCCGAAACGGTGTTCCGATTGAAAGAATAATGTGTGACAGTGAAATTACTGTGTACAGATGTATAAGTAATTGGTATATTGCAAAAGGAAACAGAACAAGATGGAGGTTTCGCAATCATTCCAGTCTTATCTGTGATTTTCGTGGTGTTGTTGATGTGTTAGTAGTAACATTAACAATAATTTATACTTTCAAATAGGTACAAATATGGAGAAGAAATTCTTAATAATGGGAAGCATTACCCGATTGCTAGGAAGACCGCATCATCACTCAACATCGCTCGAATTTTGTAATAAAAAAAACTGAAGTCCCTTCCGGGAACCATCCTGACTAATTCGTGGTAAATTTCTCCACGATGGGCTCTCTAGCGCGACCTTTCCTTCTCTATCTTCCACAGGTGATCCGCTCGCAAAAAAGAAGGTGCTTATTACACATTTAAAAAATAGATACAAATAAAGTATTCACACATTTTATTGCACTTCTCATGTTGGAAATGGGAGGCCTACTTTACTGTTATCAATAATAATCGCGGTTTGTCTGAGCGTTCTTATCTAGTGCGGTTTTGATAGATACGAACTTCTCATACCGCTATGTGTATCAAGGTTCTTTGTTTCTACACACCGTCGCGTCGTTTCGCTGTGGAAAATTGCCAATCAAGTATGTTTTGGGGTCCAAAGCTAAGGCCAAACGGTACTTCTTTGTTATTCACTTAGGTATGCCAGATTCGTTTCACCTAATTTGAAAGTACTTACGCATGTATTTATTTATATGTTACTAACAATACTATTTGCAAGTACTATATAATGGAGCATCTTAAAATAACGAATTTGATATGAAATTGTATACACCGTTGTTACCCAATATACGGTTTCAATGAGTCTGGTAGGATAAGGAACCAAGAAAACTGTCTGGCAATTTAGAAAACTCAGTTTAATAGTTCTCTCAATAATATATATAAAGTTCAGCTTTATTAAAATGCCGTAAGTTTATTTATAAAATAGTATAGTTTAGGGGGGTCCGGCGGGGGGTTGGAACCACACTAAGTGTCTGGCAATGAGCAGCGCAAGTTATAATAATGCTACGAACAATATATGAAAATATGGAGTTTCTTAAAATAACGAATTTGATATGAAATTTTTTACACCTTTGTTACCTGTTACCTGCCAAAGGAACCACGATCCAGGTTTCATGTTTGGGGATCGTTTTTACCTCTGTTGGGGACACACATACAAGAAGTTTCACGTTTACTAATATGACGTATGTCTGGCCGTCGTGGGCTCTTGCTCTATACTTCCCTGAATCACATCGAAAAAGTTGCGAGTTCAAATCTTGCTGACACCAAAAAATACTTCTTTGTCTAACTTCCATATTTAACTTACACATATAACAAGCGAAATGTAGGCATATTAAAAGTTGTGTACCTACACCACAACATCGACAGATGTCAATGCTTCTTACTACCTCATCTGCCATAATAGTCATAACGGCATATTATGTTTGTTACTCTTTCACACAACAACTAAGTACTAAACGAATATGAAGTACACAAATAAATTATATGTTAGATTAAGACGTTGCATACTTTCTGCGTACGAATTCAACCGGTCAGCACTGTGGGTTACATATAGTAAAAAAAATTGCAGACAGGTTAAGGGCAACATCACATAGTTCTTGCTATAGATAATAAATTGGTTGACTTACTTTTCAGACAGACATATGCGTCTGATAAGTAAAAGTAGGTACCTATGTGGAACTGAAAAAAGATAGTTCAAGTATTTGTAGTCACACAAATACTATCAATAAAATAAAAATCAACAATACAATAAAGTAGCTTGCTATTACCTATAATTATATACCCGTTAGATTGTTATTCATCGTTGATATATTATTATATACATATTTTAGTTGACTTTATAATAGTAAATGATACCTATAATAAAAGGACGAGAATGCATAATAATCATTACTAAAAAATTTATTGAAAAGTTAATAATAATTGTAATCGATTAAACGTAGAAAAGCATACTCATATTACCACTAGATATACTAACAAATTATGACATCATTATTGTTTTGGTTATTACGCCATTAAAGTTTCCTGTTTTCAAAATTAGTAATTAACAATAGTTGTCAACAAGTAGATAATAACCTATTAAAGCCACAACACAAAGAACAGATTTTTATAATACAGTCGCTGTGCCCGCGGGTTCGTACTCGATTTAGTTCGAATAACAGTAAGTATTTTTATTAGAAATAATTAAAATTTAAGAAATTGTAGAAGATACCGGAAGTTACAATACATCAGTGATAACCTAAAATATTTTCATTTCCCTCGCAAACAAATATACGAAAGGTACTCATAATTATGTTTTAAAACTAAAATGTAGAGATATGGCTCGTTAAAATTTTATTAGATAAAATAACACGCATGATTAGGTATGCCTTTATTCCGATAAAATGCAATGCATTAAAATCATCAATGCTTATTGTGCTATTGTCTATGAGCTTGATCGGTTTGATACATTTTAGTGAATATATAGGTAGAAGTAAATATATTGATAGATTCGTACTAATTATGAGATTGCGTAATATAAAATTATTATGGTATTACCATTTAAAATAATATTAGATGGACTTTATTACATTGGCATGTCCATTTGTTTTTATTGGTATTAGGTATGACCGTGATAAATCTTTTGTAAGACAAATTTTCACCACAAAATATTAGAAACGGGTAGAGTATTGACGCTCCGTTGGTGTAACGCTTGACTGTTGTCCGTTCGTGGATCCCAATATCAAATTCCATTCCAAACCTTTGGATATTAGGGTACCGCAATTGGTATAAGCAAACTATATAATTTAACCATGTCTGTCTGATCCTTTATATGTATAAGAGTCTACTAATATATCTATGCATCGTATCTCTTAAAATCATATACCACAGCGTTTGAGTTGAATCTTTAAAAATTAAACTATAATGTCTAAAACCCAATAAAACAGAAAGAATAGGAAAATCTTATTCACTATATATACTAGTATGGTTATTAGATTAATAGTTGTTATTGAATAACTTTAATGTGTTTTTCAAGTAGTTTGTTATTGTTTTAATATTTTTTATGGATTCTCTCCCAAAGTCCATTATCGCTCTAAACTGACGTTGCGCGTAAAAAATCTGACAAACAATATACGTTATCGGAATTATAACATTTTCATCATTGTTACTTGTGAAACCCTACCTGCACCTGAGACACGCTCCTACCGAGAAACAGCTTCTAAAATTCTCATCACCGAAATGTAATTCAATTTTAGTGTACACTTTGTGTGCTTATGTAGGTAACGTAATCTTTTTAAAACATTGTTAAGGGTTAAACATAAGTATTATAAAGTCAAAAAGTATTATAATACTTCTTGTCTTCTTGTATATTTAACTACACCGAATTGTAGTCTGTTATTGAGTTTTACCTGCAAGGGTATCGGCGTGGCGTCATTTCCCCTGAACCCAAAGATTGAACCGCACTGCACTGCAGTTGCTCATGGTTGTCAACATTTTTTTCGCCTAACAGGAATAAATACAAAATCATAACTATTATAATATTAATAATAATTTCGTACATGGCCATATTTTGATGGCGATGGGATGATTAAGAGGGAAGAAGATTGGGGTTGTGTTTTACAGTGAATATTAAATATCACTTGTATGTATAAGTATCACACAGTTTTCACTGCACTGAAAAATTTATATGAAAATTTTCAAAAGTCAAAATCTCATACAAAATAATACAATCATAAGAAAGATCGTACCTGTACGATCGTCACATGGTTGGCATCCCTGAAATCCTCCAACAAGCCGGCAATGGTTTGTTGACGTTTTTTGTGTACATTCCAGCAACCGGCAACAGCTGATTGCCACAACAAACTCGGTGACCGACCATACTGCATTTCTATTGGTTCAAATTCACCCCAAAGTAATTTAAGTGGAGTTACGACCCCTTCACACGTGTGACTTGTATTTGTTGTGACTGTGTTATACGTACGATTGATTCCTTATTAATATTTTATAGAACTTTATTTAAGATTTTTTTAAGAAAATGTATTTCCTTTAAATTGGCTCCGTGCCTATTTGGCCTGAATATAGTCTGACAAGTAGTTACTTTATACCGGAATTAGCAAATTATATTATCAGCGCTAATTAAACACTAATACCTAATTACGAATACATAATTCGGAGTAAGAATGATAATTATTTGGAACATAGGTGTAAGACCACTGTAGGTACTTACTTTAATATTAATAAAATACTTGAGTTACTCGTCAAGTACGGCGTCGTCTTCACAAACTTTCAACTCGTATTTCACTATATTTAGGTTTTTTTAAAATAGTCTATGTGGTCCTTACATAATGCATCTTCATATGAAATTTAATAAATATTTGTTCAGCTGGATTTCGATAACAAACAGACGGTGACAGTTTCGCATTTATTATATGATTATGGATGCACATTACAGTTTTAAAAATCTAACGTAGCCGAAATATTAAGTATATAGTAGAGACGCAATTGATTCTAGGTAAACTTACCCATTAGCAAATTACGTTGTAAAATACTCACGAATGCTAATTAATTTGTGTAAACACAGCCTACGTTCATTAAGTAGGTAGGTGATTATTAATGTCTAAGTATCACTTAACTTGTGCTTCTCCATATTTAAGTACTTAATTACCATACACTAGAATTATAGGGATATATTACAATTAATAATTTCAAATTGTGGTATATTCATAAAATCAGAAATGAGAATGGCATTTTTGAAACTAGAACGATGATTTTTCTTTGTCTTTTATGAGTTGGATTACTAAATATTTTTATCTTTATTTGGTCAAGGTCACTATTTCACGTGGATACAACTATTAATTATATACATTTCTGAAAATGATTGGCGAAAATTTGTATTGCTACCAACTCTACAATTACTTACAACGCTACATTTGATAACAAACTGATAGCATAGTAATTTTCACAAAGTTTATGAGCAAGGAGAATGGCAAGTTATCAACTGTTTATAAAGAGTGACCGATGTAGCCAGAAGAATCGGCATCGTTATTTGGCAATAAGCAGGTTTCATAGTTCAAAGAACCAACACTCGCAGCAGATGAAAGATTTTCGGATGACAGGGTACTAATGTAAACACTACGCGATCCCCCACTGGATGGGGCAACGACCTCAAATGTGTTGCACGGGGTTAAGGAAGGAGGGTGGATTGTCGCAGGACAGTTCTTTATGGCAGTGAATGCGGAGAGACTTACATTCAGCAGTGGAATTCTGCCATAGTGCATGCGTGAACTTATTAGTCGCATAAATTAATAATACGAAGAAGGCGATTTATTTTTAAAAAATTGATCGTTACTATTAAAAAAAAGAACACATATCATCGCTACTGTTATGCCAGATGGGATAGTCAGAGGCTGCCTACTGTCGATGTTGTAGTGAATGCACCATTTTACTCGCAGTTACGGTCCACATTTCGGTGGATATATTTGAATCTGTCTTGACAAGGGACAAGCTACAGCCGTCGCTATATTGATTGAGAATGAACTATGTAAAAAAAACTTGCAATAACAGTTTGCGATTGTCATAGTTACATATTAACCTTGATGCTCATAAGATGCAATATTTACTTTTTTCATACTAAGCTAAAGCTAATTATTGAAGCAAACATAGAAACATGCATCCGTAGCGAGATCATCTAAATAACATTTATCAACTGCTATAAACTTATATCATATATAGTCATGAACATATACCTTTAAATGAAATGCTAGTTTATCAGTCATGGTAAATAAGGTAAACAATTATAATGAATCCCAAAGATATTAATAGGCTCGCCCTTGGATTCTAGATGAAACAGGAACAAATCATAATCTATTGCGACATATAATCATTATTTATATACCTATTTTATTAACTTTCTCTGTAAGCTATTGCATATAAATTTGACATGCACATTTCCTTTAGCATACCTATTACTTTAAAGACCCGTTTTGAGACTACAGGGTTGTTATTTAAAGAGAATGACAAGAAACATGAGTTTAATTTCCGTCAAGAATAAATTGAGAAATGTTCACAAGAAGTTACATACGTTAGAAGTATTAAAATATAAAATAAATGTAGTGTAAAAGGTCCATTAAGAGTTTACGGGACAGGTTCGTATACGTCACAAAAAGTTGAATGCACCGAAACCCGAACACCTGGGGTGGGGTTGTAGGGCTCTGAGATGGCGGGGTCTCTATGGGTTGTTATTTTTTCAATGAAATAACCACCATAAGATAACACATTTAATGATTCCTGAATAATTTTCTCAAATACATTTGTTTCTTTTATCAGTAAACAGTAGAATATTTATTTATAGGTACTAGTTTAAAATACAACAGAAATGCAGATTTGTCTATAACTCTCATTGCGTTAATTTTTCACCATTGATATTTTTCTTTTAATAATAAGTATTCGGCTATAACGACTTGTTCCTTATGATAAAGTGTTTTTTTCTTTATTAATGTAAGTCTAATTACAGACACTTACGATAAGTCGAATCTACTGTCAGTTTTAAAAGTAGTTGGAGTCCAGACGAACTAAAAACAAACTGTCCTCATTATTTTCAATCACAAATTAAATACATCTAAAAAGTAAATACAACTACTGCTACATTTAGTTTTAAGTTAAAAAAGGCTAAAGCACTCGGTCATGTACAAGTACCTACTTTAATATACAATATATGCCTACCACACAGCCTTTTCTAATATAACCACCCATTGCAGAATATTACTGTACATCGCAATGGAAGATAAATACGAGTATGAAGCCAATAGATGAAATGTACTTTTAAATTAAATATCCTCTCAATCGAGAAACATTATCTTATTATTGACATACGAGTAAGTAGTGTCACTGTTGGCCATATGTCTCCCCCAATAGTCTCCATTTTTCTTGGTCGAGCGCCACATCGAACTCTTAGGATATCGGCTCATCGCGATCGGGGCCAGCCTCTCCATCTAAACAGATATATTGTAATGAATATCGCCAGTATGTTCCTATAGGATATTTCACAATTAAACGGTGTCACTATGTATTAATCGGACGCAAGCCGCGAATGGAAATGATCGCCACATTATAATCAAAACAACAAAACATGTAAATGCTCTCACATAAAATACAGACATATCAACAATATACATTACGTTTAGCATACATTAACATTTGACAATATCGCAGTAAATGTTTACTTTTATTTGTCTTTGTGCCACTTATGGTGAAGGTGGCTGAAATGACAATGACTGCCTTTGTGATATGATATTCATTCGTGGGTTTAACATACGTCTAGCAAACTTCATTAGAATTAACTTAAACCATTACTATAAGATATAAAAATATATAATCATAGAAATGCAATATTGTTTTTATAATTATAATAATTGTGGTGTATACATACATAATTTAGAATCATTTAATAGATTTCAATTTCTTATTATAACCTAATAAAATTTTCTATATCCTTATGTTTGTTATTATGATCTATGTTTTCTTCTTTCGCTATTTAAATCCATTTCCCTGAGGTTGCCTTCAAGAAATTGCTTTTACCATTAAGACTACTTTATTGTAATGATGCCTGTGTAACTTACTATATTATTTATTTCTTTTTTTATTGCACATTGCAAATAACGTTCTATCCATCTTAATTTAAAATAGACAACAGACAAAAGTTTTCCATCGCATAATAGTTATAATATAATATATAATAAAAAAGATATGTACCTATAACACGTGTACATACACATGTACGTACCACGCAATTCTTACAGTTTTAATTATTATTTTTGTACTAATGATAAGGTCTATCTACCTATAGTTGATATGTTGTAGTACAAAATGAGTATTTTTAAACAATAACGAGGTAGACTTTGTTAAAGCTTTCTATCAGTCTCACCTATTTTACCTGCCAACCAATTTTCTTTGTTACTGTTGAAGGGTTGAAATAAAGCAGTGAAGTTACAGCATAAGAGGCATGAAAGCTTAATACTCCGGTATGTGAGCGCGAGAGTGGTATCACGGGCGTCGCTTGATAACATGATGTCCGTAGTGTTTACGGTATATATTGGTGATTTGATTTGGTGATTTCCACTTACCATCAGGTGGACCGTCAGCTTGGTTTGGATTCCAATTATACAATATTTTTTTAAATAAAAGTACAAACATAATTTAAGAAATCTTGTAAAATATGCCCTAATCTCAGAGTAACAATCAAACTCTTTGTTGCTTATTTTTATTTCATAAGTATATGTACCTATATAGTATAAGTATATTAGATATACCTACTGTGATTACATGTTGTATCTCGCAGGCTGTTCACAATCAGTTGAAATTACTGATATTATCTACGAATTACTTTCACTGCCGTTGACCTCTTTGGATTCTCTGGAAAGTTTTAGTTCATTATTATATTACAATGGGTATGGGTGGGTATGGATATTTATGTGTCTTAAAAAACTAACTACAGCACATCTACTTATAAAACTTTATAGTCACTTTACAACATACAAAAGTAATCTATTCTAGTATTTCAGTTCATTTATTAACTTTAATGGTCTTTCTTACTGCAACCACAGATATATTAATTATGCTATGTGTATGTAATGGATGAATAACATATTTATCTATCTATCTAATTCCTAAGGACTATATTGTTATGCCTCAGTTCCCTATAAATTCTCGGTCTGTGTGTATAACTCGACCTCCATTATGTCAGCTATCAAGCAGCTTGATTTATAAGCTACATTTAAGAATAGACAATGAAATTACAGGATAAGAGCCATGACGTCTCACTCCTCCGCATAATTCATGTATATAGACGATTGTTATCACTTACCAGCAATGAATTGTCAGCTGGTTTACCATTACAATTACAACAAATGTCTAGGATAACTCTATTGGATTTGAATCATTGGCATATTTATTTACCAGCTTCTTTTTAATTTTGTCGAAGTTATTATGACATAATAATATTTACATGATATAAAAATAGCGAAAAGTCACGTTGATCCATTGCACCGTTTTAACATAAAGACAGGAAAAACAAGCACACTTGCAGCCATTAACCTTGAAGTGGAAACAAAGCGCACGTGTTGCTGCTTCAGGACAGAAATAGGACGTTGTCTAGTCAGGCGATATGGACACAACTCAACTAGAAATTTCTATAGAATTTCTGAAAGGTGCTTGTATTTTATTGTAGCACTTCTATAATTGCCATTAGCTTACAGTTTTAACGTTATAGAATCTGTTACCTGAGATATTGTATACCATTTTATAAACAAAATTTCTGGCCTTGAGATACATTCTTCATTTCATGTAAAATTTTATTATTATATGTACCTTTAGCCGTTTAATCATGAATTGGTACCAAATAGATAGACATAGACAGATCTTACAGGAAACAGTAAGTGAATAGGAGCTGACAATAATATAATTTTAATGTAAATAAATTTTATTTATGGTACATCATAATGTCTCATGTCTAATTTAAGGCTTGTGAAACATGTCTTTACAGTCCGGCCTTCCAGAGTTTGCGTTTCTAACAAGTCGGTTGATCACTACAAAAACAAACAGTTGACGTAAACTTGAAGCAGAGCAGTTTGATGTTATTTGACTTTTAAACAGTATTGTTTTTATATTTGTTAAGTAGTTAATAATTAATGATTTTGTAGTCTAAAATTAATAACTTTTTCAGTAAGTTGGAATAATTATTAAATTTTTAATGGTATCACTCGTTAATAAGACAAATAAAAATATTTTAAATTTTGCCGTAAATTGTACGTCAGTTCAAAGTTACATCGCCCATTCGATCCCGACCTGTCAGAAACGCAAACTCTGGGCAGCAGGACTTTAGTGAATCATGCTTGTATAAAAAAAAAAATTATCTATTGCATCAACTATCATAGCATAAGTAGGTAGTTAGGTATACTTATTCATTGCTAAAATAAATACGTGCATTGATTACTTTCTATCGTGATAAACAACTGTCACACGTGATGTTTACAGGTATTGACAAGAAATTGAGAAATGACTTTATCTGTTACGTTACACTAGGGATGACCGATCCGATATAAGAAAACATGGATGTTGACATTAATGTCGTCATCGATCCATAAGTATCAATTACTATCAATGTATGATAAATATCAGAAAACAACGATGTTATTCTCTGGCCTGTTTAGTTTTTAGAAAGCAAAAGTTTCATTCTGAGATGTTCCACTTTTTTACTGCTATCATTTGGTCTTTTATTTTTAACATTAATATATTATCACCGTCAAAGACTTAAATATCTATGTCAAAACTGTGATATTGTCTTACAAAATATCAATCAATATCGATCATCTCTACATTATACTAACGAATTCGGAAACCAAGCACCGTCGATATCTAACCATCAATACTGCGCCTATTTATTTATTTTACTATGAGCCTAATCACAGAACAAGCAATCTTTTGTTCTGTGAGCCTAATAATATAATTGTGAAGTGTGCTTTGTACAGTTTATGCAGTTTACTCTCTAAGATGTGTTTTAGTTGGTAAGTGAGATAAAGGAAAAATAACAAGGTACAGAGATGTGATATGATATATTCTGTCTTCAGAATGTATATAGGTGACGGTAAGGCCTTTCATTCCAATTAGGTAATAGTAAATACTTTATTTAAGTTTATATGCATTTTTATAAGACTTAAAATAACAGTTAAGAAGACGACACATCTCTTAGGTTCGTTTAATGGGGTTGACAACCCAGGAGCAATGTCTTCTATATAGACATTGCTCCTTTACAGGTACTTACAGCTTCATGGTTTATGAACTAAGACGTGCTCCGCCATCTTTTAGTCAGTAATTATATTGAAAATAAGACATGCATGCATGCTGATCACTTGAACGAGACCATACCATGATAGAATATTAGTATTCTAGTAGTAGTTAGCTACTAGACGGTAGTTTTAATTAATGACGGTGTTATACTTACTTACTGATGATTTCGGAATCATCATATGATGAGTATTAGATATTACACATATTTGTTTTTAATACCCAATGAATTTTGCATGACTCACCTGGGCAGGTACGGCCTTATCTTTATTTCTACTGTACAGTATAGTCCTTATCACGAGGGTGTCGCACGTCAGTATATTTTTTGGCTATAGGTATACCGATAAGAACACACGTCATCTGCAATCAACCTTTAATCCATGTACTACCCATAGCTGTGACGGCACCGGATGTCCGGCTTCTATTTTTTTAAACGATCAATTATTTTTACTTTCTATGGAAATCGAATAATGGACCCTTTATTGATTTAATACTAATGAATACTTCACATGACAGAGCAGTTATTTAGAATGAGAGGAAAACAATAAATGACTCGCGGCAATAAGATAATTGTTAAAACAAAAACATAATGGGTTTATGTATGTATGTTTATAAATTAAAATAAATTTAAAACTCTACATGCAAGGTAACTATATAAATAGAACTTACTCTCATTTGGGCTATTTTACATAGAAATTAAATTAATTTTACTAATCTAAATATATATAAATCAAAGGTGACTTATATAGTGATCTATCAACGCACAGCCCAAACCACTGGACGGATCGGGTTGAAATTTGGCATGCAGGTAGATGTTATGACGTAGGCATCCGCTAAGAAAGGATTTTGATTCATTCTATCCCCAAAGGGATAAAATAGGGGATGAAAGTTTGTATGGAACTTTGTCAATTTCAAACCGATCGGGCTGAGACTTTGGGACTAAGGGGATAAATTAACGCGAGCGAAGCCGCGGGCAAAAGCTAGTTTACATATAAAATTAAAGACCTGTTTAATACCAATTTTATTCTTTAAAATCAATTTGCTTTGCTTTAGGAAAATTTTATTATTATTGTTCTACTACTATTTTATAGAGTATCTATTCGATATTATTTTGTTCGGACTAACCAAATATTGCAAATAAACCAACACGGTAGTCTGTTGCCTTTGTATTTTAGAATATCTATATCATGTAGGCATTATATTAATTGGGGATTCTACAAATGCCTCCGGAATATACCTCCAATCCCATCAAATTTAATCGATATATTAATTCGACCATTATAAATTCTCAATGAGTAATATATTTCACATGTAAAGAAATATTGTTTAGGCTCTATTACATCGTGCATGCAGAATAGGTTTCAAAGATAGGCGAAATAAAATAAATTAACTCTATCACTGATATAATTATCCTTTATCGTAATTTCCCCGTAATTAAATCGTAAACTAGGGGAATAACCTAAGTCTGATTCCATATTTATTGCGATGTAAAAAATAAGTACAAAAGCCAAAACTTGATTAGCGAGCTTTTTACTGTTCGTTTGTGTTTTATTAGTGTTGAAGGCAATAACGGCATAAGAACGGGTGGCACTTTTAGATGAGAATATTTCGTCATTTACACTGGGCTAGAAATTTAGGGCTAGAATTTTACACTTTTTATATTTTCAATATTTATGTTACATTATTGTTATGTTAATATTATTTGTTCTTTAAATTATTCTGCGGTTATAATTTCTATTTTTAATAAATATGTAGAGATAATTGTTTCATTTATATATAACGTGATTTTAGAAGTTATTACCAATTTTCAGATACTTGCAAGCAAACTGGGAGACAAAATGAAAAATCTTTAGAAATGCGCTTATTTGACCCTTTCATGTTATACATATGATGTCACCAGCGGACGATCAAAGCGCTTCTAATGATGATACGAATATAATAAATAGATACCTTATTTGCTGAATTCTGATAAGTAGTTTGTTTTTGTTTCAATATCCTTAGGTACCCTTCCGAGCATGCAAAGACTGCAACTCTTCAATTACTCATAGTGGCACCATCACAGTGTGAGAGGTAATCGAGAATATCACTTAGTACAAAATCTATCTCGCTAAATAATACTAATACATACCAAAGAATTAATATGCGAACTATCTAAAAACAAATGAAATCTGATAACAATACGCATACATTACGCAATACATTTTCAGAAACAAAAAGAGCACATAATCAGTGTTTCAAATCTAGAATACCTAACATTTAAATTAAATGCGTAGGTGTCATCGAAAGTACTTTTTCGTTGACGCATTAATATCCTTGTATTAACATAATAATATGAAATGATCATGTTAAATACCTATCATATACCTGCCAAAAATCGATATTGAAGTGATAGCACAAGGCCAACACTTATCAGGCGTTCACCACGACAAATTCTTTAAAAATGGTCCTATGTTGTCGCTTTGATATTCTTCGTATCATATATTTTGCAATTATTCAATTACAATATTTTATAAATATAGGAAAAATAAATATAGACACATGTTTATTTTTATGGACTTGAAAAAATCCTTGATTTTTAATATAATGATGGAAATTGTTTTTAAATCCACTTAGATTCCAATCTTCGTTATCGGCATGTTTCCATGTGGACGGCCTTCTTAAAGAATAGACCTATCCAAAACTTTTAATAACCTGTAGGGTGCAATGCTTTATAGAAATGGGATTGTATATAACGACCAATATAAATAATACATTACTAAAATAGAAATGAGCCTGTTTCTATTTTAGCAATATACTATTACCGTGTAACCATCGTAGTTGATGACTAGGAAAACTGACTTGATTGTATACTTCTGCTTCTTTGTACCTACCTCGCCAGCTCCGTTAGCACAGGATGGTCTACCATTCATCCATTAAAAATTTGCATTGAAGTATTATACATTTCCTAGAAATTATGACATTTTGTATGCAATAATATTCTATCTAATATGTATGTTATAACTTTATTTCTTATATTATTATAATAATTGTCTGTTAATTATAAAAATATTATACTTAGGTACATATATTATTACAAAATACGCAATGTTAATGACTACCCTTACATACATATATTTAGCTCTTATCAGACATTCACTGATACAAGGTTTTGCTTTTAATCGATTTTAAATATCATTGTAATTAATTTCACCTGTTGATATACTTAATAATAATATTAATAATCATCATCATCATAAATAGACTATTTCCAGTGCTGGGCATATCCTAATAAGAGAAAGATATAACCTAGTATGATGTAGTACTTGCGAGGTAATAAGCGTTGACTTTACTGAGGGTTTTATTTCATAGACATCTCATACTATATCATGAAAATGAAAAGAAGTGACTCAATGTATTCTTACATACGACCCAATAATATCATTTTTATTGGCTACTACACATCGTTGTCACTATATATATGAAAAAGTGAAGTGTAGAAGCAATGAGAATGTATAATGTTGCATTTTTTTATAGCATAGCGGACAAACGGCAACTCCCCTGATGGTAAGTGATTACTGCCGCCCATAAAACACCCACAACACCAGGGGAAACGCAAGTGCCTCGTGGGTCTATTAAGAAGGAATAAGTTTCTTCTTGAAGGTTTCAATATCATGTCGCTTGAGAAATACCATTCCTGGAGAGTTATATTTCGGAAAGAAATTTATACAAAATAAGTTATAAGTTCTTTGTCCTAAAAAGTGTAAATACATTCAAAAGATAGATACATACATATAGCAGATGTACAATATATTCTGCAATATTTCTAGTGTTCTACATGCCTGTATGGGAAGTTTAATAGATTTTACACCTATGTGTACAATTTCAGAAATTATAAAGAATTGTGCTAAATACTTCAGAAAAACATTGGAGTGCCATCGAATACTTAATTCAGTAAATTTTATAAACTGTGCGAAAACATGTAAGAGAGTTCAATATTACGAAGTTTTATACCAACGAATTCATTGTATTTTAAAGTACTTCCAATATATAAAATTATTGATTACAAAGAGCATTATTGAAGTAAATATTACTGAAAATGACACACGACATAAAATACTTTTGAAAGTGAATTTAAATATCAGACTTATTTGATATACATATGTATGTAGCTATGTAAACGAGTCAGTGGTTCCATGAAAAGAGTGCAGGTGGGACGTCATTTATTACAAACTTATTTTTAATGTTTTCGTCTCTACATCTTATTTCCAATGCACTTAGCAGCGGAAATAACAATTTTACAACCTAATTTCATCTTTGAATTTATTATTGTGTATTGGAAAGTTATTGTAATTGCTGAACTATAAAATAAGTATTAAAGAATCCTTTCTAGATAAGACTATTGATAAAGAGCGATTGGTAAAATGTACCTATATATATCGGAATAAACTGATATATATATTCATTTAATTGAATGATTAAAATTATTAATTTTATTATTAGAAGCATCTTTATAGTTATTGTTATTTAAAATCATGCAGATTGAAATTATTGAGTTTTGGTCTAAAGTGTACATACATAATGTATGTAATTTTCAGGAGAAATAGAAGAATGTCATTTAACAATGCATCCGAATTGGTCTTTTAAATTAAAAAAATGATAAGAATGATTATTTTGTGTAGTGATGTAATCCCGGCCGATTGCGGCAACGACTGGAATGACAAAGAAACTGAAAAAATGGTTCCAAACCATCGCCTATTAAAATACATAGACAAATATAGACATCTGATCATCAGGTAACATAATGTCCGATTCTACATTTTGGAATACAATTCATGATAGACGTCAATGTCATCATATATCCTTTTTAATCGAATCTGACTATTGTGTAATCCATAAACATAACCTATCTCTCCCTGCATTATCATCATTAGGTACCTTTCATCCAATTTATGTTTTTTTTTTTATTTAGAATGGTACATCTGCCCCCACTTTTGGTTGCCGGCGGGGCCCCAGTGGAGGATGTTTGAGGCCAGGTCAGTTTACCAATCGTAGCAAATTGACCAGAAATATATCACGGCATGGTTTCCAGCATAGTTAGTAAAAACTATAGACTAGACAAATATGGTATATTAGTCCATAATGCTAACAATCCCTCCCATACCCCTATCCTTTGCCCGAAATAAATATATATATTGGTGTATTTGAATTACAATAATATATCTGTAAGAAAACTCTGTTTTTTAGAGACCATTATACAAGATTGTTTTTCTATTGAAGTTACTTGATTCTAAAATTTTGTCGACTTTACCTTTCCATTTAATTATGACTAATCCTTGCCTTTGTAATTTAATAATATCTAAGCCAATTCGACGCCTAGTGAGACACGAAAATACTTTCAACTTTGTTGGTATTATCGTACTGAGTACTTCGCCTACATAATGTAATACGTATTATTACAAAGGATTTTATCTAGTAATACCTATACATCTATAATACATATAGGTATAATTCCCTTGTTTGAGTTGAAACAAAAGCTATTGCTATCATGTTTATCAACACCATCCATTCAGTAAATGTATGAAATCATATTTATATTTATATTATTGACTGATTGAATTTATAAGTTTATATTATTGTAAGAGGACTTACTTTTTTGGATTGTATTTTTCTTAACCAAGTGTCTGTCTCTCTGTTTGTTCTTGTTAATCTCTAAAACGACTGGACCGATGTTTACGGAACTTTAAATCGTAGACAGCTAATGATAAAAGAGAAATCTACTCTCTCTACTTATTTTTTTTATATAAAAAGTTAAATTCGACGTGAACGAAGCGAGCTAGTAACAGCTAGTAAATATGTAAATAAATGAATTCAATAAGTTCTAGCCGTTACTCGCGACTAGTAGGCGAGTATAGTTTATCCTAAGAAATACAAATTCTTAAATGCAAACATGTACAAGAGTGTGGCTAACACAAAAATTGTCGTCCACGGATAAAAGTTCATACAATTCCCCTAATCTGTGCGAAACCTACACAGTACACATTGTCTGTGACGAATCGATAATGAAGGCTTTCTTAAAGAACGCCATATATTTTATGATGTCCATACATAAATGGTGTTACTAAATTAATATATTTTTTAATGTGGCATATGTCTGAACAATGTTCGCCTTTTTATAAGCATTTATTTATAGTTCGATTTCAAGAGTATTAACAGGTACATCTTAATAGTATTGAAATCGAGCTGTAATCAGTGTTTAAGTATATTGCTTTTTGTTACCATCTTACAATGTTGGGTGCCAATTACCGGTAGGTTAATAGGTTAGGTTAGGAAAAAAGCAAATTAATACAAAAGCTTTTTACTGCTAGCTACAATAAAATGGTTTTCTATTGATTTGCTTTGTATTCCACTATTTAATTTAGTGTATGAATAAAGTAAATACAAAATATTTAAGAGTACTTTTATTAAATTTTGTTGGTACCTAGTTTTTGCCTGCTATTCGTTCACGTGACCCGGATTTATTGATTGACCGAGATGCAGTGTGGCATATATATAATTATATATTATATATATATATATTATATATATATAACCTTTTGCTTCTCAAATAGTGGAGGTGGGTATGAAAAAATTTATGATGATTGATAAAGCCCAGCCGGCGTTAAATAATAGAAAATGTTAAATCTTATTCTCATTTACAAACATAACTTTTACAAATCAATTGAAATTACAGGATATGAAGCATGATATCCCAGTTATAAGGCAGTACATGAGTGGTATCACCGGCATTACATGATGTTATGATATCCGCGGTGCTGTCATGTATATAGGCGACGGTTACGACTGACCATTTGCATAACAAAACATATACTGGAAATATAAGAGGAATAATCAACAAATTATCGACTGGTTCCAGCGGTAAGAGCCGGGTATAGTCGAACTTTTTTCATAATATTATGGTGAGCAGTCAATTTGCTTGCCATTCAAAAGTAGGTTAAAAAAACAGGTAACACGCTTATGACATTTACACCTACATTTAGAATCTTTAAATGTTACAATGAATAAATTCAGTTCCTTTGATAATATCACAGCATCCGTAATTGTCTGAAGCGAGTCGGAGGCGGCACGTGATAGATTATTTACTCGTACGTAAGGAATGAACACCTCCGATAAACCACCCATGACCTTATTAAATACTCATAGGTTGCAATAATAGAATTTATTCATATAAATGGTTTAGCGTTTAGTTTTAAGATATGTGTATTAACGCATCTTATTATTAATAATACATCTAAGACTTTTATTAATACAAAGACTATTGATTACCTTTTCAAGCATGAATAAATTTTCGTGAAAATGTGATGTTTATTTAAAAATAAGTATTTACTGCCAAAAAAGTAATTGTAATTCATGTATAATAATTATTTGATTTACTTTATCATTAACAGCAACAGTAACTTTTGATACGCTGCATAAATTATCCCTAACATTTATTGTACCTAGATATTAGATACATTGTTATTAGATAGAATTCCTAATTGAACCACGTCTCAGTCTTATGTATACAAACTTACATAAACCAGAGATTAGAAGACTTTGTACAAAGTAAGCTTAAATAAAAAAAAGGAAATATTTATCTACTACCTACTCTTATTTGTATCGGCAAGCACTAAAATGAATGACTAAAGTTTTGCTTCAGTTATTCTCTAAAGACAAGCAGCTGGCTTCGCTGTTATGTTGCGGTTTGAAGTTTAAAATGTTATGACAATGAAATTACTGTGACATCTTACAAATGACACTTAACACGTGAGGGAAATTATATAATTGTATATATACATAATCTTTTTTCACGTGGAGTTTAAATTTCTTTGCAATTTCAATTGAATAATTCCTGTGATTGTTTACACACACTTAGTTTCGTTTCATTTTTCAATGCATTGAACACACATCAAATGTAGCGATACATTTTGCCTCTAGAATTTTTATATTACTTTCAATTAAGTAGGTTACGTTTGTTTAAATACATTTTTAACAAACGTAACCATTGTTGTAATGTTCATTTAACCAATACTTTACAAATTCGATATAGTAGATTTATTTTTTATTGTTTAATTACCTTAGTTTTGTTACTTAGGATATTTCTTTCCTTGCTTATCGGTTATGGAATTCTTCAATATCTATGTAAAGTTATAGTTTATATCAGGATAATAAAAAAAATGTTGGAAGTATTTATTTATTATTCCATTTAAGGCAGAGGTAGAGCCTTTAACTAAATAAGAACTGAAATATTTTTTTATTTATGCTACAATACTAGTTTTTGCTTTCGTTCATAAAATGTAAAGAAATGGTTATAACAGTAATAAATTCAGCTACGTTCAGGATACTGTACAAATTGGGTCGAAATATAAGAATATTTTTTAACCTTCTAACAAACTTCGTTCGCTTAAATAATTGATTTAACTGTTCAATTACAGATTACAGTTTCTGTGACAATAGTTGAACTATGCATTTGAGCTACATTCGATATAGTACAGTACCTACAGCATGCAATTGTAATCATTAATCACAGATGCAATAGTCGACGCTGTTACTCTGCCAGTCTGCATAATATCTGTATTATATACCATAATACTTGAACATGCACATATTAATACTCTTAAATTTAATTGTATTATTATACTAACTAGAACGTCGAAATCATACTTATATACAAGTTTTTATTAAATTCATGATTGTATGAAATAGATATGAAAAAAAGAATATCCTTACTATTACATCATCTGCGTTTGCCTTAGTTACCTCTCATAGTAGATTAATTTACTTGGATAATTGGTCGAAATTATATGTTTAAAATTAAACGCATCTTTTTTTATGTATAAGAACCATGTGTAATTACGCCATGTACCTACCAAGACACAACTTATAAATAAAATTAAACTAACTACTGATGATTCTAGAAATAAAACAAAATTAAAATCTCAGTCTATTTACCTCCAAAATGCTACTCTAACATCAGTCATTACAATATTAGTATAATATAAGTTTGCTATTACAAGCACACTAACAAAACACCTAAAAAAGTTAATGAGATTAGTTATTCTGAATTAGTTTTGCTAATTGTCTTTTTAATACTTATGAGTATAAGTATATTTGTTCGCATTTTTATTATGTTTTCGAATCCTGACTGCGTCCTTCTGCTGTACATAAAACTGCAAATAACGACATAACTGGACTTAATACCTAAACCTAAACCTGAATAGCAATAATAAATATTGATAACCTATTTACCTACCTATCAATATTTTCAGTATTTTAATTTTCTTGTATATTTAAATATAATTTTATTGTAAATATTAATTATAGCCTCTTTAACTATTATGCGCGAATTTATCTGTTTTTATGAGATCAAAGTTCTATATCTAATATCATTAAAGTACGTTCAGCTGTTTTATCGTGAAAAGGTAATGAACAGACAGATATAGTTTCGAATTCATAATATTAAGTAATATGGATTTTATTTTAATTACGAAAACTGTTACCATTGAGAAAATATTTTTTTGTGTGGTAAGTTGTTGTTGCAATCATATTTATTATTCTTAACAAAACTATTATTTGCATCTGTAATAACTACTAATAAGTCTAATAAATATTTATTATTCCGATTATAATAATAGATAATGTAATGTTTTACACATTACAAAGGCGTAAAACATTACATTAAAACAATAAAACTTCATTTTTCGATAAGTGAGTCCATGTAGGTATGAAATTGTTAATTGCGTCAGAGATATTTCTGATTGCAAACACTTTATCAATACTGTCACTTTGAAGGTTGTCCTGAACTTACCTAACATCGTTCCTCCGTACCGCGTTAGATAAACTTGTAGTTACAATCATTATGTACCTTTCATCCAATTCGGTTATAATTTTAGCTCTCTATTCACAAATGACACAAAATGTATATACACATATAATTGTAATCAAATGTATAAAAAGATTATGAGTGTTGCCAAAGAAGTTTTTTTTATATTGTATTATTTTGACGATCTGTTTTAGCGATTTTTTTTATTGTATAATGGTTTTGTACTATGTTCTACTCCTTTGAGCTCAATACATACATACATTTACCATACCAAGGAACCTGTCTCACTTTTAACCAGTAAATACAGTTCGCCGACACGACTATTTATAAGTTTTTATAACAACGACAAAATTTTATTATAAATATTTATTATTCATTTCTTTATGAATAATCCTGTAGTGTAGATTTTGTAAGTTCTATATTTACACTCACCACCGGCGCACACTCAGATTGTGTCGGACTGAACTACCTGACGAGGATTTTTCTAGACACTATAGCTAAGGATTTTCAAGAAGTGTATAGCTTTTACTGGTCGTCTGTGATTACATCATACCCCAAATGTTTCTGGGGTCCACAAAACGGTAACCTTTAGATGACCGAAATGCATAATTGCCACTAAAAAAAAGTAATTTGAAATATATATCCCTGATTATTAGGGCATTAATAAAAGTGTGCAGATAATTTTATATATCTGTAGTACAATACAATGAGTTAAGTTTGCGACGAGGCACTTAATTCACAATTTCACACTTATATCTGTTCAGTTATAATCTCTTGATGTTAGTGAGCTGGGTGCTTACTCTCACAAACTTGTTAAGTAGCGGTTGACCTGTTTTCTTGAGTTTGAAATAAAGATATGATTGCTAACTATTACGTAGAAGCGTATAGTATATGGTGAACTCGGTGGTTTCGGTGGTAAACTTCCAAAGTGGCGGGTTCGAATCCTCGCATGATGCAAACATTATTTATTTGTATGATTCTTCGTATCGGGCTGGATGTTTCTATGTATTGTTTTTATATATACATACGTAATTAATGTACGTATTTACAAAAATAAAAGAAGTATTCATATCAGTTGTCTAGTATTTATAACATAAGCTCTGCTTACCTTGGGCATAGCCATTTGGTTCTGTATAAGATATTTGTACTGTAACATTACTTTGTAGCACAGATAACATACATAGATACATACTTGGTAGTATGGTTATCACTGTAAAATTATATAATTCTACCTAAATTAGATTGTCACTAATTAATCGCAATTTTCCAGAGCCGTATAAGCTTTCAATTTTGTATGCAGATCCATTTAGTGACGTAAGAACTCAGGTAGGGTATATGAGAAAGGTTTATATGAAAGGGAATGGAAATCGAATCGGTTACGATATAGATAGTTAAACGCACGCCACGTTATACTCGTTTTTTTATGTGCGAACCGTAAGGTATAACATCCTTTACCTTGATAATACACTATTACTATTATCTATCAATATTACCGTACACCCACATGAGTGTCAAGGGTCACATCACATCACTATTGACGATATTCACCTACTCATCCCCAGGATGACATTTCAGTCGTATAAAATAAACTCTACATTATAATAATCTCTTAGAAAAACTTTAATATTGAACTAATTGCGCAACGGATATTTCCAGGATTAAAGGAAAATGTCGCTTTAACATAAGTATAAGTTATATGTAAAGTAACCATTAAATATTCTTTGACATGAGATTTTGGTTAATATGTTGTATTTTGTGACTGTGTCTCTACATATATAAATTAATAAGCGTACGTTCTATTTATTCATGAAGTTAAATAAATAAATAAACAATTACTTCATTAAAAAACCTGACCTCTCTTAAGAAATTGTTCATATTCAAGTCACGTTATATTTTGATTGTATTTTGTATGTATATACTCAACATCGATAGTATTAAACTTGTTTTCTTAGCGTAATAGGTACCTATAATATTATCGTTTGTAAACATGTTGTGTATTATTAATAACAATTTTAATATGAGAAAAATATCCCATAATAACTTGAATGTTACAATCTAGGAGTACTTGGGTATCAAACAATTTACCTATAACACCATTTGTTACTAATTTTCATTTGAACATTTTTCATAATACTTAAAAATGTTCCTCATTAATAAAATCCAGGTCCATATGCAAAATCGAGTGAGACTACATACGTATATATCCTAGACCTAGTGGCACAGATTTCTGTTACGTAGCTATTTGCATGAAGAGAATTCGTAGATATATATTAAACATATAATAGAATTTATCTTTATCTTTGTTTGGTATATTCTTTATTACGTATCGTAACATAGAAGAACCCTACAGTACTGGACAATGGAGAGGCTGTGATGTGTATATAATATACTATACCCATCCTACTGACTACTTATAATGTAATAGAGCCAGATGTTTCATAGATATGATAACTGTAATAATGCGAACCATTGTTATGATTCCTCTCTGATAATAGAGGAATCGTCCTAAATATTTAATTTAATTTGTGCGTAATTGCAGTAGCGGGGTCAGGCAAGTCTTGCATAAGTAGAGATGCATCTGCTTGACATTTGAATCGACCCCGAATCCGAATAGAAACTGTGTCACGAATTAGCGAGCGAGTACGGCAGCAGCTTCGTACAGCATCGCGATGTAGAGTTGCGTTGTGCAATCCCGTTAGCGCTCCACGTGCGACCGGCTATCGCCGCACCTCAATGTCGCTCGTGGGCGTCCGCCACCGGCACCGGCACCGCTGCATGCAATCATCACCGCCGCACCGCACCGCCCCGCGCACCGCGCCTCTGCCACGGCTTCCATCATACCCGCTATGCTATGCTGCCGGCCTGCTGCTACTCACTACACCGCCCGCTCAAAATAGCGAACTCCACCGAACTCTTGAAGGAAACCCGAAGGTGACCGAACACACCCTCTCGCTCGCACCCGCGCCATCGCAAATTACCATTTCACTCGCGCAAACAGCTGAGTATATCAAAACAAAGAAGTGAGACGGGCGGTCGCCGCTCCCGCTCGCCGGCCGGCCGGTGTCGCCGGTTGCGCCGCACGCACGCCAGTTCTCTTCGGAATCGCAGTCATAAAGGTTGTACGTTGCGAGCTCGCGTGCGAAGTTTACAATCGCGAAAGGATTTTCCTTTGTCCCGATCCTCGAGGACCCTGCCCTCGTATTATGTTTCCGCGCAAGAGCCGCGAACAACCCCGGCCTACTGAGGAGCCGGACCGTGTGCAGCGCGCCCAATCGCGTCGAAATTTTCGTAGTTTTCCGAAATTTTGTGACGGTTATCCCGCGAAACGCGTACGCCGGGCGATTTGAAATTTTTTTGTGAACGTGTGAGTTGTGAATCGGACCACCGAACACGGTTGTATCCTATATTAGTGTCGTTAAAGGGTGTGAGAACTGAGAGCATTATGTCGACCGGCAAGAGGCTGGCGAAGCGGTCCATCATAGGAACTCGCGTCGCAGCGCTCGGCGAAGACGGACTGTACTACTCAGGCATGATCCAGGAGGTGAAGACGCCAACACCGTTCCCCGAGAACAACAACTGCATAAACCTGACACCGAATACTAGATACACAGTGCGGTTTGACGGTGCGAAGGGTGCCCGCGAGTACCGCGACGCGGAGCTGATCGGACCCGGCTTCCGTGGCATGACGGGGGTGAAGCTGCGGCCCAGCCAGCGCGTCTACCTCACGTACAACGGCCGCGAGGTGCGCGCCGACGTCCTGCACCACGACCATGACACGGACGAGCTGCGCGTGCAAGTGCACGCACCCACAG
Source organism: Achroia grisella (assembly GCF_030625045.1). Taxonomy (NCBI): domain Eukaryota; kingdom Metazoa; phylum Arthropoda; class Insecta; order Lepidoptera; family Pyralidae; genus Achroia; species Achroia grisella. The sequence continues at coordinate 3,131,317 of NW_026712841.1, forward strand.
CCGAGGTTAGTTTACATATTACCATATATGTACATAGGATACTACTCTTAAAAAATAATTACTAATTCAATTAAGAATACTTATTTACCAGATATTACAATTGCAGGAAAATATAATTTTAATTGCAAATTCAGTGACTCAATTTCCCTAAATATAAAATGGAACAATTAAAATTGATAATTTTAACATGTCTATAAGTTCCGATATTCCAAATAAATATTTTCAAACGTCGGCCCTTATAAAAGACTTCAACGATTTCAAATGGTCAAATTCGACCCGGTAGACCGAAATAAAAAGTAAGTTACAAAGGTACAGGTAAGCAGTTAGTTCACATAAGCGTAGAATGGACATTGACAGCGGTGGCATATGTAACGTATAGCATGAACCCTGCACTAAACAAAGGTTTGTGGTGCACGAGCAAAGCGGCCGAGTGCGGGGGCGCGGGCGGTGCGCGTGCAGCGAGCTATTGACCCCGGCTCCACGTGCAGCGTGCACCGGCGCCCTCTCGCCGCATTAATCGAGACCATCATATCAAATATAAAACACCGATTCGCATCATCTCGACTATCGCATCCGTAGATAAAGAAGTAAATTATATAGAAATCAATTATATATATTATATACACAAAAGCATCATATACAAATTATTTAAAAAAACAGAATAAAAAGTATCCTACTTGGAAGTCGTTGGAATATAAAAAAAAATCTACTAGTGTTTACATACCCGTAATATGAAAAATACTTCCGCGTAAATAGTTGGGGATTTCGTTTTATTACGTCATCATTGTTCAACAAACACAATACAATGAAACTGATAAATAACATCATTATTCTTTGTTATGTAGGTGCCATTCAATCAGTATTTTTAATAATTACACTATTTGACTTGTATGTTATCTGACAATATAGAGTTACTGGTATTTTTAGATAAGATAACACTTATCGTTGTAATTACCGTTTGATAGGTATGTATATATTCTAAGCCAAACGATAAACAGAAAAATATTAAAATAAAAACAAATCGCTATACGATACATATCTTTGTAAACATATAGTGCCTAATCAAATCACAGTTTTAATTATATTATGACACTAAACATGTCATAATACATGGTAATGTGATGGGCGATACCATCAATGTGACGGTGTCTGATATACTTATAGTCTCTACTAGGGATGTGATATGCATGGGGAGGGACTATAAAAATCGTTTCAATAAAAATAGATATTTCCATAATTAATTATTTTATTGCACAACAACCCAATTTTTTACCCCATGACCTGTAGACCTCTTGTATGGATCAAAGTGCTGGCCCGTAAAGGCGACAGATGAATGACGACTGCATGCAACTCAAATGAGAATGTTGAGGTGGATGTGTGGTGTGACAAGAATGGATAAGATAAAGAATGAATACATTAGAGGAAGTATGACAGTGGCACCGGTGTCAGAGAGGTTGAAGAGTAATCGTCTATCATGGTATGGACATGTAATGCGTAGGAACGAGGATAATATTTTAAGAAAGGTGTTACATATGAATGTGGATGGTTATAAGGGCAGAGGAAGGCCGAAAAAGAGATGGATGGACTGTGTGAAAGATGATATGGTAAGAAAGGAAGTAAATAACGCGATGACTGCGAACGGGGATGAATGGAAGCGAAAAACATATTACGCCGACCCCAAATAAATGGGATAAGGAAGAAGCAGATGATGATGACCTGTAGACCTCTTCTCTTTCCCTATAGGTCACCATTTACCGCCGAAAAAAAAAATTCATTAACCATCTTCTCTTTGAGGTAATCAATCGATTTTAAATCGACTTGAAAAATAGATTTTTTTATTGACTAATATTTTTTTCCAGAATCATTATTACTCATCACATCCCTAGTCTCTATAAATATAAACTATTAAGTATTACTATTCTATTCACGTAACCATATGGAAATCAATTGTGCCTAATCACAATTCAAATAATTTTGCAATGTGCGTGTAAATGTAATAAAACTATTGTCGCTAAACTCATAGCTTCTGTAGAATAAATTACATACTCTCTGCATTAAATTAATATATTATAATTTGTCTTGTCAAGTACACTTTTAGAACAGAGTCAGTAGCATCTAATAGTTAATTGCCGTTTTTTATATAAAAAAAAAATCGCTACCCGTCAGAATGATTAATTGATCGGGATAGAAAGTAGCCCATGTCCAAGGTGTCAACTGATACATTCTGTGTGTATAACAAATTTAATGATGATTGGTAGAGTTACTAAGATACCTTTATAATATTATTAAGGAAGTAGACAGTAATATAAAATATGTTTTATGTAAACAAAATATTATTGGGAAATGAAAATCCGAATTTTTCTGTTATATATGGTCGTAGGTAAGCTATAGGCTACGCCCCTGTTCTGCTGCACAATTAAAACGTAATCGTAGGTACGAGGGAATGCAAATATGCTTGAGGAAATGTGGGCAATGGGCATTCAAGTGGTAGATTCACCGACAGAAATAATAATCTTTGGCGTATTCATTTTATAAAATATATTCTTTTCTTTGTCCTCAAAACAAATTTTGAAAATATAATACATAAATATTGATTTATCTACTTCCTTTACATTTCATACTATCGTGTGTTTTATAAAGAGAATTATCCAAATTAGGAGACGAAAATGAGTAAATACCGGTTTGTTAGTTTACTTCATGTATGTGATACCTACAAGTCCTTAAGTATACAACTACCGTTCTAACAGCAACACACTGCGCTAAATTTAAAAATCCGGTACCGTTATATCCCTATCGCTACGCACAAGACGCCACTGAGGAAAATAACAGATTCAAATTGGCTGAGATCATTAGTCACTAGAATTGCTATAATCCATTCACTATTTACCTTCCTGCTTAAGAGAAGCAACTTGTTTTTGTTACTTTTGTACTATGCACATATATAATTTTGAACTTTGTTTATATGCCTACATATATTCTATTGTACCTACACGAACGAATGAAATAGTTTAAACGTTTCATATATCAATAATTAATATTTCAATAAACTACTTAGTGAATAAAAACAATAAAATATTTTGTTTTTCATCCGCCTCAAGAAGTAGAGCGAAGAGTCTATAGTACTTCTATAATAATACTTGCCGGCCGGCCGGAGCCCGCGCACCGATACCGGTCTCCGCTCACCCGCAGGCGAGCCGGTATCGTCGTCTTACACAATGCCTTTATCTTATTTCACTCTAACATATTATATGCAATATTTATCTGCAGACAGATAACTAGTTTAAAAAAAACTCGTCCAATCTGACCTTCAATATGTTTGCCTAAGTTTATGATAACTTCTTAAAATAAATATAAATGCCTACTTCTTTATAACATTAAAAATTGTTATCTCAACGACAAAACTTGATTTTTAATCTTAATTTTGAAAATGAAACTAGTAATGATGCGTATTTATTAGAATTTGTAACGTAAAAGTATTATTTGCTCAATGACACAACTGAACGAGGAAAGCAGAGTCCGACGCGCGCGCTACATCGCCCGCGCTTGCGTAGATTGTGACGTTACACGCGATATTAACATGACGTGTATTCTCGCTGCCACTATGATATCTATTATTCTTCTTAATACAAACATTTTTATCTATAATATGCCCTTAATTGGGTACCTCAAACTAACTAATGTATGTACTTCGTACGTCTCTATATTTAGTAGGTTTTTAAATTATAGTTCAATATTCTTTAATTTAAATTGGTGACACTATACAACCCACATTGTTTACAATATCTGTTAGGCTAGATGTGCTTCACCATTATTATTGTGTTTCCTAGGTATGTGTTTGCGTCATGGCTAGATAATTCGTCGCTCATCAAAACAAGTTCAAAGATAGCAAACAAAAACATTGCGCGTTCAATGAAAGGAAAATATGTTATACCAAGTGTTAAAAGTTGCTGCTATTATTGACAATGTATGAACAATTATTTCAGTGGCGTCATAGTAGGACATACCCACGCTGCATGCGGTAAACCCACCTGTAATTCTACTGGAAAGTACAAACAGCGGATGGAAGTCGACTTTATCTCGGTGTGACGCGGTATTACCCTATACAATGCGTAGCATTAAGCGTCATGTGTTATTTACTCTGATGAATCCGGCAAATCCGCTTGCACGCTACACAGAATCAGCTCAATCAGAAACGCGTTGGTGCTGACTCATAGCCGGCCGGCCGGCGCGGCGCGGCGTTCAAAAACAACCTCGCATTTTTACTGGCACTCCAATCAACACTAACACAGAAATTACGTAAGCCACAAAAAAAAACTCATAATACAGCGCAGTAGTATTAAACAACTCAACAATATCCGTTAATCAAGCTACTTATAGTACCTGCGATTTTAATAAATGGATACACACAAATGTTCAAGGTACAGAATCCTTGGACTTAAAAGCTTTCTATTTATATATCTCTTATAATAGTACTCAGAATAAATAACTGTTGAATAAATCAACTGCTTTAGTAGTATGTCAGGCCATAATATATAAAAATAAAGAGTGCTCAGTTCTGCCGAGAAATAAGGTCACCGGCAGGCCCGGAACCGACTAACGGCATTCGTTACAAAATCGCGTCAAGAATTATTTTCACGTGCGCGAGTCGACGAAGTGAGGACCGTTAGCTGCGATGGCTAACACAGCCTAACCTCACTGGCACCGCTCTTCGACTCATAAGCTGGAAAGTAGAACATCGAGACTGCGACAATATCCGTGACGATATTGGCATTTGTTTCCATTTCCACGGTGTTAAATTAAACATTGAATGAAATTCTTTTTAGAAGGGAATTATTCTCAGTGATTGGCTATTCGTTAAAGTTCTTATTATTATTGAGTGTTACGCAATAGACTAGTAATTTCTCGTAGAGCAGTAATCCGCACCTTTCGTTTAAGATCGTAAACAGAATGGCTCAATTCGTCGCGGCTACGACAGAGAATGCCACATGCTGCACCGAGTGTGAAAGTGCCACTCACACCTGTATTGTCCAATTTACAGTAACAATTACAGATTCACTTACACCACGATACAATATTTGTTACACCTGTGCAATATTGTTTAAACAACATTGCGTAAAATAAAGGCAAGATAGTCATGATTATTGCATAATTAAAAAACGATGTGTATCGAAGTTTAAGTGAACTAAAAAAATTCATAGTGAGAATATATGAAATAATTTACTATTTTTGTTTACTTGATAAAAACAATAGTGACACAGATATAATAATGCCATAGCTATTACAATTATTAATATTAAGCAACTTAGTAGGTACAGCGGCTGACGGATAATACACTCGTAAGCACATAACTTACCAACGTGCTGATTTAGTATTGCAATCTTAAATTACAGGCGAAAGCAGTTACGACTCATAAGAAAATTACAAATGTGTTTTCCAGATTTTCCAGTCCAGTTAGTATTTTTTTCAATGGAATGTATATGAAGACACTTACGCTCATGGCCTGGCGCTTAGCGTTGCGTGGAGCGATCGCGTGATACGCACAAATCAAATTTCACTTATTTGTACTCTTCTGTTACTGAGCTTATGTTATTGTCAGATAAGTAAATTTTGTAATTGTAGTATTTTATGTAAAACGTGTTATTACTTCACCGTTAATCCAAGTTACTTCCTATTAAAATCATCAAATAAATTCTAGATTGTATAATATGCCTTGCCGTTACCTATGAAAAGCTATGATATTATTTATATGGTTCAATAACGAAAGAGACATTAATATGTGATATCTATAAATAGATTACGATCAGTATCATGTCATTGTGTATTAAGTTCCATTATTATGAAAATTCGCGGAGGAAAGTACAATGATCACTCTCCCAAAACATATATGAATGCAATAGTACCGTTTCTGCATCAAACCCCGAGAGTTACCATTGTATACGATTAATTGAACTATGCAATATGCATTACAAAAGAGTTTTGTTTTCCAGTCGTTCATGATTGCCATTCGAATTAATAACACTTCAAATTAGTTTTGTAATTATTACCAGTGGTAACCTTATTACGTTAAACTATGCTAGAATCAATATTACAAATTTCTCCTCCAATTATTTCTAGGTGTACGTGTTTTTTTTTTTGTGAACGTGTCGACAAGCGTCGACCATTGCTAAGAGACTCATGGGAAGAGAAAACGCATGTAACTACTTTAGATCGCGCATGTACTCGATGCTAAATACATACATACCTAACAACTATACGATTTAGTTGTATAAACTATCACAGAATACTAATACCGTAATACCGTAGTACCATCGTTTTGAGTTGTTTCCTCTGAGATTTCTTGTCATATTTCATAGCTAAATATTAACATTGTCTAATTGTTTGTATTGCTTTACTAAACAAAATATGTTTAGTAAATACTTATAGTCTTCAATACGACCAAAATGTTAATATAAAACTAAAGTATTATACTTATCTATTTTTTTCTATTCTAAGGCCGTAGATACAAGTTTATATATTTGCGATGACAAGAATAACGGATCTTTAACCAACACTAAGTTCCAGAATTACAAACTAAAATCAATTGTATTCTTAGTAACAAATAGATACGATAACACACAATGATACACATTTTTGTGACAAGTGTAAATCGTCGCCTAGTGATACGAATTCTAAATCAAGGTTGATAAGATAAATGAGACAGGACCGCATAAGGCTCATGCGAAGTCTCAATAAATATGATTATCGACACAATTTGCCATGAAATACTTAATAATTCGTTGAAACAAGCCTATTAACATCGACTGCAGGCTAAATATTAAACTGGTCTAATTAAAAGTTATAAAGTAGTCTAAGTATTCGCGGACTAGCCAAGTATCGCATGCAGGCAATCAAGGCTGCATTATTAGACTCACAATGAAATGCAATTATCTTGGTTGTGGTGTGTATTAGAGTAACATACCCACTCTTACATTTGAACACTCATTAGCTGACCGTCAGTCAAAATATTATCAAGTGAAAGAATTGAATAAGTAAAATATGACAGCTACTAATTAAATATATATTTAAAATTTAAATTTGTTCTCGTTGCAAAAATTCAGGTTTGTTATAATTGTACCTATTAACGGTATTAGAATTGCAAAACAAAAAGAAACAATAGAATTTGCAGTATACTTGGAATATTATATTTATTTTTAATAGGTGTTAATACCACAGATTTAAAATCATTACTATTATTTTATAATTCTATTGTGACAACGCCGGAGGTAGTAAAATTAATAACAAATTGATATGCTAAATTCTAGTTGTATAAAATAATTTCTCCATTTTGATAACTTGGATAGTCTTGAATTATATTTAGACAGTTGAAAATAATATTTTCAACTGTCATGAGTTTTATTTTATGTTTTATTCAGCAGAAGAGGTTCCCCGAATTATATCAGTGAAGTTTAAATAAACACAAGGATATATAGGTAGACAATGCTGTAACATAACTACAAGTGTTCCGTTTTGCTAAGTTCGCCGCGTACCTACCACTAAAAATAGTTCAGTTAATGTATTCGACCTAAATTCAACTGCGAAGCGCGAGATGATTGACCATTTAATGATGTCAAAAAACCGTTGTAAGCAGCGTAGTTCTGTCGCTGTTCACCAATTTTAATTTATCAACCTCACATAAAGCATCTACATATATAAATCCTTGTAGAGTTGCTGACTGTTTGTTACTTTTTAATATGTAGTTAAACTAACCCAACTTCACTGAAAAAAATTGAATAATATGTACCATATTTCATATTGAAGCCTGAACACTCCGTATGCATGTAACTTGCATCCCATCCCATCCCAACTTTAGGTTACAACGTTAGGTACTTGAAGTAAACTGATATTAGTAAAATCTTATATTATATTTGCTTCAAAATAGTAGTGTATACTTTTACTATAATTTTTGGTAAAATTAATTTTGAAATCGATACAAATAAGAGAACTGGTAATGGTTATTGTGACTTAGTTTGATGCTTAAATTATTTATAACATACGTATGCGTACTTATATTATATTATATATAATATGTAATTCTTTCATTTTTATAATACATTTATAAATTAGAATCTAGTTAAGAATTTGATATATTTTATTGGTGAATGCAGTTTAGTCCTCCTACAAGCCATCAGCGAAGGCAAGGTCGAACCTTTGTAGGTGACCTCATTGGTCTCGCCTTGGAATAGTTAATACCTACTTTTATCTAAACACCCGGCAAGAACAATATGTGCATCGGATTCTTTGTACATTTCATAGCTGTTATTACATATTATCTATTCTTCTGCTTTACTTACATATTTCATCCGCTATTATTATAATTTACTGTTTTGAGGAGACATTAAAAAGTAAGTGTGTCCTTAACTAACTTATACTGACAAAATGTAATGAAACCGTCTGTCTTCAAGGGAACCGTCCCACGGTGAGGTAGGCAGAAAGGACCGAGTTCTGTAAAGTATGTAATACACACAACGACCTTTATTCACTTTCTTTAACTGTTTAATAATATTTATTTTTTAGAAACCAAATACATGTTCATTAGTAATTATTTCAGAGACGCAATCTTCAGTTGAATTAGGTCACAGACACTAAATTATTCATTTTCATTTGAGTTAACAGTAACACATGGCGACCGTTACCACGTGGGCGATTATCGCAAATTACAACAGCGATTACGAAAACTGAACATCCTTCCATTGAAATAAAAGATGAAAACATTGATGCTACGAAATAATGCTAGTTACGTATAACTAAGTTCGCAAAAGTGAAGGTCATTCATTATTCAGTTTTGTCATCGTTAACTTAAGTAATACATGGCGAGATGACGGAGATAATAAATATATTTTTTTTTAAATATAACATTTAAATAAAGTCATTTAGTCGAAAATTACTCGTAAAATTCAGTATACGTAATACAACAGCCCTGTGTCATTGTGTGTCAAATCTATAATAATTAATAACTTAATATAGCATAGGATGCATAAAGTGTTGAGATTTTTATATAAGTGAAGAGCGAGTTGTTTAATTGCAAGCGTAGCGGGGCGCGGGCTGTTCGGCCCCGTGACCCACTGACCTAGAATCGCTGATATTGAACCAGCAACGACGCATTGCCCGCATTCGAAACTCTACCTCTACTTACATTTTCCTTGTGTTTTCTTTATGACACCTAAACTATAAACCTTTTATTTTCGTTCCAGACGAAATTTCATTGAACCGAATCCAATTGATAACAGTTATGCGTAATGTAACGGTTGGAGTATAAGAAAAATCAAATTATTCTTTTAAATTCAAGTATAAATGTAATATGTACATAAAGCCTCTCTTTAGTTTTAAAGGATTCTGAATGAAAGGTTAATGGCATAGTATTTCCATAATTTTAAAGGTTTCTTGAACAAAAAAAGTAGCTGCCTCTGTTATAGTTTATGTCATGAAATTAGTATTTCAAGCGAGTGGTGGCCTGTACCGTCCGCAGGTCAGCTCAGTAACGGTGCCGGTGTCACGCGTATGTCGCACGTTGTGTCTGTGTGAGACGAACAGGTTCCCGTATCCGTTATCAACTGGTATCACGGGGCGCGGCGGGTCGGACTGTTTTTGGGTCAGGCTGGGTCACGACGCGTGCGTACTTCGCGCGCGCCCCCTCAAACATATTAACTGCTATTTCGATATCTAAGAATAGAGAGGCAACTATGCTCGCAAGCACCTCAAGGTGAAACGCTCACTTTTCTAAGCGTCGCACGTAAACGATGCGATAATGGCATCACGGTTGATGGTGTGTCGAAACTGCTAGCTCTCGTCCTTGTGCAGATTTCACGTTCAATTACGTAAGACGAACGCCGGCTCGCGGTTTTATTTACGTGCAAGTGTACTGTTTGTTACGCGCCGCCCACATGCCGCCCGCGCCGAGCATAGGGAGGGCGGGAGATTGGCATTTTACCCGTGACGTCACCGCTCCGTAGCACCTACGCGAGCGACCGTGGGCTTCTCTCGCCAACACTATGACGTCGTTTTCAGAATAATAACGCTTACTAATTCGTGACGTCACCTCCATAAAATTGAAACCTCCAAACGCCCACTATTATCAACGATAGGAAAAATATTCGTATATTCTTTACGTGCGTACTTTGTAGCCGGCGTTACGCTATACTAATTTACTGACAACGATTTTATTGACGGTGACCTACATACATGCCTGACTGCATAACTTATGTTTCAACATGAAAGTCATTGCCAAAACAAAAGGCAGCAACTTAACAACGGTTAACTAATTTCTTCACACATTAGGTATAGGTACTTACATCTGGGCGTGAAGTATTCATACTTAGAATAAACATCCATCTAATCTATACTGGTTTCAAATACTTTGCATGCTACACGCCCATACACAAATAAACAGAATATTAATTATATCGGTAATATGAACTTAACTGAGATAGGTGTGTCATATAATTGTGACATAAATAGAACAACCAGCGATCGTACAAATATCCAGAAATAGAGCACGGTGAGGTTAGCTGGGCTGAATGCAGGCCAGGCCGCGCTCCGGCTAGATAGATATTAGGACTGCGTCCCCCGTACCTACCTCGCGTCGGACCGCCGCCGCACCACACCGCGTCGTTGTCGGCTGGCCTCCGAGCGCCAACTAGGCCGCCTACATATTCCTGTTCAATCGATGACGCTGCTATGCGGACCTACCGAATTTATTTCACAGCGAATTTCTAGTAAATGCAATATTATTTTATACTGTAATTAAACATTAATGACTCACTACAATGGTTATGAGTCAAAGGGACTCACATTTGCAGACAGTCTGCAAATGTGAGTCCCTTTTTCCTTAATTAACATTAATTGTAGCTTTACACTTAAATTGGTCAAATCAAAACCAATATGATTAAGAAAATATGCTATTGTAATGGTGTTTTATCGACTCAAATTAAACGCTTCAAATGAAATTGTTAACTTCAAGGAAAATGGATGTAATAAAAACGCTGCCTGCATTTTGACGTTTGAAATGTGGGTCACGGAGTTTTGGGGCAAGGTTGACTTGCAGCACGGCGCGGCGCGGCGGCGGCGCTTGGCCGGCCGGCGTTGCGTGCCCTGCTTCCAACTTATATCCGCTTGTAAACTGTTGTTCGAATTTGCTAATTCCACAAGGCCGCTGTGCCAATTGATTGCCCAGTAAAACTGTACATAATTATATCCAATTCAAACACAGAGTACTAAATTATTAAAATTGAACGTGGTTAGCATATTGAAATATAATTATTACGTCATAGATCATCTTTAGCTCTTCTAACTGCGAAGCGAACATTAAGTATGGATTCTGGCAAGTCTCGCGTCATGCACTATCGTATATTTAATTTTAATTGCATACGATATAAAATAAACGCTTGCTGTATAAGAAGTAAAGGGTATTAAAAATTAAACTTGAGCTTGAGCTTTGATCTATTTATCTCTCTATCGGTCTGCTAAACATATAAGACGTTCATTCTTATATACTAAAATTTTATTTTATAATGTAAAATAGAATTTTAATATAAAGATAGAATGTATCACGAGGACGAGCATAGGCAATCTTTTGTTTCAAAAACAAAGCAGATGAAGTCGTGAGTAACGCCTAGTATCAAATATCTTAATGGTGACTAAAGGTGGGGTTCGCCAACCCTGATCTATATAGTTAGTAGTTATATTTGTCGCAAACACGTGCAGAATCTGGCAGCCCACGCGCCCAGGCTGTTCAATGTTCAGTTTTACCAGCTATTTCTCAAATGTTCATTGTACACCACTATTGTACCTACTATACTAGTTATATTCAAGATTGTATTACTTTAGCTTTTACTTTGTTTTTCACTTTTACTTTTAATTTTCTGTTACTGGAAGTAAAAATTATTATTTTGTGTAGCTTTAGACGGTATATTTTTTTATATACAGAAGATAAACAAAATATGGATAACGTATCATGCAAAACTAAATACGTCAATGTATCTATTGTATATATAATTGGTTTACATTTTATTACTGGCCTAATTGTATTCTTAAAGACGGTTCGTAGTTTGATAGCTACTGGCCTATTTTAATAATGAAGCTACATGTATATCAGTCTCTATTAAAATGATCAATTTTTATATACGAACCCCATACATATTTCTATATACATATACTTATATAAAATATAGTAATATTGTTTTATTAATGTACAATATTAAAATAGAGATAAGCATTTTTTGGATCAGTTCCTTTAGCTCCGTGACGATGATTCAGTTTGAAATCATAATAAATATTATTGAGCAACTAATAGTATCTAATGATAACGTCCAAAGGTCATTCACAATATATCGGCAACGCCACCAACGTTCAGAGCGGTCCATTGTTTTACCAAACGGGACATAATTAAAGGTGCGTTGTCCCTTTCATACGTAGGTATCTTGTATAATACATACACCATACAATCACATAGCAACAACGTGTCTGCCACATTGAAACGAGACACTTTTTTTATTGCTTCATTCCACCCCAATATAGACAGAGGTCATGTGACTCTTTTAAAGAGCCCAAACGTCACGCAGTGACATGCTAATTGGTTTTCACTGTTATATTAAGCTAGCCTCTAAATATGTAAAGTACAAAGTAGTATGATTACAATGAGGAATGCGATAAATTGTTCAAATATCTAATTTTGTATGGTTTGTCTATAGGCATCTTCGAGCATGCTAATATGTGGTAGGCTGACACATGTCGACCCAAAAAACCCAACTAGAGACCTAACAATAAATGACAATTTGGATCGAAAGAAAATACAAATCCGCACAACCGATCAAGTGCAAAATCGTGTCGTGCGTAGATATTTTAAATAACGAATGTACGGGTAAAGAATACAAGAATGTTGCATGACTCTAGTGTAGAAAATGTTTTATCGCCAACAATGAATTAGCGCGTAATTCAATTATTTGTCGAGTACGTTTTTCGTAGTAAAAAGGAACTCGTCATGCCGGCCGGCGGTGGCTGGTGCGATGCGCGACGCACGCTCGTATCGCGGAGCCGGCAACCGGCCTCCTCAGCCATTGACTCGATGTTGACGCAGTCAATGCCACCTTGCTTGATCAGAGTACATTAACTTTCGCTTCTTTGAAATCAATAGAGCATTAATCACTATATAAGTATGCAATCTACATTTTTAATCATTTCATTACTGTTGCTTTAATTCAGCGATTGCAATTCGGACTGTCATGAGAGTCATCAAGGCCTGGTTTAATGCGACACCAAAAACTGTATTTATTTACATTTCTGACTAACCATTTACTAATGAAAATACTGATAATATAATAAACCAAAAATTACCTAAAGGATAGCCTCTCCCATTAACATGTAGAATTCAAATAATACCAAGCGAAAGGCAAGTTGTGTTCACCTTGAGGTCAACAGTTGAAAATGACTCTGATTACCCCATCGGGGATAAGTCGTGAAGGTATTTCTCGTTTATAATGTAATCCAGGTATAAGTTGAAGTTTTCTTTCCGTTGTTTCAAATGCAGTGTATATTTCAACACGTCTGTTACGAGCATAGATAATCAGTTTCGCGCAGCAACAACATCGATGCGCAGTAGAGCGGGCCGAGCTTTCGTAACCACCTACCTGCGATTTAGTAGGCGACGAAAATGGCCAGTTATACAGGATTAGTGGTCGTCATTATTTTAGGGTGTATCAATATGCAGTCTTCTTGTAACTGAAAAAGTAAAAACGTGTAAGAATTAAAATGCCCTAAAAATTCTCTGTTATCCAGATTCAATATTAAGATATAGTTCAATGAGAATTATAATGTGATTTCGGCTTACCAGTATTACTCTACTTACGAATATTGTATTATTTTGTAATGCTGTGTAGTACCTTATTTATTGCAACAATGTGTCAACTAACTACAGCAAGGCATACATAAAATTAAAGGGAGTGAAATCTGTATATTACTTCTATACTTGCTACGAATGTTAATTATATATTAGGTTTTGAATATTTTGAATTATAAAAATCAGCAACAGTAAAGTTGGAAGATTTCTGGCGACTTCATATTGCCAATAAATAATTATTTGATGATGATGATGGTGATGAATAAGATGATTATCTTAAATAAATTCTAAAAATACTCGCATGGTAGAAGAAGAAGAAGAACATATCAATAATACATCTAATTCATAATAATTATGCGGCGTTACCATGTCAAAGTCACTGGGTGACTTTCACTGGCATTTTAAAAGCGTCTTTCGCCATCGAGTAGTTATTGTGCAAGAGTTATTAAACTTTTTATATAACGCACTCGTGCAAACTGACATTTGATATGTATCGGGAGTAGAACCTCAGCTAATCAATATTACAACTTTGTAAAATTTACGAATCCATGTGATACAATAAATGTCGGAATATGTTGTTCCACATTTTCGGCTTACATATTTTATATATAATAATAACAACGGAACAATAGTTCTAATTTTCTTTATTTTCACAAAATAATTTACATAACAACAATTGTAACCACTGCACTGCTTTTGTTATAATTACTCAAAAATTTGTACCAATTCGTTTTATGGTTATATCACGTGTGTTTTTTTTCAATAGACATCGAGGCAAGTATTCAAAGTGTTTTAAAATAGTTAAATACTATTTCATGTATATATAAAAAGTAGAAAACAAATAAAAAACTAATGATAAATAAAGTTACAGAAATGTTTTACAAAATGTTCTGTTCATATTTTTCTATTGATGTTTCCAACTATATTTTTACCATCAAAGTATTTCATCTGCAAGTTTTTAAATCCAGGATAGCATTTTCACATAATAATCATGGAATATTGAAATTTCTCATTTAGGTCATGATTCGCCCGTTCTTAAAGATTAATTAAAATAACTTTCATTGTTCCGGTGCTGTGTACGGTACGTACTTACGTCTCGCCATGTTGCCGTCTCACGGTACGACCACACTCGCACGAAATCGCTTAAAAGTGAAAGTATGATGCTATTAAGCACTCTACGTAGCGCTACTCGGTTCTTGTTGGTTTGTCTACAAACGCCTACTTGTATTTTACACAACTGCGAAACTTTGAATAAATATAAGACATAATTATAATTTGGTATTAGAAAACCGGTTAATTTTGTTAAGTTTGTCCACTTTAATCCACAAGAAACTGACATCCATCCATCATCACGACATTATTACAGGTAGGGTATAACGGGGCGGAAAACACCGAGTACATTCTAAGAAATAGGAATAAATAATTGATTATATACTAGCGGAAAAGCAAATAAACTGATAGAAAGTGGTACAGGTTGTAGTAACAGGACCCCATTTACTTAAAGCATTCTTTTATGAAGCAACAATGACTGAACCTTAGTATCAATGCTTGAAAAATTCTATACAAATATCTATACTAAAAATGATTTTTTATAAAGTAAAGTGTGTTCGCACACAAAATTAGGGTTAATGATTTTTAGAATAGGTCATCGGATACGATTGCCTATCGAGGTTAAATGAGTTATCCATTAACTAATAGCAGTTTCTAATTGCAACTTGAGGTATTTGTTCCTACAAGTTATTTTGTAGAAACTTAGAACAAAATAGTAGGGTTAAAAGTTATTGTTCAAGAATATACTCTAATATAGAACAGCGCAGCACGAGGCCCATTGTGCGGCGCGAAAAAATGTTTGGTGTCATAACAACAAGGTTATACACGTCAAAATGACGTACGTAACATTTACAATACCAGTAGCGGTTGTGGCGCGCACGTTCAAGCCGTGTCAATCAAGCGAGTGCGCGTGCGCAGGAAGAAGCCCGAATCGGAATCAATGTCAACCAGTCGACTGTTCATGACACATACCGATATCAGAATGACCCCGATTTATTAATTCAGCTAAGCAACTACCGTATAATAATATTATAAAACATTTATAAAGTACTTTCACCGAGGTAGACTTTGTACAAATGTCTAAATGAGACTGAGGGACCTACCCGCAGACTCACTTATTTAAGCCACTAAATAGCTTGTTGGTCACATGGCAAAAAGGGCAGTAAAATTACAGAGACATGTCATTTCAGTCCTCCGGAATAGCAACGCATGAGTGGATTCACGGGCGTTACATGATAACGTGATGGCCATGGTAATGCTTATGTATGTATATATAGGAAATGGTTGTTATTGCAATGCAATACAATCCATGCAATTCCAATTATATAAAGAAAATAAATATTTTCTATTTCATCTAATTGAATTATTTATTTAATAATGCAATTAGATGAATTCGTTCATAATAAAATTCTATTAATACATAAGTTTCTACGGTATGTTAAAATTAGTACTACGTAGATACAAGTGTGAAAAATACATAATATTTACAACAAACAATGAACACTGCGGAAAAGCAATGTCAATATCATTGAGAGAGGGAGAGCTAGATGATGAAGGCAATTATGCAAGCAATGCGACAGACATTAGCACTATACATAATATTATGAACTTGTTTATCTTTGTGTACTTCATATTAGTTATTTAAACTAGTAAATGATTACTATGACTATTACGCAGGTAAATATTAATCAATCATTGTATTTGTGTGTATTTAAAAACATTTTTTGAAATAATTCTTGACCTAGAGACAACTCGGTCATCATTTCGTTGGCCTAAGGTATTTTATTACAAAAAATACCTTTGGCCAACTTCCAGCATTATATTGTTACCGAATAATTTTCACATCAGAAAAATTAACTTTACTTATCAAAATGAAGAACATGGAACAATTTGATCTCATTTTAGAGAAATTTAAAATTTGGATTTACAGTAAGTAGATATCAGTTGTATCAAACCTAAATTAATCTCACGAATTTAGGTTATTTTAAAGAAATGACTATACTCTACGATACTCAAAATTTATGTGACCAATCTAGGTCATATTTTAAAAAACAAAAAAACTACACCAAAAGTAATTTAATCTTATTGGTGTTCCAATTAATCAGAATATCATTATAGTATTATACATTATAAATGGCGACGCACAGGAGCTGATATCATTGTGCCTGGTGTTACTTCATCTCGCTCTAGTTGCATCAAGCCGGTCATGACGTCATGTCCACCCAACCACGGACTGTACGAAGGTCGCCGTATTGATCTCGTGTTCACACCCACTTATTGCATGCAAGCAACATTGTATTACGTATACTATTTATTACAGTAATTTGTCGAATAATGTTAAACATGAAATATCAATAAAATCAGTGTCGACGTCTTGAATAGAAGTTTCATATAATTATTAAAATAAATTAATGACTGGCAATATTCTATATACATATATTAAATTGTATTTTTTTTTTGTTAATAGGCACGTCTGGAACTGAAGAAAAGACTAGATGAAATAAGACTGTTGGAGTCGCGGAAATCAGCAAGGCTGGCTGATGTGGACACAGATTTTGCCAGGCTTGCAGATATGGCAGGTGACCGCCGCCGTGCCTCAGCTACTATCGAAGTGCCAGCTCATCATATGCAGGGGTGAGTTACATTGAAAATACGTCCAAAAACGAGATGATAAAAGTCTGTTTTTCCCAAAACTATCTTAAAGAAACGTTACGTTACGTAGAGCCGAACGGAAGGCAGTACGTATTACAGAACAAGTTAATTTAAAAGTTGTACTCAAGTTTATATGATTTTCTATAAGTACTTATTATATCTACAATATTTATATTAATTCAATTGCAATTCCATAATCGAAAATCAAATGAATGTCACAGCAGTAGATTCGGTTTTGACATTTGAATTATCAGTAAGTAAATAAATATATTATTCTAGATGACAATTGATAAATATGACATTCATTAAAATGCTGCTATTTCAAGTCCAAGTCGACTTTATCGTAGAGCAGATATATGCACATATTTCACATATAGTCTTCTAAACAAACCAATTACTAGTTTGTCGATCATGCTCGTGAAATCTGGATAAGTGGATATTGAGAATCATAGGGTGTTTAATTATCAAATATCGATGGCATTTCGCCTTGAGATACTGGCTGACCTCGACGTGAGTGAGCGATGAGGAAGGCCACCTTATTTCTAATCCATGTGCATACTTGTTTGTAACAGGATTTTGCAATTTCGTCGTAATAATATAAGTTCACCGTGTCTCTGTGTGTTTTCTCCAATTTTGTCTTCAGGATATAATAATAGGCAATTACAGGAAAGAAAAAAGTGTTAGGAATTCATTATTTAAAGTATAACTATTTTCATCATCGCCAGGTATAAAGACAAGGTCAGGTTCAGTCATCACTCTCCCTTATTAGACACAGTCTAATAAGGGAGTTAAAACATAATATTGATTCATTCATTATAAGTTTCGAATATAAAAATATACAGCAAACACTAATTAATATGGTGAAAGGAATTTGTCTTGTATAAGTACTGTATGTAATGATTTCTATTCAAGAGCTTATATTAGGCAAGTTAGATCAGGCGGCCGCGGCGATGTATTGTAATAGGTTACCTTGTAGATAGGTAATCGCTCACGAGCGTGCATCGGCGAAGTGGGGCCGGGCGTGAGCGCGGGCATTCGTTGCGAAATGCGCGGCACCGGGCACGTTATAAACTGGATGGAAGTGTTAGTGCAGAGTACAGGCGTGTCCTTGTCACACTTGCCTACATTCTACGGCCGGATCCCACCGCCCGCGCTCCGGGCCCCACCTCGCCTCATACCAGGACAAACAATGCAACATTGTGAGAGAGATCTAAAAAACTAGTAGATTACATAAATACCATTGCCGTTACAATCCAATACAGTTGAGGCAATTTGACAAACACAATACAACTTCTTGCGTTTTGTAAAAATGATGTCAAAGCTTTAGAATCCCCGTGGTTATTAAAGGCGCGTTTATATTATATTACAAAAGGGAAAATATTTTTTCTTAAAAATACAATGTGGCGGTCAATAAGCCAACATAATGTATTGCAATGGAACCGGAACAAATAGCATCAAGCGGCTGGTGCGACGTGACATTCGCCGGCACCGCAGTTTCACTTTTCATCATGATCGCAGTGAGAGGCGAGACCTCAGAACGCCGTCAAAATTTCACAATAAGCGCCGAAACCGACTCACGAGGGATAAATCTGCTCTCAATTATTGTAAATGACTTGCTTACAATTATACATTCCGTTACTTTGAAATACTGTACTATCTAATGTAGTATATGATATATACACTTGATTCACAATCTGTTCACACATTACCAACTGTACTAACATTAGGTGTACTAGTATGGAATATCATTAAATTCTGTAGTATTTATTTATTCTGTACAAGTAATAAGTGTACGAATAATGAATACTGCATAGCTATGTTCTGTAGGTTCACTTTACACATAGATGACAAGAGTTCCCTATGAATGCAGCTCTAAAACAGCCCTTGCCCCTGGTAAAATTTTGGCAATGTTCCTTCTGCTGAAACTAAAATTAACAGTCACAGAAAGGCATTTCTTACTATTAAATTATAACAGCACAGAAGCATTGAAATCTTTCTACGGAAAAAGGGAACTAGTATCAATATTGTTTTAAGAATTGTTTTCAACAAGGTACGTACTTATATCTGAATACTATAAATATTGGCCTCCCAAACGGTATTTTATTAAAATACCGTTTGAGAGGCCCACATTTTACACTAACCAAATAATTATAATTAATAAAAATAAATTGTAGTACTGTCGTACACTGGATATTTGTTTTAGATATCGTGATTGAAACAAATTTCGCAACACGAATGCGGCCTGACAAAGTGAAAGTTTGCCAACGTTCGTTTTCTTTTGATTTGACGGGCGCTACATAGACGTAACATTTTCCTTTTTGTGTATTTTTAATGTCAGTTTAATCGTAAACGCCAAAAGACGAACGACCAATTCTCACCGTAAAGGGGCACCTCTTAGGTATGCACGAAGAATCAAATGCGTGGGGAGGATGGAGATAAACTTACGCTTATGAAACAAGTCATTGAATTCAAAGATGGCTTCGCATTCGATTGGCACTGGGCTGGCGCGGGCGCCACGTGACACGGTGACCTAGTTTCAAAATGGAACGCCACGCACACTAGAGAAATACAAACCGACGCCATGTCCGCATATGACGATGTCCGCGACCGCGCCATTTGCGGTAATGAAATAAGCAATAAAGCGCACTTGCTATAAATTTGCTATGGATAATACGATTTTACTAAAATAGCAAATGATTGTAATACAATTTTATAATTGTGTCTATATATACAAGCATCATTTTTAGTTAGTATGTTATATTCAAGTTCTTTCTTACCACAAATTCCCATTATGTGTTGTTTTATAGTATAGGTATAGGTATACACTTGATTGAAAAAAAAGTATACATTAATTGATAGCAAAAATTAACATGAACCTTGAACCATGAACTTGAAACATTTTAATGAAATAGAATTCATAATGAATTCAACTGTAAAAGTCCCAATGTAGTCCCAATGACACTAATATCTCGTAGAAATCGGCGTGCCTTTGCGACCTGGTAGGCAGCATCCTATCGGACAGTAGGGCGGCAACACGACCCGCATTCTGAATTTGTGATGTCGCAATGGTAACACGCAAAACCTCGATATGTCGCCGCGCTGACGAGACGTGTTGCTTTGTCAGTGTCAGCTAGTGCCAACTCAATGTTAGGTGTAATATCTGTTCAACTCACAAAATTAAATTAATATGAAATGCTTAATAGAAACCACCTTATATTACTTAAATATAAAATGTATAAGATGAAGATATGAAATTTTGGTTCTTAATAGCTTCTCTTCAGGTATGACTATGTAGGTCCATTCAATTTTTAAAAGAACGATGATTATCTTACTGCATAACACATGTAAAACTTATTAAAATTTCTTTTCTTAGACAGTTACTATTCGTAATTATATAACTAGTAAATTATTATCTATAAACGATTATTTTTATATTTTGTTATATTCCAGTATCAAGAACCTACTCTATAATATTAGTCCCTACAGTGAATTATACCTGTAAATTGCTGCTTTTCAATTATGATCTAGTTTCCCCAGGATACATTAAAAACTACATTGGTTTACATTCCGCGTTCGTTTGCGCAACATGCAAAGAGAAGGCGTGTAGAGCTTGTGGTGGGGCTGCCTGCACTTTCTCGTGACTATGTCTTTGCTTTCGTTGGTGTTGTGGAGGACCGTTATCTCATTTGGCAGGTGTAGGTATGCCGCCATCGTATAGAGAAAGTGTTACAACAGTAATTGTATTCTGTATTATGCAAACATTTAATAATTTTGTACCCAAACTTGATAATAAATTATAAATTCATTTTAAACAAGTTTCTTAAGCCTGATATGTCTTCAGAATATAGTTTAAAACATTTTTTTCTCAAACAGGATATCTCAGTTTCAGTATATGGTTTTGTTGATTACTCATCAAAAGTTATTTATCGCGGCATTGACTTTCATCCGCCTTTTATACAAGCAGGTTATTCCACTTTTCAAAATAATGAACATTATTCTCCGAAATGCACAGAATAATGGCATTCGTGATTTTCGCTAATGACTGTTTGATTGTAGTTTAGCCAAGTGTCACGTCATCACAAACAAATTATGTTCGTTGTAAGCTTGTCGGTCACCTTATATGTATGCTCATGGGTTAATACCACAAAGTGATTGCAAGATGATATAGTAGATGAATTTAAGAACCTACATTGTTTCACAACGTTATTCAAGTTCAATGTTGCGCACTATTTTGTTACGAATGTGTTAAGTGTGTGGACATGCCTGTGATTGTCAGTATTGATTGTTATGTTCTTACGTCAACCATGTAAACACCAAATTGGTAACAATTCTAATTCCTATACTGCAGATGAATACATAACGAAACGACAACACAGTGCAGTTCGTTTATTACTTATTTTTACGTTTTTTTTACGTTAATTCACTTTATTAACGGAGTACACAGGCACTCGATAACCATATACATAGAAAAAATATCTTAAAATTGAATTCTTAACTTCATAATATTCTAAACTTTTACACTTTAAACTTTTAACATTTTATTACTCCAAAGTTGAAATCAAGTTCTTTGATGACCTCATCACCGTTAACGGGTACCTGCAGCGCAGGCGGACCCAATACGTTAATATTGTAAATCTAAACGAACCTCTTTTTAACAACCTGAAATAATGGTCCCCGACCTACACAATGCTTGCAAAAAAATCTTACGACAAATATACCTATAGATGTAGTCATTACACAAACAAAAACTTAATCAGGACATAATTTTTATGCGACAAACACGAGAGTAAAGACTAATAATTTTGTTGTTATATATAGAACTATTAAAATTTACTATACATCGTGTATCCTTTTCCCCACAAAATAATACAGTTAAAATGACCGTTTTGGCTGTTGAAAGAAATAACGAATCTCAACCTATATATAGGATTTGATATCAATTAAAACCTAAGTTTAAAATTATCTAAGTTGCTCCTAATTTTAGCTATAAGCTCCTTAGAATAAATAAGGTTTCTCCAGTTCCAAACAGGTTATAATCTCTTGTGTTAAATACAAAAACAATATAAGCGACAAACATACCTAATGAATTTCCTAATAAAATAATGTCATATTAAGAAATTTATTAGGCGTATTTAATTAAAAACGTTTAATAAATAACACAAGAGAAAGTGTTTCTAAATTTTGTTTCAACTAATTTGGAGGGTTACCTTCGGAACCAATTATTATAAAATAGTTAATTGTATTGAAAATCATTTAAATACACTGTAGAGTCAACGCTACACAGTTATGTGATAGGTTTTATACCGATTCTATTCCGCACCAATCACTTGGGCATTCTACTTTGTATTGCGCGGTTACCGCTTAATCGTCAACATGCGTCGAGGTCGTTTTCAATGTTACTCCTTCTGTAGTTTGTTCGTCAGCATGGTGACTGTGTGAGTGTGCACAGCTGTCGCACGCCGGCCGGCTCTTGAATATCATTTCAGAATCCAACAACGTTAGAACTGTCTCACCAATATTAGAATATTGGCATTGGTATCGTTCATTAGTTGACGTAAGTCGCATAGTATGAGAATATCAAATTCTTCTTTTTGAATGTGTATATCAACACGAGTAACTAACGAAGTTTGTGTCGCATTACGTCATCGCGATGTAGGAAATTACGTCAGACCGCTATTTATGTGACGCTGTAGTGTAGCGGCACCGGCAAGCATCCATCCCCATTATCGCAGCCGAACAAGCAATGTCACCTCGCGGCCGCGGTCGTCGCTCGCGCCGATAACGACCTCATCACTGTCACTGGCTCAGCCCTCGTCCTAGACGTAGCCTTCGCATACAAATTTACCTATATATATAATGTTATAGTATTGATTGAATGAATGAAATTTGTATGTATTACGTAGTGAATTTATTTTGGTGACTATTGTATCACTGTGACAAAGTTTGTTAACTTGGTATTCTTGTTTTATGGAATTGTTCATGTACCTACGGCGACGGTTTTCCTTCTGGTTTCCATTCATCCATCGACATGTCAATCATTCCAGTTACATAAAAAACCCTAGAAATTTGAGTGAGATCAACTGGAGATCTTTTTAACTCAGGAAACTCCAGTTATGATGCAAGTAATCTACTATTCTTATTCAATGGCTATATTAATTTGTATATCTTACTGAAAGGTTGGAACGACACGGGGTGAATATACTGTGTATGAAGAGTATGTCCGCACGCCAACCTTGTATAAGTCGTTACAATATTTGTATAGGTATAATTATTTCATTATTTTTATACTGTAATATGAGTAAAACAGGTGTACCAAATTGAATAGATCTCAATGAAAATAGATTATATAATACTAAAGCAAGTCGAAATCGATCAAGATCCAATTCAATAAGATCATACAAATCACTCTTGCCATAAACATAATATGTAGAAAATAATAAAGTTACATGATCTAAAAAGGCTGATAAAAAACAAGGTGTCGGCAACCTTTGCGCCCGGTCGGCGATCCTGCGCGAAGTCAATGCTCGACATCAGGGCGACGCGCCACCCTGCGGCAAGGACATCGAGCCCAGGGTACCGGCGCCGCCAGCCTCCCGGCTCCTGGCCTTTCACGTCACCCAAATTGAAATCTACCTAAATTAGGTGGTAATTGTCTCAAAGATCTTCAAGTCAAGTATTCTAATTTATTAAACAATCCTCTGATAAACAACCACGATATTTGTTTTATCCTTCTTCGTCGTCATATTACTAAAACTCGTTAACGTCATCGGCTAATCTGTAATAATAAATTACGTACATGCGTACAGTTGAAATGACGTTCATATTGTGACTTTTCATTCATTCGCATTATTTAATTTTGAATGTAAGTACGTCATTGTAAGCTGCTATTCAAACCGCTTAAAATACTGTTATATAATTCTCGGGTTCAAAGTACTTACCAATGTTATATTTCTATTTAATTGTATTTTTCTTAAGCGAAATTCCTCCCGAGGATCATTCTCACAAAATAATCTTATTTCAATGGATGGTTGTGTCGGGTCGGAGTTGAATGTCTTACTTTCACAAGTTGTTAGGGGTAATCAGCCTGTTTGGGATCATTGCCTTGTCTGCACAAAATAGTCGAACTTCGTCGATCTCTTGCGTATGGCTATTCTGCTCTCACGTAACACTTATGTACCTCTCTCTGTAAATTCAGAGCCTCCTATAAATTTCATCAAACAAACTTAACAGAAACAAAGGTCCATGAACTAGTATACAGTAGATTTCTAACCTAATACCTGATCAAATTCTCAGACATAGTATGCACATACCTTTAACATATATTAATATTTACTCATACATACGTCTGAGCCAGGTTATTGATTTTTCGTGGAAAGCTAAAACCTTCGCTGAGATATCGATTTTTTGTAAAGAGGGACATACGTAAATAATGACAACCATGACTGTAAACTGTGCCATAAATTACGATTGAGTGCATTGCCCTTACATGTAGAGATCGCTATTAAGTATTTATTTAATGTTTTATCGAAAAACATATTTATCTCTGTAGGTAGGTAGACTGTAAAATGTTGTCTGCATGGATACCTCAGTTTCATCTATTTCAGCATCCTATCAGCTTGCTTTGTAAACAGTGTTTAGTTTACAAAGAATTTCTACAATAAGACCTGTTGACTGATTGTACATTTATATGGCAGGTCACGCAAACGAGGCCCCAGCAGTTCATGCGACTTGGGCTATGGTGAGCGCGACGACCAGATGAACGAATGCAACGCAGCCCTGGTGCTCATGTCGCTCAGCTGTTCACCCAACTCGCCGCGTCCCAGTAAGTCACACACGACCACCATGACACCGCTACAACGTCACGAAAATGATATGAAACATTCACCATGGCGCAGACCGCCACGTCACACCCACCTGATCCAACAGAGCAACACTGCCGGTTGAATTACTTTCAACTGTAAGCTATCTATTACATAACACACATCTTATAGTACTTAACACGGGTGGCACAATTTATATACTTTCTCCTATGTAAAAGTAACAATTGGATCGACCAGTCGCAGTAATGTTTATACAATATTCTGTATGGCCAGTTAGAGACAAAGAAGAGTAACGGAACTGAAAAATTAAAAAAAAATGTAACGCTTATTTCCGATTTCAATTTTCCTTTTAAGTCATGGTTATTAACTCTAATGGTAAATATTCTAAACCAAACACTATAATAACTCTACATAAGCTGTATAGTAATTTAATAAATTTATAGGTTTGTACTGGCAATTCTTTCTGTCTTCATTTTTTTCGTATTTAAACAATTATCACCTCTTATTTATGTGTGCCTGGATAAATAATTAATAGAAAATCACTTATGTTTAGAGTATAAAATATATGAATCGTGGCTAACGTCTAGACAGCTGTCTAGACTTCGTCTAGACAGGTATTTGGTGTAATGCTGGTTGTCTGATGAGTTCCAACCAAATGGTTTCATCATGTTGGACTGCGCTACATACAGTTGAACTAAATTATTAATAGCTAATTGGCTATAGAGCTTCATACTTGAGAAATTTTTGCATTTCATTCAAAAATAGTCAGAATTCAAATAATAAATTAGTGTAAACGATATCAATGTATCCTTCTTATAGTTATTATAAAGTCTACAATAAAACTAGTTTTATTAGGTATTCACATTTATTTGTTAAGTTTTAGCCGTTAATAATAAGGAAATTATATACAAGCTGCATTATGCAATCTTCGCACCGCATGCCGGCACACTACTCATAAAACTTTACGATTCATCTTCAGAGCTGTTCAAATGCATGTACGCGTGTGTGCCACTAGCAGATAGCTGTTCTTGTCAGTGAAAGTGGCTAGCCATAATTCCGTTTCGTAATTTATCGTATTTTAGTATACATTTATACAGTTAGGCCAGCCTAATATAGTTATTAATAATAGCGTTAACCATAAAGTAATTTTAACTTAATTATTTAACATTTTTTACATTACGCTGCCATTGGACACAATACGTACTTAGATAGGTTAGATGAAATGACTTCGACTTCCATTCCAGGTGCTGCAGGTTGAAATGCCTGTCATACAATTACTCCGATCTTTCGATCCAAAATAATCTCTGCTGAGGCGTTATTGCTATTAGAAGAAAAGCGATAGGAATGCATCTGTCGCATTGACGCCGTAAATACCAGTAACGAAACGTGGGTATTCCGTGTGATAAAACTTTAAAATGACGGTTGTTCTCTTAATTGTCTTCTACAGCGTTGTTAGATTTTCTTACTTAAATACTCGTGATAATGTTCCATATTGTATGAAATATTTTTGTTTAGGCGCATGGGGCGGTCGCTCTTCAGTATCACCAGGTGCCAGCAGCAGCTCGGGATCGTCGTGGCGCTCTGGCACGCCATCCCCGCCGCCAGCTTCGTCTTCCTTCAGCGACGAAGGCATCGCTTTAGACTATGACCTGCATC
This sequence comes from Achroia grisella, assembly GCF_030625045.1. Classification (NCBI taxonomy): domain Eukaryota; kingdom Metazoa; phylum Arthropoda; class Insecta; order Lepidoptera; family Pyralidae; genus Achroia; species Achroia grisella. The sequence continues at coordinate 3,158,365 of NW_026712841.1, forward strand.
CTCGCAAGAAAAGGGTAAGTTTTACAACATGGTCCCAGCCGTATAGTTTTAAAATCGTTCCTCAAGCACTAACGGTCTAGTCCATGCCACGCGCCTTCAAAATTACATATTTGTCGTGTGGAACGTGCTCAGTCACCGGTGCGAGCTTCAATTAGACCGTGACATACATGCTTTGATTCTGTGGTCGCTTTCATGTACGAAGCCAGGAGGTAAACGGGCGCTTACTGCTAGATGTTATTGCGTTGTGTTGCGTATCGAAGAGGACAGAGAACAAGCTCAAGAGTTGAGTTGACGGAAGTCCGCCTTCGGTCCGTTACACATTCGCTTCACAATTACATCCCGTTACTACATCGCATATTTTTACATTCCCATTCATTTATTTGTACTTATAAACGATTTAGAATAAGAATAACAAACAATAGTTATTATTATTACCCAAACAACCAATACATTTACCATTATAGTATACCACCTACCTGGTTAAATTTATAAAATTATGGTATTTATATTTTATTGAACGAAAAAATTTGATAAAAACATTATCTGATAAAATGCTTTGTGATCCTTATGATACACTATGGATATCAATGTGTGACGTTGTGTTTGTTCATATCCTGTATGCATCATACTACATGTCGTTTCCTTTGTCACTGTGTTGCCTAAAGAAACCTCGTTGTTCATGTTAGTGCGAATCTACTTTCACCTACCAATACCACCTGTTGCCCGTCATTAAATACCATAATGACTATAAATCACGGCTGCAGGGAACTATGTATTTCTATTCCTAGTTTCGTAACTTAAAGACATGGTTGTAGTATTGCGAACCTTAGTAACTCGTTTTAAAGCATCAATTCTATTTTTGTAAAAAATATTTAATTTTATTACTAAAAAAAATTTAATCAATTTATTTTTAAAAGGTTATTTATTCGATGTAGTGATATATGTATTAGTATGCATGCATGTATGTTTATATCAATAATGTAGACAAAGAAGCAGTGACACATAATGCTGTTTTCATTTTAATTATCTTTCAACAATGCATGTGCAGATACTTGTGTACATAAGTACAGATATTATTTGTGAAACGTGTAGTATTATAGATACGTAATTATGATCATTATCCTGTGTTTGTAAAATTAAAAATATTATACGAACAACTTTATTAAGATCTCGGCTATACTAATATAAAGTAGACGAAAAACAAAACATACATTAGTACAAAACAGTACAAACGAAAACATTATTACAAAATTCGAAAGTATAAAAGTACTTCTTATACAACTATATTAACTATAAATTGTTCATAAGACAAAAAATCACAGCTACAAGATAAAAATATTGTTTTGCATTTTAATACTAATGTCGTATAACCTTTAACTGCATTTTAATAAAGCAATCTGTGATTTTTAAGTACCTACCTACCTGACTGAAATAGTTAAAAACGACTTGTAAGCGGGTGACCTTCTACACCGCGAAGTCGATTCTGGCATCTCTGTTATACATTTGTCGTTCTTATCGCACTTTTGTGATAAAGTACAAAGTTTAGTTTTATCCGTGTTTGTCTATTTCTCATGAATACTCATGATCACATAATATAAAAAATTACACTTTTATATCAAGTACGCGCATTAGTTTTTCCTGTTATGGAACTTAATATTTTTGAGTTTAGATGCATATACTTTGTATATAGGTTGCATGTATTTATGTGTGATTTACGATCCACGTGCGCGGTTGAGTGCGTCGTGCAATGTCAAGGCGTAGCACTGTGGTCGCTAGTTATGCAACTTTGTAACGTAAAATTGTCATAAACACATTTTATGACTATGTGAACTACTAGTGGCTTATTGTATGTTCTAATAGATCTACGTATTTAATAAATAATTTACTGACCTGATTGCTATACCATTGTCATAAAATATTTTTGTTCGAGAACAACCTTCACCCGCGACCTCGTTCATACGGGATTCAATACTAAATACTACCATGTATGTGTAAGAAGTTTACTGCTTGTAAACCGGTATCACAATTATGGTACTGATACAAATTTAACAAAGTTTATAAATTTTTGGTTTTACCGGAATTAAATGCAGTCCCTTTTGTGTAATATCATAACAGATATACAAAAGCGGTCACACAAAAATATTAGTGTTAACCATTTAATACACTTTTAAATTATTTTATGTAGAACACCGTGCCATTTATAATGTTACTAATATCATAGATACAAGAGATGTATGTATATAAAGATTGACAATCATTTCAATTAGAACAATGTAAGCAATTTGTTGTAAAGTTCTAATATGTAAGTACCTACAACGATTCATGTTTACAGAAAATTATATTTATAGTGAATTGACTACGCAGTGGAAAAGTCCGCACGTGTTGACTGAGTTGTTGGGTGGTTCGTCTAACCGCCTACGCCGCACGGCGCGGACCGCGCGCTACGCGCAGAAACAATTGATGCCTTGATGTTAATTTAACAGTACTATCTATAAACCTCCACAATCATTATTTTATTGCCCTTGTAATGAGATAATTGTTATGACCATTCCCACTGTACTATATAGTCAAAGAAAATATAAGTTATTGAACTTACAAATATACATATGCACATATAAAATTGACTATTTATTTCTAACAATAACATATTTCAAATATAATGGATTTATTGTTTCTTTCAGGGTCATTGCAGTATTAAATATGAGATCAAACACATTTATTTATAATCTTAAAGTTACAAAATATATTTTGTAGTACTAAAATAATGTTTTAACAATTTTATATTGCAACCTAGATTTAATTTTTAAACAGTAACTTTACAATATTTACTGTGAATATTTAAATTACGTAATTAAATATAGTTGATAAACATGATAATTAACGAAGGTCTCCAATATGCTTATGTATCTGTTATAGGAATATTACGTACTTACTTATATCACTTTTTCGTCATGACATTTGTGCTCTTAGTATTAATTTCAATGTCACACAATTACGTTTTACAAGCTTCGAACTAGGCGTTTATTTTGATTTTCTTTTAGAAACTTACGTTCCGTGGATGCGGAAATTGCATATAATGCGTAGTCGAGGACACAGATGTCGCAATTCGCAACTGTATGGCGTACTTATTTACAATGTATACAATGATCGTGTGTTACATTGGCGTGCATGCAATACGTTTCAGGCCCACGCTTCCATGTAACCTTGTACAATTGTTGGCGGCCAAGCGATCCTCGTGGGCGAACTAGCTTAGTGCGCTCGTGTCACTATTACAATAGGTACTTTGGTTACGCAATATGTATTTACACTCTGCTGTAAAATCATTGAAAATTTCATTGTTACGTTTCTGTTTTTTTATACAAATTTCTTTACTAACAATACAGTTATTCACTTTAGGAGATATTACTAAAGAATTCGTTCAGTAGTATATTAACGATATATGAGCATTGTTCCTACAAACCTCCAAATAAAGTCATAACAGTAATTAGAAAACTTAAAACATACTAATATACTTTTAACCCAAATTGGATATTAAAAAATAGATTAGAAATCTTTAGATTCACAGTTACATATTTGCCAAATAATTAATATTACTATTGCCGGTATAATTTCAAAGAAAAGCAAAACGCAAAAAGTTGTCCATGGTGAAATTACTGGAGATCGAAATCCTTCAGAAATGGCAACGCATACGAATGATTACGGCCACAAAACGAAAGAAAACTGTAGCATTTCTTTTAGCAAAAACTAAAATAGAAACTTAGTATACGGTATTCTGTTTATAACAGTAGTTATTTTAATTGGATTACCTCTAAACCTATTCCTGGGAATTGCATTGCATACAGGTCATGTCCTACGCAAACGTTGGCTAACACTAGCCGTCTATTATTGATGCAACACGACACAACACAATGGCATGCCCCAGACGCGGTGTCGCCGTACTAAATTATCACATAAAGTTGCCAACTGTTCTATTATCGGTTATTATTGAATGCTACTTACTGCAAAAATATTACGATAATTTCTTCTGACGTAAACATAAAGGTTTCATTTCTTGGCTAGATAACGAGTCCTAATCTGATATGTACTATAATCGCAACAGTGTAGAGGAAACTGAGTTATTTGTCATTTGTTACGTCATTAATCATTGAATTACATTCTCGTGCATTAATTAAACGCTCAGTTAATAGCAATACGCGATGTCAGTGTCAGTCATGGCTTATATATTTGTTGCTTTATCAACTTTGTGGTATGACTAAACTATTGCTAATAATGCGAACTGGGTACTCCGGTCGATAGGATCGGGAACTCGTCCAATGGTCCCCTGAGGTCAGCGACCTAGCCACATGTGATCCGTACGGAACCTGTTCCTGCACACCATGTATACGTCAACCACTTGTTCACCGGTGCCATGAATGTGACCGGAAAAAAGCAAAATTAATTCCAATCTCTAACAGTGTAGGTGTGTTAATTATATTTTAAATTATAAAAATCACGAACTAATTAGTTTAATAATAAACAAAGCACTCGTATATCGTTGTCCTACTATAATCTATATTAAAACTATCTGTAAGGTACATTGTTGAAAAGATAATTCAGATCCTGTTATCGGGTTTCTAGATATTCACCGACACGCAAACAAAGCATGTGCGTAATCTATAAAACTATGAACGAACTCGGTTTATTAATTTAATTAACTTCTACTACTAAATTCATATCTACTAAAATGCAACGGATGGAGTAACAGCATATTATTTATGTCCATATACATACATAATACATGTTCGTTAGCAACAAGTAGGTACACACTAACTAGAATGCAAAATCTCTTGTTACTGAGTGTAGGAGCGTGACGTCAGCGCACAAACCTTGAGCAAGGACACAGCTATTAGAGCGAAGCAAGGTCTTGCCAGCTTTCTGCATGCAATTCAATCATTATTATGTTTAAACCCCGCGTTGTATATCCACCTATTTTAGAGCAGTGTTAATATTCAATATTGGAGTAGCGTACGTGTTGCATGTTTGTATAATTAATTAAGACAATAGTAGGTAGAGTACGTTGGGTCTAATAATTCCCATGGGTATCTTTGTTCTACGGAAAAGTGCGCAGTAGTAATGCCGGCCTGTTTGTCGTGATGTGAGCCGGCTACTTATCCCGCTGCAGCGGTGTGAGTTGCTTGCTTCATTATTCTTTTCCGAAAATAACTTGCTGAGGAACTTCGCAAGTTGCAACTGTCATTAGTGACCATAGACCATTCTCTCATAGCTAAACAGTGCAGGTAACAAATATTTTAGTCTTACTTTGCTGACCTTCCGCTGCGTTATTGTTTACCATTTTATCTTCTTTAATTATGTATGTATAGTTCATCGTATCATAGTTCAAGTAATATAATAGTTATGAATAATTATTGAATTAATTATTACAATAAATATAAACATCTGGCATAACTGGGTTAAATGTGGTTTTTCTATTACAAACTTCTGTCCATAAAAAGGGATAGAACACAAAATTATTAAATTCACTTCCGTTGATGACCTTATTTAGGTAATTTAGCTACCTTAAAATTGTACAAATATTCAGGTATAATAAATGCAACAATGTGTACGCAACTGAGTTCCTATTATTACTCTATCAACTAATTACACACTTGCATTAGACTTGTTTAAATACACGGCAACAGAAATAATGTTTAACTTGCAGTAAGTTAAGTAATAAATAAACAACTGATAGGTAAACATGTAGGTATATGAAATTTCTAGGAAACGTATCTATGTGGTCAGAGTAGCTGTTACAGTAGGACATCAATATACATTAGAAACTACCGTAAAGTCATAAACATAATGCCACATGGTAAAGCAATGTAGGATAGATAAACGTATTTTATTACCACTGACTGTGCCAGTTCTTACATTTTTTCTAATGATTCTTACAGAGAAAGACGCTTGTGAAATATGATTCTAGATTTATCCAAGAATTGTAATTATACATTATAAATTATAACAATTTTCACCATATATTTTAATCCTTAAAAGGTATGATGCTTGTTTATAATCAAGTCTAATTTGTATAATGAAATATCCATGGATTATAAACATACACATTACCTATACTACTAGTCTTGTTGTCACACTACATTTCATAGTTGCATCAAAAACACTTACGTAATAAATAATTTAGGGTCAGATAGTCCAGACAGATAAGATATTATATCATATAAGAACCCATAGAGAGAATACATACAATAACACCTAAGACAATCAGATTGTAATATGTTAAATATAAATCTACCAAATTAGGCCGGCGCGGCGGCGTGCGGTGAACGGATCGAAAGTTATGCGAGAGCTACGGAACTCTTTATTTTTTATTGAAGGAACCAGATGTATAGAATAAACAACTTATCTACACTTCATATCTGCAGATACAATAGTTAATGATAAAAGTAAAACAAAAAAATATTCTTCGCAAGATTTTCAACTGGCATTAAAAATACATAATTTTAACGACTGCAAGAAGCCAAATATAAATATTATGTGGTCATAAAATCGAAATATCATTCCATTGACTATCAATATATAAAATGTCGAAAACTATTTCACTTACGAAATTCCAAAGGACACAGAAACTAAACACTGGGTAATCGCTGGACTCTTACATGGTAAATACATTGTAATTCTTCTAGTATCCACCTCTCTTGCATTGCATGAGGATTATAGTGTTACGCTTTTGAATCCTGCAATATGCCATATCTCAAGCTTTACAGATGAAAATAGCTTACACTAAGTATCAAACTAACCAAAATAGTAACCACGGCAGCGATTTCGTAGAAGGTTGGAAAAATATCTGGTATATATCCAATTAACATGGGCTCTTGGAAATATACCAGCCAAAATAGGGAAAAATAGATAAAACTCGCGATGAACAGCTAGTAATATAGAATATGTCTAACAACTTAACGTCCACGACTTATATCATTTGTTGAATAGATTCCGAGTGACTTATACTAGTATCGAGTAGGGTTGCCATTAAATGAATGTTTAAAACAATCGATGATAAGGAAACCGACATTGGTTGAGTATGACTTACCGTATTGACGTTGAATCGGCACGAGTTACGTATTTATCGGTGAGCGCACGTGTAACCTCGGACCGGCTGTAAATCGCCATAACGATACAAGTAAAGCAGAAAGCTACCTTTATTTGATAATACATAATAAACAACTCGACGTCATTCCGTGAATTAAAAATATTTATTTAAATGCGAATAAGGCAACGTGCACCAATTCCTCATTTGGCATTTTAAGAGTATCTATCTAGTTGAGGCAAACATTCTTCATCGTGTGTCGCGTATTCTATGATTGTCATTTGGTGTCCGGTATTATTATATTTGTCTCCTTAGAGATTAATTTTGATAACAGAAGCTATTAAACACGTTATTTTAATTTTTAAACAGTGGCATAAGTACTAATTTTATTTTTAACTTAAAAAATGACAGATTGAATTTTTTTACCTTTCTTTTGCTTTTTTAATGGGACAACGTAATATTTTTTTTTTAATTCACGATTTATAAGCAGTCGTGTGGGCATCTCTTTATTTGGTTATGGGATATCTAAAGAGATAAGTCAAGAGTATATTTTTAAATAATACCCTAATTTAATTATTTTCAATACTTTAAAATTATAACTATTACATAAAAATCATGATATATAATCAGTAGTGTAGCAGACTTTTAAAATTGTATTATATCCATGTACAATTACAATAATTAAACAAACAAACAAAATTATTTACCTAATTCGGAACGAAATCCTTTTGTGAAAATGATTATCATTGATTTTTGCAGCAAAAATACTAAAACTCATACAGTGAAAGTACTCATACAGAGTTAGTTAGGCACTGATACAATTAAATCACATGCCCATAATATATAATGATGTGTATATACCGTATTAAATTACGTACTTCACTGAGTATACTTATTGTGTGAGTGCTCTTTTTTTGTTCCGTGACCTATCTGTGTGTGTACTTTCAATAACTTATTCATTGCATACAGATTTGATTGTCTTTCTGAAATCTTGTATTTTTACGTTACATGCATTTCGAATAAGAAAAGAACACTGCTTTCACTTCTACACATATTAATTACTAGCTTTAGCCCGCGGCTTCGCTCGCGTTAATTTATCCCCTTAGAGGTGGAATTTATCAAAATCCATTCTTAGAGGTTGATTACGTCATAGTAGATTTATGCATGCAAAGTCTCAGTCCGATCGGTTTAGAATTGACGAAGTTTCATGCAAACTTTCATCCTCTATTTTATCCCCTTGGGGGTAGAATTAATCAAAATCCTTTCTTAACGGATGCCTACGTCATAACATCTACCTGCATGCCAAATTTCAGCCCGATCCGTCCAGTGGTTTGGGCTGTGCGTTGATAGATCACTATGTCAGTCACTTTTGAGTTATATATGTATAGATTAAAAGCCTAAAAATCTTAAATTCCACGTTAGCGGTAATATACTATACAATTTGTATCTGGTAATATTTCCGTACACCAACCTATTGCTAGTAACGTGATTACACGTGACTTTACAACCTCTAAATACAACGTACTCAGAGACACGATAGCGAAGGCCACTTTATCGCTTGCCGTTGATAAAATACGCCAATTGTTATCTACAGAGGCGGCGAGGTGACTTCCGCGTACTCACGGCCGCTGTACTCTAACTGATGTATAATTACTTACTTAATTGCAGACGTCACATGTGGTAGCAACAGGAAAAATTGTATAATGCCATCTCTCGTCTTTATTTTTTACAGGAAGAACATTTTACAGACGACTTGGTACATGGTCAGAGACATTGCCTGAACACTAAGTCGAATCATAATATCTATTAGTCAAATATACTTCTAACTCTATTCTATATATTTAAATTATGGTACTGACACTAGTATACTTACATATTGTGTCAATTTATTTGAAAAAGAACACGGAGTGAAACAAATCTCTGTAAGAATATATGTAATCCAGCAGTTTTAACGAATATAAAAATACATAATAAAGTAGTAAGTTAATAACTAAACATATCTGAATAACAAAAATTTTACGACCTCCTGCTTAGCACTCAGTTTTACTTCCGATTTCATTAGTATTGTATGATTGTTTGCGTTGGTTTTATTTAATGTTGTTATGTGTATTATGTATGAATTTACAAAACAGATTATATTTCTAACAGTTATCTACTTAGCTTGGAACTAGTTGCCTCTGTAAGAAATGTCCAGGATATAAGGGGTAGGATATTAATAATTATATTATTAATATCCTACCAGTTACCTATACATAAAATGTATGGAAATATAACAAGCTATCTGTGATAATATTCTAGATGTATTAAAACTGATAGAGTTCCGTTATTTCATATGATTAAACGTACTATTACGTGTTTTATCTGAAAAATATGCAATATACATAAGTGATAATGTCTGACATCGATAGGCAACAGATTTTGTTAACGTATGGAACTATTACCTCACGAGATCGGGGAGGGTGGCGCGTGCACAACGTGACCGCTACACAAATAGTTTGTTTAGCCTTTAACAGACCTTGGCAACTAATTAAGTACGTGTTTACTATAGACTTATAATAAATGGAAATTTACTCTGTATAAAACTTCGTCATTTTTATTGCCCATATTTTTTAAATGTTTCTGACCCGTTTTAATTTAATAAATATTTTGTGTAAATTGTACGAGCATGTAACAAACCTTAATCCTTAACTGCCCTTTTTTGAACAATAAATTTATTGTCTAATTTGTTTTTTACGGTATTAATTAAAATAGTTCTAGAAATTAAGTCTTATTATGTAGACTCATCACTGTCAAGACCGCTAGCATTGGACTATTATTTACTGGTACTGGTATATTATTTTATGATTTGATTTGTATAAAAAAATTGTTAACTGTATTTTCCACAAACACTGAGGTCATCAGAACACATTTTTTGTGATACCTCATAAATGTTCACGGAAATCGAACATGTTGCGAAAGTTTCGATACTCGCATTTGATAACATATGAACCAACGATTTAAAAAGCAAACGAAACTGAAAGTAATTCAAATTACCTATCGATTTTCCAATCATTTAATGCATAATATCAACTACATCAGAATATTAGGTAATACTCTTGACGTCAAAGATTACACAATCAGTAGTATACAAAATATATGACAGTATAAGAACCTGCTTGAACACGTTAATCAATTCAATTCTTTTAAATCAGTGGCAATTTGTACCGAGGTCACACAATTTCGAAGTGTTCTATAAAAATATCCAAATAAATAACTATTTTCTTTATTTCTGATATATATGTATTCCATACCTATTTAGCAATATAAATATAAACAACAGAATAAATACTATGCCGTCCATGACACACATACGTTGCCGTCGCTAAGGACATAGGATTATGTTACATGTGTACGTGATATTGCACTGGCTTTCACTTAAAATTTCTAACCAACAGAAAATGCTGCTTCATAATTGGCATAGTTGATAAGACACCTCATAGTGTTGTTTTCTACCGTACACAGCCGATTATTTTTTACTATTTCTTCTATATTCGCAGTTCACACAAGACTCATATTATTATATTGACTTCCTGGAGTTATAGTACACCGTTAATATCTTGATAATTAATTTGGCACGAGCGTCCATTTGAACTGAATTATTCGCATAAAAACATTGTATTCCGCGGCGAATAGGTACTGTCAACAATCAGTGTACACAACAGATAAATAGGTACTAGTTTTGACGCAAATATTCAAGGTTTATGTTGTAAGCAGTTATTGCTACGACCGAATATAAAGTCGCGGCCTTCACGATCTATATATATAATGCGGAAGACAGCGGCACTTAGCGCGCAGATCACTGCCGCTCGCTAACACTAACAGTTATATTATTTTATACGGCTAGTTGATATTGTACTAGCTATATAGATAAGTAGATGCCGGCCGGCAATTCTGGTCTGGCAACTGGTCGCCAAGTCAACCTATCACTGGCACGCGGTAGCGACATTCGCGAGTAGGGTTGCCATATATAACACTTATTGATATGGTAGAACAAGTCAAACCGCAGTTATAAACAATTTATTATTATACATATATTACACCCATGAGCTGGCAAAGGCCTATTTTAACTAGCTAATCTTATTATAATTTAAATATTAAAAACCGAATAATGAATGGTAGACTACTTTCGTGCTATGGATCATCCCATTTATACTTCTTCATTTTTTAACAAGTTACAAAAATTTTTATTTGTGTAAGAGTAACCCTAATTGTCCCACGTATCACACGCATGATCATTTACTTTATGAGTGATTACGTGTTGTGCTATGACCTCTATTTCTATATTATTCATTAAAAATTCTAATCTCTGTACCAAAAACAGTTTTTTGCGCATTTTGAAATATTTTAAGACAGACTGTCTTAAAATATTTCCTTTTTAACTCATATTATACTTTTTTTTATTATTACTAATAGCTGTTTCCTATTGATCGTGTTCTTGGCATTCCTAATACTTATTTCGAATCATTTACAAATTGCCGTTAATAAGGATATTTACTTGCCCCTAACATATAGATGTTACTTATAATAATCAATAATTACTTTGATATCTAATGTTAAACACGTATAGTAAAATGAACGCTACACATTAATTAGCGTTTATATATAGGCAGTTAGTTAATATTAAATTAATGTAACATTATTTTATTATTTTAAAATATCTGACATGCATAATACTGTAACATTATGCAGTCTGTGCGAATACTTTACAGAAATATTAAAAATAGTGGATTATTGTAAGTCGAATTAAATTGTAAGTTAACGGTCATATAGGCTCAAATAAAGAAAAAACAATAGTTCATCGTTTCGTAACAATAGACGAATAATCACCGGTACAATTAAATACAATAGTAGCGTAACTGGCGGTAAAATATATTCTAATAAGTACGCCATATTCATAGCAGTGGGCATCCGGCATTCTGGGGCATGAGCCGCAACCGGCGTAGTCGACCCCACCACACGACCACATCACGCACCATACGTCACGCCGCTTTGTCAACCAATTACTGTTCAATTTAGAACGCATTACATAATCACTTTTATAATATCCGATAACAGTCATGCTCATTGACATTATTTCCTACCGGCGCGGCGTTGTATACAATACATTGTAACAGTGAACTCGTTTATGAAAAGACGAAAGTAAAAACTAAAGATAATGATATATATTGTCCACAAAAAAACATACCGTCATGACGTGATGGGGTAGTCAGAGGCATTATCAATTATCGAAGTTATGGTGAATGCAATATTTGACGTGACTCCCACAGCATTTCAGATTAATTTTTAATTCTATTATGAGACACCGGAGAGTCAGTCCCAAATATAAATCGACACAAAAAGTTTTAAATTTGGTATTTGTGACATTTCAACTCGTACCCTTATAGGTGTACTCGTAAGTCAGGGTAGTCAACCGCTAGGTGAGGACGCTCTAGTTCTCAGTATGACGTCTATTACCGCATTTATTCATGATAAAACGTTTATAGCAGTAAAGTATACACTAACAGATCTGACAATGAAATGAGCACAAATGGGACGCGTGTGGTGCACAGTCTGCGATTACAGTATCAAACTAGGTCGCTACTCGCTAATGTAGAGCAAACACACACTTGCATTCAACTGTTCCAAATTCGACGTTCATATTATAATAAATCTAACGTAACCTTCGTAACGACGTATACGAGGAACTTGAACGTATAATAAAAGTATTCTCAATATAAATATGTAAGTCAAGACTTACATCAATAAGAATATTTATTTTTAGAATTACTTCTTACGAAATATACGGTTGTTATGACTTCATCCAATGTCAATGTTTTCGATATCATAATTTTACGGGAGAAAATAATTAGTAGTAGATACTTCAATATAGTTTTCTTCTTAATTGGTACGTAATATTTAGATTCCGTATCTATATTATATAAAGTAATCAAGCTGAGATAATTATAATGTATTATTAATTATTGAACATATATATGTGAAATAATACTAATAATAAATAATATCGTAAGGATACTCGTATATGCTAAAATATAGATACATACTAGTTTAATTTTTAAGTATTATCATTTAAGCCGTTTTTTGCTTTAACTTGACACTTGATGCAGGCTCATTTGTGATCAAATTCTATCGGGTGCTCTGTATTAAAATTACGCATTCTCTACTTACAAGCATTTTAAAATAACTAAATGAACTGCGGGTGAATGCCTCTATTGTACGAAAGTCGTCCTTTACTTATTAATTGTGTGATTATAAAAACTGTTTCCCGTTTACTATATGGGGATACTTAATGAACAAACAATGACACGAAAATGACAAAAAACTGATATGAAATTATGTGAAGAGAGTTTTAATATCTCGACTTCTTTCACATTGACATAACTATTAGAGTCCTCATTATAAAGACTTCTATCATCTAAACAAAATTTCAAGCAGATGGCTAGAAACTGAGACAAACAAACTACTGTAGGTATAGGCAGTGTGCAAGCTTTATTTGGAACTCTTGATGTAATACATTTGTACTAACCAATACCAAATAAAAGCAGGTGTGTTTTACATGTCGATACTGTAACTGTTAACTGTAACCTTATAATTTCTGGCAACACTAATCCAGAAGAAAAATTTTGTATCGTCCACTAATAAACCATGCATTGAATGAGCAATTGGAACATTAGAACGATACCTACCAGCTCACAAGTACGAGTAGATACCTAGACATCGTGTTGTGCAACAGCGAAATAGGTCACACCTATCCACAAGCGACCTACTTGTAACGATTACATTAGGGATCAACTATTCAGTTCCTTTCTGTTAGTATAATGTGATAAAGTACTTACCTGTAACAGTTATTTTGTGTATATTACCTAATAGCGATCAGGTTTAGTATGTTTATTAGTAGTTAATAACAAGAAAAACTTGGTGTGATTTTAATTTCATTATTAATTTATCACTATAGACAATCATGAAGGTCCTAGTGATAGACATGGGCTTTTAGGTAAGTAGAGGTTTAGCCTAAGGTAAATTGCCGTTGTCACGCTGGCCAGGATATTTGCTTTAAGTTACTTTCTATCAGAATTTACTTATATTTTACTTTCGTACCCCGCTTTCTATGACATCTTGGTTATGAAAATGTACAATAACACATTTTGTATTAATAATATAAAATGTATGTATAAAATAAATGCTATTTTTAAATAGGTGCAGGGTTCCGCAGATAACAAACGGCTAGAGGCACATACTTACAAAATTCTCACTTTTCTTTATTATTTTCGTTTTAACTTATTACATCCCATTGACCTTTGATGTGTAAATAGTGAATAGGTACATTGTTAAAACAATAAATTGTCTAGAGTGTCTTTGACTAGTATGCATAAATTTTATTCCTAAATTTTTAGTACCGCATGCCGGTTACAACAGTTTTGGCATACTTTGTGAAATTGTAATTAAACTTTTTATTTTATTTCTTTAAAATAATTTGTATTCTAAATTTAAAAAGTTACCATAAGACTTGCTTGCGCGGCTAGCAGGGGTTCGGGACTGCGCGAACTTCAGAGTTGTTGTCGCTCCATCTCGCTCTGGGGGTCATCGCCCCACAATATACGACTCCTTCGTTCTAATAACCCTGCGCATATCGGCAGTAGGTATATAAATTATCTTTTTTGTGTCTTGTCAATACGGTCATCGTTAAACCCGTGCCAATTTTTCGGTTATTAATATCGATATGCCTTAATTTCGCAAGTGGGCGCCATAAAGTTCACGCACCTTATCCTGGCGACCTTGGTACGGTCAAAAACCTCTTCTAGAGACATTGACCAGTATCCGCCAGCCGGGTACACCAGCTGCGGTTACGACCATTTTGGATGTGTAACCACATTGGGTAATTACTTCTGCTACCTTGGACAATGAATACGAACAAAGAAAGGGCGGCTAAAATTACTGATTGCGTGTCACATGACATACTACAATGTGTGGCAGTTTTTAATTAATTAGCCGTTAATCTAATTTCAAATTCACAAAATGGTAGATCGATGTTTAGCAATCAATCTCTGTAATGGTGCAATCCTATTCTAAAATAGACACGTAATGGTGTACATCTATATATAATAATGTTAAAGAATTTATTTAAAGTACACGTATTACGAAGATAATTTCAGCTACTTTCTTGATATAAAATGTGCGCCTCGCAACTGCGTCGGTGGATAGAATGATGGTAGCAATGCGTTTTTTTAACCGGCATCGGCAGGGCAATGACACCGAGGCCGGGGCACTGCCCGTTCTTGACAATTCAAATGTTTACAAATTTATGTCTCAGGATCACTATGCTTAATTCTTATCGAAAATAGAAAACTATCACCACAATACAATACCAAGCATTAATGCATAACAGTGAAATGACATCACACGATTCACTACACTGATTCCCGGCGTCTATTTAAATAACTTATGTAAAATTAACAAAAATGTTACATACACCATTAATTCTTTTAACGTAGGTATCTATCCGAGTTTCTAAAGAGTCAGAACTATGCAACAGTAAGTGGGTGCGTAATGACCAAAATTATATCGATAGGTATGTGTCGAGTGAGCGAGCATCGCCGGGTAGAACAATGGCGGGCACGAGTTCATCAAACGCGATAATGAGTAGTCCCGCGGGTTCAATAAACTTCCCATTTTACAAGTAAAATCGTGTTTATTGCGACGTCAAATCTGTAACACAAATTTTTCGAGAATATATATGTAAGTGCCTACTTACACGAGGACGTTTTGTTTTAGCCGCTTGAGTGACTGCCAGATAGCACTATAATATCACATTTAAACACCACACAAATTACAAAAATGGGTCGCGCCATTTTCATATCCAATTGTTGAGTTTATTTTTAAGTAATGTATTAATTTACATAATTTATTATTGACATTTTTACATAGTTTTAATGTTTAAATACGGGTTTATTAAACTATATTTTATATTGAAAGGAAAAGTGAAACAGTAACAGGTCAGAACTAGTTGGGTTCAATGACCAGGGAACCGGTGCTTCATGTCGATTGGCGACTCCTTCAATTCGCTGATTCATCATCATTATTCTGCTTACCACCACCTTGAGTGATTAAGCCCAGCCGATGCCACTATCTAATGAACACCTGTCTCTATGACAGTAACTGACTGATTAAAACTAGTCTACATTAGATCACTAGTCTTAATACGTTATAAGCAAATTAAATCGTAACCTAATTTTATATCTATACGATATACTTTCAGATTCAAATGAATTTTCGTAAAGAAATAATCCGATAAATAAATCTAGTGCAAAATCGATACTTAACCGTCTTTTTATTGGTTTTATCTGAGATGCATGCGCATATTTTTATTTGACCCACAATTCACTAAATTATGTATATTAATATTAAGAAAAAAATAAATTCAAATCGGAAATCCAAAAATTACAATTATTTCGCTCTATATGTTGTTCGTTTCGACCCACTTTTAACAATAATGACGCACATTCACGCAGAAGTAGGTACTTACGCATACATTCAAACGTCATTTGGCCTTTGACACATTTGTTTTCTTTACAAATATGTTAATTGGATTTATTCAGTTGTAACATTCAACTGTTTGTACTCAAATTAAAATATCTAAATTAATGACACGACGGTTCTTTTTGGTAACGTTACGTTACTCTACTATTTATAATATCAATCTCGTCAAACAATTAAATACCGCATTACAGGTCATCTCACATTGAGATGAGGCAAACGAACGCTGCGTAGTTTCTTGCTACTGGGCCAGGCGTTTTTCATGTGCTCTTTGTGTGTGGAGTGTCGACGCAACGTAGCTACTACGAAGCGAAGTTAAAACACCAAGTGACGAGGGCGCGCCTACCGCCCCTGCGTATGCGAGGGTGCCAGTGAGGGCATGTTTCAACCCGAGTTCAATGCATCCATGATGCCACCTGTAGAACGTTCTTCGAAAAAAATACATATGTAGCGGTCAATATGTAAAATCGGTTACAATCTTGATTGATATTTACTAAAATTGCGGTCAGTCGGTTCTTAATTTATTTATAAATTACGATAACTAAGTAATAACTTTTTTTTATGAAGATAATTTTATGTTATTAATATATATTCTTTTACATTAATTCGAATATATTTTATTTTCATATCGGTACTCTACCTAGATAAAATACCAAAGAAAGTGTTTTATAAATATCAATTTAATGCTAAACTTTATCTAGGCTCAACTGGGGGTCTGAATTAAGAATGAGAAAAGGTAGGGATGAAGCTATCGTCAGTTCACTGACCTGCAATGCTTTTAGTCCCTTGCCTATGGGGTGCCAGAGTATGGCACAGCACAATTTGCGCATGCCATCTCTTTCTAC
Organism: Achroia grisella; assembly: GCF_030625045.1. Classification (NCBI taxonomy): domain Eukaryota; kingdom Metazoa; phylum Arthropoda; class Insecta; order Lepidoptera; family Pyralidae; genus Achroia; species Achroia grisella. The sequence goes on from NW_026712841.1 coordinate 3,175,858, forward strand.
TATATAAAGCTATTGCATTTCGCCTATTTGGAAGACAAGTTTGCCGAACTTTGTGTTTAAATGTAGGGCTATTTAATAAAATTTCATATTATAGAGAAATAGAGTTGTAAATTAACATCAATAATGCTTCTTTTTGACTGGTGAATGATAACGCCGGATCTTTTTTTCTAGTTAACCACGCCGTTGGAATGGAATGCCATTTTAAAACAAGCATCTTTGAAAGTAATAGATAATTATTTCGCAGATATAATAACTGTAGCTTTTTCTTGTAACTCCATCCGCGTAGACTTATAGAATTATTCATATCATATTCCTGCCTATTATTACTGAAAAAAAATGCTGTATATATTTTGTAGTGATAAATATAAAAACATTGACATTCCGGTGACATTGGCATTTGAATATCACAACTTAAGACGACGTGTTTCCGGATTCGAAGCATTGATTTTTATATAACATTACTTTTTAAAGGTAAATATAAAAATAAACGCTCTATAATACCTACATACATTCAATTTCTAAGTTCATACCTTCAAATCAATCCTTCCTTGTTAGTCTGTCATTATTCAATGAATAGGTTATCTCTATGGAACATTACAAAAGTCCTTGAAGTTTAGATTCATATTATATTTCATAGAAATAAAACAAACAGTAGGTACTAGATTATGTACAATTAACTAAGTAACTGCGACATCACACGTATTAGTAAAACAGGATTCTAAACTATAGTAACCATAATGTATGCATTAAAAAAAGGATCCTTCACATGTCTGTTCATCGACATCTTATGTAATAGGAACCGATTAAAATAATAGCTGTATTCATTGAAGCCAACTAATTGTATCTACTTGCTAATAGTATTAAGTGTCCACTCCACTATCGTAAAAGAATAGTATTCTATAGATTTGACAACATAGTTTCGGTTACAGTTATGAATACATGCTTACGAAGCTCCATTATCCATTTCATCCATCCACACATATAAACTTGACACACACATATTAAGATACCAGCCGGCGGCACCACGCACCAACACATCGTTCCTTAATGGCGTCTTCCTCATTTACTCCTAATGTTAGAACGAGATGACACGAAAACAACTTATCTGACCGCGTATTGAAGTACAAATAAGGAAGGTCACGAGGATGAAACCGACTTATGTGTTGCCATAAGTGAAAAAGAGACGCAATGAAAACAAATCAATATCATCTCCGTGTTTCGCAGTAGAAAGAGACGGCGCAACAACAAACCGGCATTTTATGCCTGCCGGCCGTTCGTTATTCATAGAGTTAGTGCTGGCCAATTTATATCTTACTGCATCGTACTAGAATACACTTCGACATTACAGCGTCTTGTTTACAGGTATAGAACAAGAACGTAATCATTCTTGCTTGATGGTCCCGTTGTGAAATCTACGTTCAACCAATGTTATAGGCATAATTTTCTGCTTGCAGCAGATTATTCTAAATTCAAATGAATTTGTTCACTAAAAGTATGATTTCATCTTACTTGTTGAAATCGCTACACAGTAATCAAAGTTTAATTTGACAATTAATGTTGTCATTAGTCTATATAAAAATTCTGGAATCAGCTTTTTAGTTTTTTACCCATATGCTATTGGTAAAATGCCGATTCATGAAAATTGACTTTGTGAAAATACATTATATAAATGAGGGTACATAATGAAACTTATCGTAATTCTTGTATGTTGCCATTTCTAAGGACAAAATTTTATGTCTCTTTGCCCTTTAATACCACTGCCATTCATACCAAAATATACATAGTTGACAAGACAACATGGCAGTGGCAGTGTGATTGCACAAAAGTTATACACAGACAAACCATCTTTGTTTTAGAATCATCATCTGCTTCTTCCTTATCCCATTTATTTGGGGTCGGCGTAATATGTTTTTCGCTTCGATTCATCCCTGCTCGCAGTCATCGCGTTATTTACTTCCTTTCTTACCATATCATCTTTCACACAGTCCATCCATCTCTTTTTCGGCCTTCCTCTGCCCTTATAACCATCCACATTCATATGTAACACCTTTCTTAAAATATTATCCTCGTTCCTACGCATTACATGTCCATACCATGATAGACGATTACTCTACATCTTTGTTTTAGAATAACACATTATAATTCACAAGACATACACAGTTACACACTCACACTACTTCACGAGTACATTTATTTAATCCAGCCCGTAGTAACAATTCTTAATGCAAATGAAATTAATGTTAACATTTAAGCTTCCCCTCTTTTGACCTCGTTTTTCAACTTTACTACAACTTCCTATACTTACAGAGGAGTGTGTGTGTGTGTAGATACTTTCCACGCAATAGCATCGTCGCAATAGTCCTGACTGAAAGCATAGAAACTAGGAAAAGTATTCTTTCGTAATTCAAAAATACATTAAAGCTGATATTAATGACATTTTACCGTCAATACTGGCATACCAAGTACTAGATGTACTTGGTATGTTGAAATCAACTCAGTTATCATTGTGAATGTAATATCAAGTGCTTGGCAGGAAATCGATCGAATAATATACTTAATTGTTAACGATGAATCCAAACCAACCAACAGTCCATTCCCCCTTATATAGAAAATTAGAAATAGAAATAGACCTAATATTTTATACTTGCAGTCTATACCAAGTTCATTTTAATATTATATAATAACAATGACCCAACCGGTACACGACATACTTATATTACTAGAATAGGGCCTTAGAGTAAAATCAAAGTACATTGAAATATTTATATTTTCACGAAAATTAAGAGTCTGTGTGAAACGGCCTCACTATCTAATGTGATTTAATTATGTATACACAAAGCTAATAAAATATTTTAAACCATGCATAAATACAAAAAGTATGTAAAATGATAGAGAATATTCAAACTAGGTCAGTGGTGCAGCGAAGGGAGGCCTCCCTCTTGTCGTGTAGAGCAGCGCCACCCGCTCCGCATAAAAGGACGGAAAAAGAATGATTATAAGTTTAAATCGCAGTTATAGTTGAAGTATTTTATTGCTTATTACTATTACTGCAAACATATAAATACTTCTTTATGCTATCGTATTATTTTTATATTTATGTGTATATAAGTAATAATAATAACAATAATAATATCCCTGGACAATTATACGGGGTATTAGATAATAGATATACTCTACTAGGTACTCTTTTTTTAAATACATACATGTTACACATAGAAAACACCCAGATCATTACAAACAATCACTCATGAATACAAATGTTTGTAGCATGCGTGGAGTAGAATCCGCAAACTTCGGCATTAAGGCGGTGTTCTAAACCGCTAGACAATCTAAGCTGCCACGTATAAAATTATGAAATCAATAATTCAATAATTAATTTGTAAATCACTTATATAGTAACTATACCTAAGTAACACAATAATATATAAAATTAGCAATCATAATTTTACATACCCTGCTTAATATAAAGGAATGATAAACAGAATTAATATCATTGAAAATTAAAAAAACATAGAATTTAAAAGGATTTTTCATAACAATTTTTAAATAAAATCTTGTAGCTGAACACTGAAAATGTCCAGAATGACACTGAGCAACGGGTATGGGCTATGATGGGCTTGCGCGGTATCGATCCATATCGGTGGGATATTTGAAGGACACGCTGCTTAGCCCCATGAAAACCAACAGATTAGATGTAATTTGCTAAAATTAAATTAATCGATATACTAACAAAGTAACAGGTAGTCAAAGCTTTGTTTTTAATTGTTAGTAACGAAATATGTTTAATATTTGAGTAGAGATCCAAGGTTCCATTAGGTTTTTTTTAAAGAAAGTACTGTCGATAATTTATTTCGGAATATTTTATGTAATATAAAGAGAGTATTTGTTATGTCACGTATATGTAGATTACGCCGAAATGATTCGTTGTGTCATAAAATATCATTCCTTTGATGGTGATATATCGCAAAACTAAATGCATTTCAGTTTATTTCCCAGTATTTTTATTTCAATACTTTAATGTTAATGCTTTTTAATGTTTCGTAAAGACTGTAAGACTACAGATATCGATTAGACGCAAATTATTTTAACTGTATTTCTTTATATTGGAAGTTTACTATAACCTTGTACAAATTTACATTCTCTCTGATTTAAAATTTACAGAACATTCTAAACTTTAACTTTCTACTCCCTTCCTATTGCAAGACCTTTTTTACAACTAATTATTATTGCAAAGAAAACTCTTTGAGAGATAGTTGCATTAGCATAAAATATCTAAGTTGTAATGACTTGCAATATAGAGAATAGCAACCTTCGCAGACCACCCTTGGCCGTGGTACTGCGACCTAGATGTTAGCCTTGCTCCTCCTCCATATCCCCCCACCAGCCAGCCCCGTTTCCCCGTGACCTGACCTATTTTTGTATGCACTTGATGTAGCCTCAGTTTCCAGGCTGCAACTAGGACCAGATATTCAGCGCGCGCAACCTAATTCGCTTATAGACCCTGGCACAGCTCAGTTCATTATATACAGTCAAACTTCATCTATTTGCGGATTGCTTATAACTTTCCATCACACTTTGAATTAAATTATAATTAATTAATTGTGTTATACTTAATTCATAATTGTTTTAATTAACCTTGAAGTTTTATTTTGCGAAGACGTCAAAAGATATGATTTAAATGCGTACCTACATTTTTGATAAAACTTAACGTACAAATGGGATAAACCAAACACAAGTCACATCATGAGAGCTATTTGCGAGAAAATGGCTGCAAATGTCGATGGCAAGTTAGGTGTTAATACTTGCCAAAACAATATGACATTGGACAGAAGGTCGATGTAAAAGAATCTTTGGCAAGTGTACAGCACTGAGCTCGGGTGTGGTTAATTACTTATCTATTCTTTTGTTGAATACAGTTACGTACTCATTATAATTATAATAATATATATTTCATAGAAATTTTATAATATAATCTGACTTCAATTGTAAGAACAATTAAAATTAAATAAGGCATATCTTCAACTTCTGTATATTTTTTAAATAATATCTATAAAAATACAACAAGTGAAAGTTAATTCTAATAAAACAATATCATGTTATGTTAAAAATCGGGATCATATATAGGGCGATAAACGCCCCAACTTTTAAGCCACCAAAACTGTCTATCGGGCTCAAATCTGATCTGAATTCAGTCTGTTATATGTTGTAACGCTTGATTGCTGTGCATAGTACATACATATAGCTAGAAATAGGTAGATAGGCCACGATATAGGAGGTGGAGGTGGCGGCGCATAGCGGCACAGCGCAGGAGAGCACGGATGGCGTGCGCTACGCTGCGGTATCGGCAAGGCCGCGACCTAGAGTTGCTTCCGTCTCTGTTATATCTTTACGCGAGTTTATTCAGCACTGCCCAGCTACAATACTCTTCGGAACCTTGAATTATCAATACATTGTTTAACGCTTGAAAAAACTACATAATGCACATTGTTGAATCTATACAATCACGTATCCGCTCCATTTACAGCCTCCATTTCTCAAATTATTTTATGTTAGAAAAATAAAATAAGGTCTGTTTTTTTTATTTGGATTAACAAGTACTAGATTAAAACTTGATGCTAAATGAACGTACAGTATAAAGTACTTAGAGAGATTTCCTTATTTTCCTTAAGAAGTATCTACGTAGGTAACGTAGATACTTTTGGATTGAAAAAATGAATCAACTTCTTAAAAAAAATTGGTACACAGTATAAGCAGTACTGTACAGTGAATTAGAAGATTTAAATAAATAATTCTGTAGATACTATTTATTAAAACAATTTTTGTACATATGTATGAACTAAAAAACTATTATTAATAAATTATAAAATGTCATTGTTACAGATTAATAGTGTTGTATACGAGTGCACGTGGCGGGGATGCGGCTACCACACCAATAGCTGTCCTTCAATCGAGGCTCACATTAGACATACACATCTGGGGTTAGTGTTTTATTTCAATAATATCTTGTACTCCAGTAGCTGAACTATGTAATTCATTACTAACAATTCTTGTTTAAAACTAATTGAAAGTGATAGTTTGCAAGTAGATACATTAAATAGTATCTACTTTGAGTGTTTCTGTTATAACGACAATTATTAACAACTGAGTTATATTTATGCATTACAGATATATCTCCTACCTTTTCAGCTCATTTATGTATAATTCTCAATTCAATTCAATGATATATTTTTATTCGTTACGCAATATCTTCCTAGTAATTGCCAAAAATGCAGAAAGTCAAAATATTTAGTTCATTTACTTTATTGTATTTTTTGTTAAGATCGAAGTCCGTTTGGTATGTTGAACGAAATTTTCCATCATCATAATTAAATAACTTCGACTATCATTGGCAACTCTATATCACATCTTCATCACGCACCTTAGAGGTATTACATCATTAAATCGATGGAACCGAGCTAGATAAAAGATCAATAATAATCCAATACCATTTACGATTTTACATTGTGCAAATTGATATCTGTGAGATCATTAAATTCTGGCGAAAGACAATTATCGGAGTGCAGTTAGCATAATATGTTCTCAGATCACGTGTAGTCACATACGGCACGTGCGTAGGAGGTAGGCACTTAATAATTGCGCAATATGCCAGCTGGCAAGTTGCAGTCCGGTGCAAACAACTACATTTCCTGCACTAACATGCTGATTTTACTGCTCAGTCAACTCGTTACTCACGTCTCTTCACCCACGTTGTAATCAATTGTCGGGATGCCCTTCGATATACTTACATTTAAATTCCTGTAAGATCAGTATCATGGCATGCATGACCACAATCCTAAAGTAATAGTCAACAAAAACTAGAAGAACCCTATAGTGACCTTCAATTCTTAGGTATACGCCATTAATTCAATTATATACTGAAAGGTTAGCCCTTATGACCCGGAAGCTTCGACGCTTCGCAACAAGGTTGCAACGCTAGTCCCACCCGTGCAGAGTAGCAAGGTCATTGGAATACGCCCGCCGCCCCGCCGACCGCGCCACCCGCTACAATCTTCTTATGTAACCTTACCCACTGCTCATTAACTGGCCTGAATTTTATTAATAAATGTATTTAAACTCACTTTGGTGTAAACAGTATACTGTAAATTATTTTCTGATCACTTTACAGACCAAAGAAAGAAGGTGATAACGATCATGAAGAGGAATTCTACTACACAGAGCGAGAGGTGGCGACCCCTGCACCACCGCCCACCTTATCCCACCGGGACATGTGCCGTCCGCCGCACGAAGACCCTGAGTATCAACGACAGATTGTAGGATCGTACAGGTACATGCAAAATAATGTAGATATTAAAAATCGGTATTCATGCTTGTTAATATACTAAAATACGATATATTATGTGACTGTTACATAACTGGCTGGTCTACCGACTGACTTCGCGACAGTAGTACCTACCTTTACAGCGCTATTTTAAGATTGTCAAAGTCCGAACGAGAAATAACATATAAGATATCGCCGATATCAGACATTATAGAGACGGTATTATTGTATTAGCACGTATCTTTCGTAATCTACTTACTCGTAATAACTATTACTATATTAAGAAACTCTCTGTATATTTCCAGACAAGGTCTCCTATCAACCATACAACATGGGACGGCAAGACCTATAAGCATTCCCGTAACGCATTCCTGGTCTAGCTCACATTCACCGGTACGTAGTCAATTACACACATAAAAATACACGAATGTAAAGTTTAAGAATACTATAGGGATGTGTTTATTTATTGTACAGAAACACATGAGGCTGTCAGCAGCCAGCGGCTCACCAGGAAGCCCTGGGCGGCGGCCGCGCTCCGACAACAAGAAGTGTCGTAAGGTCTACGGCATGGACCAACGTGATCTCTGGTGCACTCAATGCAAGTGGAAGAAAGCGTGCACGCGCTTCAGCGACTAGCGGACGCGACGATCGCTCACGATATTCGCGGGTGTAGCGAGCGCCAGCGCCGGCGGCCGTGCTATTATGTATCTCAAATGAACATTTACATAGGTATAATGAAATTTACTCAACCTACACTGATATTGAGTTTTTAAAAGAATTTGCAGTGAAGAACTATTCCGTGTGCGGGTCGTGATTAGTAGTATAAGACAAATAATATAAATAATATGAATTAAGGTTTTATTTAAGCAGAGAATGAAATTATTAATATATTGGATATGGATAAATTATAGGAGACATATTTTTTCCTCTAAATGTGGCTCGTGTTTTAACTGCATATTGACATTGCCCACGTATTTTTGTAGAACAGTGAATTCTCCTTTACTGCGACATGCATGTATAGTTGGCGTGTCGCTGTCAGTCGCAGACTGCGGATATTAGCCCTAAGAATAGTTTTAAGATTGACTGACCTGTGGACGCAGTGTGATAACTATTGTTATATGATTCTGCTCGTCGAAACCAGAGTTACATAATACATTCAAATTTGATTTTGCAATCATTTGCCCTATTCTTTTAATCTTTCTACATGTTTTGTACATTATTGTACAGTCTTAATAAAACTTATTTAAACTATTGACACGAAAGTTAATCTTGTCTTGTGCAGGTGTACCTACATGACTCACAATTTAAAAAAAACAAGGTTTGACCTTTAAATACTTTATACTTTCGTTAACACAATAATGTTGATTTAAAATAGAGAAATTATATTTTTATACATACAATAGTTTATATTTTTTGTAACTGCACACTAAAATCAAATCCATCTAAGTCTTTATTACATTAGGAATGAATGAAATATATGTAGTTCGCTCGCTTCGTTCAATATAATATGTAGACAAAATTAAATTGTAGGGCGTCAGTGAATTCCGTCCACATTTTCGAATGTGTTTTAATTGAATATCTATAAAGTCTCAAGTAACAATGTTTTCACACTGTTTACTAACGAAGGAGTATGCTCGAGCATACTGTACTAATTTCGACTTGGTGCAATTTCCAGTCGGTGAAAATTCGATGATGTTCATCACGGATTATATGTACATTGACTGAATTCTTAGATAATAATAATTACGAAAGAATAACTAAATGATGATACTATGAAATTAGTTTCGTAAGTTATCTCAGATTCGACGAAAAGACTACAAAATATGTTTAGATTTAAATTTTTATGAACATATCTGTTTCGTATACAAAGGTGGTCCTACCAGAACAAGGAGACAATACTCAGCGTCGCTCGCGCAGCGTGCCTTGGCGCAGTGGTGCGGTCAGAGTTGCCAGATTGGTTCAAATGGGTTGCCAGGAATGGAAATATCTATGAAAAAATAATGAAATCATAGTGTTAACCGGACAAATTTACATTTTAAATCAATATCTTACTGTTTTATAATAAAAACAAATCATTGGCAACTAATTTCATTGTTAATTAGTACTAAAATAATGCTATTTTCACACATCAGCTTCACTGTTTACATTTTAAGTATAATCTTGGAAATTTAGAACACGGTGATTAACAAGACGTTCCAACCACCTGGTAATCCTAGGTACAGTATACACTATGCTCATCACAAATTAGGTTTTACCTCGGTCATAAATTAACAATGATTGCAGTACCAATATATAAGATGTCAATAATTATCTTTAACATATACATAGAGTGTCTCATTATTCATGTTTTCAATTTCAATTATGATCAAAGAGACAGCAAAACCTAACTTATGATGGACGCCTCACACGTGCTTGTGGATGTCAGTCGGCAACTGGTCACCACACCACACTAACTGCGCAAATACTTACTACAATGTACTGCTAATGTGAGACTGAGGCAGAACGCATTCACTGAGGATGAGATAACACTCAAGAATAACCCTCATACTTATAAACTCGTAACTTTAAAAACTATAACCAATAAATGCTTTATTTGTTGTTTTATAGCGGTTAACAATATCTAATTAACTAATACAATATCGTAAATTATTGAAAGACAAATTCATGAAAATGGCTTAAATATTAATTAATAGACCAAATAAACACATATATCGCACGCTTCGTACAATACTGTATTAACACAATAATTGAACATTTTGAAAAATCGACTCTTATGATATCATTTTAATGTCTAATTACAAAATTGTAGTTTTTAGGTTAATACAGTATTGTAACTAAGCGTGTAGATAGAGTAAATAAGTTATGGGGGTTAGTGTGGTGTAAACAACATGGCGTGTAAACAACATGGACAAGAGATGCTGCGATATAAAAATATCCAGCTTATTGAAGATATGGAGGGTAATGATTGCGTATTTAGATATTACACAGCAGCATTTGTAATATCAAAAAAATAATAACGCACTTTGTTACGAATACAAGGCAGTCTTGATGACCCTGATGACATGAAAAATGTGATAGAAACAAAAGGAAGTCATATGCGGGAAAAACGAGTGGAGGCGAGCTGCAATATTATTTTTTAAGTATTATTATTATTATATTATGAAGTTTGTAAATATTAATTATACTGTTACGAGTAATATTCTATTTAATGTATTCAAAAATTGAAAGCAATCTTTGGATGTGTACATAAATATTATTAATATTGTTACTTAATTGATGTGATCGTTTCAAATCGAACATTTTTGTACGGTAACATAGTGACGAGTTTCTAATTAGGTACTGTACTTGCAATAAGATCCGCGAGTTATTTTTCATGGCGCGGTATTTATGATCAACTAGTTACCAAGAATCGTTGCTTATATCTAAAGAATTATATGAATCACTTGATGAATGACCCGCTGGGTAATAAATGTCTAACACTTATATAACCTACAGGTATATAGGTACCTGAAGCTATTTATCAAATAAGTTTAAAAGTTGTGCCAATTGCAGAACACCCGATCAACCAAAACAGTACCATAAAATATAATATTGAAGTTACATATTACGATATTATTGTTATATGCTACGGTATTTACACTAGACAAAGTATAATATAATATAATTAACGCACATTTAAACGCCTGTACATCAATGTGTGCTTTGTTATTCGCCGAAATTATATTTAGAAACTTGTTAATACTGTCAAAAATTTATTAACTAGGTATATCAATTATAATATTGCATTTTTTTAAATGCTATTTAATAAAGGTGAACATTTTTGTCAGGAAAATCGTTACAACTGATATAAAGTTATGCGAAGAAAACCACGATTCCCATTATAGTTATAAAGTATGATTAAAGCTTATGCGTTATAAATTAATTGCTACCTGAATTTATTGAGTCGACATTGGCGATAAAACGTGGTACAATTTTAATTTTCAAACGGTTTGAGTAACAAAATAAACTATTATCTGAATATAGATCTCACTCTTTCGGTATGTATTATAGTTTATTGTTCGGTATGACTTCTAGATCTGAATTATCAATTTTGAATTCCATGTTTTATTTACAAATAAATGTAAATTACAATCATTAAACATTAGTAAATCTTCTTGCCAAACATTTAATAAATAATTACAGGGTGAGGTGTAGGTATATTTTCAGTTCGATTTTATTGGCAATGGCGACAAGACGTGCTGAAACAATTTAATTTTTACGTGACGTACCTGCGATTATTACCAAATATACATGTTCATTGCAATAATGGTTGTGATATACATCATGGCGTTTTTATTTTAACGAAACAAAATATTTTTTTGTTCAAAGCAACGAAACATCGCGCTGCCTAAACCAAATGATCACCTTAGATATAGGCAAAAACAACTCAGCTAGCGTTTCGACAACTGCCATACTATAAGGATGTAGGTGTAACTGCGGCTTAAGTTATAATAATTAAAAAAGTAGTATTAGATTTATTTTAAGTTGAAGTCATAATAATAGTATTTAAATATTAGGTATATACACAGTCTACGAATAATAAATTGTTCGTAATATATTAAACTCGTTTATATCTGTAGTCACATGTTGCTGTTTCTTCAGATAGAAAAAATATATATACGAAAACTATTTTTGAGAGTGGATTAATAGAACGGTTTATTCATATTGACATTTTCAAATATATTATTATATAACATTATATATATATAATATTTTCAGAAATCTGTATGATTTAATATATTTTCCAAATTAGCTACAGTAATATATATAATTTAGTCTTTAAAACATCAAATGAAGAATCCATTTCAATTATTTTATAGGGGATCGAAACTTCGGTCCAACAAATTTTGTTAATGAAAAAACATTAATGAATACCAAATACGGTAATACTGAACAATGTTACATTGTTTTTATAACTTCTTTCTAAGTCTCTACTTACTGTGTTACTAAAAACCATGTGCCGAGATCACCGTAATTCAACAAAATAGTTAATTTCATTTAAATATCGTCGTAGACATCAGCTAAATAGAAAATGTAAGCTACTGCGTCGCAAAGTGGCATGCTAGTTTCATAAATACCGATCTCAATTTATATTCGAAGCTATTAGATTTTTCTATAGATATTATTATTGCATAGACGGTGTCTTATTTTATGTAATTTATATTAGGACATAGTTAAATTTTTTTATTATTTTAATATAAAGACATTTTATTTTTAATAAGCCATTTGTAAATATTATTTACGTATTAATTCATTTAGCCAAAATTTTGCTCAATTTTGTATGCACTCAACACCAAAGTCATAATATATTTAACAAAATTTATAAACATATCAGTACAAACGAGCATAATTCTGACAACACTAGAAATGTATTTTAACCCATGAATAATTTTCAATTATTTCCACAAAACTAATTACATTACTTTTTCTCATTTATACTTCTCAAATCATAACATAATCGACATACGTCTCTGTACAATGTCCCCTCCAGTGTCTTACTTGATTTAAGAATTCGAGGCTAGGAGCTGGGGCGATCTGATATTGGGCGCTAGTCGAGCTCTAAGTCTTATTTCTTAATATTTCAATTGTCGCTGCTGGTATACGTCAATACGTAACCATTAACCATTGTTACGATAATTAATATAAAGTATTTTACGTTAAGATCACAGCTCGTAATTTATTATCTATTAGACATGTACAGTCGATTGCAGTCATCTGTATACCATTTGCCAGATAAATATGGCTGCCAATGGAGTCTATATAATGATAGGCAAATAAAATATAATTAATTTGTCATTTGGTATACCCCCATTTGCGATCGACTGTACACATTAATCAATGTAAGTATTTAAAGGCATAAAAGCCTCGTTTTGTACTTAGAATAAATAATGAAATAAAGTTTTTATTTCTTTTCTAGAAATATTTTTAACTTCAGACATCACTTTTAATTTTTCTTTTCCTCTTAAAATAAGTGTTATCAATCGATTCCCTGATTTTGGCAATATTTTGATTGACAAAGTTCACTGTCACTGAGTGATGGATGGACCAAATTGACAGAATGTAGTCTTATAATTCACTAAATGCTCTATAGAGATATAGGTTATGCGTGCTATTATTTGTACCATCTTATAGGTATCTCTGAGTTGTTGTGTATGTATGTAAATTGTGCCTATTTCTATCCATAATTTTTAAATGTATGAACAACAATGTAAATATGTAAATTCAGACTCCGATATTAAGGTGTTTTCAAAGCTAGACATTCAAACCGCCTGTTTCACTTTATATATGTACTAGATATGTTGTAACTTTATATTAACAGAATATAAAGATTTTAAGAATTGAATAATAGATTATAAAGCAGGTTGTATGTTGCGTAGAATATCTATTTGCTTAATATACCTACCTTCCTATTCAAATCGACCTTTATTATTATTTTGTGCACTTCTAAACCCACTTCAATATTAATTATATCTACGTTAAAAATAATTTCGAAGTTACGGTTAGTAGTTACATAAACCTAGCATATACTTTCTCTATATTATGTTACTTATATATATAGATTTATGACAAATTTCTAATAATTTCTCGAGAAATGTTATATATCTTATTTTAAAGTTAAGTTCTAATTCAGTCCCGTACTATATACCTATTTGTTGTTATTATTTTAATATTTATGTATTACGTAGATAAATACTAGCAATTCTGAATATAGGTACCGTTAACTTATGTGGGCAATCATACTTTATGAAAATATGTCTCCTGCCTGTAATAATAAATAAGGTCTCTTATTCTCACATTGCCATTGAGCATATTATGTTGTATTTTGAGAGTAACATGTGTAAGAGTAGGTAATTGTATAATACCTACTTAACCAATAATTAGAAAAAACTTTTGAATAATTGTTATAAATTATAAATTAGGTACCTACTTCGTTTATTTTACACCTAATGTTTTCCAAATAATATATATGAATATAATGAACTATCTAAAATGTTCGGAAAGTAAAAGAAAACTAAGATTAAGCTTGTTTTTGTTCATATTATAATTTCTTACACTTATTTCGGTTAAATCATGGTGTTGAAACGATATAGCAATCCATAGTCCACGAAATCTATAATTTTAAAATATATAATGAAAACCTTTTCCTAAAGAAAAACGTGTATCAAAATACACGTTTTCTTTAGGAAAGTACCAAAGTAGAAATTCATTATGTTACATATACCGTACAGTGATCAATTTATCGATCATAAAATCAAGGAATGTTTTTAATTTCATGAATGTGGTATTTATGAAATTTAATAACATTCTCTCCTGGATCTAGGATTGTTATAACTTTATATTTTTCCGTTAAACCTCTGTATAATTACATACATATACGGCATTTTCACCACCAACAGTAGCCTTAAGAGATGGACATTTATATCACAAATATGTACGTATCTTATATGTGTGTTATTCTACGAAATTAAAAGTGTAAATTTTCAAATATAATTTGAATAAAACGTGTCATAAGCGTACTCTATACCCCAAGCGCGTCGATGCGTTGTTAATGGTTACCAGTAGTTGTAAGCTTGCTATCTCCGACAACATGAATCAAAAGATGTTGTCGGGCATGTGTTGACTCTATGTTTGGACATTTCCTTATTTAGTTGTCAATATCACAGCAGTTTTCATCGCAACTGTCAGCTCGTGTGTGCACAATTTTCTTCAATTGGCCCAAGGCTTTGCAAAATTAATTCCGAATTATATATATTTATATATAACATGAGATATATTGTAGGAACTAGCTGGCAGTTATTCTACTGTGATATTAATAATTCTATTTATTATCTTTCATATACTTATTATTATTTATAAAATTAAAGTTGAATGTGCGCGTGTGTTATATTTTACTGATATCGTGTTAGATTAGGAAATGTTATTTTATATTGTACCTAAAGTGTAGGTCCAGAATGTGTTCCAAATTATTGATTTTATGAAGATAGATATTACAAATATTTTATCTATTATAATTAAAATGAAATGTTTATGTTAATATGTTGAATTTTGAAAACGTTCAAGAAGTGTAATAAAAGCAGTTATTACAATTCAACGAAGCAGATATTATTATTAACATCACAAAATTAAACAGCCTTATAGTGTAATCGAAATCTTGAGCTCTCTATAATATTCTACGATATATAATAATACATTATATGTAATACATTTCATAGCGAACGAAATTTGACTGTGAAACCTGAAGTACCTTTCATTAAATAGCTAAATTTTATATACTTACCGTATGTAATCTATATGAGAAAATGTTATTATTTGACTATGTGCTACGTCAAGTACACTCTTTGCCTGATATATTATACCTCAGTAAGTTTAGTATGGATTTTGTGTCTTAAAAATATATTTCGATTTATTAGAATCACAGTAGCATTATTTTTCCATACCTTCTCAAATTATTCATCTAACGCCAATAAATATTGTCTTGCAAAAATTGTAACCTAAATAAAGATAACTTTCTGTCTAATATTGTTAATTACCTATAAATGCCAACAGTTGAGCAATGTTGCATAATATTATAAATAGTACAATAAACCATGAAACTCTGTAAACAGGAATGAGAAGTGTTATAATGGAACAACTCTAGACCTAAAGATAATTTATTTCAGATCGTGTTATTAATTGATATATATTTACAAATATAAACTTTAGATTTTATTAAAACTTGTTTTAATATGTCCACAATTCCAACCTACATAACAATATCTTTTTTTAATGGCTAATTTCATGATATTGGAATGGTGGCTTTTATTATCGTCTGGAAAAATCTCAAAAGACCGTGGCAGTCAAACTGTTTAATAAAATTTCCTAAATAAGAATGGGTGTGAACTTTAAAGGAATAAGGATATGGTGTACTTTTATTAAAAATAACAAAAATTAAAGTTCGCAAGGATTCTGCTCCTCAACCCACGCTCGGTACGGCATCTGACTTTCATTAGACTTCGTAAATGCAACAATCTTAACTATTTTAGAAGGAAATAATTGACGAAAATCTCGTTCTCGAAACGCTCGGGACTGACTGGAATAGTCTGCTGGCTGGAGCGAGGTGAACTCTACTATCAGTCAGCTCAGTAGCGCAACTTTTCAGTACGGACATGTAAAAAATTCCTGATTTCACTCCAATATTTATTAGTTCAAGTATATACTATTTTGATCAAATAAAATAGTCAACTGACTGTAATGTAGTGGGATATTAGTCAATTGAATGTATTTAATTAGGTATACCTAATAGTGATAATTTGGTCTAATAGTGATAAAATTGACTCTGATGACACCACAACGGCAGCTAACCTCTATACGGCTCCGTCCGTTCCGACCCTGCCACGCTATCACACAATCACGACACCGTAACCCATCAGAAAAAACGATGAACTAAAACATATCATCTAACGAAATCAATTCGAGTGCCTACGCGCGTCCGGGTGCTCTACACTAGCGCCCCCGGTCGCCTCTACGATGGACACTCCGTCCAATACAAATGGGAATCGATATTACAACGGCCTGAGCCAAGGTGCAAACCCCTAGTAGCGTCAGCTAAAGTCGTATCTGTCAGGCAACAGCTGCCCATAAGTCCCTCCGTGAGTCCTGAGTATTTGGAGTATCGCCTGCACTTGCTCCTTATCATTCAATGAAGTTAATATTCTACTGTGAAACTCCTACTTACTAAAAATTCCAAGATATCTCTCAATCAACGTCATATGCCAGAGCTACAGGATCGAAATGGTAATCCACCGCGACTCTGACGGGCGGTTACCCACTGTACGTAACCCACACCCACCCGATGCTGTGGTGGCCTTCTTTATGGCCAGCATCGGGCCGCGAACCCACCGGGTCCCCATCCCATAAGAGTTGTGGCCGATATTACCTACCCATATTGTGTCCACCTGGCAATCCTCAGCTTCGACAAAACGTGAACTGAGCACAACTCGCCCTTACTCGAGTCAGTAAGTCAAGTTGACACATATCTGATACGCTTTACGCCCGATTTTTAGAAAAATCGGAGCGTTTTTCATTGTATATGTTTCTTCTGTATTTTTTGCTTTGCATCGGAGCAATTATTGGATAAATTCAGACAACAATCCTGAGTGTAATAAAATAACACATATATGTATCCCTTTACTAAATTTATTTAATTTGGAAACAAATTTTCTTAAATTTGTCTATGGCAAATGCACCAAAGTGTAAAGCAGGGCTATCTTTCACCTATGGCTCCGGCGTCCAAAGGCGAATTTGAGGCAAAAAGAGCGCACTACAAATCAGCCTTCTCTTTTGCGCTAAGTGCCAAGTTATCATCCGGCTTCCGTAGTAATGGTAAGGACGACTGACTAAAGTTACCTTCGGCAGCTTTGGCAAGCGACTTCCAGAAGGATATCGTGCTAGTCGCTCTCCAATTTTACTGACGAAGTAGAATTTGGCTCTAGCAATTACCCTCTTACTAAACCTGGATGCAGCATTTAAATTTCGCCTTGCATCGGATACGCCAACATTACTGTTGGAAAGAGCCGTGGTCCAAGCCTGATAAACAGTTTGTTTAGCCTGTCTGGCTTCTCTGCATGACCAATTAAACCACGCTTTTTCGCCCCTGAAGCAACAAGCAGATTTGGAATAAAACATTCCATACCCTCAAGTATGACTTCAGTAACGGTGGCTGTACAGGTATCGACGTCTTCTGATGCAAAGCAGTACTGCTTCCATGGGTACGATGCGTAAAATTATCGCAATCTGTCCCAATCTGCAGACTTATAATGCCACATGCGACATTGACAAGGAGGTCGGGATGTGGCAGGACTTGTGCATGGTATCTGGGATCGGATAAAGCAGTAATCTGAAGAACCAAGTGGTGCTTCCACGGTCACAGAATATCCGTCCGGACGTGTAGTCAGCAAGAGGTCAAGTAAGAAGCTCGTATGGGTCTCAATATCAGGTATTCTCGTTGGAGAATGAACCAGTTGCGAGAATCCATAGGCCAGAGCAAACTCGTGAGCAGTTTTCCCCGCGTGGTCAGTGAGCCGAGAACGAAGCCACTCGGTGTGATGAGCATTGAAGTCTCCAAGTATCACTAAACCCAACAACCTGCGGGCGGATAGCGGTTAGCCGTTTCACCGGGTCTCCCTGAACGCCATGCCATCACGTCGCGCCTATGCAATCCCGAGGCACTGTTGGACACGCAGGTCCACCAATACCAGCACAACCAATCCCCATGGGGCTCTGGTCACCTTACACAACACAGGAACACAGTGCTGTTGTGTAGTGCAGTACAGCACTGTTTGGCTGAGATTTCTGCTTGGTGGAGGTACTACACCAGTTCGGGCCGCCCCAAAGCGAGCAAGATGTATCGAAATACATCTTGCTGGGCCCTCCCTTCCATAACTTGATAATTGAATGGTGCATGCGCTAACGGTTTACGCTGGCGGGGCACCAGTGAAGGATGATAAGATAGATATGAGGTCGGGTCAGCTAACCCATCGTTACAAATTCACCAAGAATTTCTCACGATGGTTTCCAGGGGGAATCGCATGGAGGACGGTGCATTGCTAGTAATGGGGTCATTAGTCCACATTACTAACGATTCCCTTCCCCCCAGGCGGCCCCAATTCATCGCGGGGTCCTGGGCACATGCCCAGTGTACCCAGTGGGAAAGAAGTGTGAAGTGCGAAGAGCCTGAGAACTATGAGAAAGAAGAGTGCTAAGAGAAATACTACATACTGGGTTAAAGAAAAAAAACATATATCTTCAGTTTTTTCTTTCCGCAAAAGAAAAACAACGATTTTTTAGAAGAACGTACCTACTAAAAAATAATATTTATTTTTGTTTTATTTATCCTTTAGGAAAGGCAAAGGAAACTGTGCCTACTCATGCAACATACAACCAGCAAAAAACATTCAATTTTGAAATAAGTCAGTTCTCCGTCAATCTGTCAGTCAGTTCAGTCCTGTCTTCTGTCTGACATCTATTGTTATATTATCGTTTTATAAGTGTATTGATTTTATTTTTCTCGTCTTATTCTTCTATTCTATTCATTCTTATTTGATTTGTTAAATACTAAAATTTCTTCTACATTGTATGGTTATCTAATTATCATTAGCGTGAAGTAAATAAATAATTGCACGATTATGGGTGCCGTTTTGGGCCTTTGTTCTGCAGCTCAGGTTAGTGTGTCGTATTACTGCATATTTTTATCATAATAAACATATATATTTATGGTATTCATGAAACAAACTAGTACCCTTTCACTTAAGACTAAGTTCTTCAATAGATTTAACTATATGGGATCAATATTCTTTAGTAAAAGCTTAATAATGGCGACACCTAACTCAGGATGAGTAATCATATTCTCCTGAATTGGTTGTAGTTTCTGAAGAAAAATATATTTCACAGAAGGCAAAATATTGGTGACGCACTAAACTATGATATCACAAGTGTTGCCTCAAGTCTTGTGGATTGTTTATATATTTTGCCTTTTAATATATTGTTATATCAAATTATATCATACAATAGCTTAGATAGGTATTTAGACAATTAAGTAGACACACTTTAAATAATTACATAATGACTTAACCCTCTTATTCATGAAATCATAAAACATATAGTAAACTTGTTTTGTTTACTAAACTGCTTAGTTTTATTTTATTAATATAAAGTTATAAACACAATTTAATTGAGTGTATATAATCTATAGCATACCTCAACTTGAGTAGTGTGATGATTAAAACACTGTTCTGTCTGACTGACTATCAAATACATAGCCAAACCTATAAGGTCTAGTTAACTGAAAATTGTTGTATAAACAAATTATATTGATTTTTTTATAGTCATCCATATCTCACTTTCATAACAGCAACAATATTACTGTTGTGTGTGTTGTATAATAAGTAAATAAATCACATTTTAATCTATACATATAAATAAAATTGGAGTGTCTATTTGTAATATGGAAATAACCATTTTATATGCATATGAATATAAATATGGTATATACACCAAAATAACATTTTTTCGATTCTTGTTCCGGCTAATCTCTGAAATAGTTAGACTGATTTTGACGGACTTTTATTGGCAGGTAGCTGATGTAATAAGGAGTAACTTAGACTACTTATAGAATTATTATTAGAAAAATTCTTTTATTTGAGAAAAAGAAACTTAAATTTGACGCATTCAACGAAGTCGTAGGTATAGCTAGTTGATAATAAGGATGATGTTGATAAAAAATTGATATTAAGCATCTGCAGTGCTGAAATACATTGAAAATTGTAATTTAATGATGGCAAGTGTGGGATGCTGCTGACAAGTTTTTTTTTAATAAATTAGGGTGTATATCACTTATATCTTAGTTTAGTTCAAAAATAGTAATAGGAACAAATATATGTTTTTTTATAGCTAGCATGCTGTTGTGGCAGTGCAGCATGCTCCTTATGCTGTTCAGCATGTCCTTCATGTGCCAACTCTACTTCTACCCGACTTATGTATGCTGTTATGTTGATGCTAGTGATGATAGCAGCCTGTGTCACCCTGGCACCTGGCTTGGAAAATGAACTGAAAAAAGTATGTATATTAACAAGGCACAGACTGAAGATTCTTTTATATTTTCAAGTTGTGAACCGTTTATGTCTATTAGTTATCTCAAAATTTAATTTTAATGTACCAGCTAAACCTACCAGATTTACTCCTTCTATTTCTATACCTTCTGTATCATCT
This sequence comes from Achroia grisella, assembly GCF_030625045.1. Taxonomy (NCBI): domain Eukaryota; kingdom Metazoa; phylum Arthropoda; class Insecta; order Lepidoptera; family Pyralidae; genus Achroia; species Achroia grisella. The sequence continues at coordinate 3,196,961 of NW_026712841.1, forward strand.
AACTATAGGCAAAACAGTTATATGTGGCGAGCAAGTAATAACTTCAATAGATTAAGTAGGGTATTAGATATTGATTTGTTTTCCGATAGAATATCTTTAGCGAGGGCTGTGATTGTGTGTGGCAATTCTTTGAGTTATAAGTATTGAATTTAATGTTACTTATATGCATTTCCATTATTCAAAAATGTTTGTTTGTTAATTTCAGCATATGTTTTAATTTAGTGGATTGTTATTTTTTGATATATGATTTTATGAGTATTTATGACACAAACACGCCTCTCGTGTTAGTACTGTAATTCATTTTATATTACGTTTCTATCCGTGAAAACCTATAAGTGGCCGTTCTCATTTAATTATGTTTATAACTATGTTTGTAAATAGCTTTGATTTTCCGAAAATAAATAAATAAATTAATTAATTAATAATTATAGTCAACCTAAAAATAGTAAACTGTAATAATAATAAATGTCATAAATAAATATTAAGTGCAGACTTTTTGACCTCACAATTTTCATACATATCTAAAAACCCATCCACACTTTGTTATGGTTTTATTTATTGTACTGACATTCTACATTGGTAACAAGAGGCCCCTAGTCCCTATCATTGACATAGCCATCTTTGCTACTTTAGTGGACTTAAACATTAATATGAGCAACATATTAACTAATGTCATTTTGACATTATACCTAAAGTAATACTCATAATATAAATGCATAGTGATATAATTATGTATTTACTAATTTACATATTGTAGGTACCATTTTGTAAAAATTCTACAAGTGTACCAGTACCGGGAGATCTAACTGTGGATTGTAATAATGCTGTTGGATATCTTGCTGTGTATAGGTAAGGTATTTTCTTTAAAACTACTAATATGTCAAGTAAACATATGGATCATTCAATTAATGGTCACAAATATTACTTAAATAATCACTTTAAATAAAAATATATATACTTTAATGAAATATTAAACTTCTTTATTAATAGCAAACAATATTTATCTAGACACGCGGTAGCGTGTCAAGCCGAGTTTCAAGTACTGGCGAGCAGCACCGTGTGTATATTTACACGAATCATTTGGAGCCACTTTTGACCCCCTCATAACTCAAAAACTCTTTCACATAAACCTGTCAAATTTGGTTCATATATTGAGACTTGCGAGATAAATATTTGTTCCAAATTTCATAAACATATCTCAAACGGTTATTTAGATATTAACGTCCAAATATCGTAATTTTTATCACTGATCAACTATAGATCAAAATTATAACCCACTTCCAGATGACCTAGGAAGTTCAAATTTGGCATGCAGATAGGTAATTAGGTGAATATAAAGGGAAAAATCTGAAACTGGTAAATTGTTATCATTTTATTATAATTTTTCAGTTTAATTGATTCTATTTCAACTTATACTGGACGATTACTAAAATTCTATGAAAACGTCGATAGCCTTAGGCTACAGTATATTATCCTAAGTTATAAGAAATGATATTTTATATTGTTATAAATACATTTCAGGACAGACCATTGAACTTGGCACCCATTAGATCTCACCTCTTTTGTTGTAGAAGTGAACAATCAAGGCATATATCATAATATTAAACTCGGCTATCATTTCACATTTATGTTTTTGATAGGATTCCTTTAACAGTTCTGTTGCGGGCTCCTTGACAGGACTGCTTGCTGACCGGTTATAAGACGTGACTAGGACAGACGGAACAATTGACAAGACAGATACGATAGGGAAAAAAACGGACAACTCTCGACGGCGGCGCGGCGGCTCGAAGGACCATTTGAACGGTCTGCTGGTCGGCCGACCGTTAAGAAATGTCGTCATTAATGAAAAGAGAGCTTGTTTTTATAATGTAAAATTTCTATCTAGTTATCCGTCTTTTTCCCTGTCGTATCTGTCTTGTCAATTGTTCCATCTGTCCTAGTCACGTCTTATAACCGGCCAACAAGCAGTCCTGTCAAGGAAGCCGCAACAAGTTCGAACCTAGTTAATGCTTACAAAATCAATATATACCACCAGCACAGTGAAGGCACTGTTGTCGTTGGTGCTGACACGACGTTTCCTATTACGCACTAATATTATTATTAAATTACATAATATAATGTGTGTTAATTCTGGTTTCAGAATTTGCTTTGCCGCATGTCTATTTTTCGTACTTATGGCATTAATTACAATTGGCGTAAAATCTTCCAAAGATCCGCGAGCTGGAATACAAAATGGGTATGTTAATTTTCATTTATACATTACCTTAATAATACTAATATATTTATTGCATTAAAGAACAACAATAATATTTAAAATATAGAAGTGACCTTTAAAGAAAAGTACTAAACTTTAAAGCAGTGTCTTGTTAATCTAATATGTATATAAAAATATTCTTTATTTATTTTTATTATATATTTGATAAGCAGGTTTTATGCCCCTAGGTGATATGTGTAGTTCTATCCAGTAATGGTCCATGTGGAAAATAAATATTTGGGTCAGCTATAATTAATGAAAACTATAACTGTAATAATATCATTGTATTACAGTTATAGTTTATATTATGACAGTAGAAAATTCTTCCTTATTTATTAAAAAACTGAATAGTAGTACTAAACACTTTTTTTCAATTGTATAGCATGATTATTTTTAATCTGATGTGATGTCTTAACAACTTTGGTATCAGTTACCCAAAATTTACATTGTATTTTCAACAGTACACAAAATTTTGTTTATCCTTTATAGATTTTGGGGCATTAAGTACCTATTGGTGATCGGTGGCATAATTGGCGCCTTTTTTATACCTGAGGGGCAATTTGGTCCAACTTGGATGGTGTTTGGAATGATTGGTGGCTTCTGTTTTATTGTTATTCAACTTGTTTTGATTATAGACTTTGCCCACACTTGGGCGGAAAGATGGGTCTGTAAGTACAAAATTATAAGGGTTATTCTAATTTTACTAAAAACCTAATTTTATAATATGTAAGGAAATTTACTTATTTAGTTGTTACATCTAACTGACTTTATGACTTAACCAATCTTTTATGATTTTTATGTAATATTTAATATAAAAAAAAATCTTATCTATTCTTGTCTTGTCAGGCTAAAGTTGTATTCATAAAGCAGGAGTTGTCCTTTAGATACTCCATACGTCCTTTCTTTACGTTTAGAGTACCCTCTGCACTCCCATATCGGTTGGTGAAGGTGTAAAAGTAAGATACGGGCAACAGTATTAGAATAATTTGAACTAAAGGAGAAAATTATGTAAAATCCATTAATTCTTTTTTCATTCAACTTATTGATTATATGATCAAGTGATCTTATAAACATTTTAATAATAATTGCAGCAAACTACGAGGAGAGCGAATCGCGCGGCTGGTACGCAGCTCTGCTCACCGCAATGCTCGCATGTTTCGCACTTGCACTCACTGGCGTCGTGCTGTTGTACGTCTTCTACACTAAAGTAAGAAATTATAATGTATCAAACTTATATAATATGCCAATGTCATGTATCTTATATTATGAATACAAATTGATTAAATATTTAAGAAACTTCAATATTATTAAGATTTAGTATCTTAATAATGTTGAAGAGTTTATTAAATTTATTAATAAATCGTAACAATCAATAATAATAATAATAAATGTAACACTGGAAATTCACACAGTACTATCTAGTCCCAAGATAAACAACTCGTGCTACTAATTGGTACTAGTCAACTAATAGAAATAATTGGGTCAATCAAATTTTAAGTGTACATCTACGAAAAATAAGATATATTTGCAGTAGATAATTATAATTATATATATTTTAAGAATTCACATAGAGCAGACAGTTTTATTGAAATAAAATAGTAAATTTGATTCCGAAATCAACGTGCCTCTAGTTAAGATAATCCCTTGGCAACTAACTAATGAGGCTTCTGAACCATTTAAAATTCTAAACCGTCACTCTATTCTGACTATAGGTTAGATTTCAATTTATATTCCATAAAAAAATGACGCGACTTTTAATTTATAAATTATTCCTAATAATATTTTCTCCTGGACACCCACAAACTTTTCATTTAATTTGTATAATAATAATTAATAGGTGATATTCAAAAGTTTATGAATTCACTTTTAATTGTTACATGCCTATTTGAAAATTTTGTAAACCTTACTGATGATTAAAAGTAATTTTGTATTGATTTAAAGTAATTATGACGATAATGTGTCTTTAGGACACAAGGACAAAATGGTTGTCCAGTGAACATATGGACAACCAAAGTGACATTTAACGATCTTTGCGTTCCCTGTTAATAAATAATGATATTTTGGATTAAGTCTTACGCGCAGTGAAAAGTATAGATTAAATAGAATATATTTCACTTTCATTTACTACGATATATCAAATACTTACGTTTTTGTGCTGGTTGTCCGGTGGATACACATTAAAGCCACGCTTTTTCAAAACACACTAGGCCGATTGGCGCCGCGGCAAAGATGAAATTAAAATGGCGGCTGGATATTTCATACCAGACTATCATGCCTGGACAATGTTACTCCACTGTGGTCTTCAAATAGATAAATCATACAAGGAATGTGTTTGTTTCAGTCTAATGACTGCAGTCTATCGAAGTTCTTTATCTCGGTTAACCTGATTTTGGTGGTGGTAGCCAGCGGGATCTCCATCCTTCCGTCAGTGCAAGAGCATCAGCCTCGGTCAGGTCTACTGCAGTCTTCTGTTGTTGGCCTTTACGTGATATATCTGACTTGGTCTGCTTTAACAAATGCGTCCGCAGCCTGCAATAGTGTCACTGGAAATCAGGTATAAACATATACTACAGCAAAATATTTAGAATTATGGATTAATATATTTTACATAATTATAATAGTACCAAAAATAATATACGTCCTGCAAGAAAAAGCAACACCATCTATCATGTTCAGTTGCGTTTACAAAAGCCCATTGGAATAAATATACACACAAAATATCATCAAATCAATTTAGTCGTATTGGAGTACTTAGGAGACAAACCCCTTATATACAATACCTTAGGATATTTATTTATGAATTAATTAAATGTTTTCTTAAAATAACACAAAAGAATAGGGCTATTTTAATTAAAATAAAATTCAGTCCCCTTTACGACTAGGTATATTACAATGTATATATGTATATTAAAAACACGAATACCTACTTGGATACTGTTTTTGCAACAGCTCAAATAGCTTAAACTGGAAGTACTAATAACACTTATTTATCAAAAGTAATATTTATGTAATAAAATATAGAATGAACAATTACATTAACGCTACATGGGGATCTCTGAAAAGTGCACATATTATATCTATTTAGGTTTCTTCTGTTTATGAAAAAAAATACCATTCTATAAAGATAATTTAATTTAGAGGACTTATGTTTTATAATAGATATAATTTTAATATTGTATGTGAAACTAAGTCTCAGAATTTGTTCATGCCATCTAGATGAAACTCCCCTTTGTTTTGAAGTTAAGATATATTTGGCGTAAGATTGGTATTATTTGAATCACTAGGTGGGTTGGGTTTGTTAACAATTTGTACACGGCAAATTCACATGAAGCTATCCTATTATATAATTTACACATATTTTATTATATACGAACATTTTTATATATGCATATCCAGGAGAAAGAACCTACATATTGGGTACGTACATTGGGTCCAAGTAATTTTAGATCTCTTCATCCTTTCTCAATTTGTTCAGACTGTTGTGACATTCCAATTCATTGCACTATTTATTTATACTCGAATCTAATAATTCACATTTATTATGTTATTTATTATTGTATTTAAATAATTTACCATACTATTTATTATTTATTAATCATATTGTACATGCCACGATTATTTTCATGTGCTATCATTCTATGTGTTTTATGTAGTTCATTTTAATTAATCGAAGTGCTTATGATATACATAAATATAATAATAATATCCCGGGATTATTCACACGACGCTATCTAGACCCAAGCTAAGCAGAGCTTCTGTTATTGGTATTAGACAACTGATGTAAATACATACTCATTATACTTAGAAAACACCCAAACCGATACCAACAATGTTACTCATGAATACAAAATGTTTTGTACATGGAATCAAACCCGCGACCATCGGAATTAAAGCACAGCGCTTTAATTCCGATGGTCGCGAGTCGCTAAACCGCTAGATCACTAGTGCCGTCGAAACAAAAGTTTGTGGCGGTGATTGAATTTAAGTGGTATCGTATTAGTATATTTTGTGACGAAGTACACGACGCTTAAAGGTTATTGCAGGCGACTATACTACAGGATATACTTAACATTTTAATGGAAAGGGATCCAGTGAAAAATCTGCATCACACATAAGGATCTCCCTGCCTCTTAAGAGAACTGGAGTCATGATTATATTGATATCTAGACCATTGTTTTCTCATATCATTATTAACAATTCTATTAAATTAAATCTTATGTAACATATGAAATGTAGAATTCTTGAGCTAAGCCAAACGTATGTTACGTTTAGCGATTGGGCTTTTCATATAAAATTATTCATATTCTTATTTACTCTATCTGATCAGTAGATCATACTGATCTTAAAATAATGTCTGAACTATACAAAAATAACCCATCTGCCATATTAGTGAATCGTCCTAATTTCTCCCAAGTCCGTCAATAAAGTACCTTTAAAATTGTCTAAGGCAGAATTTTCAAATGTCTCGTAGATTTAACCCACTTACACTCAAACCTTTTTTCATTCTATGCTGTGGCTTAAAAGTCTTGAGGAATTTTTAAAAAAGGACTAAAACCCTTATTTCCTTTTAGTCCATCGCATGAGTTTCAAATTAATATATAATATATTTATACTTTTCGAAGCAGTCATCATTCGATAAGCAGTCAATCATCGGATTGGTCATCTGGGCATGCAGTGTTCTCTACTCCAGCATCCGCACCGCATCTTCCTCATCTAAGATCACTATGTCCGAGCACATTCTCGCCAAAGAAGGCAGCACAGGTGATTATTATGTTTATTACTATTACTTGTCACACAAACATTTTTGTTAGTATTTACATGTATAAAACAAACCTCATCCACTACATGTATACATGACATAGTTCATGTATAACAAGTATTCATGCATGTGGGTGGAAAGAGAACAAAATTTATGTCAAATTTCAGTAAAATATTTTTATATTAATAACAGTGTCTATTGTAGTTAGTGTAGTGATGTAGTTATTATATCACAGCATAATAACAATATAACACAAGGAAAGCACTAATATCTATTTATTCTTTCACGTTAAACTTTGTGATACTATAATAACGTTAATCGCTTAACCCTTAAATGATTTACTAACGCAATATTGTGCATTCCTTGCGGACGAAACGCGTGGCTGCGACGGGGCGTAAGGTCAAGGAGGGCTTATAGCTAACGAAGGTAATAACAACCTCCCGAACACCTATTGTTATAGCTACATTTGCATTTGCAAACTAATTTAATTGAAATTAGTTTTAATTGAAAAAATAGTAGCATCAAATGTATTGTTCCTGAAAGTTACTAACGACCATGAATCAATCCCAAATGTTTGCATGATTAATTTTGTAGTGGTGACATTAGGTTTATAATTTTATCTCGCAAAAAGAAACTGCGCTGTAACTAGCAACATTTGTTAGAAATTATCGTATAAAAATGGCACGTTATCATTTGTTTCTGTCAACCATATATTTGACATATTTTGATTGAAATGCTTGCATCAATATGTTAAAAGCTAGTTTCATGCCACAAATTTTATCTTGTAACTTGAGCTTAAAATATGACCGTATAACACTTGCATAATTCCATTCATAATAGCTTTTTTCCATAGATTACATTATAAATATATCCTAAAATATATACGCTGAAACTATATAATTTAAGTAATTAACGTCATCATTCATCAGCCATATAGTGTAACATATATAACACAGTAAATTCTCTTCGCCTTCGACAGGATTAATGACATGTAAATTAAACTAATTTGCCAACTAATAGTCTGGTGTGGTTTATTCCATAAGCATATCTTGATTGAAGCTTAGAACTGTGTGTCTTACCATTACAGAGGCGATCATAGATCATATATTGAGAAAAAGGGGTCCTGTGAACTTGGCACACGATATTCAAAAATCGACTTTTTTTTTTAGAGTTCTGACATCCTTTTGAATAGTTCTAGAGTTCTTTATAATCATTTTAAATAGTTCCGATGTTTAAATTAAAAAAAAACAAATTTTAAAAAATCGTGCGCTAAGTTCACGCAGCGCACGAAATCACGAAAATCACAAATTTCTTCGGAGTTCTAGCTTGCTTTACAATAGTTCTACAGTTCTCTATCAGTTATATCAATAGTTCTAGCAATTAAAACGAAAAAATCGATTTTTGAAGTTTCGCCGCGTCCAAATTATAAGTCATATAAGAAAAGATCAATTTCCGACGCGAGTTCTAGCCGATCTGATAATAGTTCTGGGCAGCATTCTCCGAGTTCTACAGAAAAGCTTCATAACTTTTTCCTGGAAAATAATTATTTTGCAAGTTATTGCAAAAAATATAAATCTACAAAAAAAAAATTACGAGTTCCAGCTGATCTGATCGGAGTTCTGAGTAGCGCTACCTGAGTTCTATCGAAAAGTCTAGTAACATTTTCCTGTGAAGTAATTATTTTCCAAATTATCGCCATTTTTAACTTAACTATTTTACAGGAAAAAGTTACTAGACTTTTCGATAGAACTCAGGTAGCGCTACCCAGATCTCCGATCAGATCGACTAGAACTCGTAAAAAAAAATTCTCCTATAAGTCAGTCATAAAAAGTTAAAAATGGCGATAATTTAGAAAATAATTATTTTACAGGAAAAAGTTACTAGACTTTTCGATAGAACTCAGGTAGCGCTACCCAGAACTCCGATCAGATCGACTAGAACTCGTAAAAAAAATTCTCCTATAACTCAGTCATGAAAAGTTAAAAATGGCGATAATTTGGAAAATAATTATTTCACAGGAAAATGTTAGTAGACTTTTCGATAGAACTCAGGTAGCGCTACTCAGAACTCCGATCAGATCGGCTAGAACTCGTAAAAAAAAAGTCTATACGTCAGCCTTGAAAAGTTAAAAATGACGATAATATGGAAAATAATTATTTCACAGGAAAAAGTTACTAGACTTTTCGATAGAACTCAGGTAGCGCTACCTAGAACTCCGAGCAGATCAGCTAGAACTCGTAAAAATAAAAATCTCCTATAAGTCAGCCTTAAAAAATTAAAAATGGCGATAATTTGGAAAATAATGACTTTACAGGAAAAAGTTACTAGACTTTTCGATAGAACTCAGGTAGCGCTACCCAGAACTCCGATCAGATCAGCTAGAACTCGTAAAAAAAAATCTCCTATAAGTCAGCCTTAAAAAGTTAAAAATGGCGATAATTTGGAAAATAATGAATTTACAGGAAAAAGTTACTAGACTTTTTGATAGAACTCAGGTAGCGCTACCCAGAACTCCGATGAGATCGACTAGAACTCGTAAAAAAATTCTCCTATAAGTCAGTCATGAAAAGTTAAAAATGGCGATAATTTGGAAAATAATTATTTCACAGGAAAAAGTTACTAGACTTTTCGATAGAACTCAGGTAGCGCTACCCAGAACTCCGATCAGATCAGCTGGAACTCGTAATTTTTTTTTGTAGATTTATATTTTTTGCAATACCTTGCAAAATAATTATTTTCCAGGAAAAAGTTATGAAGCTTTTCTGTAGAACTCGGAGAATGCTGCCCAGAACTATTATCAGATCGGCTAGAACTCGCGTCGGAAATTGATCTTTTCTTATATGACTTATAATTTGGACGCGGCGAAACTTCAAAAATCGATTTTTTCGTTTTAATCGCTAGAACTATTGATATAACTGATAGAGAACTGTAGAACTATTGTAAAGCAAGCTAGAACTCCGAAGAAATTTGTGATTTTTGTGATTTCGTGCGCTGCGTGAACTTAGCGCACGATTTTTTAAAATTTGTTTTTTTTTAATTTAAACATCGGAACTATTTAAAATGATTATAAAGAACTCTAGAACTATTCAAAAGGATGTCAGAACTCTAAAAAAAAAAGTCGATTTTTGAATATCGTGTGCCAAGTTCACAGGAGTGAAAAAGGTTTATATTAGGTTCTCTTATACTTAATGCTCTGTATATTAATTCCTAGAAACTTCATTTTAAATTGAAATTATTTTAACATTTCAAGAAGTAACATGGCTTTCACTGTATATTCATAAAGAGATCAAACATAATAATAAACCTATTTTAGTTATTAAAATATTTAACGAATTTTAAAAACAGCACAAGTAAAGCTTTTTATTAGACACTTAAATTAATAATATTTATAAACAGTACAAGTAGTTTCCAAATATATTATAAAATTCAATTAGAAACATTATTGATGCAGTGTAGCTAATTAGCATGTATGGCATGCTCACTGAGCACAGGGTATGGTTCTGTAGAAGGAGCCGACGGTGGCGAAGCAGGACGCGGGGGCGACGAGCTGAAAGTTTTCGACAACGAAGGCGAAGGCGTCGCATACTCTTGGACTTTCTTCCACGTGGTGTTCGCGTTGGCCACCCTTTACATTATGATGACGCTCACCAATTGGTACAAGTGAGTATATATAGTTTTATTTTGCCATTTACATGTCATGTACAAACAAGTTAATAGAAAACTGTATTATTCTCCGAAACACAGTTTACAAAGCATTTTGGCGGCTGAATTAGGTACCACTGAGCAAACACAAACGACTTTAGTCTACTTGGATAAAATTTGATAATTTTATTTAATGACTAGCTACTCGCCCCGGTTTCGCACGGGTGTACATGTATTATTATATATATAAACCTTCCTCTTGAATCACTCTATCTATTCTACTATGTAATAATTATTTTATAGTAAAATTTCAAATCCTAATTACACGATATGAGAATTATAAAAATAATTAAACTTTTCCACAGTCCACGCTCGGAACTGTCGAAGGAGAATATGGCATCAATGTGGGTAAAGATTACCTCTTCGTGGCTCTGCGTGGGTCTTTACATCTGGACCTTAGTAGCGCCTGCGATCTTCCCCAACCGCGAATTCAATTAGGTTTTTTTAACAACTTATTGTAGTGCGATATGCGATTATTGAAATAGATCTCATGGCATCAATCAATCATTGATAAAATTAGCAAAGGGCTGGATTATGTAATTCAATTGCTATTCTCCTTGCAACCAATTTATCCGATGTTGCAATTGTATATGTTAATTTCATATGGAATGCAAAATAAAAATACAGCGATTTGATAAAATGTGTAATGGATAAGCAATACGATTACACTGAACGCAATATGCAGTTGACTAAAAAAAGACGACGCGTAAGCTCTGCTCTGTAGCCTGCCTCCCCTCCAGACTCCCCGCCTCATTGCGTCTTCCTAATGCAGAAGTTCCAGTTCAAGCGATATGTATTAATGTATTACTATATTACAACAGTATATGTATTACTTGAATTTCGGTTACGGCTCAATAGTCTTATACAATAATATATAATACATTAGTCGCATGAATGTTCCTAAGTATTCTAGACAAGAATTATTAGCAACGGCGTTGCATAATCCCGTTATTTATTCTCATACTCATTCACACAACCCACTAGTTTCATCATTTAGGCATTATTTTTTATAATTTTGCTAAGTAAATATGATTCTAATAACTGTAATGTATTTTTTAATATTTGTAAAGATACAGGGTAGAATAGAACATGCAACATAACAATACAGTACATTATAACTCATTTCATAATAAGGTTTTTTACTTTATATATGTGCTTAGAAATGGGTATTCATCAAATCATGCACTCATTATTTGCTGTTGTCCCATACAGCTATACAAATTTTAAAAAATGCGTCATTAACACTTGAACATAATTTTTTATACTTGACTTAAATTAACTAGTTTCAAATATATCCACATATTTTCAGTAATATCTGTTATACTATTCTACCCAGCATAATGTAGTAATAATTAAGTCTTAATATAAATTAATTGTGTATAAAATAATTAGATGTCCTAGATATTAACAGGTTTCCTGTACACAACTTTATTCCGCCGTTTTAATTTAATAGCCATTTTCAGCCATAATGAATCGATCACAAGTTTTTTCTTATGAAATTATTTTTTTATTAAACTTAAGACAGAATTTTTACTTGTAAATATGAAAATCACTCAGTGGACAGGGAGCGTGTTAGCATTATTATTCTTGTATAATTTACTAAAAACTTTCATCTTTACTTAAACACTTCAATTATAATCAATAAATATCTACCAATCAACCAGAACTTTCTCATTTCTACAGTAACCTTTTACGATTTTATTATTATGTAATGTTATTTATTCGACAGCATTTCAATAATAATAAAAAATACAATATACTTTTATAGTAATATAAGAAATGTTGTAGATTGACGTCTAAATTCATTTATAAAAAATTAAGGGCACCACTGTATCCTATCTATCTCTATCCTATTTTTTGTTACTGTTGATGTATTGCATACTCCTCTGTGCTACTAGTACTTTTAGTACTTTTATTATTTTTAGTATTACAAGTACTGGCAGGCTACAGTTAAGGATGAGAGGATGATATCAAGTTCAAAAGTTCTGTTGTATATACATACACAAAACTGAAAATATGGAATCATAAATAAAAACAATTAATACACTGGATTAGTTAATTTTTAATTGTCTATTCTTATCAGATCCTTATCTTTGATCACAGCATATTTTAAAAGTAATGCATATTTCTTTAATAGTTTTCTCCAATAACATTTGACATCTTTATCAGTTAAGTTGTCCCATATATGTTGAAAACCTCTTTCGGCAATTTCTTTAGCCAAGAAATCATTTTCTTTAAAATACTCAATGTATTTTTTTAACTCTTCTTCATTGGCTGTAGGACTAATCGGGACATAATGAACCCAAGGTTTTAATGAAGGATAAAAAAATTCAAGCCATGAATCACCAACATGGAACACAAGGGACTTGCATAAAAACAAATGTTTGAATCGAAAGCTAGCAGCAATTCCTCTATAGTTGAATAAATATTTGTATTTACAATGCTCTTCAAATGACACTTCTGATGCTGGGGGGGCATATAGTGTGTCCTGAAATAAAATTTGTGCAATATGACTAAATGCATCCCACTAGTACAGATACTATGATATAGAACTGAATATGAAAAGAAAAATTACCGCATCTGACTTCCAAGCTTGATTTTTTGTATATTTTGCATCTACAAGATCAGGGTATGAACGTGAGAGTAGTATCAAAGCATCTCTTTCTTCATTTGTTCTAGAACCTCGAAAAAAAGCATATCCCTCCTTCTTGTCCCAGGGCCACCTAATAGACAAAAATGATATTTAGTTATTTATTGGGTAGACCATGGCTTCAATTAATAAGTTACTATTTGTAAATAAGAGATATTATTACTGTTACAAGCAAATCTAGTAACAGTAATAATAAAATAAATCTTTTCTGTGATACTATAGTGACATGTGACTTCAAAGTAAGGATATCAGAATTTTAACAATATTATTATTCAATAATAGAGTATGTATATAAACTTAACAATATTGAATAATTTAAATAGAGATGTAAGTTATTTTGTTTCTAACAAAAGAATAGATAAACATAATTTATCAGGAAGTGTATTTCACAGTATAATTAGGCAATCCGTTTAATCCTGTTTAAACCGAAAGAAATTTATCTCTGTATGTAGTTTTTAATAAAATATTGTAGAAAAAATAATCAACATACAATGTATGTACTAGCTGTGCCTGCGGTTTCACCCGCATTCAATTTCAATAAATAATATACCCTGTATGTTATTCTGATCCATAAGTTATTACTGTAATGTTTCAAAATCTGTTCAGTAGTTTTTGCATGAAAGAGTAACAAACACTCACAAACTTTCACATTTATAATATTATTATGATATTAAAACCTAAAACAGACAATTAAAATGTTAAGTATTAAAGTTATGAGCTATGCAAAAGTACGGAGTGAAATTATAGACACCATGTATAATAATAATAGTTTTGTTACATTACATTTAAAGTTTTGGTTAGAATAATAAAACTAATTCCTTACTTTTCTGCAGCAGATGAAATTGATATCCTGTGCTTATCCCAACGACCAATACCTGTTGGATACAATGATATAGCTGGTCCTCCTTCCCAAAAGCTCCATGCTGGGTACATGATATCATAATAATCTTTTGTCTGAAAAATATTACTTTCTTTTAATAACTACTTTCCCAGATAATGGGAATGTCATAGCAACAACACACCAACACATTTGCAGCATATAATATACTTAACAGCTTTTGTTTCCTGCCAGTGTACATGAGACCTACATATCTTACCTTACTAAAAGAAAATACTGGAGCTTTCTGATGGCCCCAAACATGATTAACTTGGGGCCAATCCCTAGTGTTCAGTGCAAGCTCCAGGTTGGGTAATTTTGAAGCCAGTGCCCTTAGATAATGTTCCACTCCAGAACATCTAGCTGGGAAATGACATTCTCTTTCTCTATATAATTTGCCTTCTATTATCTGCAAATTGAATTATTGATCATGTAATGTAGCCAAGTGCAGTCACTATTATTACTCTTATATCTTTATATTATTTTTCCACCTACACAGATAAATATATATATATTATTATATGAGCTATTTATTACTCTGTACACTATATCATTAATAAATACCACAGAAACATAATAATTGAGAAATAATACTATACTTATGGCAATTTATTCTTTATGTCACAAATAAGACCACACATACCTGATATTTTGTTCCCTTGGAACGAGCTACAGCAAAAAGTTCTTTTGTTATTCCATCTTGGTATGGCCTAAGATCTTGTCCAATAACTGCCTTGTGGCAGCTGCAATTCGTTCTTTCACAAGGTGTATATTGCTTCATTGCCACCTGTATCTTCTTATTTATCTTAGAACCCCACTCATTGATATCTACAATAAAAAAATTGATAAAATATAATTTTTTTTTATTAATTTTAAGGAGTGACTAAAATTAAATACATCGAACTTAATAAATTATTTACATCACATACCCTTACTATACTTATTGTGGTTTTCAGTACAAACATTCTCACCGGCACAAGTCTCTTCATTTTGATTCAACTGATTTGATATTACAATATATAAAAATAATATGAAACATTTGAATGCATACATTTATGAAAACTGTTAAGCCCACGTACTACCGTTATATTAAAAGTATATATAAAAGTTGAGATTCTGTAAAATTTAAAGTTATACACAAATATATTTTAAAACACTTAGTTTTATGAATATTTAGGTGACACGAATTTGCACTGAAATACCTCACCCGAAAAATATACCATTATAGTTCCAATTATAATTTTATTATAAATCAAATTTTAATGAAATCGCAAAAAAATATGTAAACAATAATAACACTAAGATTTGTCGCCACAGAACAGAAAAATTAGGGGTAAAAAAGCAAAACAGCTTAAAATTTAATTGTATAAACGTCCTTTAAATTATAAAAAGCATGCTTAACATGACAGTATCGATAAAATGTTGCCAGCAATGTAATATAAAAATGGCCACGAGCTCTGTTAAAACGCCAATTTTGGAGGGAAATTTAAAAAATCTAACTGTCCTAACAGGCTTATACGACTTGATAAGATAAGATATATTTTGTCAAGTTGTTTAAAAAATGTTTTTGTAGGTAGGGATCGTTCAAAACAAGTTTTGTATGAATATTAAACATTTGTGTTATATTGGACAAGCGGTTAGTTTGGAACTGGACGTATTTTCCTAATATGTATTGTAATTTAATTGTAACATTGTAACTTAATCTATAATTTTGCACAATCCGCAAATATTATACACATAATTATGAAGTAATACTCTTCATACTACTAACAAAATAATTATATATTATAGATTATAAATGTAGGTAAATCACAGTACGTTCAGTAATCACCTACATTAATGTGTGTATATCTATGTCTATCTTAACGTCTAAATGAACGGTAGAATAAAAGATTATTAAAAAATGTTTATGTACGACTGTACCATCAATATTTAATTATATATTATATGCAGTTATATCTATATATTAGTTTTAAAACTGAACTTGAAACTAAGCTGCATTCTAATTGATATTACCAAACCGATTTTAAAAATGACTTGGCCTATTTTGTGGTCATAAACAGACAAACAGGAAAGCAAGTTCATAAAATAAAACAAACTTTAGAAAAATATAGGGAATCTATTTTGCTTACATGCATACATTGTTTATATTTTCCTCATGATCTTCTTATATATAAAAAACATAGAAATGATTAATTAAATTACAATTTATTCTTAATATTCACCACTACCATAAACTTTATACAAATGTAACCATACACAATATTACAGGTCCATACTTGTACGTTACATAAAGTTATGGATATTAAATAAAATTGTCTTTATTCAATCAAAAACACTTAAAATTGAATTAGTCTATTAAAAAGTTAATACTACTTGTGTATATTTGGTTCAGAATCCTGGCTAATAAAATACTCTTATTGATAGTGCTAAGCAATCCGTGGTTTTTAAAAATTCTTTTACTCAGATTAATATCTTCTACATCATACCAAACAAACAAGCAAAAAACAACTGCATTATAAGTGAAAGAGTATGTGTTCAAATGACTTTTTAAGTTAATTTAGATAGGTAATCGTAGAAACAGTACTAAGGCACTCAAGGTGATTGTAATTATCACTAATCTGAGTTATTTAGTGCATTAACTATACTCATTATCTCATGTTTGATCCTTGTTTCGACATAAACACATTTATCTATAAAATAATCATATAACCGGCGTGATTAATGTAATAATTTCTAGTGAAATGTTTATTATGAATAACAGGTTATTGATTTCAAAACGATAATTTATAAAGTCAGATGCAATAGAATTTGATATCCTACTAATAAGATCTTGAGTTTAAACTATTACGAGGTGATTTTATACAACTACAGTAAACTATTTAGAATTTAATGTATCACCATGGTAGCTACTTTATCAAAATTATCATAGTATAAAGAAATGGTTTAATTTTGTTTTCTTAGTAAACAAAAAGTTAATAAGAATAAGAGTCAAAAAATAATTCAATTAGTGGTAATTTTATATACTCAACCATTACCGTGGCTCTCCAGTTTTTCCACCACTGATTAACTAAAATATTACAAAGTTATACGCTAAAAAAGCGTGCGAAAATAATTCGCGGGAATATAATTCGCATTGAGTATTATATTAACCCTTAGTTTTTTTTAATTTCATTGTACGCTCAGTTCTGTGAGGTTACTCACAATGTATATACATTAATTTACTTATATTTTCATACAACACTAGTTATCAGTTATCATATCATTTCCAGTTATTCTATGGAAAATATTATTTTGCTAATACTAAATATTTTATAGGAATGGTGATGTATAAAACATCTATAATTTCATTAATCATGCATAAAGAAATCAGAAAATATCTATTTGCTAATTAATTAATTTTTAACTAGTAAGTATCCTTCACTTCGAAAGTTTGTGCTCCAGTTGGTCAGCAATTGCTAAAAGGAAATCTTCGGTGTGTAAATACATGCCTTCCTTAGTATTTTCCAGTCCATGGATGCAAATTACAAGGTCCTTAGTCATCTTACCGCTGTCGATGCATTCCACGCAAGCCTGTTACATAACAATACACGCCCATAAAGTATTAGTAATACAATGCAATTTTTATCAACAACTGTCTACATATCTTTGACATGATAATCTTCAAAAACAAAAATTGTTTTGAAAGGCATCAAGATTTTGTTAACAACAGGATTTAATATGATAAGAAATTATTAATTGTATTTTCATGTCGAAATATTTATAATAATTACACTACTATTGTAAAAGTAATGATAAAGGCTCACACGGAGCAGCATGCCACAACTAGAACCATCCCAATTTCTCACCACATTAGTTAGCTAACTAATAACAAGTCCATCCGTGCCGGTCGGAAACCCATAAAACATTATTACAATGTGCCACTACTATGTAACTACTAATAATTTTAATTATACACTAAAGCCTAACATATCTCTCGTGGAATGATTCTGTTTAAATTTACTTTGGTAACATAATACCAAATATTTATTTACATTTTTATTATTTTTGCACCTTATTAAAATAACTTTCTCCTATTTCTCTTAAAGTTATTGCACACTCATACCTACTGTAGATTGTAGCTGAAAATTAGTGTTTGCTCCCTGGGCAATTATACTGAGCTACGCCCTCTTTACACTGCTGTAGCAGACTTCAATAACATGCATGCATTATGTGACACTTGTGACGTTCAGTTGGTTATTTATTGTTGTTAGTATTTACTGTTTTTATTATAATTATTGTCTTCTATCTATATATAAGATAAATGCCAACGGTGAATTATTCGTTATATAATTTACAAGTGGAAGAAATAATGTAACTGAACTAATAATGTAGGATAGTAGCAAGGTAGGTAGGCTTTTTTTATTTTTATTTAGGCAAAACTCGGAAGTTGATCTTTTTTCTTCTGTGATAAAGTAAGATCATGTATGAAGTGCATGTGTCTGTTATTGTGTTACGGTTTCAACGTTAGGACAGTGGCAACATCTGACACAAGAAGCACTTAAGAATAAAGGTATCAAATCTAACCTAGGTTCTCAAGTATGTATACTGACAATTGTATAGTATAATAGAACAATTGAGTTTATGTATCTTCTCTACTATGCACTTATCTAATTATAGGATGCGTTTTGTGAGTCAAACGGAAAGATAAAATTGTTTCTGATCGAACACAATAAGCGTATAGTTAAAGTACACAATAACCTTAGTCCTCAGGAGCCAGATGAGAAATACAATATCTGTTAGCTACTTTTAATATAACAGTTTAAAAAATTAAAGCACCCATGTTTAGATATAAATAAATAACACCATTTTAGATAATGAATGTTGAATTGTTTAGTATTCAGGTAGAATATTGTATAGAGTACAATGCATACCTCCTCCAGAGCAATGGCGAATCTTTCCAATTCAGGCGTATTGTCTAGCTTGGCACGGTGGATGAGGCCTCTAGTCCATGCATAGATAGATGCAACAGGATTCGTTGACGTTGGCTTGCCTTGCTGATGCATACGGTAGTGACGCGTAACGGTGCCGTGAGCAGCCTCTGACTCGACCGTTTTACCATCTGGGCACATTAACACTGATGTCATCATACCCAGCGATCCGTAGCCCTGTCAAGAAAATTTTATGACGTATATTTATTTAAACAGGTAAGAACTTATTTTCTGAATATAACCTGGCATAAAGGTAGATATGTGTATATGAGAATATATAATATTATAACTTTATTTAATCTGTTATATACAGTACAGTGTCTTATTGATAACACACAAATAAAACTTGTGTATCTGGTAACATGAAGTTTCATATAAGTGTTTTTCATAACTGATTGTTATATAGAAATACATAGCTAAAGTACATAAGCAGTAACAAAAGAAATGCACGGCACTGGGAAAACCTGGAAAAGTAGTTAGACTGCAATATACGGAACATCCTCTAATAAATAATGATATAAATGAGACATTTATTTAGATAAAGTCGTAATTTCCAGATAAAATAAAAAAATAATAATAGTATCTTTAAAAGGCGAGTCGGTCGGCCACAGGATCAGCGTAATTCCTTTTTACATTACTATTATAGTGGATTTCGGGTTATAGTTTTAGAACGGGCCGCCTGTAAGACATCTTTGCAATTAATGCTATTTTTGTGTCTTAAACCATTGTATTTGTCTTTACTATTATATTGTCACACATTGTATATAGGAAAATGAATTTGGAAGGGAAAAGATTAGTACCTGGAAGGATTTAACATAGAACAATACAACTGTGTAATAAATCCTAAAGTAATATACCGGATATTACTTTAGGATCTAGTACGCATATACTTAGTTGGTGTAATTGATACGGTATATGGGACACCAATTATAGTACTAATTACACTACCAACGTACAACTGGTCAAATCACGATAATTTGCAGTATTTTTATAATTTACAATTTTAAAACAGTATCTACAATAATTTATGTAATACTACAAATACTAATGAAACATTCATATTCTGATATTCTTCTATATACTTTATTATAATTTGTCTTGTTGTAGTTGTACTGTGTCTATAGCCTGTATTGTAATTTGTAATATATCTAAATAATATTAGTACACAATTAACAGTATCATAAAATTGTCGTAGAAATGTACGACAAACTAAATGTTTAATATAATAAAGTTATAAAAGTACTCAGACACATTATTGTGATAAATCGATAGATTAAGAGATATCGCTACGATTACCTGTCTACATTGCAATAAAAATAATCAGAATTATGACGGATAGGGAATTTCCTACAATATGCGATAGGTTCACAGTGAATGCGTTGAAATTGACACGTAAATATGTAGTAGTACATCGTTGTTATTGACTGATAAAATTATTTCATAGGGTATAATTGGTCTCAAACTCTAAATACAATGTACCCTGCACTGCACTACAAAAATATAAAATAAGCATATCCTTAACTTAGTACATATGTATATATAAATAAAGTTGAATAAAAAAATGTTATTGATTATATTTTTATACCTGAGCTACAACTATGTATATATATTTAAAGTTGAATAAAAAAAATGTTATCGATTATATTTTTATACCTGAGCTACAACATCTGACTGGACATCGCCATCGTAGTTCTTGCAGGCCCACACGAATCCACCAGATCCTTTGATCGCCTGCGCCACCATGTCATCAATCAAGCGGTGTTCGTACCAAATCTTCGCATCTTCAAATTGCTTTTTGTAGTTGCTGAAAAGAACTTATATGAGATATCCTTGTGACTGCGATTAGATCTCGGGATAAATTAATAGTACCAACAAGAAATTATACTGGCAAGTATAATTTCTTGTTGGTTAACTATAATTTCTTGTGGAACATGTTATGTTCCATGCACTGCTGGATAACAGATTATGTTGGGGCCAGAAGCCGTCGTGCAGGTCATTGAGTACCTAAACACAACTTTGTACTATTTCTAATTGATAGAGAGAGGGAAGTACGTTAATAATGGGAATAAGTGATTCACGATTTCTTATAATCCATTCAATAAACTGCTATTTAATGAGCTTGTAATTCACCGTATGATATTGTAGTAATTGCCGTTAAATTATAAGCGTTTTCAGCTATATTATATATGTATCAGCTATATATAATACATATATTATTATTGGAAGAGTAAAACAGTATGAAATAGCACTGTAAAACAGTAAACTAAAAAGCACCCTACTTATTTTTGTATTACTATGGGAAGATGTAAATCATAAAATTGTCCGCGTTATCTAGTGACCTAATAAAAGGTCGATACACCAATGCCGTCGTTATCGAAGTTTGTTCAGTAATAGTGAAGAACCTTCAGCTTTAACTATGAGCGATGTGTCTTCAGTCATTGTGTTGATATAACTTTATTAGCAGTTAGAAATTTAGAATACATACAAATAGGTAGGTACTATACTTATATTCACAATATGAAGACGCTTTATTTTCACAAGTAAGTAAATATTTTTGTCAGAGAACTAAGTATTTGGCATTGTTATCGTTGATAACTAAAAATATATATAAAATTCTACCTTTGATAAATTTCTTCGAAAATATCTTTGAATCTGCCGTCGTAACGCTTGAGGATCGTATTCTTTGTAGACAAATACAGAGGTATTTTCTTTTGTAGTGCCACCTGAATAAACAAAGTGTTTTACAAATTGCAAACAATACTACTCGTTTGTGAATAGTTCACATAACCGTAATGCACTTTAATAATAGTGTACATAGCTACATAGTCATAAAATATTTATACCTGAAAACTGGAGTGTGCGAAGGCGCGTATAGATTCGTCGGTATTGTACATGCCTTGAGCGATACCGGGCGATTTGAAGTCGAACAATAAATATTTCTGTGTCGTTCCATCTGCCGCTGTGTAGACTAGTTCCACCTGATTAAATTAAATTAAATCAAAAATTGTTTTATTCTCAAATAGTTTTTTTTATTGTATTAAACATTTATTGCACCAACTTTAAAAGCAGATACATTCAAAACTATAACAATATATTAAAGAAAGAAGAAGGTACAGAAGACGGTCTTATCACTAACATAATCTCTTCCAGACAACTTTGGAGAGACAACAAATACAACAATAGAGTATTGATAAAAATAATATAATAATTTTTATTATTATTATTACGAAAACATTATTGTGCCAAAATGGCTACACCCTTTTATCATTTTTCCATGTCTGTATTGTGAATATAGTTAACTATGTACACTGATATTTGTTATCACTCTTAACTAGTTGGATGCATTATGGATATATATATATACATATATATTTTAATTACAAAGTTTTATATTTTTAATTTTGAAGTATTCTAAATAATTACCAAATTAAATCATATTAAGTATTGCTTTATTAGATTTCTCAACTACTTTTGCTAACATACCTTTCCTGGTTTAGGTACTACGAAGTCCTGTGCCTTGTATTGATCTCCATGAGCATGACGGCCTATAACTATAGACTTGGTCCAGCCAGGCACCACACGTGGAATGCTTTTACACAAGATAGGTTCTCGAAACACGGTCCCGCCGAGAATGTTACGGATCGTCCCATTTGGGCTCAACCACATCTTCTTCAACTTGAACTCTAAAATATACATATTATACGTTTTAAACAAGAAAAAACTAGTTATTTGCAGTAATGAGTTACTATAATAGTATAACATAGCAAACAAACCAATAAACGATTACAGCCGTGCCGCATTAATGAATGATATTGAGAATAAAATGCACTTTCTGACTGATTTTTTTAATAAATGTTCATCATCCTTGCCTTGGCTTTATTCCATTATTTGGGGTCGTAGCAGTATGTCATCCGCTTCCACAGATCCCTATCAGCTATCATATCTAAGCATATTCTCCTTTTATACCATGTTTTACATAATCCATTTAACGTTCTTTCGACTTCTCCTTTTCTATCCATCCACTTTACCATACTTTCTTTAAGACATGGTCCTCATTCCTCCGCAAACAAGCCCATAACGTTAGGAATATAAATTATTGATAATTAAAATTAATCCATTAATTTTTTTAGTCTATCATTTTAGATGAAATACCGAGAGACAGAGATATAGTTTGTAGACGCTTGCGCGTGTGACGACAACACAGATTTTTATTTTTTTTATAAAATGCTTAACGTGTGCGATCGTAATATATGTATTGTCTAATGTCTAGTGAGCTCATAAGCTAAATAAAAAAAGTAAATAAGCGGACAGCGATCCAACCACTTCAAATAAGCTGTAGAACAACAAACAATTGAGTTAATTAAAATAATTAGTAACTTCCACTAATACATGCATTATGTAGTACGAGTATATAGATTATAATAGTATATACTACGTGTACGTGTTCATTAATTTAGAAGTGACACGAAACAGAGATTATCTCAAATTTTATAATGTTTATTATATAACAATTATAACGAATGACCTGATCGTTTAATAACTTTTATTATCTATAGGTTATCCGAAAGTTAAATAATAAAAGTTGTCTCATTGTTATGGCAATGGTCTTTTCTATAATGTATATAAGTCTATTAAAGATAGATTACATATCACAGTTTGTTTTTCGAAATTAATTTGACAATTTAAGAATAATAAGTATAAATTTAAACTACAATAAATATACTGGTAACGGTAAAAGTAGTACTGATCTTGTAGATAATCTGTGCATATTATAAAATAGCGTCTCCGCCGCTATCTATGTATATACTTGTTTTTTTTTTAATTACATAACGGATTTTAATGGGGTTATCAGCAATAGATAGAGTGATTCAAGAAGAGAGAAAGTTTTAGATATGTAATGTAATATATAAATATAAATATATAAATATAATATAAAACCATAAATTATAGTACAAAAAAGACGAGAAATTCAAAGATTTGTAATACACCCGCGCGAAGGCGGGTCGGGATCCCTAGTAATTATTATTTCAAACCATCTAGGTGAGTTAATACCACAAAAACAACGTGTTTGTTTTTTTATATCTATACATATAAATAAAATTGGAGTGTCTGTTTGTAATATTGAAATAACCGTTTTTTACTACATGCATATGAATATAAATACGGTACACAGACCAAACTAACATTTTACAATTTTTCTCTGTCTGTCTGTTTGTTCCGGCTAATCTCTGAAATGGCTGGTCCGATTTTGACGGGACTTTTATTAGCAAGTAGCTGATGTAATAAGGAGTAATTCAGGCTATTTTATAAAAATAAAGTTAAATTCCACGCGGACGAAGAACGCTAAGATACGTACCTTCAACCCTCTGTTCATCGGGTGTAATAGTGGCACACTTAATTCCCACATTGTGTTTGAGGATGGCGTTAGCTGCGTCGATGGTCACCTGGTCATTAGTCGCATCACGGTGGGGCAGGCCCAAGTCGAAGTAAAGGCTGTCTAGCTATAATACCAACAACATTATCCATTACATACATAATAGTTCTTCTATTATACCTACATTATAAAATATATTTACAAGATTTAAAGTTCTTATCCCTTATCACAGTCGCCTGATAGTCCACTAAAACACATGCGGATCTGGACTCTTACAAAAAAATTAAAAAAGAAACCAAGAAGGTAATTGCTACAGAACGAGCCAATGCTCAGCAAAAACTTTACAGACAATTAGATAGTAAAGATGGTCAGAAATATATCTATAAACTTGCAAAGCAACGGTGTCGGAGCGCGAAGGATCCCGCTAGATGTAAAACCATCAAAGGTCAAAGTTGTTGTATAGGAATAAAGATGTGATAGAGGCTTGGCATCAATACTATGAATACCTATTGAATACCAATGCAGCCACTACACAACTTTCAGATATGCCCAAGAGTGTAGGACTCATACCTCCAATACATCAGAGTGAGGTTAAGGTAGCATTATTAAAAATGTCGAACAAGAAAGCCATAGGCCCTGATGGAATGCCAGTGGAAGCGTGGAAATGTCTACGCGACCAAGGAATCGAGCTGCTGACTGACCTTTTTAATCAGGTGATGCTCTCTTCTAAAATGCCAGAGGCATGGAGATTGAGTAGAATAGTTCCGATTTATAAGGGAAGGGGTAGTAGGTTCGAATGTAATAACTACCGCGGAATCAAGCTACTAAGCCTAAGTGTGGCTACACTATGTGTGGCTACACTATGAAGCTTTACAAAAGAGTGATTGACAGTCGTATAAGATCTGAGTACACACTGTCTAAATATCACTTTGGCTTTGTACCTGGCTTATCGACCACCGATCCGATGTTTGCTCTCAGCACAATGGCTGAGAAATATCGCGTTAAACACAGGTCATTGTATGTAGCGTTCCTGGATATGGAGAAGGCATTTGATCGTATCCCTAGAAATACGATCTGGTGGAGCCTTCGCAAGAAAAACGTGCCCGAGCTATACATTAATATTCTTGCTGACATGTATAGAGACTCCAGATCTATGGTACGAACGGTAGTGGGTCAAACAAAACCAATAGCAGTAACAGAAGGTGTGTACCTCAGGGCTCAGTACTAAGCCCCTTCTTGTTTGCCTGGTTCTGGACTCACTCACAGAGGTTGCGCAGGAATCAGCATGCTGGACCTTCATATACGCAGATGATGTAGCGATTTGTACAGAAAGTCGCATTGAGTTGCAGGAGTAGCTTCTGTATTGGAAGCATCAGTTACAAATGGGTGGACTAGTGTTGAATATTGCGAAAACCCAGTACATGGCTATGAATGTGCCAGATACCTCTGATAACAGTCCAATTTGCATTGAAGGGCAAATGATCACCATGTGTGATCAATATAAGTATCTGGGAAGTATAATGAACTCCGGGAATATAGAATGCAATATTCAACACCGAATAGCTGCAGCGTGGCTTAAATGGCGAGAAGTGACTGGTGTTACATGCGACAAGAGAATGCCTGTTAAACTCAAAGGGTTAATTTATAAAACAATTATAAGACCCGTTCTTATGTATGGCAGTGAAATATGGCCCGTAACCCAAAAGAACGTGCATGCCATCCAAGTTACTGAAATGAAGATGCTGAGGTGGATGTGCGGTATAACCAGGCACGATAAAATCCGCAACGAGTACGTACGAGGAAGTCTGGCTGTTCGCGACATTGCTGAAAAAATGCAGGAAAGTAGGCTGCGATGGTATGGACACGTGAAGAGAAAGCCGCCTGATTACGTCGGAAACCTGGCACTGCAACTTTCTGTTCCTGGTCGAAGGGGCAGAGGCAGACCAAGGAAGGGATGGGAAGATGTTGTTGCTAGGGACATGATAGAGTGTGAGGTCTCTGAAGACGATGTCCGGGACAGGATTAAGTGGCGGACAAAAATAGGGAAGGCTGACCCCACCACCATGTGGGATATATAGCCAGGGAGAGAGAGAGAGAGATGTAAATTAATTGAACCTTCAAAAGGTGCATTACTTACGAGAAAAAATAGTAAAGTAAAGGAGATATTGAAATTTAAAGAAAAAGACATATGCCATTAGTTTTGCGAATAATAATTTGGGTAACAACTAAGATAATAAGTATTTATTTATAATAAATGTACATCCATTGTAAATAAACATTATCTTAGTACATGTCAAAGATCCGGGTCAGCAAATAGCTCCATAAAATTAGCCTATATCTGATGGGCAACAAAATAACATAGGCACTTTTGCTGCTTTACATGTTTTACAAATTTTATAAATAAACTAATGAAGCAGCTAGTGCACTTATATGTAGCTAGAATTGTTCTAACAAAACGTGAAGATGTGACTTGTCTTGTAAATAGATTTATTACTTTATTTGTAACTAGCGACCCATAATAAATCTTCGAATTTCTCATATTATTCTATAGTAGGTATAACACGCATGTATTATTATACATATAAACCATCCTGAATCACTCAATATCTACTGCTGAAACGTGCATGTATATATATACGTTGCATAATTTAAAAGATTAAGCGAACAGACAGCTACGGCGACTTTGTTTCATACTATGTAAAGTAAATAGTAAGTTTTGTTCGCATCATGGTTCATTCACAAATGGGGAAAAAGGGAACCTATTCCGTTCCAAATACTACGTGTATGCTGAATTTGATGATTAATTAAGTTAATTAATGATGATGGGATAACGGAACCCGAAACTCGCTATGAAGAGACCGATAGATAAAAAAGTGATTGATGGTGAAGTTCTTAAGGCGTTGCCATTTTAGGCAAATATGACAAAGAATAATGGACTGAGGTAAGCCATTAAGGCAAACCAGATGGAATAGTTGCAAAACTATTCAACGGTAACTATATAATAAGCTTCTTTCTGACAATAACATAAGGCAGATAACATATAAAAAATCGTTGATATAATTAAAATTCGTCATTGTATAGTTAAATATCAATTTATTTATGCAATATAGGTGTTCGAAGTATTTAGTATTCCATGAAGTACATGATATAGCAATAGGAGAAATACCTATGATGATTGACGTTACGAATGTTTATGTGCTTGTATATAATAGACATAATACGACAGGATTCAGTAAAGTGTAAATTAATTGAAAGAAGCTCCGACATCTACTGGAACAACGAGCAGAATAATAATTACATAAACCGGTTAAGCGGGACCTGAATGTGGCAGGATTTTTTTTAGAAAATGGACGATGACATTTTGTACGAGTGGCTTTGGCCTTTGCCGCAGGCCATGCCCGTTTTTGCAGATTAATCCTTACTAATATTATAAATGCGAAAGTAACACTGTCTGTCTGTCTGTCTCGCTTTCACGCCAAAATTACTGAACCGATTTAAATGAAATTTGGTACACAGATAGTCTAGACCCTAAGAAAGGACATAGGCTACTTTTTAATGCGAAAAAAGGGTTGTAAGGGTTTGAAATTGGGGATGAAAGATTGTTTGGGAGAATCGTCAATTTTGAAGCTAGAAGACTGAAACTTATTTTTGAGGCTGCTAATTAAATATAAATAAATATGACATACAAAGTTTTTAAAAATTTTATCCTTAAGGGGGTTAAATAAATTAGGGCATATTTTTTTTTTATGTAAATTTGTCATTCTTGAAGCTAGAATGAAGAAACCTTTTTATTGGCTTTTTGAGTTAGTTTATTAAATACTTTACTAATATTATAACTGTGAAAGTAACTCTGTTTGTCTGCCAGTCTCACTTACACGCTAAAATTACTTAACAGATTTAAGTGAAATTTGGTACACAATTAGTCTAGATCTTGAGAAAGCACATAGGATACTTTTGGATGCGAAAAAACGGTTGTAAGGGAGTTGAAATGGTAGATGCAAGGTTGTACGTAAAAATCATCATTTTTTAAAGTATGATACTTATATTTTAGGTTGGTGATTAAATATGAATAAATATAATATTCAAAGTTTTTAAAATTTTACCCCTAAGAGGGTAAAATAAAATAGGGAATGAAAGATTTTAGGTAAATTCTTCATTTTTTAAGTCAGAAGCTTGAAACTTATTTTTGAGGCTGTTGATTAAATATATATAAAGAAAAATGGGTTGTAAAGAATTTAAAGGAGAGTTAGATGTTTATATAGAAATATTGTCATTTTTAAAGCTAGAAGCTTGAAGTTTAATGTTTAGCCTATTTATTCAATATATATTTAGAAAAAGAGTTATAAGGGGTTGAAAGAGCTATGTATGGAAGTGTCGTCATTTTTGAAGCAAAAAAGACAAAACTTTTTCATTTGGCTTTTATTGGGTTAGGTCATAACATTTTTTTTTTTCATTATATGGTCAAGGTGACTATTTTACGCGGACAATGTCGCGGGTACAGCTAGTTATTCATAATTATGTACGTCCATCATTCTCCATGTAAGATTAAAGTCCCTAGCGAAGATAGTAAATGTGTATATGTATAAGTATATTATTTCAGTAAGCAAGAATGAGCTGATCACTAGAAATAATACATAACATAACATAATTAGATATATATTGCAGTATTCACTTGTAACTTTGTATTTACAAAGATTCCTAGATGATTTTTATGTGAGACGGAAAATGGCAAGTAAGCTGATGGCCTAAAGTATCGCCTCTATATAAAAACCACGCCTACTCCATCACATGCCATTGTAGAGAACTAGTGCCATACCCCAAACTTTACTGCCGTATAGCGCTCTTTATCTATAACACTGCATCACCGCTAAACAACCACACATTTTTTAGAAAGCTTAGAAAAAATATGAGTTTTTGTTAGATTGAAACATTCAACAAGCTGATGGAGTATTCCGAATAGAGTTGGAATTTGTAACAGACTAATAGTAGAATTTGTTGAGACTGAGATACCCATTCGCACATATTTATAGTCTCTTCTCGATTTACACAGCGTATTCATTATTATTCAATAGTTATAGGCACTTACAAATACGCTACATAACATACGACAGACATTTAATTCAACTAACATTGGCCTCATAAAGTAGTGATAAACAAGTGACACTGTTAATTGGTGATGATAACCTGCAGTGATAATTGAGTTTACTCAGCATACATTTTATAATTACATTACGTGCGTATTTTTTAGTTATCGTTCTAGGGGCAAATATCTAAATATATACAGATTAAACACAATGTAACTCATTATGATGACAACGGTAAAAAAAAATATAAACATGTAAATATTACAGCAGAATTTTACTTCATTATGCCACTTCCCTTGTGTTATTGAGCCTCTTGGAGGTCATGAGATATCTATGACCCAACTCTGTAAGGTTTTTTATTGGCTGAAAGAAATGATAGTGCCCACCAGTGTATACTTGCAATAGACAACCAGTCCATTATCTATTGAAAAACAATACTAAAATTAAAATGAGGAATAACTTATAGGGAAAAGCAGCAAAGCTGTCTACATGTCGCCCTATTTTTCGGGAGCTTCAATAATCTGTTACTAAGATAGATTAATTTTATTATTATTTTACAAACTTTCATATTTCGAAAATAAATAGAAATATACACATCTATTTCCTTGGTTTGAATTTTACTGTTGTGTCAAGCCTATAGGATGATGTCTACATGAGTACCTCTGTCCCACCTATTTCTAGCTAAGCAGCTTACTTTGTATGTTATGGTTTATAAGTGACTGTGGGTGTAAAATATAAAAACTTAAGAGTCATGACACCTTAATTCGAAATGCATAAAGACATCAACTTGTATGCCATTCCTGTCATCAAAATAAATATTTTTATGATAGTGGAATAAACATCATAGGCAACCAATGAGAATGTGATTTTAAAACACAACAACACAAACATAACAACACAATTTCTTTAAAATATATCTACAAAATTGCTATACTCTATTGGAAACGTCCATGTAATCTTTTAGTTAAAAAATATATATTTTTAATTTAAACCATAATGTTTCATATTTATATGCAATATTATACAATCACTGTGGTTTTATCTATTAGTACCATTTTCCCTATACTTATATTCAGTAGAACATTAACTATACTACAAATTATCTATTTAGACTGGAAAATTTTCCATTAAAAGTAATTAATATTTATGTGTAATTAATTATATAAAAAAAAATCTATTCGAAAGAGCAACATGCAATTTTCTTGTTAATTCTTCTTGTGATGATTCTGCATTCTGAATGAGTGGTAGATTAACAAATATGACTATGCAAAAGAGCTTATTTGAATAAAAAATATTACTATTTCTATTTACCTTGACATATGGGAAAATTAGTTTTTCCTTTATTTTTTCCCAAATAATGCGAGTCATTTCATCTCCATCCATATCTACAACAGGATTAACTGCCACAACCCTCTTAGTAGTTCCATCTAAAATCAAAAATTAGAAGTGATTATATTTCTTAAATAAAATCCAATAATAACTAATATCACTCATATGTATGGTACTTATGAGTAAACTCAGCAGTAGCAGTTTAGTCTTTACTGTTGCTTAGTATATAACAAGGACAATTTATGAGTATCTTTTGAAACAACTGAATTGTAACTTTTAAATAAATGCAACAGTTATTTTTTTAAATATCGGGATGACTGATCTGAAGATCTGTTTTGAGATTTATGATTTTATCTTTACATATATGAATTTATACATATTTTATGCCCCAAAAAAAGTTACATACAGTTACATGTGAATAGTAGTATTTCCCAATCCCAAATTTTTATATTTTGATACCTATTTGGTTGTATTTCATAACTGACATTAGATATATTAAACTTCAATATAACACTAAAAATACAAAGTAGACCTCAATATAAAGAAGTTGCTAAATACTCTTTGAACAACTGTAACTCTTGTGACATAAGGTTTATACTAGTACATCACTGACCCAAACTCATCCACCAGACATCATGTCATATAATGACAATGCAGGATGTCTGATTCCAAAGTTGCTTTAAAATATATGTGATAAATATCATATAAATACATTCTCAATATAATATTCTCAGTATAAAAAAATGGTTATTAAGAACACATGGTATCTTATAAAAATAAAGCAGGTAGCTGCTTATAATTTGTCTTACATACTTGACCCATTACCCTTTTATATGTAGCACAGTTTTTTTAATAAATAATATCTATTTAATTTCTGTTTTAAAAAATAACTTCGTAATTATTATTATATAAAGAAAATAATACGAAAAGAAAACAGTGAAAAAGAAACTTACAATGTCTTGCTGGTTTGATTGTAAATTCGGTTACATATCTAAGTAATTGTCTAGAATGGTTGCAGGCCATTTTTACTGTATTTTTTATTATACTTGTCTTATTCCCGCTTATTCAGTTTTCACCGTAATCAATTATATTGTTTTTAATTTTGATCAATAAATGTAATTTTCGATTATGTGCTGTACAGTGACAGCACAATAAAGACAAAATAAATTCAATTAAGACCAAAACAAAATTACGTAAAGATACGAAAAAGTTTTAAAGACTACAATGCGATATAAATATATAAATACAACACGGCAAACAAGTAGAGTAGACACAGCAGGTGAACAAAATACAGTCAAAACTGGAATAAGTTGGTACTACTACAGGATATAATAAACTATTGGTAATTATTCGCATGTTGGTACTCGACATAATTATAATAAAAAAGTACGGAATAAGTCAGTGTGACCAATTTAAAATAAAGAACTTGCTACATTGGTTTTTTAATGATATATTCTGGTAATCAGTATGAAATCCAAACTATTTTTTTTTATTATATTATCATGCATGCATGGCGATCTGCACCTCGCAGTGCAGACAATAGATATCACTAATAAGGTAGGACGTTAAAGACCAATGCATTATTAGGCATATATATTTTTTGAGACAATTTTGTAATTTGAGAAGACATGGAAGGAATTGCAGCTGTTTTTCTGTCATTAAGAAATAAAAGTATATCGACATTTAAAAGAATATTATAACATATTTTTCTTTACTGTTTTACTTTTCTTACGACAATTTCAAGTTGAATTACATCTCAACTTAAAAAAAATTAAAGAGAACATTATTTTTAAATTAAGTAAAATAAAGACGATCAAGAGAATAAAATTCGGTTTCCCCTTATAATATAAAAATTCCCCAGTAAACATTTTTATGACCATTGTAGAACTAGACACTTTAGTTAATATTACATGTACTAAAAATATATTATTTTAAGGTTTACAGCGTTTTTCTATCTCGATTTCTAACTCCGATATTAACAAAAGTCTGTGGTAATAAGTTGTACTTGTCTGGTCTATAGTCTGTCCAACTTTTTTTTTTGTTATATGTGCTCGTTCTATTCTATTTATTTTATGGCTTTATTTAACTACCGGCCGGTTGGGTTGTGCATTCACAATCCTGCGCTTTTCTTTTATCTCTATTAAATTACCAAGTTAATTTTAAGTTGTATAAAATTATTTTTTTCGTATATATTTTATTTTGTCATATATTATGGTACAAGATTGATTTAATACAGTGTAAAAACCGATTTATTAGCGTAAGCATTCTAACAGTAGCATTTGTCGCTGACAATCAATTCAATTTCTTAATATACTGAATAAATACCGTGCATTTTCTATTTTTACAATTTTTACGAAACTGAATAAAATAGTGCGACTAACTATCAGGTAAGATTTTAATTTAAATTATACTATACCTTCAGAAAATAATCCTGCTATCGTGGTCTTTTATTTTTTTACAAAAAAGTTGCTTCTACTCGTGTTGAACAACTTATTTTTTATACTGCTATACAAAACAAGATATGATATGTTGCAGGTCATATACTGACTTGACGGTTTAGCACACTCGCAGGTTGGACGGCACAGAAATTAGTATTTATGTATATGATGATTGTAATGGTCTGGGTGTTTATTGTATGTTATGAATGCAATTCCAAAAAAAAAATGTATCTATGTATTAATATGTTATATAATACCAATAACACAAGCCCTGAGTAGCTTGAGACTACATAACGCGTGATTTGCCCTGAGATATTATCAGAGGGAAGGTAATTGTTACCAATATTCTCTTTGCTAGCATGTCATATTTACAACCACATTGCTGTGTATGCGTTTAGGGTTGTTGTCATGTAAATAATTTTTATATTCTAAATGACTTGTTGAGTATATTTGTTTAATTCTGGGAGGACCTAAAATTTTGTAGGTAGCATTGATGGGACACTAAAGTTGTAAATTGTTAAACATAAAATAATATGTATGTATTATGTTCTAATATATTTTGATTACTTTCATATCATAGGTAAAACAGCATGTGTGGGTACTTAAGAGTACTCCGCACATACAAACCACATGTATGGCAATGCAGACACTCTGGGTCTTCATCAACAGTTATTACACCAGGAATACCATATACAAAATTGAGTATTGGCATACCAAAAGAAATTTGGCAGGGTGAACGAAGGTAAGTTTATTTAATCAGGATGTAAGTTTATTGATGTTTTTTGTTAAATGTAATTAATAGAATATATAACAAATGATAAATCTCTAATTAATTATTACAATTGCAATTGAAAATTATTGAAATTATGCTGAATGGTCATCAATATTATTTACTACTGGTTACTATATATGATAAATAAAACACATATATGGGATAACAATTATTTTATTATATAGTAAACTAATTAATTTATTATTTTATTCCTTTGAACTTTTGCTTTGTTGACCCTTACTTAATAACATTATCTCTGAAAATTTTATTTTTATTCACATTTATTTTAATTTTACATTATGAAAATTTAACACATAAATGGACAAACGGATGTTTATTGCCTCATTATGAGTTTACTTCATTATTATATGTAGAGTATTGAGTTTGTCCATTTGTTTACTGCTGAACATAATTCACAGTATAACACCAGAATTGATAGAAAGATGCATTTTGTGATATTGGCTTTTAAATTTATTATTATAAATGTTATATAGAATTACGTTTAAGTTTTTGTAAATGCATATGGTACTTCTTTCAGTGTACTGAGATTTCTACATTAAATTTCAGAGTTGCTGTTGTACCAGCGGTAGTTAACAAACTAGTTAAAAAGGGTTTTAATGTTAATGTAGAGGAAGATGCTGGAGCATTTGCAAATTTTCCCAACAAAGCTTATGAAGAGGCTGGAGCTAAAGTTTCCACTCTCAAAGATACATTCCAATCCAGTATGAATATTTATTTAATTTTATATTTATTTGCTGTTTACTGTACATCGTAATATATTTGTATATCATTAATGCTTCATTTACATTTCAGATATTATACTAAAAGTTCGTCCACTTGTCGATACTGAAATTCAAAATGTGCAAGATGAAAGCACTCTCATCTCATTGTTGTATCCCGCACAAAATCAAGATTTGATAAAGAAACTTGGAGCTAAGAAAGTAAATGCTTTTGGTAAGTTTTCAGCAATTATTAATACTATAATTTTAATTATAGATACATGTTGTAAGATTTGTGTATTTGAAATTGTTTTAGCAATGGATTGCATTCCGCGTATCAGCAGAGCGCAAGCGTTCGATGTTCTCAGCTCGATGGCCAATGTGTCGGGGTATCGTGCTGTTATAGAGGCAGCTGCGCACTTCCCTCGTTTTTTTTCAGGTAATGCTTCAATTTGTTTTAAATAGATTTTTACTTCTTTCTTTGTAGGTACTTTGAACAATGATTTTAATACTATTGGAAAAAATTATTTCCTATCTATCCTCATATCCTGGAAAAGGAAGATGTAGTCAACTATACTATTTGTGTATGTTACTTGATGTTTACCTAATTATATATAGAACTGATAGTCATGATTATTTTTATCGACGGAGTTTACTCAATAGGCAATACAGGTTTAGTCACAGTTATTACTATTATTTCGTGAAATATTTTTTTAAATTACGATATTTTATTTCAATATCTCACTACATATGTAGTTAGTACCTAGATCTGCTACATTCCCAAGTATGAGTAGTTGCGGACGGCTTGAAGTTTTATGTGCGACAAAATCTTTAATAATATAAAGAATAATAATACCTGTCTTAAATATTAGTTACGCTTCTGTAAGCAGGAGAACCTTATATATCCTAATGGCGGTAAGGTTCACCTCTCACAAAGAGGGCTTAGGTTCGAATTGTATCGTAATTAGACATTCCTAATTATTTTTCTTTAGACTTTGTACAACCACTTCCGCTACTATGGACTTTGTATTAACTTGTATATTTCGATATCTAGATTTTATGATAATAACCCCTTAATCCCTACTAAGATACCGATAGATTGATATTATTTAATTTAAATGTTTTATCGAGTTTTATTAGGTCAATATGTAGTTAGAGAATTTTAGTTATAAAGTAGTATCCGCAAATCGCTGTTGTCATGTTCACGACACAGCAAAGATCACTGAATACTAGTTTCATTACATTTAAGGATGAATTATTTGTGCGAATATTATTTCATTATAAAGTCTCGCGACTTAGAATATATATATATGCACCACAAAACTGGATTACACACCAGCATATGAATGAAATGATATGTCAAGTTTAATATAATTTAATTCAGTTAGGCAAAAACTATCTCTTTAACTAATGATATATTATAACAAAGTCCGTCCAACACTAAAATTTTCTTTTCGAAGTTCTGTAATCTTGTTTTTATCAACTATGGTAACCCTGAAACGTTTCTCGACATAAATATGTAAGAACATCTGATCAAAATATAATGAGAACCAATTAAACGTTACTTATGAAATCATACAAATTATTTGTACCTATTTTTTTTATTGATGATATTGGTATGGTTTTCCATCTTTAACGTTTTCCACTGGTGGCCCCTTGGAGGATAATAATATGTGCATGCGGTCAAATCAGTTAGCCCATCATGATAAGTTGACCAGGAACTTATCACGATGTCTTCCAGGGTGCACCGCGTGGAGGTCAACCTGACATGGAACATTGTTAGCAATGGGTTGATTAGTCCACATTACTAACAACCCCAATCCCCCCGGTTTGTACTTATTAATGGACTTCACATTTGAATTTGTCAAACTATCTTTCATACCATCTGTATCATAAAGTATCTTGGCTGTATTTATGTAGGTCAGATGACAGCCGCAGGGCGGGTACCACCCTGCCGGGTCTTGGTTGTTGGTGGTGGCGTGGCTGGACTAGCGGCCGCAGCCCAGGCACGTTGTATGGGTGCCGCAGTACGCGCGTTTGATACCCGTCCCGCCGTGCGGGAGCAGATCGAAAGCCTCGGTGCACAGTTCATTACTATGGATATGAAGGTCAATTTTTTTTTATAATTATGTAATTGTACTGAACCGTAATCTTACATAATGGAACTAGTTATTATTTTGCTCAGGTCATGTTAAAGTAGTAGGTGCGGCCACATCATTGACATTTTAATACTTTATTAAAATGGCACTGAGAACAAAACTATTTATCAAAGACATTCAAACGCAATTGAGCGTATTTTTTATTGTTTCACTGTATGCACCTCCTAATATTAATGAATAAATATTTAAGTACGATGAATACGGTAATTTAGATTAGCTCGTTAACTAACGTTTTTTTTTGTGAACCGGTTGGAATAAATCAAACACTTAATTTTAATTAAATATTCTCACAATACAATATTTGCTTATGAGATTAGCATGCATATTACATCCAAAAAATCTAAAAAAATATTATACTGTGTATTATAAAATCTACCAATAATAGTTTTTCTCATATATCTACCATGTACAGACAGCGATCAGTGCCCATCAGGCACATTTTTATTATATTTGGATAGATAAAACAAAATTATTTGGATAGCTATACACACGGCTATCCAAATAATTTTGTTTTGAGGCTATGTTGTATGTTCTTAGTGATACGTTATCTGTAGTTAATGTTTTTATATTTGATAAACAAACAATTTAAATGTGATATCAGTATGAACTTATTATCTTATAATACAATTACCAAATATCCAATTACTAATTCTACTTTTTTAAAGAATTTGTTTTTAAATAATTTACAACTACTTTCTTATTTGTCAAAAAAAAAACCAGACATTTAATAAACCTAAATTATCGTTGTTTCTATATTTAAGTATTTTGCCTTTTTTCTCTTGAAATAACTTGAAAGCAAGTAACAACATGCTGTTACAAAATAATGAAAGGGATATGTTTATTGATGATTTTCTATATGAACTGTGGTCTTAATCGTGAATTTGCATTTAGGGTCCACACAATAGTACATACTTAATTATATGTTCAACATTCGCGTTTAACGGCGACCTATTTGAGTAATAAATCATCTGCACGATTACAATATACACTAATTGTTATTGAAATGACATTGGTGTATGTTATCAAATGACTTCATATGATGTAGGTTCTCAATTCACTTTATTTTTATATTATGTTTGTCTTCATCAATTCTGAGCGTATTTCATTTATTCTTTTTGTTAGTGCCAAAAGTTTACTATTACTATGTGGTCTTTCTTTGAGATGGATGTATTATAATTTATAATCAATGTAATGTTGGTACTTGGGGTTCAACAACCACTACGATATTTACCAGTAGTGAAAGCAGCTCCTGACTCCTTTCACGACTGATAAATTGATATACAAACCCAATTAATAGATAATTATGTTATATTTTTGTGATATATCTATAATTAGATCATAGTATTTTTTTACATACTCTAGTTATGTAATGCACTGTTTTATCTACACAACAATAAAAACCACTCCTTGATAAAATTGCGGCCATGACGTGTTTACTTTTAGTTAAGTCGTTTATTTTGTTTATTATGCCAGTTGTTTTGTTTGTAGAGTTGTGTGTACTTACAACTGAATAAACATATAGTTATCTGAAAACATGTAACATGTGTATATAAATTATAAATATGTAAGCTTATTGAAACATTTATACAAAATGTTAGAAGGCGTAGTTGTTTATTTAGAATTGACTGAACATTATTTGAGTACATGTATAGGTATAGAAATTAATTTAATTTTCATCTATATTAAAAATTTTGCACTGCAGACGCGCAGTGTAAATTATTAAAAATAAATTAGACATAGTTAATAATTTAATGATTAATAAATTAAAATTTAATTAATTTAAAACGTTCTCTTGAAATACTAAAACGCTATTCATAGAACAAGTTGCATATAAATCTACCTAAAAATTTACTGTATGTGACTGTTGCAATTATATGAACTAAAATTAAATGTATAACTAAAGTAATAGAGACCGAAACGTTCATACTGAAACAATTAACTTATTATAATTGTTTTAGTATGACCGTTTCGGTCCACTATAATATTATTACGTTTAACTCGGTAAAATTATAGTCTATGAGAGACACTTTAATATGAACAATATAAATACCTACTTACCTTTGCTCTTGAGATTACAAAATAAACTTCGGTGCCTTGATTTAATTTTATCACTCGTGCGAAATATAAAGATACCCTATTATTTAGGTTTATGTCGGAACAGGTAGCGATTAAACAAATAGATATAGAATATTGATGTCAAATCATTAAATTCTTACTCAATGTGGACGCCGTAGTTAGGTAATTGGGTTTTCATTACTTTACGGAAGAAGAACTTTTATTAGGCAAATTATTCAATTTCTTTTTGAATGACATTATACATTATACAGATGAATTTAGGTCATTAAATTATTGATTTGTGGTCATATTATGTAGTAGAAATTTCTTTTGATAGCTGTAGACGCCATAGCTACCTGGGCTGTCATGGTCATGAAAGAAGAACTTTTATTAGGAAAGTTCTTCAATTTCTTTTATAGAAACATTATAATTCGCTATTGCACCGAGCAGAACGCGTCGTGGTAAACGAGAGTGTTCCATTCTGTGCACGTGCCCTAGCCAACGTAAACGCTTCTGTTTAAGAAGTGCGGTCAAGCTAGGCAGCTATGCGATTTCTAGAATCTCGTTGGTTACCCTGTCACGCCATGAAATGCTCAAAATTTTGCGTAGACAACGCATGTAAAAGGTGTTTAATCGACTCTCTTGTTTTGCATATGTTGTCCAGGTCTCGGCTCCATATAGGAGAATGCTTAGTATGGAAGCCTAAAAGACTACCATCTTGGTCTTGGTAGTCAGGTATTTGTTGTACCATAGTTGCCTCCCATACATAGTTGCCGCTTTGCCAATACTTGAGTCAATCTCCGCTTCAAGCGAGAGATTGTTTGACACGGTCAACCCTAAGTAGCAAAACCTGTCAACTACCTCTCACAGCGTGCCATTCAAAGAAATTAAAGGGACTTCTTGAATGCCTTGTGTTAGCACAACTGTCTTCTTGGTGTTAACAGACATGGCGTACAGGGAGCAGGCCTGAGAAAATTTGTCCAACATAGACTGAAGCTCAGCTGCAGAATTGGCTACAAAGGCGGCGTCATCGGCAAAGAGAAGACTATCGACGAAAAGGTCCTCGCGGTTTCTCTTAGCTTTGAGGAGAGAGATGTCGAACATATTTCCGTCGGTCCTTGTATGCAGATGGATACCCTATTGGTCAACGGAAGCGCCACCTAGGCGGCTCAGTATAGACTACTGCCAATAGTTTCCCTTGTCGGGCCTGTGGTAGGCCATGCCGTTCTCGTATCGGTTTATACAGCCACGAAAAAAGCTGTTCACGGACCATTACGCTATAAATCTTCTATAATAGACGCAAAGGCCATTATATAAACATTATAAAAGCCAATTTATGTTGTTCAATTATTAATTGATTTGTGGTCATAGTAGGAATTTCTTTTGATAGCAGTAGACGCCATAGTAGACTGGGCTTTCATTAGGTCATGGAAGAACTTTTATTAGGCAAGTTCTTCAATTCCTTTTTGAATGCTAATATAGATACTAATTTACGTTATTAAATTATTGCTTGATGTGCGGTCATTTGTTGTAATAGGAAATTCTGTTGATAGCTGTAAACATATCGATTCATTAGTACTAGTATTTTATAATTTTTTCATATCTGTAGCATACGATTTAAATCACGGTTATTTACATTATACTTATGTATATTCATCTGAGTATTTAATAGTAATAATATCACAATTCACACAGCGCCATGTAGTCCCAAGTTAAGTTAGCTAAAACTTGTAGATAACCCAGGTCGGATCGTGAATTTGTGGGGCCCTGTGCTAAAACTACTTATGGCCTACCTAATTATAATTCATTCATTCATAATTTAAGAGCTATGTTAATGCTAGCCTGTCGCTATAATGTATAGTATTTTCCACCAATTTGCCCCATTTTTTATTTAAGATTATGGCGGTCCCATTTGTACCTTGTTTTTCTCCTCCCATATATATTATTCTATTATTCTCCTTCCAGTAATCTCCACTACCTTCCCATCTAACCTCACATAGTCCCAAAATGTCTATCTTTATTCTATTCATTATTACTTTGTCCAGTTTTCCTGGACTCAACCACGTCCTTTACATTCCAAGTACTTATTTGGCAAGGATTTCGTATGATGACGACCGGTTCAGCCTTGCTTCTGCCCCTGCCGGACTCGGACCGCCACGGCATATTACATCATGGAAGCCCGTTGTCAAGAACGTTACTCTAGGTGGTTTCCCCATTTGCCTCCCACACGGTGGTTCACCGGCCGAAGGAGTTCGCCCGTTGATATCTGGTCCAAAGCCCTTCCTGAAATTATTTCTTCGGTCCTTTGCCAGTACTAGCGTCGCCACTTTCAACGCTAGGGGAAGACCTATTTAAGGTCGGGGACTGCTTATTCCACATATTCGCAGCTGACCACCATATCTGATGGCCATTCACTATCCGCCACCTGTGAGCCCGTTGGTAGCCTACAGCTCAGCCGCAACACCCTAATTATAATAACAACAATCTAAATATAATACTCAACAAAAAATACACGGACCAAAAACAAGCGGCAGCTAATTTCCCGTTCCGTTCGATAGACGCGCACATGGGTTAATTGATCCCAGGGTTGTAAACCATAATATTTTATGTGTTAATATGTTAGAGTTTATTAAAAATCTGATTATTGTTTATTGTTTTCAGTCGAGTTTGGGGGCCCTTTGTTTCTACGGGGCCCTGGGCTGCAGCCCAAAAAGCCCGTACATAGATCCGCCCCTGTAGATAACTGATACAAGTATATAAAAATTAGAAATACATTTCTTTTTTTTTCATGAATACATAAATATTATACATAGAAAACACCCAGACCGATACAAACAATTATTCTCATGAATACAAATATTTGTAGTGTGCAAGAAATTCAAACTCGCGACCATCGGAAGTAAGACGGTGTGCTAAACCGCTAGATGACCGAGGCCGTCAAATTCGTCTTCTTTAAGTATTTGACATTCAATGTTATATGTCATAATCGTAGGAGGAGGGTGCTGGCGAAGGCGGATATGCCAAGCAGATGAGCGAAGAATTCCTAAACGCTGAGCGTGCTCTTCTCGGTAAGGAAGCGAGAACGTCGGACGTTGTCATCAGTACGGCGCTTATCCCGGGGAAGCCGGCACCGGTTCTCATATTAGAGGTGATTACTGTAACTTTTTTTGTACTGCATTGTTTTAAACAGTCACGTAAAAATGGATAAACATTCTATTAAATTAAAATTAGAAATTACGTTTTATGATATATGATTAAATTTATGTAATTATATTTTTATTGTACGAATTTCAACTAAGAAGGGAAGAGGTACCAATAATAATGTAACCTAACCTACTAATTTTAAAGGTAATAAACTAGTAAAAAAAATAACCATTAGTTTGGATTGTATGGTATCTTATATAGAAAATTTGAAATGCTTCGTGCGGGTTAAATGTACCTGCTAAAAGAAAGTGCATTATTTAAGGCAACAAGAACTTCAACATTAATTATATATATGTATATATGAGAGGTAGACTGTAAAAAGTCATCTGCATCTACTAAGATACTCAACCTCAGTCTCACTTTGTTCAGTCGCTAAGCAGCTTGCTTGGTATGCAGTGTTTTGTTTGTAGGGTGTACAACAGCCAATGAAACTTTTTAACAAAAATCAGGTTAATTGGTATAGATTTAAGGTTTTTAAAATAGCAATGCAGGAGTAAA
Organism: Achroia grisella; assembly: GCF_030625045.1. NCBI lineage: Eukaryota > Metazoa > Arthropoda > Insecta > Lepidoptera > Pyralidae > Achroia > Achroia grisella. The sequence goes on from NW_026712841.1 coordinate 3,239,805, forward strand.
TTGTAACGTGCTAACGTAGTGTTGATCATCTAAATAGGCGGTTAACACTTACCTTCTGTCGCGTCGTTAAAGCTTATTAAACCAAAACAAAAAATAAGTTTTATAATCAGAATCATTAATGTAGGTGCCTATGTTGTCAGGATGCAGTACAAGATATGGCTCCAGGGAGTGTTATAGTAGACCTGGCGGCGGAGATGGGGGGCAACGTCCAGACAACGCAGAAGGGAGAGGTCGCGAAAGTGTACGGTGTTACACACATTGGCCTCACTGATCTGCCCAGCCGCATGCCCGCGCATGCCTCCACTTTATACGCCAATAATATATCTGGATTTCTGTTTAGCTTAGGTAAGTGACAGTTTTTTTTTCGGCATTCATACTAATGTTAACCCTGTGATTGAAATTCTACTTCAATTAATTTCAATTTGCATTGTATTTTCATTATGAAACAAAAGAGTATATAAAAATATAAAGTAGATGCGTAGTAGTGTGTTATAGTTGTTTAGATTCCTTTAATGTATTATATGTATATTATTTTAAAAAGTTTTAACTTTTTGCATATCTTCTCCATATAAATCTCCTTTACTGTGTCAAATATCTTAAAAAGGTAAATAAGTTTATGCATCACATATTAATTCTTGCATGCAAATGCATATTAATATAAATATTTGCTATACAAATGTCATATTAAAAATATATCAGTAGCTATAAATTCAGTTAAGTTGTTCTGCATTAGGCACAAACGACCATTTCAACATCAACCTTGAGGACGAGGTGACCCGCGGCTCTATAGTACTCAAAGCCGGCGAACTTCTCTGGCCACCGCCGCCCCCGCCAAGCATGGCGCCTGCAACAACCATAACTAAACCCACCGCTGCAGTTAAAGTAGAACCGCCAAATCCTTTCAACGAAACTCTGAAGGATACCTTTTTATATTCCACTGGTAAATATATACTTGTATTATAATTTGTGATGAAGAAATTAAGTTACCATATTATTAGCCTGAAGATGTGGATGAAGGAAGACTGAGACATAGTGGATATAGGAGAGTGTATAAAATATTGCTGATACTTATAGTACCGTCATTAATTTTACAACAAAAAAAGTTATTACATAAATTAAGGGAAATTTTCCCTAGTTTAAATTATTATATAGCTATTTTGATCGTAAAATGAGTCGGAAAGGAGATATTGTCACACAACTGTTTGTGGACGCCATTTTTCCAATATGGCGGTGCGGCAAAGATACGAGGTGGCAAAGTTGAAATTCGCAAAGAGCACATCGAAATCTATAAGATTACCAATTTTCAAAACTCCCGGAAAACTTTCCAGGTAAAACTACCAAATGATTTTTTTAGTTACACAAAAAAATAGTCATGATATTTATGTATTTTTATGTATTTGTTTATGTTAACTTAATTAATTATTAAAGATTATTCGAATGAGTCATAGGAAATTGAATATGCTACCCTAATGTTGTAATTTACAGAAATGTATTGTTAAAATAAACATAGTATTTTTAATAATATATTATTTGTCTCTAGGTATGGCTAGCTTAATAGGGTTGGGTATGGCGTCACCTAATCCTGCTTTCACCACAATGACGACCACATTGGCTTTAGCAGGTAATTTTAGAACCATCAAGTTATTAATACTAATTATTAAAGAATAAAACTCTGAATAAGTAGAGTTGGATCAGTTCAATAAGTAATTTATAATTTAATTTATAGAATTCTTATTCCTCATATTGCAGAGATAGAACCAAAAAATATACCTAGCGAAATATGGGCATGTCAAGTGTCGAATTCACCACGACACCAACAGTCGACAATGCCTGTGTGATAATAATCACGAGGGTATATTATACTATTTATTTAAAATTTTTTTAATTGTACAATAGGCGAACTTAATGCTATTAGCATTCTCTACCAGCCAACCTTAGGGAATGTAGAGATACTCGAAAGTGGTTTTAGTTAATTTAATCCCATCAAAAACATAAATGTGAAATGATAGCCGAGTTTAATATTATGATATATGCCTTGATTGTTGACTTCTACAACAAAAGAGGTGAGATCTAAATGGGTGCCAAGTTCAATGGTATGTAGCCTAAGATCTAACTTGTCCAGTTCTCATATACCAATTATTACTTTCGATTGCTAACTAGCAACTACTACTAACAATAAAATAGGAACCGACAAGTAACTGTTGTAAATGTTTAGAACTTGCGAAGGCTACAGTATATTTTTTCCTTTATATTCACCTAATTACCTATCTGCATGCCAAATTTCAACTTCCTAGGTCATCTGGAAGTGGGTTATAATTTTGATCTATAGTTGATCAGTGATAAAAATGACGATATTTGGACGTTAATATCTAAATAACCGTTTGAGATATGTTTATGAAATTTGGAACACATATTTATCTCGCAAGTCTCAATATATGAAGCAAATTTGACAGGTTTATGTGAAAGAGTTTTTGAGTTATGAGGGGGTCAAAAGTGGCTCCAAATGGTCGTGTAAATATACACACGGCGCTGCTCGCCAGTTACTTGAAACTCGGCTTGACGCGGTAGGCGTGTCTAGATAAAAATCTATAATATAATGAATATATATGTTATTCTAAAAAAATAATTCTTAATACAGCTGTACTCAAAACCCGCATTATTCAATCTCTACAAATTTGTTGATCCTTATAGGTGTGGTAGGCTACCATACTGTGTGGGGCGTGGTCCCCGCACTACACTCGCCACTGATGTCGGTCACCAACGCCGTGTCTGGTATCACCGCCGTTGGGGGACTGCTCCTAATGGGTGGTGGCTATGTCCCGGAGACACCTGTACAAGTATGTTTCATTAACCAAAATATTACAGATCTCATATTAAATAACTAATATGTAATTATAAAAATAAGAAATTTGTATTGTTGTAAGTATTAAAATAAAAATGAAGAAACTGATTTTAAAAAATCTTTCACCATTACAATGCTACATTATGTCTGAGTAAAATAGGCTATATATATTACTAGAAAAATTAAGAATCCCTCACTTAATAATATAACTGAAGGTGTAAAAAAATGTCCACCTGTACGAAGCCTATGGATGGATCGCTACTATTAAATAAATTTTGAATCTCCGATTTTTTTATATGTATTTATGATAAAATATAGTAGAACAATTGTCACATTGAAATATATTACTTAATTTTTTTTATATTTAACAAACCTATTACTTAAGTGCCACTCCCGCGTATTATTTTTTCAGTGGTTAGCAAGTACCGCAGCCCTCATCTCGTTTGTGAATGTATTCGGCGGTTTTCTGGTAACGCAGCGGATGCTTGACATGTTCAAAAGGTTAATGCTTATATTTTCTTAATGTTTTCAATTGTGACCATAATTGAATGAAGTTTTAAGTATATGCGTTTTGACATACTTGACACAGTTTTCAATCTAGTAATATGTATTAGTGATAATATTTTTTGTAATAATTGTATTTACTGCAGACCTGGAGACCCGCCAGAATATGGATACTTATATGGCATACCTGCAGCTGCACTTTTAGGCGGATATATCACTACAGCAATGCAGGTAGGTAAACATTTTTGAGTTACATAGTAATTCATATTTTTAATATAATTTGTATGTAAAACTTTGTTTTTATTTTATTAGGGTTATCCTGAAGTCCATCAGATAGCGTATTTAGCTTCTTCGCTGTGCTGTGTAGGCGCTTTGGCAGGGCTCAGCTCGCAGACAACTGCACGTAAAGGAAACTACCTTGGAATGGTAAATAATTATTTCTGATATCAATTATAATATAGTCGACTATTTTTTCCACTATATTTATTGTAAAAATGTGTTTGCAATCGATGATTAAAAAAGGCATTCATAATACATCATTCAGTGAACGTAGCTTAAGACTCGACCCAAGACCCGCTCATTGTAATCTTGATGGCTATAGTCTCATTCTATTGACCATTGTAAAGACATTGAGACAGCAATGACTAAACAAACGAAACTACTACATCATTCATTAATCTACTAAATCTGTATATTAATGTTCTTGTTGTACTTAATAATTGTACTATTACTTTGTAAATTTATTAATTTAACTTTCTTAAATATTTTTGTAATGTCGAGATGTAGTAGTTTTGTTTAAAGTCAGCAATAAATTTGAGTATATTATTTCATTTTTTAAGGCTAAAATGAAATTTATGTTTGTACATGCAGTTTTAACGTGGCAACTTGGGTTTTAGCTCGTCACGTCAATATTGATGATTCTTTAGTAATATGAGGTTGCAAAATTGATATGACCTTAATATTAAATTATTCATAATTTTTTTTAATATGAATTAAATTTAAATTCTTTACAGATCGGTGTTACTGGTGGTATAGCTGCAACTTTGGGTATATTAACGCCCAGTGCCGAAGTATTAGCTCAGATGTTGGGTGTGGCAGGAATTGGTGGTGCACTTGGTGCTGTTATTGCTAAGAAGATTGAGATTACGGACTTACCGCAGCTTGTGGCTGGTTTCCACAGGTGAGTGTTGTTTAAATAATATAGTCATTGTCTGAGTGTTGACACATTTTATGGATGTGATTTTTCTATTTAAATGTTCTAGTAGTTCATATATTTGTTTTAGCTTGGTGGGTATGGCGGCAGTTCTGACATGCATTGCAACATACATGCACGATTTTCCCGCAATGGCGCTGGATCCTACCGCCGCTACTCTTAAAACTTCACTCTTCCTCGGTACTTATATTGGAGGCATCACATTTACGTAAGTAATTGTTGTTATTTTAATACCCTAGTAGAATTTGCAATAAGAACAAACTCTTATTTTACCCAACAGCTGAGAAAGTATTGGTCCAAAGAAATTAAGGTTCTTTATTCTCTTCTTCGTTGTGAGTTATTATAGTTTTTACTATACTATACTACTTCGGAGTGATTAAGGAGGAACATCCAACAGGAGACTAAACTACAGATACTAAACATACTACTAGAATTTGTTTGAAATAGAACGATATTTTGGATGTTACCTGAAGAATATAATACTAACAGTTTCGAAAGAACTCAGATAATGAGTAAAGTTCATAACAATACAAAATTTATTCAGTGGATCGTTGGTGGCATATGGGAAGCTGCAAGGCACGCTATCTTCAGCGCCACTAATGCTACCGGGCCGTCATGCCATCAACGCAGGCTTACTGACCGGAGCATTGGGCTGCGGAGGTGCACTGTTGGCTTTCCCCGACGCTCCAGGACTACCATTGCTGTCTGCGGCTGCGATCCTTAGTGGTATACAAGGGCTCACGCTTACCGCTGCTATTGGAGGTATTAAAATCTGTGTTTTTATGTAACACCGGTTTAATAAAGCATCTGGCAAGCAGTAGCAACGATCCCTTTTTACTGTCTGAAAAAAAAAATTGGGTATTCTTACGTAGTTCACGTAGGAGTAACTAATTATCGAAAAATACTTATTTTATGATTATTAAATAGCCATGGATGTCTTAGTAATCTTGTAACACATTTTGTATAATTATGTAGTAAAATATTTGTTTAAGGTGCTGACATGCCTGTGGTCATAACTGTACTAAATAGCTACTCCGGTTGGGCGCTATGCGCTGAAGGGTTCATGTTGAACAACTCTTTGATGACCATCGTCGGAGCACTAATCGGCAGCTCTGGTGCTATTCTGTCGTATATCATGTGCAAGGTACTAAATTATAAGTTTGCCTAATAAATTAAAATTATAAGCACTGGCATGGTAGTCTCACAATGATTCAAATGATTTACGTCTCCTGTTATAAAATATAATATTTATGTTATTGATTTGATGTCTGAACAATTTTTGCATGACACTATTTATTTAAATAGTTCAGTGTAATTTTATTTATTCATAAGTTAAAAAAACATTGCACTGATTCTTATTTTGTTCTATTTTATACATTTGTTCAATTTTTCAATATACATTTACATTATTTTTGTTCACTCATTTAAGTTTTTATTCCATAAGAAGAAGCCTTTATAGCTATCTCTATAATTTTGCAACAGTACTGTTACATTAGTTATGAAAATATATTTAATTTTCTCACATGCTCTTCCCCTTGAATGATATTGTTTTGTATTTCAGGCAATGAACAGATCCCTACCCAACGTAATTCTAGGCGGATACGGCGTAACTTCGAGTGGCTCTGCACGGCCCGCAGGTGCCACACACACAGAACTCAACATCGATTCTGTCGCCGATCTTATCTATCGCGCCTCAAACATCATAATTACGCCTGGTATGTTGATTCAACTTTATTGACTGCAATTTTTGATACTATACTTCTTCATAAAGTTATAATACATTTTTGAAAAACTAATTTATTTCTATGTTTCGTGTGCTATCATGCTATAATTGTATTTTCTATTTTGCCCAGGTTATGGTTTATGTGTTGCTAAAGCTCAGTATCCAATAGCTGAATTAGTAGATCTTCTTAAGGGAATTGGCAAGAAAGTGCGGTTTGCGATCCATCCTGTTGCGGGTGAGTATTTTAGTAGTTATTATATTTTTACAGTTATAATAAAAGAAGGCTCTCTATTGAAAGTGACGTTGCCATGAATTAATTAATATTATATCACGTGTCTTTCATTGGAGTAAACAAATATTAAATATTTTACATATATGAACACTGTTTTCATATTTCCCCATTTTTTAGTTTTTTCGTTTGACGTGGTCGTGAGGAATGAGTAGTCATGCTCACTAAAATGTCCAGATATGTGGCGGCGTGGTGGGCCGGGTCAATGGGCTCCCTAAAATATGGTCGAGCGCAGTGATGGCTGGCTCATCCGTCATACTCGTGAACGAGTGCTGCTTGTAGGGACTGGTCTGCTCTTATCACTACGACTGATTTAATCTTATTGCATGATTATATTTGACCAAAAAATTAGTGCTTGTTGGTAGTTTGTATTCACACGTTTCGACTTGTAAATGTAAACTTACAAGGATTATTTAAAAGAGCAACACACAAGTTTCTTGCTCGTTCTTCTTGTGATGAGACAGCTTTCCGAACGAGTGGTAGATAAAAAACAAATTGTTATGACTATTCAAAAGTGCTTAAATTAAGTTTATTTGAATAAATGATTTTCTATTCTATTCTATTCTATTCTCTCACACGCAAGTAGATACTTATATTTTTTAGATACTTGCTTTAATTATATACGTTCTCTGCTTGTAGGTCGTATGCCAGGTCAATTGAATGTGTTGCTTGCCGAAGCTGGCGTTCCTTATGACGATGTATTCGAAATGGAAGAAATAAATGATGACTTCCCTGAATCTGATCTTGTGCTTGTTATTGGTAAGTTTTAAAGATGAATATAATTTTATGAAACTATGTACGTACATCACTCTTATAATTTATCGTAGCAACATATATCTTCTACAGAAATTTGAAATTGTCTACATACTACATACTGTGTATATATTTCTATTTTATTGTAGAAATAGTACGACGTCATCCCGTTCGAGAATGTTATATAAGTTTCTAGAAAGTAAAAATAAATAAATACTGTTAGTAAAAGTGGTGAGATATTTATACATATATATATATATATAAAATTCTCAAGATTTCGATAAACCTGTTACTATTTCCATTTAGTTAATGTTTAGGTGATATTTTGACGATGAAATGGTTGTATATTTGTTATGTAAATTCTATTGGAACGGAGTACATTGCGTATATTCCACTTGCTATTTTAGTTACGGTTACAGAGGATACGTGTATGGAATTTGTAAATTAATATGTCCATATAATCTACAGGTGCTAATGATACAGTGAACAGTGCTGCTGAGGATGATCCTAACTCACCTATTGCCGGAATGCCTGTACTTAAAGTGTGGAAGGCAAATCAGGTACTATAATATTGTTTCCTTTTTCTCTTGGAAAAAATTAAGCTGTTTAGGTTTGGTATTGTAATATTAATGGAATCCATACTTTCATGCTAATCTCGTAAATACGAAAGTAGGTGCTTGGCTATCTGTTTGTTTGTTATCTTTTCACGAATGAACGGCTAAACGGAACTTATAAAATACTAAATTGTAATTCGAGAACGAAAAATGTTTACAATACATATATGTAATAGAGATCTATATGAATAAACGTTTTAGTAACATCCTATCCACGAATATGCAGAACCTGAGCTAACAAAATATTTTAAAAACGAATGAAGTACATTGTTGCTTAACGTATCGATTTTAGATTATATATTTCCTATATAAGTGAATTATTTAATATTTGTGATTTTAGGTTGTGGTGATGAAGCGTTCCATGGGCGTTGGATATGCCGCTGTTGACAATCCTATTTTCTATAATCCGAACACGGCCATGTTGCTCGGCGACGCTAAAAAGACGTGCGATGCTCTGCTTGACCGCGTCAAACAACTATCTGCATAATTAAGCTAATACATTTATAATCCGATTAATTCATGTGAATCAATATGGAAACAGCATACGACACGGTCCACTGGAAGCGCTATTCCAAACAGTTACCATATTCCGAGGTTTTTTGCAATGTACTTTAATTTAATTGAGATTATCAGTTATTTATACCAGATCCATATTGAACAAGGTCTAGTCTACAAGTCTTTTGACTTTTAATCATATTGAGGTATTTAACCCTTTTAATGCTACACTGTAATATTTATCATAACTATCTGTTTATAACTGTTACTGATGAATTAAGAGAGCTTTAATTTCTATGAGTACATGCAATGTTTTATGAATTAATATACTAATATACACTTAAAATATACCTATAAGTATCAAAAGGGGGTAATATTTTTGCATTGATAACGGTAATTTATGCCATAAATTAAAGGAAAAATTATAATCCATTTCATTTTGATGAATGGCGCGATTAAATTTGTAACATTATTCTAAGTAAGTGTAGTTAAGTAATCTTCGTAGTATCTAGTCAACGTCGTTTAAAAAAATATATATTTTAACATAAACATACATAAATTTCTCAACTCAAGTGCATAGTTTTACTCAGCCATTTCACATTTTATACATAAAAGACAGTTTCAAGCAGAAAAAGGGTTAAATTGTAATTGTTGAATGTGGATCTCTGAAAGAATGACAGTACATTATGATATGTAACTAGAATAAGTCTGAATAGATATCACAATGCACTTGACTGACTACCTGTCTCCACTGTCTCATGTGTTGTTAAAATAAAACATTGAGAAGCGTGTTGCTAGGTGATTTATATTGTGCAATTTATTAAACTTTTACTTAGATCTCTAATGCGTAATATGCCTAATATTATTGCTGTTTATATGCGAGGCATCATAGTAAGTAAAGTAAGCAAACTAACTGCGCCTGCTGGTATAGCCATATAAGATTTTTAGACATTTATTTTTATATCTTAATAGTATTTAAGTCATTCTCAATGCACTGAAATAGGCATATTTCAGGCACTGCGTAAATAGACTATGTGTATATCTGTCGGTGCTAATCGCGCTACATGTCTTCCCAGTTTTTTATTGCATGAAGTTAATGAATAGTTCTAATAGGCTACTTATCTTGGATTTTATATATAATTAGTATAATGTCAGGCATTTATTAAAAACACAATATCTAAAAATGTCAATACATTTTTCAAGCCAAAATTGAATAGAGATTAGTCATCATACATGAAATCTATCATCTATTAGTGAAGGAAATGGGGGTGCTTGATGATTTACTGATTTATTTATATTGTACTAATTAATGTGATAATTTGTGCCTTTCAACACTGAATAAGTGATACATCTTGAGACTTTTGACAACTAGTCTGTTTAATTATAACTAGGTTGTAAGAAAATAAATTTATAATTTGTATTTTATTTAAATGTCAATTTATTAATTAACAGTGATTTTAATGAAATTGAATTTATACATTATGTCCAGTTTAATGATTATGTCATTTATGTGGCATATATATAATTTTTATACTTCCCTTGACATTCCATTTGTTATATATGTTACACTTTATTTGTATATATATATATATATATATATATATATATATATATATATTATTAATACAAGCCAATTATTTATATAAAAAAATTCTCGCCGCGCATTATTCTTTCTCTTTCGTTCATTGTTTTCAAGTTGTTTACGGTAAATTGTATTTTTTTTTGCAGAATCAAAAGATATTTATAATATCATCACTGTCGATTCATATCCCCGAAATTAAGTACTTAATTTATTTGATGTAATTTTTGAGCTGTGTATTTTGTATCCAGCTCAAAATACTTAACTTAGTTTGTTAATATTCTAGATTAGTCCAACAGGTAATCGTATATCAATGAAATATTGCACAGTGACAATTAAAGAAATCATTTAATTAAATTTGAGTAAAATAAAAATATAGTAAATATAATATGAATTCGCGAAATTCTCAATCGTTCATGTTACAGAAACATATTTAGTTCAATAGTAATTTGTGGATGATTGTATATTAATTAAAATAATTGTTTAAAATTCAACAATTTTGTATTTTACATATCATTTCTATAATTTTCAATGGAATTAAACTATTGTATCATTTTAAAAATAAATATAAGATTAATATAAACAACTCGTTTATTTCTTATAAATCTGTATTCAAAAGATTTGTGTGGCATCTTCATATATTTATCAATAATTATTTCATTGGGGCGTAAATATAACAAATAATTCCAAGAGAACTTTTAGTGAACCATAAAATACATGGGTTTATGGGTTTTATAGTAAACTTACTCCTGACACAAAAAAAAATTGTACAAATTTAGTTTATAAAGAATATATATATATATATATATATATATATCATAAAGAATACATATATGTATATATTTTGTACGACTGTTTCTTGGCAAAATAAAGAGGAAATCTTCTAATATATAAAATCTCGTGTCACAGGTTTCATGTTTGTACTCCTCCGAAACGGCTTGACCGATTTTATGCATATTCAGTAGGTCTGAGAATAGGTTTATATCTAATGTTTATACCCCTAAGTGTTGCGGGTGGCTCGCCCCAAAATTTTTTTTCATTTTTTCGACAAAATTGTTTCTATTTTTTTATTATGGCATTAAAAAATAAAATTTAAAGCATTAATTTTTTTCCGTTCTACCACCAATTCCTAATTTTTAATTAGAAATAAACTTACGTCATTTTAATAAAGCTGAAATTTATATATATAATTGGGAGTTCTCTCAAACTGAGTTTCCTAAATTGCCAGACAGTTTTCTTGGTTCCTTATCCTACCAGACTCATTGAAACCGTATATAGGGTAACAACGGAACCAAGAAAACTGTCTGGCAATTTAGGAAACTCAGTTTGAGAGAACTCCCAATTATATATATAAATTTCAGCTTTATTAAAATGACGTAAGTTTATTTATAAAATAATATAGTTTAGGGGGGTCCGGCGGGGGGTTGGAACCACACTAAGTGTCTGGCAATGAGCAGCGCAAGTTATAATAATGCTACGAACAATATATGAAAATATGGAGTATCTTAAAATAACGAATTTGATATGAAATTGTATACACCGTTGTTACCCAATATACGGTTTCAATGAGTCTGGTAGGATAAGGAATCAAGAAAACTGTCTGGCAATTTAGGAGACTCAGTTTGAGAGAACTCTCAATAATATATATAAATTTCAGCTTTATTAAAATGACGTAAGTTTATAAAATAGTATAGTTTAGGGGGGTCCGGCGGGGGGTTGGAACCACACTAAGGGTCTGGCAACGAGCAGAGCAAGTTACAATACTGTTACGAGCAATATGTGAAAAAATGGACCATCTTAAAATAACGAATTTGATATGAAATTGTATACACCGTTGTTACCCAATATACGGTTTCAATGAGTCTGGTAGGATAAGGAACCAAGAAAACTGTCTGGCAATTTAGGAAACTCAGTTTAATAGTTCTTTCAATAATATATATAAAGTTCAGCTTTATTAAAATGACGTAACTTTATTTCTAAAATAGTATAGTTTAGGGGGGTCCGGCGGGGGGTTGGAACCACACTAAGGGTCTGGCAACGAGCAGAGCAAGTTATAATACTGTTACGAGCAATGTGTGAAGAAATAGAGCATCTTAAAATAACGAATTTGATATGAAATTGTATACACCGTTGTTACCCAATATACGGTTTCAATGAGTCTGGTAGGATAAGGAACCAAGAAAACTGTCTGGCAATTTAGGAAACTTAGTTTGAGAGAACTCTCAATAATATATATAAATTTCAGCTTTATTAAAATGACGTAAGTTTATTTCTAAAATAGTATAGTTTAGGGGGGTCCGGCGGGGGGTTGGAACCACATTAAGGGTCTGGCAACGAGCAGAGCAAGTTATAATACTGTTACGAGCAATATGTGAAAAAATGGACCATCTTAAAATAACGAATTTGTTATGAAATTGTATACACCGTTGTTACCCAATATACGGTTTCAATGAGTCTGGTAGGATAAGGAACCAAGAAAACTGTCTGGCAATTTAGGAAACTCAGTTTAATAGTTCTCTCAATAATATATATAAAGTTCAGCTTTATTAAAATGACGTAAGTTTATTTCTAAAATAGTATAGTTTAGGGGGGTCCGGCAGGGGGTTGGAACCACGCTAAGTGTCTGGCAATGAGCAGCGCAAGTTATAATAATGCTACGAACAATATATGAAAATATGGAGTTTCTTAAAATAACGAATTTGATATGATTTTTTTTACACCTTTGTTACCTGGTAACTGCCAAAGGAACCACGATCCAGGTTTCATGTTTGGGGATCGTTCTTACCTGTGTTGGGGACACACATACAAGAACTTTCACGTTTACTAAAATGACGTATGTCTGGCAGTCGTGGGCTCTTGGGCTATAATGGTATTTTTTTTATAAATGAATATTTTGTAGGACCCCCCTATGTCTAGTTGTCATTTATGATTTGGCTTAAGCACAGAGTATTTATTATATATATGAAAGGCTTAAGGGTCCTGTGACTGAGCCATAAATCTACAAAAAAAAAATATAATTGTCAATTATATCATATTATATAAGATCGTGAACAGCGCTCAAACGGCACAGACTTGGGAGTTCATATTATATAATTATATATCATCATATTATATTTATTTAAGCTTTTTAATTATAGGTTCTTAGTTGTACAATTAGATTATGTAAATACTAGTAATAAATATATGTACACATGTAAATTACGATTATATCTGATTGTCAATGTCAAGTAGACATGTGTCACAATGTCACTCTTCTGATGTATTCAATTTTCAATTTAAAATTTTATATATTTCTCTTAATTTGTTATATTTAACTATATTAATATCCACTTCTTATTGATAAATGAAAATATTTTTACGCAACTCAAAATTGTCGTAATTAAGTAACTACTGTCACCTAATACCTGGATTTATTACCTTGAATCAAGTTGTTTTTGTATTCGTCTTACATATAGTTCGTTCAGTAGGTATTCCAGCTTCTTATTGCTATGACTTCATCGCTAGTGCACGCTACAATTTTACATAAATCAGTCGTTTGAATTGGTTAGTTTTATGTGGTCGTATGTATGTAGTTCTTGTTATTATTAACTCGGGTGCATCCACTACACTTGAGCACTAATCATGGTACGTTTTTTTATTTAAAATTTATTCGCTAATATGCAAGTGTTATTATAATTTCGCATATAATATAAATCTATTAATACAAGTGACTCACGATAATCGAATTTTTAACAGAGACAGATAGATCTTATCTTTATCTTATATTACTCTTAATACATTCAATTACTGGATGGTTGTCTATAATGATGTATTTAAATTTTCAATTTTTTATTCAATTAATTTTAGTATACCAATTTTTTTTCCAAGTGAACATTCGTAATGGTAATTTATAGTAAACTTATTTATTTACAATTTCTTTATGATACTAGCTATGTATGTAGTTATTAATATATATATATATATATATGCCACTAATACTTAGTGTCATTAATTAAAGATAAGATTGGACATGTTGTAATGAAAAAATCTAAATAGCATTGTGACTTGTAGGCGAATAATAAAATGGTGGCACCAAGCAAGGTGGCACTGCCACCAGCCACCAGCGACGAGAGTGCCACTATCTTCTCCTTGATATACAGATTCTTTAAAAAGGTAATACTATAATATTTTCTATTTCTTAACACTTACATTTTACATAAACATACAAAAATTCAATCTTTCCTCTTTATTAGTGTACATAACATCTTGTATTGTATCTATGGAAACTATATTTATAAAAATATATAAATGCAGATTTGTTTTTGTAATATTTTATTTTGTAAGGAATGTTACATCAGTACACACAATAATATTTTTTTAACATTGTCCACTAATTCCAATTCAGTATCTGTTTCATGTATCCTTATAAGCAGGTATGATTGCACTGTTGTTTCCTCATACAAAACAGTTATTTTGTATGAATCACCATGACCTTGAAATTACGGTATTAAAACTAACTTATTAACTTCGGCCTCCATATTATTTGTGTTTATTTTAGATTTCCAAAACAAAAAAATTGGAAAGAAACCTTTATAACATGATTTTGTTTGTATGTCTGTATTTTACATAAACTACTATTGCAGTATCTACAAACTCACAACAATTCACAACCAGGTAGTTCCAAGCTAAGCAAAGCTTGTGTTATGGCTTCTAGACAACTGATATAAATGTGTAGGTACACCTATTTTAGTAAATATATACATACTATCCATGGAATACAAACAATAATATTAATAAATGTTTGTACTGCTGTGCAAGCATTGGAAGTAAGACGGTGTGGGAAACTGCTAGACCACCAAGGGTTTCCACACAAATAAAATCTAACATCATTATAAAACTTTCAATTGCAAAAATATCAGTCAAAAATTCTAAACCTATTCAGTTTTGCCAGATACAACACAGAAAAATGTACTTGTGAAAACAATTTCTTTTTTTCATAAGATTTGGTTAAAACAATTGAGATTAAATTGTAATATATTTACAATAATATGAATATTATTGTAAATATTCATGATTTAATCAAAAGCTTTATTGATGTACTTAAATAATTATTGACTTAAAAAATTAATAATATCACTACACATAACACATACTTATAATAAAACAGACTGGAATAAAATATGTCCATAACTTCATAGATAGTTCTAAACAAAATCTTTATCTACCGCAGTACAGTACTAGTGCCTAGTCATTCTAGTGATTAGTAGAAATATTGACATTGTAATTCTTATCCTCTACAAGAAAAACATGACTTTTTAAAATACCACTCAACACTTCTTCTATTGTGTTGACTAGAAGAGATCTCTTTTAGAGACAAGTCCTTTGCTAACAATATTTATAATGAATTTATTTAAATAATTAATTTAAAGTGGAAGACATTCTTTTAATATTCTTTGAATTTAAGATTCCAGCAATGGAAATGAAGTCAGGACACAACAAGTAACTTATTTTTAAATTAAGCAAAATTTAATTTTAACAGTTCAAAATGTTAATTTAATTTTATATAGGTATGTTTTAAGTGAGTCATCCCTTATCGGAAGTAGGCACTATACACTAGCAAACACATAAGTATTTGGTTAGGTAACATTGCATACTATAGAAACCTATAACAACAATGACATCATATGGAATGATAATATTCCTCCTGCGGCACAGGAAATGTTAATGTTCATTATATTACTACTGTTTAATAGTCAGGACCTGTCACATTTGTACATAAATTATTTTGTGAAGATGCACACATTCATACTATCTATGTAATTATTTTGGCATTGCTTTCTACCTTAATGCTAATCATATTATTTAGAGTCATCCTTAGAAACATCCCTTTGATTAAATAGTCTTAATTATTAGTTTATACTTAGATTCAACATTTAATAAAAATTAGGAGTGTGACCCTATTTACTTCTCTAACTTACAGACTTCAAATATTTTTTTATGATGTTGGAATTATAAAAAAAGCTTTAGACTTACCTGACGGGAAGTGGTAACGTGAACGGCACTACGGACATCATTGTATCATCTCCTGTCCACAGCATCTTATCCTGTATTTTCACTGCCTTAACTCACTCTTTTACCAGAACACATCATAAACATAATCGAGCGTGCTGCTTGGCAGCGGAAATAGGCGAGACTGAGCAGAGCCAGGCAGATTACTTTTTAGAACCTCTATCTTAGTAAACCATTTTGAATCCAGTCAACACTGGGAAATAATTAATTTAATTTTTTAACTATCTCTTTATTTTATAGAGAATGTTATTGTTATATTCTATTCCATTCTAATTGAAGGTTTAAGTAGCCACCCAAACATTAGCCTTTATCTAACTATCCCTTGTAGGAATACATACTTCTTTCCTTTTCGTATTATGATGCAAATTATTTTTAGTCTATACTTTAATCAATATTTCTCAGGTATCAATAGTGGGAGCTGTTTATTTAGTGGGTTATATGCAATGGAGTGTGGCGTGGCTTATCGGGCCCGTTATACTATCGGTGGTTCGTGATCAGTGGCGCAGAGAAAGCGAGTACCGGCGTAACCTGGCCAAGGCCGCGGCACTCTCCTCTGAGAAAGATGTTGTTTTGGCCAGACTTGATGATTTGCCGGCTTGGGTATGTTGAGGCTGATGTCTTACAATTAATTGTTTTCTTTAATCCTTATGTTGGGTTTCTGGTTACATCAGAAAAGCTTTTAATGATATTATCTTCCCGATCAATACTGATACCGGCCTTCGCAATATCCAGTTGTTACTATAAATGTACATCAAACCTTATGAAGTTGTTCCGTGTATAGTAATGATCATGCAATAAAATAAAATGACAATTACTTTGAGCACAATTTACTAAAATTGTCAATATTCTCGTCCCAAACAAAAGGACGAGAATACTTCGCCTCTAATATTCAACCTATTTTCGTGTAACTACACTTCGCAAGACTAAGTGTAGTTACTCGAGATGCGGTGATCTACATATTGTAGAAACCAATGCAGGTGTCCTAAATCCGGAAGTGTATACCAAAGTATATCTCAGTATACTTGAGAATTGTATGAGGTGAGATATTGGGCACAGAGTTTTAAAGTTCTGTAGGTATCATTATTTTCACTAAAATCAAACACCATATACCAGTGGTATAAGGAATATCCAAACATTTGTATAAACTTTCACATTTATTTGTAATTTTAGGATTTATTTACTTTCTCCAGGTTTTCTTCCCTGATATTGAACGTGCGGAATGGTTGAACAGGGTAAGTCATCTTCAATATAATGATTCGTATAGAAAAAATGTGAAATAAAAAAAACTACTTTTTATCTTTGTATTGTATTATTCCAGATACTTCTGCAAGTTTGGCCAAATGTAAATCATTTCGCACGAACTTTATTGAAGGAATCTATCGAACCTGCTGTGGCTGAAAGCTTGTCGAATTTCAAACTAAATGGATTTAAATTTGAACGAATGATTCTTGGGACCATTGTAAGTAATACATTTTTTATTAATTTACCTGATATTAGTCACTTGTATTAAGACATACTTATTACTTACTTATACATCTTGCGATAGTACATGCAAATGTTTATAACGTCACTAGGATTAAGTAATAAAATGTTTGCATAGCTGTGACCGTGATTGTTCTTGTGTATATTTATTTGTAATTTTATATATTATTATATTTTAGTTAATATTGGTTTTATGAATTCTTTATTTATAAAGCGGTTGAGAGCTATCGGTATGTATACATATACCTACCTGACTATCTAGCTAGAATATTTGTATTTCTGTATTTCTATACAGCAGATGTACTGATGATAATGTTTATTGTCAAAAGAGCTGAAATAGTACTAACATACATAGCATCTCTATATAGTTTGTGAGTACTAATTTGACCATATTTTTAAAGGTATCTAAATTTAAAACATCTAGTTATAGATACAGTCAAATAGCTGAAATACGCGAATTTTAGATCCTATTTAGCAAGGTTCTAATAGATCTGCTGATTTGAAATAATTGGCATTTAATTACTATTTCGCAAATACTTGGTAATTAGTAATATTGTTAGGTTGGATTTAAACTCAACGATCGAATTTTTTTACTTATTTATTCCTATCGTAATATTTTTCTTGAATGATACGTTTATTTATCGTCGAATTGCCACTCCAACTACTCACTAGTAGTTACTATGTTCCTCTTCTTAGTCAACAATATCCTCTTCACTATATTCTATCGATGCCTGGGTTCGCAGTCCCGCATCCGTATCCGATATTCTTCCTACTAAACACAAAATTTAGTAACGACAGGGCATGGGGAGTCCAAATCTAAAATTAATAGCATTAGTAGTTTCTGATAGTATACATATGGAGGTAAAGCTGGATTATAGTGGCACCAATGTTCGTTTTATTTTGGAGCCTTATACTCCTTCCTAAGTTCTAAAATTATTAGATATTTACGTCATATATTATCAAGTAGAGTCAACTAACCTACAAAAAAATAAAGATTGTTCAGAAAATAGTACTTGGATTTTTAAAAGAAGAACATAGAACCAAGTTTTTATAAATGTGCTTTTGTGTATAATCGCATTTTTGGGAAAGCCGTTTTGCATCTAAGTTAAACTTATTAAGAAAAATTCAAAACTTAACTGTAAATGCAGGTTTTTGTCACTTGGTTGATCTATTTATTAGGCAGCACATAAAATATAAGGATTGCTCATTTTATATAATAGTATGTCGTATTCTCTTATTTACTATATATATTTACATAATATTAGGTACAGAACGGATTTGTTTATCATAAGGTTTATCCCAGATTTGATAACAAATTTAATACACTATCTGAGATAACTAATCCCGTATTTTAACAGTAATACTTAAATACTTCGGTCTTCCTTTAGGATGTCAACCTGTTGTAAAAATATTCATTTTTTATCTCACGACGTAGGAGGTGATGGTGATAACTATTTTATGATTGTATGGGTTCCTAGTAAAAGCTGATAATAATAATAATAATAATCTGATAAAGAATGTAAAAAGGCATACTTGGGGCGTCGATTTTTAACACGAGACCATAATGTTTGTAATATTCATCTTCTAATGACTGTAATGTTTAAGTTTAAGTTGTAAGTTTATTAGCAAATATATCTACGTAGGTAATGAGTCTCTTGAACCCATATCATAAATAGAACGTATGGCTCTCTTTTGTAGAATAAATAAAGTATTTACATCGGCTTGTTTACCCCACAGCAGTATGCCATATGACATAATGTTATGGAAATAACTAAAATGTATAAATTTAGCCGTCGCCACATTTGTTAATTGCCTTATTATTCTAATTGCATAGGCAGCAGAACTGAGTATATTGGCTAATTTTCGAGTCCACTGTTATACCTAAAACAACTGTATTATTAACAAAATTTACTATTACATCATTAAGCAATAGCTGTGTATTTATAGGCCTTACATTAGGAAGTGTAAATTTAGTACACTTTGTTTTGTTGGAATTTAATAAAAGGGTTTTACATGTTAACAAATTTAATATAGCAGAGATAGGAAAATTTATATCGTATAATTATTATTTTGACAACAAATTTTAAACACTAACGAAATATCATCCGCTGACAGTACTATATGTGCAACTTTATTTACCAAGGAAAGTTATTAAAAATGGATATGGGCCTAACATTGGTAGTTCTCAGATTGAAGAAGTTTTCTGGATTTAATTGACCCTTATAATATATTTCGCCCAATCTACACAATATATTTTTAAATTATACCCTAGATGATATTCTCATATAAAGCTAAGCACTCTCATAATAAGCCGTTAACCTATAATACGGTAAAGTCTCGTCATAATTTTTTCAGAAGTTTAGTGTTATTTCGTGAATGAGCAATATGGAATACATACCAGTTTTTTAGTCTATGATCTATTTTATAAGCTTTATATTTCAAATACCATATTCTATTTTAAATTGTCACTTCTTGCTATTGTTCCTTTTGGTTTTCCTTCCTGGCCTTAGTAATGTTTCTTTGTGTAATATATTATATATATGCACATTACGTCAATTCCCTGGTGTCCTCTATCGCCTACAAGCAACAAACACATTTATTCATGTAAACAATTTTTCTCGTAAAATACCAAATACTGTCTAGTGAATAGTTATTAAAAATACTATGGCAATATACAAATCTGAATTCTCTTTATTTTTTGGATCTATTAATTTTGGAAAAACAGTCCATCCATCTCTTTTTCCTTCCTCTGCCCATATATCCACATTCTTATGTAACACCTTCCTTAAAATATTATCTTCATTTCTACGCATTACATGTCCATACCACGATAGACGATTACTCTTCAACCTCTCCGACACAGGCGCCAATTTCATACTTCCTCTAATGTATTCATTCTTTATCTTATCTATTCTTGTCACACCACACATCCACCTCAACATTTGCATTTCAGTTGCATGCAGTCGTCTTTCATCCATCGCCTTTACGGGCCAGTCATGATCTCTGATCCATACAAGACAGTAGGCCGGATCATGGTCTTGTAAATTTTTCCCTTAAGCTTCCTGTGTTCCCCACACGCGAGTCACACGTCGTTGCCGTAACCTACCGCCACTTCGTCCGTCCTGCGTTAATTCTGTGCTTTATGGTCCTGTCTAATTCACCATTGTTTTGGAGGAGAGAACCTAGATAACGGAAATCGGAGCAGATCGGTAATGAAGCTCTATTTAGTGATATGGCTGCAGAGCAGAGCAAAGACTGCCAAAATCACCAAACATGTATTCCGTTTGGAATCACTAATTTTTAAGCCACCGCTTTCCAGCTTTTTCTGTCACATCACCAATCTACTCTGTAATAGAATATATATACGTATACATAGAAGATATAGATATGGAAAAACAATTAGCGTTATTGTTTTATTGACACTATAAAGTAGGAAATGGTTTTAAAAATAATAGCTTACTAACGTAATATTTACAGGCGCCTCGTGTTGGCGGCGTCAAAGTCTACGATAAGAATCTCTCCAGGAATGAAATCATTATGGATGTTGATTTGTTGTAAGTATTAATTGACACATTGACACATTTGACAACAATAAATACATACGGCTAATGTTCAAGTCAATTAAACTTGGCAATATCGGAAGGTTTTTATATTGTAATTAAATATTTATGATTACAATATTTTGAATTACCAATATTTGGCAGTATTACTGCCATGATCACAGGTGTACTGTTATATATAATATATAGAATATCTGTTATAGGTAAATAGATTGTTGGATTATGTTTATCAAAGTTTCCGACTTCTAAATCAAGGAACGCAGTACTATCTATTTTTAATTCTCCTCAGTTGTTTGGTTGGTGGTTGTTTAACTTTTTGAACATAAATTTTTAAATTTTTTTATAATGTGGCGTTTAAAAACATATAAAATTTTTGAATAGATATTTTAATTTATATAGCAAAGCAACGTTTGCTGATGACCCCATCTAATAATTTTACATTTTCAGCTATGCCGGCGACTGCGACATATCATTTGTCCTTCAACACGTAAGAGGAGGCATCAAAGATCTTCAGGTAATTTATTCTTCACTACCTAACTCTAATACGATCTTTTACTGCAAGAATCAATTAAATTTGATGGAAAGTAGTCAATAATTCTATTCACATAAACAGCTTCACATTATCATTGGTGTATCGTTCGTGGTATCATTCATGCGTTGCCTTGAAGATACCACAGTTTTTCCCAAGGACTGAAGCTGTCAAGTTTTCGTTAAAATTAGACATTAAAAATTTTCTATGTTTTTCTTGCATCTGATGTAGGAAAACCTTTTTCTCGAAAGTTTTTTCCAACATATACTGAACAATAGTCAGTAAAGGATAATAAAAAATATTCTGTAATAGGGAGTAAAGTATTACAAACAATAGTAATGATTGATCCACAGATACCGTATAAACCAACGCTGTGTGTTGTAAGGTATTAGGTAATATTATGTCAGTGCACTTACTACACTTATGTTAACCGCCGCTTAACAAAAGTTTGTAAACATCATTCTTACTCATAGCAGTGGCACTCAATGAGGAAGTAGCCATTATTATTGCTAAAAGTTGCATATAGATGGCGTGATTGGTATCGATGGAATTCTTCATAGTTTTGCAAACGTTTTAAAAAACAAAACTGTGTTTTCAAAAATGTTTAATCAATTTTTAAAAAGTTATATATACATGTTAAAATGAAATAATGCGTTTAGAAAAGTAATTTTCATATATTTACTCATTTTGTTATTTTCCAGTACTTAATTACACTTTAATCAGTGCTAATATGGGGCTCAATGTTTTCAAAATGCTTTCATAGATGGCATTGTCGTCATTTGTATCGGCCTAATTAAATGTCTTTTTTATATTTTCCAATAAGCACTTAATATATTATTATTGTAAATTAAACATATAAAAAATTTTTAAGTAAATTAAAAATAGCCGAACAAGCAAGTAATACTATTTCCAATAATACTTATGTATGAAGTGTTGTCATATTAAAAATAAATACATGTATTATCGATTTTTTTGAATAATCGATAACAGGATTTTATTAGAGCGCATTATTCGATGATGCTTTTAATGAGTCGTTGTGAACAGTAAATTTTCATTATTTTGTATTATAGCAGTGTTCCGTTTCAAAGAACGGAATATAGTAGTACATTATTAGTGTCGTTGGTTATTTACATTTGTACTGAAAAATCGATTACATAATAATTTAAAATATCGAGTACGAAACGTAGCTGTCTTCGAATACTGGCAACTGGTAAGATTAAAATAGTATTTAAAAAAAAGAGAGAAATCGACCCTAACTCGAATAACATAAAGTTGATTTTCCTTTCTCATTAATATCATAGCAGTTTGTTTTTAACTTGCGTATGACTCTGTGGTATGATGTTTAACGTGTATTGTTATTGTACGGTGCATACATTTCAAAAATTATATTTTAATGTAGGTACATACATTTCTTTCATACATTTCATACATGTCAAAAATTATCTTTTAATGTAGGTACACACATTTCTTTCATACATTTCATACATGTCAAAAATTATCTTTTAATGTAGGTACATACATTTCTTTCATACATTTCATACATTTCAAAAATGAACTTTTTATGTAGGTACATACATTTCTTTCATACATCTCATACATTTCAAAAATTATATTTTAATGTAGGTACATACATTTCATACATGTCAAAAATTATCTTCTAATGTAGGTACATACATACATTTCTTTCATACATTTCAAAAATGAACTTTTTATGTAGGTACATACATTTCATACATGTCAAAAATTATCTTTTAATGTAGGTACTGTTAACTATCGTGTGACGCACCATTAATTAAAAATGGTAAAGTCAATAATCATGTAGCCTGAAACGGAACGTCAGAGGCCAGAGCCAAAGTAATCTATGTGACATTGACAAGTGGATGACGGATAATTGAACAGAGGCAGCGGGAGTTTTGGAGCGAAAGTGTATATATTATTATAAAAACAAATAAGAGATAGGTAATTGTGAATATTGTAGGCATTGAGGTGTTTCTCTCCCTAAACCGGCATTACGCCTAAGTCGTCAGGATACTAGTGATTTTAAAAGTACATACATTACTTTCATACATTTCAAAAATTATATTTTAATGTAGGTACATACATTTCTTTCATACATTTCATACATGTCAAAAATTATCTTTTAATGTAGGTACATACATTTCTTTCATACATCTCATACATTTCAAAAATTATATTTTAATGTAGGTACATACATACATTTCTTTCATACATTTCAAAAATTATATTTTAATGTAGGTACATACATTTCATACATGTCAAAAATTATCTTTTAATGTAGGTACTGTTAACTATCGTGTGACGCACCATTAATTAAAAATGGTAAAGTCAATAATCATGTAACCTGAAACGGAACGTCAGAGGCCAGAGCCAAAGTAATCTATGTGACATTGACAAGTGGATGACGGATAATTGAACAGAGGCAGCGGGAGTTTTGGAGCGAAAGTGTATATATTATTATAAAAACAAATAAGAGATAGGTAATTGTGAATATTGTAGGCATTGAGGTGTTTCTCTCCCTAACTAACCGGCATTACGCCTAAGTCGTCAGGATACTAGTGATTTTAAAAGTACATACATTACTTTCATACATTTCAAAAATTATATTTTAATGTAGGTACATACATTTCTTTCATACATTTCATACATGTCAAAAATTATCTTTTAATGTAGGTACATACATTTCTTTCATACATTTCATACGTGTCAAAAATTATCTTTTAATGTAGGTACATACATTTCATACATGTCAAAAATTATCTTCTAATGTAGGTACATACATACATTTCTTTCATACATTTCAAAAATGAACTTTTTTTAGTATGTAGGTACATACATTTCATACATGTCAAAAATTATCTTTTAATGTAGGTACATACATTTCTTTCATACATTTCATACATTCCAAAAATTTCATACATTTCAAAAATTACCTTTTAATGTAGGTCCTTACATTTCATACATTTCAAAAATTTCATACAATACATTTCTTTCATACATTTCAAAAATTATCTTTTAATGTAGGTACATACATTTCACACATTTCAAAAATTTCATACAATACGTTTCTTTCATACATTTCAAAAATTATCTTTTAATGTAGGTACATACATTTCTTTCATACATTTCAAAAAGTATCTTTTAATGTAGGTACATAACACCCCATGTCAGACCCCTTGTATTTGGAAGAAACTTAAAAATAATGCCAAAAATATTAGATGAATATATTTTTAATACGAATATTGTTTTATTTTTGTTCATCAACTTTATCCCTCACTAACAATACTAGTAGTAGTACATAACCTGGTTTATACCGCTAAAGATATTGAAAGATATACGAGTAATTCAGAATGTTATCAAGTTCAAAATAAGCACACATTACTTGCTTAGATAACAGAGTAACATTACTCGTAATAAAAACATTTGTAACACCTATATGTATACTACGTATGTATAGTAAGTACTTACGCTGCGGCGCCGTGAGACTCGTCTACCTCATCTACGCGCGGTAACCGCGCCGACCGACCAATAGGAGCGCGCCTCTCGTGTTTCCAGAAAGTTCGCGACTAACGGACGATATAGTAGTAAGGCAATGAGTGTCCCAGTGACATCATTATAATATTTTCTCGTTAAATTTTATTGTAATATACACAATTTCGCACTAAATAACGTGTTACCCAGTTACACATTTCTAATAATGAAAAACCTAGACCGACCCTGTTCACTTAATCTTACAAGATCTGACTTTAAAAATTACGATATCCTCATATAGCCTTTCATTTCCCCTTTCAATACTTTTTCGCATTAAAAAGTAGCCTTTCTCAGGGTCTACATTATCTGTCTACCAAATTTCAATTAAATCAGTTCAGTAGTTTTGGCGTGAAAGCGAGACAAACAGACAGACTGAGTTACTTTAGCATTTATAATATTTGTAAGAATATCGCTATTAAAAATAGGGGTTGGTGAAAGACGGGTGAAAATTTAGGCGTGTATGTATTTTCAATGTAACATTATAAATAAATAAAAAATTGTCCATAATACAAAAAAATATTTTTTCGGGGTAGGCCACCCCTATGACTTAGGGGTATAAAAAATAGATAACAACCCTACCTCAGACCTGGCAAGTATACATATCAAATTTCATCAAAATGTGGGAGAAATATGGCAACTAACACTGTGATACAAAATTTATATATAAGATATAGCGGAATTCTCATTAGGTAAAAGAGGGGTACATCGTAGAATACATGAGGTATATACCAGTAAATTAATTGTAGCTAAAATCAGTCTCATACATATAACGATTGAAATAAAAAATCGTATAGCCCGATTTTGATACGTACGAGTATAAACGTATCAAAATCAGGCTATACGTATAGCGCAGACGCGTTACAACATATCAAAAAAAAATAGGCATGGAATGTAAAATAAACCATAACATAATAGGTATATACATTGGCACATAAGCCATATCTGCAGAGTGTCGGCTAACGATATTATACATACACATTTACATTGAATCTTGAATCGTCCCTAATGAGGTACACGATACAGTTACCTACATATCTATTATATACATATCTTTGCAAAACAGATGTCATGTAGACTGAATTGACTGCCATCTATTTTCATGCTTTGTTACTAAGCACCCACTAGTAATCCGAACTGCCTCAGATCTAGCGACATCTAGCGGCTACGGTGGCGAAATAAAATAGCCCGAAGAATAGCCCGAGTTAGGAAGGAACCATTTTCTTGTATGGGATGGGGTATCTGTATGTAATATTATGTTATCTGTGCTCATAGCATTACACTGTATAATTTTATAGAATGAAGGCAGTTTTGATTTTAAATAATGTTAAACAAATTGCACTCGGTAAGACTAAATATTATGGACCTGTATTCATTGTTTGTAATTTATGTAAATCTTATGAGAAATAAGCGTCTTAAATCATATGACTATAATTATTGGATAGCTATTAATTCGAACTTTACAATATTTTGTTCTTATTGGTTTAGATTCACGGCATGTTACGTGTAATAATGAAGCCCCTAATTTCAAAGATGCCCTTGGTGGGAGGTCTACAAATATTCTTCCTCAACAACCCGTCTATCGACTTCAATCTAGTTGGGGCTGCTGATGTTTTTGATATGCCTGGTTTCAGGTAATTTGAAATTTATTTAACAAAATATAATTGTGCGATAATGTTTTACCCAATAAAATTAATATTTCAGTGACATTTTGCGGCGATGTATTGTAGAACAAATTGCCAGAATGATGGTGTTGCCTAACAAATTACCAATCAAATTGAGTGACGAAATACCGACAGTAGATTTGCGTATGCCCGAGCCAGAGGTGTGTCTGTTAACATTGACAACATATGTACAATATTGAAATATTATTAGAAAAATATTATTAATTAAAAACTTTAAACGTGTTTTAGGGGGTACTTCGTATTCATCTAGTTCAAGCTCAAAATCTCATGAAGAAAGATGTGTCTATGCTCGGTGAGATATATTTTCAATGCTTGCTTAGAATTCTAGGCTAAGATCTATAGATAAGTCTTTCATTAGCTTCGAATTGATAACATTGACACCAACATGTTGCTAATATAGAGAAACATTTTTCTATTAAAATAATAGGTAAAGGTAAATCGGACCCATATGCAATCATAACTGTCGGCGCACAACAATGGAAGACGAAACATATCGACAACAATATCAACCCTCGCTGGGAGTTTTGGTGCGAGGTGAGAATACAAATATATATTTTTAAACTTCCTTTTTATATATTTTTTTATAGTAATGGGCATGTATAGATATGTAATTCTGTCATTGTTTTCAACCCGTCAGCATCGTGCGCGGCTGAGGGATATACTTACAGGGTTGTATTGTCTATGGGTAGACGTTTTACTTATCCGCCTTCTAGGGAATTTATGCCGTGCACGAAATTGAGGGGGGAAAATACTATTAGTTTTGTAGATATTCTTGAGAAATGGTTGCTTCATAAAAAAATTCTAAATGTAAATAACATTTATATATTTTTTAATCTTTTAAAGGGTATATTCTAATCTGGTTATGAATATTCGACGGAGTTGGGATGGGTAATATAATAATCGATTTAATGTCTTTTCTATAAATATAGAAGTGCCATTTTAGCCTAAACTGGTCGTGGTTACAAACCTCTTTAAGACGAGGAATGCAAGATACCACGTATAGTCACAGAATAGTTTGATATATTAGTAGCTATTGAATGATTTTGCATACTTAAAAATATGTGCATGAACCTACAAACTGTGCTTCACTTTGATGACATATGGTTGAAAGACATACAGGTGTGTAATGGATAATTTAAGTATATTTATTTGTGCATTCTATCTGTAGTTTGAAAAGATGACAAGAAAATGTTGTACAAGCAGAAATGTAATTTAATCTATCTGTTATTACTGTTTCAAACTATAGAAGATAGGTTAAGATCGGTATTGAGCATGTTAGAATTTTTTTAATCATACCATCAGCCGACTTTGCGGACTTGATTGCAATACATAATTTGCGTATTTCTTACCTTAGTAGTAGTTACACTATGCTAATATATATGACGTGTTTTAGTTATTCTTTTATTAATTAACTGCGTTTTTAATTATAATTAATATTCATTATCAGATGACTCAGTTTAGTCTTTTATTAAATAATTTGCCTCTTTAATTATAAATTTACATTGCCTATATATTTATATTAAGCTTTCTTCTAATAACTGTCTATTAATATGTTTTTATTTATTTTGTTTCTAATTAATATTTTCTTTGGCTTTTCCTAACTAGTCTGCTTAATGTGCCAAACCTTTCGTTTATTGACTGACCACTAAGTTAGTGTTCGTGAATATGATTTTGTTTTCCCTACTTATGTTTACGTCGGCCTTTGCGCGTTCGGCTTAAAGGCGCGCGTTATGCAATCGCTGGGTCAAGCACTGGAAATTGAGGTGTTCGACAAGGATGAGGGCAACAACGACGACCACCTCGGCAGGTTAGTGAGGGCGCCGCGAGTCGTCCCCGTGGAAGGTAGACGGTGTTAGTGGCAGGTAGCGCTTCATGCATGCTAACCGGGCTTGTTTATATGCCGAAGCTGTTCTGGCCAAGTCACGTTGTATATATTTTTCAATTGATAATTTAACACGCTTTTGTATAAATGAAAATCCTCTAAAAATATATATAACAATTTTTAACATACTCAAAATCAAAAGCATTTTTTGAGTCTGTTTGCACAAGAGTTTTTACTATTTTTATTATACGGCCCATTTAGCTGCATTAAAAAAATATTATGTAAAAATTATATACAATGTGTATTTTGAATGCCAACGTAAGTATTATTGTAGTGATTAATTTCTTGATGAATAAATGCTAGAGTTATTTTATCATTTACTTCGAAATTCCGTATTAGCTTTACCACTCTGTAATATTTTCTAAAGTACTCGTTAAGGTATAAGATAAAATAAACCCTAGCATTTCATCCGGCTTATATTCAGAGCTTTATATCACATCATACCTACTACATTTATCAGACTGAGTAACTACATAAATATAAAGGTGAGGGTAAGTGTTCTTATACATTTATTATAAAATGCTTTTTCACGAATTACGTTTATTCATTTGTGGGTAAAGGTTTACTTAATAAAAACAAATATACAAAACCATATGATTGAAATCGGCAACATAAATGAAATAATCATACTACTTCGTTAATAACTTCGATCAATAATACCAATAACATATGCTAAAGAAAATAAAACAATTTTTAATATTTACCAGGTATTTTGGCAAATTGGATAGCGATAGTTCTTTACTTTGGTACTTTCTCTAGAAATATACTGAAAATTATTGTTGTTGTTATTTGTGAAAATATTCTCATTCTCTCTTAGTAAAACAATAAAAATTAAACAAACAAACAGTAAAAATAAGAACCTTATCTACAAGTGAAACGGTGTGTGCTCTATATTGACCATAGTACAATTGATCAAAGTTACTACTATATTTTCTATAAATACATAAGCGTTGGTGTCATATGAGGGATGTGTTATGTCATAGTTTGTTGCGAGGAGCAGTGAGCAGCGAAACTAATATGTGGATGTTGTGGTTTGTCCCAAGGCAATAATAAGCTCAAGGAAGAGCCAAGTGTTGCAGTGCGAGGTGTGGGACTGGGACCCGGGGATGGGCATTCAGAACGATGATTTTCTCGGCAGGTCCGTGTAAACTCCACTCGTGCCACGTCAAGCTAGCGACGTATTTCCGTGTTCTTTTCATACATTTTATACTATTAATGGGATTTTTTAAATTTGTGTTTGTTTATTTATTATATCTATTTTCGCATAGTATTATTTATATTATTTATTAAGATTTTGTAATTCATTAACCAATAAGAGTTTTAAATTTTACGTTGCTCACAATTTAATTATGTGTGTTACATTTTTGACATTATACTAGGTATATACAGAATACTAATATAACTAATTGGAACACTAAACATTTCATACAGGTCGATTATTTTTAATTGCGTTGTGTATACAATACCAAAAGAAACATACCTACCACAAACCAGGAGTCCTCACTGAATACTGAGAATATACTCTAAACAGTAAATCCACATGCAGCTAATAACGCTATTATTTATATGGTCAACTACTAAAATAGTAATAATTAATACAGGTTAGTCTGAAAGGGTACACCAACCCAGAAACTCAGCGGTGATATTTGTGAAACTGAATTATAAGAAACATACAACAAATCATCACTTCTTGATATTTACATAATAAACTGCTGTTGCTAAATTTGTGACGAGTTGTTAGAGTTTATTTTAATAACAGTCGTATCACGCCCGCCCTATAATCCTGTATATGGTTATTACTAAGATATGTTCTACTAAATCTGTAATATATTTTTTTACGGTTATCAGGCAGTCTGATATTTGTTATTGAATCATAATTGAGTAACAAATATCTAAATATGTTTACAAACTTGCACATTAGACATTAGTAATGTAAAGTAAAAGACATTTGCAGTATGTTGTATAGTTTAACTTCCACGAAGTCAAGATATGATTAGAATTCGAGTTGGCTTATCCTATCCGAAAAACCTGGTATAAATTATCTTACAACTGTGGTGGTAGGTGTAAAAGCTTTATAATTATGTGTGTAAATTATGTGTGGTGGGTTGTGACAGTCAATACTGCGACGCACGGAGACGAGTGCAGTGATCAAGCTTTACGACTGGGACCGCGCGGGCAGGGACGAAAAACTCGGCAGGTCGGTTGCTGCCATAACACCGTACCAACGAACAGTTCGTCACGAATGAATTGAGTCAAAGTGCATATTGTAAATTATTCATCATCCGATCTCTCCATCCAGTAGATATGGCGCAGTACTAGCCGTGTTGGAGTCTCGCTTCAATCCGCGGTCGGGTCACTAGGAAATTAACTATTCCGTATTATATAGAATTTTCTACCCTGTGCTCATAGGTGATTATGATATATAATCCCTTAACACAGTATATAAAGGATTTTCCAAATATAAACCAGGCATACGTAGTGGTGTTTCTGTGACACTATTACTTATATATTTATGTTCTATTCTATATTGTATTTATTATTTTTCTGTTCAACCAGTAACAATAATGAGTACATAATGTTATTGCCTACTTTTACTCAGTTCCAACGTGTACGGACTACACTTACTACGATATTGTAAATGAGACAAATGTACATGTATTATATGTGCTCACTCTATACTAACAGGTCTGAGCGTAGAAGCGCATACAATTTGCACAACATTGAATTGACTGTCACTGCAGCACACATGCAAAATCACTGTAATAACATTATGTATAATACACATGCATCTATTATGCGACTTAATTTGTCTGTGAACTGAAAAGAAGAGAGACGCTATTGTCGATCTAAGCTTCTAGTTTATATAAAGACAGTACATAATGTAATTTTGCATGCCTATTGATAATAATTATAAATACTTATATATATCGTATATATGCAATCACATTAAAGAATTTAGCTTAAAAATACACAATTATTACGTGTTATATCTTATCTATTCTCGTAAACTCAAGATAGAATTTCGTATTCTTTTTTAAATTAAAATATTTTCGTTATAAAAAATAATTCATTTATCGTATAACTGAATGTATATATATAATAATAAATAATCTTAGCATAAGGAAAACTATTTTAAAATAATATATTTGGAATTTTATTAGATGACACTGCGCCTATCCCAAATAATTAATGGGTTACAGGCAAGGAAACGACGACGATGATTTGGAATTCAATAGAAGTAGCAAAATGGCGGCCGTAGTTCTAATTTTGCCAATTCACAGATAACTCGGGTTGCTCTAATATATATATAATTTATTTGTAAGCAAATACTTCTCAAATTCACATAAATTATGACACACTCACTAGTAAATATATTGTATAATATTTATATTATATTATCTCATATTTGCTGCAACATGAAAATTGTCTGAAATATCACAGTAGAGTTTGTATTGTCCATAATCCGCAGTAGAGTTTGTGATATTCCTGATTCATAAATAACATGGTGGTACCATTTTCAGGTGGACCGTCACTATATTTTTAATTCTCATTATAAAAATGAAAATTATTCTATTTTAAGTATTTTTGTTTATATGCAATATGTATATTTAGCACATATCTCTGTAATATATTACATCATTACAATGCTTGACAAAATATATACACATTAAAATTGATATCTTACTACAAATTACTATATTAGAACTGCATACGAAATCGATTAAAATAATACTTCATAGCTTTGCTTGAATACTAATGGCACTAAATGATATTTATAACCCCGTGATGTGTCCAGTACTAATTGCACTACATGTAACTAAACTTTAATAAGATGTTTAATGGTACGTTTTTTGTTACTAACGATTACTAAAGGGCTACAAAGTAAATACTTTATGTTAATATATCTAGACAATACTGTATCAACTTTATTATTATTATTTCATTTGCAGATGTTCTATGGATATTTCACAAGTTGTCCGTTCCGGCCGCTTAGATACGGTATTTATTAGAATATAATTAAAATATGAAACAGAATTAACGCAATCCCTTATATACTTCCATTAACATATTTTCTTTATGATTTTATTTTATAAAACTATTTATTATTTTTTTAATATACAACTATAATTTTAGTAGAACCAAACTATATTTCTTAATAGTAATTATTGCCACTTTTTTGTGAGAGAAAACTATTATTTTCTCTGTGTTTAAGCTCTACATAGGCGCATAACGGTAAAAAATCCTATAACACAAAATGATATATGTTTTTATTAATTCTACTTATTTTAACAGCCATGGTCATAGTTATTGTAAAAATTTTAATTCAGTGAAGTCTGTACTTCATTTTGGACAATCTTCTTTAAGAAATTGGGTTAATTCTTGTAGACATTCAATACCTATATTTCATGCAATATATTATACTTTTTAAATTATTCAATAACATAGAGTACCAATAAAATATTATTTACAGTGGCAAACCCTTCAACAAGCTAAACATGGAAAAGTTCACTTACGCCTCTCATGGCACCGCCTCTCCAGCGACCTGCTAGATTTGAGTCATGTAAGTTTAGTTTTTTTTTGCTTTAACAATAAAAAGCAAGTGTAAAATATTTGTTATTCGACTACTTTTTATGTATATATTGTGCTATATGTACTATAATATTATTTTCGATGTGAAATTTATGTAACCTGTCTTTATTGTTGTATTGTAGGCACTAACTGAGGTTCAAGTAATCAAGACTGGAGAGTTGAGCTCAGCTGTATTATCTGTTTACATCGACTCGTGCAAGAAATTACCTGTTAGTATAATTCGTCTTTAGAAGCTATATACTTGCAATTACCTTCTCATTGGGTTTCTTACTTATTATATTATCATTTGTTGATATTGCTATATCAGAATTAAAAAATCGTGGTGCACGGCTAATTTAACTTGATCGTTTGAGTGCCATAGGTAACTCATATATGCCTACAACAGACAAGAAAAATCGTTATATCGGTATTTTTTATGTTATATAGGGTATATTTACACATTATATTCCTGCGGAAAAATCTGTATATCTTCAAAAAATTGTCCAATTCTAATCATATCTTCCCTGCGCAGCGCTAGACAGCAACTGATTTTGGGAGCGCTGTCGTGCTCCTTGCAATTTTGGTACAACGCGCAGAGGCGCGATCGCGCTCCTCGCCACTCTAACGGATATAATTACCTTTTTTATGAATTTAGTAACTATTACATTATTTTATGTTATATTTTTAGAATGCACGGCCACAATCAAAGCCTGATCCATACCTGACAGTGACCGTTGGCAAGAAGACGGAGAACACCGCTGTGCAGATGAGGACCGATGACCCCGTCTACGAGATAGGCCATTCGTTCTTAGTACAGAACCCTGAAATCGATTTGCTAGAAATTAAGGTAAGGAAACTACTAAGTATTAAATTGTCTTTATCAATTACATATACACAAGCGAAATACGCAACCGTGGATCGTGGGACAATGCCATGAACGTCAAATCATTTGCTAAATTGAATTTGAAAAATTAATTAATAATGTAATAACTTACAACTTTTTTAGATGGAATGTAATTAAAAAATATATGGTTAGTCATTCGCTGTGATTTGTCAATGTTATTGTTTAATTAAAATAGTTGGTAATTCAGCAATACCAAACAATAAATCTATCTTTATGCCTGACTTCTTATAGAGTGACAGACGTGTCAAGGTTCCATATATGTATCTCCACATGCATCCTTAGCCTTTATTCCTAGGATTGTAAATTGGCGACTAGAAGGGTATGGAATTTGCTTCTTGCGTTTTCATACTTGTAAATGATCTTATAAGAATAGAGACATAGTTTACTCGTAATTTAGATATACTAATGAGTATACTTGACATTCATCTGAACACTGATAGGTCTATTTAGTCTTTACCGCTATTGTTAATCATCATATTTTAGTTTTGTTCTACGTGTTATTATCATTTTCTTTATTACCAATTTCTTTTTAAATTCCTCATCAAAACAAAAAATCCTTGTGGATATTGTTTTTGCCACGTTATTATCTCAATAATTGTTATACCAGGCCATTGATCAGAAGACTGGAAATCAGCTCGGCCAGCTTGTGTATTCAATATCTTCGCTGCTGAAGCAACAAGACTTGAGCATGCTGACGCAACCAATAATGCTACAAAAGTCTGGACCTGAATCGAAGATCATTTTGTCATTGCAACTCAGAGTTAGTATTGTCAGAATATATGACAGTTTTGTATTATATGACGACCTCGGTGGTCTAGCGGTCTAGCACACCGCTTTACGACCGATGGTCGCGGGTTCGATTCCTCGCACGGCACAAACATTTGTATTCATGAGTATGATTGTTTGTATCGGTCTGGGTATTTTCTATGTATAATATGTATGTATTTACGAAAAAAAAAATATCTATGTATTTGTATCAGTTGTCTAGGACCCATAACACAAGCTTTAGCTAGCTTAACTTGGGTCTAGATGGCGCTGTGTGAATTATCCTGAGATTATTATTATTATCTTTAATTAGTTATGAATACTGTGTTTCACTGTAAAATAAACAAATCAAACTGCTGTAGGCGTAGATTAAATAATGACATTACGGAATTTGGAAGAGAAATTGCCTCTTTTTAGTACCTACCTAATTGGAATGGCTAACAAGCTGACGGCCCACCCGATGGTAAGAGGGAATCGTGGCCTGCATACATGAACAGAACCTTATCTCGTTGGCTATACATCTTTTTGGAGATCGCTTTTATTTTCGAGTTACTTCCTTTGCATCAATGTACTTATATACATTGATACAGAGAAGACTTCACTTAAAACATCCAGAGTATGAAACATTGTATTATGTTACTGCCATCAAGCTTATACAGCATGTGGTTTGTGATTTCTAGATTTTGAAGGAAGCCGTTAAAGAAGAAGATCTAGATGACGAGGCTACTCTGGATACAGTAAGCGAGCCGTCTCCAATAACACCTACACCACCTGTGTCTTTAGCAGAGGCAACGGATGGAGTTGTACCTACATCACCATTGAATCAAATAAGTAATAATAAGCATACATCCAACTAAGGTTTACTTTTTAGAAATAAATTTAAGTCGCCACAATGACGGGGAAACAACACTGCCATGAAATGTCTCCTTAGAAATATACATTATATATTTTAAACTACATTATATAAATAAGTATATATATATATATATATATATATATGTATCTCTATCTTAAGGAGAAACGACTTAGAGAAATTGTTAAATTCCTATTCATTACAGATTGTATTGGTCTGGGTGTTTTCTATGTATATTATACTTAGTAAGTACAAGCTCAAGTTGTATAGTACCCATAACAAGCTCTGTTTAGCTTGTGACTAGATGGCGCTGTGTGAAATGTCCACGGCTATTATTTTCCTTTTTTGCAACATATGTACATTTACAAAAATTTGTATGAATGTTTCTTACTCAATGGTTTTTAAGCGGCTAAATGGTTCTATATTAACAGCGATTATTTTTTGTTATATATCATGTAGGCAAAGCTGCCAGATGCAGTTAGTCATTGGATAAAAAGTACAATCTGTCATTTTTATTTCTCTCTACAGTACCAAACGCGAATGCGAACGATCTGCAAGACATTGAAGATAATCCACTTGATACTGCATCACAAAGTTCAATTCCAGTTGAGCAGATTGTGAAAGACATTAGTGAGTTATTGGTATTTTAATATTATTAAATGCATTTGATAATATGAAGCTATTTAGTTTTAATACTATATGTCATTTTATAAAATGTTGTGTGAATTGTGATGAAATCTTTCTAAATGCTTAATTTATTTTGAATTATATAGCTCTCGTGATTTACTATACTAATTATACGTATTTATACGTGACCACGTAAAAGGATCTAGCTGATTAAGAACTCTTCATCAGATGCGAGTGCAGTTTTCATATTCTTAACACGCTAGATCCCTTAAAACAGTATACATAGCTACTTCTTCCAATATTTATAAATCTTGTTCACTGTTTATAGATGTAAATCAAGACTATCAAACGCCGTCATCTGGTCGTCAATCGCCACCCTCAAAATTGGTACATAGAATATCTTCATTGACAACGTGAGTACTTTATGTAATTATGATGTATATCAATATAACAAGTAGCTGTCCGTATACTACGGTTATCATGACGTGTGCGATTTTTTAATGTAAAAAAAAAGATACAGGTATATGACAATCCTTGTTTTGAAGTTATCAAATCAGGTCAACCGAAAATTAAATTCTAGACTTGATCATAGTATAAGCAATAAGGTAATTATATAAATGAACTGTAGACGCTCTATTTCTACTTCGTATTATTAAGATTAGAACGAGAGTACCAACCATTAAGTAACGAGTAACAAATCAACAAAAGCTGAGACAGTGAAGCAAAATAACGGGCATAATTCTGAATCATGGATAAGACTTACAATTGGGCAGTAAAAATCTAGAGAAGTGCCTTATTAATGCTTTATAATTAAATAACAGTACTTAACTTTTACTTAAAGATCATGCAGTGTATATTTTAGTTCTACATTGTTCTTTTTTTTTATTATTATTTAAACCTGAAGCTAAATCTTGTCTAAATTAAAACTGTAGTTATTATGATTTTCATTAACAATCTATGTATCTTTTTCGTATTCAGGTCCGCCGGTGAAGCTGGATTGGGCCGAATATTACTCTCCCTTCGTTATAGCATGCAAAATCAAATTTTGTATATGGTAGTTCATAAAATAATGTGAGTATTATTATTAAGAGATATTTGTATCACTATTATGTAAATTAGTGAAGACAGTACCTTAAAAGTACCTATATTATAGTTGATACTTCAAAATGTCATCCTGTGATATATCATCCACCCTAGTGGTCATATATCATTAATATTTAGTTTTACCAAAAAAAATGCTAGCTACTTGCTACATATATATTTTCAGCGAGATGAAGATATGTCAATTGAAGAACTGTTTGGTTGTTTCGAGAAATACGCCAAAATCCCACTCAACTACGTTCAAACTTTTGCATTCATTTGAATAAATGTATTCCATTTCTTTACTTTTTTATTCTTCACAGGCACATACCGTTAAAGGACCCAACCAACGTGCCTGATCCGTATGTAAAATTGTACTTATTGCCTGGACGATCCAAAGACTCAAAACGGAAAACAGTGGTAAAGTACATTAAAATATTTGACATCAAGATAAATAAGGTTAGCCAGATATTAACTGACGTGTCATATTTCAGGTGGTCAAAGATAATTGTATGCCGGAATATGATGAGCAGTTTGAATGGGCGATTCCACTCGCTGAGTTGCACTCCAGGCAAATTGAAGTGACAGTTGCAACGCACAAAGGCTTTCTCGGTGGCAGTCCTGTTATCGGACAGGTTTGTAATTTTATTAAGATACTATCTGTTCCCGCCATTATATCCGCGTGGAAATTAACATTATTTTTATAAAATAAAAGTAGCCTAGGTTACGCCTTATTACAACAGCTACCTGCCAAAAAAGTCCCGTCAAAATCGGTCCAGCCATTTCACAGATTAGCCGGAACAAACAGATAGACAGACAAAAATTGTAAAAAATGTTATTTTACTGTATGTACCGTATTTCTATTCATATGCATGTAGTAAAAAACGGTTATTTCAATATGGTTTTAACAGACTCTCCAATTTTATTTATATGTATAGATTACAAACCAAGAAAAACTACATCATAAGTTAAAGATCATAACATACCTCTTCTTATTTGTGAATTATTATTGAAACGAGTTTCTTGGATGTCAGCTTAAACCTCATCGGTGAAATGATTGAGAATGATTGTGATTGTGAATGATTACGATATGCCGGTTGTTCTCTAACAACGTTGACGTCAAGGATACAAAACTGTTATCGCAATGATCACTTTGTCACTAATTATGTCTACTAGTGATCGCCCAGTGGTTATAATTCGACCATATATACAAAAAAATTTTGAATCAGCAATAACAATTACACAAAATAAATTATATAAGTGTACGTGTCAAATACACGGTAGTGTGTGTAAAGCCTTTTTTATTGATTTAATTTATTTTTATACATATTAAAAAAAAACTGTCCACGTTCTTTATATAAACTACAAAACATGCTCCTCTGTCCGCGCAATTTTTGTAGAAAGGAGTACAAAGTTTTTGTGTAGGTATATTAAAATTATTAGCGACATGTTCTGGAACTATGAAGCTATAGCAAACGGATATTTTTAATTAAATCAATTAGCTGTTTCTGAGTCGTCTTATAAAACAGAAGTAAAAATACAAAGGCTCAGTGCGAGCTCAAAAAACTCATAGGTCCCAAGTTTTTTTATAGTTGATTAATCGGATAACAATAATAATAAAAAATTTTTGGGTATATCAAAACACTGATATTGTATTAATATAAAAATATTTGTTACAGGTTCTAGTACATCTTAACCAATATGACCTTCGAGAAGCAAAGACCGTATGGTTCGATCTTATGCCGGAAACAGCCCCAAGGGATTAAACTATTCAGAATCCAGCATAATATGTACGAATGTAACGGATTCCGCTTAAAGCACAACTCTTACTTTATAGATATTATTTGTATATGAATGCATATATACATTTAAAAAATCAACTTGTATTACGATTTAGATTCCTTTTTATATTTATTAATCCTTATGATTTTCATTTGCTTTAATTTTTTAAGCGCGGTATATATCAACCTGGTCAAATAAATTCTGACCTAACAAGCTTACTAATTGCGACTAGCAGGTCTACAGATATCCCATTGTCCACATTGTATGCGAAAGTTACAAATATACGAGAACTCGCATTTTTATGCTTCTTGTGATTTTTTAAATCCTTATGTTTGTGGTGATAAACATAAGGATTGCAGTCTCCTTATTTATATATATAATTAATTATAATTGCAAGCTCTTATAACAATTAATAATATAATTGAACATGGTCACCATTTATATGACTGCTACATGAAAACTTTTTTTCGTCGAGATTTTTTTTGTTGTAGTGTGATTAACAAACAGTAATTGTTATATTTATATTGTATATATAAATTACAAAAAATAATAAAGCTAGAATATTTTAGTATGCATAGAATATTTTAGTATGCATTGCTGTAATTTTTACAATCAGTTAGGTATGACCAAGTGGTATCATTTTCTTTGTTTCTTTAACTAGTACGTACGTAAGTACTGTGGCATGTACAATGATAAATGAATTTTATATATCCACTTATTTCTACATATGTTATGTTTTGTTTTATTGAATACAAGTTTTACATTGCATTTGTTATATAAACACATATAACATGATTATCGTTAGTGATACCAGAAACATCCCTTAGACTCCTGTGGGGTAAACAAAGGCAAGGTGCAATAGTTGAATTTAAAATATTCTTCATAATTAGATAATTAATGTGTATTCACGGTACTATTGTTTTAGTAGCATTCTCTGTTGTCACATAATTATTAAAACTAAAAATATCTTGATTAAGACTATCTTTTAATACAGGTGTTCTATTAATCTGGCAT
The DNA here is from genome assembly GCF_030625045.1 of Achroia grisella. Taxonomy (NCBI): domain Eukaryota; kingdom Metazoa; phylum Arthropoda; class Insecta; order Lepidoptera; family Pyralidae; genus Achroia; species Achroia grisella. The sequence goes on from NW_026712841.1 coordinate 3,280,143, forward strand.
TGCTTTAAATGTAATCTTTATGTGAATATTAATAAATATATTAAAAAAAATAACTGCATTTAGTTTTCTTTTTGTAGGTTATTATGAAAATAAATTAAATTGGTATAAAAAGGTTTAATACAGATGCAACATCCAGAATTTCAGATTGAATGTTATAATATCTTATTATCTATATTACAGTCTTTCACAAGGTATAGTGAAAATTATTCGAATAATCCACATAAAATAATAATCAAGATCAGCGTTCTAAAGTATTAGGAGTAAATTTCTGTGCAATTATTTTTCCATAACCTCCACGGCCTCCATCATAATCGGTTCTGTATTCATCTCTAACCTAGAAAAGAGAGATACAATAAATGTTTTCAGCCTAAACAAATCTCTGACACATTGGTTGGCGTAAGGTAGGTCCCAATTTCTGTGTATATGAAATCTGACCTACTACAAATTCTTTTAGCATCGTAATTGATCAGCATCTGATAAATCTCTTTAAGAAAATAAATGGTAAATAGTGTTGCTGAGATACACAACTATACATTTGATATTAAAATTTTCACAGACTATCAACAGGTTGAATTTAAACTTGATGCATGCCATGTTATATATACTTGAAACTTATATTTTATATATACTGTTTTAAATTTGATGGGGTCATTATTTATACATATAATTAGTAAAAATCATGACCATGTTTTATATTTATTTACTGAGTTCCCGATATTATCTTTACCCATGATCATGGTGGTTGCAACACTGCCGAAATATTGGGAACTCCATAAATAAATATAAAATGTGGTAAGATCCAAATAATTTTTACTAATGACATTTTATAATAATAAACAATACATTTGAAAATTTTATAGAGAAATATTTACCTGGCCACCGGTTTTACCCCGCCCATACTGACGACCTTCAACAAAACCAGCATCCCAATCACATCGAATTATCCTGTCATCTAGTCTTGTACCATTTATATACCTAAAATACAAATAGTGTAATATTAAAATGTTAAAATATGATTGCATTGTGGGGAAGGGGATTGGTAATAAGGTTGAATATTCCTTTTTCTAATAATACACCATGTCAGGTAAATTGTTTACACAGGAACAGTTGATGGTAAATAATGAATTAATGATAATGTTGCCAGGGTAAAAGATGTGATGGAGAACTTGCTGAAATTCATATTCTTATTTGTATCTTATTTCAAATATATAAAGAAGGGAAGTCTACATCAGTCTATGAGGTTTTGTTCATGAGTTTCCAAAATAGTAAGTATCAATTTTGTAACTTTAGCAATGTTATAGCATAACAGTAACAGGATACCTACCATACCTTTGCATTACCTCAATGTATGTTAACTTGTTTTTATTACCTTGCTGTTGCTATTTTCCTAGTGCTTTCAAATAATATTGGGCATCATTATAGATGCCATATTGTTGAAATAGTACTACATGTACCTCACACTGCACAACTGCACATAAGGCATATTTTTGCATGCTGGCAGTAAGTATACCAGGCTAGAACTTAAGTTACCAAAATTATTTACACCCTATAAACAAACTAGAAGAGTTTTGAGTTTACATACCTCATACAGTTCTCTGAATCTAATCTCGTATAATACTCCACAAAGCAGAAACCGCAAGGTGTTTTTTTGTATTTATCCAATCCCATAATAACTCGTCTAATATCACCACATTTGGAAAATAGTTCATATATTTGCTCTTCTGTTGTATAAAAAGATAAATTTCCGATGTATAAAGTGGACGATAGACGTAGTAACCGTTCTTGGTCATTTCTAGAACCCTGAAAAGGAAGATTTATAAAACCAAGCAGTGTTTTCATATATATTACTATCAATATTGTGACAAGTTACCTTAAAATGTTGATCACGATAGGAACTAATCTCAATTGAAGAATTATTCATTGAATCGTAACCTCGTTTCATCTTGTTTATTTTTCAGAATATTGTGATTTAAATTACAAATATTTAATAAAACGAATTTTAAAATATGTGTTGGTGTAATTTAAAGTGAACATAAATAAGCTGAAATTATTTTTATTACTTCACGTCTCTACTTCTAACCTATAATAGAATTGCAATCACAGAGCACTTAACAATATGTAGTCATTCAGTAGATGTGTCAGTTCGAGTTAGAAACTCGAGTTGTGCTGAATTCGAGTTGTGCTGAACTCGAGTTATGCTGAACTCGAGTTGAATTCTCCAAACTAGAATTGGGAGAATTCTAAATCGGTAAATAAACGAATTAAGTGACCGAGCGGGAGCGTGATTCAGTCGTAGGGTTCGTGCCTTAGTAGGTACTCGAAGTCGAGTTAACTTCAGTTACCTGAATTTTAACTCGAGTCGTGCTTATTATGAATTAACACATCTCTACAATACGTTTGGAACATCCACTCTTGTTATTACCTTGCTTTACTCTTTGTTTAGTAGAGTCAGTTTAAACACAGATAAGATAATATTGCATAGAGTATGTACAAATTTACACTGAGTAAGTAATCACTACGTTAGTTTTTATTCTGCTTTTAAATTTAAGTAAAAAAAAAACTGTAGTTTTAATTTTAAATAATAAAATAGATTTTCATATTTTATTAAAAATAGTGAATACGTACATATATGGTCCCTATTTTGAATTCAGTATTTTTAATAGAACATGCCAGAGTGCATCTTATTAAAGTGGTCTATAGCATAGTGTGATTTTTTAAAATTAAATATAACACAATTATAGTGTAAGGAATGCGCCAAACCTCTGATATTGAAGATGGCGCCAATTAGATATCCACTTCCTTTTAATGCTCGGCGTATACTGTTGCTGAGGCGTGAGGCAATGTTCAAATTAAATATAAATATTTCTATATACAAAAAATTGCTATTAAATTAAAATTTCGCGCTCCAATGTAAGTATATCGCATATATACATACATTGGTGCGCGAAGTTTGAAATATGTTCCGTCCCGAAATAAAGATGGCACGGGAGAACAAAAAGGGGTTTATAAAAATACTAATTAAACTAAAATACTATAATACTTTTTGAACTGTATTATTTGTAATTTGTTTATTGAAGTTAGTTATCATTTTAACTAGCCGCCGTAGGGTAACTGCGTCTAATGCCTAGCTATGCCTAAACTTAGCCACTTCGAATTAAAATTAAAAAAATATAGTAGGTATTTAAACCATGATCATATAAATAATAATACATATTATTTATTTTAGAGTGTTCTTATCCTCATCACACACATTGAAGTTATATTTAAAAGTGAAACTCTATTATCATAAATAATGTTTACATACATGCTATAAATAATTATTTTATTACTGTATGCAATAAAAGGATAAGCCGTTTCCTCAACTTCCCCATTTGTAACATATCATTAGTTTTCATATAACAAATTACCAATCTCGAATAGCTAATTAAATTGTCCAATAATGATTAACATATTTATTATTGGAAATAGAGATAAAGTAACAATACATAATATCCATCGGCAGAGTTTTCGTTTCATTTTCGAAAGTTAACGTCTTCTTCGTGAAGACTATAAAATAGTTGCGCTTGTGTACCTCTACCCTGATTTATGCAGATGTCATGATCATCTTCATTGGAAATCATCATCATATATTTTTTGTATGGGACCTCCTTGTACCCGGAGTTCATTTCAAGTTGTATACGTTATAGGTACTGACAGGTACGTTTGGTGACGGGCTTCTTGCGAAGGGCGGCGCGGACAGCCTCTTCAAACACCTCATTAATATTAACACGTTCTAAGGCTGAACACTCCACCAATTTGACGGCACTGAAGCAATAAAATTCATATTACTTTATAGAGTAAATTTCTTTACCACCACCACCGCCTTACTTCCGATGGTCGCGGATTCGATTTCTCTCACTGTACAATCTTTTAATGTAAGTATTAATTATTTTCATTTATGTACTGAAAATGATTGTTTATAAAATATGTATTTAAGGATTTCTATCAGATGTTCCTACTGAATAATATATTTCTCTTCATCCTAAATACTATACGCAGGCATTCCTAACTTTATAACAGTATATAAAAAACTAATTTATGTTTTTTTATCAGGATCCAACCATGAAGTAGGTATGTAAAATATCTCTAAAAGACTTATCAAAATTGGTTTAATATTTTAGGAATGATTATAGGATAAACATACAGTCATTTTTATTTTTAAAGTAAGTGGTCGTCATCTGTTCACTGTTTAATATGACAATATACCTACTATTTTTATAACATACGAGTACCTGTTTTGAAACTGTTTTAACAAATTCTAGGTATTTTTAATTCATCAAAGAGTCCGGCGTTATCGCTAGTGATAAGGGAATATTAAACAATGTAAATTAGCTATTCTTAACTATATTTTTTGTTAAAATTGAAGTAAGGAAGCCAGATATATCAAGCGCGAAATTTGGCAATTACCATTATCACGTATGATAACAACGGTAGTGATGATGAATATGACAAATGATAGAATTAAAGATAATTAATGTTAATTTAGCATAATTAGATATTATTTAAGTACATATTTTTTATAGTAGAGTAACTAAAATAATATTTTTAGGCTCAATTTTATTAATATATTCGATAAGTATAAAATAAAAAAACTCGTACACTCAATCATGTGTTTCTGTACATTACTGTACGTCCATAAGTACCATCTGTTTTTGTGTTAAGACATAAAAACAGATGGTACTTTTTACTTGGGGACTGATTTCCCCATAATGAAGACCCGCCCGCTATAGGGGTAACGAACGGGTAGGTTCTGCCTAACTCTTACGCGCTAAAATCCCAAGGTGTATCTCTACCGTTTATTGCCGGAGCCAAGGAGTGTTCGCGTGTAAATAAGTAGGTAGGGGAGTGTGGGGTACAGTGGTTAATAACTTCACCTTTTCTGCTCCAGATTGATCATTGGTTTAATCAAAACTCAGAAGATATATAAAAATAGCCTTACAAATACTTAGTAATTAGATAATCAAGTTTTTTTATTAAATGGCAAAGTATCCACAGTGATCCATTTATAGGGCACAATGGATAATGGCTATTTAACTTCTACTAATAGACCACAACAAATAATTAAATCTTGCAAAATCTTTGCACACAGAATAGTAATAAGGTTTTACAAAAACGTGTAAAAAAATATTTTTATCTCACTTGTCGACTAGTGTTCTGCGACGCAAATCCTATCTCTGAAATTATGATAGCGACCAGATAGGACGCGGAAGAAATGTAAGAACGACAAGGTCACGGAGTCGCAAGTGTTTGCGTTCACTATATGCAAAGCTACAATGATCTATCCACTATGACCCGCGATCCACCGTATCCCACGCTCCCCTACCTTCTTATCGTTACTTTTGCACTTATAAACTTTAAGTCACTTTTTTTAAATAGGTATTTTATATTTCAAATAGATACTATATCTGTTTGAAATATAAAATACCTACATATTCCAGTAAGATACCAACTCCATCCATCGTCACAAATAAATTTTGTGTCCGTGATTCGTATTTATAGGCGACGGTCACATATTCGAAAACAAGTCTTTACAAATATTTTTTACTTGGGATTTGAATTTCTGTATCCTCAGAATAGAATTGCAAAATAGTATACCCACAGAACAACAAAAACCAATTAACAATGAAGCTATTATTACCTACTAATATGCAAAAAATACACTAGACATTATTATTTACCTTATTTTCTTTTTTAATTTCTTTCCTTCCTGGCGTGTAATAACTGATTCATTTTTCGACCGTAAATCAAGTTTTGTAGCTGAAACAGACAAATAATAATTATTAAGTACCTAAGTATTACCGTACCGGTAAATTACTAATCATTTGACAATAAGTTGAATGTATAACTACACAATAAGGAAATATTTAAATTAGTGACATTAAAAATGGAAATCATATTCACGGCCACGGAGTTCTAACTAGTAGTTTTTGGACGACATAGAAATGCATATACTATATAGGTAGTATGGCCTCAAATACTGTTACAATTAAAAATAAACAAAGTATTGCATTTAATTTTGAACATGTTCTTATTTCTTTAAACGTTCATTGTGTTTACGACATATTTTGTGATATGGAGTCGGTCTCCATATCACAAAATATGATATCGCTATGATCGCATTACACAAAGTACCTATGTATGCAGTTGGCACCATACATCCTTTGTGTAATACAATTTCTGAAACTCTTCATCTGCTCGGTTTTAGTCGAATGTTTGTGTTCAGGGGTTGATAGGTATAATGAAACCTCCTCTGTTTGTGACAGAAAAGAGATCTGGCCTTCTAGGCAAAACATTCTAACTTGCGAGTGAAGATAACTCCTAGAACCTTCTTTATTTCTAGAAATGTGCCATGTCTGGTCCACTGCCACTCTGGAAACCATCATGATTAATCCTGGAGGACCACAATAGCGTTAGAGCAGGCTAGTGCACCATTCTATATTCTTCCCTTAAAAATATATTATTATACTTATTGCCGAAAGGATTGTTAGTAATAGAGGCAAGAAAAGCAATTTATATAGATCGCTAAACGTCATTGTTATGAATAGTCGAGAATATAATAGAAGTAATAGATGAGAACTAATCTGGTATCAAGTCTCATCTCTATTATTCTCTATTGGTGCCCTATTAGCCCATATCATTAGCGTAAGTTGCTGCATCATTCGATCAATACTCATATATTGATACTTATTGCTAGCTGGTTTCCCGCAGTAGGTAAGTTTTTACTTAGTATACAGTATACTCACCAACTAATACAATGGGAACCGAAGGACCGAAATGCTTTAACTCCGGATACCACTTATGCACAACGTTGTTGTATGAAGCGGGCTTGTCAATTGAGTAACATAGTAGGAAACAATTTGTCTGCAATACACAACAGTACTTACCTTATTAAATTTACAATTTAGTCTCGTGATTATACAAAATTATAATTTAATATTAATCACGATTGTATGTTCATGCTATATTGTTATATCAATAACATCAGTTATTTATGGAAATTTATTAAATAGGTTCGGTTCGCAATGAGCAAGACTGCAAGACTTTAACTGTTGTAAAAAAAGGAAAAAAAAAACAATCCTTGGGCTTCTTGGGTAATTCTGTCTCACCTATTTCTACTAAGATGTTGTAATGTTTCAGTTGAAGAAAGATATAAGAGAATGAAATTAGGTATAGGGTAGGGTGGCATGTGAGCACACAACACATCTTAGCACTCCGGAATGGCAACGTATCAGTTGTACCACGGGCATCACAAGGTGATTTGATATCCTTGGTGATTTTGATTAAGATTGCCTTTAAATTGTTAACGGTTACCACTACTTTCACCGTCTGCTTATTAAATAAACAGAACCAAATATATAACTACGTTTTATCAAAGTATTGAATTTAATATGAAGCAGGTCAAAATGATAATGGCAGGACATTAAACGAGAGGGAATGATTAACGAAATTAGGCTCTGACTACATTTTGCTGGGTATAATTAAATCGAACGTGAAAATTGGCGAGCACACCGCTGTCTTATAGATTAAATTTTGATTTGTTATCGGAGTGATGAAATCACCGATGAATCGGAGATTTCATCAGTCAGAAATAGAAATTAACACATTTTGATCCGACCCGATCCATGATAGCATTAATCGCAGCTGTGGGAAAGTTGTAGATGGCAAAGTTTCACGTCCAAAAAAAGCATGGTTTTGTTAATATATTCTTTATTGCACAGATAATACAAAGATATTATAATTTAGAGACAATGTGAGTAAAGATGGACTTATCCGCAGAAGAAATCTCTTCCAGTCAATCTAAAACAGTGGGATATGTGGTTCTGAGTGGTTAATAACTGGTGCAAACAAAAAAATGTCAAAGGCTAGATACTAAATAAAATTCTAATAACAAATTGTATAATCTAAAACAAAAGTAAAATACATAAATAGTAATACAAATATATAGGAATAAACATACATATCATATAATACATAAATATATTTATCATAATAAACAAATAAATAATGATAAAACTCATCATAATAAAAATCATTCGTTCATTCAAACTAATCATTTGTTTACCTGACCACTGCCTCATTAAAACATTTTTCGTTTCATTTAATATATACCAAGATGATAAGAAGAGGATTGCTTGCCTCTTCTGATTATTTAAAACAAAAATTACCTTATTATATGAGAGGGGCCTCAATCTTTCGTAGCCTTCTTGTCCAGCTGTGTCCCATAATGATAATTCTACTTCTTCACCGTCTACCGTTACGTCACAAGTATAGTTATCGAACCTGTTCGAATACAAAATTCTATATTAATTTGTTAACACGAAAACTTAAATTTAAATTTGAATGAAATTTGACACACATACATCATATCGCAGCATATATATAATAATAATAATTTTTATTCAATGTACATAACATACCTACTAATATGTATTTAACATACGCTCTTAGTATTTTTTTTTGTATATTACTATATATTATTAAATATGTTACTATATTTTTAGACAATTAACCAATAAACATGACATATGATAGTATCCGGTATGTCCTGACAAGGGGACTTCTTAGGTTTATATTTTATTTTTTTATATTTTATATTTTATCTATATATCTCAATTCAATGATAGCTATGATGAAGAACATTTTAAATGCACAAAAAGAATTCTCAGATATTTGAAAGGTACAAAAACTATTGGTTTAAAATTTGAAAAGAAAGGCCCAAATAATTTATATGGACTGGCAGATGCTGACTGGGGTGCAGATAAAATGGACAGAAAATCATTTTCTGGATATTGCTTTAAATATGCTGGCTCATGTATTAGTTGGTCATCAAGAAAACAAAAGTGTGTAGCACTTTCAACAGCCGAAGCTGAATACGTCTCATTGTCTGAAGCTGCAAAAGAGGCAATCTACTTAAAAAGACTATTTGAAGACTTGGGCATTTCGCAACAAACTGTAGTAATATTTAATGACAACCAAGCTGCACTAAAGTTGAGTGAGAATCCGATAATCACATCGAAGTCGAAACATATCGATTTAAAACTACACTTTATTCGTGATAGTGTTAAAGAGGGAGTGATCCAAGTAAAATATATGGACACAAAAACGATGGAAGCTGACTTACTCACTAAAGGACTACCAGGACCAAGACTATCACAACTGAGAAGTTGTCTGGGCATCACAATCTAGTAATAGTGTTGTGAGGAGGAGTTTGTTGGTGACACTGGCACATCACTACTCACTCGATCGCCGCTTTAAGATGAAAAATATATATTGTCAAAAAAATAAAAAAAAACTATATTGTACATTCGTAATATTATATTAACAAAATAAACTATTTATACTAAACAAGTCGTTTTTCCATCGACCAAGTACATCATATTATTACTCTTGAAAAAATATATTATGTAGAAATAATAATAATCTTAAGTGCGGGAAAACCTCAATAATAGTTTATCAGGAAATAACCAAAATAGGGTTATTCTTAAATATAAATTAAACGAAGCAATATATAAAGGACATAGGAAAGTTGCAATACAAGGATGATTTTGGACTTGCCACCGAATTTCGAAATACAACCTTAATATTTTATTTACCACTACAAAATATAAAATTATATTGTACATACGTGTCCCCAAGGAAATTATAACTGTTTAATTCATTAATGAACTATTGAAAAAAAGAATGTCCACTCGAGCCGTACCTAATCTAATAAAAAGATAATCACCCCTTTACGTAGCTATTACTTCTATGTTTTGAGTTGAGTTACTCACATTGCCCACCACAACGATACCATTCAGGAAGACTGCAGTCGCAACTTTGGAGTAGTCATAGGCGTGAATTTCGTTGTAATGGTACTTTTTATTTTAGAATCGATCGCTTTGTTATGTAATTATAATGGCAAACAAGCTGCCCACCTGATGGTAAGTGGTAACCACTGCTTATACCTAACAAAGAGCGCCGCGAACTAAAAATAATGTGACGCTCGCGATATTTCTCATACTTTGCCTAAGAAACTAAAAAATCATGCCATGTATTCTGTGGTTTCACTACCCTCGAACCCTTCTTAAAACACAGCTTACAAAACAACGTGCCTGGCGGCTGCAATAGGTGAGATCAGGTACCTCCCTAGTTAGTTTATTACAAAGTCTATCTCGGTAAAAATATCAAAAATTAAACAAACACTAGTTTTTACTATAAGCCACTAAAATCATGTAGTGACTTTATAAAATGTAAACAGTAAAATCCAGTGAGTTACACTTCATGGAATGTTATATCGTAACGTCATTATAAAATATTGTTAGTATTATGGCAATCCCAACAACATTTCAACAACTTTCCGCTATTCAGTGGCTTTACTTAGCGATTAACGAATACCGTCTACCACAGTTGCTACTAAAATACTACCATAAAACTACTTACACTGTAGGCACGTATTCTTCGGGAAATTCATTTTTAGTGTACACGTATAGCAGGCAAGTCTTGCCGACCGTACCGTCTCCGACCACTGTTATCTTCACCGACCTCTTCGTACCCATACTGCACGACACATCCGACAAAATATCACAAATAATTCACTATAACATTGCACTCTTTACAAACCGATTATTATTGTCGGTGCGTTATATAAATAAATTATTAAATAAGGAAAAATATTCCTTGTAGATTCTTATCACTGTGACGTATAATCTTATCAGCCTTGTAGGAACGCTTACGATAGAACATGTATATTATAAAACAAAGCGCGAGCGCACTTAGTAGCGTTCGGTGGCAGAATGATTCTATCTAAAGATATTGCCATACAAGTTAGTACTACTTTTGTTTTGATACTTAATAACATCGAATCAATCTTGCGATACTTATTCGATATACAAACGAAAGTGAAACGAATCTGATGGTATGGTAACGAAACAGATTGTTATTTTGGTGACAATCTGTTCCCTGCTTCCCTATATCATTGTTCCGGACTTTAGAAAACATCTGTACTAAATTCGGTTGAAACCGATTGATGTTGCGACAACCCAATTTAAATTAAATGTATTTTTGCCAGGCCGCACATAAACTAACACTTATTAATTTTATATATTTACAAATTATATATAGGTACATAACTTAATTTTATAAGGCAATTAATATTTATAGGACATACTTATACAAGCAAATCCAAAGTTCATGTTATCCGATTCCTTAAATGAGCAACTTGTAATTGACAGTAGATTCGATAAGTTGGTAAATAGAAACTTGCAGAAACCAAAAAGGAACCCTTTGCTTTAAATTATTAAATTAGTGAGTGTTATTATATGTTGTGAATGTAATTTTAAAATAAACATAATAACTACGATTACTAAGTCGGTAAGTCATTCAGATTACAAGTGAATTATGACCTACTCGGATTTTTTTCTCGTTCAAGTACTCGATATTAAGTCTTTTTAGCATAGTGTCACATTATTTAAACGGATTTACCGTGATATTAAGGGATCATAAATAATATATGAATGTAAACAATTATAAATTTGATACGTACTCACCGTATAAACTTATTTTACGTCACCATTACTACTAAAATTTAATAGTTATACACAAAAAAAAAATAGACAAACCACAATCTCAACGATTTTAGTATTCCCTTGTTTATACAAATATACCCTTACAATATTTCTTTGTCGTCAGAACAAAACATTGGTAGCAAACAAGTACATATTTTCCAAAACAAGAAAATGAGATACAAGGAACTGTTATTATTTCCTGGTAGTCCGGATGCTACGAAGTTATTATACAAAGAATGTTTCCATGTAGGTACATACTGTATAACTTCGCAATTAATTCGTCAAAATATCTTAATATCTCTATTTACTTTAAGATTACATATTTTTGTGACTGTTATTATAAGTGGCTCTATAATAAGCCAAACACTCCGCTATCTAGTCCCAAGCTAAGCAGATCTTGTTTCAAGCATTAAATAAGTCTATACAACTAAGAGTAATACTTAGATCCATATATGTTTTGTACCAAATTTCATACAAAACATCATACCCAGGCACACGCATACATAGCTGGGCACTGTTAATCAAATAGTTAACTTCGTTAATCGTTAATCCGCTACAAAAAAGTTAGCTTCGTTAAACGTTAAAGCGTTACATTTCAGAAGAATTAACGCAAGTTAACCTTAATCGTTAATCCGTTAATATGTGTAAAATTGCATTTTTATATCGCTGCGTTAGTGAATTTATAAAACCTGCTGGTTTAGGTCCTGGAAGTTAAAAAGTTAGGAACAAAACAAAATACTAATAATAATAATTCAAATGAGTAATTTAATCGTCGGGGCATAAGATGCATATTCTCCTTTATGAACATTAACATGTTGCAGTTCTCGTCTGAAAACAAGGCTCGTTATGGTGTTAAAATCTCTTGAGGGTAAAACAGTATTATATTTAATAAACAGATTTATATCAATTTGTTGAGTCATTTGATTTTATGTCCAGCCACATTTTATTGAGATTTTTCGTTTTATTCTTTAAAGAGAAGCTTGGAGCTTTTTTGTTATTGAACCTGATTTTTACACAGCGCCGCGGTTCCATACGGTAAATAGTAGGCATTGGATTAACGATTAACGGACTTCTGCATATTAACGGAAATTAACGTGTCCGTTAACATTTTTAAAAGTTAACTTAAAAATTAATCCGTTAATCAAAATGTTAACTTCGTTAATTAACGATCAATGGATTAACGAGTTAATGCCCAGCTATGAATACAAACCATCCAATCCATGAATAGATACGATTGTGCGATTAGTGCGTGTAATCGAACCTACGGCTACTGGGATAAGGCGGACTGCTAAAATGATAGTACACTGACGTCGTGTATATTTAAAAAAGTCTGTTTGCTAACTTCTTTTCCATGAGACATTCATACCATACCACCATACCGTACCCACGTAATTATTGGCCGCTACTATGTAAGTATATTGATGTAAGAAATTAGTCTTGAACCAATTTCTTACATTTTCTCTCTCTCTCTTATCTACTTTTACTGCATATGCAGTTTTCTCTCTTACTAGCATCATCTATACATATAAATAAAATTGGAATGTCTGTTTGTAACATTGAAATAACCGGGCATAAAAATATAAATACGGTACAGACACCATTTTTTTTTTACAATTTTTATCTGTCTATTTGTTCCGGCTAATCTCTGAAATGGCTGGACCGATTTTGACGGGACTTGTTTTGACAGGTAGCTGATATACCTAATAAGGAGTAACTTAGGCTACTTTTATTTTGTGTACATGTATTAGATACATATATAAACCTTCTTCTTGCATTATTCTATTTATATAAAAAACAGCTTCCACATCCGTTGCGTAGTTTTAAAGATTTAAACATACATAAGGACAGACAGCGACAGCGACTTTCTTTTATACTATGTAATGAAGGAGAAGTCCGGGCATAGTGAACAGCCCGGGAATAGTGAATGGCTAATCGCTTTCTCTGTGATACTATAAAATAATTAGTAAAGTGGTATAAGTATTATAAATATCTATCACAATCAAGAAATGTCTAAAGTTAATATTGCTAACATTTAGGTATTTTTTTTTAATAGTATAATGGTACCTACAGAAAAAAACAATATAATAGTGATATATTGAAAATGTTTTGAAACATCGTACTTGATTTTAAACGATAAAGTTTTGACTTCTTTTCCCAGTATTTCGATAATTCATTCATTTTTTATTCATCGACTAATGAAGCGCTAAACCAACAACACCATGATTTTTAAGTTACTGGAATAATGGCAAAATCGCAATATGACGTTTAATATCAATAGACCTTAAACAGCGAATGCGCGAGCAATCTTTTGTAACTCTGATGGCGCTGGTCCGCCTATGCATACCTCTTCTCATTATTGTGTTGCTACAAATGGGAGGCACATAGAACACTCGCGAACCTCCCGAGAGTTATCACAAGGCCGTAACCACCCCTGTGGCCAAAATGTATACCTACTACATGGATTAGCTAAGTGATATGAAATGTAGTATATGGATTAGCTAACTGACATCATCCTTATATACTCCTGCGCCAGCGTTATCTTAGGCAGTTACACCACTCCATTTGTTATTTTTCATGTTGATCGAAATCATTTCTGATTTTTTTTATTTTAATGAAATAAATAATACTTACTATAATAACATGTTTCAATTAGTATTGCGTTCACCACAATCTCGACGGTTGACAATGCCTCTGTTTATTAATCGAATGTATATTTATTATTATTTTAGCGTATACTCTTACACTTGTAGTTATATAATTTTAGAAATAAAACTCTATTATCTTAATTAACATTTATATAATGTTATAAATAATAATTTTATAACTATAAGAAATCAAAGGATAAGCCATTTCCTGGACTTCACCATTTCTAACATGTCAATTTATTCAGATATCTATTTACTAATTCTTGCTCTATAATTATTTACAAATTTCAATATATATTATAACTTCGAAAAGCTCATTATTATCTAATAATCTTTAACATAGATACTTAAGTATTATTGGAAATAGATACAAAATAACAACATATTAGGTATATAATCTGTTGGCAGTCAACACCTTGTTCGTGAGGGCAGTAAAGTAGTTGTATGACGTGTACCTCGTGGAGCTTAATCATGTATCCATAGGTACAATATTGGTGATTCATGCGGATGTCATAATCATCTTCATTTGGAATCATCATATTTTTTGTAGAGGACCTCCTTCCATTCGGAGTTCATTCCATAGTTCCAAGTTGTATACGTTATAGGAACTGACAGGTACGTTTGGTGATGGGTTTCTTGCGGCGGGCGGCGCGGACGGCCTCCTCAAACACCTCATCCATATTAACACGTTCTAAGGCTGAACACTCCATCAATTTGACGGCACTGAAACAATAAAATTCATATTATAGTGGGTAACCTATAAATATCTAATAATAATCCCAGGACTGTTCATGACTGTTATGAGTATTGGACAACTGATATAAATATTTTTTCTAAATATACTTAGGAAACACCCAGATCAATATAAATACAAATAATCATGCCTATAACCAAATACAATTTTTTATGCTGTGCGAAGAATCGAATTCACGACCTTTGGAAGTAAGCGGGTGTGATTAACCGCTAAACCACCCAGGCCGTCATATAATTAATATGTATACGACTATCATATATTTTTTAACCAGGAACCGTCCCGATATATAAAATAACTCACCAAAGGGATTAAGGGTTTAGGAATATATAGGCATATAGAGGATACATTTTACACACTTTTTTTCACATACATTTTATTGATATAAAATATACGTTTACAGGTAAGTGCCTGTCACCCCACCGATTGATGTATAAGTAGGTATATACATATGTAATATATCTATTTTAAACAGTTTTAACAATTTTATTGTTTAACATTATATCAGAAGTGTACGGCGTTATCGCGCAGGATAAGGGAAGAATAAAAAAATGTAATTTAGCTACATTTTTCGTTAAAAGTGAAAATTTGTGAGGCAGCGAGATTTATCATGTGCGAACGCCGGCAATTATTATCAACTCTTATCGCAGGCGATACAGCGCTAATGATGAATGTCACAAAATTAAATATTTATAACATTTAAAACATTGTAGCTGGTTACCGTTATTTTATATGTTTTTTTTTATATATCAGAAGATAGCTTATGTTCGTCGTATCACAATTTATTTTCACGTCTACTTTCATTAAGTTATTCAATCTTGAAAGGGTAATAAAAGGACCAACACACTTTGATATCTACAATTAATTCCTACATTTCCTTTATACCTCAATACCTATCTATGTGTACTAACTACTTAACATGCACCAATAGATCACAAATGCGTGGCTCATCTTAAACAAAAGCATACAAATACACAATGATAAATTACGCGGATTTTGATGCGTTTTTTTTAATAGACAGAATATATAGATTCACTCAAGATGAAGGTTTAAGCTATATAACATCCCTCTACTGAGCATTTATCTTTAATCGCGCGATAGATAACCTATAGTCCACGCGGGCGAAAGCGCGGCCGGAAAGCTAGTATAAAATAAATGAGGTAGACAGCTCCTCTCCACCACTTACCGTATTTTCTTTTTTAATTTCTTTCCTTCCTGGTTTGTTATAACTACTTTATTGCTCGACCGTAAATCGAGTTTTGTAGCTGAAACGGACAAATAAGAATTATAAATAAACGGTATGGTAAATTAATAATTATACGATAATATTAATTGAATTTAGTAGTTACCTACCTACTACATAAGGAAAATACTTATTTAGTTTGTTGACGAACGTACACAACTGTGCATCGACATTTCGTGAAACATGTGACAACGGAAATTAGTCTCATGAATACGGACCAGTATAGCTTTTTGATTGCATAGCGGTGAATACTGCAATATTAACTGACTCAAATCAAACTAAATGGAGAAAACTTTATACACTATATTACACAGTCTAAAGTAAGGAATAAGCTTATTTTTTTTCAATTAACCGATTAATAATTAAACAGCTGTACAATTGTGATGACTTATCGCTACCCATCTGTGCACTAATTCAAATCAATTAACTAATTAAATTATTCCTATTATAATTCATAATTAAAAGCTTTTCTAACTATCGTTATTACGAGATAGGTCTAGTGTATGAAACAAAATATTTAGTTAGTACGCAATAGGAAGCTTCAGTACGCAATTAGAATCAAACTATACTCACCTACTAATACAATGGGAACCGCAGAACTAAAATGCTTTAACTCCGGATACCACTTATGCACGACGTTGTCGTATGAGGAGCGATTGTCGATCGAGTAACATACTAGGAAGCAACTTGTCTGCAATACATAATTAATGTATGATCAATGCATTATTGTCACCTTAATAACAATAGGTATTTATATAAATTAATGAAGACGATTGAATGGATTCAGCATGCGATTTGTACGAGGATTATTTTTTAACTATCATAAAAATCAAGTTAAGCAGAGTTTGTGTTATGAGTGCTATACACCTCATAGAAATACTTAGGAAAATATTTTATACATAATGTATGTATATATAAAAAATACCCAGACCAATACAAACAATTATATTCACAAATCTTTGCATTCTGCGAGGAATCGAACCCACCATTTGAAGTAAAGCGGTGTGCTAAATCGCTAGACCACCGAGTTCGTCATTATATATTGTATCTATATAAATATATTATGCGATAATATTTCAATTAAATAAAATTTCGTTAGGGTTTGAACTTTCGTTTGACTTTTTAGAAAAAAGATATATTAATATATAACTGTAAGTACGGACAGTGTTAATCTATATCTTTTAAATTGACACTATGTATCATAAGACACTATATAGGCTGGGGCAATGTTTAGTCTTTAATGCAAGAAATTGCCGTTTCTTAAATCACACACAATCCTGTCTCCATACAGACACTTTCCATAACTTCTGATCTATTCTGAGTAGGTACCTATGTAGTTTGTTTACAAGCGCTACATTATTTGTATATTTTTGATCATAATTCAAATAAGTATACTATAAATATTATATAATTCTTCCGTAGATGCGTTTGTCACCTAACAACATTTCAGATCAATTGAAATAATAATATGGAGCCAATCATACACACACTATGTTATAAACTTTAGAAATGGTGCAAGTGCCAGGGTAAAGTCTGTATGTCTGTCTAGGTCCAATATAATTCTGCCAACTAAAAGTTTTTTTTTGATATGAAAAGCCACTAGTACCTACTAAAAGCTACGATATCTACTGAATGTGGTAACCTATCACTTGAGGTAATTAATTTAATTGGCTTAATTAGACCCGAACGGACGAGGGGCTGTTCCTTGATATTCTTTATTGTGTATCAAAATGGAATTCATAATTGTGACTGTAACAAAGGGAAAATATATATTCGATGTTCGTACAATCAGTCCACTGCCTTAATAAATTATTTTTCAATACGTTTAATATTTCAAGAAGAGGAACGTCTTCAAACTTACGTTGTTATATGAGAGAGGCCTCAATCTTTCGTAGTCTTCTTGTCCAGCTGTGTCCCATAATGATAATTCTACTTCTTCTCCGTCCACCGTCACGTTACCAGTATAATTATCGAACCTATTAAAAACATCCTATATTAATATTATAAATGCGAAAGTTTACGAGGTTTGATGGACGATTATATTATTTGTCACTTATTCACGCAAAACATACGGGACGGATTCTAATGAAATTTGGCACATAAGTAGTGTGTTAGAGACTCAACAACATCAATAAATAGGTAGGTACTACTGGATCGGGCCTAAATATCAACATATATATATTGTCGGTGATAGTTACTTCGAAAATACACATATATACTATATGTTGATATTTAGTACCAATCCTATTAGAAGATCGTATGATATAGGTACTTAATTAGAAACGTGTACCAAATAGCAATCAGTGGAGACAGGGGAATTGTTGATAAATGGCTCATTGTTAACCAAGTAAACTTGTCAGGCCGACCGACACGTGCCATACCACTCTAGAAACCATCATGGTTAATCCTCTACCATTAAACAATGTTAAACAATTAAGTTGAGTATTAAAGTTCTATGTATATATTAGTCTCTATATAGTTATTGTCTGCGTCACATATTAAGTATATACGAGTATATTTGCTTAGAATAGCAAGGAAGTTGGACTAGCTATAGGTGTGTGTCTAGTTTCATGAAGGAAACGGTGACGACGGCTGTATGGTGCTGTTCACGAGTGAACAATATGACAGTACAGCGACATATTTGACTTTATAAATAGGGAGTGCTGCTCGCAATGCCCAGCGGGTACCTGTCCAATATTAGATTCTGCCATTAGCTGCAAACATCGTCGTATTCATTTTGTATCATTCCGTATTTTATTGTAATAATAGGAATCAAAGACTGGTTCTGTTAAGACCAACGTGGGCTCAGTTATCCGAATTAAACTGTAAGTTTTTTAATATACCAAAAATATTACTTCCTAAAAATGCCTCAGGTAGGTATTTTTAGGGAATAAGTTGTAATAATTTAACAGTGTTTGTGTCTAACTATAACCTGAGCAAACCCACAGACAGTAGTAGTTCACAAGTGTGATAGAGGAAGAAGCTGTCATTGAATTCAAGCTTATTAGAAATTTAGAGAATACAATCACACGGGCCACCACAACACCATAGTCGTAAATTTAATTATAATGTAGTTTGAAGGTGTTATAGGTGTTGTAGAAGGTATAATATAGGTTACATAATGTTATTTCAATTAGTTTACATCTATTATCTTATAACTATACGATAGTAAGTAGTATTTAGCATAGATATGGGCTCCACGCACACGCACACGTTGACTTAGAATGGGTGTGTACGTACCTAATATATAGCCTTGACCTTATAGGTAGTTGCTCTTATCATCTGAATAAATATTACTACGAACAAACCAAACAGGTAGGTCTATTTGTGTTTCGGTCATGATATCGTCCGGTTTTCAAGTCATGACCGAGATGCTACGCACCAATGAAGTATTTAGGTAGGTACATAAATACTTATACTTATGATTTCGGTATGTATAGACGCTCAAATTACTCATACCACCATTGAAATATTAGTCATTGTATGTGTCCACTTCTGTTTAATAGTAAATATAAATAATTTAATACGTCATACCTTAAACCTCTTTATAATTTATGTATATTATAAGTGACTGATTGCATTTGTTGTATCATGATATAAATAAAATAATACAAAATATGATATAAAAAATATCATATTTTGACTAAGATATAATACCTAGTAGATTTTGTCCACTTTTCTACACTAACCATAAAATATATTTATAGGTACTTTCCATTCCTTCAGATCATAATCTTTGAACAGAAACATAAAGACAAAACAAAAACAAAAATAGGAAAACTAATATTTTGCCCTCGGTAACAAATTTATTTGAAGAGATTGTTTTTTTTAATACTGCTACACTATGAAAGTATCATATACCTATGTATGATTTGATACGGCTATCTGCAAGTAGAAATCAAGAAATTAGAAGGTTTTAAACATGAAGTTTGTGATATTTTTTTTTTTAAAAAACACGACGCAAGATTAGAGGTATTATTGCAAAAAATAATATTTCCACAATAGCTTCGCAAAAATCATAAATTTTGCGGGGGAAAATAATTTTTCATTCTATCAGAAGTCTCTTAGAACTCTCAGAAGTTCTAGAAATAATGTTCTAAGTTGTAAAAAAATTCTTTTGGAAATATATATATTTCCGAATAATGTTATTTTGTTCTATACGATGGTAGCACCTAAGTGTGTAGTTGTGTACTATATTACATAGGTATACGTACTAACAATATACTGTTTTCCGATAATAAATTTATTTTTATTTTTATCCGTATTATACCTATTAGCTCGGCATCATGTAAACATAACAAATGATTTCATCAAAATTGTGAGGATATATACATTTGAAAAATCGTGGTTAAGAGTTTTAAAATGAATACTACAATATATTTATTTATTAGATGGTACGTAGTATTATAGATGATACTGTAATACAGTGATCGTATCGTAAGGATAATTATACGAATAAACAAACACTGTTTTGAACCTATGGTGTTCGGAAACATAGGATATGCCCATGTTTCCGAACACCATAGGTTCAAAATATAACATAATATAAGGTTTCGATGACGGTTACGAAAGACCGATAAAGCAAATCAATGTAATCACACTATTATATTCATATGCTTATTAATTTAAACATAAAATAATTTATATTCTCAGGCTGTCAAATATTTACACAAAAATTAAATACGGAAAAGAGTCGATAAATGCTATACGTAGGTATATGCCGATATGACCTAGTCTGGTTAACAGACGGGTCCAAAATAGGAGATGATGTAGGATGTGGAATATGCGGTGTAAAACCCAAAATCTGCAACTATATAGGCTTAGGAAAATACGCCTCAATTTTTCAGGCAGAGACTTACGCCTTAATTAGATGTCTGGAAGTAATCCTAAGCCTCAACTACATCAATCAGAACATATACATTTATTCGGACAGTCAAGCTGCTCTACTAGCACTTAACTCGTACGAAATCCGTTCTAAACTTATTAGAAACTGTATCCTGCTACTAAATGAAGTAGGAAGCAGAAATAATATTATACTGAGATGGGTCCCCGGGCATTCAAATATTGAAGGCAATGAGAATGCCGACCATCTGGCAAAGTTAGGGGCAAAAACCGTCCAACTGGGCCCCGAACCCTTCTGTGGTGTGCCTCGTTGCCTAAAACTGGGACATCTCAAATTAATAACCAAACGAAAAGCACTGAATCACTGGCAAGAAATGCCAGGATTAACACATTCAAAAGACCTAATATCGGGCTTCTCGAACAAATACTCCAATAGACTACTGCTATTGAGTAAAAACAACATATGCATGATGACTAGGGCCCTCACAGGATACTGCAAATTAAACAAGCATATGGCTAAACTAGTCCTATGCACGACAAGTATCTGCAGATTCTGCCAAACTGAAGAGGAAACGCCGCTTCACATCCTATGTGGTTGGAGCCCACTCATGCATAAACGAAATATCTCCTTTGGAAAGTTTACACTCTTTCCCGAGGAGATAAAAACGATCGCTCCTAAGAATATCCTTCAATTCTTGTCTCTGACGGGTCTAGGTAGCGAACTCTGAAAAGGGCGAGCACAATAGATCTATGTAGGTCGCAGTGCTACAGGTGCTACACATCTGACAATAGCCCAAACAATCCAATAAAAAAAATATGCCGATAAGGTTATACCTGTAATTTATGAAAAGTAGTATCAATGACTTGACTAGAAATCACTTACGAATATCACCGTCTGGATTTCTATCATAAATAAGACAACTATATAAGTCATAAACTCATGTAGCCTTGTACGTAATAGTTCAATTGAAGCAAAGGAAATGAAATCACGCGCTTAACCAAGACAGCCGTATTTTTGAATATATGTAGGTAAGTAGGCATTATGATATCAAGCTGACATTTGATTAGATACAAGATACAAAAGAGGCAGCACAAGATATTTCATATTTCGATAAAAATCTATTGCTTAGATATATTAAGATTGTATGTAGGTAATTTAATTCCATCATATAGTTAACTGTTTGTATTATACATATATGACTCACAAAATTATATTGTACCTACCTATATTGCTATAGTGACTTCATAAAAGGTAAACTGAGAAAACCAGTGAGTATACTACTCATTGCGCACAATAATGTCCGTATAAATTTATGGAATGTTATATTGTGACGTCACTATAACCACGTAATGATAACAACATTTCAACATCTATCCGCTAATTTAGTGGCTCGGCCTCACGTAGCGGCTAACGAACATCGTCCGTCTATCCTAGTTGCCGCTGACAAAGACTTAGAAAACTACTTACACTGTAGGCACGTATTCTTTAGGAAATTCATTTTTAGTGTACACGTACAGCAGGCAAGTCTTGCCTACCATACCGTCTCCGACCACTGTTATCTTCAGTGTTCTCTTCGTAGCCATAGTGCACATCCGACATCCGACAAACGACCACAAACAATTCACTATAACACTGTGTTTACAAAACCTATTATTACTGTGGATGCATTTTATACACTAATATTTGAGCAAGGAAAAATATTCCCTGTAGATTCTTATCACTGTGATGTAATAATCTTATCAGTCTTGTAGAAACACTCGCGATAGAGCAACGTTTATATCGAAAGGAAAAGCGCGAGCGTACAGTATAACGGCCGAATGCTGAATGATTCAATCAAGGGAGGCGTCGATTGGTTACATTTGTTACGCCAAATGTTGTGGTTGCGGTTTTCGTAGCGTCATAAAATTATAGTCACTCAGTTCGGCAACTGAGTGTCGGTCGTAATTAATTCTAGAGACGTATGCCAGTCAGCCTCGACAACAAACGGGCGACGTCACACGACCGTATTTACTATTCGACACAGTCAAGTACTAATTATAAGTAAAATTATATACCTCTTTTGTAATTCAAAGGGACAACAGTCGTTAAATTTCAATTTGTGTATAGATATCATTAATCTAATTTGCATTTGAACATAATGGGTTAATTTAATAGTATATTACTATTAAATATTATTACAGTGATATACCACGAAGTAGATATCTGTACTAGGTCTATACCACAAAATTTTAAAGTACTTAAATTTAAATATTTATGAAACTATTACCCTGCCTTCACTTGCAGCTATTCATGAGCGTAACTAGTGTCTATTAGAACCCGCACAATTTCGCGTAATGTCCGTTGTCATGCAGCTCTTATCGAAATTAATAGAGCAAGAGCCCACGACGGCCAGACATACGTCATATTAGTAAACGTGAAAGTTCTTGTATGTGTGTCCCCAACACAGGTAAGAACGATCCCCAAACATAAAACCTGGATCGTGGTTCCTTTGGCAGGTAACAGGTAACAAAGGTGTAAAAAATTTCATATCAAATTCGTTATTTTAAGAAACTCAATATTTTCATATATTGTTCGTAGCATTATTATAACTTGCGCTGCTCATTTCCAGACACTTAGTGTGGTTCCAACCCCCCGCCGGACCCCCCTAAAGTATACTATTTTATAAATAAACTTACGTCATTTTAATAAAGCTGAACTTTATATATATTATTGAGAGAACCATTAAACTGAGTTTCCTAAATTGCCAGACAGTTTTCTTGGTTCCTTATCCTACCAGAATAATTGAAACCGTATATTGGGTAACAACGTTGTATACAATTTCATATCAAATTCGTTATTTTAAGATGCTCCATTTTTTCATATATTGCTCGTAACAGTATTATAACTTGCTCTGCTCATTGCCAGACCCTTAGTGTAGTTCCAAACCCCCGCCGGCCCCCCCTAATCTATACTATTTTATAAATAAACTTACGTCATTTTAATAAAGCTGAACTTTATATATATTATTGAGAGAACTATTAAACTGAGTTTCCTAAATTGCCAAACAGATTTCTTGGTTCCTTATCCTACCAGACTCATTGAAACCGTATATTTGGGTAACAACGGTGTATACAATTTCTCTGGCCATCGTGGGCTCTTGGGTTATAACCTAGCTACTCGCGGCGATCTTAATTCTACAGTATTTTCTCAATTTACTACAGTTATATTTAGCATTTTATTATTAATCACTGATAATGCAATTCACATAGTTACAAAACACAAGAGAAATACGTAGTAAAATATGTACCACTAACCTATAGTCTAGTGATTTACCACACCTCTTTACTTCCGGTATTAAGAGGTTCGATTCCTCGCATGGTACAAACATCTGCTCCGGATGTTTTCTGGGTCTGTAACTATTTATAAATAAAATACATATCTTTATACGTTATCAGTTACCCATAACACAAACTCTGCTTAGCTTGGGTCTAGATGGCGCTATATGAATTTGCCCAGGCACAGTATCATAATGAATAATATTATAATTAATTTTGTTAAATAAAGTTCGAATTGTCTTTCTCTAAAAATTCCATTAACTACTTATATTTAATAATGTATACCTAGATGATTAAATAAGGGTCAAAGTTTAAAAGTTCTAAACTTCGTCTACAAAAAATTATACGACCACGGCATACTACACCATGGATATTAACAAACATTATATTAGACAAATATATAAGATACCTATTTTCTTCTCCATAGTCGAGAAAAATGAATAGCTTACATTTTGAACAGCATTAAACACCGAGCGGACGTTTAAGAAATAAACTTTAAGTTATTCAAGGCAAAGGTTATTTCTTATATCACGTGCAGGCTATTGCTTGCCTACATAGAATAGAAAAAAATATTATACTTTTAACCCTTCCGAGTTTTCCTCTGTTCCATACACAGGAAAACTCGGGAGGGTTCACAAAGTCGGGACTAATTGAAGATTGAAAATAAAAATAGTTAAGTAGTTTAATACAGACAGCCCCACAAAAATTAGTGCCGTTGTCTTATTTTTCAAGTCAGAGCCATTGTCAGCTGTGGATCTCGTGGTGAAGCCAATAGTAAATATACCCCCATTAGCTTCGGTATATTTGAATTCAAAATCTGTCCCCTGCTGGGCGAGCCTATTGCCGTCTCTTGGATATTGTTTGTTTGATACTCAACATGAGTATCAAACAAAAAAAATCCAATCCTTCAACGAGATTTAGTCAGAAATATAAATGAATACTTTTCACAACACACAAGTCACAACCTTTTGAGCGTAAGTCTAGGTAGTAAATTACTAAGCCACGAGGCTCTCTATATTTCATGGAAGGTCAGTAACAACATCAAATACAAACAAGATAAAATACAAAAGCAGTTGAGGAAGAATGTATTCACCAGTCAGTATAAAAATGTAAATGGTATTTATAAACTTTATGGCATGTGAATTTCAAAATCAATACTTATAACTACGCTTGCAGCATCACAGTCAACAATTAACAATATTTTTTAGGTATTGAGATCAGTTAGTCACTTTCACAGTCTCAATTGTTTATCAAGATTAGTAAGTTACGTCAGCTATTAGTACCTCCAGTAGTCTGTTATGTACACAGATTACATTTTCATTCATTTACATATTATTAAAATTACGCTGTCAGAGCTAATGACATAACAAACAGCCAGATTAAAACCTCTTTTCAAAACTTTATCAATCTATTCATAATATGTAAGAGCACCTATCTATTCATCTATTGATATAAAATTACAATACCCACAGCCACAGCATAACAAATACAATGTGACTATTTTTATCAATAAAGTTAAATTTGTACTTAGATGTTAATCAATACAATAATGTCACACGTAAAAGATAAGGCACTAAAATTACTTAGCATATTTTCACAGTTTCTAAAGGTAACAAGTAGTATAGTGATAATATAGTATATATATATATATATATATATATATGCAAATAAACATATATATATATACATATATGCAAATAAACATATCACTTTCAAACATTGTTAATAGGTTAATACTTATTAATTAAAAATATTAAAAATCAACAATTAATTGATATACTAATTATTTCTTATTTATATTTTCTATTTCAAGACTTTCAAATCCTCCTAGGAGAATTTCTTCTTTTAAAGTTAATACTTCTTGTAGTAGTTCTTGATTGTTGGCTTGTAATTGTGCTATAACTGCCTGTTGCTTTCTCTCGCGCTCCTTCAGGTGCAATAGAGATGAGTGACACACTTCACTACATGATGTGGGAGTACCTATTAAACATTTCGATATTAAAGTGTATATAGTTGTATAAATAATTCTGATACTAGAGTGTACACCACTGCAGTCTAACGACATATGCATTATACTGTTTTAAATTTAATGCAGTCATTATTTATATATATAATTAGTAAAAGTCACAGGATCTTAACATGATATATATTTATTTATTGAGTTCTCAATATTACTGCAGTGTTTCAACCGAAACACTCGAGATCCCTTGATTTTTACTAATTATACATATAGACATATGCATTGTCCCATATCTGTGCTCTTGTAAACAACTATATACCTTAAAATATTTAGTTGCATATTAAGTTCAACTACTCCATACTTGATTTTATGTCAAGTATACAATAAGTTGTACTAATATGCAACTAAATATATTACTATTGCAGCAGGAACACTAATTGCTATCCATCCACCCACTACAAAAAAGAGAAGTATGGCTAAGAAACACAACCTTTAATATTTTCCAAGAAGAAATAATATTTCTATTTAATTAAAATTTAAAAGAAGCTATTTATCTATTCATTATATTATAATGAATAGATAAATAGCTTCTTTTAAAGAAGAATATTAATAAGTACTCACTTGATTTATTTCTTATTCTATCCATCAGCTTCTCGTTCTCTTTCTTTAGTTTAGTTATTTCATTGCGAAAGGTTTTTTCACTGGCTTCTTTCTGTTTTGTAAGTCTTTGTAATTTTGACTTTGTCTCCAAAAGTGACTGTACCAGCTCATCTGAACGATCAGACACTCTTTGTGCTGTTGCAACACAAGCTCTAGATTCATTCATCTCCACATTTAGCTTGTTTTTGAGCCTGCCATTACTTCCCTAAAGACACAACACATATACAGCTGCTAAATTTATATAAGGAAAATTATTTAATAACAACAATATACCAATTGGCATTTATTGCCATTCAGGTGTAAATCATTTTCCCTTGGGCATTCATATTTGGAGTTATGTTCAAATCTTTTAGCTTTCCATTTTTTTGCTTGTTCTAATGTAAGTTAAGAGGCATAGGTAACAATATTTTTGATATACTTTTATTCTAATATAACATTTTATTGTATAGAGAAAATTAGAAAACAAATTGTTCAATACTATCTAAAATAAAGGAAACCAACAAGTATTCCATATAATAGGAGTTGTACGAAATTACAATATAGTTATAAGATATAATGAATGAAACAAAAATAAAATATTAAAATACACACAGTTAGCTGTTTGTTGTTGTTTTCAAGGATATGCATTTGTTCTTTCAATTGAGTATTTTTCTCCATTGCATTTTTATAGAAATGTAGTAACATCCATATTACATTAATAAGCTTTATAAGAGCTTTTGGTTCCAATGTGCCATTTTCCACATCAATATAAGGGTTGAAAGTGTAATTTAAATTGTAGAGTCCTAATTCCTGTAAACAATTTTTGATAAAACAAATAAACCCTAATAATTACACCACATCATTCAGTGCCATATACTGTGATAATTTGCAGTATAGGTACTAGGCAAATAAGAACATTATTTTTTTTCCGTTACCAGAAACCAGCCCTGGTTTCACACAGATATTACACAAAACTGTAACAAATTATACACTTAACCCTTTTTAGAAAATTTCGATGTTGATGTCTAATAATTCATAATGTAGTTTTTGAGATTATTGCGAAATTTCTAATGCAAGTAAACAAAAACCCTGTTTAATGTAATTGTGTCGTCACGTACTAGTATATAAGTATTTGTGTTACACGGGATAAGGCATATAAGACAGAAGACTGCGAATTAAATCGCTGGACAACTAAGGTCGTGAAAAAAATTAAATACCTCACTTAATCCGATTAAACACTCCTTAATATTATTCTGAGTACATGGCTCATAAACTGTTGCCTTTTTATGTTTGTAATTTTGTAGAAGCTCCTTTACTTCCTCGTCCAAACATTCGAACTCACTCATTGTGATATAAAGTTCTGAAAAGTAGGACCTATCGCAGTATAATTCTTTGATGAAAACCTACAAAATTAAAATCATATACAAAGCACAATTTAATAACACTTTATTGATAAATACATTTAAAAAAAGACAAGAATTTGAATAAGAAAATTTATATATATCTTACAGATACAGATTGCAATATAAAATAATAAATTTAATTTTGGTAGGTACCTAGATCAAAACAAATTAAATATAACTTGCAATAAGACAATGTCAACGGTCACTGACAATTTTTTTTATTAATATGCTTTACTGCTCTGGGTGCAGGTACTTTTGCAACAACAACATTTCAACTTTATTTTTATTAATATATTTTACGGCTCTAGATACAAGTACTTTTTAGCCCAACGTAACAATATTTCTAGTGACTGGACTTGCCAGATCTGATGACCGTTTTCTTTCTCCCCAAAGTAGGTTCTCAAGAAATATTCCCTAATAAAGAAAGAAGCCTCAAGAATTGTGTACTGCTTTATTAATGAATATTTCCTGTTACTAGTCCAGTAGTTATTCATAGCCGTATTCAAATATAATATTTACTACATGTCGTACACACAGAAATATAACATTAAATTGTTATTATTCTTAGTATTACCACAGATAAAATAATATTGCATAGCAAGCCAAAAGATTTAGACGGGATAGCGAGAACTATCGTCGGGGGATCTGTTAGTAATAAGAACAGGTTACCTACTACTTTGTTTTCAATGTAGTCCGCGTGGAGGTCTCCACGCTCCACTTCACTTAAATGTATACACCAACGCAGAAAATGCATGCTACATAATCCCGCCGAAATGTGTATTAATTTTTATAAATATGTATATATGGTTGAACAATAAGCTCTATAATCTATAACATTGGATTTTTATTACATGGAACATGTGTACAGTGAACATCGAATCAACTTCGACAGTTCACAATACCTATGATTACCTCATCTAGGACCGTATATTAAAATAGTAAAAAACGCACGACTAGCGCATGAAGGCGCACTCTTTTATACCTTTACAATTTTATATGCACTCTCTTCGCCGCGCGTGAGTACCCTCTGTACTTGTAAAAACTGGTTGTCACTAGATTCAATACTCAGCATAAGCATAGGATACTTTCTAGTTAGAAATGTGTATAAAATCGAGGTTCTGGAGATCAGGAGCGTTGTACTTATTGAATGAAATACAGTTATGAGGTTACAACCGTATATATTGATCTAAGTGCCTAAATAAAAAATTACATATCTATATAAGGAACAACAAAAATATCTTATTAGCGTGTTTTAGAAATATGTATGCAAAAATACAGCGCCATCTAGTTGTACTAGTATAAAACTATTTTGACTCGAACATACCGCCCACCAAGGACATAATGAAACAATGTCCTTTACAGTATTAAATATCCGCCCACCATGACAAAATGGGTTGAAGTTACATGTTTGTAATTAACTACTTAATAATACAGAGTATAAAATTGTTGAACTATTAAACTTAAACACTAAATAAATGATAAATAAAACATTCTTTAACATACTAATCAACAACTGGTAGTACACACAATTTAGATGTTGGTCTTTTTATAATTGAACTTTTTGTCTTTAATGTGACTACTCGGGTTATGTTGTCATCGCCAGGATGTTTTTGAATAATGCGACCAAGTAACCATCGACTAGGAGGCATATCGCTTTCCTTGACAAGAACTATGTCTCCTAATTTAGGTTCAGGAACTTGAGAAGCCCATTTATATCTATGCAACAGTGTAGTCAAATATTCCTGGGACCATCTCCGCCAAAAATTTTGCAACATTTTTTGTATAGTCTGCCATCGAGTCAATGAAGAAATAGGTGAGTTCTCAAAATTAACATCTGGCACAGCTACTAGTGGTTCACCTACCAGAAAATGACCTGGAGTTAATGGCATAGGTTCTTCAGGATCATTGCCATTTATAATAGTCATTGGCCTAGAATTTAGACACGCCTCAATTTGACTGAGCAGTGTACTCATCTCTTCATACGTCAACGTTGACTCTCCTATAACTCTTTTTAAGTGAAATTTAGTGGAGCGCACCGCTGCTTCCCATAATCCACCAAAATTAGGCGCATGAGGGGGTATAAAATGCCATTTAGTACCTTCACATGCTATATTTTCTGCAACCTTTTGTTGTAAAACAAGTAACTCTTGTAATTCTCGAGCAGCACCAACAAAATTGGTGCCATTATCGCTCCATACTTGTGCACAGTGTCCACGTCTGGATGTGAAGCGCCTGAAGGCCGCTATAAAACCTTTTGTACTCATGTCACTGACGACTTCTAGATGTATCGCTCGAGTTGCCATACAGACAAACAAACAAATGTACCCCTTGTATGAATGATGACCCCTACCCTTCGATGTCCTAATATTTATGGGTCCTGCGTAATCAATACCAGTATGAAGAAAAGGTCTTGTAGGAGTACAACGTTCAGATGGGAGTGATCCCATTAGTTGGTTTGCCACCTTGTTTTTATGTTTTACACAAGCGATACATTTCTTGATATGTTGTTTTACAAGACTCTTAACACCTACAATCCAATAGGCAGATCTTAAATAGTTTATCATCATTTGGATACCTCCATGCAGAGTTCTCTCATGTGAATCCTTTATTATAAGTTTAGTAAGATGCGATGCATGAGGTAAAATTATTGGATGTTTTGCATGTTCATCCAATGAAGACTTATGTAGTCGTCCATCAACTCTCATTATACCATATTCATCAATGTACGGACATAATGTATTAATTTTACTTCCCTTTACTTTTTTACTACCATTGCTCTTCAATTGTATATACTCTTCTTGAAACCACTTACTTTGACTATCCCTTATTAAACATTTTAAAGCTTCTTCTATTTCTTCCTTTTGTAAATACATAAATTTTTCACTTTTCTTATCCCTTTTCACTATTAAAAAACGTCTACAATAAGAAACTGCTCTCAAAAGTTTCTTAAGGTTTGAAAATCTTGTCCATGGAGAATCCTCTATTATTGTTACATATGACTTAATTGTTTCTTCAATTTTTGTTTCGAAAGCCTTTGATCTATTGTACAATATTTCCTTTTCCCGTAAAAACTCTGGACCAGTCAACCAAAGCTTATTTTCTGCAAGTGCACTTGGTTGAATACCTCTCGAGGCACAATCAGCGGGGTTATTCTTCGATGATATATGAGCCCAATGAGATGAATCCAGTGTAGTTAAAATTTCCGATACACGGTTACCTACAAATGTCTTCCATCGACTAGGGTGACTGTTCAACCATGCCAGTACGACAGTGGAATCAGTCCACGCTCGTAAATTGGATTTCTCGACATTCATAGCCTCTGCTACTTCCACCAAGAGTCGAGCTAGCAAAACTGCGCCACAAAGCTCCAACCGTGGAATACTTACTTGCTTTATTGGCGACACCTTCGTTTTAGCTGCCAATAATGATACAGAAATGTCTCCGGTCTGACTAATTGTTCTTGTATATACAACTGCAGCATACGCTGCCTTTGATGCATCACAGAAACCGTGAAGTTCGACGTGATCACCAGGCTTCATACCGAGCCACCTTGGAATACGCACATTGGTAAGTTGTGACAACTCACCACGGTAAGTCTCCCATTCTTGTAATAATATATCCGGGACTACATCATCCCAATCTATACCCGAAAGCCACAATTTTTGTATAAATATCTTAGCTAAGATCACACTGGGTGCTACCCAACCTAGTGGATCAAACAACCTAGCAATGTCTGATATGATAGATCTTTTTGTTACAGATCCAGTATCCTGTTCTCCCGGCGGCAGTTTTACAGAGTACTTAAATTTATCATCACTGCGGCTCCAGGTAAGTCCTAATATTTTTGTTGTATCTATCATTATGTCCTTTTCTATTTTATTCTCTCTGATATCTTCCTCTTGATCCTCGCTGTCCTTCCTTTCTTTTTGTCCTTCATAAACTTCTATTTGCTCTAATAATGCCTTATTATTACTATTCCACTTTTGTAGTATAAATCCTCCGCTTTTTAATAAATTATTCATTTCCTTGTATAACTCCACTCCATCTTTCACTGTTGAACATCCCGTCATAAGATCGTCCATATAGAATGAATTCCTGACTATATTAGCTGCAATTTTGTACTTCTTTTCCTCATCTAGGGCAACTTGATGTAATGTTTTTACTGCTAAATATGGAGCAGATGCTGTTCCGAATGTTACTGTTACTAATTCATAATCTATAATTTCATTTTCAGGTTTATTTCTCCATACTATACGTTGATACGCAGCATCATCATCCGTTACTCTCACCTGGCGGTACATTTTTATTATGTCTGCTATTAAACCTATGTAGTGCATTCTCCAACGTATTATTATATGCCGTAAGTCTGACTGCAGTGTGGGTCCCACCATCAATGAATCGTTAAGCGACACTCCATTCTCATTTTTGCAGGACGAATCGAAGACGACACGCACCTTTGATGTCAACTTATCTTCTCTAATAACAGCGTGGTGTGGTAAGTAAACAGATTCATTTTCTTTTTCTTCTTTTTTTACAGGTCTCATGTGTCCTAATTGTATGTACTCCTTTATCACCTGTGTATACTTTTCTTTCAGCTTTTCGTCTTTTGATAATCTTCGTTCTAACGCTTTAAGTCTGTTCACAGCAATCGTTCGAGAGTTGCCGCCTACGCAGAGTGGATGTGAATCCCGAAAAGGTAAGTTTACTGTATAGCGACCACCCTGTGCTCTAGTTGTCGTTAGTGTATAATACTCTTCACATTTTTGTTCTTCTTCGCTTAATATTCTTTGTGTGCTCGTAGTTTGATCTTCTATTTCCCAGAATTTTTTCAGTAAATCATTTTCATTTACCTGTGCATGCATTACTGAAATTGTATTTGAACTAATATCCTGACTTGAACTTTCCGAATTAACTATGCCAGATAGGATCCACCCGAAAGTGGTGCACTGAGCGACAAGAGTTCCCATCGGTGCTCTTTTCACACCTTCCTTTATTATCTGACTATAGACATCTGCCCCTAATAAAATATCAATTTTATTGGGGCGGTTGAACTGCGGATCTGCCAATTTTATATTTTGGAGATCGCTCCATTCCATTGCTTCTAGTCTCTTCTCTGGTAAGTAAGAAGTTATGTTCTTTAATACGTATGCTTTGACCTTTATTTTAAAGTTACTATCAGTTAATGAGTGCAAAATAAGAGTAACCATATGCTTTGAAATTATTGTCCTGTCTGCACTCAATCCCGATACTGTTCCCCTAACTGTACTCCTTTTTAAACGTAAATGTTGTACTGTGGCCTCCGTTACAAATAACGCTTGGGAGCCTTGATCAAGCAAGGCCCGAACTACCTGCAAATCTCCTGATTCAGACTGAGCTTTTATTAGCGCAGTGGCTAATAAAACTTGCCTAGTTTTTGATGATTTTATTTGTCGATAGACATGACACTATTGGAGCATTGTCTTCTGAAGAATTAACACCTTCAGAGGATGTGCTCTGTTGCGCTTCCTGACCTTGTGAACTATTATTTGAATCATCCTTTGGATGCAAAAGCGTGTGGTGTCGTTTTTTACAGATACGACAATTGGTTGGTTTTTGACAATACTTAACCGAATGATTTCCCCCTAGACAATTAAAACAAATATTATTATTTAAAACGAATTGACGCCTTTGATCTGACTCTTGTTTACTAAATTTTCTACAAAAACATAATTTGTGAGCTTCTGAACAAAACTCACAACTTAATCTGGCACTGCTAAATTTTTGTGTTGCCAACAAAACCTTAGGATGACCTAGTGTATGTAAACTACTATGCTGTGCCAATGCTCTTTTTGGTTCGATACATTCCAATGCTCGAAATCTGCCTTCAATAAATTCTTTAAATTGTGAAAAGGTTGGCAATTCCATGGAGTTGTCACTAGAAATCTTAAACTCCCACTGTTTCCTAGTTTCCTGATCGAGCTTAAAAGATACGATATGAATGATGATCAAATCCCAAGTACTCACATCAATATTCAAATTGTTTAATGCACCCAGACACTCAGAAGTTGTATCTAACATTTCTTTCAGAGCCGATGCTGATTCTGTTATAATGCGTTTTTGACCGAAAAACCGTTTTAGAATACAATTGGCTAGATATTTTTTATTATTATATCTATTTTCTAATGTGTCCCAACATTGTTGATAGTTTACATCACTAATTGGCACATGTCTTACAAGCTGTTCGGCTTCACCAGTGAGATGGCCCTTTAAGTAATGCATTTTCTGCACGTTATCTAAAGCATTATTTTGATGTACTAAAGAAATGAATAAATCGCGGAAGGTTACCCACTCAGAATATTTGCCTGAGAATAACGGAATCGAAATTTTGGGTAATTTCACTAATGAACCAGCGACATTGCCATCATCATTACAAGCTGGACGGGTTAAGGTTACTAATTTATTATTCACAGTTTTCATAAGTGTTTTACATTCCATATATGTTTCTTCCGTATTATAATAAATATCATTTTTTACATACACTGAATTTTCTAATTTATCGGAATCTGAAGTCTCAATCAATTTTGTATTATTTTTACGAAAGAGCACCCAATCTTTGTCTACATTCTCTGATCTAGTTTCTATATATTCTTTTGTAATTCTGTCCTTAGGGGACTTTTTAAAATTAACTAAAGCTCTTTCAATAGAACGTTGTAAATCTAACTGAACATTTATTAAAGCTTCCATGTTTTATACAAATTATTCTTACTATAAAGTATCAATTGGTTACAATAATCAGTTTAAATTAAGTAAACTCAAACCGAAATAAACAATAAAAAAAAACTATAATATATCAAGGTTACTTCCAAAATAATCAATTAAAGATTGTATCTAAATTGTTTAAACTTTTTTTAAAAAGTTGTAGATATTATCAAAATGAAAACATAAAACTTTCTTAGTTAATATCTTGTTTAAAATTAAGAACAATATATGTACCACATGTAAGAGAACTCGTAAAGTAAAAGTTAATATTCCATACAGAAGTTATCGAAAATATTCTAAGTTCAAGACAAATCCTAAAATTTTACAAGTTAATATTTCATACAGAAGTTATGGAAAATATTCTAAGTTCAAGACAAATCCTAAAATTTTACAAGTTAATATTCCATACAAAAATTATCAAAATTATTCTAAGTCCATGAAAAATCCTAAAAATTTTACAAGTGTTTTGACAATTTTCAACCTGGCTGAAATCGGGCATAGATTCCTCGTTCCGTCGTTTTTTCTTAAATTATTCTAAGTGTCTACTAAATTACATGCAAATTATTCTATGTCCAAAACTGCTTGAAATTTTTCTATGTTTTTGATTTCTAATTAATATAGTTCAATTTTGCTTGGCAAATAAATAACAACAAATGTACTCACAATTGCACTTCACCAACACACACATGTATACTTGACTGATGTTTCACTGAAGATGATGCCCTGATGACGTCATGTACGACCAGCTCGTACATCCGCTGTACTTCCTCAGTGATGTCCTCGGTGTGGTGCGGGGGCTGCGGGGCGGGCTTCGCTGCAATAGTCGGCAGGGGGAAACACTTCCCGCCGATGACCTATGGTACCCCTTGAACAGCGGTCCACTGCCCGTCGAGTACGAATAAACCAAAAACCTGACCAAGCCGTATCAATCCGGCTACGAAGAACCATGTATAAAATCGAGGTTCTGGAGATCAGGAGCGTTGTACTTATTGAATGAAATACAGTTATGAGGTTACAACCGTATATATTGATCTAAGTGCCTAAATAAAAAATTACATATCTACATAAGGAACAACAAAAATATCTTATTAGCGTGTTTTAGAAATATGTATGCAAAAATACAGCGCCATCTAGTTGTACTAGTATAAAACTATTTTGACTCGAACAAATGCATATAAAAAATAGTATCGTTCTGTGATATTCCTAAAGTCTTACGTGATTCAGAGGAAACAGTGTTAAATTTAATTATAAATAAAACTTACTTTTTAAATTTTTAAATCTGAAATTACATACACTTAGTCTTTTTTAAATCTGAAATTAAACATTAATAACAATGCAGACTTAAAAATATAAATAAAACACTTTGATAAATTAAATATTATTTATTAACGTTAGGAAGTTGCATGACGTATTCCATGGCACTAAAAGAGAGCTGTTATTTAGTTGGTATAATATTATATAACTTATTAATCTATATAACCCTTAGTTAGTTACAGTAACTTAAAAACAACTAATTATACGCGTGATTTCGAATTAAATCAATTCTTTTAATCTTAAATGTGAAACTTCAAACTGATATTGATCAGTAATGTGCAGAATTTTTAAATAGAGATTATTTGACGTGGATGCAAACGAAGCCCAAGCACGGTGTGCAGTTAACAGGCTCCTCACAACAATATTGTCACTTCTTTCTTGAACGATTAATCAATTTATTCTGTTAGACAAAATACAGAAATTCAACAAAACAGTCTTAATGACAATACGAGAGTAGAAATAAAATTGTACTGGGTTTTTGATCGAGAGAAAAAGCACGCAAAATCTATACTCTATATTAAATGAAGACAATTAAATTAAATTCATATTAAATATGCATTGTAATATAACTAACAAAAATTGTTACTTGATTTAAGAGTTACGTTTGCTCACCACCTGAGTCGCGGTAGATTGCTAAGACGACCCCGTGACTCCGGCATTGGAGTAGTCACGCCGTATGATGGTTATTAATGCGATAAGACTCCGACAATTCCCATAGTATTTCAGAAGACTTTCCGCAAGTTAAAAAAAAATGTGTTACCTTTGCTAAATTGAGCCCGATCTCACTGAGTCGCTTATGTTGATAGGTGAGGGGTTCATGTAGTTTGGCATCACCGCGCTTATAGAAATCGCTATAGTCAAGACGAAACGCAAGAGTTTGGAGAGACACCTCGGTGTGCAATGCAAGCTTCAATATTAGTGTCGTCACGTGACCCCTGCGCAAATACATTATTATTTAACAATTGATTGACCTGTTACTCTGACCAATTATTTAAATTAAAATTATTGTCAATAAAAGGCGTCGATCAATAACTAAGAAAGAGAAACTATGTGGGTTCTAAATATATTATATTAAATAACAGACATATATACTTAAATAAATAAATTTCACGTTGAATGATAGAAAATCTATCGAAATTAGAAATGCTTTTTAAATTGTACTGTACGACAAAAAATTCGGCATATCCTAAATAGCTTCATAATATTATAGGATCTTTACTTATGTCAAGTATATTCATTAGAAAACATCCTAAAATAAAATAAAAATTACCTATAACTACGAGCCCAAACATTCAAATCAGCTTTTCTACTGCCTAAGAATTGGTGAAAAATTTTTCGTTTTTCCTTATCTTGAGCCTCATCTGCCGCAGTAAATGCATATTCACCTGAAAAAAGGGTTACAGTTAGCAGTGAACCAACGTATAATACTGGTCGTACATACATATCGCCAACGATGACGTTGGGTATCATGACCAGATACAATTATCTAGACACGCGGTAGCGTGTCAAGCCGAGTTTCAAGTAAACTAGCGAGCAGCACCGTGTGTATATTTACACGAACCATTTGGAGCCACTTTTGACCGCCTCATAACTCAAAAAACTCTTTCACACAAACCTGTCAAATTTGGTTCACATATTAAGACTTGCGAGATAAATATGTGTTCCAAATTTCATAAACATATCTCAAACGGTTATTTAGATATTAATGTCCAAAAATCGTCATTTTTGTCACTGATCAACTATAGATCAAAATTATAACCCATTTCCAGATGACCTAGGAAGTTCAAATTTGGCATGCAGATAGGTAATTAGGTGAATATAAAGGAAAAAATCTGAAACTGGTAAATTGTTATCATTTTAATACAATTTTTCACTTTAATTGATTCTATTTCAACTTATACTGGACGAATACTAAAATTCTATGAAAACGTCGATGGCCACCAATTAACATTGATCCCTGGCGAAAATATCTCATCTTGTACTGGACGGAAAGTAATATTGTATGAAAACGTCGATCATTACCAATTTACGTTGACCCCTTCACATCAGTGTCGATAACTAGCAAACTTCAAATATTGCATTGAGCGGTAAACACTAGTTGCTATAATTTAGATTCAGTCTAAAATATACTCGTACTTATAACTAGGAGTATAGTCGAATTTCGTATTTATTATGTTATTAACTGAGATTTGGTATTAATTATTGTTTCAATATTTAGAGCACATCGATAGTGTAAAATCATTATTTTTATAAATAATTATTAAATAATAGGCATTTCGGTATAGGGCGCCGCGGCGGCGCCATGTGGGAGCGGTGCGATAAAACGTTGACGCGAACCTGTCCGAGCGAATGGCAGCCGCCCTCATATGTCTCAATGTTTTGTTTCTCGATATCTAACCTATAAGGTTGCGATTTATGCTACGAAATTCATAGCTTTCTTAAATTATACTTATATTATTTGTGGTTATATTATTATTACATTATTTCAGTAAATACGTATGGTATAGACAATAGTTTAAACCAAAAATTAATAACAATTTTAGTATAGTTATAAGTAGGAATGTATAGTTAACTCGAGAATGAGAACTCATTGGTAACAAATTGTTTTCTTGAGAATTCAATAGATAACAGTCAATTTGTTATATAATCGTCTTTACGAACTATAACGTGTCAATACGAAGTTTCAGATATTAAATAATGTATATGTTGAAAGAGAACAATTCCGTATTTGCTTAACATATGCTATTACCAGTGGGGATCAATGGCATAGTAGCCATTTTTAGTTCGAAAAACGGATTTAGATGGCGTCATTGGTATCGAATGGAATTCAACATTGTTTTGTAATCGTTTAAAACCCAAAACTATGTTTTTAAAAAGGTTTAATCTATTTTTAAAAAGTCATATATAGATGTTAAAATGAAATAATGCGTTTTGAAAAGTAATTTTCATATATTTACTCATTTTGTTGTTGCCCTGTATTTGTTTACAATTTAATCATTGCTAATTGGGGCTTATTGTTTCCAAAATACTTTCATAGATGGCGCTGTTTTCATTTGTATCACCGTATTTTAAATGTTTATTTTATATTTTCAAATAATAAGTACTTACTATATTATTATGATAAATTAAACATAAAAAAAGTTTAAGTAAATATAAAACAGCTAAACAAGAAAACCATATTATTCCAGTAATACTTATTTAGAAAGTGTTGCCATATTAAAAATAAATGCATAGATTTATCGATTTTTTCGAATAATCGATAACAAGATATTACAACGCATTATTCGATGGTGCTTTTAATTAGTCTTTGCAAACAGTAAAATTTCATCATTTTGTATTATACTCTTATTTGGAACGAATTGCAATGCATAATTTTTACTCGACGACGGCAAAATAGAGAGATTTTGACAGGTATGCAAGTACTATATATTTATCTGTTCGCTCATAACTTCGAAACTTGAAGAGGGAAATATTAATTAGATTGATCTGATACAAGTGTACTCTATTATATCAACCTCCACGCGGTCACCCTGGTAATTATAGCAATTAATGACATTAGTGACATAGTTCTTCTATTAAAAAAAATAAATACCTACTTATTGTAATTTAATGAATGAGAATTGAATGTGGTATAGAGTATATAAGGTCAGCTATACCTTTATGAAACCTCAATAAACAAGTGTTATATGGTATCTAAATTACTGACATTGGTAGCTAAATATGAGGATCCTCGAATTTTTAAAAATACTCATAAGAAACTTTACAAATACTCGAATTTTGCTTTTGTAGAAGGATATTTTCAACCATACTAAATTGTACAAGGTTTTGAAACGATAATCATTCATAATACTATGATATATTACTGATCCTAGTACCTACTATTCATGATAATTAGTTTTTTAATATCTCCATTCGAGGGTAGGTTATTCATAATTTATATTATTAGATTTCATCACAAATAAAAATATCGATTTAAAATCGTAGGTTGGTCCATATTTTTTTATTATATCGAAATGACAACGAGTACTGGCAACATAAATGAAATGTTAAAAATATAAAATATAGGAATAAAAGAATAGGATAAACGACTTTAAGTCAAATGCTTAAAACATATTTTCACTAGCATTGGATTTTTTCTCTTTTTTCATCATTTAAGTTAAGTAGGTACTTCAACTTTTGAATTGTTCCTGTTCAGAGTTCATTGAACTTCTTATTTTTTGTCAAACTCAATAATTTAAATGTGTCTAAGGACTACTACAAATATTTAGTAAACTATCGTGTCTTTGAGGATTATCTCATTCCAGGTATAACTATAAGTTGTTAAAAACTTGCATATGTATGCGTGTGTATCTTTCATATTAAAATATAATAAACATAGGTACTTGGTGACCGCTTTAATGTGGTATTATTATGTTTTTATTATTGTTATGAATGTAACTTCAAGAAAACTAACACTGATTTTATAATTTTTGATTGATTGAGGAAATACTGAAAATATTAATCAAAATAAAGTACTAAACAGTAGTATTATTTTTATATTTTATTAGAACTGAATGAATATGATGTATGAATAATATGTTTATTGTGCTAATAAGGTTACAGTTTAGTTACTTTCATGTAAATTCATTCATGTATGTTCATGAAAATGTAACATGGTATATGATATTGTTTTCAGATTTTCCTGACATCAACAACTTAATACTGAACAAAGTTTAAACAAATAAGAGATGATATTCTAAACCTCCTAGTCATTCAGATGAAGATAAATAACATTTTTACTGTAAAGAACAGGAGTTCAAAAGAATAAGAAATATATATATATATATATATGAACATTTTACTGTATAAAATAATAATGCAAGTAAAAATAAGAGAAAAAAGCAGAAGAAAAATCTGTAAATTATTAATCACAATGCAATTAATAATATAATTAAATAAGTAAGAAAGCAACGGACTAGTGATGAGAAGAAATTCCAAGTAATTATATTATGTGTAACCGACTGCAAATAAGTTTATGATTTAAGCTCATGATTATTATTATATTGCTTCATCAACAAATCCAGGAATATTTTGTGTACCAGGAATTAACTATGAAATGATTTTGGTGAAATATTATGTCTTGATATTGATTTATTTGGAATATAATATAAAAATAACAGAAGTGTTTGAAGTTTTAGTGGTATAACAGACAAGCAGTGAAAGAAATATTATTGTAAATTATTAACAATTGTTTATTCTGTGATTAATAAATTATTTAAAAGTGTTTTATTACCTGAAATAAAAATTTTATGATCTTCAAGTGTTGTGTTCATGCAATGTTAGTTTCACCTCATTCGATTTAAAATGTCAGGAATTATTTACTACATAATGATTTTGCATTAGATGGTAATCATATATATTTTTTAATGCAATGTGTATAATAGTTCCCATTTACATCAAAAAACTTTGTGTAAATCTATATTTCTCTGTCTATAGACTTTGGTTGCGGAATACTAATAAGAAACAAAATCTAGAGACTGTAGTATATCACAGCATCCCAGAACCTTGTATTTAAGTCATATAAGGACTTAGTACCTACCTAATACTTGCTACTTTTTTAATCAATTAATTAATTTGATCTCAATCATCATGATGAACAATGATGATAATGTTGAGAATACTGCCAATGATGAATTTTATGGTGGTCATAAATAAATACCACCGTCACTATCGTCAACAGTCATTATTGATCTCATCATCATCACCGTTACCCTCCTTCATCCATATTGTCAAAAGTTACTACCTACTATTATGAACTGAAATGGTAAATAAGCTGACGATCCATCCAACCACGACGCTATCCGACGTACATACATACACATATATTATTAAGCAGCATTACGTCATCATGTCGTGCCCGCTATATCCCGCATACGTTATCATTCCGGAGAACATAGATGTTATGTCCAAATATCCTGTAATTTCGCAGCTTAATTTCAACTGAATAACAACTTACATAAATACCAAAAAACTAGCAGTAAAGGCGTAGTTTGTAGATATCGAAGGTTCTACAAATAGGTATAACATCAAAATAAGTACCTACATGTCATTAGCACCGATGTAGTATCCCTGAAAGAACCTACATATAACAGATTGATGGTTTGCAGATATTATTTTCAGTTTTACAAATTGCCAGTTTACCATAATTAACTACATAATGAGAAATAATTATACACTGAAAATTATATGAGGTACCCATATGCACATCAATTGATTATAGCTAAAATCTATCACTATCACATAACAATTTAAATAAAAAAAACCGTATTAAAATCGGGCTATTCGTTAAGGAGCTATTGCTCCTTAACCGATAGCCCGATTTTAGTGCAGACGCGTTACGACATATCTTCGTCGGGAGAAAAAAAAGTAGGCATGTAAAAAAGTAACTGTAACATAGTACATAGATACATAGGTACATTAGCCGTGTCTGTAGACTGTCAGCGAACAATATTATACCTACATTGAATTTTCGATTGTACCCAATCAGGAGTTCGATACAGTTATATATCTATTATGTACGTATCTTTGCAAAACAGATGTCATGTAGACCGAATTCTCTGCCATCTATTTTCATGCTTTATTACTAATCACCCACTAGTAATCCGAACTGCTTCAGATATAGCGACATCTAGCGCCTACG
This sequence comes from Achroia grisella, assembly GCF_030625045.1. Lineage (NCBI taxonomy): Eukaryota > Metazoa > Arthropoda > Insecta > Lepidoptera > Pyralidae > Achroia > Achroia grisella. Next base: position 3,323,254 of record NW_026712841.1, read on the forward strand.
GCGGCGAAATAAAATAGCCCGAAGAATAGCCCGAGTTAGGAAGGAACCATTTTCTTGTATGGGATGGGGTATCTGTATGTAATATTATATTATCTGTGCTATTACTATCCACAAATCACAAGGCCTTAGTTTTGGCAGTCCTCTTCTCAACATAGGCTCCTCTATATTTAATAAAGGGCAGGTTTACGTTGGACTCTCCAGAGTTAAAACCTTAGATGGAGTACGTCTTAACAATTTAGATCCAAGTCACGAGAGCTCTATTGTAGAGTACAACCATCTGTGGACGTTATACCGCCCCGATTTGCCCAAAAATTCCTGATACTGAATTGGCATTGCACTTGAACATTTAAAAGTTACAAGAAAATATAGAAAATAACACAAAAAAAAAGACAATTATACCCCGTAAATATACGAAAATACAGTAATTTATCAAAATTAATTTAGTTATAAATAAGTACCTCGTATAATTTATGTACAAAAAGTAATGATATCCCATCAAAAACATAAATGTGAAATGATAGCCGAGTTTAATATTATGATATATGCTTTGATTGTTGACTTCTACGACAAAAGAGATGAGATCTAAATGGGTGCCAAGTTCAATGGTCTGTCCTGAAATGTATTTATAACAATATAAAATATCATTTCTTCTTATAACTTAGGATAATATACTGTAGCCTAAGGTCTAACTTGGCTAGTTTTCATATACGAAATATACTGTAGCCTTCGCAAGTTCTAAACATGTTACTTGTCGGTTCCTATTTTAATATTAGTAGTAACTAGCAATCGAAAGTAATAATTGGTATATGACAACTGGCCAAGTTAGAACTTAGGCTACAGTATATTATCCTAAGTTATAAGAAGAAATGATATTTTATATTGTTATAAATACATTTCAGGACAGACCATTGAACTTGGCACCCATTTAGATCTCACCTCTTTTGTCGTAGAAGTCAACAATCAAGGCATATATCATAATATTAAACTCGGCTATCATTTCACATTTATGTTTTTGATGGGATCTTTAATTACCTCTTGACACGCGTTCCGCTTTCATCTGTTCAATACCTTCTCGACGTTCAAGCTCCGCGATGATCCCTGTGTGCAGAGTAGTTTCGAAACTGCGCAGTGCTAAGGTTTCATTTAATACATTGCCTAAATATGATTGCAGTTCCTGAAAAGAACAAAAGAAAAATGTTGTATTGTGGCTTCTATGACCAAGTTTATATCTTATCTTAATAATATTATAAATGCGAAAGTTTGTGAGTATTGTGAATGTTTGCACCGTGCCAGGAATCGAACCCGCGACCATCGGAAGTAAAGCGGTGTGCTGAACCGCTACACCACCAACGTGACTTAGTGGTGGTTAGCGGTACCTGTGTGGTGTGGTGTATCATGGCGTGTATGGAGTGGCGCTCGAGCGCGGCGTGGTGGAGCCGCAGGAGGCGGTCGAGGTCGTCGCGCGCGGCGGCGGCGGCCAGCAGCTCGGCCCAGGCCGGCTCCGCGCCCGCACAGCTCGCCTCCTGCAGCGCGCCGCACAGCCGCAGCGCCTCCGCGCGCAGGCACGACACGCGCCGCATCAGGCCCCACACTTCTGCAACACCATAACCGACTCCACATGTGGCGTGGGTTTACTTCTCTCAGATAATAAATAAATAGACCAAAGTTCAGGACAAATAACACAGCCATCCATCCCAATCCATCCCAGCCATCTAGTCCCAAGTGTATATAAAAATGTTTTTGTATACATAATATGCATAGAAAACACCCAAACCGAAACAAACAATCATACTCATGAATACACATTTTTCTACCATGCGAGGTCATCAGAAATAAGGCGATGTGCTAAACCGTTAAACCACCAGCTTGGGCATTAGTAAACTTACATTATTTTGTGAGCTAGACAGATAAATTGTAAGAAATTGTAACATTATTTATTTTAAGACAATATGTGGATATATCACAATATGTGGTAAAACTATTCTTAGAAATTAAATAAATCCTAATATGGAATATTACCATTATAGTCAGTGGTAGTCGTTTAAGTACGTTTTAGTTTGAGAGGGGTGAAGAAAAGCGAGATGGTTAACTCGCCACAAAGAAAGAGTCAGTGCGATGTCTTTATCATTTACATAACCAGATACCAACATATACTAAAAAATCACTGAAAGTGTATCTAGTGAAAGACAATGCAGTACAATGTAACGTGAAACATCTAACAAATGAGAAATCTTTTAATTATTTTGTTTTCTAAATATATTAAAATCAAATATTGCATATACATTTTTTATGTATAATAACCTGGCATGTACTTCAAACGCTTCTGTAGTATAGTGTGTTCGCGCCAGGCGTCGTGCAGGCTGTACTCGATGCGTTTGACTCGCCAGAGTTGCGTGAACAGCGCGCGGTACCTCGCGGCGCACGTCGCCGGGAACAGAGTGCCCAACGGGCCATCAACACGGTACTGCAAAGCGAACACGTCCCATCCGCAGTCGTCACGCCCATCACCTAAGCAGCGCGATTGAAACAAGAAAATATGTTAACCCCATGTACTTAAAAAGTAGGGGTTGCATGAAAGAGATAGTCTATTAGTAAGAGGCGGATGGCATCATATACATATTTATAGAAGATCACGTTACGCCAATTTCAGTGAATTCCAACCCCTCCTCCATCCATTAATAATATTACAAAATCTAAGACCGTTCCCAGATGTGGAGGGGCCCTACACCTTCAATTGATAAACATTGAACATCCTTGTTACGATGTCACAATTTTTCGTCTCCCCCACGTAATTTACGAATAACTAGCGGACTCGCGCTTATTACTATATACATGTATTTGACAATTATAAAATGTAAATTACAATAAAAAATCTTACAGTTTGGATAAAGGTTGACGTGGAGTCGTGCCAGTACGTGCGACGGCTCAAACTGCGCATTGGTCGCCCGCACGGCGGCTTCTAGCGTGCATGTGAGGTTGTGTACATATAGGGATGACGCTGGCTTGTTCAATTCATCCCTAACATAAAAAGTCTATTAATATTAGAAAAAAATACTTATTTTCAAAAAACATTTGAAATAGATACTAGACTACCTAGTCACTTGAAGATTTCAGGGTCTCCAAAAAATAACATTCTGCCCACAAAGTGTGTATTGATAATAAATTTGATTCGATATTTGACGGAGTCTTTAGTCTAGAGATGCACCACACTGCATCAGATGTACCGATGGTCGTGGGTTCGATTCTTCGCATGATACAAACAAAACGAATTATTCATTACTAGTTACTCGCCCCGGCTTCGCCTGGGTGTAAAATGTATATGTATTATTTACATAAATCTTCCTCTAGAATCACTCTATCTATTAAAAAACCGTTTAAAAATCCGTTGCCTAGTTTTAAAAATTTAAGCATACATAGGAACGGACAGACAGCGACAGCGACTTTGTTTTACACTTAGTCATTACATATTATGATTGTTTGTATAGGTCTGGGCGATTTCAAAGTAAATTATGTACGTACTAAATTTTTTCGTAAATACATACTTTGTACAGCATGTGTAGAATGATGCATGCTTCGCATGATTAGGAATACACTATTTAACATTTAGTGTGCATTTAAAGAAATAATTACACTGAATGTGTCTCATAGGACCAATGGATCTGCAAAGTAGGTCGAAATCATAGCTATAAAAATGTATACTAGCTCGTATAATAAAAACTATAATGTCTATATTTCATTTTACTGTTTGCTACGTATAATAAAGGAGAGTATCTACGTCTAGTGTGTACGTAACAAACTAAATATAGTATCCATAACACAAGCTCTGCTTAACTTGTGACGATATGGAGCTGCATGGTCAGGTGCAGGGATACAATTATGATGAGAGGTGTCGTACCGCAGCAGCGTCATGAGATGGTGCACGAAGTCGCCTTGCGCGAGTAGCAGGTAACGGCGGTGCGCGGCGAGGTGGTCGAGCAGGTGGTGGTGCGTGGTGAGCGCCGCCACCAGCCGCCGCGCCGCCGCCTCGTGCGCGCCCGCCACGCCCGCGCACACGCCCGCCGCCTCCCACCACGCCGCGCCGCCTGACCACACCGTACCACGCACACACATGTAGCATACTCACAAACTTACAGTTTCTCAACCGCATTTTAACTTCGACATCAAATAAAGTCATAGGACAAAGTTATGATACATGCATACGCTAAAGTCAAATCCGCTATTGTGCGGAGTGAAGATGAACGACCGTGTGCGAACTATGATTGGCGCGATCAACATGGTCATGTTCGTAGCCCCCACTATGTATATATGTATGTGCGCAATGTCACGCCCGTGTCGGATTTTTATTTAATAACTTTTGTATATCAACTCGTGGAATGCAAAATTAACATCGATTCTGTCGCTGTAACTAACTCAATAATAAATTAAATTATCGTCGCACTACAACTTTAGTCTCTCCCCGCGAGGTCTGACCACACGTCCCGTCACTCAAACGGTGACTGTAGAAAAACTTACAGGTTTTCCTTACGTGACAATTTCTGCCTATTGTGTGAAATTCGCGTGACTACAACGACGTTTTAAAGTAATTGAAACGGTAATCACGCTGTCGGAGGATCGAAGCTAAGTGGTAAATACCAGTTCTATACACCACGAATCATGTTCATGTTCTCATGTATCGCTCGTAATAACACTCATATGTTGACATACCAGAAGACTAACAATTGAAACACAGTTTATAAAACAAATTGCTCGGCTGGTAAAATACCCACTGAGATTCCGAGAGTGCCCACGTAGACGACTTTTTATAACCCCACCAAGTTAAAAACAAAAATTATGCTTGAACACATACGAGTCTCACGAAGTTCTTTAAATAGATTTTGTCTAATTTTAAAACAGTAGTTAAATTCTTATGAAAAGGATATTAGTTTATACTAAAAGGATATTAGTTTATTTACGGACTATATTTATCTTAAAAAAGGACACGTAAATATAATACCTAATAAAACATCAAATATTATTGTTATTGATATATTATTATTATTATTGTAATGTTTATAACTAGCATTTTAAAACAATATTTCCCATGTTCTTTGATACTGTCACGACTAATATTGAGGTTCACAATTCACACATCGTAAACTATAGAGATTATGATATGTTAATAGCAATTTCTGGAATAAGATCATTGTATATACAAATAGCAACTGATATATCATACCACTATGTGATTTGAGAAGTGCCTCCAGGTGATGGGCGTGGTCACTGGGGCCCGGCTCGTCGGCGCACGCCTCTCGCATAAACACTACGCTCTTCCCCGTCGCTAGAATCTGAGCCGCTTGTTCACGAGACATAAATGATGGCACCATCCATTCCCTAACAAAAAAATAATTACCCTTTCAATAAATGGGTCCATTTAAATTGTTTGTTAGGCCGCACATAAAGTAATATCTATTAATAAAGTATAAAACTTTATTTATAATAAACATTAGAATATAAAATTTAATAAAGTAAAGATTTCCTATATAACCATTAATGCAAACGTTCGTATTGCGTGTTTAAACAATACGCCGACAAGTAACTAGTCACAAAAATGGTTCAGTTTAGTCTGTACTATGTAAAAAAAAATTTTGAATATATGTACGGTGGGTATAATTTAATTTAATTTAATTACCTTACGCGATATTTATCGTGCCACATTCTGTCTATCGGCACGCCACTTCTGCTCTCAATGAAAAACTCATTGAAAGGGTCGTCTATTTCCCCTGTTGAAAGATATTAAGTATATGTTATTATACTTATTCAAAATTATGTATACGATATTACACCGTTTTATACATGTCATGGTATAAGATAACCTAATCCATAAATAGATATTATTTGATGTTAAGAACTGAACGTTTATTGTACAAAAAAAAAACACAGACAGCGCCAAGTTAAGCAGATCTAGCGTCATAAGTACTAGACAACTGATAGAAATACTTAAATACATTCTATTGCCAATAATCAAACTCATAAATGTCTGCATCGTGTGAGGAATTGAACCCGCAACCATCTGATAGTAAAGCGGTAAGCTAAATGATCTGGTGACCATTGAGGCTGTCAATTATACGGTCATCGTAAAATAGTAATAAAATAAATAGTAACCATGCAGCAGCCATCTCGTGAGCATGAGCAGCAGCGGGTAAGTGAGCGCGGTCAGCAAGCGGCGCGCGAGTGCGGACACGCGATCGTCGCCGTGACTCACGAACCTGTGTACGCACGACGCCAACTCCCCTCCTAAACAAGCAACATTTCGTTTAGTGTTCAACTGAAACTGGATATCGAAATCTCTTTCAGTTATGACCGAACTTTTTTATGTATTTATCTTATAATAGTCTTTCTAATATTATAGTGCGAAGTTTATAAGTGTGGATGGATGGATGTTACTCTTTCGTGTAAAAAGTAATAAATGGATTTTAACGAAACTTTACAATAATATAGCTTAGCATCAGAATAACACATGGGCAATAACTTAATTGGGCACAATATAATGATAAATGTCAAGCAAGTGTGAAGCAGACAAAGTTATGCGGGTAAACTAAAACTATTATTATAGATAGAAAATGTATATTCATAACGTGAATGCGATAGAGGGTGAGAGTAATCGTTAGTGAAAAATATTGATTAAATTATAAATATTCAATTGTGAACAAAAACGTACAGCACCGACCTAAAATTCTTCTGTTATGTCATGAGCATACTTTTAGTACATAATTAATGATTCTTGATGATAATTGATAGACCAGTAAATAATAGTCACAAACCTTTTTTGTGGTGGGCCGTGTGAGCTATACTAGCCAGCCAGGTGAGGCGATGTAAGGGTTCTTGAGCCCACACGCAGACGCGGCGTAACGTACCGCCGCCGCCGTCGCCCTCGCAAGTCTAATTAAAATATATATTTTATTGCATCCACGTTTTTTTACTACTTACTGGAATAGGAAATTTTGTACAGTATTATTTTCAATATTAAATTTGTAGTGTAAGGAAAAGCTTTTTATAAAATAAATATCCGTCATGGTATTATGATATAATGTTGAGATACCTGGGACTGAAGAAGAGCAACACTCCGATAATATTCAGTGAGTTCATCTCTTATTGATGCAACCAATCCTTCGCCCATTAAACCTGCACAAAATTAAATACATTTTTATACTCAACCTGTACTTAAAAATTGCCTTTGAACCTTCGAACCATATCAATGAGACAGACGAGCTTTACGTTATTTCAATTGGAAATATACTATTTCCAATTGAAATAAGAAACTCATATCAGCTTCTTTCAAAGCTCGAGTACATTTGCTACAACAATTTATGGTGTTAATAAAATGTATGTTTCGTGCTTTCGGGAATGACACTTTTACACAAACTTGTAAAACAAAATCTCCAGTAAATATAAGACGTGATACATATTATTACAGCCATTTGACAGTACTAATACTTGTTACGTTAGCTTCATTTAATGTGTACCTTGTGGCATCAATCCTGATGCAGGATCAATAAATTCCTTCAATCGGTCATGCAGGAAGCCGAGATGTGCTATTCGTGAGTATAACATCTGCTGAGGTCGCGACCCACCACCCGCACCACTGACTTTTACTCCAGTGACTGCCAGCACCACATCTCTGACGCACGTCCGTTCGGTGGAGAGATCTGATAACAAATAATGGTAATATTATGATAACTAACTGTATATTGGACTAGTTAGGCTATTGGTCGATGGCCTAACTAATCGAATATACAGTTATTTGTAGTACTAAAACATAATTATGTATGTAATTTGTTTTTTTAAATTATAATTGTAATATTTTTATCTTTAATATTTGGAAGTTAGAAAATAATAAAATCAAAGATGTTGTATAATATAATATAATGTTGGCAACAAGTGAATATGTTCCTCTACTATAATGCCCTTATTATTCCTAATACAAAGTTTACATTGATTACAAACAAAATCCAAAAACTTACCAGTTGACTGCAAAGCAAGAGGCAGATTACTATTATTGGATTGGAGACTTTGATTGGAGAGTTGCTGCTTAGGTTGGTTACTACCCCAGCTCATTGACCCTATTGTGCTTTTACTGGAACTAGATGGTCCGCCAGACAGACCAATTGTTGATTTCTATATCAATATTAAAGAAAACATATAAAATAAAAAGATTAGTAATTCGCCCTGGATATATCGTAAACTAAGTGGATCTTGTAGTTACTGAGGTAGACTTTATAATTAGTGGACACCTCAGGTCGCCTTATTTCTGCCGTTGATTTACCTAATAACATTGTTAGTTACATTGAAATTAAGTATTAAAAATACAAGATAAGAGACATGACATCTTAGTCCACCAGAACAGCAATGCATGCGTGGAATCACAAGTGTTATATATGTGTGGTGCTTGTTCATGTACATAGGTAACGGTTACCACTTACCAACAGGTGGGTCTTAAGCTTATTTACCTTTCCAATTACATTAATAATAATAATAGATATAATTAAAAGCATTTTTTAGGAATTCATAAACATTTGTATTGTAAGATATCCACATTTATGGAGAAATTAGTATACTTTAATATAAAGCCTAAGGCAATATTCATTTTGAATTTTATTAAATGGGAAAATTAAAATAAACTTAAATACTCACAGTATTTGCAAGCTGTGGTATAGGAAACAGCTGGTGAGTTGATTCACTTTGATGTACAGTCTCTGATAGTGCTAATAGTAATGACAATACTGACACTCGCTGCTTTAATATAAACTGTAACAATATGAATAATTTCAAGAATTTATCATCTCATTCACCAGTCCCAGTCCCTGCCCCATTTCAATACCCAGTCCCATTCAAACAGGGATCGAAATTACGATGACCGAGCTAAAGTTCCGGCCTGTAGTGGTGCCTTTAGACTAAAGTCATATACATCAGTATCGTCATGAGACTTCATAAGATCTTTGGGGGTTGGAGAATAGCTATGGTAGTAAGACAATTTGAAAATAATACATTGTGCGAAATATATAGAGAAAGCAATACAACACTATTAACAGTATTCTCAAAATGGCTATACTACTATTCCAATGTTTTTTATAGCTATATCGCTAGCAGTATTAATAAATAGGATAAGGTTTTGTAGCATATTTTTTCAAAACCATAAGATAAATAGCAAAATAAGATCACTAACGGAATTCTTTAACTTTGCATAGCATTCATTAAATTTGTCCACATCTCTGCTTGAATGACTGAGTCGTGCAACAATTTTTTGATAGAGCAATCTCTCATCTTGCAGAGTCCTAGTCTTTTCTGCAGTAGAAGATAGATATGACACTGCCAACTCATATGCACCATCTAAAAAAAATATACTGTATGAATACAAGTAGGTAAAAAAGTAAGATCCTACTTCTCACAAAATCTACTACAGATATAAACTTGACAAAGTTAAATTATAGCTTGTACAACATAATTTTGGGTGAGTTAATGTTTAATTGATGGTTTCATTTCATTTAAGTAATTTGTAGTTAAATCCACTTTTCCTATTCCTCAATAATTTCAAGCATAAGAAAGATATTGGAATTATGTATACACCTTTTTTAAACCTTGATATTAAGTCTTTGAAGTAGTCTTGAATAATATTCATGAAAATTAGTAGTCTAAATAAACAGGAGTAATGAAAACATTTTAAAAACAATCATATAAAACTTAGTGTCAAAATTAGGTGAAAGACATTAGACAATTGACAGCTGACTCCTAAAAGTTCTCAGTGTTTTACCAGCCAGGATAGAACTATCAGTAGCATTAATATTATAGAGTTGCTGGTAAGGCAGTTTCAATATACTTGACAAAAATGTGTCTTGCCGCTACTAGAGTATAATTATGTGCCAAATTATGTTACATTTCTTTCAATTGGGCCTTACTATGGTTATAGGCCATAAGTTGAGTATCAGAAAGAGAGCCCTTAGTTAAGATCATAGGTTACTACAATTTTCAAAAGGATTGGATTTTATAAAATAATCATTAAAATAAATACTGATAAATGCTTGAAACCATTTCCCTAATATAAAAATATTTAAAGTACTGTGCTTCTCTGTTGATCAAATCCTATGACATCCTGAACATTTGATCTCCAGACACCACCAATGAAATTAAATTGTCAAGACAGTAATGGGGAACTAATGCCCAATACATATGGAGTGCAAATTAACTCTAAAATTAAAAATACCATGTAAATATTTAATTTTACTCTACCCCTCCTCCTTCAGGAAACTAACTTTCATTGTTGATTTGTATATGTATTATATGTATGTATATATATTATTAAGTTATGTAAGTTTTATGTATTATATGTTAATCATAATGCACTGCCCACATGAATCTCTGTTTGCCTTATAGTTGAGTGGGAAAAAATGCCTCTAGGTGTTAAGTCCACCATGTGCAAATTTATTGTGTATATGTGCATTAAAGTTTTAATAAATAAATAAATAAATAAATAGTAAAAGTATTATACATTCTTATACTTATCTTTTATTCAATAATCTTTACATAATATAAAACAAAGTTGCCGCCACTGTCTACTAATTTATATCTTTTAATATGCACAACATATTCTAATGCATTTTCAGCAATAGATAGATAGTTTCAAGATGAAGGTTTATATTTGTAATACAGGCATGTTATAGTATAGAACAAGCCGAGAAACTCAAACATTTGTAATGCATCCATGCGAAGCCAGGATGGGACGCTTGTGATTTATATGAAAAATAAACATGGGTTGGCCATGGCCATGTTAAAATTGTAATCTTACCAGGGTCAGATGACAGACTCAAACACAATCTATGAAGTTGAGTAGCCAGACTAGATGAATTTGGATCCATAATATAATGTCAGATAGTCCGACCAATTCAACAAAATATTGCTTTCAAACAGAATGCAGTTCTAATATTATGTGTTACAAAAATTTTATTGACAATATAAAATTGGAATACATATAGTGATTTCAGTACATTATCACAATATTCATTGGCTATTTTTCAGATTTGTATTTCATTATTCACAATTCATAGCATTTTATTTCAAATGTTTTTCATTATCACTGTGGAGTTGTACTGTAATAATATTCGGAAAGTTTACAACTCAAATGAATAGCTAGACGACGTTAATTTGTAAAATTGAAAATCAAAATTGTATTTGATGTTTTTGAACCAAGCAGTCTTTCTGTTTTTCTGATCTGTGCAAGTGCAAGCAGCACAGACTAATTATGGGTTAGCTGTATGTGTAATGTCAAAAAAAATATTTTGTCAATCTTGAATTAATAACTATTGTATTAAAAAAAATAATCTCATCAACAGTCTATAGAATTGTTACAGTTTTGAGTTTGAGTTACTAGTCAATGAGTTAGAATAGAAGAAATTATTTGTAATGTAAGCCGCGTTCAACCTAGAAATAACTTTTCTTTCAGTGTTCAAAAGTACTCTGTGGAAGTAACCAAAATGGAGCTTTGTAACCAAAATTCGACGTGACATTTGTATATGCGGTATCTTCTAACTTATTAGTACATTCGAATGTCAAAAAGTGACAAACGTATAGGACTTATTGCTACTTTAGACATAATACCTTGTTTATTACAAATTTTCTTATGTGCCGTTTAAAATTAATTAAAATTCTCAATGCATTATATATAGAACTTTCTTTGTAATAAATTATTTGTAGAAATTCTACAAAATGAGTTTTTCCAGCGACGAAGTGAATTTTCTAGTATATCGATATTTACAGGAATCTGGTATGGTTCATTGAACTGGGAGACGCTGACTCTGATGGGTTCAATTTTTATACAACTTTTATTTCTTTTTTTAGTATATCTTATTTTTTGTATTACGTATTTTTGTATTTACAGGATTCCACCACTCCGCTTATACATTTGGAATAGAGTCTCATATATCTCAAAGTAATATAAATGGTGCCCTAGTGCCGCCGGCCGCGCTTTTAAACATACTCCAAAAAGGTTTACAATATACTGAAGCTGAAATTACCATCGGTGAAGATGGTAAGTGGCAAAATATTAATATAATTGAATACATTGTATTTTTCCAATATACATGAATTATAGTGCCACTTATGATAGTATGATAGTAGCTACTAAACCAAATTTTTACAACCTTATCCACTGTGATCCGACTGCTCTGTGTCTATATTGTAAACAATTGAGATTTTTTAGAGTAACCAGTTTAGTTATAGTATAAAATGTTAAAAACAATTTTTTTGACAACCATAACATAAGTATCTATAAAATGTTTTTTTTATGTGTTAAATGTATTGTACATATTAAATGATTATGTAAAGGATTTTTATAATATGTATTCTTACTTAATTACTCACTCCTACTGTGTATCTATAAATTTATTTAACTCTATTTCAGGCACTGAAACACGTCTCACTGAGAGCCTCAGTTTAATAGATGCTGTGACACCAGATATTGTGGCAGCTCGTCAAAATGCACACAATGCCCAGAAGCAAGCTACTAAAACTGAACCAGGCTCTGGTGGGGAACAGAATGGTGTCGATGTATGTATTATAGGAAAATTAATATATATTGTATATTATTATTTGTTTTACATTAAACTTACAAGGTTTTATTCAGTCTTATTCTTTATATCAGGCTAATATTAGCCTATTGCTAGGCATAGGTACTAGACACATAATGGTTATATGCTACTATACATCTATTAAACCTTTTTACTAGATAGGAAATAAGTAAATTATTTTATAATTTATAACATGCAAAAAATTCAGTATAGTATTTTTAATATTATCTCATATTTTTTAAATTGAACTACTTCTGATGGTTGTTGGTTTCATTCCTTGCACCTGCACTTGCATTTTTATTTATGAGTATTATTCTTTGTATTTGACTGGGTATTTTCGACATATTATGTATGCATTAAAGAAAAAAACTGTATTTCAATATTTATATCAGTTGTCAATTACACAAGTTCTGCTTAGCTTGGGACTTTTTTTTTTGTGGATGATAATAGACTGGTGCACTCACCTGCGCTAACGGTTTACGCTGGCGGGGCACTAGCGGAGGATGATAAGATGAGCATGAAGTCAGGTCAGTTAGCCCATCGTGACAAATTCACCAAGAATTTATCATGATGGTTTCCAAGGGGAACCGCATGGATGTCAACCTGACATGGTACATTGCTAGAAATGGGTTCATTAGTCCACATTACTAACAATCCCATTTCCCCCCCTAGCTTGGGACTAGATGCCATTGTGTGAATTCTCCTAGGTTATTATTTTTAGTTTATGTATACATAAGTGTCTCCTATAGATCTGCATTATTAATTTATTTTAGGGCACACCCTGCACAACAGGTGCAATCACAGGAGGTGCAGCAACACCTAGTGCTCCAGAGACCATGGATGTTGATCAGTCTATTGAGATACCCGCAAGCAAGGCTACGGTGCTCAGAGGACATGAATCAGAAGTATTTATATGTGCTTGGAACCCGAGTACAGATTTGTTGGCTAGTGGTTCTGGGGATAGTACAGCAAGGTAAACACATTTATTGATTTTTATGATTTCACCTGTATTATATACTCACTAAAACACGTATTTTTCGAAGCACACATCACACTGGCCAGAATGACATCTATTGACTCTTTTTTACAAAGTACCCACTTTAGTACATAACATATCTTTCCCCCGAGATTGTTAAACATTTACACAACACAATTTACATTCACTTTTAAATTTCATTGTCCATGCACATTTTGTTAACACTTAAATAACTAATTACTAGGCTATTTTTTTTTTTTTATTAAAATGGTCGGTGAGTTATTCTACTTCAAATGATTCCTCTGTTTCAACCTCAGACTCTTTGTCCTCCAAGCTACACTCTACCCGCGATCTTACTCTCTTGGAAGATAGTGTAGGTGGGGATAATGATAAAGCTCTCTTTGTCCTTAATATTTCACCTGAACTTCCTGGCATTACAATGTCTTGTGGCCCTGATACTCCAATGATGTCAGCCCATTTCTCTGGAGATGGTATAACCACATGACTTTCATCATCACTATTATATTGGGTTGCATCAGGCCTTGAAGTATTTTTTAAACTGTCTCCATTAATTGTTATCCCTCCTTTATGCATCTGGTTAATGTGTCTCAACAACAACCTTCCATTCCATCGTACCAAGTATCTACATACCCCTACTCTCTTCTCCACCATTCCTCGTCACCATCGAGGTCCTTTGCTATAATTGCGAACATACACAGACTCACCAATTTCAAATGACCGTACTTTAAGTTTTTCCTTGTTTTCATATGCACTTAATTTTCTATCTGTTTTATACGATAATGGATTTAAATAGTCGAACTGTGTTCTGAACCAACGGTTGTTCAGAAGTTCCGCAGGTGTTTTTTCATTAACACTGTTAGGTGTGGCTCGCAATCCATATAATAAGTTCGGCAATCGGACATGCCAGGGTTCTGATGTTCTTTTCCTAAGTTTATTTTTTACTGTCTGCACTGTACATTCAGCTTGCCCATTCGATGATGGATGATAAGGAGGTACTAATATCTGTCTAATTCCACAGCTCTTAAGATATTTCTGAAATTCTTCTGAAATGAAACTTCGACCATTGTCACTTACAATAGAATTAGGTAAACCTTGTTCAGCAAAAATATATCTTAATTCTCGAATCAATGTAGCACTGCTAAGATCATTTACTATTTTAACTTCTGGCCACTTAGAGTATGCATCTATGAGTATTAAAAAAGATTTACCCTGAAAAGGTCCAGCGTAATCAACGTGTACTCTTGACCAGGCCTTATCTGGTTTCAACCACTGATGAGTAACTGGACCAGGCATGTTCCTATTTTCTGAGCAAATATTACAGTTTTTTATCATCTCTTCAATTTGTTTATCCATACATGGCCACCAAAAATAACTTCTATCTAAAGCTTTACTAATAACTATACCATCATGGTTCCGGTGTAATTCTTCCAATATATAAGAGCGCATTTTCTCTGGCACCACCACTCTATTTCCCCACAGTATACAGTCACTATGTACAGATAATTCCTCTCTAATTTTCATAAACATTTTATAGTCTGTATGTACCTTAGAAGGCCATCCATTTCTTATCCAATATAATATTTTACTTAAAACTTTATCTTTTCTCGTAAGTTTTGCTACATCTTTAGCTGTAAATTCTAGTTCCATTGATGTCTCTTCAATTAATAAAACTCCTAAATATTCCTTTTCTATAGTTGATTCTTCTGCTGGCCACCGACTTAATGCATCAGCATTTCCTAACTTCCTGCCTTCTACATATTGAATCTTGTAATCATATGAGTTCAATAAAAGTGCCCACCTCAGCATTCTGGGTGATATAATTGTAGGAATTGGTTTTCCTGGTCCAAAAATGCCTAACAGTGGTCTATGATCTGTTTTAATTATCACTTTCCGTCCACTTATGTATTGATGGAATTTCTTCAAACCAAAAACAATAGCAGCTGCTTCTTTATCAATCTGAGCATAGTTTCGCTCATGGCTATTCATAGTACGTGATGCAAACACAACTGGTTTCACCATACCATTGTACATTTCCTGTTCTAGAACAGCACCAAGTCCATACTGAGAAGCATCACACGACATAATCAATTTCTTGGTGCCATCATAGTGAAGCAGCGTATCTTCGTTGGATAACGTTGTTTTCAATTTTGTAAAAGCAGTGTGTTGTTCTTTGTTCCATTTCCATTTGGAGCCTTTCTCTAATAATCTATATAAGGGTTCAGCAATGGTTGCCTTATGAGGTAAAATAGGTTTTTACCTCATAAGGCAACCATTGCTGATCATAAAAATTAAGAAGTCCTAGAAATGCCTGTAATTCCTTTATATTTTTTGGTGCAGGTGTCTTCTCAATGCAATCAATTTTCTCTTTAGATGGATGTATTCCTGACTCATCTATTAAATAACCTAAAAACTTGACCTTAGGTACTGCAAACAAACATTGTTCTTTATTCACTCTTAGACCAGCTTTTTGTAACCTCTGTAACACCATCTCCAGTCTTGCATTGTGTATGTTGATATCCTTACCAGAAATAACGATATCGTCTAACAGAACAGCTATTCCTGTTATTCCTGCCAGTAATGAAGTCATCAGCCTTTGAAAAATACCAGGACAAGCTTTAACACCGAAGGCCAACCGCTTTACTTTGTATAATCCTCTAGGTGTATTTACTGTAAGCAAGCTGGCTGTGTTATTATCAACAGCCACCTGTGTGTATGCTTGCTCCAAATCAATTTTTGAGAATATTACTCCCCCTGAAGCTGCACAAAAGCTTCATTAAGTGTAGGTAAAGGGTATGTATCTGTATTAGTAGCTGCATTCACTGTGGACCGATAATCTCCACACAAACGTACCTGACCATTTGCTTTTAATACTGGGACTATCGGAGTAGCCCATTCAGAATGTGTAGTAGGTTCTAGTACCTCCTCTTGAACCAGTCTGTCTATTTCTTTAAATACTCTTTCTCTAATTGCAAATGGAATGGGTCTACTTTTAAGGAACTTTGGTTCAGAACCCTCTTTTGGTGTAATATTCACTACTGGTCCAGTGTATTTGCCTAAACCAGGCTCAAAAATCTGTTTGTATCTATATAACAATTGTGTTGTCTGTCCCTTATTAAAATCCATTGATTTAACATTATTTAATCCTTCTATACTTATACCCAATTGTGCAAACCAATTCCTGCCAATTAGGCTTGAACCACTACCTTTTGTAATTAATATATTCATAATTTTACTTATTTGATTATATTTTACATGGACTTTCGTCTAACCTAATAATACTAATTTACCTTCTGTGTAAGATTTTAATGCAACATCTGTTAATTCTAGTTTAGGTAATTTACCCTTCCATATTTGTTTGGCTGTTATCTCATTTATAATTGTATATGGGCAGCCTGAATCTACTTCCATCAGTAATTCCATTCTATTAAGGAATACTCTAATCACAAAAGGATCCACTTTGTCTTGTCTAATGCAGTTGATTCCCACTTCATATAGCCACATTACATTCTGAATTATACTTCTTACCTTGGCTGGACTTCAATAAACAGGCTGCCTCTATATGACCAATTTTCCCACAATGATGGCATTTAGTCCAGCGGAACCTACATTCACCCCTATGTGGTTTCCCACAACGAAAACAAGTTGACATATTCTCATTATTCTTATTTGTGCTTTGAGAAGACATTCTCTGACTCACCCGTACTTTGTTAATATCCATTGGCACTATTGTATCGAGAACTGGAGTATTTGTACTACACGGTGTGATAATATTTGCATCAAAATTTGCAGTTTCCTGTGATAATACTATGTCACAAGCTTGTTCAAATGTTAATTGCCTTTGTTGAAGCAGTTTCCTCCGAATATCTTTATCTAATATTCCACACACCAATCTATCTCTCAGAGTACGATCTAAATCAGTGAAATTACAACCTATACTTAATTTACGTAATTGAGCAATATAATTTTTTATCATTTCACCTTCCTCTTGATTTCTTGTGTGAAATTTATACGATTCTACAATTTCATTAGGTTTCGGATGGAAATGATTATTCAAAATGCCCACAATAAAAGAGAAAGTCACATCACTTATTTTACTTGGAGATGTCAAAGAAATGATTAAATCATATAATTCAGGGCCACAGACCGCCAATAAATTCGCTTTTTTCTTTGTATCTTCTTCAATTTCACTAGCTTGGAAGCAAAAACATAACCTTTCTATATAATTTTACCAACACCCATGTGCTATATCAAACTCGTTAAATTTTATGCCCATTATTGTTATTTATGTAATTAGTAAGATAATAATCACTTTATTGCACTTTTCCACTATTTTCTCTCGTCGCCACTATTATATACTCACTAAAACACGTATTTTTCGAAGCACACATCACACTGGCCAGAATGACATCTATTGACTCTTTTTTACAAAGTACCCACTTTAGTACATAACAACCTGTAATCCATTTTGTAATAATAATTTAATATTTAACATCCATCTATTCCATGATGATGGGATAATAATAAATAAGAAGGGATGCAATAGTGTATGTGTGTAATAATTTATTGAAACAAATTTTCGTTATGTGACATTGGGTACTCTGATTGGTCATAAAATTACCTATTACATATTAGAGATGGAGGAACAAAGTCCTGCCATAATGATTCCTTTTAGTTTGATTTGGAACCCAAATAAAGACAGTTCATTTCATCCAATACCAATATTGTGAATGTTTTAGTAAAAATACCATAAGTATACCTTGGCAACATTTGTATGTATGAAAGATTGTAGTATATTGATTGTAATTTTAATTATGATAATTTTTTTTATTTACATTGTGATAAGTTTTAAAGTTGGTTTAATTTAATCCTTATTGCAGGATATGGGATATGTCTGACAATCCAGCGACTACTCCAAATCAATTAGTGCTTCGGCATTGTATACAAAAAGGAGGTACTGAAGTGCCTAGTAACAAAGATGTTACATCGTTAGATTGGAATGTAAGTGTTAGTAGTTAAAAATTAAAATATACTGTATAGCAAAACAATTATTTACAACTTTTGATGTCACAATGTACATGAATCAGTGCACTGTTCTCTCTGTATAAGAGAAAGATATTAAGATGTGATTAACGAACTGGACTGGAGCGCATGGATGTGGTGGTCTTTGTTTGGCTATGCTGGTCGACTTTTAGTACAACATGTGTGGTTTCGTAATGTTACGTAATCTTATACAATATATATAGAAAACTCACTTGATTAGCCATATGTTTCACTTAGATTACCTCCTATAGAAGTACTACTTTGTACTCTTCTTCCTTGTCGTCCTATACAGGACGTCACGGGATAGTTACGCACAGCGGTGCTGTTTGAATAGTGTTTCAGAGATACAATTACAGTCGTGGTGCATTTATATTTTATAAAGCATGTATATCAACTGCTTGGTATTTGATATAAATTCGCTATAGCATTTTAATAGAAGAGATTATTTTCAACTGACCATAAAGTGACAAACAGGGATGAAATTTGTGTACTTCTAAATACCGAAATTATATCAAAATTAATGTGATCTTTGTCAATGAAAAGAAATCGTTTTTGTATGTGTTGCATGATTACTAAATTGTGGAGAAATAGTTTTGATATATATAATTAAATATCTTTCAGTGTGATGGGAACCTCTTAGCCACAGGATCATATGATGGCTACGCACGCATTTGGACCACAGACGGAACCTTAGCATCTACATTAGGCCAACACAAAGGACCTATATTTGCTTTGAAATGGAATAAACGTGGAAATTATATTTTAAGTGCTGGGGTAAGCTTTCACTATATAAATATTTGATTAGTTTATAAATATAATCGTAATTTAATAAATAATTAAAGTAATTCCATAATTTACTGGTTTATTAAACAAATTGCAGGTTGATAAAACAACTATTATATGGGATGCTGCAACTGGGCAATGCACACAACAATTTTCATTTCATTTGGCACCCGCACTGGATGTTGATTGGCAGACAAATACATCCTTTGCTTCTTGCTCTACTGATCAATGTATACATGTGTGCAAGCTCAATGCCGATAAACCTATTAAGAGCTTCCAGGGGCATACTGTAAGTAATTTGAAATTAGTAATAGTAATAGTGTGTGGATTTCAATATAAAATAAGAATAAACGAAAATATATGTGCAGGGTTAAATGAAAAACGAATAGCAATATTGACACACTAGAAATAAATCTCAAAAAAATATGAACCTACATTATATAATATATTTTGCTAAAGTGGCGTATATTTACACAATCTGTATCATACACATAATGAAATATTTATCCAGTTTATTGAATTATTAACTTTGAAAACTGATCAAATTCTTAAACAATATGTTCACTGTTGGACTGATAATTTATTTCTCTGCATTTGCCACATAATTTTAATAACAAAAAAATGTTAAATTGCACTAATTGTAAGAGGTTGTAAGTACTGTTAGGTATTTTTATGTATAGAAGATTTTTTTAAGTGTTGTGTGCTGTTTAATTTCTTTAGGTGTTAAAGATTATGCTCATAAAAATTTCTTAGCCTAGTGGAAAGTAGTCTAAGAAATCATTATGAGCATAATCTTTAGCACCTAAAGAAATTAAACAGAAGTTATTAATTTAATATAATGCCCCTATATATAGATAGCTATATACCTCAGATGTGATAGCTATGAGGTCGATATTTTATTTTTTTCTTTTTATTGTGGGTGGTATTAATTGTGACTTTAAATGAAAAAAAATGATCATTAAATAACGATAATGTCTGTGATCTATATTTTTATGTTTTGTTTCATATACAGATGGTTCAGTTCCAATAATATTTGTATTGCGGGGATTAACAATTTGTCTTGGTCTGAGTGTTTTCCGAATATGTTCTTACAAATGTATTGTTTATTTAGTTAAGCTCACACATTCTTATTTCGGGGCTAGATGGCATGATATGGTAAGTCTAAGATTATTATTATTATTGCAGAATGAAGTCAATGCTATCAAGTGGGATCCACAGGGGCAATTACTTGCCTCATGTTCAGATGACATGACACTAAAAATTTGGTCAATGAAACAAGATACTTGTGTTCATGACTTGCAAGCTCATTCAAAGGAAATTTATACCATTAAGTGGTCTCCAACAGGACCAGGAACACAAAATCCTAATATGAACTTGATTCTGGCAAGTGCTTCTTTTGATTCCACTGTGCGTTTATGGGATGTTGAAAGAGGTGTTTGTATACACACATTGACAAAACATACAGAGCCTGTTTATAGTGTTGCCTTTTCTCCAGATGGTAAATTTCTTGCTAGCGGTTCTTTTGACAAATGTGTACACATATGGTCAACACAGACTGGTGGACTAGTACATTCCTACAAAGGGACGGGTGGTATTTTTGAAGTATGCTGGAATTCTCGTGGCACCAAAGTTGGTGCTAGTGCTAGTGATGGTAGTGTATTTGTTTTGGATTTACGTAAATTATAATATTACGCTCATCAAAATATACATCAAACTGTACATTTTGATAATATACAGCAAGGCTGATTTCAGTGACCCAGGTGTACACATGTAGACAATGAGATGACTGTAAATGTTATATGTAGACACATATATTTCAAGTACTTTATAAAATCAAGCAGAACTGCAAGCAACATATTATTATGCAAATAATTTTGATAGAAGTGTTTTTTTTTAGTTTGTATCCATTTTTAGGTGTGTACATATAGTAAAAATAAGATAAATGATGTTTAATCCTAATTTGTTACATAGAAATATATATATATATATATATATATATATATATATATTTATGAAGCATTATATATATATATATATATAAGGCTTCATAAAAAATCAAGGCTTGAGATTTTAATTGTACAACATCTAAGGACATCTTATTAATATAATATTAATACGAAATGTAGATTTAAATATCTTTAGGTGCGCATTTTTATTGGTCGATAAGCAAAGCAATCAGAGTTAATAACACGTGGCGGGCTTCTATAAAGCGGGAATTAAATACACGAAGTTCCGTTCTTAAACTATTCCTCTCAATTTATTTTTAGTATAAAAATGCTAAGTATATATTTTTGGTTTATAAGTCGATTAATAAATAATTTTGTATACATAGTTGGTGTTCTTGCTGTTGCGCTATTTTAGCGCTAAGTCTGTCCCCTTTTAATATCTATTTATATTAAAATGTTAATTTAGTCACATGTTTAATTATTTTTATTATTGAACAACATTAATTTAATAGATTGTACATAGAAATTACATAAATACATTGTTTCAAAGTCACAATTGTAATACCAAATTATAATTAATGGAGTTCAAAGAGCTTTAAATGCGGTAATGAAATTAATACTAAATCCCAAAAAAAAATGTGTTTCGCTAGTAGAATTATGTATTATGGAGTATATTTTATAAATAAAATAATAAAATGCATATGAAAGGGAATAGATAAAATACACATAGTATGCGTTCGGGTGGATTCCTTCACTAATTAATTTCATTAAGATTCCTCATATGCTGCTTATAGATAATACGACCATAGAAAATGTACATCTAAGCCTATTATGTAGAAAAAATATGAAAAATTTACATGCGATTCAATTGATATTAAAATTCAAATCGATCGCTTAGTATTGATTGATTATAGAGTTTGTCTTCTTTAATTAGTGTATAATTTTCATCGAACGATTAAATAATCAACCGGTGTAATAATACTGGCTAAAAATTTGTCTTATTTGTATATAATTTTCATACACAGAACATATGACAAATTTTTATGTTCTGTGTGTAAAAAAACAGTATGATATCAACGGTCTAATAGGTGCCACTTTATTGTATTAGTATAGGACGGATGTCGTGATTAAAATCATTATGGTGACGTAAACGTATCAGTATGTACTATTTATAAAGTGAAGTGTGTAGTCTGGATTTCAATAATTTAAAAATAATTATGTCAATATGTTCATTTCTTATTGTCTTACTATATCCTTACTACATAGTAGAGATATAGTAAGACAATTATGTTTTGGAATAATGAGTATCTAAAAATTCTTTAAGGTATTTAATAATATATTGAATTTACTCATTTAAATCAATTCCTAATCATGTCTAAATCGACATAGAGATTGTATAACATCGTCTGCGTGGGCATCTGTCTCACCCACTTTAGCTAGTAGGTTGCTTTGTATGCAGTTTTGGTTGAAGGTGGGATATGGCAATGAAATTATTAGTAGGAATACATGAAATCATAATCCTTCAGAATTGCAATGAATAAGGGTTACCACGAGCATTAGATAATGAGGTGATACCCATGATACTGGTCAGGTATAAAAGCGACTGTTAGCAGTCATCTTCAGCTGGTCAGTCAGTTTGTTAGGCATTATATATATAATAATATAAAAAAGACTTCGGTTATGTACTGTTTGTCTAGTTTTAGAATCTATAACAACCATATTCATAAGGATTTGTTCGATGTTATTATTGTTAGTACTTCTATAGCATTGTATGAGAATCAAATAAATGTTATTCTAGAAACATTTATTTATAATAACTTATATATAACATCTAACAAGATGTCCATTTTTGTAGAATCTTCTTTGGGGATTTCTAAATTGTGATTTTTTTTTATAAGATGCTCCATACCAAGATTACAGTTTTAAATAATGTATTCATTATATTTTTTATTATAGGTAATTATATGTTTCTAATAATGTATGGTTACAATTTACACATCATGCTTTGCATTATCATTAATATATTATGAATACTGTTCACCTATTTTAGTGGTAAATAATATTGCAAGCTATGTAATAATGAACTATAGACCAGGCATTGTGCTACCCTGAAAAAGAGAAAAATGTGGATGTATAAACTAACTGCATTTTTTGTAAGGTAATTCAGATTTTTTTTTATATACAGTTACGATAAGAATGAACTATTGCATTTGAAAATAAAAACAGGTTAGTAGTGTTATCTACAAAATTTTGTTGGTTGTTGATAGTCATCAGTAGCATAGAAGAAAATTATTCATATAGTAGTAATAATCCTTATGCAAAGAATATGTGTATGTACTTATTAGAGTGCTCTTTTACTTACAATTAATCAACAACAAATGGTAGTAAAATATTAGAGAAATAGTAAATAACCTATGTAAAAAGGAAGACTTTAAAAAATTATATCAATTATTAAAATGAAAAGTATTTGGACCCGCCATCTGTGTAATAGTGGTTGATAATTATTATAGACAGATGTAATAAAATAAAATATTTAATTATAAGATAACATTAAATTAATGATGTTGAGAGATTGCTTTTCATTTTATAAAATTTACCTTTTTGTCCATTTTTAAAGATATAATATAGCAGTGGTATTACAAGGTTTGGCAACATATCAATTAAATAATATTCAATATTTTGTCATACTGTAGCAACAAATATCAGTATAATATAATATAATATATAAATTATTCAAGTTCCAAAGTTACTAGGATTTTTGTACTGTAATATATATATAAGAAAAAAACAGTAACTGTGAAACTAATTTATTTATGACATAGGTCTTTTATATGACAACATATCTTCATGTTTGTACAATGTATGTAGCTTTTCATACATAAACTTAAAAAAATATAGTAAATTATCATATTGTCCAGTGTAAGGATTACATTGTGGATGATCATCAAAACTATGTATGGGGTACTGGAAGGAAAGTTGGGACCTGTAATGTACACTACGTCCCCATGCACATAAATGTAATTCCAATAACAATTGATGTAAGGCTTCAACAGTAGAAAGGTACCAACGTGGGCTGCCTTTCTGATGTCGCCAGAACTGTGATACTCTATTTTGTAACACTACTTTTGGAATTTGCTGTAATCTTTCATCTGCATAAATACCACGACTTTGATTCCAAGTGCTGTCTATTAATACCACACGGTCTATAGGGAACTTATCTGTATGATATATGTTAAAATTATTATCAATATCTACAATTTTGGTTCTAAGTGTGCCTACATTATAACCATGAGGTAATTCAGCAAGTAAGTGTTCTTTATAGGTTACAGTATTTTTTTGACCTGTAAATAATTCTTGTACAGTTCTAGCATCAGCTCCTGGGTATAATAATACAGTTTTATCAAGGTTGTAATTAGGCACTTCTGGATAGATATAAACATTTACATCTTGAGGAGCTAAAACAGCTGCATGTGCAGCTGTACTTTTACCATCAATTTCTCGTTTGTGTTTGATGATGTCAACTTTAATCGGTAACTGAAACATTTAAACAATATTAATATTAATAAAATACTTTACAACCTAATTCAGTACTTTTAAGAAGAATAATAAAAACATACGAACTTTGCAAATGGGAATTCTATCTGCGAGTTTAGAAACTGGAACGTAACAAGTATAACAAAAATACATGCGGGATTTTCCACAACGTGGACAAGGGCTTCGATTTTTTAAATTATTAAGATGTTCGAAATGATCAATATGCATTCCTTCAAACGGCGTGTCGTCGCAGTTTCTAGCTTCTAAACTCTTTGGGTTCATTACGAACAGATTTTTAGCAAAGTAATTTTATTCTTAATTTATGTGAATAACATGTTTAATTTCAATACATGATTTATATAAAATATAACAATGTGATGTTAACAACACTGAGTAATTAATAGTACGTTTTATAATTAACAACTTAATATAGGAAAAATCTGTAGCAATATTTTTACTCTGATTCGGAACTAAGAAACTAAAGGTAAAGGCCACTAATTGACAATTGTAAATGACAAATGTCAAGTTTTTTTTTTATTAAGTATTTTACGGCCTTAAATGTCAAGTTTTCTATTAATGTTGCCAGCTCTAGCACTCTAATGCTTGCTTTAAAACTACCATACCAATTTCTTGAACGTAATTTTTTTTAATTTCCACAACATACTTTTTATTAAGGGCGTTTTTATTTAATTGTCATTGTATAATTAAACAGCACAAAATATATGTTTGTTGTTTCTGTACTTACAATAATTTTTACGGTATTAAACTACATTTTCTTCTAAACAGCTAATTATAATAAATAAATTTATATTTTATGAACTATAAATACGGAGATAATTTGTTTTATAAAAGAAACTTTTTTTATATAAACCCATATTTATATATAATAACTATAATTTATTCACTTTGTGTTAACATGTTTTAAATAAACAATCACACATATTTCTCAGTAACCTATAGAAATCGGTATGTAATATTAATTTTCGATAGTGCTACAACAATATTCAGAAATCGGTGGCAACATAATTTCACATTTGTTAGCGAGATAAAGGAACAGGATTATAGATGAAAAACATCCGTGTCATGTCTACCATAGCATCGACATCAAAAATTAAAATCGGCGGTCAGCTGATTTGACATTTCAAGATGACCCTTTAGCAACTTTTAAAGTATATATACATACAGACTGTAATTGATATATGTTCATAGGCGAATATTCTGTAACTATTAAGATATTTAACAACCTTAAACCTTGATATATAAAGAACAGGATCTAATGAGTGAAATTACATATTAAAATATATAATAACTTATTAAAAATAAATCGACATTATATGTACAGGTATAATCGTTAAGTGTACACACCTTATTAAGTATCAAAAATTATAAACAAATATAGAAAGTACGTTACTAAAAATAAAATGTTATCAATAATTTGATAGAAGTAAATTTAAATTACCCAAAATTTTGATATTTAACACTCCCAAATATTTGGTACCAGATTAATAGAAAGTTTTCTGTGTTTAAATTGTAATGTAGCATAAAATCTATGTTTAACTTTATGGTTTTCCGGTGATTTTAACAGATTTTCCATTCGGAAGTTAAACTAAGGGTTTCCTCAGTCATTATTGGCATTTGGCAACACTAGTTATTTTTCATCTATTTTCGTTCTTTACGTCAAAAAAGTGTATTGAATTCTATTTGTGATTTAGTTCGACGTTTTTTTCTGTAATTTCAATATATGTTGACGTTAAAGGTAAATTACTACGCAATATTTATTTTCACACTTCACAGTCACAATAAAAACTTGTAATATCATTACCATTTTCTTTTTTGCTTTGTCTTGTTTAGGCTAATGACGCCATTTTGTACCGCCGGCTGATTCTATCAATTATTATTTTTTAATGTCGTAGCACTTCGATTATAAAAATTTGGCAGTTTCATTTATCATCAATTTTTGATATCTTATCTGAAACGAGTCCTATAATATTACAAGCTATTGATCATAGAAAAACAGCTTGAATATGAGACACCCAAAATTGGCGAAGAAAATACACTTAACAGGGTAGTTATCAGAGTGAATATTAAATAATATGTTGCCTATTGATTTTATTCTTCTTGGAATTTTTTAATATTTTTTTTATTAATGCTTATATAAAACAGTGTTTCAGCATTTACTGTTTTTCTTTTGGATAATAATGACTCTGAGTTATTATAATAAGAATTTTACACTTGGGTATTTTGCTAGTAGCTATGTAAATATTATGAATGTAAATAGTTCTCCAGGTCTATGATTCTAGTACCTTAGTTATTGTACATTTAATTAATAAATGAATATTAGTGTTTGTTAATGCATACAATTAGTATATATATATCATATTAATATCATGATGTCTATTTCAGGACAGGCAATGAATAACTTTATGTTAACATAATGACAATATCAGTGAAGGAACAAGAACAAATACCTGGGGAGGTGAGATTTATTCACCAAAATATATAATTTAATATTCCATCATAACTTACAAATCTGCTTATCACTATGTTTATTTTATTAATGACATATTTTTCTCTAAATACATATTTATTTATCATAGGTCTCCATATTTCTGGAGTTCCTGAAACAAAACATGATGGTTTCTGTGATTTGTCAGATTAGCACACTACCACACCTCCAATGGTTATAGGTTCAACTCTTGCATATTACAAACATTTTCATTGATGAGTATGATTATTGTATTTGAAGTAAAAGCTTTATTATAATTACAAATACAAATTACAATAAAGTGTTACTTCATAGCAAAAACAATGATGCTTGTAACTGAATTTGTTTATTAAAAATGGACAAATTTTGTGGTTTGGTCCACTTTATACATATACTGTTCAGGCAATTTTGAGACATATATTTAATAACTAAACATGGTCAAATCAGCATTACAAACAATTTCTTTAAACTTACTATATCTAACTAGTTGTTATATTTTGTACTTGGATCTTTCACCCTCCATGTAGAACATATGCACTGATTGAAACTTATTTAACTTGGTTTGATTTCAGAATTTGTGTCGTTGCATGCCCACTTGCACATAAAACCTTTTTAGTGATTTTGTTATTGTGAGCAAGTCCTATATTAAAGACATAGGGAACCATATCATATTTTGTGTTTAATTGTCAAAGGTTGTTACTAGTCTACATGTATAATACTTTTAACCAAGCTAATTCTAATAAGTAATTTAAATAATGAAATATTATAATTATGCCTTTGTTGCCACAAACAAAACCACTTTTCTAAGTATATGTGTATAATGCAGTCAGTGGCATAGTTAGGTAACCAAGGGCCCTGGGGTAAATAAAAAAATATTACAGTTTTATTAAAAAGCATATGTCACTATCCATCAAATTGACTACACTGCCAACCCACAGAAAGAATTTAGGGGAATTTTGATGGTTCTCAACTGAGTTGCCATCATTAAAGTTGGGTTGCAACCTATCCTATTAGTTTTGAAAATGGGAGAAATGTTCAAAAATTCAGTTCAATCAAGGTTTTCTGGTAAGGGTTTGAGGGCCCCCTGAGCTTAAGGGTCCCGGGGCACTGTCCCGCCTAGCTCCTAGGTAGCTACGCCACTGAGTGCAGTGTAGGTAAGTTAAAGATAAAGAAGCCTTTATTCTACACTTATCAATACTTTTTTTACATATGTTGAGTTTTCCTATTATTATTATTTTTAATTATATTATATCTTTCAGTGCAGAGTGCCTTGTGGCAAAGGCTTCCTCTAATTCCCTTAGTGTGGCGTAGATAGGCGTAGATAACTATATAGAGATCTAGAGAGTGGAATATTTTACTATATTTTTAACAGAGAAATTCATATTATTGAAAAATATATATTAAATATATCACTTAAAGTTCCCAAGTCGAGGTGATATTTTGTCAATTATTTCCCCTGGACCAAAAACTTCTAAAAGGGCGATGATTATTGTATTATGAAGTCTACTGAAATACATAGAACAATAGATGACTATTTTTATATAATATTCTAGAACAGTATATATGGTTGGCTGCATATCCAGACCACTCACATACTGTGCTGTGATTGATTATTAGCTTATGTGATGATCAATGATTTTTTGTTGGATTGTGAAATGGTGATCTTTACACTAATATTGTACCTTACTGTGTCACCAATGAAATTAATGAATTTGTATGAGATGATGTAGAGGTAGGTAGGTGTAGGTTGGACTCCATTTTCCGCAATTGGCCTCTCATTCGGGCCGTTGTGCGTGTAGAGCCAGGCTACTAACGTAGCCAGCCAAGCTCCTCCCAGAAGCGCAGAAGTCTCCTGGTGTCTTCGCAGGCTTCTCGGAGCGACCTCACCGTTCCGAGGATTTGATTTCGTGTGGTCACCGCTTCGCACTCCAGGATTACGTGAGCGGCCGTTTCCTCGGCTACAAAGCAGCCCCGGCATAGGGGACTGTCTGTAGCACCTATTGTGTACAAATGTTTGTTTAAGTGACAGTGGCCCGTCATTATCCCTATCATTATTTTTATGTTATGCCTGTCCAGATTTATTAGGCGTTTTGTCATTTGTGGATTTGTTCTGCCGTTTTGTTTGTTAGTTTGTATTGCCAATTTTGATTGTTTGCAATCGGTGGTTTGTTTCCATCTTTGGTTTTGTATCTCAGTGGATCTTTGGCGAATCCAGGATCGAAATTGTGAGAATGGTATTGGCAGAAGCGGGAGGGGGCCTGCTACCGTCATGCCTGATCCTCTTCTCGCCAATTCGTCCGCGGCATCATTTCCATATGATCCACTGTGCCCTTTTATCCACTGGATGGTTACACCGTTGTGCTCTGCCACCTTATCCATGATATTGTGACATTCGATTATTAATCTGTTGTTTGATTTCCTGTTCTGTAGTGCTTTTAGCACGGCTGCACTGTCCGATATAAATTTTAAGTTGAAGTTGTTGACACCTAACTTTTGCACTGCTGCCTCAGTCAGGGCAACGCGTTCACATTGGAAAATCGAACTGTGTGGGCCGAGTGATATGTATAAATTCATATTGAGGTCAAGGGAGTGTGCTCCTGCTCCTGAACCGTTATGTGTTTTGGAGCCATCTGTGTATATGCGTAGTTCATTTACTGCAGATTGGTCTTGTTTCTCCTGATTCATTTGTATCTGGTATTTTCTGTTAAATGAGTGATATGTTTGAGTTCTGTCACACGGAGCGGCAATCAAAGGTTCGTGTTTGATTGCTTGGTTCAGGATGTGAGTGTGAGAACTATTATGGTTTTTGCCCCATAGACCAAGATGGTATAGTCTTATGGCAGCTATGGCTGCCTCCTGTTGTATGTACAAATCGAGGGGTGTTATATTGAGGGCTATTTCCATTGCTGTTGTTGGGGTAGTTTTCATACATCCCGTGATTGAAGAGCATGCAAGTCTTTGAAAGGACCTTAGTTTGTTGACTGTGGTCGTGAGTTTCGACCTTGTCCACCAAACCAAAGCCCCGTACACGAGCATTGGTCTTATCGCTGCTGTGTATAGCCAGAGTGTTATTTTTGGTGTAATACCCCACTTGTTTCCTAGCGTCTTTCGACATTGATAAAATGCTATGGTACTTTTGTTAATTTTGTGGTCAAGATGTTTGTGCCATAGGAGTTTACTGTCCAGTATAACTCCCAGGTACTTGACGTCTTCTTTTAGATTAAGGTCTATGTTAAAGAGTTTCGGTGTCCTGAAGGTACCAGGAGCTCTTTTGTTAGTAAACATGATTATTTCTGTTTTGGAAGGATTTACCGAGAGTTCGTGGTTTTTACACCATCTCTCTACAGTTCTGAAGGCTTCTCTCATGCGGCCGCATAAAGTTCCCTCAAAGTTTCCTGTTATAAGTATAGCAATATCGTCAGCATATCCTACCGTGTAGAGGTCGTTGTCGTTGAGCTCCTCAATGAGTTCGTTAACAACTAGGTTCCAAAGAAGAGGTGATAGGACCCCTCCTTGTGGACATCCTTTGCTCACGATACCTCGTGTGGTAGTGTTTACGGTAAACTGAATTGCACGATTCTTTAGCATGTTGCTTATCCATTCTATAATAGTTAAAGGTACTCCATGTATGGCAAGTGCCCGGCTTATCGGCTGGTAAAATTTGTTTTATCAAAGGCCCCTTCGATGTCTATAAAGGCACCTAGTGTTGGCTGCTTTGAGTATAACGAGTTACCAATTCTGGTTACTACGCTGTGGAGTGCTGACTCCGTTGATTTGCCTTCGCTGTAGGCATGTTGGTTAGGGTGGAGTGGTTTGTTTGTGGACACAAGGTCTCTGATTTCTTTGTCGCAAAGTCTCCAAAGTTTTTAGTAAAAACGATGTGAGACTAATTGGTCGAAAAGATTTGGCCTGTGTATAATCACCTCTGCCTGGTTTTGGGATGAAGATTATTTTCATTTCGCGCCATTTCAAAGGTATGTATCGGTGTGCCAGACATGCTGGAAATAGCTGAACGAGTTGTTCGGCTATTATGTCTCCGCTCCATCTTAGGAGGGCCGGAAAGACACCATCTAGTCCCGCTGCTTTGAAAGACAGGAATGTGTTGATTAGTTTTTCTTTGTCTATTATTTTGCTAGCTACCTCCCAGTCCGAGCTGCTGGTTGTCCTGTCTTCCTGTGAATTCCATGAGTGGTTATTGTCCACAAGAAATCCTGGGAAGTGAGTTGACAGTAGTATTTCGCAAGTTTCTGTGTCATTTGTTGTGTAGCTGTTATCCGGTTTTTTTTAGACAGCCTATTGTGTGGTCTTTCTCCTTGGAGAGACACGCTTTTACCTTGACTGCTTGGTTGCTGTTTTCTATGTTTGTGCAGAATCGCCTCCAACATTCCTGTCGTCTTTGGCGAATTAGTTTTTTATATTATTTTCTCGAAGTAGTGTATTTGTCCCAGTCACTTTGTGATCTACTATTCATAGCTACGTTGAAAGTTCTCCTCAACTTCCGGCGGTGTTTCTCTAGTTCGAGACACCACCAGTGTTGCCTACCTCTGATTTTGGGTACGGTGAGAGGGCAAGACTGTTCGTAGCACGTGGTTAATATGGACGTAATGTTCTTTGCGTGGTTGTCTATTTCCGTTTTGTCTAGTTTTATTGAGAGTCCGGATTGTTTAGCTACGTACGTTTTGACCAATTCAAGGAATTTGAATTTGTCAGTGTTACGAGGAATCCGTCTCGGCTGTGGTTTTGGTAACTGCATGTCGATTGTAAAGCGGGTCCATATATGATCAGAGCATGATAGTTCGTTGGACACGTGCCAGTCACGAACATGCTCCGAGATGCCTGTCGATGTCAGTGTTATGTCTATGATGGTTTGTGAACGAGCGTTTATGAATGTAGGTTCGGAACCTCTATTGAGCAGTGTGAGGTTGTTGCTAAAGATAAAAAGAGCTAATTCCTCACCTCTGTTGTTGGTCTTACTGTTTCCCCATAGCGTGTGGTGCGCGTTGGAGTCAGCGGCGACGACCAGTTCCAGCTTCTCCCTCTCGCAGTACTCGACCAGCTGGCTGAGTTCTGGAGGTGGCACCTCCCCGTCGCTCGGCAGGTACGCTGAGGCGAGAACGACGTCCGGGAGATTCTGTTCTTCACTGGTTATTCTGACTGTTGTTAAATCCCTTGAACAGAATTCGTTTATTAGTAATGTTGGAACATGTTTTGGTAGGAAAATACAGGTCCTAGGTTTACTTACGGAGGTATCCAGTAGCAGTTTTCCTCCGATGTTGCCGAGACCACAGATTTTGTTGTTCCTGATCCACGGCTCTTGGATTAGGGCTATGGTCTGGGTGTTTTTTTCCAGCACTCTGCGTAGTGAGGCCGTCGCAGTTTGGCTGTGCTGGAGGTTTCCCGAGTTCTGTAGAATACACAGGGAATTATAATAATAATGACTTCAGGGCAATTTACACAGCGCCATCATATTTTCAATACATAAGCCGAGCTTATGTTGTAGGTACTACTAGATAACTGATATAAATATTATAGTTATATATATTTTAATGATATTTAATAATACAAATGTTTGTTCTGTGCGAGAAATTTAACCCGTCACCATAAAATATAATGCTGTTCTTCAGCATTAGAGCGCCGAGGCCGATTGCGATTTAAACACTTGGTAGTGTTTAAATTGCAATCGATAGTGTTAAAAGAGCAAGGTTAATCTGACAGCAACCATTTTTATAACACTGGCCTTTATAAACGACCCGTCAATTCTTCCATGTCCATAATTCCTAAAAGTATTTAATCTTAATTTATTCTATTGTATTCAGATGGTATTCCCTGAGGCTAAATTGAAAGCGTTAGAGGAGAAAATATCACATTCTCGATGGGTGGTACCAGTATTGCCAGAACAAGAATTGGAAGCCCTTCTTATTGCTGCTACGGATCTAGCAACTAAAGGTAAGCTGTTACATATTACAAGTTACCAGTTAATTATCAAACCTAAAAATCCATCCTGTTCCTGCTAATGAACATTTAATTTTAAATAATGATAATATAGGCAAATTCTCATCACCGGTAGAACTTAGTGTTATTAGTAATATGTGAGTTTATGTCTTAATTTACATAAAATGTGAAATCACAGATTTTGAGGAATATTTTGAGTCGCCGTCGAGGTTCCTCGGTCTCTGTTATTTCTACCAATAAGCCTGTTGCTTGAAGTGTGAGATTAGGTAGTGAAATTTAAAGGTATGGAGGCATGATACTTTAGGTCTGAGGTATGGTAGGAAATACATGAGGAGTACCACTAGCGTTATATTAAAACAAAATTATATAAGTATATAAGCGGTATGAATGATGTATTTGAGAGACAGTTAATACTTACCATCTTCTAATTAGTATAAACTATTGAGGAATACTTGTGAGACACTGCATTTGGTCTAAGATACGTCTACTAGAAAGGAACACCTACCCTAATCTGTTATTTCATAATGACAACGTTAAATATTATATGATATGTAGATAAATAAATCACACTTGTGTTGGCAGACTAATTCCTAGTCCAAGGGTGGTAAAGTGCATATATTTTAATTTTGTGTTTTATTTTATTGTCTTCCCTCGTTTATTATTCATGAAAATGAATAATGCAAAGATGATAAAAAATAGTAAATCCTATAGGAAATACGTATCGAAACCTTACTTTGTGAGTCCACTAGAATACTACTAGAATTTCAGTAGCTTTTACTAGTGTGACGTAAGATGAACTAGTGAATATATTTAGATACATTATTTTTGTAAAAGCATACGTCATATACAAAGAAAACTCGCGGTCATAGGAAGCAGAAAAGCGGTGTGCTAGACCATCTAGTCCCAAAGAGATTTTCTAGTATATTACTGACCTGAATAGCCTTTCTATTA
Source organism: Achroia grisella (assembly GCF_030625045.1). Classification (NCBI taxonomy): domain Eukaryota; kingdom Metazoa; phylum Arthropoda; class Insecta; order Lepidoptera; family Pyralidae; genus Achroia; species Achroia grisella. The sequence goes on from NW_026712841.1 coordinate 3,357,538, forward strand.
ACATCACAATCTGATGTGATATAATTAATTACATAACAAAATTGATTGCTAAATGTAGTTAAAATATCTCTTTTATCCCACAGCATGCTACCACAGTATACATGTTTGAGTAATGATTAATCTTTTTTATTTATTTATTTACCATATTTCAGGCGAAGATGTAAACCACATAATCTGCCAACGATTCTATAATAATGCTCTCGCAGTATCATTTACTAAGATCCTAACTGATGATGCTGTGTCATCATGGAAGAACAACATCCAGCAATGTGTGAGGTCCAACTGCGAGAAACTCGTGAAACTGTGTGCAATGAAATTGGATGATCCAAGATTTTTGCATTTATTATCTATGGCTTTCAATCCTAATAATAAGTATGTATAGCGATTATTCCTAATACTGTACATGATCAATTACAGAAATCAGTGAATTAATATTAAAAATTCTTGTAATTTTAGATTTCATACTTTCAATGCATCCCGGACTTGTGAGGGTCTATCAGTAACAAGTAATTCTTCAACGTCTATTAGTCAAGGGTCCACTCAAGAACTTGAAATGTTTGCTAAATCACAGGATCACAGGACACCCAAAGGATGGCTGGTCCATCTAATTAATGTGTATGTTAATAATTTATTTTTCACTTTGTTTTTTAATGACTGACTCCTATGATAGCTACACTAATAACAAACCTAATTAATTAATACGAGAGACAAAGTTAGTTCGCCTCTACTACTCTAGATCCTATTTAGATCAAATTTAGTCAGGTTGTAAAAAAAAATAGAATTTTATATAATTTCTACATTAAAAATCTGTCTGTTGTCGATGTTTATATTAACGGCCTGTCGTTTCATCAACCATTCAAAATTCAAAACTCAACGTTTTGTGAAGTTAGGTATATATTGGACTACTTAGATGTCCGTGCGCTGCAACTAATTGCGGTCTATCAATTCAGTTACATTATATGAATGATGTGCCCTGTATGTGGAGTAGCTGTAATATTTAGTTCAAACTATCAGTAAAATATAAATGAAATATTTATGTAATGTGTATGTGTATTTTCTATTAATACAGATTTGGACAAAATGGTGGTTTCATAAGGCTAAGGGAGCGATTTGAAATCATAATGGGTTTTCAAAAGCCTGATTTAACATTATCTATTAATTCAGAAGAAAAAATATCAACAGAGATTACAGAAAAAGAAATAGATGAAACAAAAGTTAACAAAACAGACAACACTGAAGTACCAGCAATGATTTCTGAAAGTAGTGACGTATGTATCCCTAATTTTATTTTATTTATTATATCATTATATTTATAATATTAGTCTCAAGGAAAAATTTGACATGATATCACCATCTATCATCAAAACTCAGAATGTGTGCAATGCTAATGCAATGGAACTATTTGCATTTTTATTTTTCGGTATTTCCAGTTGAGGTTTTACGACTACAACATGGATTTCCAAAGTAGTATATTATTACGATATAAGCGCGTTATGATGGTTATAACATATAATATAGAATTTCAACCCGAGTCGAAGACGAGGGCGTAACAGAACCGAACATGTTAAATACTCACGTATTTCATACGACGTTTTTCCACACACTTGATTTTAAATATACTTAACCATAAAACTGAAATGCACACTGTTGCTTTTCCGGCGTTTTGCTTTTTTAAACCTATATACTTATATATGTAAATATAGCAGTTATGGCGTATAACTTCACGGTTATAACGCACACGTGTTTTATGAGCCGTTTTATATATAGAAACCTGGTGAAATTAGATCTACTTTAGGAGCAAGTGTGTTGAAAAGGACATAATAATATTTTTTTTCTTAGAAATCTATAACGCGTGCATTGTTTAAGTTATGGCGTGCAGGTAATAAATAAACCATCAAATAGACCGCAAGCTTGTTGGGTAGCATTACAGCATAATAAACACATTTTAAAAATGAATGTCTTTACTTATGTATAGCTAAAATTATGTATCATTTTATTAAAATAAATTACAATTTTTTAACTCTGTTTCAGATTTCAACACCATCATCACATAATGAACAGCCATCGTCATTAGAACAGTCTATAAATGGGGAGACTAGAGTGGCTTCTGTGTGGCAATTATTGAGACCTCTAGGCCTATGTCACGATCTGTTGACTCCGCACACCGTTACCACATATCTACTGCCAGTACTAGTGTGTACCATTACAATCAGTAACAAATACATAAATTCTCCCCTCCGATCGATCACCCGTCCAACTCAAAAGTTGTATCCGTCTTCAGCCGCTCCATAAGTACGTCTGCGGGTTTGAAGTGCCATCTGCACTCGCTCCCTATCGTCCAGTGAAGATGTAACGGCCAGCTGCGGCCAACAGCATTAGTGTAGTCGGATAATAAAAAAAGAACATCAAAGATCCTTCTGTATTCACATATAATTAAAGTTTCTGAATCTGTGAGAGTTAACTACAATTGTTATCGCATCTCCATACAGACATACACAATTATGTCAAGCAATAATGAGTCTTTCAATGTGTTGGCTTAAAAGTAATATTTTATTAATATACATAATAACATATTGGTTTACAGGAATGTATACCAACTCTACTAGAAAGTTTAACTGATGAGGAGCTGAAGAGGGAAGCTCGTGGCAGTGAAAATAAGACAGACACTGTCTCTTGTTTGATACGTGCCTGTAAATATGTTTCAGCTAAAACACCACAACCTCATAGTCTTCTTAAATGTAAGTTAAATAAAAAAGGCTGGATGTAATGTTATTACATCACTATTATGTTTATATCAATGGTTTAGTACCCTTGTGTTCGTTATTAGTGTTGTCAACTGCTGTGGATATGTTAATAAGTTATTATGTGTGTAAATTTAATGTTTGGTTTTAAATAAGTTATTGAAATGGCTTGTATACTTATGATCACAAGTAAGTTTTTTACAGTCGAATATCTGTTGGTGAATAAATTTTGATTGTGTTTATTTTTATTGTGTGTTATAACTACCCTTCAATGCAGAGATCTACAAAATGAGTAATATTAAATGTTTTAAAAAATTGTACTTTGTGTGTAAATTTATATGTGTATTTATTTGTTACTAAACATGTGCAAACAGCGGCCGGCGCACAAGGGGGCGGTCGCACACCCTGTAGCTGCTTAGGGGCGCAGTACATATTCCTCCCCTACGCTGCTACACTGTATGTGATCACAACCCGCATACGCATTTCATCGATACACCGTCACTGTGATGTCACATTGTGTGTTCATTTGCATGATTGTTAATAATTTTTATATGTTAATATTTCCAGTTAATATTGTTGTTGTTTATAAATTGATATATTTGATAGAATTTTGGCAGGAAGTAGATTCATATGTAACTTTGTTTTCCAGCACTTGAAATGTTTCGACTAAAAATGATTTTACGACTGCTACAAATGTCGTCATTTAACGGCAAAATGTCCGCATTGAATGAGATAAATCAACTTATCAGTACGATCTCTCAACAGCCGAAACCAGAGTGGCTTACACCAGCAGTTATGACTGTAAGCAAATGTGTAATATTAGCTTGGAATAATTTATTGTTTATTATATGTACTGAATTAAACATGAATCTAAGAATATTATTGTTAATTTTAGAATTGGATTCGTGATAATAAAGTTGTTGACATTGTTTTACGAGACTCTCTACATCAGCCTCAGTATGTGGACAGGTTGGAGAAAATGCTTAGGTTTATGATAAAAGAAAACTCGCTCACTAGGGATGACTTGGATGCAATATGGAAAGCCCAACATGGGAAACATGAGGCCATTGTGAAAAATCTGCATGACTTGCTGGCTAAACTTGCATGGGACTTCACTCCTGATCAACTTGACCATCTTTTTGATTGTTTCAAGGTATTTAATCATAATAATCTCTTGACCCTGTTAAAGCCTTTACATAATAATACAACTACGTGTGTGATTTGCAGGCCAGTTGGGCTACATCTAGTAAGAAACAAAGTGACAAATTGTTAGAAGTCATAAGACGATTGGCAGAAGATGACAAAGATGGTGTAATGGCAAATAAGGTAGGGCAAATACCTGTGAAACGAAAAGTTAGTCATGGACGACCAGCTTGAACAACACCAGGATAACACAGTCCAGCGATTTCTTTTGTAATGTTACATATTTGTATACAGATATGTATCTTTCAATTTTAGGTTATTGAATACAGCATTGGTTTGTACATCTGTACTAATATTATAAAAGAGGAAAGATTTCATTGCTTGTTTGCACTGAATTGCCTCCGAAACTATTGGCCCTATTTGAAAAATTATTTTCCATTACAATCCTACATTTTCTCTGATGAACGTAGTTGATAGGATATTTTTAAAAATTAGGTATCCGTATGAAATCATACTTTGGGATAACTTTATATCGCGTACGCTGCGGAAATTGTTGACAATAAAGCAAAGTGATGTTTTTATAAAGAACATCAACATCGAAAAGTCTACAATAACTACTAAAATTTATAATTTCTGTAATTCATAATGTACCTTTTAGAATCCGGGGAAGGCCGCAAATTTTTAATATTAATATTTTCATATTCGGTTCTTTTAATAAATATATTAAATTATTAATTATATATTTAAAATAATTTTACTTTTAAATATAATTTTCGATTAACGAAATGTTCAGCGTTTTGATCTAATCTAAATATATATAACTCAAAGGCGACTGACATAGACATCTATCAACGCACAACCCAAACCACTGGACGGATCGGGCGGAAATTTGGCATGCAGGTAGATATTATGACGTAGGCATCCGCTAAGAAAGGATTTTGATTAATTCTGCTTTCAAGAGGATAAAATAGGGGATGAAAGTTTGTATGAAACTTTGTCAATATTAAACCGATCGGGCTGAGACTTTGCATGCATAAAACTACTATGACGTAGGCATCCCCTAAGAAAGGATTTTGATAAAATCCACCCCTAAGGGAATAAGCCGAGCGAATTCGCGAGCGAAGCCGCGGGCAAAAGCTAGTATTGTATAATTTCTTAGTCACGTCTTTTAATTACTACTATTGTTGACTGGATCGACACAAGGACAACTACACAGTCCAACAAATTGTAAAGTAAACTATTGTATGCGTAACATATAAATTTTATAATTTTAGGTACTGATTCTTTTTTGGAATTTAGCACATTCAGATGAAGTCTGCACCGAGATTATGGATGTTGCCGTAGCTAACCTTATCAAAATATTAGACTATAGCTGTAGTCAAGATCGTGATGCTCAAAAGACTCTGTGGTTAGACAAGTAAGTTTTTCTAGCGATTTTAACACTAAAAGCTAATTTAGTCGCCAGAGACTGCAATTTGTTATTGTACAGAATCGCTTTGAAACAAATATTCACTGCTCATATTCAGTAGTTTAATTTTCTAAGATTTTATCAGGATTACTTGTTACTTCGTTTACACGATTTAAAGTATTTAAATTTTATTTGTCATATGATAGACTATAATTTACCCCAATTTACGCAGGCAGTGCCTCGTGTCGTAGTAAATATTGTAGTAAACATGTATTTCTGCAGGTGTGTAGAAGAATTAAAAACAAACGAAAAGTGGGTGTTGCCAGCATTGAAGGTGATGCGTGACATTTGTTGCCTGTACGAGGCGGGCGGCGGTACAGGCGTACGACCTCACGTCACCCGCCAGGAGCTCATAGACCGTCTGCAGACGCAACACTCACTCGTCATACTTGTCACCGATTCCCTTACACACTACATGGACGGTGTTCGAAACAAATTAGCCGGTTAGTCATTGGCCGTTAGTAGTGGCCAAAGTTTGACTTTTATTTTTCTTATTAAACGACCACCTGTATTAAAACCTCGCAAGGACTAATGCATTTTATAATATACAAAATAACATTTGTAGTGTTCATTGGGAGTTCCTATTATTTTAACATGTAATAGCTTAAGCATTATGAACTTAAAATGCAATGAATCTTAATAAGTAATAAGCGCGAAAGTTTGTGAGTATGGATGTTTGTTACTCTTTCACGCAAAAATTAATGAACGCATTTTGATGAAACTTTACAGTATTGTAAAATAAGTATGGCTTATGAATTAAAATAACACATAGGATATTTTTTTATTGAAATTTAACGCTGGTGAAATCGCGGGCAGAGCTAGTAAAAATATATATTTACATTTTTAGAAAGCTCTTTTTTAATCATTGGTTACGTACTCAATTCCTAAATTCAGAAAGGGAGCCCTAAACTTGTGTTAGTAAATTGTAGTTTTGTGATGATATTTGCGATTTAATTTGCTTGCAGATGAGAAAGAAATAGATTGGGAAAACTGGTTACCGGATGGCAGGTATCCACATTCAGCTCAAGTTCATGAAAGACTAAGCTTTCTTAGATTTCTGTTAAAAGACGGACAACTGTGGCTCTGTGCGGAACAAGTGAGTATATTTTTTAATATTTTCAATTGTATTACTATGTTAATTTTTATATTCCGAACATATATTTATAGACAGAATGCTCCTGGAGTCAACGACAAGCCGGAACCGAAGAAAAGGCTAAGTAGTAATAGTAATCAAAAATATGTAAAACACAAAATTTAAAGACGTGCGACTCTGCGTTTAAATAAGAATTTAGTATTACAAAACAAAAAAAAGTACATATCAGCAACTGGAATGAAAAGGCCATTACAGGCTGTACATTTTCTATGATTTGTAAAATAAGTAATATAGATTTTTTTTATTTTTTTTTATAAGTATTATATTATGACTCGGTTTCGCCTTGATGTCGATTTCTGGGATACCTATATATATGTAGATATTGAAGACCACGCCAGATCATTTGGATGTTAAGAAAAAATCCTCTAGGAGTAGGTCTGCTTATGTTTAAGCAGTATTTTTTACACCTATGTATAAATTTTTATTTTAACTACACTATTTTTTACTTTAATTAGTTTTCGTATATTGATGTGTATATGTAATCGCATTTATACTAAACAAATGCGATTTTATTGTCGAGCAATCTCTTGTAGTAAGATAACTTTTCTTTATATTTTTTCTGTATACAGGCAAAACAAATATGGGTATGTCTAGCAGAGATGCCGGCGCACCTGGGAGACCGGGAGGCTTGCTTTCGTTGGTTCAGCAAGTTAATGGGTGATGAACCAGACTTAGATCCCAATATCAATCTAAATTTTTTTCGACGCAATATCATGACATTAGCTCCAAATTTATTAACTCATGCGGGAATCAAGTGCTTTGAAAGGTAATTTTGTAGCAGTATATTCCAAGTTTATGTGAAAAGGAATAGTGTCTAAACGTTTTCGTCATTACAGGTTCTTCAAAGCTGTTAACTCCAAAGAAGGCAAGCTTAAAATTAAACGAAGAAGTTTTTTAATTAATGACGCTGATCTCATAGGTTTAGATTATTTATGGAGGGTGAGTTCTTTAACTTTCTTTCTAAAAGGTAACGGAGAAATGAGTTGTGTGAAAAATGAGAGTCATTGCACAACTTGTTTTTCAATTATAATTTAATATATATCTGCTTGTCTGTCTGTTATTACCTTTTTATGTCTTAACTGTTGAATGATTTTAGTACAGTATCAAGGACTACAGTATCTTTGGAAAATAAAATCTTAAATTTTTAAAATAAAGTATAATGACATAAAATCATACCCGCTATCATGGCCAAAAGAGGGAACACAAAATATAGTGCAATTGCTTTGCCTTGCGCGCGTTGTTTCCCGCGCTCCTGAAAAAAATGTATCGTGTAAAGTCAGGTAATGTTTAATCACTCGGCAGGTGATAACGGACTGCTCGGACGATATATCGGCTCGCGGCATAGAGTTGCTGCGCGAGGTGTGCACGTGCGTGGGACCGGCGCTGTCTGCTGCGCTGCACCACGAGGCCTTCCTCACGCACTGCTGCGCGCGCCTGCAGCGCATGCAGAAGGACATGGACCTTCTTGCAGGTACTACTACTCCCCCCCACTCAGTCACTCCCGTTTGTGAATGTGCTCTACTCCATTTTTATCTTTTTTTATCATTAACATCGCAAAAAATATTGAATAAAAATATCTGTATAGATTTAATTATTTATGATTGTCGATATTACATAGTGACGTAGGTATGTTACAGGGTTTAAGTATAAATACTTTATAAAAATAGAAAGAACCAGAGAAATTTCTTCCTTTTTAAATATGCGTAACATGAATCTGTTGCTAGTGATTGTGAGTATACGCAACCTTTTCAGTATTATGATTAAGTCCTATTTTGTTAATAATACGTAATATTTCATACTTAAATGTGCAATATCATTTAGTGATATTCTTTCAGATCCCACAGAGAGTTGTACAAGAATGTGTAGAGTGATTCGTGCCATACAGGAATACGTAAACGAATGTGATAGAAGGTTTTCAGCTGATAGACAGATACTGCCTATGTACAGGTCGGGGCGGGGACGGCAGTGTACCATTATAGTCAGATTTAATTTCCAAACGGGCCAAAGACAAATTGATGATATTGAACTGATTTCACACTCAAATGAGACACTGCATTCCTTACGTTCAGGGATTCAAAGAAGGTATAGTTGAAACTGTTTTTGAATTTCTAATACAATGGTCTCAATGAATTTGAATATCCTATTAATTTATATTAATTGTTTTTTATTACAGACTTAAATGTTCACCGGATAGTAACATAAAATTATATGTAAATAAGTTAGAATTATATATAAACGGAGAGTTGTTAGATTCAAGTCATGATCGTAAAATTCTATCGCAAATACCTCTACGGGATAAAACTGTAATCGTTGCTAAGGTAATTAATCAATATACTAAAAATAACATATTTCTGTCAAATAGCTTTGGTTATTACCAAACTGTTAGCAAAAAGGGTCTTAAATTTTCCAGTCAAAAATTAGCCGATTATTATGAGGAAGACAATATGTTTTTGTTCGCGGTAATAATAAATAATGTCATAATTTAGGTATATGATGGCCCAGTCTGTGGAAGTGGAGGGTGTGGGTCTTCAAATGAGTCGAGCAGTGACTCTAGTACGTCGTCACCACCTCTGCCATCGACTCCAGAACACGCACTACCTGGTGTAGTGAGTATATTACATAGATTTTGCTGTTTACTTTAGGTTTAGATTTTTTTTACATAATATCTTACTATATTGTTTTTATTTTCTTATACATTAATTTAATTAAAGTTTAGAAAGAAAATATTTCATTCTGGCTTACTATAACATTTTCTATTAAATAACACTATTTAAACTACGTATAGCATACTTTTTAAAATAATTAAACTGGCGCGTACTATATATATTATTAAATTTTTATTATACCATATGTACTGACTTCTATTTTTAAAATTTTACAGATTTTACTAATTTTTAGTATTTTTTTTCAGCTTTTTGCACAAGGGTCATGGTATTTATCATTCATTTTAGAACTGGAACATATTGGTATAACGAAAGGACACATACCGTTGACAGAGGCCGCGCATTTACTGTCTCAAATTTGTCCAGCACATAAACAAACCGTATGTATATATTTCACCACTGATTATATTAATGCATAATTATTAACTTTTATAAGTTTTGTTTTATAATGTGTAGGTAGAAAAATTGACAGAAGCTTTACTATGTCGTGACGAATCAAAACTGAGGGACATGCTGTATGGTCCGTCTCCACCGACTGTTGCATATAATATACAGGTATGATTTATAAAAAATATTTAATGTTTTATTTTTATAAAATATCCTATACAAAATTTCTATGATGATGTGTCTATATTACAAAGGTCCAAAGCATAATAGTGTGTGGACTGTTTTAATTTATAAGGATTAAGCAAATTAATAATTTGTTTCGTTTTAGGTATTATATAGTATGATAATGTCATCAAACGACACAAAACTGGATCGTAGTCGCAGTTATCAGCTAGCTTGTGTAAAAAAGGCTCCACTTCTGGTCCAATGTTTATCTGACAATGAATTTCTCCAAGATGCAGCACCTCATACCAGAAGGTACTAAGAATTTTTACGACAGGATTGCCGCCAATCTTACAGCACACTTAGTTTCGAACAAAGAAATAAAAATTTAACAAAATCTCCTACATTTACTAAATTTGTACTGACTACTACTACTAACTAACTCGCACGACATAGTACTTTAAACAATTTTCGTAAGTTAAAATTCGTACTAACTTTTGAGGTTGAAAATGTCCCCGTACAAAAGTAAAAAAAATCTAGTATTTCTACGTCGATCCTCATACAAATACTAGATTTTGACGAGTTGGCATCCATGAATAATTGTTTAACGGATTTACTCTACGTATAATGTTTTGTTTTTTAATGCAATTTTGATTAAGGAAATTTATAAACATTTTAATGGTTTCAGAGTTGGTTATTTGGCTTTAGTGAGATTGGCTAAACTGACTTTGTATACATTAGGACATTTATTTGAAATATTAGCTCCAGATGGTACAGACACAACTGTCGACAAAGACTTTAGGTAAGACCGAGTATTGTTGGCTAAATCTTTTTATTATTCTTTATTTTTATGCTTTGTAAACTATTTTAATGTAATTATATTTTTATTTGTATTAAGTATATCAATATTATCCATTAAATTATATTTTTATTATCTTTCGACAACAACACATAACACATTGCCTCTCCGATGATGGCGTAATCGAGTGCACAATGCAAGTATTTATCTTCATGAGTATCTCTGTATTTGGCAGGACATCATCTACATATTACATGAATTTGTAAAACTATATAAACTGTGTCTATTTACATACTTCATATAATCTCATATACTTAAAATATTTAGTTATTATGTTGCTACAATTGATTGTAGTTTATTATTAATATTTGACATAATTTTGTTTAGAAGTCATTATTACTATTTACTCTTTCAGGATGGATGTTAGTATTTTGAGAGAGGCATTACAGACTGTTCCTAATCATAGCTGTGAATTAATAGTAAAAGCACTAGCCGAGAAGTTGGCAAGCACACTGGGCGAACAAGTAAGTTTTTATCAAAAATTGTGTCAATTTATATTTCTGTTGTATTTAAATATATTCAACGAAATGTAGACATATCAAATGTTGCGTTCACCAGTATATTGTAAGTTGACATTGCTTCTGAAATGGAATAAATCTTTATTCAAATACACTCAACACAAGCACTTTTGAATAGACATATTTTTTTATTCTACCACTCATTCGGAATGCAGAGTCCTCACAAGAAGAACGTATCAGAAACTCGCGTGTTGCGTGCGTGTAAATAAATGTCGTTCTAAGTAAATACATATTAAAGATTAGACAGGCCTCAAACTTTGTGCAATCAGATACTCTACAGAACGGACTGACTGACTGAACTAACAGACTGACCTGGTATAACGGTTGCGAGGGCTACTTTTTTTAATGCTATGTTGCGGTGGACTGCGTAATGATAGTGGCACGTTTGTGTGAGGTGGTGGCGAGCGGCGAGGAGGGCGAGTCTGTGTCGTCGCTGGTGTGGTGGCGCATCCCCACCGCGGCCACGGTGCGGGCGCTGTACGCACTCGCCTACACCGTCGCGCACCCCGCACACCCCGCGCACCCCGCCCATCCCGCACACCCGGACCTCATGGTGCATCCCGACGATGTCACACGTCAGTACATGTGTTTAGTTATGGCTGTATACTTACTATTACTTTTTATTTATTCATTCTTTTACACACACAATCGTATACATGCCTGATGGCATTCTGTACCAGTTAAGTCGCTCTGATCGGAAATAATAAGGCGGTGCAATGTCATAATTAATATTAAAGTATATAATTATATACTTTTTAATAACACGGGTAAACTTTTTACGTCTTTTTTCGTCCTTCTAAGCTGTGTTCCGTACAAGGCAGATAGTGAAATTACAGAATAGGAGTCTTGACGTCGTAGTCTTCTGGAATGGCAACGTATGGATCACGAGTGTCCATGATGACATGATATTTGCTGTTCACGTATGTAAGCGACGGTTATCACTCATCGTCTGCTATTTTACCATTCCAATTACATAAATACAAGTTTCGTAATGTCTGTATTATTTAATATTATCTGCATTACTTGTTAAATTTTAATATTTTATTTGTGAAAAATTAAAAAGAAATATTAACTATCAATATCATTAAAACTTTATAACCACAATAAAATGAAACGGTAATGCAATGTGACTGATCAACATTTTAGTTTACCATCATATTTTGATGTGGATACTTTTTTACTTATACCTTCTATGATTGTAATTCTTAACGCAATAATTTAATGTATTATTTTCTGTGTTAGTAATCGACCTCTAAGAAACTGAGCAATATACTAAGTTTGACTATTGCAGAAGCTAATTTCTTTTATAGTAGCCAAATTTATTAGTGTAAATGTCTATTGCACTTTATACATTTCTTATTTTCTTATAGTGGTTCGAGAATGTATGGAAGTAGTCACCATTTGCATGGCCCTCGGTGGACTTCAGTTGGAGACACTACTCCATGAAAGTTGGTGGCAAGATACCGCACTTTATTTGATGATTGATTGTCCTAATCCACAAGTAAGTTTCGTTTTATTTTATATTTACAGATCAGGAATGTGTAGTGAGTTTGTAAGTACTCTCTTGTGTACATGAGTACAGTGATGTATAAATACGAGACGTAATAAAGAACGAAGCCGGTATGAGTTCTCATCCGTCATACTCGTGAATGAATGCTGCTTGTAGGGTCTTCTTGGACTGGCTTGTTCGGGTTAAGGTCACTGATTAGATTCTTTCGTTCTGACAAAAATACAATCGATGATGATCTGATGGCCACAAATTTCTCGCTAACTGAATTTAAAATGAATGTGTTTCTCTAATCATGTACAAGCTCATTTGAAAAGAATAAAAGCTGAGTTTCTTGGTAGCTCTTCTCGGTTCGAAAGTACTCCGAACTGACGGTCTGAAGTTGACATACATATTCATATAGATCTATTATAGAATATTCAAATAGCTTTTGATTAGATTCGATATGGGTGATGTGTGTGGGGATTTTCTAATGTTCTTTATTCAATTATCTTCTGATTTGCTGAGAAATGAGCGGTGTATGTGTGTAGGGGTGCATAGACATCAATATTGTTTATTCAAAGATCGATTGATGCGAGCGGTGTGTGTGGTGTGTGGTGTGTGGTGTGTGGTGTCCCCCCACACGAGCAGGTGCGCGTGTCGTGCGCGGAGCAGCTGCTGGCGGCGTGCGCGTGGGGCGGCGGCGGCGGGGCGCGCGCGGCGCTGGGCGCGCTGGCGGCGCTGGCGGCGGCCCCGCGGCTGCAGCGGCACGCCGCGCACGCCGCGCAGTTCCTGCAGCTGCTGTGCCGGCTCGTCGCGCTCGCAGGGCCCACCGCGCGCACACTAGACGACCTCGTCTTCGAGGTACAAACTTTTGTGTCTTTCTGTTCTATAATATTGGTATTTAATTTCTCAGGACACAGCGCTATTCTAGTCCTAAGCTAAGCAGAGTTAAAACACATTATGAGGCCCATAACCCAAAACTGATATTTAATAATGTCTCAGAAAAATTCACACAGGGCTATGTGGCCCCAAGCTAAATTAAACACAATAAGAGGACCGTGATCCAACATCGGTATTTAATAATGTCTCAGGACAATTCACACAGCGCCATCTAATCCCAAACTAAGCAGTTTGTGTTATGGATACTAGACTACTGATATTAATACATTGATACTTAGCACTTACTTGGGTATAATACAATCTCACACAAATAACGTTTTTCTCTTTATAGCCTTTTTTGAATTGATAATTATGGAATGGTGCACCCGTCAGGGCTATATAAGAGTATTCGTTGGCGGTACACCTATGGATGTAGCATCCTTAATTTTTTTTATAGTTGGTAGTAGATTAGATACCAGATTATAGCTGTATTTTAGATCGGTAAAGAGTCATTTCAGTCATACCCCATAAAATGCAATAATGACCTGTCAATTAATTTAAATATCATAAAGGCATCACTTCATCTCACTACAGACTTTGTTATATTGCGTTTACCTTTAAAGTCCCTTTAATCGGTTATCGTATCCATGTTTTGCAAGGTTCACCCATTGCCACAACTTACTGACGTAGTTATTACCATGTTGTTATATGCAGGTTTCATGGTTACGAGCTGTCCGTGTTAAACCGGAGACTCTTGATGATACTCTTCTTGAAGGTCATCTTAATCTTACCAAAGAATTGTTCAACCACGTGCCAGCGCAGATCAAGTACCAATACGGAGCGCACCCTGACCATAAGGATTCTGGCTTGATAAAGGTATATTTAATTAACTACGGTAATATATCCGGTTATATATTATGTATATTTTTAAAGAGTTATATCATCCTTGCGTACTATGCGATATGTTAATTGAATAGTGGACTTTTAGATAGTGTCGCCACGAAGTAGTAAACAATATTGGATGAGTGGCGGCAATACAATAATTTTTTTGCGTGAATACAGTACACATACTGTATTCACGCAAAAAAATTATGAATACCAATTATGTCTAATTGTTAGCGTGTTGAATTGTAAACGAAGTAGGTATTAATTATTATTTATTATCATTATGTACAACTCATTTAAAAAGAATAACAACATAGATTTCTATAATAGATTGTCGATAATAGATCTCGATAAATAAATATGTTTTTGATACGAATCTATCTTGTCCTACAATTTAACTGAAAATTGTAAAAAGAATAATAAATACTAAGACGTAACAGCACGAGAATACTATACCACCACAAACATTAAACATTTGCAAAACATATCCCGGCGGTATCGTCCAAATTGATATGCTAATATTGTGTGGGGTCGCAGGAGGTGACGACCGAGTTCCTGTGGCCGTACTCGTGGGCGTGGAGCCGCGCGGGCGAGGCCGGGCCGGGCGGCGAGGGCGCGGGGGAGGGCGCGGGGGAGGGCGCGGAGGAGGGCGCGGCGGGGCGCGCGGAGCCGGCCGCGCCGCTGTGCCGCACCGCGGGCGCCGCCGCCGCCGCCGCCGACCTGCTGCTCGCGCTCGTGCACGGCTGCGTGCCCAACATGGCCGCGCTCGCAGCCCTGCTCGGACAGATGTTCTACGGCGGTCAGTCACCCCAAGCATACTACTAGTACACTCTAATGCTGACGACGTGTTCTATAGCGGTCAGACACCTCACACGCTCTAATGCTAACGAACACATTTTGTATGAACATTCCGAACCAGCTTAGCGAAAATTGCGGTTTCGCTAGACATATGATTTTCAATCTGTTTATACGGCACGAGACGTGCTCGCGAATGCATTACGGTTCTAATGGTTGTATTTATAATTTAAATCGAAACCGAATGGTATCGTACGATTTTTACCACACATCACCGAATAGTTTTAATATTTCAATAGATTTTCATGCTCTAATTACATGAAATATAAGGAAATTAAATAGATTAAGTAAATGAAAATAATATTGTAGACTCTGTTCATTTATTTTTTATTTAATTCATATTCTATTTTTGATTATATGAATTTTCATTGCGAGTCTCTTGTGCAAGTTTAACTATATTTGGGTCTATATATACTGCAATATGTTAATACTCAACAAAACCATTAAATTTACCTACTCTGATACCAAGTTTTGTGCTTAAGAAAAAAGTCAATCAAGTTAAATTCAAATCAAATTGTTTCAAGCGAAGTGTATTTAACACTTCGCTTGAAACAATTTGATCGAAACGAAAGACAATGTCGCTGGCGTTGTATCTGTATGCGTTTTGAGCGAGTAATATACTATACTATATAAGTAAAAAGAATAATAGCGTTAAAATGCTACGTAATATATTATATAATAATTATGATATACGCAAGTGAATGGTAGATTGTTGTTTGCAGAGAAGAGCATACCGCTATCGGAGTGGGAATACATGCCGTGCGTGGGTCCGCGTCCGCCGGCCGGGCTTGTGGGGCTCAAGAATGCCGGAGCCACCTGCTACATGAACTCCGTGCTACAACAGCTGTATTGCGTGCGGGCCGTACGAGACTCCTTACTCGCTGTACAAGGTATGTGCTGTAGCATTATTACATCTAAAAACCATCTACGGACGACACGACTCACCTCTTTATATACCAATCTGGTATATAAAGAGGTGAGTCGTGTCAGGATTCAATGAATAGGTTCGGTCGCTCGGATGCCAAATCGTCTCATGCATAGTGATTTTTCTGTACTGTAATCACAATGCAATTAAAACAGGAATAAGAAAATATGTACAACCACACAGCAACCTCAACTACTACAAAACATTGTGAAATTAAAAATAAAATAAAAATCTACTTATTGATGTGCACATTTTCTACATCTTATTTTATTAATTTATAATTATTTTTACAATCAATGTTTTTTACTTATTATTGTTTTCGTAATGTTGTTAGTCTTTATTAATCGCCAGTAGAATAATTTGTTTTTTATGGAACAATATATGTATATTCGTAATATATAAAGTCGCGAGAGATAATTTTGAGGAAATCACTTGTTTGAAGTCAAAACTTTACATTATGCGACAGAATTAATATCAATACTTTTGATCAGTCTGTTTTGTTAATTAATTATAGATTTATTTCAATATCTAATTCATGACAATATAGCGCAAAGCATTCTTGTAGTTATTTGTAAACTTAATTTTTTTGCTCTATTTAAAGTACTTAGTTTGACTTTTTAAGTTTTATAATTATTTGTTTTTTTTTTATTTACTTACAGGAGCCGCTACAGATCCCAATGAGGATTTTTCCGGCGAAAGTCAATATCACAATATTGTAGAAAATAACATTGAGGTAGGTATTTATTTACAACTTAGTTAAACATTCGGTATTGAAATAAACATTATTATTGTGTTTTGCATTATTTTATTCTTCGTATTTGTATTTCAGAATAATAGCGATTACAACATCACCATTTTAAAACAAGTTCAAGCTATATTTGCACATTTACACTATAGTAAGCTGCAGTACTATGTTCCCAGAGGTTTATGGGCCCATTTTAAGTAAGTTAAACACTTCATATTTTCTTAGCTGTCGTTGTACTTTTAACAGCGTCCAAATAAACTAAAAATTGGACTTGCACCTATTCAACACCATTTCACAGAAGAGCTATGATAAGCGTAATAAACAGTACAACATTGTTCTTTTTTTAATCGGGATTTGTTCATAGTTACAACAAAATATATAACAAATTCTTTATAATTAATGTGTAAAATAGTATAAATTATATTTTAGGCTTCAGGGTGAGCCAGTTAACTTGCGCGAGCAGCAGGACGCAGTAGAATTTTTTATGTCGCTCGTCGAGTCTTTAGATGAAGCATTGAAATCATTGGGCCAAGAACAGCTTATGGCCAAAACAATGGGAGGCACATACTCAGATCAAAAAATCTGTAAAGGCTGTCCTCATAGGTAAAGTATAGCTGTTGGATTCGAAAATCTCATAGGATTATAGTACTGCCACAATTAATTAACGACTACTAATTGTTTATGTTGTTATTAATTAATTAATAATTGTTATATATACAAAATCGAAAACGATATAAACGTTTCAGCACATACGATAACTCAGACTGAGCCAATTTAAACAAAATGCTTATTATAAATTTACATAAATCTATTATTTCTGCATGAAATAGACGGTAGACAATAATTTGAGGAGTATTATATAATGAAATTTTATTCACATTGATGCCTATCTAAAAACGCAATTATAAAATGTATGCTTCCTATTTTTTTTTTTTTATTATTAGGTACTGTAAGGAAGAACCATTTAGTGTTGTATCACTCGACATCAGAAACATGTCACGACTGCAGGAATCCTTGGAAGCATATGTTCGTGGAGAGTTATTAGAAGGAGCCGACGCATATCATTGTGATAAGTGCAACAAAAAGGTATACTATTTAATTTTTGTCTAATTATGTAAGAAGGAACCGTAATGTATGTACTTAAACATATATATGTATAATAAAATATATGCTATGCATATTTATTATACATGGGATGTGATATGTGAGCTTGTATAAGTGCCTTGTATCTTTTGCTGTATCAGTCACAATATGATTTGGTAGATATTATAAGGATCATGAATAAATTAAGAGCAGTTTATATGCAGTCAAGAGATTTTGTATGAAATATAAAATGAATGATTGAAACGAAATTAATTAAACACGATTTTTATGAACCCTACATAATTATTATATTATGTAGGGGGTTCATTGTTATATACTATACATATGTCTGATGAATATTATGAATTCATTTCTTATAGTACTTTGTTTTCATTAAAATTATTTTGTATTGCAGGTGGTGACTGTAAAACGACTATGTTTAAACAAATTACCTCCAGTATTAGTTATACAACTCAAAAGATTTGAGTATGATTTTGAAAAAGTATGTGCAATTAAGTTCAATGATTACTTTGAATTTCCACGAGAATTGGACGTCGAGCCGTATACAGGTAAGAGCTTGATATTGTACTGACAATAATAAAATAAGGGATATTGTCTAGTTATAAAAAAAGAAACTAGTTACTGCTTTTCGTAATGCAGATATACTGTATTGTATCTGTATCTGAATATTAATCAGTCGTATCTTATATCTTTTTTTTTTTATTGCACTTTAAAGAGTGTACAAGAGGCAAGCTTAATGCCATATGGCATTTTCTACCAGCTAATCTTTCCTGAATATCTTTTTATAGACCCGTGGTTCTTAAAGTTTCAGTAATGAGGGATCATTTGTCAAAATTGCTGTTACACTATGGACCATCAACTGTTTGAGGGTTACATATGTTAATGTAATTGTTGATAAAAAAATCAAACCTTGATTGTTAGTATTAACTTTTCACTAGAAACATCGCATATTTTTATAATTTAAAGAATAATCTCGAAAAGACCAGATAGATACAAACAATCATAATCATGAATACAAATGTTTGTACTATAATATTAAGGCCGTAGTTTAAGTGGTTGTATAGTTAGACTGATGTGTAAGTACGATTATGTCTGCAGCGTGGGGCCTTGCGCGGGCCGAGGGTGACGTGTCTCTGTGGGACGGCACGGGCGCCGCGCCCGAGACACACTACCGTCTCAGCGGCATCGTCGTACACTCGGGCCAGGCCTCCGGCGGACACTACTATTCCTACGTGTTACTCAGGTTAGATCGACCACTCGTACAGAACATTACACTTACTTATATTGTTTTTACATTTCAATGACATCTTGTACACTAATGTCGCTCCTCGATATATTGAAACGGTGATATATATATTGTTATAGCAATAAGTTTACGGTATTATGTTAAAGGTACATTTATCATTCACTTAGTATAAAAAAAAATGAACACATTTTTAAACATCGTCATGGTCGTTTGCAAACCAATGCTGTTGATTTCTATCTAGCGAAATTATACAACTCAAAGTTAGCCAACTGAATACTGATACTACAAACTCAAAGAATTCCACCTCAATATTTAAGCTTGTAATAAAGACTTAATTGTTTAGAATTCCCTTTAATCTTGAAGCATAAAATTATACTATATATTATAAATAAAAGACCTGTTAGATGATTTTAATAATTTTATTATAATTATAGTACACGAGTGTCGTTATTATGGATAACTAAGTAGGATTATTTCTATAGTATGGATTGGTACATATATATGAGTATCTATTGTAACAAGCTAGTGTCAAACAATAAAAATACTAATAGTTGCTTATGGATATGAATGACTTTTCTCTAGTGTCAATCTTTTATACATGCATTTTGTGTTTTATTTACTTACTGTATCCGTCTTTTTAGGGACAATGGTAGCGAAACAGGCCGCTGGGTGAAACTGGACGACGGTGACGTGTCAGAGTGCGCGATGCACGACGATGAAGAAATGAAAGCGCAATGTTTTGGCGGGGAGTATATGGGCGAGGTGAATTGCACATGGTGATATGCAATGAGATGTTAGAATGCTTGCACTTGAAAGTAGATTTATTTTAAATTTTTGAATAATTTAAGCCCCATTATATAAAATATAATTTTAACCGAGATATAGATGTTTGTTTAATTATATTAAGTTATATAACGAATTATTGTACTGTCCATTTCGCTGACGATATGCGCAAGTAGCATATATAAAAATCTCTTTTTGTCAAAATTTTAAATACGATCCTGCAAAAGAGAAATTATTAAACTAGTCTAAAATGAAATAGTATATGTTATCTTATGCTTGTATATGTCCTATGCTTTTTTTATGTTGAGTTAGCCAATAACGGCGTAATTGAACTTAGCTTGGTCTGTATTGTATATACATATATCTAAAGTGACAATCTATTTATGGCTAATATCTGATAGAAAGTGTTAACCATCATCTATAGATATGAACAGTACCGACTGCATTAACACTCCTGAGGTCTAAGGTGGTAATAGCGTATAGGTTTGCGATCTAAAAATAGATATACGGTATGGTGCATCTTTGTACCATACATCTGTCGCAACAAATTGATATTATTATTAATATTGCTATTAATTTGAAATAATTTTATTACTACTGATTACTAATACATACTGCCTGATACACTTGGAATTTGGTTTGCTGTTTAAGTATATGCTCAATACCCATTTTATATTTACATGTTTGGGCAGACAACAGGCAAAATGTATTTCATATTAGTAGTATTCATATTTTTTTAATTAAGGCCGTGGCAGACCCACTGATGAGCCTTATACTATGGATAAGGTATGCGTATAAATAAAGCCAGTTTGACACGTTCCTTGCCAATTGTTTTTGCTAATACTGCTTTTCATTGTCTAATTATGTGAAGCTAACTACATAAATTCATTTCTTAACTGTACTATTTTCTAACATTCTTCAGGTATTTGATCAAATGCTCAAGAGAGTATACAAACGTCAGAAAAGGTGGTGGAATGCTTATATGTTGTTTTATACAAGAATAGATACAATAGAGACACCAAGTCTTGAACAATCCATGAAGAATTTGAATTTGAAGTAAGTTGTATATATGGGATACATTGGTGTTAATGTTATTGCAGTGAAATAATTTTAATTATCATAATGTCATTTAATATAATTAGAACTCATATTTACATATGCTTTTTTTAGGGAAAGTGAAATACCTCGACCAATCTGGCTTTCAGTTCATCGAAGTAATATAGCATTCTCACATAATCAGGACCAATTTAGTCTTGAGCATTTCAATTTTATGAAAAAACTGTGTTACATGCGTTTGCAAATGGTGCCAGGTTCACAGAGCGCAGTTTGGGTAAGTTTTAACCGTTTCGTCTTAAATTCTAGTACTTTAATATATACTATCAATTGATTGATTGATATTTGCTAGTAATTGTATTAGTTTATATTTTGGTTTTGACGGCTTTCCTTCTATTTGGTGTTATCACTACCAATTTCCAATATTAATTTAATGAACTGACTGACTTATTCTATATGTTTACATAGTTTTAATTTTTTAACATGTTTTCTAATTTCCTATGTGAAGTGGTTTGCAAATATGCTATATTTTAATTTGCAATATTATACATATGTGATTAAAAAATCATTAGAATCCGTATATATAATATTTAAGTATTAGAGACTAACGAATATCTGTGACATCTTGATAACTTACCAATTTGATACTTGTACAACTGAGAAGTATATATGATATACACAATGTTACAGAGTCCAGAACAAGAAGAAATGTCAATGTTAGCAGTGCAATTGGCAAGCAAATTTTTATTTCAAGTTGGTTTACACTCGAAAAAAGCATTACGAGGACCTGCGGCGGATTGGTAAATATGACACACAAATAATACATTATGTATTGTTTTAAAATAATTGTAATTCATAAACCCTATCAATTCATTAAAAGGTCATACTTGTCACATTTTATTCAATTTTGTTTATAGCGTGTATAAAAATTTGAATAAGAAATAAACTTTTTAGCACGAAATATTACAATGGCAGAATTATATTATATTATATGCATTTTCATTTCAGGCATGACATTTTGTGCCAACATCTTAGATGTTCGCAGTCTGTGAGGGCGTGGTTTGCAACTGATCTGTTTAGACATTCTCATAGGTAAGTAGAATCCATTATCTTCAAAACAAGTTTCGTACGTTCTTTCGATGCTTTTTAAATACATATTTATTGTGGTTAACTTTCTGCTTTGGTAAACTTTCTTATTTCAGATTAAATTACATGTTTGCACTTCATTTTTTATTTCAGACTATGTGATTACCTACTTACATGCCCTTCTGCTGAAGTACGGTTAGTTTTCATGAAGATAATAGTGTTCTTGGCTGACTTCTCAGTTCAAGACCCGCCAGGTAGTCAATTGTTCAATATTTTTCTTTTTTACTACAAATAACTAACTTCCAGGTCATCCTGGGAAAAACCTTTTGACTCTGTTTCAACTTCTATGTCACTAGAGTAACGCCATTTTTCGTGAAACCCATTTAAATCTGGTGTGCTTGTTTTTGGTTTACAAATAATTTAACCACTTACAACAAATAATTTAATAATTTATCAGGCTTTTGTAGTGTAGTATCAGTTTCAAGGTATAGTATTATTGTTTTGGGTTTTTACTGTTCAAAAAAGTGTCTTCGGCTAATATGTGGCACCAGTCCATATTACTTATAACCCCTTCTTTATCAAACTAACAACTTTGCCGTCAGCGTATATATTGGAAGTTTGTAATTATATCAAAGAATATCAGGAACTTTTTACAAAAGCATTGGATATATGACTTATATATCACTTAAAACGTGGTCTTGCACTTCATCACACGGTATCTCTTTATCTTATGGTTTGTGTTGCGTATTACCCGCGCGTGCTTTCCTGTGCTTAAATGGCCAGTGAAAGAACGTGTCGTATAAGTCGAATGTCCGTGCGCAGTGAGCAGCGGGTACGGCGCGTGGTGCTCGCGCGAGGAGGCGACGTCGCTGTCGGACCAGGTGCTGTGCAGCGTGCGCGCGCTGGTCACGCCCGACGCGCACCACCACCGCCACCTGCCGCTGCTGTTCAACCTCTTCCACACCTACTCCATGCTCGGCCTCGCAGAGAAGCACCAGCTACTCAGGGTATGTTGTTCTACGTCGTTTCTTTATGTAAGTGTAGTGCCAAATAAATTTACGTCCACCTAATGATAGCGCTAGGAACAGACATCACATTATGATGTGACGCCCGTACCACTGTATAATCTCCCCTCACTTCCACTTCTGTTCGATCACCGTTTAAACAACATTGTTTTGGTATTATTTTTTATAGAAATTGTTTTATTTCAGTTAAAAATATTGGACGTAGTATTAACACTGTGCATGGACGATGCAGCATCTTCACTGGGAAAATACCAGTATCCAGAATCTGCTAAAATACATCAAGTAAGTAAATAAACCTTATTCCAATTGTTTTATTGTTAAATGTTAATTAATATTCATTAATTACATTGTGACAATAATTTTCTATGTCTGCCCAGTGCAATGTCGGTACTAGTGTATATTACTTCCACGTTTTCAGTAACATGCATGCATGTAGTGCGTACTGACACAGGACTTTGTGAACGTTCTATAACTGCGCTATTTGTGCAAAATAGTACGAGTAGTACTTATCATTTGAATATTTATTGCTGACTGCGTATTGTGACATACTAGTGATCGCCTATTGGTCGAAATTGGGCTATAATTAAATTTAACGTTTAGTAAGGCTATAGACAAATAATATTAAATATTAATTTATTGTCAATTTGACTACAGATTTTAACAATAAGCAAATGAGTAAATGTTTGTGTGTCAAATACATGGTAGTGTGTATAATGTTTTTTATTGATTTAATGTATTTTTGTAAAAAAAAAATATCTGCACTCTTTTTGTATATAAATTATATGTGTGCGAAATGTCATACTGCTTCCTCCGCGTATTTTCGTAAAAAGAGATAAAAAGTTTTTGCTACACGTGGTAAGGTATAGATTCGGATAGCATGTAGTGGTGATGCAATATGAGCGAGTGAGATGGGTACAGGAGTGAGTGAGATGGTTACAGTAGTGAGTGAGATGAGCACAGTAGTGAGTGAGATGAGTACAGTAGTGGGTGTGCGTAGGTGGTGTCTGTGCTGGCGCGGTGCTGCGACGTGGGCGCGCGCTGCCACTCGGCGGGCGCGGCCGACGGCGGCGTGCCGCTGCCCAACCCGCAAGCTGAACCGCCCGCCGCCGCCGCCGCCGCCTCCGTTTCCGCCCCCGCCTCTGCTTCCGCGCCCACGCGGCCTCCGCTCTCGCCCGTCGCCGCAGACATATTCTACAACAAGACAGGGTAACTAACGTTCATATACTCTCACATCACTTTTATACACACGATTTCCGCGACTGATTAGTACTTCTTCGTCTGCCATCTAAGAATTCATAATCTTGGTTGAAATCTCCTTTGTCTTTTTACTTGAGGTATGTTAATTATTAAAAGTGCACATATTTTTATCTAGGGCTTACATGAAAAAGCTGACAGAAGACTGCTGCGGTTGCGAGGAGGGTATACGGTTGCTTCAATTCCTGTGCTGGGAGCACGCCGGCTGGTCGCGTATAGCGCTGGCCGAGCTGCTGTGGCAGATGGCATACGCGTATTGCCACGAGTTGCGCCGGCACGCTGACGCCCTGGCTGCCCTACTGCTCATGGAGGATAGCTGGCAGCATCATCGTATACACAACGTTATTAAGGTACCTATATGTTGTGTGTACCCGCTTTGTTGGTCGGAATGTAAAGTAACAAAAATTAAGAGATAAATGGTTTAATTTTTATTTTATTTATTTACCTTTTTTATGATTTTCCATACCTTAACCTAATACCTATAAAATGAACCTGTTTTTGCAACATTTTTCGTTGCAACTCCGCCCCATTTGGTCATAGCGAGATGTATATAGCCTATGACACTCATAAATAACGTGGCTTTCCAGTGATAAAAGAAAAGTCAAAATCGGTTCCATAAATCCAGATAATGCCCGCTACAACTTCACTAACTTTACCTCTTTATAATATTGGTATATAGGTAAGATTTTAGAAAAGTCACTGCTTTATACAAGGAATATAAATATAATACAATAATACATACATACAAATTCTCCCTTGGTCAACGAATCTATATGAACAAACTATTACATTTATCTATATCTGTTGTATAAGACTATCAACACAAACTAGGTTCTACATAGTAGGATATGTCGGTGATTGAGTTTGGTATGCATAGGGCGTGTCGGAGGAGCGGCCGGGTCTGCTGGAGACGGCGTCGCGCGCACGCGTTCACTACCAGAAGCGCGCGTACTCGTGCGTCAAGCTCGTGGTGAGCGTGATGGCGCGCGCGCCCGTCGCCGTGCGTGCGGTGCGCTCGCAGCCCGACGCGCGCCGACGATGGCGTCAGCTGCTGCTCTGGCTGCAAGAGGAGCTCGACCGCGTGAGTCCTGCACTCTGTCTTTAGGGCCGTCTATAAATTACGTCACACGTGACCTAGAGGGTGACCTGTGACGTTAGACAAAGTATGATATTGTCTAACGAGGGATTGGAGAAGTCACTAACTTCGTGTAAAAAATATGACAGCGAGGACTCTTCAGGGAGAGAGATCTTAGTTTTTCTGATAACACATTTCAATTTTAGTACAGGGGTGTAACGTCATTTATGGATGCTCCGTATGTCGACTCGTATTTTTCCCGACTAATACATAGTACTTTATTCGCCCATTATGTGATAAATAATTATCACTGCAAAATGACGCACATCTGACTATGGAGGGAAGACCTAATTAAAGATGCATTGGTAATTTATAAATTTTAAATATGTTTTTGGAAAATAAAATCTGTGGAATAACAACCGAGAATAACCCAATACATTTACAAAACATCTTTCCGGTCATTAGAAAATATAATTTTATTGTTACTTATTTTATTATAGTTTTGCTGATATTATTGTTGCATGCTTCTAGAAGTACGGGCCCGGTGGTTATGGGTCATACGGTACATGGTCACCGCCCGGCACTTCCAACGAAACGTCTAGCGGCTACTTTCTCGAACGTAGCAACTCTGCTCGTAAAACTCTAGAAAAGTAAGTATCTAAAACAAAACCCTCATTTACAAATATGTGAATTACCTCGTAATTGTAATTCATATTACGCATACGCAGTGATATATTAACAGATGAATTCTTTGGTTGTTAAATAATATTTCCATTGATATCATGTCTACGTAATATTCAGAGCTTATCAGCTATGTCCGGAGGAAGAGGACGACGAGGAGGACGCTCGAGAGACGACGGAAGGCTCGGCGTCGGGTGAAGCCGGCGACGACAGCGGCGACGACGACGACGCCGTCGACGAGGACGAGCCGCCCGTGCGACGCCTACAGCTGGCGGCGCCCGCCGCCGCGCCCGCGCCCGACGTCTCCGCCCCCGCCCCCGCCCCCGCCCCCGCGCCCGCGCCCCCCTCGCCGCCCGTACAAGCCGCGCCCCCCGCGCCGCACGCGCCGCGCGAGCCCTGAGCCGCCGCCGCCTCCCGCCGTGCCTCTAGTCTGTCACCGCAGCCGTCGTCGTCGCGGCTCCACTCCCCTTTTTTATTTTGTCGCACTCTCTCTGTGTAGTGTCGGAAACTACCTCTCCCGCCCGCGTCGTTCTTAGAATTGAAAGCCTAATTTTCATTACGAAACAGTTTCACGACTTTAATATCGTCGATGGTTGTGGATGTAAATCTTGTTTTTTTTTTATTAAATATTGGATGAGATTCCGACGTGTGAGGTACTAGTGTCGCGACAGCTTATATGCTGCTGATATATGCTGATTTCGCGGTCATTGATAGTAATCTCGTGTAATTTGATTACTTTGCGCAACTAGTTTCCTGCATATCGCATAAAACTAGTTTCGTAATAAAAATTAAGTTTAAGGTGCGTTCGTGGGAATCGCCGAGCCGACGCTTAGCCGTAGTTTTGTTCTGTGATGTTAAGAATAGGCGAGTTCGTGTGGAGGTCGTCGCACGTCGCGCCGTCCGCGCCGCGTCACTGTGACGTGCGTGTGTGTTGCGCGACTTAATTTATGCATACATTTTAGTTATATACGTGTAAATTAAGCTCGGCTTTAAATTACCATAGTATTTATTTTTTTTTAATTAAGGATAATCCACGTCATTGCAACATTTAAAAATAGGATTTATTTTATACAGAATATTATTATGAAATCGTGCGAACCTAATCCACTTTTAGAACGCGATGTTTACCTGCGATCTCACAAATTGCTATTCATATAATTATGTTATTTTACATTGTATAAAAGTGAGATTTTAGAATAAAATATATATTAATTTTATATAATCTTAACTTAATTGTGTTGGCTTGGGCCTGTTTTTCTATTGCAATTATCTGTGTATTAACTTAGTGAAACTGTTTTGTCTCGTTGTCACATGCTATTACAGTTGTTGTTATACAGCTATATTTTCCGGACATATTTTATATATTTCACACAAAAATTGAGTAGTTGGAAGAACGGACTCGAGCCTAACGTATTTATTAGAACTAACTTTAAATAAATTCACACTTAAATGTATGTAAAAAGAAACGTTAGGCAATGAATTTGACGAAATATGGAGAGTTTTAGGCAAAATTAAACTATTATAAAATTAAGATTTTCATTTAGAACTACTCGGTTTTTTTATTTCTCTTTGTTATTATTTTTGCCGAAAAATTTTATATTTTGTTGACAAAATTGTTTTGGGTCTAGAAAATCACCTTAAATAACGTCACAATGTTACCTGTTGCATTTTTTTATTATATGTATGTATTATTGAAATAACCTGGCTAATTGCATAATTCTAAATTTGTGGACATTGTTATCATTAAATAAAATATGTTACACAGATCTTCACAGTAACAATTTTGGATTAACTACTCATTTAATATTGCATGTATTAAGAAATATATATCTGTAATTTGATTATTATAATTATACATTAAAATTAAATTTTTGGCATAGTACGGCAGAGAATTGAGAGAGTTTGCCAGTGTTTGTTTTCTGTGCTGCCAACATGAGTGCATAGTTTTTATTAATTTAGTTAGAGAGTATTATTTATTCACATCACTCAATGCGTTTATGGCACTAAAGGTTCGTCGTCTTTTATATAACTGTAATTTGCATGTATTCTATTCCATAATGTCGATACACAGGACAATTGGTATTATAGATGTTAGTTGATAATGCAGTGTGGGTGCTATCTAACGATTGCCACTTTGATGAGCTAAATTAACTATGTATAGGATAAGGTCATTTAGATACTAATTTATGTTGAGCTTGTTCGTTTAGAATATTGTAACAATTGGACGTTGTTAAATAGTCCTATGCAGACTACATACTTTTGTTGCTTCATCAACAATGACATTATAATAAACTACAGGTCTTGAACAAAATGCAATGCTGCTTACCAATAGTTTGTGTATATACAGTGTATCAATTCAATTTTAATATTCTTTCCTATTTTTTCCACTCTGATGTAAATTAGACAACGATGCAGATCTTATGTAGTTTTGACTCTTAATATAATAAAGATAACGAAAATCATTATTATTTAGATAAAAGAAAAACTTCAATGGACATATTTGAGGTGATTTAAACACGTTTTTTTTTGTTATAAATACGATTATACGGATACTTCGCCGAACCTACAAGTGATGTGATACGTAGTTATAATGTCATTGTTTTCTAATCTTGAATCGGATCTGTCCACTTAATATCGACCTTGCAATAAAAATTAAAGAGAATCAGAATAATACTAAAATTAATTTTCTTACTTATCGTGACGACAACTATTAAATTTTGGTCGATTTGTCCGTGGGCGAAAATAATTATTTGTAATGTACTTACACGGATATGGATGTATTGTAATATGCGATTACATTGTTTGTATTTTAGTGCAGAAAAAATACACCAATGTTTCTACCGTATCTGCGCAGGCGTTTAAAGAATTTAGGGTATATTAACCCTTTGTTGTTGTGACAGTTCACATAACCTTTCCTTATTAATCTTTCCTTTTATTCATATATAACGTTGAGTATGTCAGTATGTGTGATAAATTATAAAATGTATGTATGCATTTATTTATCTAGTTAATTGTTTTAATTTTTGTCATACATAAAATATTTTTTATTCTAGTTTTAATCTCTAACAGTTGCTATTGTGTTAAACGCTAAATATAAATACAATGCATTAAATTGTGTCGATTTCATCAAACGGTGTATATTTGACAAGTAGCAGTGGTCAAATCTTAGGTCAGTATGAATTGTCTCAACAAATGGTATGTACATAAAAATGACTTATCACATTAAGCCGCAGGACAAACTGGCCTAAACAGGTTATATTAACAACATTCAGTCGTCAGTTTATAATTTAATAGAAATATTGTTATAATATGATACAAATATAGTTTTTAATTCAACGGAAGGTGTAGATATAGGTATTAATGACTAGTCTAACAGGAAAATGTTGCCACTATTTCAACGTTCTGCTTTGTAATATATGTTAATATTTATTTTTATATTTCATAACGGTTGTATAATATTTTCCTTTTATATAGTGGTTAAATGTTAATAACATCCAGGCTATCAGGCAGCGCACATGACATGTAAGATATATACGCAGGGGGCGACACTGACCGCCACTCTAGGTACAAAACTTTCTGTAGAATATAACTATGCAATTTATTTATCTATAATATTGTTTGTTACGCGAATGTCTTTCAAATGTAACCACCGTAATATTTGTGACTTCTTATTTGTTATGTAGCATTAAATATAATAAGGTAATTCTTCAAATTTTGGTCGCATAGACCTTGTGCCTTATTTTACTTTTATTTGCTCAATTTGCTTGAACCTGATAGTCTGCATATTGATTTATTATTCAACCTTAATTTTAACTAAGGCTATTATAAATTTTGTAGTTCGCCTTTCAAATATTCGATGTAATTCATGGACAAAGTCGTGAAAAAAAAAAACCAGATTTAATTACTAAATTAGAAGTCGAATTGAGTAACCGCTGTCGTCGTTGTTAAAGTTATTACCAAAGATGGAGTTAAAGATGAGGGAATAATGGTCGCCCTTTTTCTTATAGCTTAGTAATTGAAATGTTTTGTATCTTTTATAAAATGCATAAATTAAAAATATTTTGTTGAATGAAGAAAATGTGATTAATTATATTGTATTAAGTCATAGAGAAGAAAAATGATCAGGCTAATTAATATAAAATCAATCGCCACACACAAAAATGAAATTTATACCGGCTTAGTATTCGCGAGTATCAGATAATGAAATTGTGATTGTAATATTAATTCGAAACTCGCAAATTCACGTGTATACAAAAAGTCTCTACTCTACATTTAATTGTAATATCAGAACAAAGTAAAAGTGACATGTGAAAATTTGTTTTGATAATAAATAGTTAAGTTCGCTTGAGAATACCTCGATAATTATGATGAAATATATCACAATATAAACATTTGCAAAATGTGTAAGAGGTCTCATTGGGTAATTATTAGATCAGTTAAGATTTGTGTACCTAACATTTCTATGGCAAATATAATGTTGAATAGCATTTGACATTATACAGAAATGCTCATGGAGTAGCATTCATACAGATATTATAATATTAAAATCAAAAAATAAATTGGAAATATATGTTTTGTGTTTTATTTATTTACTACCTGCAACCGCGACTTCGTCCGCGTGGAATTTAACTTTATTTTTCTAAAATAAAAGAATTTTTCTAAAATAAAGGTAGCCTAAGTTACTCCTTATTCCATCAGCTACCTCCCAAAAAAGTCCCGTCAAAATCAGTCCAGCCATTTCAGGGATTAGCCTGAACAAACAGACAGACACAAAAATTGTAGAAAATGTAATTTAGTATATGGACCGTATTGATATACATATGCATGTAGTAAAAAACGATTATTTCAATATTACAAACACGCTCCAATTTTATATATGTATATGTATAGATTATTTGCGTTGTTTTAAACTCGTAACCAATGTAATAATGGAAACGCTCGTCGTAGGCTGTACAAAACGTTGCGAAAATGAATGTTCACCTGTAATGCTCTGCACATGTAATAGCAATCTGTTTCATTAAATCCTGAAATATTTATTATTTGGTGAACAACTATTTTCTATTTATTAAATAATTCTAAATGTTTTACCGAGTTGAAAATGGTACTGTTTTAGTAGGGGACCAATATCGTCCAAAATCTTGCACTCCATGTTAGCATTGTTAGCTCTTAAATCTCTCCATCCCAAAAAAATATAAATACTGAGACTTTACACTAATTCATATAAATTTAATCGAATTAGGTGTTATTTTGCGGAAGTCCATTTCACTACTCGATGGATTTATATTATTTTATCTATTATACAATTATATTATCTATTATAACAATCATAATTTAACAAAGATTCAAAACAATTGTAATATCCAAACGATAAAATATGCAAGTAAATTAATTAAACTGATTAATAGATGTTTATATGAATTACTACTCGGTGGATTTATATTATTTTTTTTAATTCCGCTACAATTAACATGTGTGAGACTACGAATATTCGGTGTGGAAACCTGACCAGCGCTACGACCTTCTCCAGTGGTGATCAAATTCCGACCGTTATTAGTCTACATCTACATTAGTCTACACCCTCGGGGGTACAGCTCGGAAGCCTAGTGTTGACTCATCGGCGACCAAACGCGGTTTGGTCAACAATAGGCTTCCGAGCTGTACCCGAACTCTAATTAACGCCTGATGATGCCTCGTTTAGAGGCGAAACACTTGTCGCGATATTGGTGTAGACTCAACAACGGTCGGAATTTGATCACCACTGGAGAAGGTCGTAGCGCTGGTCAGGTTTCCACACCGAATATTCGTAGTCTCACACATGTTAATTGTAGCGGAATTAAAAAAAATAATATAAATCCATCGAGTAGTAATTCATATAAACATCTATTAATCAGTTTAATTAATTTACTTGCATATTTTATCGTTTGGTTATTACAATTGTTTTGAATCTTTGTTAAATTATGATTGCTATAATAGATAATATAATTTGACCTATAACCCGTTACTATAAGTATCTATAATATATACACGATATCCACATTATATATACATTGATAAACCACAGTATCTTTAAATACACTGCCAGCTACGTTTCTCTTTAACTTGTATTATAACCATGGAAAAATATTTATCCGTAAAAGATTTAGAAAATGCAGCTATTGAATTGTTGCCTAAAGCAGCAAGAGATTATTATAGGAGTGGTGCAACTGAGGAACAGACATTGAACGAGAACAGAAAAGGCTTTCAAAGGTAAACTTATTTTTAATATAAATGATTTCTAAGTAGGTATAAAAATGAAGAAACAATTGTAATTGTATTACAGGTTACGTATTCGACCAAAATGTTTAATAGGAGTTGATAGTACCGATCTACGCACCACTGTATTAGGACATGAAGTTTCAATGCCTATCGGTATATCTCCCACAGCTATGCAACGAATGGCCCATCCTGATGGAGAACTTGCTAATGTTAAAGGTATGGTCTCATCATCTTTTTGTAAAGAGACCTCATTAGATATAATAAAATTATTCATCGGTGTTTTGAATTTTTCAGCTGCACAAGCTGAGAAAACAATCTATACACTCAGCACTATAGCAACAAGTTCCATAGAGGAAGTTGCAGAAGCTGCGCCTCATGGAATCAAATGGTTTCAGCTATACATTTATAGTGATAGGTTGGTTTTTATATGCTTATATTATTTATTACCGATATAGACTTTCTGCAAAGTCGTCTGCGAGGCATTTTTCGCCTACGCCCTGAAAGGAACTCTCTTAGTTTTTGCGTTTTATTTTATATGCATGATGAAATACTGCATTTGCCTGCGCTATCGGTAAATTGGCGGGGCACCAGCCGTATATAGGATGAGTATGAAAACAAATTAGTTAACCCATCGTAGCGAAATTAAAAAGAATTAACCACGGAAGACCGCGTGGAGGTCGACTTAACATGGTACATTGGTAATAATGCCCTTACTATTCATCTTTATATAAGGATCCCGTTACCTGGCCGTATTGCATTTGGAGGATGAGGTATAGCGTGAGTGAAATTACAGGGTACGGAGGTATAAGACTTTCGGAATGGCGACGTAACAAAAGGAACCACAGCTGTCAAATTATATAATCACATGACATGGTATAGCGAAAATTGCCACTTGCCAATACTATATACCTATACCACACCATTTACCGAGGCATCATCGCTTTATCATTCTAATGTATTCAAGCTAACTATATATGATTGTATTCTTTTTTATATTTTTGATGTCTTAAAAGATTACCATTAATAACTTGTTTCCAGGAATGTTACCAAAAAATTGGTGTTAAGAGCAGAAAATGCCGGTTACAGCGCAATTGCCCTAACTGTGGACACACCACTATTTGGGATTCGAAGAGCAGATGTTCGAAATCGATTTACATTGCCACCACATTTAAAGTCAGTAATTATTTATTACAGCATTTTAAAACATCATAATAATGTTACGGTATATAAATTTTATATTACATAATACTTCACAGGCTTGCAAATTTTGAAGGTGAACTAGCAAATAAAATTAACAAATCCGAAAGTGGTAGCGGTTTAACGGAGTATGTTAAAAATTTGTTTGACAAGTCGTTGACATGGGATGACATAAAATGGTTAAAGAGGTACGTCGCCAAAAGAAATATTAATAATTAAACTTCATAAAATGAGAGTAACACGGTCTAATAGTGGTTTACCAACCCTGATTCATATTTATAGACTAAATTGGATACCAAACACAGTACCCAAATAAATACGTTTACATGTTTTCTTAACCCATTACCGGTCGCTGTACCCAATTGAGTACAGGCAAAAATATTTTTTTTTCTTATTTATTTTAATTGTAGGTTATTATTTTTTTAAAGACAGTCCATCATTTAATAAGTAAAATAAAGTAAACTGGAGGTACTTTCGGAAAAGTTAAGATTACGAGTTGTCAAAGTTATGAGTTTTAAGTCACTACAGGTAAGTTTTCGTTATTATATTTAGGTATATTTTTTAATTTTTCGGTTATAATTCTAAGTAAATAAATATGATTTATTCCTTTGAATACAAGAGTATTTGTCTATTGGTACTAACTAATAAGTGTTAAGGTTGAATAGCGCTAGTATAAAGTCTATGACTAGAGTGGTTACTAGGGCTACCCTCCTTGTTTATTGTCACTCTCAAAAAAAACTGAAAAAAGTGTGTGTCATGTATGCGTTCTGCAAATTGTAAATAATAGTGTTAGTGTTCGTGTCGTGTCGTGTACCTACTCGCCCGATCCCTTCTAGTGTGTAATACCAGTATCTGCTTCCGTCTCCACCGCTTACAATATTTGGTAAGCCACTCTAAGTTATTTCAAAATTTACGTCACTGTACTCAATTGAGTACAGTGTATAATATTTATGTCACTGTACTCAATTGAGTACAATGGCCAAATGCATGTTAGAAAAGTAGTACTCAAGTCAATGTAAATTACTTTTTTTGAGATAGTTTACAATGAGTTGCGGTGAGTTTAGAACTGCTAATCGCTATGCAGGCCTTGAGGTATCATCCAAGCCATTTTAGAAGCACAGTTTGATTTATCCATGATTCCACCAGATTCTAGTGCAATAACTGATAAAGAAGAGGGCCCTCATGATGATATCATTTATAGTGCATTAATCAACTGCAAGATGTATCTGGTTCTGTTTTTGAACGTACTCACGAAACACTCTCTGATGACAATAACAGCAGTGATGCCGAACCATTAGTTGCAAAACGAACTCGTCGTACAGACCAGCAGAAAACGCCTGCGCCGGCTTGGCGAAAGTGTTCACCGATATACTTTTCAAGACCTAACTGTAGGTCTGAAGTATATGATTGTCAGTCAGACCACAATAAAAGATGAACTCAGAGATCTAAATCCAGTACATATATTTGAAAAACTATTTGATGAGGAGGTCATTGAAAACATTATTTCTAATAGTAGATTCTATGTAAATCAAAATAATAAGCATACATTTCAACTTGACTATTTGAATTTGATTAAGTTTTCAAGGATATTTATATTAACTGGCAACCACAAACAGCCTCGTGAAGCTTTGTATTGATCGCTAGATGAAGATATAGAAGTCCCGATATTGATCCGATTGAAGATGGCGTGGGATATTTCCCTAAAAAACTTGAAAAATAATTACGCTGTATAACTTGAAAATCAAGAGTTAGATGGGAGTACAAGAAATGTCGCATAACATAGCATAGCGCTATATTTTGAAAAATTTCACCTTTAAGTGTCCAGTGTAGTACTCATTTGAGTACACCCCTGTAAATTGCTGAAAGTTAGAACAACTTTTTTTCTCTTATTTTATGTCCTTATATACTTTATAGTTATGATTGTAATAAAGCGAAATCTGAAAAAAACCTTGTAATTTTTGTTTGGCCATTAATGGGTTAATAAAGATATTCATAATATTTATAGACAAATGCTGATCGGGATCAATCTGGATTATTAAATAAGAAAAGATAAAAACATACATCATATTTTTTTTTAATTCCTAGTGTTTTATACCCTTCGATTGATGTTGTCAATACTATTTTTTTTTCTTTTCAGTATAACTAAATTACCTATAATAGCTAAAGGTATTCTGCGAGGTGATGATGCTGTGAAAGCTATTGACGCGGGATGCTCTGCCATTTTGGTTTCAAATCACGGCGCCAGACAATTAGATGGAGTGCCAGCAACGGTGACATTTCCAGTTTCTAAATAAAATGATTGTGTACAAATATTTTTCGATCCTAGAACTAAGCTTTCATAAGAGTTATTGAATTGACTCTACTTTGCTTTCAGATTGAAGTTTTACCTGAGATTATTGAAGCTGTTACAAATTACAACGTTGAAGTATATTTAGACGGTGGCGTTATGACGGGTACAGACGTTTATAAAGCGTTAGCACTTGGAGCAAAAATGGTATAGTATATTTTTAATTGAGTAGCACAATTTAAAAAGTCGAACAATCAAGAAGTTGAGAGCAAGTCTGCTATTCTAAATAAAAAAAAGTCTAATTTCTTCAGTTACTTTAAATTTACATTAAAATATTCTTATCTCTTAAGGTTTTCGTGGGGCGTCCGGCACTTTGGGGCTTAGCAGTAGGTGGTCAGGCAGGAGTGCAAAGGATGTTAAGCATATTCCGCAATGAACTTGAACATACGTTCCAAATAGCAGGTTAGTTAATCAGAACCTCGAATCCTATTAAAGATAATATAAAAATTATTTCGATTAGAGCTTAGTGCGGGTAAAAATCTAACAGTGTGTTTTCTAAAACATATCACAGTATTAAAGTTGCCGCGTTGTAGCTACGCTTCGCAGCACCTATTATGCACCTAGATATCAAATTGCTCGTTATAAATCAAAAGGAAACATCACAATTCACTTAAATTCTGTAAAATCTCACCAAAACCTATTAATAATATTGCTCCCACTATACTACGAATACAAGATCTAGCCCCCGTCAAACAGCGCCAGTCACCGGACCTGGTGCTCTTCACACCCGTATTCAGCCTATACCAGGTATCGCAGTGTATGCGGGCGCTTCTAGTACACCTCGATCGCCCCCAGTTTCCTGTTTCATGATGTGGTCAAAGTACGATGGCATAAGACGTTGTTTAAACCGATAGTGATGCCCTCATCCTTACTTCGTAGTAGTATATTTTGACCGGAAACTAAATGTAATCCATTCTTTAACCCCACAGAACTCACCTGTGAAACTGTAAAGGTAATCCGCGGGCAAAAGTAGGTAGGCATAAGAATAGTTAAAAATATGAGTTTATAAGGAATTAAATAAATTTTACATGACTAATTAAAAATATTTGTGCAGTAATAGAAATAATTAAAATGATAATAATAAGATATAGGAAAATTTTAGCAGGTTTATACAAAGTTCAAAATATTATGGTCTAAGTTAAATATTTTCCCTTTCAGGAACACCTACAGTTGCTGATATAACAAAAGATATGGTTCGGCATGAATCAGCTTATTGCAAGCTGTGAAGATTTAAATTTACCCACTTAAACCAATAATAAATTAATTTATAGTGATGTAAATATGTCATAAATTTTTAATTACAAATGTATTTATTAAACAATAGAAGTTGAACTTGAAGTTGTGGCGTAAATATTTATTTCAATATTAATTTTCGATAAAGATTATAAAGCACTTCAGGCGTCATATATCTTTCTCGTGGCCACAGAGCAGTAGAGATTTTCTGAAAGTGTAATAATATCTATATATTTTTGTTTACTACATTTATAAACATTTACCTAATTATATATATTATTATGTATACTAGATAATATAAATATTTTAAAAAACTGGGCAAGAATTATTAACGTGGCAATTTAACAATGTTTTCCGGGATATTGTTAAGAGGAGAGTAAAACTTAAAAAACCGCGCAGTAAAACTACCATGTAGATATTCATCGGTGTTCGTTCTATATCTATTCACAGACCTTGTGTCTCCTCTAATTTGGATGAGAGGAGTTTAAAAGTCTCTATGAGGGATAACATTACTTTCAATCGAAATTTTTATGTTGCGCTTTAATCTATTATTACAGTATAAAAATGTATTTTATTCATTATTCTGAAAACAATCCAATGGCTGCACATGCTTTCAAATTACGTACACTTAATTAGGAGGGACTTATTTTTCAAAAATGTTTAAATGATTTCTGCACAGTATGTGAAAAAATACTCAGCAGTATAACGGTTAAAGAAAATCTGACTAGTGTGAACGTTGACAATATTAATTGCCTAATCCTATGGATAAAGTTTCGTAGATTAATTGGTTATTGTTAGAAAATTTTCATAGTAGCACGTTTTGAATAGAGCGTGGTCGGGAACATACAGCTTTAAGAGAAATGTTTAAATTTTCTAACAGTATGGCATGTAGTATTGGATAAAGGTCCGTAGGTAACGGTAACCATTTACCATCAGATACGCCGTATGCTTGTTTGTCACCATCGTAGTATACATATATTTTTATTATTGAATATATAGTTTTACCGACCCTTCATTTACTTACCCTAAAATCGCATCCGTATAAATTAATACCTAACTTGAGCTTTTTTAAAGTATGCCTTAAATTTTGATCATTAACCAACTTATCTTTTAAAACAAATGTATCGTTACATGTTTCACATGACTTGTTACTTGTATTATCTGAATTGATACTGCGTACAGTATTGTTATTGCTATCTGTTTTATTGTCTAAGATAGCATCTCTGAGGCGCATATAATTAGTAAAACTGTAGCTGCATGCTTCTTTTTCAGTACAAAAATGATTACCAGATGGTTTATCCTCTTTATGCTTTACGACATCAGGATACTTTTTAGATTTAAATATATTTTTTACTGTTTTTACAAATGTTGTACATGAATCATTAATAACACTAAACAGCCTGCCACTAATAGTTCTGTGCTTAATATCATTTTCTATATTTTTTGGTTTGATATTCCTCCGACGTCTTCTATTCTGTTTGTGACTATCTTTCATTCTTTTTAATTCAGTCATAAGTAAATGGGATGCATTTGTTTTAACTCTAAAACTTATTTTTGGTGTCGATACAATAGTTGGTTTGAATTCTAATATGCTCAGATCTTCATTTACAATATTATTATATTTATATAAATTACTTCGGGACTTATAGTTAGTCTTATCTATATATTCCTTGTGCATATTTACATTGTTA
This sequence comes from Achroia grisella, assembly GCF_030625045.1. Taxonomy (NCBI): domain Eukaryota; kingdom Metazoa; phylum Arthropoda; class Insecta; order Lepidoptera; family Pyralidae; genus Achroia; species Achroia grisella. The sequence goes on from NW_026712841.1 coordinate 3,396,440, forward strand.
GTTTTTGTATGACCAAACTCTCCTTCATAACTAAACGTGTTATCATTGTTATATATTTTTTCTTCAGATTCTCTGGTAGAATCATAAAAACTTTGTTTTAACAGATATGAAAATGGCATGTCATTGACGTAACTTCTATGTACAGAATTCATATTCTGTGAATTAGTGAGTTTCCTAATTAGATTATCATTATTTTTAGTGTATATTCCAATAGTGTCGTCTTTTCTATCGCTGTTTTTAAAAGCTATATTGTTATTTTTATTTGGTTTACATTCAAAAAATTCCCTATGAATATTGAATAGTAACCCAGTTGTATTACTATCGTTAGAGTCTATCATATTAGATTTCTGATTGGGTTTATCATTATGCTTTTTACCATTATGTAGTTCTAGGTCGTCGTTATTGTCATCCTTTTCTATATTTATTTCTAAGCCTAAAAATGTTTAATTGTTTAAAGATAAATAATTATAGTTTATATTATTTTTTATTGCATAGATTAGCATCTGCAACATCAGGCCTTTCAAAAAGGGACGGGTAGGAGAAAGAATTAGGAAAGGGCTGGGAGGGAGGAGGATGATTGACTTAAATACACTAACCGGTAGTATGTGTGTTTACATTGTGGAGAATTATAATCGACCATTGCCCAACCTGTAAGATAGAGAGTATCGTGAATAATCAGCATTGAATAGCAATTATGAAAATATAAAACAAACATGTATTATAATACCTAAATATAGATACTTACGCAAGAACCCATTCCGTATAGCTTTATAAAGTCGCGTATAATATTTAGGAGATCAATATTGTTTATAAGCATATTTACCCCTTTCGAGTTTTGTGTAACTGTATACAATAGATGAAGATAGGCGCTTGTTTGTAATACCTGCCTAAAATTATAAAGAGTACATTACGTTTTATAAACATCTAAAATAAATAAGTACTGAAATTTAGTTTATTAACTATCGTCATTGAAGTTTACGAATTTAGCCATATGAAACAATAACAGCCTGCTTAAAAATGTAAGCGAATGTTTTAATATTGCACATTTATACTTTGTAGATAAAGACAATGTACTATTACTATTTCAAAGATGCATATCTTTAAACGAAAAAGACAGTAAGTCAGTTTGTTGCTAAAATAGAAAGTTTGATTCAAACACTCCGTACCCTAATATTTCACTACCACCATAACTTGCATATTCTATTTCTGTTTGGCGACAGATATAGCTAATCTAGTATTAGCTGGCTATTATTATAAATTATTTTTATCACCAACCTGTTAAAAATTAATAATCCATTACACCCAATAAATAGTTGGACATTGCGGTCCTGATTATGCAACAAACTTTGTAGAACCAACGCAGCATCCGTGTCGCCATTACAACATCTTCGTACACCCTAGAGAAATTAACTAATAAATATATTTGTTAATAATGTTTAAACAGTAAATATTTAATTTGAATTTGACCTTACCGTTGGAATAAGGTGCGAGCAATAAATTTGATTTTCATGTGAATTTCGACAAACTTCAGCGAGACATCGACATAGAGCTCTCCAAGTATCTTGATGCTGTAAAGAATCGATCCGTTTATCTCTTTTTTCAAATGCCACGCCTGCACTGTTGCATGTACTACCGGAGCACCAGTAGAGTATGGCACCAACAACTAACGTCAGATTAGTATAAGCTGCAACTGGTCGAATTCACCAGGAATTGTTCATGACGATTACCAAGGGGACCGCGTGGAGAACCTACACCATACACTGCCGGCATAACATTTAAACCATAACCTCATACCATTTAAATATTAATAGTAGATACTATCATCAAGCCAACTACATTTTTTTAAGTAGGAAAGAAATACGGACTGACAGAAAGACGACTGGTCCATAGCAATATTAGTACGGTTTAGTATGCCGATTGGGTACAATAAGATAAAGACTAGTATACCTATTTATATATAAATAACATATACTTCTTACCATCATACAACTAATAAATAGATTACATATGAGCGACAAAGAGCCGCTGATTCTAATCATATTTCGTGCATACTGCACCAAACTCTGCCTTGTGGTTAAACCAGCATCGTCGTATACCAAAGCTGACACGAAGTTTAAAATGATGGTCGTAATTCTAGGCAGACACCTACTAAGAACGTGGTATATTTTGTCATATATAATGTTGCTTGTGGTAATTACTTCTCTATGGGTACCCTGGAAATATATTAGACACATAAAAGTAACAGCTTTTAAATATATACAAAATATGTAAGTTTATTGCCCTACACGACTAAACAATTGAAAGAATCTAAATTAAATGTACGAGTATGTCTATGCATCGCACACAAGTCACGTCGCCACATAGGTACCTATCTAAGTTTTTTACAAAACACTTGACAAATCAAAATCTTTTTAAAATCGAGTCTACTACCTGCGACTGAGTTATACCGTTACATCACAATGGTTGCCGTCAATATAGATTAGTACCTAGTGGTCTCCTACAGTGTATCTACATGCCGAGTTTTTTACAGACTACAGCTATACAGTATACTGTGGTCTGTAAAAAAGTCGTAAAGATATTTTATGAAAGGGGGGTCGGCAACTCGCTCTCTGCTGCTCGAGTGTTTAAGATGTCCATAGGCTACGGTAACAATTTACCATCAGATGGGCTGTATGCTTGATTGTCACTGTCGTGGTCTAAGGAAAACACAACATTATGCAAGTATCTATGTTTTATAAATATAAAACTAATTTAATACCTGTGAAACCAAATGATATGCGATAACTGAAAATAATTTTACTTGAGTTTCAATGTCGTCACTATTGTTTATGATCTCTAAAAACCTTTTAATATCCTCAATTGTAGCATGTTGTACTGAAATTTCAGGATCCTACAAAATAAAGTAACAGACACCATTAATTTAAGGATTTGTTTCTAATTGATTTATTTTATAAATCTAAAATTTATGATATTACTAACCATTTTATAACGGAAAATAGGTACAAACTTAGCTGTTCTGTTGCCGTTCGTCAAACCTATCAAATTAAACAATTCATATTTTATCACAAAACATTATTTTGTTTAAAATTAGAGAATACTATAAGTGTAATATGTAACTAATTATAGTGTATAATCATTTATTTAATTTAAACTTTTTAGCCGATATGATCGAGCATTCGAAATGATACTATTTAATAAAGAAAATTATGAAAATATTGAATACCATTGCAGCACTTATATTTATTGTACCAGAGATTTGGACTATAGTAGACAAGTAATCTAAAAACAAAACAATAAATAAAAGAAACTTTTTTTCGCGCCGTTAATTAAAGTATGATCTGTAGTATAATTTTTTATATAAGCTCCTAATGAATATATACAATAACGAATTTATACCTTATGTTAATATGTGTTCAATATTGATTCTCACTATAAAAAGAATAGAATCTGTATAACTTATTTTTAAAGTTAAGGAAATATTGACTACTTGTTTGACCGTTTTGCAAGTAATTTTAAATTCTACCGCCAAATTCATAATTCAGCTAATCGTTGTCTGAACTTGACATGTCACATGTGTCATTCTGAAATTTGTATTTCTGGAATTATGAGCTCTGTGCTATATTAGTGTTCTCTGTTGTCTGCATAGATAATATTCTATTCTGGAAAACTGTTGTGTTGAAATGTGTTTTGTTTGATAAATTACTTTATAATCAGTCAATAATTTCTATTCAAGTAAATCGTTGATACGAGTAATGTAAAATTAATAATATTTTTCTATTATTATATTTTTTTATTTTTATATTCCTCAAATTATTTTAAATTACTTACATTTTAATTTAGATTTAGTAATGGATGTTGGCGAGCTGTTGTCTTTTAAGGTATGTTTAAATATATTTTTGTAATATGTTGAATGTATGTTACTCATTCAAAACGGCGGTCCCAACTTTATAGTAATAACAGCATAAATTTTACTTAACTTTGTTACACAGATTGAAAATATCTTGGAATAACATATAATCGAAATCCGAATTCGATACTTCTACTTAGTATAAATATGCAGTTCACGGAAATATGTAGTCATGATTTTGTATAAATATAATTTTAATAACTGTAATTTGAATTATGTCCAATAGCCCACTCCGACACCAAAAAGACCAAATGAAGACGACAGTGGTGATTCTGACGATGATCAACCACGGTCAATAAAAATAAGACGCTTAGCCAAATCTAAATCAGATTCTATAGCACACCAACTGACTAGAACATTACCAAAAGAACCAACATTAACTGATAAGGAAAGAGAAGACATACTTCGATTTGTAGAAACGGAAGCAACTGAGGTATTATTCTAACATCTTTTTTTATTGTAAAGAAGAATTAAAGAAACATTATTGAAGCTAAGGAATTGTGAATTTTAAGATTTGATAATATTTAAGAAATTTATTTATAATTAATTTTTTTTTAATGACATAAGAATTATATTAATGATAATGTTATACATGTATTAACAAAATACTGAAGAATTAATATTATAAGAATTTTTTTAGGGAGAAATTCTTGATGATACTGCTGTAAAGAAACTGGTATTAAACTTTGAGAAGAAAGCTTTAAAGAATAGAGAAATGAGGATAAAATTTCCAGATCAACCAGAGAAATTTATGGACAGTGAAATTGATTTACATGAAGCATTACAGGTATCATTTATAAATTCAAGAATATAGTAATGGTTATGACATGAACTTCAATTAGCTGTTTTCGAAGAAAATACATAATAATCTTTATTTTTACCTACAATAAAGTCTGCAAGGCTATATACATAACAAATCTTGTTAACCACAAAATTGATTTTTGTTCTTATTATTTAATAAAAATCATGTGTAGACATTAAAAATCAATCATCCAAAGATGATATTCATATTTTTATAATATGTATACAAAATCCTCATTCAATTAGAATTGTAACCTCTCATTTAGCAGTTACAAGGATTATGGAAATGCTATGTGCACATAACCATATGCCTAGTCTATCTGGACATTACATATTTGTAATTTACTAATTTATCTTGAAAGATTTAGATTTTATAATAAATAGAAATCATTCTAGTAGAAATGAATTTTTGAATCTATCAATAATAATCTATCTATTATAGAATTGGCTTCCCTGTCTTAATAGTAGACTTTACTTCGCTTCAGAAACCCTGGTGGGCCTCTAGTTTATCATGTAATAAGTCAGGTATTGTACAAATGTGTGTCACATATTTAAGTTTAAAAATTTATTCTCAATCTTATTGATTGAGAACATTTTGTTATGCTACAATTTTATTGAATTATCATGAAATTGCCATGTTACATATCAAATTATTTTGTAACTAAATTGTTTATTACAATCATGCTAATTTTGGAACAGGATTTAAGTGCAGTGGCCACAGTTCCAGACCAATATCCACTATTAGTGGAATTGAAATGCATTAATTCCTTGTTAGAATTACTGTCACATGATAATACAGACATTTCAACTAAAGTTGTAAATCTTCTACAAGTGAGTATTTACAGTAGTGCTATATTACTTAAATAATAATCTTTATCTGTGCCCTATTTTGTATGGCAGTAATATTATTATTAAATTATGTACAGATTTTAAAGCATTTAAATCTGTGATAGAAAAAAATGGCTACTTTATACAAATGTTAGTAGGTACCATAAAACTCTTTCAATAATATTTACAACTTTTTATTACAGGAATTAACTGATGTAGACATTTTACATGAGAGTGAGGAAGGTGCTGAAGAATTGATTAATGCATTAGCTGAAGCTGAATGTCCAGCTCTTCTGTTACATAACCTAGCTCGTCTTGATGAGCAGGTTCCTGATGAAAGGGATGCTGTACATAATACATTAGGTAATATAGTACATTGGATAAAATGTTACCTATACATATAAAATTTTAGTATTATTGTTTATTGTTTTATTAACATTTATATCACTTGGTGAATCCAATTTTATATTTTATGGGTGAGAACAAGTAATGAGAATTTGTTATAAAAAATGTAATTGTTTATAGGTATAATAGAGAACATCACAGAATTCAGGCCAGAGCTGTGTCCAGAGGTAGCAAAACAAGGATTTTTACAGTGGATTCTTAAAAGATTGAAAGTATGTAACAGCCAAATTTATTTAAATGAATTTTTCCCACACTAGTTAATAACAATTTTTTAAATATATGAACTAGTAACTAGTCACATGTACACAAAACATGTAATTAGTTGATATTTTATTTAAAAAATTGTGATGTAAGCATTTGGTCATACATACGGATGTATTACATCTTTAGCAGTCTCATGTACAGGGGCGGATCTACCTAAGGGCTTTTTGGGCTGCAGCCCAGGGTACCCAATCCCCACTGAAACAATATTTAGAATATAAAAAATATGTAGAATGTTAAAAAACCTATCTCAGGGTTGCTAACCTAAGGTTAGCAACCCTGAGATCAATCAACCCCTGCAAGTGCGCGTATAGACGGCCCATTTCTTTCTATAGAGAAAGAAACAGGAAATTTCTGGTTGCTTTTAGGACGGTGTATTTTTTTAGTTGAATTATATAATTAGGTAGGCCCCTAAATAGATTTACCCCAGGGCCCCACAAATTCACGATCCATTCCTGCTCATGTAAATCTATATAAATATTATAAATTTGAAGCTGTGTGTGTCTGTTACCTTTTCACGGCTGAGAACATCTTTATGTAATTTAGTATGAAGATACAGTATGATGTGAGCGCAGACTATAAAACAAAAAAATAAAGAATTTTATCTAAAAAAGTACATGAAGTTGCAAGTCAGTCAAGTAAGAAATGTAATTGATATCGATCTAAAAAATTTTACTATGCATTTCGTAATGTAAATGGTTAATATTTCTGTAAACATTGAGGATGTGAACAAACCTGAAACCACGATGTCTTGATGGAGGAGCAACATCTATACGTAATATATGCAAAGTTGTTAAACAAGCTTAAAAATAAATATTTTAGTAACTTTGAACTTGATAAGCTAATTATTGACATTTCATTGTTCCAGTTAAAAGTTCCTTTTGATGGGAATAAGTTGTATGCCACAGAAATTTTATCTATACTTCTCCAACATACACTTGAAAATAGAAAACTGCTTGGTGAACTGGATGGTATCGATGTGCTTCTGCAACAGTTAGCGGTGATTAATCTTTTTTAAAACTGTCAATTATAGTTATTTTAATTTCGAAGCACAATTTTCTTTTCTTGTAGATACTAATATAGTTTTTATTTTATGATATACAGTTTTACAAAAGACATGATCCTAGCGGTGCTGAGGAACAAGAAGCTATGGAAAATATGTTCGATTCCTTGTGCTGCGCTTTGATGGAGCCCGCAAACCGCGACCGCTTTCTCCGAGGAGAGGGTTTACAACTAATGAACTTAATGCTTCGGTAACTAGTATCCATCGTAGAGGAAATCTTTTGTAATTATTTTGTTACATTATTAATTATATGGTAATTTTTGCAGGGAAAAGAAAATGTCACGAAATGGCTCTTTAAAAGTACTTGATCATGCCTTAGCAGGTCCTGATGGACGTGACAACTGCAATAAATTCGTAGACATTCTAGGTCTACGCACAGTATTTCCTTTGTTCATGAAAACACCAAAAAGAAAAAGATTATTAACTGTTGATCAACACGAAGGTTGGTTTATATAATGTTTATTTATCACATATGTGCCAGCAGTAATTACAAGCTAAATATGATTTGTACTTAATACCATTCTATCTTAATATATAAATTTCTCGTGTCAGTGTTTGTAACAAAGCTGCTCCGAAACGGCATGACCTATTGTTATGAAAACTTGTATACCCTAAAGTTTTACCATTTCAACCTGTATTTTTTAAAAGTGATATTATGAATTACTTTACTTCGATTTATATCGTAAAACAATGTTTACCTAATTCACTAATTTTAGTTTATAGTTTCAGCTAATTTTCATCTAAATTCTTCAATTTATTTTTATGATTTTTGTAATAAATATAAATATGAATCTTGAAATGAAATCCTATTGATGTAGTTAATACCATATTGTTTGATACAAGTCTGTTATTTGCGTCTTGTCCTAAAATAACATATATTTTGGAATATTTCTATTACGGCTTTTAAAAAATACAACTTCTAGATGGAATATATGTTATTTCTACTATTTGCTGACTTTGATTTATTTTTATTATGGTAATACAGATGTTGTCCATTGTTGTAGAGCATGTGGTGTCTATAATAGCTTCAATGTTACGCAACTGTCAAGGTAGCCAGAGGCAAAGACTATTAGCAAAGTTTACTGAAAATGATCTTGAAAAAGTCGACAGACTGTTGGAGTTACATTTTAAATATATGGATAAAGTTGATCGCACCGAAAAAGATATGGAGGTAATATTTTTTAGATTTAGATACAAACGGTTTTGTATAGTGATGCACATATTTTTAAAGACTTCAAAATCATAAAAATATTCAAGTATTTTTATGTGTTCAATTTTAGTATGATACATGGCCAAATGCAGTACAATGGTGCAGTTTCTAATCAATTATCAACTGACACTGATATGCCTAGACGTTATAGAATTTTTACTTCTTAGCAAAAATTCTACATTTTAACTAAATATGAAATGACTTACTCTCTCCTGTTAAATAGGTATGATTTTTTTTTTGCAGCAAGAAGCAGAAGACTTGGACGATGACGCGCAATATTTGAAACGCTTGTCTGGAGGTCTATTCACATTGCAATTAATAGACAGGATAATTTTGGAGGTGATATTTTATATGGTTATTGGTTTAATGAAGAAAGTAGTAATAATCAGTCTCAAACTCTGTACGACTTTTTTTTCCAAATCTATTTCAATACATATGTAACAATTTATCATAAAATACTGAAATATTATAGTAATACATTAACTGATATAATAAATTAAATGTCATAAGCAATTTTGCTCAGTTTAACCGTGAAAACTCTGTACTTTCACAGTTAAACCTTCATTTCATAGGAAGCAGGATAATTTGGTAGCACCTTAGTAACCCAATTATCTAGCCAAAATTGAAAGCATATAATTGAGTATGACTTGAAGTGATCTGAGGTGTTGGTATTTGTATATAATTTCTTAAAGCTTCCATGCTTGAAATTAGACGTCAGAATAGAGTAGTAGTACACCTAAATCGTGTTGCGCTATACATCTTTGTATTGTATTTGCGACGAATACGGTTGATAGGGATAGTGATAAAAAATATGACGTACATAGCAGGCGGAGCGGTCGTAAATTATTGAACGATTTGGAGTTCGAGTTTGATATTCAATTTATGTATAATTAGAAATAACAATATGTATATTTTAATATTGTAGGTATGCACTGCGGGCTCTACGACAGTGAAGCAAAGAGTGCAGCGTGTCTTGTCACTCCGGGGTGGCTCTTTGAAGATTATTCGTCACGTTATGAGAGGTAATATTTTAGAAAATCTGTTTATCCATACCATGATGAGATGTTGGTATAACATATTGCCTCAGCTGTGTTTTAGTGATTAGTGTATTCAATATTTTCGGTATGTTATGACATAAGAAAAATAAACCACCACTAGAGTACACGATGGTATATGGTGTTAATTGTTCGGCTTTACAAGTTAGTAAAACCACTTCTCCCCCTCATTCATGTATTCATTTTCTAATTGGATGCATGTATTTGACAGAATATGCGGGCAACCTCGGCGATGAGGGCAGCGAGGAATGGCGTCAACAAGAACAGCAACATATACTTCAACTTGTAGATAAGTTTTAGTATGTAATATGTGTTAATAAATCACTAATAGAACTATTAAATTGCGGTATATTTTAATATGGCCTCACTTCATTACAATAAGTTTTTTTAAGAAATATGAAACATTAGTAAACGATTTGAAATAACTTTATTGGATACAATACAATTTCTGCATTAAAATAATAAAAAAAGAAAACAATATAACCTAAATGCAACAAATTATGAAAAAGTAACTCGAGATGTAAACACAAATTGATACCCACGCAATATTATTTTAATAGTTTGTGCTTAGTAAATAGGTGTACAGTTTAGGCGCCACAGTATTTTACTGTATTATTTTCATACACCTAAATACAGTCATCCACATGTGTGACAACAAACACTAACATCACAGACAAAATATTTAAATAAATGCCGCAACTACATGTGTCATCACCATTGTTACCCTAAGAAAAAAATTACATGGATTCTGCAACATATTTTTTTTTATACACAAAATTAACGATTGATTAATACGTGTATATATTTGTTAGTTTCAGCTGATAGCAAGGTAAGGTAAGGGGTTTACTATTAATAATCACTTATATAGGATAGTCAAGTATGTAAAGGATTTTTAATGATATCTCCAAAATTGCTAGTTGCAATTGAACGTTCATAATCAAACTAAGTAGTAAGTATTTGAAAATATAAAAGTTAAATAATAAGTACATAATGATACTTGCCTCAATTAGTTATGTTTTTATCACAGAATACAATTATATTTGTTCTACTTAGCTCAACAGATATTTTGCCGTATGCCGTTTACAAACTTTATACCCCACGTTATATCAAATATACCGTAGGAAGGAAATGAACAATATTTTTATTAGCATAGAATTATAAAATAAGTACGGAATGGGATAATGTCTATCTACAAATGTACCGACGGACTATACTTATATGTATGTATATCACAACCAAATTATCTCCGGTTAACTATTTTGTGAATGTTGAAAAATAATACTGTATGTATATATGTATATTTACATGATAATAGCTATAGCACTTGTAGTTCTCATAAGCAGCAAATAATATACGGTAGTACTTTCATATACAAAGGGATCTGAGTATCTTAATTAATTTCCTTAATTTTTTTACATATGACATGGTTATTAAGTACAAACTAAAAATTATATTTTTGAGCACATGTTTGTTGCATTCATTGTTTGTGAATTTACCATGTATTAGATAGAATACATTACATTCTAATTACTTTTAGCTAATTTTATACATCATAAAATCGTTACAACTAATAGCGTTATAGTGTACATAAACATAATGTGCAAATCCAACAACAACTGGCAAGCTGACTTCAGAATGCAATCAAAATCGTAATCAAATCGAGACAGAGAATTCAGATGGTATTGTTGAATATGGATTATTCAAACTCAAGTCTCACAAGAATATTAAGAAAACTGTAAATAAACCTTATCTCTGTGAAGTGAAATGAACCAGAAATGTACATCATACAAATACTGTCAAATGCATTAAATTCGATTTGCTTCCGAATCGATTCTGTGAAAAGTGACCCTGGTGATATTTTTTATACGAATATTGATATATTAAATTAAACTATATAAGGCAACTGTAACTACGATAACAAATACTTAAATAGAATCGAGTGCACTTGAAATTGAAGGCACAATCACACTTGTAAACAGTGGGCACTTCGGCTATGGGCAATCCTTGCTCATCATCTTGCTGAATGCTTTGGGAATGTCTTCATTTGTTTTGGATATATTGCTAGAGCCGAGTAACGTCGGTGCTGGGATCGTGCCCGTTTGTATACCATAAGCGGTCTTCAGTAAATCGTAGTTTATCTTTTCAGTAACTACTGAGTCTTTGCTGTGAAAAGGTAATTTTTTTATTTAGGAGCATTCATACACAACCGTATGTACGAAGTAAGAATACAATGATGCATTCTTATTTCATTATATAAACACTTTCATTCTCAAAAATGACGAGGCGACTAAGGGAATAAAGCACACATTAGTCTGACAGAAGGATCGCGAAATATAACCTTCATAAAACAAATCCTATACTGTGGTACAGTCTGTCTGTAGTAATAATTGGCTAAATAACTATAACTATAACGAGGAGAAAGCCATGACAAGAATATGAAAAAATACAATGGCAAATAGATAACTTGTCAGCAAATGCACTTTACAATTGATTGAAACAAATAAAATTCTATAAGACATTCAAGTACTTCAACATGTTTTGCGATATTTACACGTGAATCTGGTTATTTTTATAATCTCTATGTTAGCCGATTCCGCAAACGTATCATTATGTAATAAGCACTGCTGTATACATCTCATGAATTACGTCAAGAGTAAACTTACTTGTACTCTGGATGCGAAGTAATAAACTGGCGCATCCAGGTGGCCATAGTGGAAATCTCGCCCGATGCGCGGCGCTGTATGAGTTTGAGGTACTGCTGAATCGAACAGTGCGTATCCGCGTCTACGTCCATGCCCGAAAGATAGGACTCAATCAGGGGCACCAGGCCAGGGAATATGCCGTCCTGTGTGTAATGAAAGTACGAATGGTTTTATCTAAATCTAATTTTATTTAATCTAAAACACAATTGTCATGTTACAGTGATATCCAATGGCAAATTTCTACAAATTGATGACTAAGATGATCTAGCGGTTTAGCACACAACTTTACTTGAATGGTCGCACGGTTGTAACATTTGTGTTCATGTGTATGATTGTTGACTTCGGCCAAGGCCAATGAATATTATATAAGTAATTAAAAAAAAATAGAACTCCAATGAGTTGTCTAGCAGTCATAATATAGGCTCTGGTTATTTTGGGACTGGATGGCGCTGTCTGAATTGGCCTGGGTTCTTATTATTATTTATAAAATAAATTATTTAAACCGACTCGATTCCTAATTTGAAAACTACATTTTATATTATGCAAGTGTAAACGGATAGATTGAATGCAGAATATATGCTATGTGTACATGCCCGATGGTATTGTCAGTAAATTGCTGTATATATGAGTAAATATTCATACTTTCCCGTTGACAATTTCGTGTATGGTCATCTCTGCGTACTGGTCTGCGTGCGCGGCGAGGTTGGCCGCGCGCACGTCACGCCGCCACCAGAACTTCTGCGTCAAGCACGCGTCTCGACGCTGCGCACGCTGCATGTTCTCATCCACCTAATTATTATATCATACAAAACATTGTATGCATATGATTTATTTTAATTACATAAATTAATTTACAACCTAATAAATTTATAAATGTGACAATTGAAATGTTGGCCATACGTTTATGCCTGCCTATCTGGATTTTATTGACATTTGTTAAATTCAAATTAAAAAATTATTTATTAATGTAGGACATTTTAGCAGCTTATGAACGTCAAGTTTTTACATTATATTTTTTTTCTAAATGAATGTATTATACTATATACTTTATCAATATATAGAATAGATTTTATTTTACATGAACAGAATCGGGTTAAAGACTACAGCGCACAAATGACGCACAACAATTACCATTAAAAAAAAATTTAAAATGCGACTACCTTACTGATGGGCATGACAAAGTTGAGGTGATAAGACAATATAACTCTGGTCAGCAATACGACGAAACACACGTAAGCGGCATTCTCAAAGTCGGTGAGTTGCGCTTCGCACGGACGGAACTCCACACGCCACCCGATCGGGGAGTTAGGCGGCGGGGGCTTGAAACGCATTGTTTGCCAGTTGGTTGATTGTATGTTCTGTTGAAACAACGTTAAAACATAAAGTGACAGCACAAAATAAAAAAAATAGTACAACAAATATTTATTTTTACACTACATACACTAGTGCCCCTACGCTTCGTACGAGGGTATAGTTCATGTGGTCGTATTACTATATGAAAATATTATACATAGCTTTCAGACAAAATTTTGTCACTACATTAGAAACCGTAACAAAATCAATTACGTAATTTTAGAAGTAGTATTAGTAGGCGAAGAAGTACTAAGAAACAAGTTGAAAGTTGGTCGAAAAACATCAAACCTCAAAGTGATCAGTGTCGTTCTTATCGTCTTGGTGTACTTTTTCCGAGAACAATGAGACTGTGTCGCGAATGAAGAGATGTGCCACATGCATTGCAAGCGGGTGGTCGATGCCCCCCTCGCGCAGCCGCCGATAGATCTCCGGGTCGTGTACAATTTGAATGTCGTTGTATCTGCACAATATACAAGTATTAATATTGTATGTACGCAACATGCGTATTTGGAACAATATAATTAACAACAAATCTGGCGATATTAAGTTAAACTAGCGAATCCAACAGACTTCCTGCCGAGAAAAATAGCGCTACCTATCGGGTCCAATTGAGTTTCCAATATGTATAACATATTTAAAAAAATGTATGTATATATAAATATAAGTACATAATGCTCAAGAATATTTAGGTAGTATTTTTTATAATTATATAGGAGAGTTTAATGAAATTACTAAATCGAAAATATTGTACGTTCGTTAAATTTCCGTGCCTACATACTTATAAAATGTAATTACTTACTTTTCATGCTCTGGCGAGAGGTATGAATCAATGGAGTCGTAACGAGATTTGTGTATGCGGAACTTATTGTTCTGTAGCGGTTCAAGGCCCCGCTCCTCTGGCGTGCGGCAGTCCACCGACGCCGATATTACGTTCCAGCGGCAGTCCACATCGGTCAAGAAACCGCGGTAGACGGGCGACGCTGCGGAGAGCGCCAGCTACACACATTTACAAGTACGAACTTAAGGGGCTGAAACTAAATTCTGACCATTCTATTCATTCACAATGACCTCTAAATCATCGCGACGTCGACATTGAACAGTAAATATAAATACACTGTTTTACGATTATCAGTTCAGACACTGTATTTATTTAAATTTGTTTATAACAAATAATCGATGACCACTACTAACAATCAGGTTTCATAATTGTTGAAAGATAAAGAGTGTATATTTGACATATTACAACATAACCATTTTACTTTTCGCCAGAACTTTCAATTTCGGCAATTATTTGGGCGAAAAAACGAAGCTTTAACGGTATGCAAAGAAAATCATACATATACAAGTATGTATTACATTAACAGGAAAAAGGCTATATACCATTATAGGACATAACGTCGCCAGTTGATCGTACAGTGTTCGTGCCTCATCAATACAGCAAGCCTGGAACGTGAGTTGGAGACAACAGCAGCCCATACCGAAACCCATAGCATCCATATAAACGCAGTCCGGTTTCGCTGCATTTGGTTCCAACTTATGTGAGTCGTCCACTGGGATCTTTGTATTCACATCGCGGTATACTGAAAGATATCGACTGATGACTAATTGACGCCTTATAAATGAGGATGAGTATATGGGAACTCCGTTTTAATTCAATTCTATTTATTTATTCTTCTGCACAAAAAAATGTATACATGGTGGACTTAATGCTTAATTGTATTCTCTACGAGTCAACCGATACTGAACAGAGAGTATAAGGCGGATAGAATTTATTAATAGATGGAAGGATAAGGTAAATAGGAGTACGAGGGAAAAGGACTAATTATATGAAATAGAAATAGAAATAGAAATAATCTTTATTCAAATAAACTCATTACAAGCACTTTTGAATAGTCATATTTTGATTCTACCACTCATTCGGAATGCAGATTCATCACAAGAAGAATGAGCAAGAAACTTGTGTGTTGCTCTTTTTGATAGATGTTTTTTTTATATAAATAATTACAGTGTAACAAGTAAGAGGCATGCGACAATCAACATAGAAATCGCTACACACTCATTATTAGTGTAATCAGATAATATTGTCAGTGCTATGTATTTAAAATTTTTCTACAAAAACATTATTATCGTTAACGAATTCTTCAATTTTATAGTAAGCTTTTTTGCAAAGGAAGTGTTTTATTTGACATTTAAATCTTTTTTCTGGCAGATTTATAACAGACTCTGGTATTTTATTGTAAAACCTTACGCAATTGCCATAAAACGAATTACTAACTTTAGCCAAACGACATTTAGGTAAAATCAGTTTGTTATTGTTACGTAAGCTTTTATTAGTGCAATCACTAACTCTTTTGAAACTGTCTATATTCTTCCTGGCATACATGATGTTTTCATAAATATATTGAGAAGCAACGGTGAGAATATTTGATTCCTTAAAGCACTCACGCAAAGACTCCCTGGAACCCATGCTATAAATGGAGATATATATATATATATATTATACCTAGATACAAACATTGTTTGTGTAATTATACAACTAATATATGCTTAAAGATTATATTGAAAATAAACATATGTACCTACATATAGTAATCTTCAATTAATGATTAATTGTTATAAAATAATATTTTCAACATATCTTCCCTATCCTATCCTTTCTGAAAACTTTATAATTATAAGCTTTAAAAAAATAACAGTGACATGAAGAATAAAAATACGATAACAGGATAATCAAGGATTTAGATAATAACCAGATTAAAAAAAGTTTTATTACAAAAATACAAATATCACTTTTTTGATCGATCAAATCATATGAGTTAATTTAAATAAATTCTAATCATAAAACCAGCAAAATTTGTATTAGTTTTGCATATCAAATGCATTATATTTTTATTTCCGTAAATTAGTCTGATTCCTTTTTATACTAAATATGGCCTTGATACATCCGTCAGCATATCAGTCATATAGCCGTCCTCCTGATACATTTTCACGTAAATTTTTAGTAGGATCTGTGTAGTCAGTATGACGTAATATACAGACACATTTTCTCAATTGTATTATGATTTTAGCGTCGACATTTTTTTTTGTTTATTATAGGACAGCCATACCATATATGAATACTACATATAAATTCATAAAATTTGTAAAACAAACTAAGCCAGTGTTAGACTTTAACAAATAGCAATATAACCTACCTTGCCTTTATAAAATGTTTATAGCAGTAAGAAATAGATGCTGGCCATTAATGTAATTAGCGTTTCCGTGGTTTAGATCTAATGTGGTTATAAAATCGAATCTTCTGGATGTTTGTTTGTTTTTACATTATAATATCACATAGGACCTAAATCGCTGAAGCATATTGAATAAATGAGCAGTTAGAAGCAATTACATGACCCGCGAAGAATATTTCATCTTTTTATTAATTTTTTTTTATTATTGCTCCTCTCATGTTAGTCGTAGCGTGATGTTGTAAAGGCTTTAATAGCCTTTCTCGATAATTGGATTATCGAACACTAAAATAATTTTTCAATTCAGTAGTTTCCGAGAATAGCGCGTTTTAATAAATAAAAATATCTTAAGCTTTATAAGATTAGTAGATATATATAAATAACTACTAGGAATAGATGTAACATATCTTTATATTTATTGTAGTATTATATAATAATATATAAAGATATAAAACCGGAATAATCCAATTCATACTTAAGCACAGGTAAGTTTGCTTAAAATACTTAATTTCCGGGTATTCCCCCATCACAACAACTTGTTGTTTAACCTGTTCTGTAGTATACGAGTGGGTTTATTACCGAATGTAGAAAAATAGCATGTTGCTATAGATATCAAACATTACAGATACTCCCAGTAAAAGAAAATGATCTTTATTACTATATACATAGTAACTAAATAATCTCTGCCATTTTATTTATATTCTAATAACATCTATGCGAACAGTCACCTTAAAGTTCAATGCCGATAGACTACAAGATAATACTGTAAACTTAAAAAAGGCACTCAGCGGGGCAAGAATAGGAATAGGAGGGAAAACAGAATTGTAAAACGCTATGTGCGCGACTTGTAGGACGCGACAGAGATAAGATACGTTTTAAGAAATATCTACCTTTCATCTGTTATTCAATAACGCGAAAGTTTATATGTTAGACTAGCTGTACACGCGACTTCGTCCGCGTGGAATTTAACTTTATTTTTCTATAATAAAGGTAGCCTACGTTACACCTTATTACATCAGATACCTGCCAAAAAAAGTCCCGTCAAAATCGGTCCAGCAATTTCAGAGATTAACTGGAAAAAACAGACAGACAGACAAAAATAGTAAAAAATGATATTTTAGTGTACCTATTTATATTCATATGCATGCAGTAAAAAACAGTTATGTCAATATTACAAACATACACTCCGACTTTATTCATATGTATAGATTTATAAAATGCACATGGGGTGGGGGGTAAATCCTGGATTAAATCCAGGACAGGTATATATTATATCACAGAATATATAATAATATTTCATAAAAGACTATCTAGTAAAACCTTTTAATATAAATAATAAAATGTTTTTAATTGGCAAAGTATTTGAGAAATTGACACAACATTAACTTAGTTTATAGCCCTCTTAGCGATATTTCATTTTAAGAAGGAAATACTAATAACATTAATGCCTACCTAGCACTTATATCGGAAAAATACTGTTGTATTTAAACAAATCGCCTGGTACTTAGATAAATATTTATCATCTTATAAAAAAAAAGAAAATAAATACTATTTAAGATTATTTGTCAGGTACCCTGGGTGTGCAAGTCTGACTCATAATGAATTACCGCTGTTTATATGAATTTAACAAACTACTGAATACTGTTAGTATAATAATCAAGTTACGTACTTGGCAAATTAATAGCAACCTTTTCTCCTCTTCTGTTTCGTATATTTGCTGATAATGTCTTGAAACGTGGGTGTCCAGGAAATATGCCTTCGTCAGGAAAGTACAGAGACTTTGTAACACCATCGTTAGGTGTTGATGGATATGGCGGGCTGGTAAAATTTGGGCATCCGAGTCTGCAAGGTTTTAAAAAGATTCATTAATTACACTTTCTGTACTTGTCATAAACAAAGCAAAACTATACATTTTGTGTACATTGTATGTATACAAAATATATAGGATTGCCAATGTGGTGTGGTATATACTGGATAAATTTTATTACCGTTAGCACAGATAATATAATATTACATACAGATACCCCATCCCATACAAGAAAATGGTTCCTTCCTAACTCGGGCTATTCTTCGGCAGTTCGGATTACTAGTGGGTGATTAGTAATAAAGCATGAAAATAGATGGCAGGTAATTCGGTCTACATGACATCTGTTTTGCAAAGATACATACATAATAGATATTTAACTGTGTCGAACTCCTGATTGGGTACAATCGAAAATTCAATGTAGGTATAATGTCGTTCGCTGACGCTCTACAGACACGGCTAATGTACCTATGTATCTATGTACTATGTTATAGTTACTTTTTTCCATGCCTACTTTTTTTCTCCCGACGTAGATATGTCGTAACGCGTCTGCACTAAAATCGGGCTATCGGTTAAGGAGCAATAGCTCTTTAACGAATAGCCCGATTTTAATACGGTTTTTTTTATTTAAATTGTTATGTGATAGAGATTGATTTTAGCTTAATCAATTGATGTACATGTGGGTATCTCATTTAATTTTCAGTGTATAATTATTTCTCAATATATAGTTAATTATGGTAAACTGGCAATTTGTAAAATCGAAAATAATATCTGCAAACCATCAATCTGTTATATAGGTTCTTTCAGGGATACTACATCGGTGCTAATGACATGTAGGTACTTATTTTGAGTTATACCTATTTGTAGAACCTTCAATTGTTTTTTTGGTATTTATGTAAGTTATGCAGTTGAAATTAAGCTGCGAAATTACAGGGTATTTGGACAAAACATCTATTCTCTCCAGAATGACAACATATGAGGGATATAGCGGGCACGACATGATGACGTAATATTTGTAATGCTGTTTAATAATTTATGTGTATGTATGTACGTCGGATAGCGTCGTAGTTGGATGGATCGTCAGCTTATTTACCATTTCATTTAATAATAGTAGGTAGTAACTTTTGACAATATGGATGAGGGACGGTAACGGTGATGATGATGAGACCACCATTCTGGTGGTGATGATGAGATCAATAATGACTGTTGACGATGGTGACGGTGGTATTTATTTATGACCACTATAAAATTTATCATTGGCGGCATTCTCAACATAATCATCATTATGATGATTGAGAACAAATTAATTAATTGATTAAAAAAGTAGCAAGTATTAGGTAGGTACTAAGTCCTTATATGACTTAAATACAAGGTTCTGGGATGCTGTGATATACTACAGTCTCTAGATTTTGTTTCTTATTAGTATTCCACGACCAAAGTCTATAGACAGAGAAATATAGATTAACACAAAGTTTATTGATGAAAATGGGAATTATTATACATATTGCATTAAAAAATATATATGATTACCATCTAATACAAAATCATTATGTAGTAAATTATTCCTGACATTTTAAATCGAATGAGGTGAAACTAACATTGCATTAACACAACTCTTGAAGATCATAAAAATTTAATTCAGGTAACAAAATATTTAACTTTAACTTTTAAATAATTTATTAATCACAGAATAAACAATTGTTAATAATATACAATAAAAAATTTTTCACTGCTTGTCTGTTATACCACTAAAACTTCAAACACTTCTGTTATTTTTATATTATATTCCAAATAAATCAATATCACAATACAATTATTGCATTAAAATCATTTCATAATAAATTCCTGGTACACAAAATATTCCTGGACTTGTTGATGAATCAATATAATAATCATGTGCTTAAATCATAAACTTATTTGCAGTCGGTTACACATAATATAATAACTTGGAATTTCTTCTCATCACCAGTCCATTGCTTTCTTACTTGTCTAATTATATTATTAATTGCATTGTGATTAATAATTCACAGATTTTTCTTCTGCTTTTTTCTCTTATTTTTACTTGCATTATTATTTTATGCAGTAAAATGTTTACACATATATATATATTTCTTACTCTTTTGAACTCCTGTTCTTTACAGTAAAAATGTTCTTTATCTTCATCTAACTTAAACTTTGTACAGTATTAAGTTGTTGTCAGCAAAATCTGAAAACAATATTATATATGTTACATTTTCATGACCTTGAATGAATTTACATGAAATTAACTAACCTGTAACCTTATTAGCACAATAAACATAATATTCATACATCATATTCATTCAGTTCTAATAAAATATAAAAATAATACTACTGTTCAGCACTTTATATTAATTCATAATTTTCAGTATTTTCTCAATCAATCAAAAATTATAAAATCAATGTTAGTTTTTTGAACTTACATTCATAACAATAATAAAAACCACATTAAAGCGGTCACCAAGTACCTATGTTTATTATATTTTAATATGAAAGATACACACGCATACATATGCAATTTTAACAGCTTATAGTTATACCTGTTATGAGATAATCCTCAAAGACACGATAGTTTATACAATTAATACCAAATCTCAGTTAATAACATAATAAATACGAAATTCGACTATACTCCTAGTTATAAGTACGAGTATATTTTAGACAGAATCTAAATTATAGCAACTAGTGTTTACCGTTCAATGCAATATTTGAAGTTTGCTAGTTATCGACACTGATGTGAAGGGGTCAACGTAAATTGGTAATGATCGACGTTTTCATACAATATTACTTTCCGTCCAGTACAAGATGAGATATTTCGCCAGGGATCAATGTCAATTGGTGGCTATCGACGTTTTCATAGAATTTTAGTATTCGTCCAGTATAAGTTGAAATAGAATCAATTAAAGTGAAAAATTGTAGTAAAATGATAACAATTTACCAGTTTCAGATTTTTTCCTTTATATTCACCTAATTACCTATCTGCATGCCAAATTTGAACTTCCTAGGTCATCTGGAAGTGGGTTATAATTTTGATCTATAGTTGATCAGTGATAAAAATGACGATTTTTGGACATTAATATCTAAATAACCGTTTGAGATATGTTTATGAAATTTGGAACACATATTTATCTCGCAAGTCTCAATATATGAACCAAATTTGACAGGTTTGTGTGAAAGAGTTTTTGAGTTATGAGGGGGTCAAAAGTGGCTCCAAATGGTTCGTGTAAATATACACACGGTGCTGCTTGCCAGTTTACTTGAAACTCTGCTTGTAGATTATCCTATTCTTTTATTCCTATATTTTATATTTTTAACCTTTCATATATGTTGCCAGTACTCGTTGTCGTTTCGATATAATAAAAAAATATGGACCAACCTTCGATTTTAAATGATATTTATATTTGTGATGAAATCTAATAATATAAATTATAAATAACCTACCCTCCAATGGAGAAATTAAAAAAGTAATGATCATAATAGTAATATATAATAGTATTGTGTATGATTTTTGTTTCTAAACTTTGTACAAATTTGTATGGTTGAAAATATCCTTCTACAAAAGCAAAATTCGAGTATTTGTAAAATATAACTGACCATAAGGTCAGTTATACCTTTACCACATTCAATTCTCATATATTAAATTACAATAAGTAGGTATTTAATTTCTTAAAAGACGTACAATGTCACTAATATAATTAACTGCAATAATTACCAGGCAGACCGCGTAGAGTTCAACATAATAGAGTACACTTGTATGAAATTAATCTAATTAATATTTCCCTCTTCTAACTTTCGAAGTTATGAGCGAACAAGTAAATATACTTGCATACCTGTCAAATATGATTTTGACAGATATGCTAGTATATTTATTTGTTTCCTCCTCATTTTGCTTTGCGTCGTCCAGTAAAAATTATACATTGCAATATGTTCCACAAATAAGAGTATAATACAAAATAATGAAATTTTACTGTTTGCAAAGACTCATTAAAAACATCATCAAATAATGCGCTGTAATAAAATCCTGTTATCGATTATTTGAAAATATCGATAAATACATGTATTTATTTTTAATATGGCAACATTTCCTACATAGGTATTATTGGAAATAATATTGCTTGCTTGTTTGGCTGTTTTTAATATACTTATTTTTTTTTATATGTTTAATTAATAATAATAATATATTAAGTGCTTATTATTGGAAAATATAAAAGAGACATTTAATTAGGGCGATACAAATGAAAACAATGCCATATATGAAAGCATTTTGAAACATTAAACTCCGTATTAGCACTGATTAAAGTGTAATTAAGTACTGCAAAATAACAAAATGAGTAAATATATAAAAATTACTTTTCTAAACGCATTATTTCATTATAACATGTATATATAACTTTTTAAAAATAGATTAAACATTTTTGAAAACACAGTTTGTTTTTTAAAACGTTTGCAAATCTATGGAGAATACCATCGATACCAATCACGCCATCTATATGCAATTTTTAGCAATAATAATGACTTTCTTCGCAAGAAGTGCCACTACCGTTAGTAAATTTGGATCTTTATGCCATAAATAGAAGAAATGTTTTCAAACTAATTACAAACCATATTAAGTGATTTGGATGTTCTCTAAAAATACATTACGACGTTCCACCCTTCACCTTGTGTATAATTATTAATACATAGATACATAGATTTATATACACAAGGTGGACAACTTTGGATTAAAGACAACTGAAAACATTTGATATTATAGGTAAATTGTTAAAAAGTATAATAGTCTATAAATATACTTTTTTTAATAAATTTGGAATATAAACAATATTGGAATTAATTTTATATTAATTCCAATATTGTTTATATTCCAATATTTATTGTACAATGTTAGTATTTTATTTTAATCCATACTAATTATAAATCTGACTGTGTGACTGTTTGTATGTCTGTCTATCTGTTTGTTACCTCTTCCTGACTAAACGGCTGAAGGCATTCTAACGAAATTTGATATGTAAACGATGAGGATGGCCATAAGCTAGCATTATACAAATCGAATTAGCTTCGTGTACGTATTATGCAACATGTTTTCCACGCTGTAAACAAAGTCAATTGATACATAAAACTTCTCATACCTCGGAAAGTTAGTTATGCTCATGATTACTTCACCATCTTTCAATAAAGTGCTAGCCTCGGCTCGACGGTATTGCATATTAGCTTCCACGATGTTAAAGTGGGCTAGGAGTCCTCCGTATGGTTTTCCTGGCGTTCCTTCAACCATATAAGCACCATACTCAGGCCGCCACAAGGATTTTACATCTAGAACAAAGTATTTAAATTTATTTATAAATCCATACTAATATTATAAATGTGAAACTCCAGCTTATCTAAAGAAACAGAAATCGCGAGTAAACTATGTACATTTTGTATGGTCTGTCTATTTGTTACATTTTCACGCCTAAGTTACTGAAGCAATTCAGATAAATTTAAGAATAGAGATAAACTTAAATTTAGCGAAGGGTATATACGAGGGGCGATCCAAAAGTAATGATAATCAATATTATACACGGTGATTAAAGTTAAAAAAATTTATTAAATTTATTTCTCTACGTAGTCTCCTAACAAGTCAATACATTTAGTCCATCTTCTTTCTAAACCCATAATTCCCTTAGAATAAAAATCTTGACTCTCCAAAAATCCCTCAACAGTGGCCATCACTTCACCGTCGTCTTCAAATTTCTTGCCTCGGAGGTGTTCCTTGAGCTGACGAAAGAGATAGAAGTCACTGGGAGCTATATCTAGCGAATAGGGCGGGTGTTCGAGCAATTCGAATACCGATTCTTCAATGGCAGCCATCGCAACAGCGGCTTTGTGTGCTTGTGCGTTGTCTTGGTAAAACAGCACTCCAGCCCGCAGTATGCCGCGTCTTTTTTCCTTGATGGCCTCCCCCAATCTTCGTATATGGTCTGCGTAGTAAGAGCCCGTAATAGTGGCTCCCTTTTTTAAATATTCCACCAAAATTACCCTTCAGCATCTCAAAAAACGGGCGCCATAACCTTTCCCGCCGACGCTGACACTTTGAACTTCTCCGGTGCCGGTGAGGAGGCTCGCTTCCAGGTTATTGATTGTTGTTTGGATTCAGGATCGAAATGATGTACCCAGGCCTCATCCATGGTCACCAAACGTGACAAAAAAAATTCTAATCTGCTTGAAACTTTTCGAGATTGACTCTCGAAATGTCGATTCGTTTTTTCATTTGCTCGTCGGTTAACATTCTCGGCACCACCCGCGCAAAGACCTTTTTCATATGCAATGCATTAGTGAGAATTTTTTGAACACTGCCATATGAGATCCCTGTGACCTCAACTACATTCCTGATGGTCACTATTGGATCTGCCAACATTACTTAAACGACTTTTTTCACGTTTTCTTCAGTGAGGGACGTGGTTGGGCGTTCTTCGCGATGTTCATCTTCCGTGGATGTTCTGCCCAGCTTAAACTCCTTGGCCCAGCGTGCAACTGTGAAATATGGAGGAGCAGAGTCCCCCAGTGTTTCCACAAAGTCGGGGTGTATGTCTTTGGTAGACATTTTTGTCAGAGGTAGTTGAGGACAGCTCTTATTTCGTTTTGCTCCATTTTCATGTTACCCCTGCGACGGTTCGTATTCAAACGAATGTACCTCCCGGAAATCGTGGCCTATTTATATAATTTTTTTATGTTAACCTAGTGGGTATAAAAGCAAGCTAAAAAAATTTTTTATTTTAGTTATATGTGCACTGGAAGTAGTGCAAGTTCTGGATCGTACTTTTGTCGCGAAAATAATACATTAAAGGATGTAATAGTGGATGAAACCTGATGTTATCGCGAGTATCAGCTAGTAAAACTGCCCGAGGGCTGCACTGGAAAGGGAAATTTCTATGAATAACAATAAAATGTAACTGGCGTCGATCCAGTTTTATACTAATTCAGATCGTGAAGCAAGTCATTACGATTCAGCTACTTTAAAATACAAAAAATGTCACCCACCCATGCCGATCATTGGCATATGACTCTACCATAAAATATATAAATTGATCAGGCAAATGAGTTAAAAGCCAAACAGAGAAATGCATAAATACATTTTCGCCTACTTTGTCAAGGGGAGAATATATATGAAAATTAGAAATTTTCATAATAGTCTTACAATCTTAAAAAGAGTAGGTACCATACTATTACCATAGCGCGCTAAGGAAAAAAGTATTAAACAATTTAATAATTATAATAACATTGTAACCAAACAAAACCTGAACAAAAACAAGAATTCTCGGTATGCAAGTCTGACACGTAAATTAAATAGACAGATAGATAAATTCTTTATTTACAATTACAGACACATAACGTACATGAGATACTTATTAATTCATGTTTTTTTTATAACTTAAATATAAGAGTTTCATTAAATAAATTACAGTTCTGCAGTTGTTACGAAACAATCGAAGGAAATAAAGGTATCAATTTAAATTTTTCACATACAACCGCATGTTTATACAACATGTAAGTTGAGATTTCCGTAAAGCTATCTTACTTGTTCTAATCTGGTGGAATAGAATTTATTTAAATAAGTATTTCAGGTTTTTTTAATTATTCGATAGATATAGCTTGGGCCCTCATTTGATGTTATAAACAACTAAATATTCGACTATTTCATAAGATGGTCAAATATTATAAAACAATGTTTTATGTGAAATATTTTTTATTTTATTCTGCGCTATCTCATTTTATTTACATTCATATTAACGCTCCGCGAAAGCGGAAGTAGAAAGTACCTACCAGTTATCTTCTCTTGAAGGCTAAATAATGTGATAATTAAGAAAAAAAGCGAAGTGTAATTTTATTTAAAAAAAAAAAGTGAAATTTCAGTATATTTTTCGTATTGATTACTATATAGCTAAGTATATTTTTTATCTGTGAAGCTTAACTTCATAGTTAATAAAAATACAAATGATGTCATATACAATACAATATGATAATTGTTAAACATAAAATAATCAATAGTCACGAAATGTGAAACAAACATAGGTATTTAAGAATAATTGCGAAAATTATATTAAAAACTTTGAACACAAATCAATTAGATCTATAACACAAATTAAAGTAACTGTGGATATGTATAAGGCTGTTAGGTATTTGATTTTTCATTTGGACAATATGGCTAAAATAAGAAATACATCGAGTGGAAATAACTATATATACAGGGTTAATCGGAAAGGTTAGGTATATTCTAAGTTGCAAAAACATACACATGCGAACAAACAACTTTTGTTCTACAAGTTTCCCTGATACCAATGTCATATATGCTATTAAATGGAGATAAAATAAAGTGTATTAAATTTACGCTCCCCAATGTAAGGAAGGTTGATTCAAAAATCGTACCTACTGAACAATAAACTTATTAACTTTGTTGATGATACTGTTTTTCTTGGTATCACATTAGACTCCAAACTGCAATGGGGTGCTCATATTTCTAAATTGGCAAATAGACTTAGTTCTGCCCCTTATGCGGTAAGAATTAGACAATTAACAGACGTGGCAACGGCTAAACTCGTGTATTTTAGCTATTTTCATAGCATTATGTCATACGGTATTTTATTATGGGGCAAAGCAGCTGATATAAATACAGTATTTATTTTGCCAAAGAGGGCCATCCGCTCCATTTACGGTATGGGTTCTAGGGAGTCTTTATGTGAATGTTTTAAAGAATCAAATATCCTCACCGTTCTTCTCAATACATCTACGAAAATATTATGTATGCCAGGAAAAACATTAACAGTTTTAAAAAAGTAGGTGATTACACTAATAAAAGCTTACGTAATGTCAACAAACTAGTTTTACCTAAGTGCCATTTGACGAAAGTCAGTAATTCGTTTTATGGAAATTGCGTAAGGTTTTACAACAAACTCCCAGAGTCTGTAGTCAAGTTGCCAGAAAAAAAATCAAATGTGTCATAAAATATTTTCTTTGTAAAAAAAGCTTATTATAAAATTGAAGAATTTATAAAAGATAATAATGTTTTTGTAGAAAATAACTTAAAATTCATAGCGCTGACAATGTTATCTGATTGAACAGAGATTAAGTGCGTAGCGGTTTCTATGTTGATTGTCGCATGCCTAAACCTTGTTGTTAATTAAATATAAGTAAATCAATATTTATTTAAAAGAGCAACACACAAGTTTCTTGCTTATTTTTCTTGTGATGAATCTGCATTCCGAATAAGCGGTAGAATAAAAAAACTTGACTATTCAAAAGTACTTATATTAAGTTTATTTGAATAAAGATTATTTCTATTTCTATATAAAAATACAATATTAACAAAAGACAGCCCTGAAATCAATTGTTCTATTTCAAGATCAAGAATACTTTTAGACACGTCCATAAAAAAAGGTGGCGTCGCTCTCTGTTATTCCCCGTTATTCGTGTAACAGAGTTGCCAGTTACTTAAATTTCTTACACTTTGTCCATTGTACACTTTGTCTTACGTTTGTTCAACATAGCCACATGATTCATTTAAATCGTTTAATAATAACATTGTCGATCGTTAAAATAATATTGAAAGTGCTGAGCACTTATACCTAATAACGATCACCTTTTGTCTCATAACAATCTAAAAAAAATAACATTTGGAATAGGAAAAAGATTTTAGTTCCACTGTCAGCAATGCAAGCCAAGTTACCTGCCTCCAGGTTACTAGTACTTATAAAACGACGTGCGCACCTACGTTGACTATTATGTCGTAACTGTGGTGGTGTTATGTATTGAATAAGAAAGACGTCCGTTTCATCTAGAGCATTCGGGATGGGATTGTATCTATCTATCGCAAGACAAAAATAAGTAAGATGTGAAGTATAAGTATACGCAATAATAAGATATATGCAATTTTTCTCCAACTTCGTTGTTAATAATGGAGAGTAGTGGCTGAATTACGGCAATAATGACTATGGCATGTGAGGTCTACATTACGCTATTGCATGCTTATGCTATCATCATTCACCGCTGCCGGCGGTCGTACATCGTGAGTAGGGGCGGTGCATCATTCCATTTTCTTCCATTATATTTGGCAATTGATATTATTAAGAAATCTTGTGGTCCAGATCTGTCCTTACAGCAAATTCGAAAATATTGTTTAGGTAATCTTTAATTCGGGTCAATTGTATCTAGATTCATTTCAAATAGATACTAGTATTTCAATACCGCTGTCTTGTTGAAAAAAACCGCAGCATAGAATAAAAAGGCGGTTAAAAGTTCTTTTTGGTTCAGCACCGCCTACATGAGGTTTCTAATGTTGTATGCGTCATTAGCTTCGGATACCTAACACAGCGGTTGATTTATATCAAAAAGTATATTTATAGTGTTAAATGCAAGTCATGGTTTGCCGTCAAGGCCATGAGTCAACTGAATAATGTAAATATACGTAGTTACTCTATATTCTACCAATGTCAATCGAATTTCTGAGATATTAATAACAATAATTTACATTTAGCCTATCATTTAGACATGACCATCAGTTTTTAAAAAATATAAATGTCATATTAGTAGGTCACCTTAGTACCTTATATTAATGATGAAACTATAAAGGGTAGTGAAACCAAAAGAATTATTATTGCGAATTGTCAATTTAGGTGCTAGTACAAAGAATTATTATAGCGAATTGTCAATTTAGGTGCTGTACATACTTGGAAACTATCACAGTTTTCTTGTACTGGCTAATAAAAAATGTGCACCGTCCCTCAAAAATTTATCGTAGTTAATTTCTGGTGAATTCTCCACGATGCATTAACTGAATTCATCTCTTTAATCTCCGTTGGTCCGACAGAGTATACCGTCAGCGCATCATACTATGAAGATCCACAAAATAAATGTAGTAGGTAGGTTATATGCATCGCTTGTATATATATATATATCTATCTATTCTATAAATAATATTTTTTTTATTGATTTAGACGATTTTGATGTGGTTTTCACTTAGGGACCGGAGAAGTTTCTTAGATACATGTAATCACACTTTTCCTTTTAGGAGGCGAACTGTTATCTTAGTCATGTATTCGGAACACGTAAAAAGTAGTGCATTTTAATTTTGAATCATCACGCTATTTCTTTTAGTAGCCAAGCAGCATACTTTCTTTAAAAGTCATAGTTAAATATTATTAATTATTTACAATTTTATTTTTTATTTATATTTGTATGGTAGGTTTATTATATCAACAAACGATGGCGCTATTTTATAATTAAAACTGCAACAGTCCGTGTGTAGATAGTATCAGATTAAATTATTTTCAGAATTTAGGGAGGCACCAAAGGTAATGGTAATGAACTGTGTTTAAAAGTTATCAAAAAATTCACCATTCAACTACAAATTATATAGCACATTATATTATAAGCACACATCATACGTTCTATGCGTACACGCTCATGAAGTGTGGGGAATAGCATCTGGCATTTATTCAGCGTGTGTTGTTTCATTTTTTTGTTAATCCATGGCTCTGGCGATCTGGGGATTCCCCTAGACATTAATTTATTTTCTTACCAAAGTCCATGGCTTAACTTGTCACACATCAAGATCATATATTAACATTTAATGAGTTGGCACATGTGAATAATGTATAAGACCGCACATAGCATATAAATTATAAAATTTATTATATTGTGTTATTCCAAGGTTTCCAGTTCAAGGTGACCAATTTTGCAATTTCATCCCAGTCCATAACTTCTAAGTTGCTTAAGAAAGTTGTATTATGAAGCTTTCATTCAGCAATTCCAAGTATGGGTTGATGAAAAGCACACTCATAGCAATTTCAAAAATTCACTGATTTTCATAACACAGCCTTTTTAAGCATGTTCATCTCTAAAAGACTATGACTCGAGAAATATATTTATCATTAAAACAACTTAGACAAATGGGTACATATAAATTAGGTTATGTTCATAATATTAATGTAATACTTCATAATGAGGAAAACTAAGCTGCTTTTTTTTAAATTGCAATATATTTTTTTAATTATACAAGTGACTGTAAACTGTTGTGTGCAAAATGTTTAAAGAATTAAACATTTCGCATTGTGTGTTTTAAATTAAATGTCTATCATGGAAAAAATAATGTAGTTTCATTACCTATTACTGATCTAAAGATATTACACAGGATTCATAAAAAAAGTTATAGTGATGTTATTTTAGTGCAAACCAGAATAAATGCGATTAGTTTTTGTAGAATCAAGACAAATAGATTAGTAATACAGTCACATATTTAGTTTGTATAAAATCTAAACATGGCATTGAGATAGTGTTATTGTACTCTACAACAATAAATGAATACTTGATAATTATAATTACTTTGTGGATCAGCAAGTTCCTTTTCCTGCAACTTGGGGAGAAGTTCATCAGCTCGAAGGCTAACAGTAGCTCGTTTATTTTCATCATCAAATTTAACAATTATATATTCCACCTGAAATTATGTACATATCATTAGCTAACATATAAAATAATAAATAAAATAATTTTATTTTTTAATTTTATACAGTTTAAATAAAATGCTATAATTTTTATTACTTCGTCACAACAAATTGTCACAACTTCAGACTAGTACAAAAATATACTTATCAAAAATTGCATGTAATTGAAGTACTAAATTAATATTTTTTTTAAGGAATAGATTGATTGTCTTTTCATTGTATACATATATTATACTTGTACCTCATCACCCCATTTCAGTACATCACCGGTACGTTCTCTCAACTTGCTATATAAATTTATGAATTGCTCGATTCCGTGCTGTCGTACATGCTCCGCCAAAGCCTTCGTTTCTTCCCACGACAACGGACTACCCTCTGATAACAAACCCATAGTAGCTATACGATATCTCCAATAATAGATTTCAACACAGATTTTCCAAGTTTTGCACTGGAATAAACTGTTTTCACGGGTAAAACAAATATGTTAAATTGCATATATTTTTATTTCAGTTACACTGATTATTAAAGACAATTTTTAACACAGAAATGATTATTAGAAAATTATTATCGTTTTTTAAATAAAATACAACTGTAGAATATATGACTACCGTCTGAAGAAAATGATAGAAAATAAGGATTGATAAGAACACTCGTTTGAAAATCTACTATATATATACTATATGATAGGTATCAAAAATGAAGTAAGGATAGGAAAGGGAAAGATAAATCAGGGACAATGACATATTTGATAAAATGTCATCCTGACATTTGAAAAACTACATTATGATTATTTTTGTAACATATATATATATACATTTATTTACATATATACATTTGTCTCATATAAACTAATATATAAGTGTCAATTCGAACTTTATAAGGTGCATAGTGATTACTTGCTCGTTTATAACAATTTTCCCAAACTTTATTTGAGTTACTTTATTTTGATCTTTTTTTGTAAAGTAAAGGCACCTAATTTAAAGTTAAGTTAAATTTCGCTTTAAATTGAATACCCAAAATCTTAAATAAATAAAAACTTAAATGATTGTTGTAGCAAGTAGTTCATTACAGAGGAATAACAGTAGCAGTAGCAGTAGTATATTTTATCCACAAATTGATATGCAAAGGTACGAGATAACAAATAACTTGCACAGATCAGACCACAGAACACCAATATCCTAGCAGACAGACTTAAGATTATAGTAGTCAAGCGTCTATACTGTCATCGTCACATTACATTCTTTATCGTATTCTATTTGTCTGATCTGTGATTGTACTGTGACTGTGCTCTTGAATAGTGTATTATTTTTTACTATGTATCTTGAAATAACCAATTAAATTAATTTTTACATAAGAAATAATCATGTATAACAAGAATACACGAAATTTAACATATGAGAATTAATTTTTTCAGTTATCCATTTAAAATGTGAACCATATTTTTCATTAGCATTAGTATTGTTTAATACTGTACTTTATTCAATTTTTATAAATCGTCTACATAAATAATTCTCATCTATCATGGTGCCAGTTGCTATTGAAGGCTGCACCCAGGGTGCTGAAGGAGGTGGTGCTCGTGGTGGTTCAATTTCTTTGGCTTTGTTGATAGATTTTATTGTGCAAAGAACTTACGATGAACTAACTGTACTGGCAGAACTGTAAGTATATTTGCTTTTATTTGTTTTTTTTTTATATTGTGATAATACAATATTTTGAGAACGTTAATACCTAGTTTACTATCCCGACTAATTTGCAACAGTCTTGAATTGTAATATGGCCTACACAAAACAGTAATATATACTTACTAGCTTTTGCCCGCGGCTGCGCTCGCGTTAAGAAGTATTATTATTAGATATAGTTTTTGCGGCTTTACAGTAGTTTCATACAAACTTTCATTACCTATTTTATCCCCTTAGGGGTGGAATTTATCAAATTCCTTTCTTAGCGGATGCCTACATCATAACATCTACCTGCATGCCAAATTTCAGCCTGATCCATCCAGTGGTTTGGGCTGTGCATTGATAGATCACTATGTCAGTCACCTTTGAGTTATATATATTTAGATATATATGTCATATTATACTTCTGATGGACTCTGGTAATGTCCACCTGCCATATCATATTAAATTATATTGAAATGCCAAGTGTTACATTCAGCATAATGTCCATAGTTGAAGCTTCCAACTATCCAATCTGTTATGACAGTTGTAAAAGTGTTTTAATTGAATAATAATTTAGTAATAAACTTATTCCTCTTTTACAGATTACCCCGCAAAACGGACATGGAGCGTAAAATTGAGATATATAAATTCAGTGCTCGTACACGACAATTGTTTGTACGTTTGTTGGCTCTTGTTAAATGGGCCAGCAGTGCTACTAAAGTGGATCGCTCTGCTCATATTATGGCTTTTTTAGACAAACAAGCTTTGCTATTTGTAGAAACAGCAGATGTCTTAGCCCGTGTAGCTAGAGAAACACTTGTACATGCCAGGTAATTAATCGCAATAGTTAAAGTGCATTTTTTCTTACATAAACCTATCATACAAGAAGGAAGGATAAAACATTTGATTTTTCTTAAGAATACCTATTGTTTATTCAGGACCTATACACTAACTTATTTTTTGATGCCTATAAATACCATCATATTTGTCATTCTAAATAAAAGTTTATATTCTGTGTTTTATTAAGTTTGATTGTTTTAAGTTATTTTGTTATAAAATTTAATTTATTATTTTTGATTTAAATTTTATAACAAATGATTTAAAATATTACTTTCATATTATAAACCTTTGTAATGTATTCAAAAAAAGTCTAGTATTTTTCACTAAAGCTTTAATCTTTCTCAAGCATGGTTGATTACATCCCTATTAGTAAACATTTTTACAATTCAATGGTTATACACCAAAATAATAAAAGTGATCTGTTGTTTAAAGTAGAAATGTTCAACAGGTTGCCTACATTCCACATGGCAGCTGCTGTGGAGGTCCTTACCTTAGGCACCTACAGCAGACTGCCCGCTGTGATTCGCGAGCGACTAGTGCCACCTCCGCCGTTAACACCGGGCGAACGGCGGTCTACGTTACGTGCGCTGGCGCATATCGTACGACAACGCCTCACCACTGCTTCTCTACCAAGTGATGTTAGAAATTTGAAGGTAACAAAATAAAATCTTCAAGCATCTTGTGACTTAGTTATTTACTATCCCAACTTATATATCTCGAAAAGTAATTGAGTATTTTATAAGCAACTCTCCTCAGAGTTTTATTCTTCTGTTATCTATCTGTCTATTATATTCACAATCTGAATCACACTAAAAATAACTATTTATTTTGTTAAGTACCTTATAAAAATTATATTAGAACTAAAACCTACTTGAAATTTCTTGAAATGAATATTTCGGTTAAGTATACTTATACACACTATAATGTATCATCTACATTTTTTTTGTAGGTAGAAAATGGCCGTGCGACTTTTACAGTTGGACAAGAATTCAGTGTTTCTTTAACAGTAATGGGAGATGCACCAAACTTACCTTGGCGTCTCCTTGATATTGCGATTCTCATTCAGGATAATGAAACTGGAGGTAAAATTTTTTTTTTTTTTATACCACGTAGGTGGCAAGCAAGTATACGGCCCATCTGATGGTAAACGGTTACCGCAGCCTATGGACGCCTGAAACACCAGGGTCACATACGCGTTGCCGACCCTTAAGAAATGTTAATATACCCTTCTTGAAAAACCCCATGCTATAGTCTCTCGAGAAAACCTGTACAGGTTCATTCCACAATCTAAGTGTACGCGGGAGGAAGCTCCTCTGAAACCGCACTGTCCGAGACCACTTAGGTTCCAGCGTGTGGGGATGAATTCCCTGTCGATGGCGAACGGTGCGATGGTAAAAGGTAGCCGCAGGCATCATGTCAAATAATTCATCAGAACACAGTCCATTGTATATACGGTAGAACACACAAAGCGATGCGAAGTCTCGCCTCAAGCTAAGTGGTTTGATACTGTTTGAGAGATGGGGATCATCGACAATTCTCATAGGACGTCTCTGAACCGAGTCAAAAGGACCGAGCTGGTATCCAGGTGCTCCTGCCCAAAGATGAGAGCAGTACTCCATGTGCGGCCGAACCTGCGACTTGTACAAGAGAAGTCTCTGATCCGCAGTGAAGTACCGCCTCGCTCTATTTAGCACACCGAGCTTGACCTTTTCTTCGAGGTGACTACGGAACTCAACTGTGCTAGAGATGTCGACACCGAGAATCCTAATACTCTTAGAGATGGAAATGGACGTGTTCTGGAATTGCGGAGCCACAGCAAAAGGGGTTTTCTTAGCGGAGAACGCGCAGGCTTGTGTCTTGGTAGTAATATTAAGTAACTGTAACCTTTAATAAGTGTTAATATTAATTAATTGTGAAATAAATTGTAACTTATATATGTTTTCAGAGGGCAAACCATTGGTGCACACTTCACAACTGGCGTGGTTACGTGGTGTGGCTCAAGCTCGACTCGCAGCCGCAGGTCTCGGTGGAGCGCTTACAGCTTTGAGATATTTTTGTCGATCTCTTTCACTGGAATTGCTGTACACGCAAACACTTAGATTATGTCGAGACCGCCTGTCGCGGCATTTACAAGTCGACAAATATATACCTGGACATAAACTGCAAGTTTCTTATTGGAGGTAAGAATAAAATAATGACTCCCAAGTGACTGTTCCTCTAATCTATGTTTATTGTTGAGACTAATTCCACTATTAATATGCTAGTACCGTTACTCTCTACAAGAGGATTTATTCATTAGCCCATTAGTGTTACGCTTATCAAGTAGCTTGAAAATAGTAGTGACATACCAAGTGGTAATAAAATAAGAATATATCTATACTATATTGATCTATACCAATAAATAAATATGAAGTATGTATGTTTTTAATTTAAATTATATTATTATTATATATTCGGTACTTTCATTAAAAAAATTGTCTGTCTGTCTATTTGTTGTTGCTAATATCTGAAACGGCTGGACAGATTTTCACTGAAAAATAGCTTAGGAACATTATTTTAAAAATGTCACGCGGGCTAAGTCGCTGGTAACCACTTTGTCAGTTTTGTAAAAGTAAAATAATATTTTATGTATGGTAGAGAGTTGGGTTGCGAACTTGGGTATCGTCTGATCATCGGCGCGGAAGGCGAGTCGCTGTGCGTGTGGCACGTGCCCGCGCTGGCTGGCGGCGAACGTGTTGCTACCGCTCTCACGCCGCACGCGCCCTCCATGGAGCGGCTGCTCGCGCACACCGTGCACGTGCGCTCGCGTCAGAGGCTCAACGA
Source organism: Achroia grisella (assembly GCF_030625045.1). NCBI lineage: Eukaryota > Metazoa > Arthropoda > Insecta > Lepidoptera > Pyralidae > Achroia > Achroia grisella. The sequence continues at coordinate 3,432,871 of NW_026712841.1, forward strand.
CCTCAAGGTGCTACTCACCGATCTCGGGGTGAGTATATGCACGTGATATTTTTATAACACATTTCCACCAAAATAAACAATTATTCCACTACATGTATTTCCGGTACACCAAAAATCAGTGTATTATACCATTTCCTAAGTATTTGTAGTCTCGAACATACTCTCGTAAAATATAACTACATTTATATTTATAGCTCTAATTGAAATTATTCTAACAATATCTATGGTCTATTTTTTACTGTTATGGCATGCCACAACAAGAGTACATCAATACATTAACCGTTTTTTATGCTACGATGGTTGCAAACAAGCATAACTCCCATCTGAAAATAAACGGTTACCCATAGCCTATGAACGTCTGAAACAGCTGGGGTGTCACGTGCGCGTTGCCATTGGGTAACGTCGGCTACTGATGTCGTAAAAGTGATGGTGTAAGTGTTGGTGGCGGCGCGCAGGTGGAGTGCAGCGTGGGCGGGTGGCCGTGCGTGCTGGCGTGCTCGGCGCTGTGGCCGTGCCTGCGCGCGGAGCAGCTGCTGGTGTCGGCGGGCGCGCACGCGGGCCGGCTGCGCGCGCGCGTGCCCGCCTACCCGCACGCGCCGCGCATGCAGGACCTGGCCGCCGCGCTCGCGCTCTCCAACGTGCCGCAGATCAAGGCGCTGCTCACGCAGCTCAGGTGCGCGCTCCTCACCACCGCCTCGTCTCAAATATAAGGCTGTCCTACATATCAATTGAAACATTAAATATTTAAATTTACTTATTTGTGCTACTTAACTGTTTAACCCTGACGTATTTTTTTAATTTGAAAGAAAATGCTAAAACTCCAATTGTTATTGGTGTATTAGTTTTTACAAATACAGGGGATAGAGATATAAGTTAATGGAATAATAAATTTATTATTAATGGAATGGTGTAGTTCATATTTTTCTCATTGTATAGTCAATGTCATTTTGTACCTAGACATATTTATTTTTTTAATAACAAGCAAACAAATTGTTTTAATTACAAAATTCACAAATACATATTTAGGAAATTATAAATATAGTTAGGAAAATATTGACTGTTAACAGATTTTGGTTGGTGGCGCGGCGATGCGAAAAAACGTTGCAGCATCTCCCTGCTAGTGCATGTGAGCACCTTCCGTTTCTACATGGTCCTGAGCATCCACTGAACAAACTGTCTCCTGACCGGCTCTATGTGACCTTGCATCGACACACTGATCATATACTTGTAAGTTACAAAAAAATACTCCACTTGTATTTAAAGATAATTGCTACTCTTTCTATAACGTAGATTTATAAAGATATATGTTGTATTTCCCATTGTCGTCTACTAATGGCTATTAAAAGCAAAAAATGAATTCTCAAATAATGATCTTTGTCACATTTTTACAAATGATCCTTAATTAATGTTAGGTATAAGTGTGAGGAAGTACATAAAGATGTATATTTGTATATGTACTTCATCACACTTATAACATTTATATATTATACTATTAAGTAAGTGACTATATACCATCTATTTTAATTTATTTGGTACGCCACGCTGTACCCTGCAAAAGGCTGTACAACCGAGCATCCTTGAGAAAAGAATAGAATAGAAAATCATTTATTCAAATAAACTTAATTTAAGCACTTTTGAATAGTCATAACAATTTGTTTTTTATCTACCACTCGTTCGGAAAGCTGTCTCATCACAAGAAGAACGAGCAAGAAACTTGTGTGTTGCTCTTTTAAATAATCCTTGTAAGTTTACATTTACAAGTCGAAACGTGTGAATACAAACTACCAACAAGCACTAATTTTTTGGGTCAAATATAAATATGCAATAAGATTAAATCAGTCGTAGTGATAAGAGCAGACCAGTACCCTACCCTACAAGCAGCACTCGTTCACGAGTATGACGGATGAGCCAGCCATCACTGCGCTCGACCATATTTTAGGGAGCCCAATGACCCGGCCCACCACGCCGCCACATGTCTGGACATTTTAGTGAGCATGACTACTCATTCCACACGACCTCGTCACAGCTACAAAAATTACTATATGGTAGTTACAGTATTCGCACTTTACAGGAGAATGCATGCGGCAATCAATACAAAAGCCGCTACGCTATCATATATCAAGAAAGCAGTATGAAAAACAAATTATAACGTTGTCCGCAAATAAACTTATTCCTGCTAAATATTGCTATCATCTATAAATTCATGTATCTTATAATAGTCTTTTTTATATAACATTTGTTTAATATAAAATTGAATTACCTCTCTGTAAGATTTAGCGTAGACTCTGGCAGTTTATTATAGAATCTTACGCAATTACCATAAAATGAATTACTAACTTTGTATAGACGGCATTTAGGTAAAATTAACTTATTTTTATTGCGTAAGTTTCTACTTGTACAAATGGCATTGTCTATTTTTTCATAGTCCTGTCCATCCACTTCTCTGTTTCTGTTGTGTTCATTCATTCATAATTTAAGAGCTATGCTCTTGTCGGTGGAGCTCTTGCCACTTTCCGCGATCTTCCATCATGCTCTTTAATTCTTGATACGACACGACTCCCATTTTGTCCTTGTTTTGTTGTTGTGTTCAAAATTTCTTTCACATAACAGATTGTGGAGATGAAGGAAGTGGCTGCGGGTAGCACTGCTACAACGAGCAACAGCGCCAACAGTGGCAGTGCGTGCTCGGTGGCACTCTCGTTCCACCTAGCTGGTGCGCGCCGCTGTACGCCCGATGAGTGTGAAGACGAGGTATGCAATATTTTTTTTTTTTATAACACAGGGGACAAACGAGCATGCGGCTCACCTGATGGTAAGTGATTACCGCCGCCCATGAGCACCCGCAGCACCAGGGGAATTGCAAGTACGTTGTCGGCCTTTTAAAAAGGAATAAGCTCTTTTCTTGAAGGTTTCAATATCGTATCGGTTCGGAAATACCATTGCTGGAAGGTGATTCCATAAAGTGGTTGTGCGAGAAAAAGTTTCTAGAAAACCGCACTGTGGAAGACCGCCATTCATCCAGATGATCAGGATGGTATTTCAGTTTCTGGCGGGTGGTACGGTGGTGAAACTCAGCAGCTGGTATTAATCCGAACAATTCCTCAGAACACTCCTCGTGATATATGCGGTAGAAAATGCACAGAGATGCAATATCAGGCCGCAAAGCCCATGGGTCGAGTCTGTCACATAGACGTTGATTACCAATGATTCTGGCTGCTCGGTTCTGAATGCGGTCAAATGGAAGTAGCTGGTATTGTGATGCTCCCGCCCAGAGGTGAGAACAGTATTCCATGTGCGGCCGGATCTGCGCCTTGTATAATTGCAAGGATGGGCCGCCGTGAAATACCGTCCCACTCTACTGAGCACACCAAGCTTTTTTGAGGCTATTATTTTTTAGGCTTTAGCCTTGTCCTCCAAATGACCGCAAAACTGAACGTCACTGGATATATACTGCTACATATTAGCATGGCCGCTGTACAAGGCATCTCCGGTACTGTCATCCGCATAGCAATGAATATTGTTGATTTATAACATGTCATTGATATGCAGAAGGAACAGAGTCGGAGACAGCACACAGCCTTGTGGAACACCAGCATTCACAGAGTGTGGCTCGGAGCAAGCACCATCGACAACGATCTTGATGCTCCGATCAGCGAGAAAGCTGGTGAGGTGATGGCTATGGGCCTATAGTTAGCTGGATCTGAGCGATCTCCCTTCTTAGGGATCGGATGAACCAAAACCGTCTTCCAAAGTTTCGGGACTACACCTGTAGAGTAGCAGTACCGGAAAAGACGCGTTAGTACCGGAGCCAATTCAGGTGCACACGTCCTGAGCACAATAGCAGGAATACCGTCAGGCCCACTCGACTTGTGGATATCAAGGGAGAAAAGAGACTTACATACTAGCTTTTGGGTAAATTTTACCTATGGCATAAAAGTCTCACACCGCGAGATGACCGGCGGTGATTGCTCCCTATCGTCCAGTGTCGAGTTGGATGCAAAAAGAGACCCAAGGAGATCGGCCTTCTCTTTATACAATATGAGAAAAAGAAAGATGGACATCATTTCGTATATGGTCCACCCGATGAAAAATGTTTAGTCACAGCACTTACCTCTTTAGTATAAACAATAAGAGATTGTTATGATGAATCTAGAACAGTATAAGTTAGTTATTTTACATAGAATTTTTATAAAGAAATAGCTGTTCCCGCGACTTCGCCTGCGTGGAATTAACTTTATTTTTCTAAAATAAAAGTAGCCTAACTTATTCCTTATGACATCAGAAACCTGCTAATAAAGCTCCCGTCAAAATTGGTCCCGCCATTTCAGAGATTAGCTGGAACAAACAGACAGACAGACAAAAATTGTAAATAATGTTATTTTGGTGTATATACCGTATTTATATTCATATGCATGTAGTAAAAAACGATTATTTCAATATTACAAACAGACACTCCTATTTTATGTATAGACGTACATGATCTACATACTAGACGTTGCTGTGCTGAAAGTAGACAGCGATATTATTTCGTTTTGTAACTTTTAGTTTTCTGTAAATAAATACTTTTTTGGTTCAACAATCCAACATCACTGGTTGTTTTATTAATTAACACCAAAGCATGCTGTGGTAGTCCAGATTTTAGGGTTGTACAAGAACAAAGCAGGCACAATGTACTAATTATGTTTCAGTCGCACTAATCGTACATTACACTTGTGCAATACTGATAATCATTAATAAATAGTACAATGTGATCTATGACTAATGGACACAATAGATGATTTATGAATGATTACTAATTGACATTGAATTCTAAAAATATTAAATTAATAAAATAACATTCCAGTCATCTGCAACGGCGGCAGCGGCAGTGGCTGCAGCTGGCACTCCGAGTACTGCGCGAGCGTTCCTCAAGTTGCATTCTCTCGTTGAACTGGATACGTTCACTCTCACGCACGGACCCTTCACTCCCCTGGATACACCTGGTAGGTATTTTAAAGCCTTGCGTCAAACATTGCTTGAACATGTATTGCACGCGTTCCAGCTCCCGTTTTGGGCGAAGCTCATTCAGCTATTCATATTGTATCGGTTGGTTTCGGTAGGCATGCAGCCGGGTAAGCGCAAGTTGTGTGGAAGTTCGTCGAGTGCGCGCGCGGTTCGCGTGCGTCAGCCGGCGTACTTCCTGCCCGAGCTTGCCCACGTGGTCGCCGCTGCTGACGAGCGCGTTCCCTTCGTCAATCTCGCTCAAGAGGTATGATATTTGAGTTTTTGTATTATTTTGCTACCTTCCTACATGACTTTATTATATAATTTGTATATATATATATATACAAAATAGAGATTTCTTATTATATTTTTTTATAGTATGTACTGATATTTCGATTTGAAATAACAGTAAATATAGTGAACAAAAAGCAAAATTTACTTAAAATTTTACAATTATATATGTTTTAAAATTGTATAAACACACCAAGCGTATACAAATAACTAAATTCTAAAGTATTTTGAGGAATCCTATATTTGCTAATTGGTATCTAGTCCACACTAAGCAGAACTTGTACTATGTGTATTAAACAAATGATCGAAATGCTTAAATTTTTTTAGAAGTACATAATATATATGTATAATATAATATACCAATAGATATAATCATAGTTATGAATGCAAATGTTCACATCGTTCGAGGAATCTATCCCGCGACCACTGAAAGTAATGTGTTGAGCTATTCTGCTAGACCGGGACTGTGTCCAATGGGTGGGCTATTCCCTACTAGTAACAATAATGTTATCGGTGTGATGTGTGGGTGGCAGCTTGCGGCGCGCGGCGTGTCGCACGGCGGCGTGCAGTCAAAGTGTAGCGGCGCTTATACTATTATTCTCGCATGAGCGTACGTGTATTATTATTAGCGCGTGAAAGAGCGTGTGCATTTTTTTGGTCCTTCAAATATTAAACCAGTGTAAAATCAGAAGCATCATCAATTTATCATCAACAAGCATAGGAACAACCCGTATCGTTGTTTCGGTAGTGATATCTGTGTGATGTGTGTGGTAGCTGGCGGCGCGCGGCGTGACGCACGGCGGCGTGCAGCCGGAGTGGAGCGGCGCGGCGCTGGGCATGCGCGCGGTGGCGCTGCCGCGGCCGGCCGGCGCCGCGCCCGCCGCGCACGCCGCGCTGCGCGCGAGGCTGCTCGCCGCCACCGTGCGCCTCACCACCAAGAACCAGGCGCGCGTCTGGACCGCAGAGATCGTTTTCCACGGCTCGCCGGTGCGCACGCCCAACCCCAAGGAGCAAGGTAACACTAGCGAGCTAATGTAATGTAATATGGACTCTATTAAATATGGATCTCTCTTTATGTTATGTAATTTAATATATATCTAGTATAATATGTTTCTATTTTCTATATTATATATTAGATCTGCACGATGAGGATCGTCGGAATCATAATCCGGTATATACAATATATTATATGTGACTTGGTAGGCGAACGCCGCTGCGTATACCTGCAGTACGAGCTGGGCACGGATGCTGGCCGCACCGCCGACGCGTTCCTGGCCGACTGGGCCGCCATCGTGCACCTGCACACGTTACTGCATGATTTCATGCAGCGACCAGCACAAGGTACGTACCATACCTTAGATTATACTGGTGATTCTCAGCCTTGTAATTATTATTTATTTGTAATACAATAATAAAAATTAAGAGATTAATTACAAGTTATAGACCTAAAACTTGGCGGACAACAGACTTTTAGAATATCGTGGCACACAAAATTGCCGCGGCACAGTGGTTGAGATTCACACCTTTCGACGAATAGAATTGACAAGACAATCCAAATAGACATAGAAATAGACAAACCAAATTTCGCAATTTAGGTAAATTTGCACTAAAAATTCTTTAGTAATGCTATTGTTATTGACACACAAAATTTTTGAACGCGTTATAGTGCCAAATTTCGCCTCAAAAGTAGACATAGTTATGTACAAAGTGATTGCACGGTTTGTTTAAATTGAAATTTTATTTCACTTGGGGAATTTTGGTCACTTTCATGTATACTTATATATACTAAATTGGCTTTTGGTAGATCATTGATGATGATAAGGGAAACATGAGCTCAGGTCAGTTTTACCAGGAATTAATCACGGTGGTTTCCAGGGGTAACTGTGTGTAAGGCAAACTGAATCGCGTTTAGACATTGCTAGTAATTGGTTCAATAGTCAACATTACTGGCAAACCCCAGTACCCCCAGTACTATATTTTGTGTGTGTACTTACAGAGCGCGAGACGCTGTGGCAGGGCGTGTGCATCCGGTCGTATACGTACCGCTCGCTGGTGCTGGGGTTCGGTCCGTCGCAGCGCGCCACCGCCGTGCTGCAGTGGAGCGCGGCCGCCCAGCGGTACACGCTCGCCACGCCCGCACACCAGCCCGCCGCCAACGCGCACCACCTCCTGCACCACCACCTCGACCACTACATCAACTGGTAGGACTGCCACCACTACTATCTTCGTATCGTGTGAATGAGCCGTACCATTGTGAATCGCCTCCACAGTGTTATGGCTTAGATACACGCGACGGATACACTGTCGTTAGAGATCGGTTCCGCATTGATTCGAAGCAACTGCACCTTTGCCTCAATCACATCAAATAGTCAGACTGCAACCACTACTCCGTATCGTGTGAATGAGCCCTAACATTGTGAAGGCGTTTCACAATTCCAACTGCATCTTCCCTTAGACCACTACACCGTAGACCAGTAAATTTTATTAAGAACGTACAGTAATAATAACTCGACACAGCTCATACTACACTATCTAGCCCCAAGCTATGCAGTGCTTATATTATGGGTATAACTGATGTATATACTTATTTTTTTTTGTTAATACATATATAATGCAATCTATTCCCCTATGGGGTGCTGCATGTACTTTTATTATGTACTATGTAGCAGTATAAAGGTCTTTTGCTAGTAATGCGCTTGTATTATATCGCAACTGAACATATTTTTATATAAAAGTCTGTCCTGGATCGAATTTTAAACTTGAGAACTTGAAATTACGTTGACTGTCTCTTCTTGGCCGAATACGAAACTTGTGGTATCGTTGTCTGCGTAGGCACAAGGATCTGATGTCGTTGGGCGTGGTGCTGCGCGAGACGTACGCACCGCTGCTGGCTCTGAGTCGGTTGCCGGCGCTGCCGCAGCTTGGCCTCCATCACGTGCGCACGCTCATGCCCACGCCCACCTTCACGTTGCTTGCGCACTCATGGCGGAAGGTAATTGATCATTTTCTTATATATAGAATAGAATTGACTAGACTAAATTAAAAGCCTAAATTTGCGTAGTTGTATCTTTTCCCTATATTAAGTAAAAGTGTATTTGGGATTGTTCCATTGAGTAGTTTTTTAGGAACTAACAGATTTTTTACAATAGAGATTGTATATAATAAATATATTTTATCTAGGGTAATGTACTGATATGAGCGTTTATATTTCAGATTCGAATAATCTATGCCGGCGCATATTCCCTGGAAGTTGGTATCCGCGGCGGCGGTGTGGTCACCATACGAGACGGCTCCTACTCGAAGTTTGATCGTAACACTGTCGTTGACGAATTCGCTCCTGCGCAAGGTCTTAAGGTAACGTAATATTTGAATAGTAATATGTTTTATATTTTATCTTAGATCTTTCCTTTTTACACTACTGAATTTCATTTATGTTTTATTTCAGACATTTTTGTCAAGATATGTCGAGGAGACCTTAAGTACAAGATTATTAGCCGAAGATGATAATCCTCCATCGCCGATGTCACCAATGCCACCAGGTAATATTTAAATTAAATAATTAAACAATACAATCATTCGCTTACTAATTTTTGTACTTGAAAATTATATCATTTAAATTTTATTTCTTATTGTGATATTTATACTTCGTTTTTGTATACATATTTTATCTCTTTCCCTCCTATAACCAATATGCTAACCTAAATACATATATTTAAACCTTTGAAGGTATGTGTAGTGTTCAGTTTATGATGTACTAGTACTGACTGCGCAACTTGGTCTGCATCACACTTACTTGACAATTATCATTATATTATGCCTATTATTTTTTTAAATATGGCCTATGTCTTTTTCTGATGTAGAAGCAATTTTACTTTTCATTAAAATCCGTTCAGTAGTTTATGCCTGAAAGAGTAACAAATATCCATCTATAGTCATAAAGCGTCGTGTTTATAATATTCGTAAGTTAAGATAATTAAATGAATGAATAAAAAACTCTCTATTGTTCCTCCCACAGAGAGAAAATTACAATTATATAAATTGACATGTATACCTAATATAAAAAAAACAACATAATTACGATTTAGAGGTAACATTATCCGTATTAATAGAAGGCATTATCCACTAAATAGCTATTTCTTCAAGTTGTTTTGTTCCATTGTTGTTGTTTTATAACGTAGTATGTGTATGCGTGTTGTACAGGTGGGCTGCGGTTCCCCGCGCCGATGACGCCGCCGCAGCCGCACACGCCGCACTCGGCGCCGCTCACGCCGCACCCCGCCTCGCCCGCGCAGCACCAGGTCCACAACACTATATTTCATTCTAATATTACTTATTACGCACATCATCCCAAAATGTGAAATATACAAAGTTCAATTTACATTATTATTATAGTCTTTATTATTAATATGAAAATCAATACAGACCACGCAGTCAACGTTGATTTCAATTCTGTTAATATTAAACTATTGTAATAATTCTGGACAATCCACAAAACGCCACTTAGTCTCAAGCTAAGCAAAGCTTTTATTATGGGTACTACACGACTGATTTAAATACATGTTTTTTTATGTATACATAAATAATATACATAGAAAACAACCAGATAGGTCTACCTGTTTGGTTGTTTCTAAACAATCATGCACATGACTACAAATGTTTGTACCGTACAAGGAACCTAACTCGCGACTTGTAAAGCTGTTTACTAAAATGCTACACCACCGAGGTCGTCAAATTTATTCTTATATTTTATATTTTTAAAATGCGATTTTAGCATCCTTTTAGTCAATTTGATCAGACAAATGCCTAGATTAATTTAGTCCCACAACACACACCAGAATGCATATTTTCTATCTAACATTATGGTCCGGCTTTTAGATATTTCTTAATTATTATGACATAAGTTCTCTAAAACCTTTTGTTAAAAGACGAAGACATAAAAACACGTTGGAAGGTATATTTTGAAAAACTTATGAATGAAGAGAATCTGTGGGATGATCCTACAAAAGATGTCTCGGTAAACATCGGTGTAGTAAATGAGATTGGTATGGATGAAGTAAGGAAAGCAGTGAAAAGTATGAAGAATGGGAAAGCTGTTGGGCCAGATGGCATACCAGCAGAAGTCTGGAAATTATTAGGAGAAGATGGATGCAAGTGGTTAGCTTTATTCTTTAATAAATTATTGCAGAAAGTGGCGATCCCTAAGGAATGTAATAATTATCGAGGAATAAAGCTCATGTCTCACAGTATGAAAGTATGGGAGAAAGTGATAGAGAAGCGATTGCGTGATGAGACTAGTATCACCCAAAACCAGTTTGGATTTATGCCAGGCCGAAGTACCACAGATGCCATATTTGCACTGCGCCAGCTGTGTGAAAAATACAGACGTGCTCACAAGAACTTGCACATGGTGTTTGTGGACCTGGAAAAGGCGTACGATAAAGTACCCAGACCGGTTTTGTGGTGGGCCCTGAAAGATAGAGGAGTGCCAGTGAAGTATGTGGAGTTGATTCGTGCTATGTACAGTCAACCTCGTACATACGTTCGGTCGGCCGCGGGAAATACCAGCGACTTCAGTGTAGCTGTAGGCTTGCATCAGGGATCGGCTTTAAGTCCGTACTTCTTTTTGTTGATAATGGATGCCTTGACGTCGGAGATACAAGAAGAGGCACCCTGGTGCATGCTATTTGCAGATGACATTGTGCTCGTTGGTGAGGAGGGAGCTGAGATACAGAGTAGATTGGCGATGTGGCAGCAAAAGCTGGAAAGTGGTGGCTTAAAGATTAGTAATTCCAAAACGGAATATATGTTTTGCGACTTTGGCGGTCTTTCTGGCTCTGCAGCCATATCACTAAATGGAGCTCCATTGCCGATCTGCTCCGGTATTTAGGTTCACTCCTCCAAAGCAATGGCGAATTAGACCGAACCATAAAGCACAGGATTAACTCAGGTTGGATGAAGTGGCGGCAGGTTACGGCGACGACGTGCGACTCACGAGTTCCCCTTAAACTTAAAGCCAAAATTTACAAGACCATGATCCGGCCTGCTATTTTGTATGGATCAGAGTGCTGGTCCATAAAGGCGACGGATGAGAGACGACTGCATGCAACTGAAATGCGAATGTTGAGATGGATGTGTGGTGTGACGAGGATAGACAAGATAAAGAATGAATACATCAGAGGAAGTATGAAAGTGGCACCGATGTCAAAGAGGTTAAAGAGTAATCGTCTATCGTGGTATGGGTATGTAATGCGTAGGAATGAAGATCATATCCTAAGGACGGTGTTACATATGAATGTGGATGGTTATAAGGGTAGAGGAAGACCGAAAAAGAGATGGATGGACTGTGTGAAAGATGATATGGTGAGAAAGGGAGTAAATAACGGAATGACTGCGAACAGAGATGAATGGAAGAGAAAAACATATTACGCCGACCCCAAATGAATGGGATAAGGAAGAAGCAGATGATGAAGTTCTCTAAAAACTGTTGATCATGTGAATCAATTTTTTATTTTCATCCTAAGACATTATATACTTGTTTGCTATCTGTTGGAGTAAAACTTCTTTTAAGTTGAGCAATTTATTTCATGGGTATTGAATGAGATTGTGTCGTCACACTAGACTATGTAACGCTCGCGCTATAATCAATGACGGGTTTTACATATACTTTTATTTGCATACTATGCCAAACTACATTATAGAGTACATTATACAACTATTTTCATAATGTAAATTAGGGTTTACAGATGGGCGCCGGGTCGTTCAACCTGACGTCGCCCCCGGGTGCGAGCGGCGGCGCGGGCGTGGGCGTGGGCGGGGCGGGGGGCGCGGGCGCGGGGGTGTCTGCGTCGCCCGCGTCTCCGATGGCGCCGTCGCCGCTGGCCGCGCCCGCGGCGTCCCCGCACCCGCCCCCCACCTCGCCCTTCACCACGTGGCCCGCCTCGCCCTCTCTGCCACGCCCCTCGCCAGGTCACCACCCTTCACCAAGGCATCATCTCGATCACAAAGGTAAACATATTTATTTTATAATGCATCTTGGACTTTTCCAGACCTATTTTTTTATACTTTATGATGGTGCCAAACAAGCTAACGGCTCATCTGATTATAAACGATTACAGGGGTGTCGCGTCTACGTGTGCGTCGCCCACTTATAAAAGAGTTGTGATGACAAGATCGTCGGTTAGAGTAAACACCGAATTAGTTACCGCTAAAAAGAATCCATTTATCGTATCTCCTCAGTTTCAAGACACTGTCCTTGATGTGAAGCCAAATCTCGAGGTCCTTGGCGTTGATATATCCAGTGACGTTCAGTTTTGCGGTCATTTGGAGAACAAGGCTAAAATAGCCTCAAAAAAGCTTGGTGTGCTCAGTAGAGTGAGACGGTATTTCACGGCGGCTTGCAATTATACAAGGCGCAGATCCGGCCGTACATGGAATACTGTTCTCATCTCTGGGCGGGAGCACCACAATACCAGCTACTTCCATTTGACCGCATTCAGAACCGAGCAGCCAGAATCATTGATAATCAACGTCTATGTGACAGACTCGACCCATTGGCTTTGCGGCGTGATATTGCATCTCTGTGCATTTTCTACCGCATATATCACGGGGAGTGTTCTGAGGAATTGTTCGGATTAATACCAGCTGCTGAGTTTCACCACCGTACCACCCGTCAGAAACTGAAATCCATCCTGATCATCTGGATGAATGGCGTCTTCCACAGTGCGGTTTTCTAGAAACTTTTTGCCTCGCACAACCACATTGTGGAATCACCTTCCAGCAATGGTATTTCCGAACCGATACGATATTGAAACCTTCAAGAAAAGAGCTTATTCCTTTTTAAAAGGCCGACAACGTACTTGCAATTCCCTGGTGTTGCGGGTGCTCATGGGCGGCGGTAATCACTTACCATCACGTGAGCCGAATGCTCGTTTGTCCCGTGTTATAAAAAAAACACACACAGTAGGGTTGTAACTTATGTATTTTGAGTCTGACACGATGCTACTGTAACTTATACTTACCAAACCCTACGTGAATTATGTTCGTTACATAAAGTGACTTATCTATCTATTACGTGTTCTACTACTATATTGCAGAGACATACGAAAGATATAACAAAACATTGCTTTGTTCAAAGCAGCATAATCGATGAAAGAAAGGACCCAGACGGCTTACAGACGGCTACAATAGCGTAGCTTTTGAGGAAGATTTAGTTAGATTAATTGTTGAAATCGGTAAATGTTTACCGTTTTCAACAATCAATCTAACTAAATCTTCCTCAAAAGCTACTCTACTGATAGATGACAACCGCTATTTTGTTAATTAACGTCAATGTACCAACGAAAGCGACCGCTATTGTTATACTCTACTTTATAATATATCGATATATCTGGTGGTACAAATGAATGAATGGTATTTAACTGATGTAGGCGGCGCGAGCCAGGCGGGCGGCGCGGGAGGCGCGGGGTGCGCGGCGGGCGGGCGCGGCGGGCGCGCGTGGGCGGGCGCGAGCGCGACGCCGCTGGCCGTCAGCAAGCTGGAGGCGCTGTGCACGCCCGGCGACCCGCCGCCCGCCGCGCCGCCCGGCCCGCCGCTCGCGCCGCTGCAGCGGTTCCTCGCCTGCGTCTACATGAAGCGCACGCTGCAGCGATTCGTGCAGCAGGAGGACTATGTAAGTGTACATCAGTTTTTAAATGTTAAACCAACAACTAGGAGCGATTAAGAGCTAAGATAAGGCAGTGAAATTATAGGATAAGAGATGATTTTAATGCTCCGGAATGACATCGAGTGGATTTGTGAGCGTCACGTGACGAGTTGATGTCAGTGGTGAATAAAACGTCTTACTCAGTTGTCAGCATTTTCACCATTACTGTCCACTTTACATACTTTTAACAGTTTCATATTATGTTTATCTAAGATCTCTAAACGAATTTCAAAATAATGAATAATGCGTGTTTTCAACTATTATGTAATCATAATTTTCCGGCCTGAATCCCATTGAATTTGGTTCAATTGATTTTTGGCGCATTGGCCACTTTTGTGACGTATCCCTCTTTGGGAACTGGAGTTACAAATTGGTCCTTCCAAGTAACCGAATGTAATAAAACTTTTTGTGTTATTAACAGCTGACGATGGTCTCAGCGGACGCGACGAGCCTCGCCTTCCGTTGCGACAGCGCGGCGCTGTCTGCGCGCGTGTTTCTCAACCCGCAGCACATGCAGTCCTTACATTTACAGCTCACGCCACTACCCGATCTCAAAGAGCAATGGACTACTGATGATCTGCAGGTGAACATTGTATAGTATACATACATAATGATAAGTATTAAGGCCAAGGTTTATACACGGTGATAGGCGGTGATATCGTATATCACGTGTATTGTTTATGCCTTTACACGTACGCTCTTTTACGTGTGAATTTACTTTCTCGCAGGAAAGAATGTGCATGTAAATGTAGGCAAAGAGAACGAGATAGGCCGCGCGCGCGCTGCTATCTACAATTTCCGCATCCTACGATCGTGCATTCTTTAGCGCCTTTTTGTAATAATTAATCATCATTACAAAATAGCTAACAATCTAACTATGGAACAAAGACATAATTATAGAGGTGTTAATTAATTTATAAATCTTAAACGTCTTTATGGAAAATAAAATCTGTGGAGTAAAAATATAATTTTAAAACGTACTATCATGTGCTATCAGGAGCGCGGGAAACGCGCTCATGATAGCACATGAAAATACGTTTTTAAACGTGTAAAAGTAGTTAATGTCCATGTAACGTTACGCTTTCATCTTTATAGACTTTTTTGAATAGATTATTATGGAACGGTGCACCCGTCTATATGAAGAAAAGTGAATGTGTGGTACAATTGGGGTCGTGTGTCGGGCAGGTGATCGAGAAGTTCTTCGAGCAGCGCGTGGCGATAGCGCCGTACCGCGCGACGGCGCTGCAGGGGTGGGCGCGGGCGTGGGGCGCGCCGGGCGCGGCGCTGCCGTCGCTGGTGGCCCTGATGCGCGCCGAGCTGGCGCCGCCCGCGCCCGCGCTGTGGGCGCTGCAGTGGGCGCTGCGCATCCCGCCCGCCGCGCCGCAGATCGTGCCCGCCGGACAGCCCGCCGTGCTGCTCGCCAAGCACAAGATATTGTTCTTTGTCAGTACCACGCACCGTCTCGCGGTTACCTCATACTTTCATTCTTGTTATGTTATACTTGTAAGCGCAATAAACCCTCTGGGCGCTATGCTTCCCGCCCGCCGCGCCGTAGATTATACCTGTCCGATAGCTGGCGTGCAGCTCGCCAAACACAAGATGTTGTTCTTTGTCAGTACCATACATACCCATGCGGTTACTTCTTTTCTTTCTTGCTATATACATACACCAATTTGTATATAAGTGCAATTTTTTTTTCATATATTAAGCCCCAAAATTAAGGGCTATAAATTTAATATGTGTGTATATGTCTGTAGCAGTCACACCAGCTCCCACAGAGTTTGAAGTGGATTTTTTGTTTAAAAACTGACATGATCTAGAATTCTGGATTGTAATATGCTGCAATTTTATAGTGTTTTTTATTCAGGTGTACACAAACAAAATATTTTATAATTATTGTACTCGTGTATCATAATAAGCATTTTGTATACAGATTTGTTTAACACGAGGCGACACGCAGTTGGTACTGCCGCTCGTATACGACATGCAACTGAACGTGACACAGCTCGCTGACAAACGGGACTCTCAACCGCATCTGATCGCTGTCAGCTTGCATCTTAAACGGTAAGCACTTGAATTATTTATGTTTATTAATACAATATATAAAGCTGCATTACGGTGACTGACTCACTGCTTGTCTATTATTTGCATTAAACGAGAAATTACCATGATGATATTCCCCTCCTATTTAAACGGAGATCGAAATTACGAGGGCCTAAGCCGAATATCGGCTCGTAACGGTGGCCTCAGATAAAAGTTTAGTTAATCAGCTTCTGTCATTCTTCCTCCGGGATACATCAGTGTCGGATTAAAGTAGCGCGGGCATGTAAGAAATTTTTCCAGAGGCCCATGGTTAAGTTTAGATTTTTTGGGTGTAAAAACAATAACAAATAAGAAATCTTATAGACTATTGATTTAAAAAAAAATCTTAATTATGTTATATTATATTATTGTTATATTTTTTTTATTATGTTCAGGCACTTGTGATTGTGTAGGACCCCCAGCGTTGCCTACTCGCGTTACCACTAAGCTAATGCGTAATTATAGTAGATGTTTGATAATAAAAAAATAGCACAATATTTTTAATATATAAAAATTCTGTGATATTTTTTAAAAATAAAATGTATGATACTGACATTCTAGCAGACCTTTCATAACATTAAAATAGCTTTATAATTTGGAGGAAAAATTAAAACAAAACGTGTATGAAATTAATTGGTTGGTCTGTTGTTGTGGTTCAGTTTCAGCGAGTTCAACCAGTCGCACTCTGAGTGCACGCTGTGGCCGGCGGTGCGCGACCTGCTGACCAACTTCACGCTGCCGCAGGAGGCGCCGCAGCCGCCCG
Organism: Achroia grisella; assembly: GCF_030625045.1. Taxonomy (NCBI): domain Eukaryota; kingdom Metazoa; phylum Arthropoda; class Insecta; order Lepidoptera; family Pyralidae; genus Achroia; species Achroia grisella. Next base: position 3,449,691 of record NW_026712841.1, read on the forward strand.
CGCCGCCGCCGCCCTAGCTCGCGCGACTCGCGCACCGAGCGCACTAGACCTGCACACGGACACCATTCATCGATTGAACATCGCTCATACTGAACTCTAACGATACGTGTTATTATATCGTAACAGTGGATTATTACATGTACATAAAATATTATGAATTCTTTAAGATTTAGTTTTAGAGATCGTTTGTATGTGTAGTCACATCGTAGTTCCGATACCCGCGTTGCACACGTAATCTCACTGCGTATAGAAGGAATATACTTCCTTGTCCCTATAGACTGGACTTTGACTAGTGTTGCTAAAACATCATGTGTAAATAAATGTATGATATGAATTTGTATTGGAATAAAACATCAGTAATTTAGATAAAATATCTAACGGTTAATACGAGGTGAATTATTCGTAGGTTATGTTATGTAATAAAAATCTTTTTTATAGTGAATTTATTATCTAGGAGTAAGTTTACGTATGTATTTAATAAAAGCTTTTTATATTTAACCTGTTTTTATTACTTAATCTTTAATGGGATTCTACTTTCTTAACCTCATCTATTAATGAATTTGACTTGAATGATATTCAAGTAAAAAATACTCGTATATTGTCAATACTTATTATCAATTTTATAATCGAGTAAATGTCTGGCTGTAGTGGCATCCGCTTTTGCCTTTCTCCTAAGAGAAGAAGAATACAAAAAAATGACATGTTTGAATATTGTGACAAAATGGCATTAAATTTATTTTATTATTTATTGATATTTCTATTATAACATCCGTAACTAAATTATAAAATAACCTTTATAATTGGCAATATGGCAAACACTAATCGAGAGCGAAATGCGAATCGTAATTCTATGGAAACCATTCTCACATTTGAAAACAGAGATATTGTAAGTATAATATTCAAGAGAACTATGAACGATATATTTTTATTGTTACGCTCTTCTATCCTATCTATGGATTTCGATACGTGCGTTTTTAGTTCCTTTAGTGATGACGCATGAGGCGACAATGCTATTCTCTACAGCTCCATATCAATTACTGCTAATTATATTATAAGGTGCGTTTGGAAATAATATTTATTTCAAGTCTTATACGCTGTATCCAGAAAATGTAACTAAAACATCCCGAATTTTAATCATCTGCTTATGTAACCCTCCGAATTGTACATGTTATATAATTTTTTTATTATTATTTATGGTAATATTTGATTTCAGCACAAAAATAAATAGCTGATAAATATGATTAGATATAACATTACCATTATATTATAAATATACAAATTTCGCATTGTGATACTTATCCGGAATAAACTCTGAAATTAATTTTTATAAAATTCTTCGATCTGTGTTTAATGTCCCACTGTTAAAATTATTTATTTATTTTTAATCGTAAAAATTGAGTAAAACTATCCTTGTCGAGTTAAATAGCTAGGTTATATATAAATATATATAATATTATCTTATCAGTAATATAAATATATTAAAACATTCACAATAGGTGTGTTAGTAGGTAGTCAATGTTCGATGTTCAGGCAACGCTTGTCGGCAATATATAGATGTATGTTCTAAATGTAGCGGCAATATATAAATTTTAAAGAAAAAATGCTACTATTGTTTAAAATCTCTTGTTATTCTTGTGAAGAGTCAATGGTCAATGGTGTGGTCCACAAATAACATTCCTGGCATGGATAACGCTACTGGCGGTGGATCACACCGGCGCGTAGCCGGTCGTCTGAAACTGCGCACCGGCACCCTCGCACTTGGCGCGTTCCTTACCATGCACTGTCGTGTTACAGCTTCTGCACTCACTGGTGGTTTTTGTAAGCATTTCCATATTATTGTTATATGAAACTAGTCATATACATATATATATGTATATATACCACACTCGTTCTAACATTGTTTATAGTTGACTTTATTTGCTTTATGTACTTATATACAGTACCTATACTTAGTTAATAAAAATGAATCCATTTTAATCCGGTATTTTTGTTTGGAAGTTGACGTGAACGAGACTTTAGCTATAATTTATGATTCATTACGGCGTTTTTGAAGACTATTTATTATCTTCAGAAATGAAGGGATTTCACCAATTTTAATGTCCGACATAAAAATCTTTGGTATTAAATATTTTATTTAATTGTACTTGATATACGAAAATGTTATCTACGCGTAGATAATACTCTAGGCTCTATTATGCCTTATTCATTTTAGTTGTCTTTATGCTGTTCCTAATATTATCGGTGGTATTGTTGGCAAATCCTTTGCGCCACTTTGAAGTATACCTCGGACAGTGGAGTATCAGTGGACCGGGACGCGCCTTCAGGATTATTCCTATGCTCGATGGTACTTTTTTTTTTATTATAGATGATAATGGAATGGTGCACCCGCCTGCGCTAACGGTTTACGCTGGCGGGGCACCAGTGGAGGATGATAAGATAAACAAGAGGTCAGATCAGTTAGCCCATCGTGACAAATTCACCCGGAAGTTATCACAATGGTTTCCAGGGGGAACCGCGTGGAGGTCAACCTGACATGGTACATTGCTAGTAATGGGGTCATGAGTCCACATTACTAACAATCCCGTCCCCCCGCTCGATGGTACTTGTATTTATCATAATAATGTTACGTTTGTTCACACGCAACTGATTAAGTCCATTACATTAATAAAAACATTTCAGGAATTGGCATAGCTATTTGTATAAATGCAATAGTGCGAGCTATCATTTGTTGTACTATTGCTGCAATATCGGCAATTTATGTTGTGCATTCCGTGGCAGATAATAAGTTACCCTTCACACATTGCAGGTAAAACTACACTTTATGTTAATATAAGTTTAATATATGTTGTATATGTAAAAAAAAAAATATTTGTTTCAATAAAAACTATCTAACTTTTCTTTTCAGAGACTTTGACCTAAAAGCATATGATCCTATTATAAAGGATATAAAAAGTGTGATGTTGCGAGAGGCATGTTTATATTATTAGACTTAATTACCTATTACACTACCTATTTAATTATCTAATTATTCCTATGTGTAATTTAATAATATATTTGCAGTCAAGATTCTCTCTAAAGACTGGTGTAGTTAAGGATGATGCGGAAGTTATTAATTCATCACCATCCACCGTAGGACTTTACTATCGAGCATGGCGAAATATGTCCAACAACAGGTTTACTTTGTATGTGTGCATTTCTGTGACAATATAAAAAGAAAAGTATTTTCACATGGAAATTATAATTTCAGTAAACGGAATGTACGTTCAATAGAAGTGTGTAATGAGATGTATTCTGGCACTTATCCTCCTTTATATAGCACGCCTGCATATAATTTTTTCTAGTAAGTTCCAATTTTGAACCTCTACATATATACTAGGTACTTCATCTTAAAAAAATCGACATATGCAAAATAAAGCAATCTGTATACTGATATAATATATACCCACAATAATCGTATGCTCGAATTACCTACATTATGACGAATTGCCATGAGTTTTTTTGTTGTGAATGATATAGAACCCCTGCCACATTATCGATATACTTCGGCGACGGCGGCGTATTACAGTGTAAAGTTATAATAATAATAAATCTAACAATGACACAGCCATCTAGTCCCAAGCTAAGCAGATTGTGTGTTATGGCTGTGTGTTATACTAAACAGCTGATAGAAACATATATATATATTTGTAAATACATAATATACATAGAACAACTCAAACCAATACAGTCAATCACACTTATAACTAAATGTTTATACGTTCGAGAAATCGAATGCACGACCATCGCAAGTAAGGCGGTGTGCTAAACCGCTAAGCTACGATGGTTTGTGGGTTCGATCACGTGTAATTCGTTTATACATTGCTAGCTGTCATTAATGCCCTCTACCCTTATCATCGATAGTAGGGAAAAACTACTAATACAAAATTTGACGTTCATAAGTTACTAGAAGGTCCTACTTGAATAAATGACTTTTGATTTCTTTTGATAAGTAGGTAATCCTCTCTCCTACATTGCTTCTATTTGCAGCGTGGAAGTTTTGCAACTGCGGAAGGACTATAATTTGGGACAGTTTAATATGCCACTTGTTTTGAGTATAATCTTAACTTGGATCATAATATGGATGTTAATGATTAGCGAACACTTATCACACGGGAGAGTGAGTAATGCGAAATACCAAAAATAAATTGACCTTTCTAATCATTAACATCTAGTGTAGTATAGAATTCAATTTAATTTATAGTTAATCTGGAACAACATATATGCATGGTTTGTGTTGGTGCCGTGGTGTTGGGCGGTGTTATTAATAATTGCAGCATTCACAAGCCTTCTTACGATGGAAACTACGATACATAAAGTCTTTCGCATTAGTGCTAAGGAAGTGTTAGCTGTAGGTATAGTAGTCTATAACATATAAATATATATACATATTAATCGTTTTTTATATATTTATTAAATTATATAAATTCCACAGGGCATATCGGATGCTTTACAGATAGCACTATATATACATTCTGCAAGCGTTGGGACTGAAATTATCCTGGGGAAAGGCCTAAATCACTACGGTAAATAATATCATCACAATTATTTATAGGTATACTATTAGGTATGCATCAGTATTTTTCTATAATTATCCTTTTTTAATAGCATCTGGGCATATCGATCCACAACTTAATAATGAAAATGTATGGCACTCTGGTATGCTTTTGCTATTGATCGCGATACAATCAGGGGGAGCCGCTGGCTGTGCGCTGGTTGATTACATGCAGCCTGATACACAAACCACCTACGACATGCATGAAAGTAAGTGACAAATTACTCGTATTTTTTAATATCAACACACGCACACATGTATTAATTGTCTAAGTATTATCACAGATAATATAACATTGTATTATTGAACCAGTTTCTATTTTTTTTCTGTTTGGCCTCACGACGACGTCACGACTAGTTAGTAAAGCACTAGGCCATAATGCTCTCAAATAAAATTCTGCTCACCTACTATAAAATCAAATATAAAAACTGATGTTTATAAAAACGAATACTAAAAATTGTTGTTATAAACATAATTGTTTTAATTATGAATTTGAAAATATGTGATTTTTTCTAGAAAACTAAAATTCCTATACATTTCAGGCACTATGTGGATAATACCCATGTATTCTAAGTGTACTTCATTTGGTAACTATTCGCATTTTATGTAAGTTAATAGCTCATAAATAATGTAGTTTATTACTGACCTACAACAAATAAAAATTACTAAATTCTATTTAGATCGACCCTTATATTTGGAGGACTCTGTCTTTCGTACATGACTGCGGCATTCATGTTGCTCAAAACTGCATTGCACACCATATTCGAGATTAAAGTGAAATTAATGTAAGTTTACTTTTTATATTAATAAAATTTTGTGTTTATATTTCAATGATATATGTATATCCGGCAGGTGGCTTTGCTTTTCTGGGCAGGGCGACGTCTGCCAAAATGCCAAGTCCGTTAGAATTTTAGTATATTTTGCCCCATTTTTGGTTCATCTAAATTTCTAAAAATAATAAATTTTTAAAGTATATTGTAGCTTTATACATAGGAGACTTAAAAAGGAAAATATATACAGTAGAACTGAAATTTCCATATTCTTAAGTCGTCTAAAATAAATAATATTATGTAGATATTAGCTGTCCCGGCAAACGTTGTTTTGCCTTAACATAAAAAAAAAAACTTAGGGTTAGACTACCCCTAACATTTAGGGGGATGAAAAATAGATGGTGGCCGATTCTCAGACCTACTCAATACGCTCACAAAATTTCATGAGAATCGGTCAAGCCGTTTCGGAGGAGTATGGGAACGAAAACTGTGACACGAGAATTTTATATATAAGATTTCATAAGATTAATTTCAGTTATGATGACATAATGCTTTTAAATAATGTCTGCTGACAATTTCCTATGCTTTTGTTTTAGCTTCATAGAACAAATCGTCGTTGGTGGTCTTATATTGATATGCATGGGACTGAGTTTACCATTTGCCACTAATGTATGTAATTCTATTCTTATAACGTAACTTTTGTATAATGAATAACTTTGTTATAAGCCTATTAAATTTCACTAAATTTATTGTATGGCAGGGCGGAATAGTTTTATTGGAGAGTGTAGACGCTGTAATGACAGGGTTGGCGATGCCGTTTGTTTGTCTGCTAGAGTTGGTGGCACTGCTGTATGTGTACGAAAGTCACGATTTTATTTCCGATATGAACATCGCTACAGAGGAAAACGCATGTTCTTCTCGTATTGGCACTCAATGGCGAATGATCCCATTTATTACTGTTGTAAGTAGATATTCATTTAATGTAATCGCGTGAATAAAAGTAAATGTAGAAATGTAAATGTATGTAAGTAAAAAACAAACATCTACATGTAAATTAATAATAACCGTTTTAATTGAAGTAAAAGTTAAAATCTATTGTTACATGTTTCAGGTCACGATTGTAATTAAAATATCAGTCCTAGTGAGCTCCGAATTGCCCGCTAAATTCATATACATGGCGCTGGCGCCGCTCTGCGTTCTAGTGGTAGCGGTACCACTGCGTGCCTGCTACAACGCCTACTTTTTCCTCGCTTCAACGCCAAATAGCAATTAGATATACAGTCTCTTATGTATACCTGCAGATATTTTTAACGCTACGTTGGAATAAATTTATACAAATAAATAATATTGAAGTGGCTGTTTCTAATTTCAAATAACAAATATTTCACAAAATCCATATGAAAGCATATCATTAAATACATCAATAAATTAATTTATATTTTGTCTGTCTGTCGGTTTGTTCCTGCTCTTTGAAACGGCTGAACAGATTATGACGGGACTTTCAGTAGCAGATAGCAGGAGTAACTTAGGCTACTTTTATTTCAAATATTATAAAATCTCGGTACATTCACTCACCTAGGACCCAAACTAAGCAGATCTTGTGTTATGGGTACTAGAAGTGATACATAATATAGGTACATAGATTGGGAAGAGGATTTTTAGTTATGTGGACTAATAAAACTGCTCACAATGTACCATGTCAGGTTGACCTCCTCGACCAATATTCTTATACGTTTGTGGAATGCTATAGATGGTGGAATATCTGTTTGTGATGACCATAGCATTTATAGAACAAGGAATAAAATAATAATTACAAATAACCAGACCAGTATTTACTTCTCGGCATGTGCGGTACTTTTCTGGCACTTGCACTTATATAAAATAATAATAAAGGAAATTATAAAAAAACACCAATGGTTGACAATAAATGTTTATTGTATCAATCATTTAAAATATTTATAAATATAAATCTTTGTACATGGTTTGAACATACGTACACATGATGATTGCTGATACAAATAATATTGTGAGACTCGAGCACTTTCGAGAAAGAGACAACACTATGTATATTGATTAAGGACGTGTGTCGCTCGAGCACCGAACGATATGTAAAGTGCAGTCGCCATGGACTGTTTAATGCTATACATATTCAATACTCGGGTAACTGCCTTCTCTATGACAAGGTAAATATTTAGGAACACTTTCAATCAATAGCAAACAATTAAGGTAGGTATAGAATATAACACTAACCTACGATGCCTATTTCACGTTTAAATTAAAATATCACAATATGTACATATTATCAGGAGTATCATAATATCAATAACAATTACTGTGTGACACAAGCTTTGTAAAACTATTCTATTTACATTTCAAACCCTACTTTGATCCCAAAAATGTCCACCTCAGAGCAAACATTGTAAGTAGAGATAATTATTGAAATCGATAAAACTTAAACCTATTTTACGAACATACCAACTTGCAATTAGGAAATATCATAATTGTTATGATTTAGCCAATTCAAAATCTTCTATTTAAAACTTTAGACCTCAGTTATGTGTTATTTTTATAAAATATAGACAACATTTTATATTCGATTGTATAATCTTTTATTTATATAAACGTAAAATAATATTCGATATTATAGGCCGTTTAATTATTCATAATAATACTATCAAATAATTTACTATATTCCTGCGGTTTAATTTCAATCTGGCTCACACAAAGGCACTCCTAGCACGCATACAATACATATCGCCTCGTCCATTATATTCATTTTATAAACAAATAAATTACATTTAATTGCCACATCCCTGTTCCCTAAGCAGAACGTTTAATTAACACTGGTTCACTGAACGTTACTAAATATGATTGGTTATGTATACCATAACCCACCGAGACGGGATGCGTAATAATAAAGTTCCGAGTGTATCAGTCAAGTGAAATTAGTTAATTGTTTCACTCAATACCACATACCGCGACATATTCGAGGAGAAAAATTCGTGGGAAAGTTACTTTGGCTGAAGAGTGTTGGCCAAAGCAAAAAAAAGTTAAAAAGAAACATTAGGTGCAATTAATGTGAAGGAAAGCCATGTCCTAAAACAAACACTCATTCACGCACACAATTACACCAGGAACTATGTCCATTTGGCAAACGATTATCAACATTTGTCAAATACTCAAATTCGTCAATTTCTTAAAATGAGTTGCGTGAAAATTGATTTCAAAATTACCCTAAATTACTGAGAATGTTTTTTATTCATCATCTTACTAAGATGTACTATAACTTAATATTCCTTTGTCTCTACGACAGTTTCTTTACACCATTTAACGTATTACTTTCACATAACAAACACATTTATAGAAGAATGGCTTCAATTTTGTTGCATATAATATTCTTTCTTGACTTTTTCTTGCGATGGTGTGTCGCCCGTTCCGAAATGCGGCGTTCGGTTGCGGACGTTACTGCGGGCGGCATCAAGCGCGGCGCGAGCGGCGCCGTCAGAAACGCCGCAGTGCGGCCGCCGCGCCCGCAGCCTTGCGCGTGGGCTGCACCGACAGCGGCGCCACCAGCACCTCCGCGCCCTCTCCACCGCCGCTGGTGCCCATTTCCTACAAATCACACGCGAATTCATCCCCATTTTCCGGTAATTCCCGTTGTATGTATTATATATTCGTGTGTCAATTACGATCAACTGTACACTCTTGAAGAATATACTTACGTTGATATTATTGCAACTGGCGAGCTTCATCTGAGCGAGTTGCGAAGCGGGCGTCAGGTTCGCTTGAGAACCGAAGGGCGAGATCATCGAGGACATGGCGCGCTTGAGTTTCGACGGGGTCTTGTTAAAGGAGAGTGCCCGCCCCACCTGCACATGTTACATTCCGTTAGTGTTCGCCTATTACATTCAATATTAATGCACTATTTCATCCATTGCATTTAATTTAATACGTAATATAATAAAAACTAGAGTGCAATGATTATTTACTAACCATGTCTACAACCGACATGCCTTCACAAAATTGATATTATGTACATGAAGATTCTACCATATTGTTTCCATGCCATTATTACTGATATTACTTTTAAACAAAATTACAATTTACAATCAACTGAGAAACTGTACTGTTAACTTGTTTTATTGTTTACGTTGTGCTACGTTAGTAATACAATGATCCCGAGTTGTTAGAGTGCAAAAAACAGATTATACGGTGAAAGTTACGGACAGTGAGTACATGTGAGATAAATGTGTGGGACTAAAATAAGACAAAGGTGAAAACGATTCCATCAACCGAACGGTATGGCACGCTCACGAAAATGGTTAACAAGTGTAAAAGCGAAGCGTTACATTCATCATTCACTCCTCTATCCCGTCGTAATTGTATGTAATAGACGAGATTCGAGTTTTAAAGTTTACTCGGACACACGACATCCATCCCAGACAAAATTGGCCACAAAGACGCGTCGGTTAGGTATCAATGAAGCCAGTAATGAGGCCCTGAAAAGACAATGACCAATTTCACAATTACATATTCGCTGATTCCTGTCTCGATGGTGTAAAATAATGTGAGTTCCATATGCGTTCCCATACTGACAATACACCGTGAATGGTTTGTATGATGAAGCGAAAATTTCGAGCACAGGAAGCAGCACGATATGTACAATTAGTATGTTCGGGGACGGAAGTTTGCGAGAGGAGCGTGGCAGAGGCGCGTCAGACCTGTGCGAGTAAGTGAGCGCGCAATACCCATGTTTCGAGCAGCCCGGTGGCCGGCTCGGGGCGCAGCCAGCCGCCCAGGCCCGCCAGCGCCTCCAACTACAACACAACATCATCGCTCGCCGCTACTCCTCTACATACTCACTCTACTCACTCCTACAGACTGCACAAGCTTCCTACGGGATTCTATTCTACTTTATACGTACAGTGATTGACTACTTGGAAATATGTGCAGTAGTTACAATCAATATTATTACTTATGCTAATATTTACATAAACGAACTTTTAATCAAAGAATACACATAAAGTTACGCGATACTGTTTAAAGTTACGATCGATAAAATCTATCGAAAACGTACTAATAGGCCTAATATTAGATGTATTGTAACGAATCAATTAGAGTTGACTCAAGAGAAAGTTTTTTATTGACGTAGTAACTTTTTGGTACAGTCATCTTTGCTACATTGAATCTATCTGAATACTTACTTAAGGGGTTACATGAGTTTCACGGTTTCAAAAAATTGATTTTTTTTTGTCTTATTAAATTCTATAACATCTCTAGAATATTGTCCTAAATTTTCAAGTTGATCCGACTAATAGTTTCGGAGATACGGCCTTGAAAAGGTGGACGCTCGAGGTCAGGTATAATATTCTATTCTATTCTATTTTGGTGATTTCTCGTTAAACTACGAAGTTCATTTTGAGGTTATAAGTGTTTGTTGTGAATTTATTCGATAAAAAATGCCGTTTAACGTGTCTAGAACCCAGATAACGGAAGGTGTTCGTAGAAAAGATAGACCTAAGAAGAGGAAACAAGGATATCAGTTATTATTAATTATGCACGGTATGGACCTAAAACTTGGTCCAAATTCCCATGAATATGCCCGAAACATGGATGAAAACCGGGTGACCGCAGCCGAAAAGAAATCTACCAGCAAGACTCGTGAAGCCAGGATTCTTCATAGATTGGAGCAAAAGGATGCCCTGGACATTGCAGCTGCAGCAGTTTCTCTACTTTATGGCCCAGGAATCGACGATTCAATGTAAATTAAAAAAAAAAAATTACCACTTTTAATGTCTCTTATAACTTTAAACGCGTTTTTCTCAAAACTAAGTTTTCAAAGACGGTTGTCAAGATTTCTCGCGAACTACTCAACCGATCTTGATGAAATTTTACACAGGTCTTCGAGATATCATTTACAAGGTCTTGAACGAAGGATTTTTTTTTAATTACAACTATTTTAAGAAAAAAATGTCGAGAAATTTTCATTGAAATTTGCATTTTTTTATAAAAACTTCTGGCAAAAATCCAATTTTCATTTTTTTTTTCCTTCGTCCAATACCTGTGGGCTAATTATCTAACTTCGTTCGCAACGATTTTCGTATGTAACGTAGTGAAAATGACGTCATCTGTCAATAATGCGATTATATTGACGCCATTTGACGCTGTCAACTAGCATTGCAACGTAAACGCAACTTTACATATCGATAAAAATTATTTCTATCGAATGTCGATTTAGTAACTTCGTTGCAACGTCACGTAATCGCTATTTTGCCGAAATGACAGCGTGGAATTGAAACGGTTTTTACATTATGAGAAACAATTTAGAAGGTGTTTCTTTTGGTTACAATCTTTAAAATATCAGCATTAGCAGCATTATTTATCTTGTTTTGGTAATTTTCAGTATTACATATATTTTTATTATATTAAATATTACGTAGAAAGTCGTGAAAAGGTTTTAAATTTATTAAAATGGGAAAATTGTCACGACTCACAACATGACATCAGTGTTGCCAATTCGATATTTTATTTTCGTCCCAAATCACATAGAATAAAAAATGTTGTATTAACTAGAGTAAACGTTTAATATAAAATTAGGGTTGATTATGATATTAATATAATTAAAAAACTATTTCAATGAATACGGTGCTCTGTGAACGGAATATAACGTTTATGATTTGCTCTGTGATTTGTTTAAAGTAAATAAATTTATTTGTTTAAAGTTTTTACAATTATGTACAAATTTAAAAAGATGTGCCCATATCATTTTAAATTTATATGGATACCTACGTACTTACCTAGGTATCTATAGCAGAAAAGAAAATTTAATTTGTAGGTTAGATTAATATTATTAATGATTATAAATAGTTTGTATAAAATATGCTTTTATATTAAAAAATTATTAACCTTATTTTTTCATTAGAATAGAATAGACTTTGTTTATTTTATTTTATTAAATGTCTATTAATAAAATTAAAATAAAAGAACATGTACTGACTTTTTAAATTGGTCGGATTAACAATATTCCGCTGCAACTTCATAGTAGTGTTTTATCGATAGAAATGATTTATGTTGCGGTCATTCAACCTTACTTGATCGCATTTTTTAAATTGAAATGATTTTATATTGCATCACAACTTCAACAGAAACAATTTATCGTGTTACATAATTAGCCCACTGGTTTATTGTCTTTACTAAAACACGTATTTTTTATTTTTATTTCAGATGATCCTAAAAGAAGTTCTGCTGACAACGCGGAGGCACCTTTTTTCCGAGGGACTGCCGGAAATGGCGTCGTAATGACCGCCATTTTGATATTTTTTTTGACAATTTTACAAAATGTTTATTAAATATGTATCTTTTAAATAAAAAAAAAATACATTAAAATATTTCATTATTTATATGTAAAAAAAATTATTGAAAAAAGGCCGTTTTTTGCCCGAGGAAACCCATCTAACCCCTTAACTTATTCTTTAAATCGATAATCTAGCGGAACGAAAAATTATATTGTGTTTGTTATATACACGACATATAAAATGACCAGCTCGATTATAAGATTTCTTTAATATTGTTCATATAAAAGAATAGGTAGCAACATCGCTTCTAAAAGACTTCTAAAAGAATAGATAAATCATTCAAAGTGCATACAGACGTTACATCAAATGCTCCCCATTTGATGTAACGTCTATATTATAAACTAATACAAATTTCAAAGAATGGCAAATTGGATTGGATATTAACTGATAAATTAATTAAGTAGACATATTGATCTACTCATCACAAACGTGTTACCAGAATTTGTCCTTTATTAATATCTAGTAGTAAGACGTCGATGACACGAACAATTTGAGAAGTACACTTTCATGCCTTAGTTACACATATATGACAATACTGAATGTTTGTGAATATTCACAATGATTTTATATATTTTTATATTACTTACCTATAAATTTCTGTTATTAATCTGTTATATATTATACAAGCTACACTACATACATCTTACGAATTCATGCTCAATTAATCTGGAATTATCTATTTGTATTAATTTATATTTATTTTGAAAGTGTACAAAACAGCCGTTTCAATTCTTGAGATATAAAATTGTAACGTTTACTAATTCATTCCATTTAATTACTAATATAAACAATATATCAATAATATTAAAACAATGTAGTGATAACATACCTTAATTCTTGTACGCGCGGCGAATTTGGAAACTTTAGACAACGTACTAAGTGCGAGGTCACTGGTGTCGATATCTAGTTGATGCGACTCTAGGCACGCTAGGAATTTGTCCTGGAAACAATCATAGACACATATTACAATGAATTCACCTTTTCCATGAATATCATATTGCACGTACAAAGATCCAAGCTATTATTATTGTCTCACAATATTCTAAATAGTGCTATCGACTCCGCTTTTCCAATTCCCATAAAAATCCTTTTACGCAATTGACAAAAACTATATTCATTCTTTCATTATCGACACGTCTTAGCCAATCGCTGTGACTAGTGTATAGATACGAACTTCTTAATTAAAAGAACCTACAATGTAATCAGTATTATAAGTACATAATTTGTATATTATTATCGTGCATTTAAATTTAATTAAATATTTTAAGTACGTACCGCATCGGCTTTGCAGACAGTGTTAGCCATCTGTCGACAGAGCTGACGGAGAAAATGTGACTTATCGACCGTCTCATCAGTGATCATGAACGAATACAACTTCTCCTTTAATTCTTGGTTACTGCGGCACATTAGCGCGAACACATTGTGACAATCTGAAAATTATATATAAATATTTATGCATATTACAGTAATGAGTCACCATTAAAGAACTTTAAATCAGAATTGTTCAATTGTAATGTGTTTATTTAAAGACTATGAAATAACAAAAATTTTAGTGTAGATTTTTTGAATCAGTACAATATAAAAAAAATGGTTGATTAAACTAAATGACAGATATTTAAGATTTTGATCAATTTTAATATTAAAATCTTTAGTTTCATATAATAGAATAAACAAGCACTATATTGAACAACATTTCCATACCTTCTGCTTCTCTTATATCGACCACGCGCTTGACAGTACTCAATGGCATCAGTGATATGTGCCGGTACGGTTTACTCGACCGCATCGTACTTGTTCCATTAGTAGGACTCTTACTATTGAATGCCTGCAAAAAAAATATACAATTAAATATAGACATGCACATAATTTATTAGTTATATAATAAGTGGAATAAAAGTACATCACTTACTTTGGATCGTTTTTTGCACACTTCCATTGTGTCCGTGAAGAGAAACAATACAAGATGATCCCCTCTGCCGGATAATTCTTTAGATAATTCCACAACTTCACAGCGCGCGACAAATGAGCGATGAGAAGATACTAGATGGGGCTGTTGATTTAAGAAAACATACAAAATGTTAATGTGACTATAAATCATAGAGATAAATAACATTTTATCTACATGGGGATATTTTGACATATAACATAACTAGTGACAATACATTTTGGGCAAGAAATAAACAAAAACAATCTTAGGGACAGAGACAACAGCTACTGTTACACGTACGCTCATTGCGTGCTAATCTGCCTTCATACGGGAAAGAAGGCTCGCGTGTAAGGCGTATTGCCGCATATTGCATGCGTTCGTTACTGCAAAGTGACCGGTTCTTTTTAATCGTGGTCAGTTAATTTTTCCCGATCATTCTAACAAAGACCCTGATTAAAATTAAATGTACTATATAGATAACATAAGGTAAGAAGTGTTTACCGGACATTGTTCTATATCATGATAAATGTCGAACATTTGTAGTTGTCCTTCGGTTTTTCGTTTATCTTCGTTGATATGCGACATAACTTCACGGAGGCCTGCCAGAGCTGACACTAATGCTGAGTGATCCGGGTTATTTTTGTGCGTATGTTTAAGTATATCTGCAAGGCACAGTAAAATATGTAATTAAATTGTATTTATAATTTCTAAAGTTTATTAAATAATATAGAAAATACCTACCATCCAGTAATAAACTTATACTTGGTAACCGTTGCACTGGCCTTATTAAGAGCTCCTGTAGGCTTTGCCTTCCGCACTCTGGTTTAGTCTGACAGATCTTCAGGAATGCATGAAATCTGTAATTAAATTTGTAGTTACTTCCTATTTCCACGTGTATAGTGTGATAGTTTTAGATAATTAGATAGTGACGAATATTCTATAAAACAGTATATTCGCAGCTGAATATATTGTACCTTGGGTTCTCACGATCGCATTGTTGTAGCATCTCCTTGGTGTTTTCAAAAAAGTTAATGAAGGGCGGATAAGCTTTGAGCATATCGGTTGTATATTTAAGCACGATGCGGCCGATGTTTGCTTCCTCGCTCCAGTGTGCCTGCGTGTATCTTAGTTCCTCCAACATGCGCCTATATATATAAACATTATTTTGTAATAATAATAAACTAGAAATTATGAATTTAAATGGGCCATGGTCATTTGAATTAAGCTATACTTTTGTGAATAAAAAGGTCACGTTGCTACCAGTGTAGTTCCTCAAATCTAATAGATCTACCAACAAGCGGTTCCATCTGGAAACCATTGTAGTTAATTCCTGGTGAATGTGTCTGGATACATGAAATGAGTTGACCTCATCCTCATACTATCATCCTCTACTGATGCTCCGCTAGCGTGTACATAATTAATACATAGGCAGGTACACCATTATATATGCATCTATTAAAAAAAACAATACCACAATCCATTATACTCACTGATGCAATTCATATATAGGCGGTAAATTTCCAAATATATTTCTTAATTCTGTATTGTTGAGCAATGCTTGATATTTCCCATTACTGTTGTCTTCCTCCACCATTTCTTCTAACGGTTGTTTGAACATCTTCAAAGATAATAACGCAATAGATTACTTATCATGATTTAAAATTCACTTTATAGTTGTAGCACTTTTTAATTGATGTGGTTATTTGATTAGAAATGCTCTTTATGCATATCACGATCAGGCGTATTAATATTATTTTTTTAAAGAAGATTGATATATAAATTAATATATTAATTATTTTAAATTTATATTCGTACTATTGTTTACTCTCCAGTTAAGATTTTGAATTAACTCGAATTCGCATAACACAGTCCCCGTTACTGAACTATTTTGGTGATATAAAAATAAGTAAATAAAATAAAATAAATTTTTATATGCAATACAATTCTAATACTATATATCTTTGGTAAGTTTAAGAAATTTTGAAAAAATAAAATATTAACTTACCGTGACTATAGTGTGGAGTATTCCTACATAATTCGATTCCGTTTGTAGTAACTCCATAAATACTTGTTGGCGGGGAGACATCAACTTACGCACTACATTGTCGGGTACTTCTGACTCTGCAACTGACAATGAGACATGACAATGTGTACATTTATTTACAAAACAGTTTTCATAATTTTAATAATAATAATAATCATAGGATCAGCGTCCCGATAGGTTCGTAAAACCCTCAAAAAGTTAACAAGTGTGCATATTAAAACAGCGGCTACCTTCGAGTAGTTGTTTCCCGACTGGCGAGGGAGTGCTGATGTCGAGTAGGTTTTCTGAGAGGTTGAGCAGCACGGTGTCTCCGACGGAGGAGCGCCGCTTGTGCAGCGCCGCGTCGCCGCCGCGCAGCTTGCGCTTGCGGAGTCGCTGCAGCTGCGACGGCGTGCCGGCCGCGCCCCCCGCGCCCGCCGCGCCGCCCGCGCCGCCCGCCACCTCCTCGCCGCCCGCGCCCGCGCCCGCCGCCGCGCCGCCCACGGACGACCGTCGCGACACCTCCTCCAGGTACTGCGCATCGAGCATCACTCGTTAAATAGTTCCTATGACCAGAAATTTAATATGCAGATTAAGAAATAGGCATTACTTACATCTTTGAATAGGTAGTCCTTTTCGTCCTGCGCCTCCTCGTTTTGAACGGAGGCCCAAAACCACTCCGCCTTGACGATGTGCACTTGCTCCGCGCACTCCGGCAACACGATGGTGTTGTGCTCGTCCACCACCTGCACGTGAGTTTCAGGTCATAACATGAATTGGACGCGTCGTCGGCCACCACCGAAATTCTAAACGGCCCTGCTCGACTAGTCCTCGTTTAATTTATATATATAATAATAAGTAGCAGACCTAGAAGTGCACGACCTACGAAGCACCTATTGTATAGAATAGCGGCAGGTCATTCGAAGATACATGCATATACCTCCTACTGACTCGACTCTGATCGAGCGCTATCTCTAAATGAAGTACGGTGACGAACACCGGTGATTTGCGCGACAAGCTTAATATTTGGTATTGAATTAAATTGTGTTAGTACCGGCAGCGATATTCCATGGCATTGCGATATGGCGCGGGCGTCGCGGGGCGGGGGCGCGGCGGCGGGCGGCGGCAGGGGGCGCGCGCCGGCGGGGGAGGGGGGCGGCGGGGCGGGGGCGGGGCCGGGGATGAGGGAGGGGGCGGGGCCGGGGCTGAGGGAGGGGGCGAGGCAGAACGCGGCGTGTCGCGCGCGGGGACCAGTCGCCCCAGGGAGGGGGCCGCCGCGGAGCCAGACGCTCTGTGGTGTTTTAAATAATATCGAGTCGTCCAATTCATCTACGGAAAACTCTGTTGTTGGTGTTGTCGGTGTTCTCGGTTCCGTACTGTCCACGGTATCTACTTGCACAGGAGAAATATCAAAGTTCATTTCGTCGAGATCTCTCTTCGGCGTGGAAACATTCCTCAAGTCAGCAGGAAGGTGACATGCATCGACTTCCACCGTGTTGCGTTCAGCTCTCTTCTCGTATTTCTTTTTGCGTTCGCTGCGAAATGAGGCCGTAAACGATTTGACGCTTCTGCGAAGTTTCGAAGCCGACATTACTTTTTTAGAACTGCGTATGGATGCGAATGAAATGTCAAAGAAACCGGACTGTTTGCTTGTATTTATCGAGCAAATGGATGTGTTATCGTCTTCCCTGATAGGGGATGATGTGGAGGCAACGTATTCTCCCGCGGGATCGGTAGGTTTTACGCTGTCCGGGCTTACAGGTTCCACTGTAATGTCTCCTGTAATTTTTGAAACTGAATCTTTTTTTGTTCTCTTAAATATTGTTGGTCTGTTTTTAAATTTAAATGAATCCTTGATTTTTAATCTCTTTATCGATTTCCAATTGTTATCCTCACTTTTATCGGGAGAAACGTTGGCATCTATGTTGCTAATTTGAAAATTTGAATCTGTAGAATTGCGACTTCTCTTTTTGCCAGAAGAAATGGTAGTATTTGAGTGTTGCAATTCCTTACCACCAGTCGAACTTGGTAGTAAAAAAGCGGCTTCATCTTTGGAATCTAAATCACATAAACTTTTTGTGAATGATGAATGTAGAGAACTAGTCTCCGTTAAACAGTCAACTAAATTAAAAACATTCATAGACTTATTTCTAAAAACTTCTCTTTTATCTTTTGAATTGAATCCTGCATGGCTACGTAGTAGGCTAGATACAAACATGTTTTCTTTGTCATAGGTCCCATATTTCCGAATATCTACAGGATCTGAATTCAATATACTTTTATTATTGTCATTACATGGCGATATGTCGTCTGTAAATGCTTTCCCTACAAAACTAGGAATACTGATATCAGTTTGATCTTTGGATATTGCTTGTTGTATTCTAATACTGTTCCTTGCAAGTTGAACACGAGCCTCGCTCTGACTTCCAGAAAGTTCTTTAGAATCATCCGTTTGTTTGGGGCTACCGCGGCGGCCTGAGAGCCTGGCTGATAGTCTACGGTACAAAGAACTTTTGGGTGTAGATTGCGAGCGACTGGAAGTGGCACGGGATGGTTTCGCCGAGGAGGGGGTACTGGGGTGAGGTGATAGGATAAGCGAACGACCGTAAGTCTCCCCATTGGCCATTACCTGAAACATGTGTGAAACACACCACGCAATGATGTAATGAAGCCATTCCAATATAAACATGCATGACGATAGTTATTATCGTAACATAGGCAGTTAAACACAACAAGCTATCAATATATCCATTTTTATGTAACATTTATGAGATTATGAGGAACATAGTCAGCCTTTTTGGTTATTTGTCGATGCAGATATAAATACACACAGAAGAAAATAGTAGAAAATTATGTAGGTACCTATTAGTTATTATCCCTTTGACTAGTGCACGGGTGCAATTTGACAGTAAGCACACAACATATGTAGGTATATTATGCCTTTTTTGTACAATGACAGCTAATGTAAACATACAAATGACTATATACATAATGAATATTCACATATTATTATACTTATGATGAATGAGATAATTATGCAAACAAATGACACAATAGTGAACCGAGGAATGAATGTGACGTCATAACAAATGATAAATGAAAATAAAAAAACAATGAAAAATCAATGGGTCGACTTTACGCCGTGTGGAATGGAATGGAGGGATGCTCTGTTACGCTCCGTAACAAAACAAAACGTGTATTTTAAATTATTAAAATAAAGGTGGAAAGACTCTTCTCACAAATTAACATAACATAACGAAAATATTAAAAAATATACGACATTTGAAAAACGGAATCAACGTGATTATCAAAGAAATGTGGAAGAAATCTTGTATCAAAACATAACGCTATATTATTGACATTGCCGAATGAACGATAATAAATGTTTGCACGCAAATTGTTAACTAAACAGTGACTGACATTGGAATATTATCGAATGTAATTCGTCAAATGAAATAAGAGGGGGAAGGTATGTCATAACTAAATCAATATACCATATACAGTGTCTACAATATTACTAAACTAAAAGTGATTTGTGTTGCCATATGTAACTAAGTGCATGCTGACTTCCTATACCATCCTTAAAATTAGAAGCAAATATAGCAATATAGTATACATTGGTGTAAAATATTTGAGGGTATTACTATGTGAAATATCTAGTAGAAATAATAGTCTGGTTTACCTTCTACATTAAATAAAAGACAACTAAAACTGTAATGAAGTAATATTAAAATCATGTATAGGTGGTTATAAAATATATGGAGATATACTCACGACGTGCGTGCACTCAGGGTCGTCAATAGTGCAGGTGGAACCGCCGTTGTTGGCGAGCACCTCAGCCATATGTTCCGTCTCATCCTCGGGGAAACCCACAAAACATATGCGGGCGCCCGCGAACAATTTGAGTTTGTGCTCTTTCTGTAATTATTACATAATTTAATTAATATGTTTAAATATCTAAAGTAATTTTATAAACGTAAAAGTAACATTGTCTGTAATGATTATCGATGAAATTCAGCCTTTAACATATTTTTACTGGAGTGTAAATATTACAATGATGACTATTGATGACTTAATATAATATTTACACTCTTAATTGTACATTTGACTATACTTAATGTTCATTGTATACTAGAGTTTGTAGGTTTTTGTGTTACTGGAAAGTTAATCTTACGGATGTAGAATTTCTCATACGGGCATATTTATTTATTTATTTAATAATAACAATAATAACACATGCTAAGGCGATACTAGACATCTGCCAGATAAACTTAGATAATTTTTTTTTTTAATATTTAAACGATATACATAGAAACCGGTCCTGTGAACTTGGCACACGATATTAAAAAATCGACTTTTTTTTTTAGAGTTCTGACATCCTTTTGAATAGTTCTAGAGTTCTTTATAATCATTTTAAATAGTTCCGATGTTTAAATTAAAAAAAAACAAATTTTAAAAAATCGTGCGCTAAGTTCACGCAGCGCACGAAATCACGAAAATCACAAATTTCTTCGGAGTTCTAGCTTGCTTTACAATAGTTCTACAGTTCTCTATCAGTTATATCAATAGTTCTAGCGATTAAAACGAAAAAATCGATTTTTGAAGTTTCGCCGCGTCCAAATTATAATTCATATAAGAAAAGATCAATTTCCGACGCGAGTTCTAGCCGATCTGATAATAGTTCTGGGCAGCATTCTCCGAGTTCTAGAGAAAAGCTTCATAACTTTTTCCTGGAAAATAATTATTTTGCAAGTTATTGCAAAAAATATAAATCTACAAAAAAAAAAATTACGAGTTCCAGCTGATCTGATCGGAGTTCTGGGTAGCGCTACCTGAGTTCTATCGAAAAGTCTAATAACTTTTTCCTGTGAAATAATTATTTTCCAAATTATCGCCATTTTTAACTTTTCATGACTGACTTATAGGAGAATTTTTTTACGAGTTCTAGTCGATCTCATCGGAGTTCTGGGTAGCGCTACCTGAGTTCTATCGAAAAGTCTAGTAACTTTTTCCTGTAAAATCATTATTTTCCAAATTATCGCCATTTTTAACTTTTTAAGGCTGACTTATAGGAGATTTTTTTTTTACGAGTTCTAGCTGATCTGATCGGAGTTCTGGGTAGCGCTACCTGAGTTCTATCGAAATGTCTACTAACATTTTCCTGTGAAATAATTATTTTCCAAATTATCGCCATTTTTAACTTTTCATGACTGACTTCAAGGGAGAATTTTTTTTACGAGTTCTAGTCGATCTGATCGGAGTTCTGGGTAGCGCTACCTGAGTTCTATCGAAAAGTCTAGTAACTTTTTCCTGTAAAATCATTATTTTCCAAATTATCGCCATTTTTAACTTTTTAAAGCTGACTTATAGGAATTTTTTTTTTACGAGTTCTAGCTGATCTGATCGTAGTTCTGGGTAGCGCTACCTGAGTTCTATCGAAAACTCTAGTAACTTTTTCCTGTGACATAATTATTTTCCAAATTATCGCCATTTTTAACTTTTCATGACTGACTTCAAGGAGAATTTTTTTTACGAGTTCTAGTCGATCTGATCGGAGTTCTGGGTAGCGCTACCTGAGTTCTATCGAAATGTCTACTAACATTTTCCTGTGAAATAATTATTTTCCAAATTATCGCCATTTTTAACTTTTCATGACTGACTTCAAGGGAGAATTTTTTTTACGAGTTCTAGTCGATCTGATCGGAGTTCTGGGTAGCGCTACCTGAGTTCTATCGAAAAGTCTACTAACATTTTCCTGTGAAATAATTATTTTTCAAATTATCGCCATTTTTAACTTTTCATGACTGACTTATAGGAGAATTTTTTTACGAGTTCTAGTCGATCTGATCGGAGTTCTGGGTAGCGCTACCTGAGTTCTATCGAAATGTCTACTAACATTTTCCTGTGAAATAATTATTTTCCAAATTATCGCCATTTTTAACTTTTCATGACTGACTTCAAGGGAGAATTTTTTTTACGAGTTCTAGTTGATCTCATCGGAGTTCTGGGTAGCGCTACCTGAGTTCTATCGAAAAGTCTACTAACATTTTCCTGTGAAATAATTATTTTTCAAATTATCGCCATTTTTAACTTTTCATGACTGACTTATAGGAGAATTTTTTTTTACGAGTTCTAGTCGATCTGATCGGAGTTCTGGGTAGCGCTACCTGAGTTCTATCGAAAAGTCTAGTAACTTTTTTCTGTAAAATAATTATTTTCCAAATTATCGCCATTTTTTACTTTTCGAGACTGACTTGTAGGAGAATTTTTCTTTTGACGAGTTCTAGCCGATCTGATCGGAGTTCTGGGTAGCGTTACCTGAGTTCTATCGAAAAGTCTAGTAACTTTTTCCTGTGAAATAATTATTTTCCAAATTATCGCAATATTCCAAATATCTTGAAAAGTTAAAAATGGCGATAATTTAGAAAATAATTATTTTACAGGAAAAAGTTACTAGACTTTTCGATAGAACTCAGGTAGCGCTACCCAGAACTCCGATCAGATCGACTAGAACTCGTAAAAAAAATTCTCCTATAAGTCAGTCATGAAAAGTTAAAAATGGCGATAATTTGGAAAATAATTATTTCACAGGAAAAAGTTATTAGACTTTTCGATAGAACTCAGGTAGCGCTACCCAGAACTCCGATCAGATCAGCTGGAACTCGTAATTTTTTTTTTGTAGATTTATATTTTTTGCAATAACTTGCAAAATAATTATTTTCCAGGAAAAAGTTATGAAGCTTTTCTCTAGAACTCGGAGAATGCTGCCCAGAACTATTATCAGATCGGCTAGAACTCGCGTCGGAAATTGATCTTTTCTTATATGAATTATAATTTGGACGCGGCGAAACTTCAAAAATCGATTTTTTCGTTTTAATCGCTAGAACTATTGATATAACTGATAGAGAACTGTAGAACTATTGTAAAGCAAGCTAGAACTCCGAAGAAATTTGTGATTTTCGTGATTTCGTGCGCTGCGTGAACTTAGCGCACGATTTTTTAAAATTTGTTTTTTTTTTAATTTAAACATCGGAACTATTTAAAATGATTATAAAGAACTCTAGAACTATTCAAAAGGATGTCAGAACTCTAAAAAAAAAAGTTGATTTTTGAATATCGTGTGCCAAGTTCACAGGAGTATAGAAACCATTAGAAACAATCATACTCAAAAATACAAATATTTGCATCATGCGAAGAATCGAACCCACTACCATCGGTAGTCAGGTGGAAGAAATTATATTTTATGCAATAAAATGTGGTGCAAAATACGTAGGAAACTCACAATTATAGCATCATCAGTGGCGGAGAAGGTGGGGTCATCGCGGCGATCCCAGCAGGCTTCCACCCATGATCTCGCCAGTATGGGCAACCCAAAGCCCGATGCGTAGCGGTACTTACGACCGGTGGCTGCCGTCGCTATTAGGTGCGTCATTTTAACGCACGTATCTTTGCGTATCGAGCCTCCCATATAGTGTATTAGTGTTATCAGGTACGTCTGTTGAGAATATTTATAAATTTATTTACTTATATTTAACAAAATTAATATTTCCCTACTTCATGTTACTATCTGTGTTGCAACAAATATTTTTTTGTGACAAATATTTAGCTTTACCCTAAATATTTGCCACAAAACCGTGTATAAATCTTAGATGAGGGGTGCCATTGGCAAAACTGTATAAAATTCAATGTTTGTATTTCAAGTTTTAAAATGCTTTCAGTTTGAAAAATGTATGGTATTAAGGTTGCGCTCTCTTGAAAAAATACACTATATATTTATATAGGCTTATATACATACGTTACACTGATTACAATCATTTCTAACATTCACCCAAGTTAGTGTTACCCCTAAATTGAGTAAATGTTTTATTCCATATTTTTATAGCTATTTACCAATCATTTACTAATAGGTACGATTAAGAAATATAAGATCTTATATTTTATAAACAATATTTGATAGCTGAGAAAATGTATTTTTGCAAATAGTGCATTATAAAGAGAAGAAATACTAAAGAAAATATGTAATATGATTTATAAGGAGAATAAAAAAAAAATCATACTAACAAGTTCATCTTTTTTTCGGAATCCAGAGAAGCAGATTACAGCGCCGCGCATTGCCATTGAATAGAGTGGACGAGTGTTCGTTGGTTGTGGCTCGTCGCGCTCTGCCATTTGCAGTACGGCTGTTGGACCCAACACCCTGCGCAATAAAAACAATTGAAGGTTGACAAAAATTTGTTGTGTTGCGAAAATGGAGAAAATTCTTCTTTTTTTAATATGAGACATACATACAGACGGCATATGCTTAAATGTAGGAAAATGATGTCAACATATCGTCGATTTTTTACCTATGCCTAATTCTCAAGTAAAATGAAATGCAAG
This sequence comes from Achroia grisella, assembly GCF_030625045.1. Classification (NCBI taxonomy): domain Eukaryota; kingdom Metazoa; phylum Arthropoda; class Insecta; order Lepidoptera; family Pyralidae; genus Achroia; species Achroia grisella. The sequence continues at coordinate 3,474,736 of NW_026712841.1, forward strand.
TCAATGTCGCACATCAAGGTTTCCGAACAAATAATGCAAACAGGTCTTTATTTTAATTTATATGATAATTATTTGTCTAAGTATGAGGTAATTGTGGATACAACGGTATGGTTTATACCCATAAAAAAAAAGAACCCAGACACTAAGTAATTACAAGTTCCTTGGTTTGTTTATTACATCGGTGCGCACAAATTAGTTTGCCTGCGTGAAAATTGAAATAGAAATATAATGCTATTTTTCCACTAATAATATGCCTTTTATCAACCGTAATTATTGCAGATTTATTTCTTCAGAAATTTCATAATCATGACATGCTTCTAGATACAGATATAATTTAAATCAAAATAAAACTGTAAAACCATGACCTGTTAAAACCATACAATCATGGTAGACACACACACATATACATATATATATATATATATATATATATATATATATATGTATATATATATATAGTACTTGATTATTCTGGTTTCCGTCTCTACGATAAATATACATGGCAAGATTTTATTTATAGGATACAATTTGTCCCCAGAGACATGAATTAAAGTGTCCATGAATGCGGTGGGCGGCGGGAGCGATCCCGGTACTATTTGCCTGACATCATAGAATACCGCATACACCGCCGGTTTACGTGTCGCTATAGAAATAGTTGATGAGTTACATTACACTTATAAACAATTAGTAACAACAAAATTTGGCGAAAATTTATTTTAATATGATTACTCTTAGTCAGTAGTACTTCAGTGAGCACCATACGATGGTATCCAGGAGGCATCGAGTTAAGGTCGTACTAACTGATAAGTAACAATTACCCAAACTGTAATATAGTTTTGCTCTTATAGGTCATCTAGATAACACAGTGTGTGTGCAAGGTTGGGGTCAGTCTCGAGAGATACAGCACAGGAAATTAATTTATTTTATTGCAGATCTCGACTAATTATATAATAGATTTCAGATCAGTTCCTCTGCTAAAGATTTGTCTTAAGGGTATTTTCAATTTAAAATTTCAATTATATCTCATTTTTGAACTCGTACAAATATAAACTATTATCAGAGTTGTATGTTAGTGCTTCTGCATAGATAAAATACGTATCGTAAATATGGATCCTAAAGGAGATGCAGAGCTAGTGCGATTGCACTTGCAAAATTTTGCAAGTTTTAGTATAAACAATGTTTGATATATTATCATATCAACAACAACTACTATAAGTAGTACTGTTATGTATAAATTCACTGATGTTTACATGTTTTTTTTTATAAACTGTAATTATTTGATAATTTTCGCTTCAGTTACTTTAATAGATAAGAATGTAAAGCACGATGTAGGTACATTTTTAAGTAATCAATTTTAATCTATACATATATAAAATTGGAGTGTCAGTTTGTAATATTGAAATAACAGTTTTTTACTACATGCGTATGAATATAAATACGGTACATACACCAAAATATTTTTTTTTACAAATTTTGTAACGTTCCTCCTAACGGAGGATCCTCATCTAAACATGGCTATGCACTTGGGTTGTTTCCTACAATTCTTTTAATTTTGCAATGAACTCAAGATAATGTTTTAAATTTATTTTTACAGAGTTGGTGTGTATTCCCGATTACTATTACTGAATTTGAAGACGTTCACAGTGACATCGAACCAGGACCAATTAAGAATGTGAGAAAAATCTTCATTCAATAGGCTAATGGCACAGCGAAAATGTGATACTTCACCCTAGATATATTCATACGAAGATTAATTTGTTTTTATTGAAAATGTTTTGACATGGATCCATCCACAACAACATATAAAACATGCGAGAAATTAAATTAACTGAACCATGTGTATTAAAAACAAAGCTATATACAAAATTAAGACAAACTTTGTATATAACTTTAAATTTTATTATTAAAAGCAAACACTCTATCGAGATAACATCGACAGTTGATAATGCCGTGGTGTGACGGTATGTAGTTTTTTATATTAACAATAATTTTGAAATAATGCTATTAAAGTTCAAATTAGTACTAATAGTAATTAAAATACAATTATTTGCAAATACTCGTCACTTCTTCTTCAAGCTCGGAATTGAAAATACAATTTGTAATTACACTCAACATCTAGGTAAATGCATAATACGCTGCAAATGTGTTACATTAAATTGTATTATAAATAAAAGCATTGACTATTTGTAAGACATCTTATGCAGGAAAGTGAGTGAATTCTCGTAATCATAATAACAAAGAAACATCTTACGTGTTGCAATTTAAAGAAACTAATTCAGGTGTTTTGACTTCTAAAGTAGCCACTAGGTCTTGAGGGGGTTCCTCTTCCTCCGGAGTAGGTGGCAACCGTGTAGGACCCATCGTCGACACATTCACTATCAATCAGACTAGTCACACGCGCACTGTCTGCGTTATACACCAACTCCGCTACCACTTAACAACATTATAAAAGTACACTCCGTTCTCTAGCATCCAAGAATCGCATATGCAATATCCGTCCACATTTTCGTTTATTCGTAGATGGAAACATTAGTTTAACCGAGAGGAACGCGACTAAATCGAGAAACAGTTGATCCTATTCGTATATTGCGGTTGCCGCACAAACAAAGGCGAGCGGCACGCGCGTTATGCGTTTCACGTTAGATTGAAAAACAGTCGTGAGGAATGTGAGGCCGAAAATAGCAAGGAGCGTCGCGTGGCCACAAGGGCGACCCTCGTAGTAGAGCGTTGAGCGTCGCGCGGCGTACTCCCAATGTCCAAGCGCTCCCTCTGCATACGTACGCACACCTTTATTTACATCCTTCCATGAAATACAGTCACCCATCATGTAACCGTTTTATGAGTGGAAGGTGTGTAAACAACGTCCAGTTCATGTTTAGAACTAACGAGTCTGGTGGTTTTATTCCATAAAAAAACGATTTCTAGAAAGATTTTTTATTGGACAACATTATTATTAGCTCACTTGTCAGAAATAAGTAATATTTGACAAAGAACTTTTCCAGGAAGTTTAATACTGGCGACTAACTAAATAAAAATTCAACGAGATATTCATTTAGAATATATCGATGAATATACATAGGGATCGGACATCCTCCTCCACTTCTGAATTCAGTAAATAAGGCTGGATGTCAGTAAAGTTACATGGGTCTAAATTTCAGATGCCACTATCCCATATCAAGCTATACTTATAGCAGTCCCGCGCTACTATTGATATTTTGGTATGGGATACAGGCAGTTTTTTTATTTAATAGGTATGGCTAAAAGGCTGACAACTGGACTGATGATAAATGGTACCGATACTTGTATACACGAACAGCACTCATATCACGTTGTATACACGAATATCACGTTATCATTTGCCGCTGCCTTTTATTCCATAAAATATCACTTGACTTCTGTCATCGTTCAATCAAAACACAGCATACAAGCAAACTGTTTGTGGACTGAAATAGGTGAGACAGAGGTGCTCTACTCACGCAGACGATTTTTACAAACTCTACCTCGGTCAATTTGATTGAATTTATATCTAACAAAAAATCAAACATGGCATAAACAAAACATATAATTACGTCTTATCAGCATACTTTAGTGTCGACTTACCACTTCAAACAGAATACTATTATTGTAGTATAACTTCTCCCTTTCCAGTTCCTTGCTGAATTCTGATACGTTAAAATAATATAATACTGAATTATATTAGAACACATCAAATGAACTCAAATTAACAAGTCAACGATAAGGTATATTATAGTATAGTATTTTGCCAAATTGGCACTCAGTAACCATACAGAAACACGATAGTAGGTAGTTCAGAAGTTAAACCATATTATATATATATATATATATTATTAATAAAAGAAACTTGTCACATGACAGGTTGTTGAACTTTGCAGAAATATTAAAAATACAATGAAAAAATATGAATTGGCAATGTTGAAGACTCTCAAAGAAGGCATAAACGAATGATAATGAGAATTTTAAATACGAAAATTGTAGCGGTACTGAGGATGGAGGCGGCGTTGTTTATAGAGCTCGTAAATCTGCAATAAGCCGGCTAGCATCCAGCACTGTTTTTGGCATTCCGCAACTCAACGACGCACTGACGCTTCGCCCAGTGTCATGCTGTGACTGCGATCACCACTGCTCAACTAAGTGAGTCACGTCTTGTGAACGCATTTCAAATATGATTTTCACCCAACGCACAAGAGTATTATATCAGCTAAATCTTTACTTCTGAAAATTGTATACTGACAGGTTAACTTACAAATTGACGTGAATTAATCAATATAGATTAACAAATATAATCATTATAAAGAAACGTAACACTGAGATTCTGTATTAAACAGCTGTGTATTCACGTTTTTGTTAGAACAGACGAGGACGAGGCCATAGGGATACTTCTGTTAACCTTAAAACGAGATTTATCAGAATCTTTAATCTTAATGAGTTGTACTATTTTTGAATGGCTGGACGTCACAAATGGTGTGCTATAGTTACTACTTGTGTATATCGCTGTAGATGAAGGCAACGCAAGACAAAAAGGCGTCAATTTAAACGCGTAACAAAGTATCCGTCACGCTCGTTAGCACTCTCGCAAACGGTCGCGTACAGAGCCAAAATAAATGGCAATAACGATCCGTGTCGTTACCAGTACACTCACTACGCACAATTGACACTTTACTATTTCAATTAATTATCTTAGATATAATATTTCACAGTGATGATGTCATTTACGTACACGAAACGCATTGTACCCTTAAGCTAAGGTGCGTGCTATGAGACACATTTTAAAACTATATAATTATCATTAATGTCTTAAAGTTTAAAAAGACAGAATTTTTATGTGCTGTTATTTAATAAATTTTTGTATAAATTTTTATGTTTATATGTGCGACTGTTTTTGACCCTAAATTAGACACTGCAATTACTAACTGACACTCACTATATTTTATTGAGAACTATTGACAAAAATTATAACGATAACGTTTGTAGAGTTGATAAGAACTGTATACACGAAGTATTATGGTGCGCTCCTTCTCGATAATACCATCTTAATTTCAGTAAATAGTTTTCTAAACGCAAGCGGTTTAATAGTGACACAGTTATTAGGTACCATGTGTATCGTCTATATTTGGATTTTTTTTTTATTTAGGTATTTTGGGTTATCGTCAGTTGCTTGGAGCTGTAGTATTGTGACCTACATAGATCTATTGTGCTCGCCCTTTTACAGAGTTCGCTACCTAGACCCGTCAGGAATAAGAATTGAAGGATATTCTAAGGAACGACGGTTTTATATCTCCTCAAGATAGACTGTAAACTTTCCAAAGAAGATATTAGGTTTATGCATGAGTGGTCTATATAACCACATAGGATGTGTTTGGTGATACAACCATTTCTATATACAGTGGTGGTCATATAATTAGAAACACTTCTTATGAATAAAGAAAGTAAAACTTAAACGTACAAATTATCGGAAAAAATATATACATTCAATAATTCATAATCATGCAATAATATAGCCACTCAAATTAAAAACTCATTAAATAGATAAAATTTAAAACATATTTTACTTTCAATTACAAAATCAGTCTTACACATGTAGAAGTTTATTTTCTGTTACTTGCCGAAACTTACTACTTGGACACCTAATTAGAAACATTTTAAAAAAAGCATCAATATATCGTTCTTTGTTTGGAATCGGAGAATAACATTTCTTTCTTGCCTTTTTCTATTATTTTGGCGGCAATTCAAAATTTAATGTGAACTGTATTTTATTCTAAATGGGCAAAAATAAAAGCTGTGACGCGTCAACTAGGCAAATAATTGTAAATATACATGTAGATCATAAATGGGCGTACAGAAGAATAACTGAGCATTTAAATTGTTCTATTAAGAAAGTTTTTAATGCAATTAATTATTATAAAACACATGGCTGTCATGATACTATTGAAAATGTTCTTAGAGAGGCTCAGCCAAAAAAATCCTCTCCCATAGAAGCTATGCTAATCGTCCGTGTTACTCAAAAAGATCGATTAAAAGATTCCAACCAGATTAAAAATGAAGTTTTTTTGCCTGATGACCCGAGAAATATCTCGTCAAGACTGATACACCGAAGATTAGTTGAAGCTACATTGTTTGAAAGAACCTATCGAAAGGTCCGCTTCTTACCAAGCAATACCGAGAGAAGAGATTATTATTCGCTAAAAAATATGGTAAATTCCGATGGAAAGTGCTATGTTAGATATCCTGTAAACAATGCTTTTAATTATAAATACACAAGAAGTATAGCCAAGCACGGTGGCGATAATATTAAAGTTTGAGGATGTTTTTCCGAATATGGTTTTGGACTCGTTCGGAAGATTGAAGGTATAATAATCAATGTCAACATAAAAATATGTTAAAGTACACAATGATTCTCTACTCGGACGATCATTTGCCTGTAACCTGGATCTTTCAGCATGAGAATGACTCTAAACACACGGCTAATAGCGTCAAATGTTTCCTTAGCGCAGCGTATATCCGTTTTAGACTGGCCAGCAAATGGTCAGGATTTAAACCAGATAAAAAATCTTTGATATATTGTTAAAAATAAAGTGTTAAATTAACGTAACACCAGTCAAAACGAACTACATGAAGCATTTGTTGATGCATGGAATTCAATCCCCCTATAAAAATATATGAAATTGATTGTATCAATGCCATGTCGTTGCAGTGCTGTTATTGAAAATAAGGAATACGCCACTAAATATTAATTGTAACTATTGGTAGGCTGTGGATAGTAGCTATTTCGTAAAAAAAATAGTTTTTATACGTTTTTGTTGTTGTTTCTAATTAGTTGACCACTATTGCTCGTACTTAAAAACTGATTTAAATGTTTGTTCGTAATGTAAAATTGAAACTGCTCTAGTGTAATAGGATTTATATTGTTTTTCTAATAAATGATGAATCGTTGAACATATTATTGTCCTATTTATTGTTTTATTACAAAATAAAAATGATTGCGGTGAAGTATCTTACATAATGTCAAGAACCGTTGGTAGTGTTTCTAATTATGCGTCCACCACTGTATATCACATCTCACCTGTATTTTGCTCTGTGTGCAGCGTCGAACAATTCGCCATCAAACATTGAAGTAATGAGATAGGACGTCGGCGCCGGTGGTGGTTGTGACGGCGGCAGCGTGTCCGGGCTCGGCGCCGCCGCCACCGGGCCCAGCCGTTCGCTCGCCGCTCGTACCCTCTCCCATTCCATACACGAATCATTTAAATATACTACCGGAGTCGATGTACCTGGTGATCAGATTAGATATTATATTTATGTTACTATAGACATATACTATACCTATAGTAATTTTAGGCCTGTTAAAACGTTAACATTGCAGATATATTAATAGAAATAAAGTATATTAAATTAATATTTTGTAGGGAATGAAGACAGTTCAAAGAAGAATAATTAACTTATGCCCGTATTGCTGCCGCAGAAGAAATAGTTATGATAATTATAGTTTAATTTGTTATAAACTGCGACTGTTCTATTATGCTTATATATATATATAAATTGATAATTGATAAATAATACTAAAATTTATGAAAATGTTGGACAATTACAAATGGATTTTCAAATTGATACATATTCTAGTACGACGCGAGCGCTACATACATACGTAGGTAACATATAAGTATATTACTCATACATGTATCATATACTATATGATATATGTATGAGTAACAAAATTTAAAAAGTTTTATCGGAAAGGGATGAACGATATTGCACATAAAAATATATATATTAATTATATAAAAAACAAATATTTATAATACTCTACTAGTTACTACTACAATATATTTATATTAAAAAAAAACAAGATGTTTAGTTACATACTCCGCAATGTTTAGAAAAATTATATAGTGATAGTAAGAAATTTTGATTAATTATAAATCATTTTGTATTCAAATTATTATTAAAAAAAACGCCTAAAATGAATTTTTCTAATCTACCACTGAGTGACTAAAATACGTTGTGAAAGTATGTACAATACAAACTACATTAATAGGATGTTGTAGAAAAATCGTAAAACAGGACATGCACTTTATAGCGTGTCTGTGTCCGGCAGTCCTATCATATTTATTATATACTAATATCTCAGAAACTATTGATATTAACCATTTTTTTAGATTTAAATATTTCTTTTCTTTGCTAAATAGTTCGAGGTGTGCGTTCGAAATACAAATATGTGAAAAACATCTTCCAAGTTTCTAAAATGAATAATACAGTTTATTAAAATATATGCAAAGATTAGAAGATAAATAATAGAAAACACTTTCTATTATTTTTCTTCAAATCTTTGCATATATTTTAATAAACTGTAAATCAGTCAGTTGTATATATCTAAAGAATCGTCCAAAACAAAATAATATAGGTTTAAAAAATAATTTATTTATGAAACTGGAAAATAAATAGCCTGAATATAGCGAGTTCTTACGAATGCTTAATTATTTGCGCAATGAAATAATGCAAAGCAAAAACGATATGCTTGATCTGAGGAAAAGATACATGGAGCGTTTCTTTGATCCCCTTAGAACTTTAGCTGCATAAGCAAACGGATGTTTTCCAACCATTGATTACTTAGTCAAATTTGAAGTCGTTACATTTGATAAACCACTCGTTTATAAGAAATGTATTAAAATAACAAACCAATTAAGTAAATCCTCTGCAATACTTGTTAAATTCTCAGTTTCGTATGAGATGTATGTGGAACGGCAAATCAATGTATTCATATAAAACAAACTAGGATATAATTACTTCATGATATCTTGATTACGTAACTGCTTTATTAATAAAGGAAATGTTCCATAGCAGAAAATGTCAATGAATGCTAAAGGAGTATCTTGACCTTAAAGGATATGTTCCTATATTTAATTATTCAGGGCTACTGAGTCATGGTTGCGACACAAGGGACACCCGGCACTTTTGGCATGTAACACCACTGGAACATTAACAAATGCAGCTAATGGTGTTTTATTTCAACGTGTCAAATTGAAGGAGGTTAAAATTAAAATAACCCATCCAACAAACCACTGCACGCTATTGAACGTTGAATTCTTTCTCACCTATCACGTTTGATTTTTAGCATTCTATTATTAATTGCACGCGATGTAGTACCTAGTAAATAAAAGAACTATAATTAAAAAAGGGAAACACTACTAATTATATAGATTTCTCTTTTCAGGATTTCGAATTGAACGCCAAAACAGACCTTTGTCATTGTCCGAAGCTTTTATTATTATTTTCAATTATAAAGGAAATGACAAATATGATTCAATTCGTTGTGTGAAGATGTAGTTGGTAATTTCAAGATAGTATCTATTGGCATGATTTGGGTGTCATAGCAAAGGAATACTTTCAAAATCTGATTATTATGTAGTTTTTATACTACAATAATACAATCGGATAATAATAGAACATGGAATCGAACTAAAATAGTTTTTATTGTGAATATTTATAAGCAAGCTTTTAATCATGACAAAATGTACAGGCATGATTAAATATATCGTTATAAGTTAGTTATCTCTTATTCATATCCTCTAGATTATGTTATTTCTTTGCTTCATTGTTTGTCATAACCATTCATAAAATAAATCAATGAACTATATATTTCACATACCGAGGGAGGGCGTTAGACGTAAAATACAATCATAAATATAAAAATTTAGGTAATTTAAACATACAGTATTTTATTTTAAACATACATTGTTATACAAGATAACTGGATCTTCCTAAAGACGATATACCAAGCATCTTCTATAATAATTTCAGAATCATACAATGCTAATACATATATATACTTATATATATTATTCAATGAGGATAATGTTTTATAAAACATCATCTCATTAAATGAAATGAAATTTCAATGTTCCAAAACAGTCAATTGTTAATGTTCGTTTTTTTGTTGTTAAAAAATGTAGGTATATATAGACATACACTTTTCATTCTGTTTATATGGGGAAAACGAGTTAGAATTAGGATGTTTATGTATATAAATTAAATATTTCAGAATCTCTATCTAAATGAAACAATACTAATTCAAAAATTTCACACCTATTTCCATTCATGTAATAAAATATAAAACAAAACACATATTGTTAATATACATCTATTGTCGTAAAACTGAAATGGTTTAATGGGTCTTTAAGTAACAAATGAATAATATTTCAATAATGGTCAAGTGATAGCAATGGAGCAGAGCACACTTTCATGGCACCAAAGCATGCGCACTCACTTCCTCCACCGAGGTAAGACCGAAGTTGCTCAACCAACGCTAGCATAGTTGGCGTACGTGCCGCGAACCACACTCTACGCCATCTGCAAATGCAGCCGGTGACCATCAACCGCATCAACAACCAGTATGCTTTGTGTCTAAAGTAAGCATTATATTACCAACATTGATTTCCTGAGTGCAAAGGCAATCTAACATTCACAATATATCACTTAAGGCATAAAAACAAACTTTTTAAAAATAGTCATAAAACCAAAATATTTTTATAATGTGGTAAGTCACTACCATTGACCAATATGTGTGACACAGTAATATATTTTTTGTTATATTTGGGAAACTATGGGACTTAGACATATTTGAATTAGGGATTTATGAAAACTATATAGGGAAAGTCTCATATAGATGGGATATCAAATATCACCCCTGATATGTTAATACTTATCCCAATATATTAATACTTTTTTTTCATATTAAAATCCATTTCACAAAGACGTAAAAACTTGTAAGTAAATATTATACACAATAACAAAAACATTTCTAAGAGATTAAAAAGATAACTGTTACTTGAAAAATACAATAAACATTACTTTTAAGTTTTAGAGATAAATTACTACTTAATAGTAATACTTAATAATTTATCTCCTGAACATAAGTTAACCAAGGAAAAGCCAAATATTTGATGAGATTGTTGTTTTTTTTTTAATTATTGGATAAAATTATATTTTTTATGACTATTAAATACAATATCCAAAACATATTGAAATATGCAATTTCAAATCTATACCATTAATAAGTAACATATCTAATATTGTATACATATACAAGGTTACTAAAATATGTAAATGGTAATCCTTGTTTATGTTGCTCCTACTTGGAAAAAATATATATTATAGATTTTTTTAATACAATCTATTTAGCATTGTATTAAAAAAACTATAACATGACTTATGGAGTTAATGATACATATAGATCAACTCCCTGTCATGATCAAGATGAAAGTGTAAAGATACAAATTTTAAGTTGGGAATAAAAGGAGTTTTATGTATTTACAATGTAATACAAAAAACTGTAATTTAAATAAATATAGAAATATATTTATTATATAAGAAGAAAACATGCCTGCGAAGAATGGGAATAGGACAGATGATATCATTGAAGAATAATCATCAATATTTCTTTTTGATTAGTTAGATTACACTATAATAAACACTAAGTGGCTTTAATATTGCCTTGGTGGCACTGGTTTATAGACATAGTTCATTTTTGTTATTCAATATGAAGAATAGTTTAATAATAGATTTATCAATGGCACAATGTTAAAAAAGCATGTAAATTGTCTTATTGTAGTCTGTTGAAATTGTTAAAATGAGTTGATTGTTTAAATTATGTTCTGGCATACTGCATATATTTTAGCAGTTAAGTTATCAACTAAGCATTCATACATCATGCATACAGTCACCTACATGAACTGAAAACTGTATAATAGAGATTATCTATGAATATTACAGCAAATTATGAATATAAGTTCCAATTTTTTAGACAGCCTGTTTTATAATTTTAATTAAATAAATGTAATTTTAAAAAGATTTATAATTCCAAAATTGAACCAATATAATTGCTACAATTATAAAATTTAGATAGTGTAGGAACAGAAATCAATATGTTGATTTCATACAACCATTTTAACTTAAAACTATACAAAGTTGGATCATACAATGAACGGTTTAATTTTGGAATTATAAAACTTTTAAACTACTATATTATGGACATAGAAAATAAATCAGGATAAATATGCAATATCCAAAGTGTAATATGCCTGTATTGTACATTTACAAAGTCACATATTTGTGACAAATATTAAATAAAAACAATAGTGTCTGCTATTATGTGGGATTTCCATAGATATCCTATGTCATATTTTTATTATTGTCTTCTAAAATATATTTACTGTATTATGCATTATGAGACCTAAATATAAAAGAAATGGATATCATTTAGATATATATAAATTTGGATTTAATATATCTAAATGATGTCTATTGCTTTTTATTTTTATTATTCTGATATTGAAGACATATTACTGGTATGCATGAGAGTACAGTACCACCTAAAAGCTAGAATAATTATTCTTAGTTGTTTTAAGAACTTAATATAAACTCATGCCCATTTCATGCATCATATATTTTGCTTATTATAGATAGATAACATGCTATTTTTTAGAGTTATACCACAACCCTTTGTTTCAAGTCTGAATGATCTGATATGACAACAGAAATGCTCATCTCTCTTCAAAATTCTGCCTATGACAAGTGAATAATGAACTGACATTGTAAAAATAAGAACAGGGTGACTAAATAACTATTTAGGTAAACAATTAATGAGAAAAATTAATTTGATGTTTTCTAAATATATTATATAATAGAGTTACAAAACTAACACTTAATAAAATATAAAGATTAGCTGATATTGAACACTAACTGAAGGAGTATGGAGAATAATCGTTATCAAGGTTTAAATACCTAAAAATGGCTATTTTGATGAATTTTTTTATTTAATTAGTTTACCTATTTAATATTATTGGAAATATTTATAAGTCGGCAAATAAGAGAAATAACCTGTCTGATTAGTCCAGGAATTTAAAAAATTATGATTGTTGTGGATTTACGTATAATCGCAAATCTTCATGACGCCCTTTAATTGTTGTCTATATTCGTTCCAATACTTATTCCTCGACAACTCCCGGACAACTTTGGCAATACGGAACAAAATATTGTATATGCTTGATAATGAGATTCAAAAGCAACAAGCTGATTTATTGGCGAAATAAAGATGAACATTCATCGTTTCGTTCATTCGTTCATTGTTGATTCATTGGTATTCTACCAAAATTATCGTACCAAAATATTGAATAACAAAATATTTACCAGCATTATCATTATTTTTTTCAATAGCGGCGGTATTTCCTGTTTGTGTTATGCCCTTAGACAATTCGTCCATCTTGCCGTACACTGGTTCGTTACATCAATCATAAAATCTCGGTCACAAACTACACTAAAACTTTCAACACGTCTACTTTTTCATCACTTTATTTATGTATTAGTCTTTTTCGAATATTGTAAGCTTTATCCATTTCAAACACATTTCTGAAAATTAATTGGTACTAAAATTACAAAAAAGAAATTCAAGCAAATCGACCACAGACTGCCACAGACTAACTAGAGAATTGCTATAAAAAAATTGACTAGACCGACCATAAACACTTTTTTTATTTTTTATGTAATAAGGCTATACTATTCTTCTGAGAAGGTAAACAAATATATGTATATTTCTTATTGCTATACAATTAAAAATGACACAAATATATTGAGTTTAACTTGTTTTATATTGTTCTACTTATTTTATATTGATTTATTTATAGTTTTTAATTGTGTGAATTAATATACAACCGGATTTCGGCTGCAACAGGTTAGTGTTGTCAATTTATACTATATAAATTACCCAAAATGATGATAGGGATAGAGACAAATATGAGATATATTGAACATTTTTTACATATATAATAATATAAAACATTCTTGTACAAGAGGGATGTAGCAACCTTCTGGCCGATTTGTTATTTTAGACCTGTTTTATGAAGGGTAAAATTCCCTCAAATTCCGTCAAATCCAAAAGCAGGATATCAATAAAAATTAATTTTTAGTATTTTAAAATAGTCACTCTGTTATCATTTAAATTATTGATAAGAACGCTCTATCCACAGTCACCACTCGGCTCTTACAAATATACGAATACAATGAATTTATTTCTACCTCACATGTTTAATCACAAAATATTTGTTACAGGTGTAAGTCAAGGGCTAATTTCGAGAATTGGAAGGAGTATGGCTTATCAACCAGGATGATGTTGCACATTCTTCAAAAACTGTGTTAGACCATAATTATTGCAAATGTGGTTTTCAATAAATCGCAAAATCTTTTTTTTTTTTCTTTTACTTACATCTCCTAACTACGCATGCCATTGATATCTAGATGGGTCTTTTAACTAGAAGGTTTCAATCTAAACAATTGAAACTCTTAAACCTCCTTGTTAAAAGGCTATCGCAGTAGATAGATGTATATAACTATATATATATATATATATATATATATATATATATATATATATATATATATATATATATATATATATATATATATATATATAGATATATATTATAGATAGAATCCCTATGTCACACAGCAGTTTTTTCCCTATGAATGTGGTGTTATAATTTATCATAAATACAAACTAAACGATATGAATAAAATTTGTCGTCTTTCCCAACTTTTGTGCACATTGGAATTAATTAGCAACACTAAAACGACGCTGGCGACACCCAATCAATTCACAGATAAGTTGGTATATCTGTTCCACTGATTTGTGCTAATGATCTGTGTAAATGACAGCCCATGATGACATTCCTGAATTTTTGTTTTCATTATTTTAAATTTAATGTCACTTCATGTCATATATACGTTATTATACCTATTTATATTTTCTTTCGTAGAATAATTATTTTACTTGTGAATCTTCATCTGTTTATTGAATTGAACAGTGTAAATAGAACTATTGATAAGATAAAGTTGTTAAGAATATTTGTGCCCCGATAAAGCATTACAATGGCGTAACACAGCGATCTATTCAAGTTATTTTTATTGCTAGTTTGATTTTTTGGCAAAATGGAACATTTTGGTTTATCTCACATTTTATATGAACCAGATAAATATACTCCTGATACTTTAAACTTGATTATTGATGAAGAAGCTAGAGAATATTGGCTAAATACTTGTGAAAAACTCGTCGAGAAATATGTGAATTTTGCGCTTACTAATAACGAAGATCCTACTGTAGAAATAAGAGCTTTAAAATTTAAAACATGCTATGTGGAAGCTCTTAAAGAGCTTAGAATAAATCCTCTGTAAGTTGTCTTTTTTTATGTTTACTAGTTATAATATCTCAATAGAATTATGAAATGATGACAGTCTTCTATTTTTTTATTATAACGTCTAATACTGAAAGATTTTCTGGAAGATTACGTACTAATAAAATCCCTATTATGTTACCCACCATGTTACCGAAACAGTGGGTACAAAGAATTTTTTTTTTTTAGTTTTTATCATGCAAGCAGTCTTCCAGACTATAAGCAGATCTGTTGATTATCTTATATCGTGAGAGGTGATCCTCCATTGAGAATCCAGCTTCAGATATTCCAGCTTATGCCAGGTTGTTGAAGTCTGGTATTTTACGTCTCTTAAGATGTGCCATATAATCAGGCAATGTCAGTTGAACAGCAAGTTTATTTGGATGTCTGTCCAGTTTGTTTTTTTTTTATTGTTTGAGAGGTTTCCTCCTTGACAGAGTTGATCCCCATTTTGATTTGGTGATTCTTTGGTGGTCATTTGATTGTGGTGATGAACCTCCGAGTTACGAATAAACCAGGGTGCGTTACAGGTTTGCTTCAATATGCAGTTTTGAGCTCTTTGTATTTTGGTGATGTTGGTAACACTTGCAGAACCCCACAGCTGGAGCCCATACGTCCAGATTGGCTTGAGGATTGTCTTGTATATGAGCAGCTTATTGTTAGTACACAGCTTTGAGTTTCTTCCAAGCAGCCATTACATTTCTCGGTATTTGATATTAATCTCATCTCTTTTAGCTTGGATGTGCTTAGACCAAGTGAGACGAAGATCAAGATGCATACCCAGGTATTTCACAGTTTCACTAGTGGGAAGTATGGTCAAATCCATCATCACGGATGGACAGTTGCCTTTTCTAAGGGTGAAAGTTATATGAACTGATTTTAAAGTGCTGAATTTAATTTTCCATTGCTTTAACCACAGACTAATCTTTGTGAGAGCATTTTGTAACAGATCTGTAGCTTCTACTTGATTTTTACTACAAGCTAAGATGGCTGTATCATCTGCAAAGGTGGCTACGGTTGTTCCCTGTGTTTCTGGAATATCTGCTGTGAAGATGCTATATAGTAGTGGGCCAAGTACGGGGCCTTGTGGCACCCCAGCCAGAACTTCGTAAAATGCCGAGGTGTACTCATTCTCCTTTACTTGGAAGATCCTTTCTCTAAGATAAGACTCTATTAGCCTATATAGATTATATGGGGGGAGTTTCTTGATTTTATAGAGTAAGTCTTAATGCCAAACTTTATTGAATGCTTGCTGTACATCTGTAAATGCTGCGGAGCAATACTCTTTACGCTCAAACACATCTCGAACAACCTTACACACTCTATGAACTTGCTCTATTGTTGAGTGTTCCATTCTGAAACCAAATTGGTGGTCTGGAATTACCAATTTTTTAGAGAGACTTCGTGTCAAATGTTCAAGGAGTACTTTCTCTCGCTTTGACACCACTGGCAAAAGGCTAATTGGTCGATAGTATGTGATGTCATATGGAGATTTGCCCAATTTAGGTATCATAATAATTTGAGAGTCCATAGTCAAGAAAAAGAGCTTCAAAAGAGCTTTTAAAGAATTGGCAACTCATAAAACCTGGATTGAATGTCTAGAAGATGGCACTAAAGAAGTTAGAGACGGGTCAGAAATAATGAAAAGGGCAACGGAATTCTATACCAACCTATTAGAGCAAGAGCCCACGACGGCCAGACATACGTCATATTAGTAAACGTGAAAGTTATTATATGTGTGTCCCCAACACAGGTAAGAACGATCCCCAAACATAAAACCTGGATCGTGGTTCCTTTGGCAGGTAACAGGTAACAAAGGTGTAAAAAATTTCATATCAAATTCGTTATTTTAAGAAACTCCATATTTTCATATATTGTTCGTAGTATTATTATAACTTGCGCTGCTCATTGCCAGACACTTAGTGTGGTTCCAACCCCCCGCCGGACCCCCCTAAACTATACTATTTTATAAATAAACTTACGTCATTTTAATAAAGCTGAACTTTATATATATTATTGAGAGAACTATTAAACTGAGTTTCCTAAATTGCCAGACAGTTTTCTTGGTTCCTTATCCTACCAGACTCATTGAAACCATATATTGGGTAACAACGGTGTATACAATTTCATATCAAATTCGTTATTTTAAGATGCTCCATTTTTTCACATATTGCTCGTAACAGTATTATAACTTGCTCCGCTCATTGCCAGACCCTTAGTGTGGTTCCAACCCCCCGCCGGACCCCCCTAAACTATACTATTTTATAAATAAACTTACGTCATTTTAATAAAGCTGAACTTTATATATATATTATTGAGAGAACCATTAAACTGAGTTTCCTAAATTGCCAGACAGTTTTCTTGGTTCTTCATCCTACCAGACTCATATATACCGTATATTGGGTACCAACGGTGTATACAATTTCATATCAAATTCGTTATTTTAAGATGCTCCATTTTTTTACCTATTGCTCGTAACAGTGTTATAACTTGCTCTGCTCATTGCCAGACCCTTAGTGTGGTTCCAACCCCCCGCCGGACCCCCCTAAACTATACTATTTTATAAATAAACTTACGTTATTTTAATAAAGCTAAACTTAATATATATTACCTGCTACCTGCCAAAGGAACCACGATCTAGCTTTCATGTTTGGGGATCGTTCTTACCTGTGTTGGGGACACACATACAAGAACTTTCACGTTTACTAATATGACGTATGTCTGGCCGTCGTGGGCTCTTGGGCTATATACAAAGGACTTTCACAAGCAAAAACTATGACGAGCAAAAGTAATTTTGGGTTCTATGATGACCAAACTACAATAACTTGGGATCCAATAACAGAAAGTGAACTATTACGTCACTTTAAGAAACTAAAACCTGAAAAAAGTCCAGGTCCAGATGGAATCTCCAATGAAGCTTTAAAAATCGGAGCACAATGGCTAGTACAATTTATACTCAATCTGTTTAACCTAATCTTAAAACAGGAACAAGTACCAACACAGTGGTGCAAATCCACTATAATACTACTCTACAAAAAAGGGAATCCACTTGACATTGGTAATTACAGGCCCATTAGTTTATTAACAACAACTTACAAACTCATCACGTCAATTATTCTTAGCAGAATAGCACCAGAAATTGGTAAAAATCAATCCATAGAACAAGCAGGATTTCGGGCAAATTACTTGACAATTGATCATATACATACTATGGAACAAATAATCGAAAAATACAAGGAGTTTAACAAACCAATATACATAGCATTTGTGGATTATACCAAAGCATTTGACAGCTTAATACATTCATCTATATGGAAAGCATTAAGAAGTAATAACATAAGCGAAAAATACATAAACATTATAAAGAACATTTACTCCAAAAGTACAAGTAGAGTCAAATTAGAAAAATTGGGTAAAGAATTCCCAATTGAAAAAGGTGTGAAACAAGGAGATCCTCTCTCTCCTAAATTGTTCATAGCGGTACTTGAGCAAATTTTTATATATATTAATTGGGAAAACAAAGGAATACCAATACTGAATAAAAGGCTAACCCATTTAAGGTTCGCAGACAATATAGCTCTTTTTAGTGAAACGGCCACAGACTTAAACAAAATTCTAAATAATTTAGATGCAGAGAGTAGAAGGATAGGTCTTCATATGAATTCTTCAAAAACAAAAATTATGACTAACAGTTACAAACAAACAATCAAAATAGATGGAATAGAAATAGAATATGTAGATGACTATGTGTATTTGGGTAAAATGGTTTCCTTTGACCCCAATAGTAACGAAAATGAAATTGACAGAAGGATAAATGTAACATGGAAGAAATACTGGGCACAGAAAGAAATTCTAAAAGGGAACTACAACTTGAAAATGAAAAAGATAATAATGGATTCTGCCAAGCTTAACTTATGCAAGCCAAACATGGGTATATACGGAAAAATTAAAAAACAAAGTCCTGTCCTGTCAGCACGCAATGGAGAGAAGTGTACTAAAGCTACCCAGAATACATAAAATAAGGAACACAGTCATTCGCGAGAAGACAAAAATAAAAGATGCACTTCAATATGGCCTAAGACAGAAGTGGAAATGGGCAGGTCACGTAGCTAGGTACAAAGACAAAAGGTGGACTTACCAACTAACAAAGTGGCAGGGACCGACAGGAAAAAGGCGAGTAGGTCGACAGAGAAAGAGATGGTCTGATGACATTAAAGAAGTGGCCGGGGAAAACTGGATGAGCGTGGCTGTGAATAGAGGAAAATGGAACAAGTTGGAGGAGGCTTTTACCCACATGGGACCATATATATAAAGAAAATAAATTAATCCTAACTTAAAATATTAGTTATTATTGTAATATATGGACAATAAAGCTTTAAATAAAAATAAAAAATAATTTGAGAGACTTTCCATAGAGCCGGGTAGTGTCCAATTCTCGTAATGCTGTTGAATAGTGTGGTAAGGTATACAACTCCTTTGCGTGGTAGTCCTTTAAGTACGTACTTGTCAATAAGGTCAAAGCCTGGTGCCTTTTTATCTTCCATTTTCTGAATTAACATTCTTATTTCTCGTGGTGTCGTTAGTTTAAGCAGAAGGTCCGTTTGCTGTTCCTGATGTACAGTCTCATTTACTACTATTCCTTCTTCGACGAGGTTTTCGTCTTCAACAGGTTTAAATACTGACGCAAGATGGTTGGCAAATGCATTTGCTTTTTCTTGTGGAGTTTTAGCCCATTTATTATTTGACAAATGAATTGGAGGTTTGAATCCAGTTGGAGTTTGATGCACTCTGCACGCTTTCCTGAGAGAGTAATTCGTTGAGCTGGTTGCAGTGAGAGACTCAATTTGAGCTTCCACAGCTGCATCTTCCTCATCTCGAATCGCATCCTTTAAATATTTCGCAGCCCTGTTATAAGCACTTTTGTCCGTTGGATGTCTATTGGCGTACCAAACGCGCCGAAGCCTCCTTTTTTCAAGAATTTTCTTGCGTATATCAGTTGAAACGTTGATAGGCCTATGAGAATTTTCTTATAGCTGCGGGATACTGTTCCAGCAGGCTTCTTGTAGTAATTGCGTAAATTTTGTGGTACCATCTTCAATATCGTCTGGGGATTTGAGAGGGATTTTTAAATCCAGTTGATCTTCTATAATTTCTCGAAATAGATTCCAGTCCGTAAATCCGTTATAGAGTGTTGGCTTTTTCTTGAATTTGATGACACTAGCACTAACTGTTAAGATCACAGGAATATGATCCGATGATCCATCCAGGCAAGACTCTATTTTGAAATGTAATAAGAAGTCCAGCACGTCTGGAAGCCTATTTTGGTCAGTTGGCCAATATGTAGGATCAGAGGTAGACATAGTGCTAAGATGATTCATATCAATGCTTTTCTTGAGCTCCCTACCTCTAGTTGTAATCAGTCTTGATTCCCATTGTTCATGCTTAGCGTTCCAGTCCGCACCAGTTATAAATCGGTAGCCCAGAGACTTTAAATATGTAGTAAACTGGGTTTCAGTCATCTTATGTCTTGTAGGGCAGTAAACAGAAGAGATATTGATATCACCCTGTTTATCATGAACAGTGACAGTTGTCGCCTGAATTGCATCAGTCCTATATACGATTGATTCATTATGCTTTATTGAGGATCTGATGATTATAGCTGTGCTCCCATGCGCAGTGCCATCTGGGTGGTTAGTATTATAAATATTGTAATTTCTTATTCTAATTAAACTATTGCTGGTGAAATGTGATTCAGATATGAGTAATATATCCAGATGGTGCAAGTTAAATAGTGTTTCCACTTCACTTTTGTTGGGAGACAACCCGTTGACGTTCCAGGTCGCTAGTTTTAAGGACGTAAAGCAGTATTTTTCAATAGGGTTGTTATGAGACCCAGAAGGGTGCTCATTTGTTGTAACATTAAATCTATTTTTTCCGATTGTTTTATGAACATGTTTTCAAGTTTTTGGATTGTTGATGAGTTATCGAGGTTTAGTTGGGTCGGTTGTAGTTGATCTCTGGTATTAAATTTTACTATGTCTGCGTAACTGTAAGTCTTCTGTATATTTGTGTCTAGCTTTGTGCTTGTAGTCTGTGAATTCCCATCACTTTTGGACTTACTTGTTTGCAAAGGGTTTGCAGTTGAATTGGGTCGCAGTTTAGAATGTCTATGGTTCCTGCGTATTGATATTTCTTTGTAGGCTTCACATCCTTTATAATTTGCTGGATGTGGTCCGAGGCATAGTGCGCAAGTCGCTGGCGTAGTTCGATCAGTTTTCCGACATTCTTTTGTCTTGTGCGATTGACCACATTTGACACAACGGTATGGCCTCATACAATAGTTCTTAGAGTGACCATACTGCTGGCAACGCTGGCACTGGACTATTGTCTGGCTCTTTTTGGGATTTTAACATTTTGATGATATATGTATTTGATATCCTTTGCGGCTTTGTTGTTCGGTTCGGGTACACAGTAATATAATATTTTTTATGTACAAACCCCAATTCACTTTTAATTTCAACTCACTTCAGTAGTGTCTTATTAAATAAAATGATAGGCATTGTACAAAGTTGTCTGTGTGGGTTCCTCTATCTTACCATTTTAGCCTGGTATAAAGAAGCTTTGTAAGCTATGTTTAGACATATTGCATTGATTATGTGCTATGGAGCCATGACATTTTAACCTGAAGAGGAGGGCACTCATCTTCTATTTTTATCTCACTAAAAATATCTGTAATGTTCATTTATTGAATTTTAATAGTCACCAAATTAAAATAGATATCTTTTATATTGTCATCACTCTAACATTAATCATACTTCTAAAAGTGAGAATGTATGATGTGCACCATATATACAGTGGACCCCTGGTTATCCGACAAACGTTTTGCAGGGCAGTGTCAGTTTATGAGGGCCCCCATAATCCGGAATTTTTAACAAAAGGGTACCTTGTAATCCGACAAATTACAGATTCAGTGATAAGATTCTATGTTATATATGTATGTGTGTATATGTACTCTGAAGTACAAATCTTACTTCATTATGTATGTTAACTACTAAACGATTTGTTACGATTTTAGCAGTCTAAAATATCACATTTTTCTTTAATTGTCAGTTTTATGCTTTCTGAGCTGATACATAATACACAATGAATGAATATATGCTATACTGCACAGCTATCTATCACATGTAAGGAGTCAAATTCAAACTAAGCAATAATAATCAAAACAATACCCTAGGAGTCAAGTACACCAGTGTTGATGCGTAATCATGCATTAGGGAAGATTTTGAAAAAAATAATAAATAATAGACCATATCGGATTACAAGGGGGGCCAGATTACCGCGGGTCCACTGTAATTCTATTTTGCTCATTGAAGACTCTGTTAAAAACTTCAATATACAACACAATTTTTATTTATATAAACTATTGTGTTATGTATTTTTTGTGCTAATGTACCCTATGGATTCTTTAATATTTGAAAGAATATGGGCTATTGTATTTAAATAGAAAATGCAATTACTTGTTGCATGCCAGCCTGTGCCTAAAGTGAACTATTTAAGATTAAATTCCAGGTAATAATAATTAAACTCATTTATACATACTAGCTCTGATTGCAACTGTATAGTCATATAATAAAACACTAATTAAAATAAAATTTCGTAATATGGATCGATAGTTGATTGCCTTACAAATGTAATGTAATGTAAATTAGCTGACTAAGCAATAACCAACAAAAAACGGTGCAGCTCTTATAAAGATATTGCGGCTCTTATAAAGGTGTTGCGTCTCTTATAATGGGGTTGCGTCTCTTATAATGTGTTTGCTTCTCTTATAATGGCGTCACGGCGATTAAAATGATGATACGGTTATTATAAGGCACCACAACACTTATAAAGTCGATGTGGTTATTTCTGGTATATCGTCTGGTAAAAAGATTATAAAAGTGTGACGGGGCTTTTGTAAGTTTTACGGCGCTTGTAAAGCCTTCTCCGTGGTTATGGGGCTTCATAATGGCGTCACGAATTTCAGACATGACGCGGCGCCTATAGATGCCTCGTAAAGACGTAGTGTAGCTGTTGTGACATTTTTATAATGTTACGACGATCATAAGTGGAAGTCACGCCACTCTTGCAGCTATAATAATGACGTTGCACTAACTGACTGTTACGTCTGACAAATACAGCTATCTATCTGGCACCTCTGCCTGATGGTACATGGGTACCATGGACTATAAATCTAAATTGTGGACATCTCAAAATTTATTTCTTATGTCTGTAGTACTTTACATGCATTCCCTTTCTTGATGGAAGCATAACTATAATTACGTTTGGAGTCAGTTTCGTACAGAATTAACTAATCTTAAATATTATATCTGTTTTAGGTTTATATCAATCTTAAAAAAGTATTTAGCAAATACCAAATAAGTTTTTTGTCTTTAAACTGCTGCTACCAATTTTGATCAGCGATTTTACAAATGGTTAGGTCTTCCTAACTAATTATATTACTTATATCTATGATTTAATTTAATTTGTACAGTAATCATTTCAGAACTTCAGTTTGGATGAGAATAGTGTGCTAAAAATAAGGACAACATATCACCTAAGGTATAATAAACAAGTGTTAATACAGTTTACATTGATAAGGATAAGATAGGTACATAATTTCTTTGTCTAGAAATATTTATTATCTAGAAGGGTTCCTTATATAATGAAAATATTTTTAATTATTTCTATAGATATGGATGGAAATGAGTACATGAAAGTGTTAATTTACAGTTTATTGTACAAAGAAAATAGATGAATAAACTTTGTATTGCACATTTTATAGCATAAAAGGTGTTTATCATGTCTTTATTTTCAGTACACTTCATTAAAGTTAAGTATGAGATTATTGAGGATGACTTTGTAAAAATTGATTGCATGGGTACTTTAGTCTCACCTATTTCCTACCTTTGTAAGTTGGTTGTTTATTGAAGGGTATAAGGCAGTAAAATTAAAGGTTAGGAGGCATGATATCTTAGTTATCCGTAATGGCATGATTGGTGTCACTGGTGGCAAGTGATAATATAAATTCCATAGTTTTGTTCATGTATATGGGCAACGGTTATCGATAATCATCAGGTAAGTTTGTTTGTCATTCCAATTACATTAAAAAAAGTAAAATAATATATAATTTATTTGAACAGATGGCATAATAATAAATGATAAAATGACCTTCGCCCTAATGTAAATACGGGTATAAATTTATTTCCTGCTATTATTAGAATAAATGTAAAAGTCTCATCTATACATATAAAACCAAAACCCCTGCTGCATGTGACTGTTTGTTCGCGATAATCTCATAAACTACTGAACAGATTTTCCTTTGGTTCTATACATCAACATAGTTATTTCTGAGGAATGCTTAGGTGTATAATTCATTAGGGTTTTGTGTAAATTAACTGCTACACACGTGCAAAGCCGGGGCGGTCGTTAGTTCAGTATAAGTTCGAATATAACATTTTGTAACATCAGTTGGTACATCATGTACAAATAGTTATTTTTCTTTATATAATGCACAGACACGGCTCGTTTACGATTTTATTATATGTATGATTTTAGTGCTCATGGACAGCTGACAATACGATTACTTCTTGACATCAACGAAACATGCCTTCGTTCTCAGGGATTCTTTGATTTGTGGAAACAACAGAAGAAATACGAAAATGAAGGAGCCCTTGCTGCACTCAGTTCACGTTTGGCCGAAATTGATGCTTTGCCTGACAATAGACAAAGATGGATTGAACTTGGCAAAGGTGTCTTAGCAGGTGATACCATAATACGATTATTATTTATAACATATCACTTTTGTTATTTTTGTCCTATAATTATATCAAGTAATAGCCCGCCCCAGTTTCGTTCGGGTGCTCATAAGTTTGTGAGTTTTCTATTTATGTACCTACATAACAAAATAATTTATAGCCACTCAATCATTCTGCAATAATGTACTCTTCAAACAGCTGAAGAAAGAGGAGGAAGGGAATTGTTAGTAATATGGACTAGTGACTCCATTGCTAGTAAAGTACCTACCATGTCTAGGCTATTTCCATGTGGAAATCCCCCCCTGGAAATCATCGTGGCTAATTCCTGGAAAATCTGTCAAGTTCGACTAATTGATTTGACTTCGTGGTCAACTTATCCTCCTTCACTGGTGTACCGCTAGCGCTGGCGGGTGCAAAATTTTATAAACATCCATAAAAAAAAACGAGTCAATAAATTTTCCGAATCGATGCAGTGATTCCGAACATTATATGCATAACAATCCACTCTCCCTCTTTCTCTTTATAATATTATAGTAGTATATTTTTTTTACATACGTCTACATATTGAAATGCCATTATTTTAAATTTTAAATAGCGTCGAGGTTGCTACTCCTACTTACGCCGAAAGTTTTATTCTGAGACTAAAAGCTGTGTCAGTTTATATTTGTAACTGACTCCCCTGTGATGGAAGTATCGATAACATTTTCCGATAGATAGCGTAGCGTAGCGACGCCTTCTACCACATTGACTACAAATACCAATATTTCCTATGAGTGCGTTCTCTACGCGGGGTTTTTTAGGAATTTATTATCGATTTTATGGATCGTGGTAATTAAGTAGCTACCTATTCTACAATATAATCCAACTGCTTCCGAATCATACGACTTTAAAGTAATCAATAAATAAGATGTTTTTTTTAACAGGGAACATGTTTGATTGGGGAGCTCAGGCCGTAACTGATATTTTAGATTGTGGACTCTATGAAGCACTACAGAAAATTCAGAAACGACCTTGGCTATATGATGGCTTAGATAAATGGCTAGATAAATTGGAGGTAATATGCTTATTTTATAATGGTATCACTCATCATTTGACGATTTCAGTAAAGAAAGCAACTTTACTTTTTTTTTACAGAAAACTGTACACCATTGTGCAGCAGTATTTGTGGATAATAGTGGTGTTGATATAGTATTAGGCATTTTGCCTTTTGTGAGAGCTTTATTACTTAGAGGAACATCTGTAATGTTATGTGCCAATGAGTGGCCAGCTCTAAATGATGTCACATATATTGAGTTGGAGGAGATATTACAACGCGCTTCCTTATTATGCCCTGTTTTGGCTGCTGCATTGTCCACGGGCGACTTAGTTGTTAGGTCTAGTGGGCAAAGAGGACCATGCCTGGACCTTAGAACTATTGGTGTTGGTAAGCCATAATATATTATAATAAAGTTGAACGTTGAGGATGTATATAGCATATTTTAGAAAATATTTAAATAACTCTGAATAAATTACGCAGCGCTTATTACTGATATCTAGTACTAACCGGGATAGGATTTTTAGCATTTAGTGTATAGAAAATCTATTGACAACAATGTACTATGTTAGGCTGATCGTCACCATTGACCACCATCAAACCACCAGTGCTTTGCTATTCTAGGGTCTAGTACCTCTCCATACGAGTCTTGATACGTATTAAATATTGCCGAACCTATTATTTTATATTTCGCTATTATAGCACCTATTAAAATGTAAATAATGGTCGGTGCCTTAAGCCATTTTTTTCTCGTCAGGAAACATAAATTTTATATCGATTGTAAAAAATGTGATAAAGTGTGCCATCGTAAGGCGAGTAATTTTTTTTAATTGCACTGAAAATAGCGTGATTATTAAAAATGTAAATATAAACGGAAATAAGTAGGTACAATGACAATATCGAAATGACCAATCATTGTTGACTATGAAAACTTAGGTAACTGGTTTGATGGTAGGTAATTGAATATGTTTGGTAATGAATATGTTTAGCTATTTGAATATTTATTTTGTTAGTTTGATTTAAGCCACGACGTAAAGCCTAATGTTGTTTTTAATATATTTCCAGGTCTCTGTACTGAAATGAAAGTCCGTGGTGTGGATCTTATAATATTGGAAGGTATGGGAAGAGCATTACATACAAACTTAAACGCCCGTCTAGCAGTGGATTCATTGAAATTGGCGGTAGTGAAGAATGCTTGGTTAGCTCAGCGTCTTGGTGGCCCGTTATTTTCTGTTATTTTTATTTATGAAGATAAACCCACCGAAACATAACAAAATCACATTTACATTATATATACATGTATATTTTTTTTAATAAACAAAATATGATTATCTCTGTATTCATATAGAATAAGTCATCGTTTGTAAAAATACATAGTGGGTCTGACCTATAGGTGACATTAAAATATATGTATACATATGTATGACGGGATATTACGGGCCCTTTCACAAAGTGATTCTGTTATCAATTAACTAGTATTAATAAATTATAAATAAAAACAGATTATTTAGTGTTTCCATTAAATTTTAACACTCAGGAGCAACTTATTTTTTTTAATTACCTAAAAGGAAAGGGAAAGCGGAATCAACATGATGCGAATTTCTTCATCTATATGTGAAAGTGATATGCTTCTGGATACTAACGCATTTTTTAAGTAGTTGGAATTGAAAACAAGCTGACGTCCCATATACCATCACAACCGTAACCGTCCACTACTTACATGAACACCTCCACGGACATCATGTCATATTGATTTGATATATGACTAATACTGAAGCCATTAATTGAGCCAACAGCAATTATAATGGTAATTATTTTTATAATACTTTTACCTTTTTTCTAAGACGGTCGGTTTTTTAATAGTCAAAGCTTGGGCTAGGTACTATATGAAAGGGGCTTAATTGTACATTTAAAATTGTAGTTCTTAAAATGCTTTTTAATAGTTTTTAAGTAAGACTATTTTCAAAAGTTTTAGAAGTATTAATACCAAATAATTACCGTTGATAATTGCAATAGCCATGCAAATTAACGATTTTTTTTAATGGTGGGTTTAAGATATTTTCTTAATAAGTAAGAAAATATCTTAAACCCACAAAATTATACAGTCCAGTCCTGTAACCTATTTCATTTAAAAGCGCCATCCTCCATAAATAAAGTTATTTTTGGCCCTTCCTTATCATAATTACATCTGTGACAGTCTTTCCCCTAGTGTAACAAGAGATTATACTACTTAGATATATTTAGATTTTCACATCCAATCTCTTGTCACACACACACACACAGACACTTCGTCGACCGTGTAACCTAATCCTGACCGTATAAATGTGTAATCCTAAGCACATTAAATTATAAAGCGACTGTCTTGTACGTATATATTATTTCAATAATTTTGTTATATAAAGAAAATAAAAAGTTTATTTCCATGTTTGCTCGTCATCCTCGACGAATACTAAGATTAAAGGGTCAAAAATTCAAGTAACTGATTTTAGAACTGTAACTATTCCTTTGTTATACTTTTTTCTTAAATCGAAATAAAGTGACAGTGGTGGTATCGAAGACATAATTGCGATTGTTTTAGGATTTATTTAATCCAAAAATCGGTGGTCAGACCTATTATGTCCCTGAGGCATTCGTATTTTAGAATGTTAATTTATTTCTTTTAGTGATTTTGGATTATATTGAGTGTTACCTTAATTAATAACTTTTATTTCATAATGTGCGTTTGTTATTTAGGTCGTGAAGAAATCGTAAAACTGTTCATATCATGAAGAGCCTTACAATAAATCTGTGTAAGATTCTTAGATTAGCAAATCACAAATCTTATAGCTTCAAAATTCAGATACCATTAGTAGTATTTGAAATATAGCGCAACTATGGACGGAGGAACAATAAAAGAATAACAAGAACTATAGGTGAACTCTATTTATTTAAATAAAAAAAGACCCTTTCATCTATACTAAAAAGAGAGGTCACTTCACTTTAACAACTCATTAAAAGTAGATGAAACGTAAATATATGTGTGTTATAAAAACGTTTATGCAAATGCATACACTGTACAATTACAAATTACAGAAATATACATAATGGTATAAAAAAAATCTAAATTAAGCTAAACGATGATAATGCATTAATATTTTATACTTCAAGTGATTGATAAACTGGGACAGAGTTTTCATGTATCATTTACAATGTGAACATATCAGTTACATTTCACGAAGTCAAAAATACATTAATATATTTCATCTTACATTTTAATGACATTGTGTCTAATAAAAATTAGGATCTATTTAACCATGCCATAACTTTGAACAACAAGTAAGCAATTCCAATAGCATAAGCTATCTTCTCTTTCTGTTGGCGTTGTAACTGTTCAGCTTCTATCGACATTACCCGTCTGTTCAATTTAACAATCTGTCTTCGTAAATGCACCAGTTCTTCGGCAGCAGACAAACCTTCACCGTTGCCCATAGGTGGTGTAGGATCTCTGAAAATAAATCTTGCTTAAAAGTACACAAAAAATAAAATCAGTAACTCACACGAGTTTCCATTTATTTCGATACAACGGCGGGTCGATACAACGACTACAGGACAGCAAACATAGGTTAAGATTAAAGTATACTGTAAAGATTAGGATTTCCTTTAACTATACTAATAATAGCGATAAAACCAGGTTGCATAACTGAAATTAGTTTTTAATGGCTTTTAGTGATTTCTAAAAAAACTTATAATTAGATATAACATACTTTTTTTTTCAAATTATCTGACATTGTTTTAGACTATGAAGGTAACTAAGTTTAAAGGGTTAAAAAAAAAATAGTAGTTTGGAATGTACAAATAAACTAAAGTGAGGATAATTTATGAGGTATTTAGTATTATATTAATTCATTAAGCTTTTACATTACCCCCACGCTTAGCTCGTAAGTTTGGAAAGGTCAGACCAAGACAGTATGAAATTTTAAAAATGTAGCTAACGGTAACAAAAATATTCGAATTTACAAATTTTAACACAACTTTAGTAGTGAATGACTGAAATATAGATCTGTGTACATATCTACACAGACAACCATATAAAGTCACAGACAGGTCCTGTTTGAATTTTTTGGTAGACACAAAAATAGTCAAAACGAAAACGAGTCAAATAATAGTCAAAAAGAATATTTACCTATTCAGTATTAAACGGGACTCGCTCATAGTGGATTCGTTAAAAAGATCAGTTCTGGGTGTAGTAGAGCGGGCTCCATCCCCTTGTGACCTATATGGCCTTACATTCCTGGGAGGAGAATTTGGTATGCCCTGTGGGAAGTCGTCAGCTGATGGAAAATAATGTTGATCAAGAGTGATAACACGTGGTGGCGTGCTCACACGTATCATGCCAGGATCAGTAGGGAGCACTGCATTGTCCAACTGAATTTCTCTAGGTGGAGCTTTTGTACCTACAAGAAAAACATAAACATAAGATTATTACTTGTGGTAATTTGAGTAATATATTGTAAAGTTATGCATCATGTAAGTGTCGGTTTACTGGCAATAGTTTGTTTCCCATATGCACTGCTGGAGGTAATATCACTACCTTATCACATGGAAAATTGGTTAGATATACTTAAATACATTCAAAATGTATTTAAGTATACCTATCAGTTGCCTAGTACCCATAACACAAGCTCAGCTTAGCTTTGGATTTGAGATGGCGCTGTATATATTGTCCTAGATTATTATTGCTATTGTGCTATTTGTATGCCCTTTTCAAGTTTTGGAATGTTCAAATAAATAAGGTGTAACTGACTTTATTTAAATATTTTCTGATCTGAAATAGGTGTGATTTAGCAACAAAGGATGTGTGACCTTTATAAGGAAGGGCCATGCCAATACATTTTAACGGCGGCCACTGCTGCCCTATTTTTAATTTTTATCTCTACCACCTTCTAGCAGAGGCACCAACTTTGATTTGTGGCAGATATTCAAATTAAAGAAGAGAAAACAGTTGTAATGTATACTGGATTATATATAGGAGGATACCCCATAAGTAAATATAATTACTAATTAAGAGTGCATCCATAAATTACCAATTTCAGTCATTTTCACACCTTTCCCTGTCACAGCTGACACAACATTTAGTTTGTCACACACACACAACATTTAGTTATAATTTCGTCACGAAATATAAGACTTGACTTTTTACAATTATCTAACTCCTTCAGCCCTTTGTTTATAAAATGACATGCTATAATGAGTGATGTAAATTATTGACGGAACCAGAATGCAGAACATGAATATCTGTTCCAATGTATGTATGTATTCTATGTCGATATAAATGACACATTACTGTTTTACCCAGCGTATTTTCAATGCATCTGAGCATAGACTCGCTAGCTGGGACCATGGAGTGTTTGAACTCATAGAACTTTTAATGACTTAATTGAAGTAAGCTTTAATAAAATAATTAAATATTAAGTCTCCTTATTACCAATATGCTGATCTTGCCCGACAACCAGAATCCTTTCTGGAACTTTCATGTCAAATTTTTCCTTCGAATAATCCCACCCTGTTACTAGTCCATTGGGTGCACCTTCATCATCAACTATGTCACCTGTAGCCTGAGAACAAAATTAATGAATGGATTTGTATAAAAAAATATATTTGTATATTTATTTCCTTAATGTAATAGGCTTTATTTTTCCTGTATGTCTTCAAGACATAGTGACTAACTAACAAAACTATTAAAAAGCGAATTATACCCTGTAGGTACATTGGCTGTTACAAATACAGAATGACAAGATTAAATCTAGTTTTCGCAAGATCATACACTTCCTGGAAATTTCGACTATATTTTAGAGAAGTTCATACCACTCAGTTCTGATCGTCATTGTAGTTTGATTATGTAATACTGTATATAGTAGCTAAGCCCTATTTTCTTCAGAATGGTAAATTAGTCGGCTAGTCATGTATGATCCATGACTAGTTATTGAAGATAATCACAACTTAAGAGTTAGTAATGGTATGTAATTTTTATATATATATCAAGCTACAAATAGGCCAAATTATAAACACTTTAATTATAATAACTATATATACATACTATACATCTAGAACTTTGTGATTGATCATAGCATAAATGCTTATTCAAATAAAAATGATGAAACTTTAAAAATATTTTCTTGTTGAATGACTTAAAACTTGAAGAAAAATAAAAAAGCTAATTATTGTAGTTAAAAACAATATACTTTAGTTTTCAGGTAAATTCTTTACCTCAAAAAAGCCCTACCTGGTAGTAAATGAATCAAATTTAAGTTCATTATGGTACTCTTAAGGTTACAGACAATATACCAGGATTGGGTATAGGATATTCTTTCAGGCATTTTAAATCTTAAACTTGGGAGTACCAGTCGCACCTGCTTTTTAGTATGTTGTTATTTGAAATAAGTGAAATATGGATAACATTCTTCTCTTCTATATATTAAAATATGGACAATTTTAGTATTGCATTCAATGTTGTTTACCAGTATAGCTTATATTGTAAAGGTAAATTCACTAAGAATCAATTTTAGGAATATTCACTTAAATAAAAACAAAATGAGTGTTTAAAAAATCTAACTACCCCACATGTGGAATATTTTGACCCACAATTCATATTGAAATAAAGTAACACTACATACTGCATACATTTATATTACAGTGGCTTTACTTTTGTTGTATATATTTCCACCTTTAGTTTTTTAGCACATACCGTTCTAATCAACTGTTGATTATTCAACATTAAATAATAATATCAGCATTTGTTATAGTATATACTTAAATTAACTCTACTTCTAAGAGTGTATTATTATATATTTTTGTATATGAGTAATACAGCTTTATGTAATATACAGCAAAATGTTAAGATTAAGTTACCTTAATCCTTTGTGGTACTGTCATGTTGTGACTGATGAGGCGAGCGTAAGCTTCGTCTGATGTATACTGCATCGTATTGAGTTTATATACCTGTACGGATAATTACGAACATAATTAATAAACAGATAAATTATAAATTTCAAGAACTGGTAGGCGGTTTGGTATAATAATAATAATCTTCAGTGAAATGGATATATTTTCATGCTGGTGGGTATGAGATGGACCAAAAGAAATAATATACATCGCATAGGTATTACTCAGGTATCATACTTACAAATTAAAATATTACGATATTAATTCATTTCATTTGGCTATAAGAACGTAATATTTTATAGAAGAATACTTAAACCTAAGCACTACTATTACATAGATAGTTGAAATTATCAAATTAATGTCATTCAGTAATTTCAGTACCAGAACCAGACTGCAAATATGACAATATATTTGACAGTGATAGCATCAAAATATTGACTTTGACAAATTATTTCTACCGTTATTTGGCATGCATTACACCCCGTATAAGGGAATTTCGTACGTTGCAGAGTCTATATCCAAGATATTTAATTTTGAATTTCCTTGTGTGAGGCAAATTCTTTTAAGGAAGTTGGCAACCCTGCCAGCTGGCAGTTCGTAGATTAATCAAATTGTCTACTTTTTCCTCAATATAGTGTTGTCTGATCTGTGAATTTATATATATCTTAATTTTAAGATATATCAGTTTTGTTTTAAGTCCTAAAATTTGTAATTGTAATTTGGAAATAATGAACACGAAACAATAAATGTGTTTTGAAAATGTGTTTATTATAGATAGTTCAATTTAAATTAATTGTTGCTCACATTTGTAGGTTTAATTTTATGCCATGGAAGTCACCGGCTTTAGAATATTATTTTTTATTTGGGCCATAGTTTTCGTTTCTCTGACCTCGAGTACAGCTCAGACAAATAGAGATGAGAAGAAGTCCAAATCAGTAACAACATTTGTTAGTGCAAAATGGGAGGTCACTCCTATTGTCCTGGAGTTGGCTGAATATTTTTCTAGTGAGAGTACAGACTTATTTTGGTCATTTGTTGACGGCATAAATGCTTTAAAATCTAGTCTAGAGACATTGGGTAAGTTTTTTTAAAATATATGTCTGTATTCTTGAACCTATTAATCATTGCCGCATTAACTTGACAAGTAAGACTGGGAAAACTAAGGCAATCTAGATATAATGTAGGGAATGATATTGGTTCAACATATGAAATTATGTTTCTTATAACTTCAACATACTGCAATACATTTTATCTACATTTCATGGATTAACCAATTTTAATTGTATATTTTAGTCTTTATATTGTTTATTTTTCTTTAGAGTAACTTGTTAGGTTCAGAAATAGATGTGGTTGAAATAGGAAGTACTAAACCACAAATAGATTTTATCAAATGTCAATCATAGTATGTTTGGGATAAACAATATTATATTTTATTTTCACATTCTAATCCTAAGGATATATAACATATTAACCAATTTTAATAAAAATAGATTATATTTTAAAATTTATTTTAATACTTTTAGATACTGATAAGCAAGTGTATGATGTATGTATTGGTGTAGCTGGTACATTGCTTGCGCCTGCACAGCTGCGCATGGCTAAGCTGGCACTGTCAATGCATATGACATCACCAACAGTGCGTATGTTTGACCAAATTGCCACACAGAATGGAGCTAAGGATGTACCATGTGATACATTTGTTTCTTTAGCATCAAAAAAAGTATGTGATAATGATGTATTGCGTGATATACTCAAGTCGCTGGATCAATACAATGTTGTAAGTTATAATTTTATTATGTTTTTGTTGTCTAGAAATTTATTTCCATAGTAATTACCTGTAAGCTTACAAACAGGACCTTTTATCTAGCTGTCATAGCTTTAATGAATAATATATAAAACTGATTTGAAGAAGGACTAGATTGGTATATTTATTCATTAATAAAAAAAAAAATATTATGTCACCTTTTTGTAACAATACATAAACAATATATTAAAGGACACCTTCAATATATTGTTTTTGTCTTTTCTTTACTGTATGTTACAAATAAAGAGTATCTATCCATATTTTATATTTTTTTTTTCAGAATGAACATAAACTAGAAACATATCTGTTAGATCATTCATATCCAGGCAGTGATAATAAAACTCTCACAGCTATTCTTTATGGAGAACTTGGTATGACTGAATTTGCAACTAAACATAAAATATTGTCCACATATGCAGATAAAGGGGCGATAAATTATGTTATTAGGTGGAATGTGAAGGTTGGTATATAACTTTTATTATTAATATTCAATTTCTATATATACATATTTTATATATTCTATATATACATGTTCATATATGAATGTGACATAAATTCAATATGAGTTTATTATCGCAATAACTTTCAAAAGGATAAAATGAATAATTTTGTATTAAAAGGTAAGGTTCAAATAAAATTAAAATGTAACTTAGTTTATGGTGGATATGGGTAAGCAGTTAATTTTCAATTCCATCTGTTTCAAATGAGTTTTAGTATTGTGTTTTATAATTATGCTTCCGCTGCACCTAGAATTGAATAGTATTTTTTATGTAGCAAACATTTTGTTTTAATTAGCATCGAGGAAAACCTAAAGTAAGGCTATCGGGTTATGGAGTAGAGTTGCAGTTAAAGAGCACAGAGTATAAGAGTCAAGATGACTCAACACCCAAGGAATCTGAAGGTGGAGAAGCACCCACACCATCTGAAGAGGAAGACGAGAATGATCCACAAAACCAAATTGATGGATTTAATTTTGGTAGACTTAAGTAAGTATTATTATACCATTATAGCAGTTATTTACCCTAACACTGTGTATTATGAGAAACTAGATGAAGAACATTTAGCACTCAAACATATCCAAGTAAATATAAGAAAGTGTCTCTCTTAAAACTAAGTTATTATAAAATTTAACTTTTTCTATTAAACCATTTTGCATAACTTGTGCCTGCATTTTGCATGAAATGTATTACATTTCATTTTATAGAAATACTGATGAAAATACTAGCCTTTTAAAATTAGGTCCTTATGACAATCAATTGAATCAGCTTCATTTAATATTACCTATACTTTAATGTTATTTTGTGTGTACTTACGTTATAAATATAAGAAAACTTGTGTTAATACTGGTGTAAAAATTCTTCTTTAATTTTATGTTAATTTCTTTTAAGGTTAATAATTCTCTTTGTTTGCAATTAGGAACTTGTTTCCAGCGCTTCGCTCACCATTGGAAAGATTCCGACGGCATTTGTCAGAGTCCAATGAGGAACTGGCTCCTCTCAAGGTGTGGCAGATGCAGGCGTTGAGCATGCAGGCTGCGGCCGCTGTAGTCGATGCCCATGACTCTAGTGGGGATGAGGCACTCAAAGTATTAGCCTCTATTGCACAAAACTTTCCAATGCAGGTAAGCAGTGTTTATACATGTAAAACGGAAGTGATTAATTTAGAATTACATAATTTTTACAGGATTTTCGTTGCCCTATCATAGCCTTGAAACCGCTGAATTGCTTAGCTCTTAGTCTTTAAAACTTCAAATATCTTACAATGCAAGCTGCTAGGGGAGACACATAGCAGATGCAAAGCTGTGCTTTGCTGTATATGTTATATACTATTTTATATACATGTACCAGAAAAATATAGTCACTGAAATGAAAAACATTTCTACAGAAAGTAATGTTTTTAATGCCCATGTCTTTAGCAATTTTTAACGTTATTATAAATTACATCTCTGGGGTATAATTTTAATTATTTACACTGCTTTTTAATGAATATCATTAATAATATGAAATATAAGCAAATTTTATTTCCTTTTTAGACCAAATCCTTGATACACGTGAATGTACCGCGTTCATTTCGTGACGAGGTATTATATAATCAAGATATATGGGCCTCTTCACTAGGACTTCGTGCCGCAGAGCCGCTATTGCTTGTATCTGGTGCGCAATACGACGCTGAGGATGTTGATCTAATGGGACTCTTGGCCGCGCTGCGGGAAGATATAGGCCCTATGAATACATTACATGCTTTGGGTATGTTTGTATTCAAAACATGAGTTGATTTGTAATATATCAATTGGACTTTTTTTTCCTGTGTCTATATTCGCAAAATATTCGCCAATGCTGGTGTTCTATATTTGAAACGAGATACAATAAATCTGGTCATCACCACAATTGTTTTTTAGTAACAATAGACCTTTTTTATTGCCAGCTTTGAAATTGACCTTCAGGTGTCCATATGTGTCTTGGTGTATACACAGTACATGTACTTATTGGATTACAGGACTGTCAAAGAAAACAATAAACACGCTAATGTCTTTGGAACTGGGCGAGTCATATACTTGGGAAGAGTATGGACTTGATATCCGTGATACTGCTATCACTTGGCTCAACGATTTGGAGACTGATGAACGGTACCGACGCTGGCCGGCTTCGTATATGGAGCTGCTTAGACCAACTTACCCTGGCATGCTTAGGAATCTAAGAAGGAATATTTATAATTATGTGAGTATTACATTATAACTAGTTATAATTAAGTTAAAATTGTATTGCCCACATAAAAAAAAAACAATTTGAATTGTGTGATGCCAGTATTTTCTTAGTATGGGTAGTTTCCTGCGGAAAGTTGTTGCTGTTGTTATTGGATGTTATTTTATTTGTGTACAATTAAGAAGTTCAATAATATAATTGAATTCCAAAATAATGGATTTCCATTAAAAAAAACAGTTAATTCTGAGACAGATTTAAAAAAGAGGTGGTTTGTATAAGATAATTTATGTGACATGCCGTATGACGGACTAGAACTAGCTAGTTAGAAACGTCTTTTTAATCGTATAATCAACTATTTTCTATATTGCACATTAGCTAGGAAGCTTGGTATATAGTATTTACCTAGGTTTCTTATTACAACATCCTGGAGATCATAAGAAATTTGCACATACACATTGTATTTTTATACCTTCACTATTACGGATGAATCTCAGTGTGTTTAGTAACTTCTTACTTACCACCAGGTGATCGTAATAGACCCGACGAGTTATGCTTCTGGCCCACCGCTGAAGCTAGGCGAGACGTTACTGAGACATGCGACTCCGGTGCGTGTAGGTCTAGTTCTCGCGCCGTCTGGCGGACAATTTGAAAGTGCTGTTCGCTCTGCCTTCAACTATATCGCGCAGGAGAAAAATTCCAATAAGGAAGCCTTCTTCTTCTTATCTCAGGTTAGTTAATAATCAATTAATTTCATATTTATTTTATAATAAATAAAATGACAACATAAAAACAACAAAAAAACATATAATCAAGACTACTGTCTTGGATGGAATAGTACATTTGACATCCCAAATTTTGCTGGGTATATTTTGAATCCATCAGCGTTCCTAATGACTTTTCTTAGACTAATTTTATTTACTTATCAGTGTTTCCTTCACTGGAGAGTCAGTCAGAAAGGAACACGATTATTTTTGTCAGACAGATAATAATGCATAGTTATATGTATATGTTACTCTATACATGCGCAGTAACTTATATAGTATTATTTTAATTAGTAACTTGTTATTGTGTCATTATTTATTTTAAAAAAGCATTTATTCCAAAGAGCCACACACAAGTTTCTTGTTCATTCTTTTTGTGATGAATCTGCGTTCTGAATGAGTGGTAAAATAAAAAATATGACTATTTAAAAGTTCTTGTACTGAGTTTATTTGAATAAAGATTATTTGTATTTCAAAATTTTTTGTGTAATTGCAGTTGCTAAATAACCAAGAGGAAAGTCT
This sequence comes from Achroia grisella, assembly GCF_030625045.1. Taxonomy (NCBI): domain Eukaryota; kingdom Metazoa; phylum Arthropoda; class Insecta; order Lepidoptera; family Pyralidae; genus Achroia; species Achroia grisella. The sequence continues at coordinate 3,513,515 of NW_026712841.1, forward strand.
GAGTATAGAGTTAGTGAAAAAGCAACTTAGCAAGTATGTCAGTTCTGGTACAAATATTGATGAAATAATTTTTGAAGACGACTACAACTTTGGCAGGCAGCTGGCAGAAGAATTTGTTTCTAAACTTGGAACTAATAAGTATCCTCAGGTACATTTTCTTATTAGTATAAAATATATTTAAGTTTTAAAATAAATTTATCGATGTAATAGAAAATATATTTCAAGTTAAATATCGTTCAGTAAAGAATAAATTTCTTACTAAATCTATCACTATGTTGAGTCGATTGTTTCTTTAAAAATACATTATTATCCATTACATATGAATATAAAATGTATCCACTTTTTCTTTCATATTAAAATTAATACATTGGTGGACTAAATCACGTCTCTTCCAGTCAATTTTGTAAGTTACGCTATGATTTATCTTAGAAATAAATTTTACCTCTGCTGGAATACACCCAGGTACTAGTAGTCAGTGTGACATACAATTTTATATTGCTAGGTATTGATCAACGGTGTGCCACTGTCAGAGGAGGGTGGCGTGACCAGTTCCTCAGTGGAGGTTTTGGAGGAGGCTCTAGTGACGTCACTGTCGCGACACACCGCACGGTTACAGCGCGCCGTGTTCCGCGGCGACCTCGCTGACTCCGACGACTCACTTGACTACTTGATGAAGCAGCCGCATGTGATGCCCAGGTACTTTTATTTCTGTCATTGATGATGTAATACACATTTATTAATCATAATATTTTTGTAATAGGTAGGTACCCTTTACGAATCTCGCATGACTCCTGAAAATGTTTGTTTAGGACATCAGGCCTTTACTATGTCATAAAATTTTATTCGTTATATTCCTTCGATTGCATCTTCAATGATATAATATAATTTAGAGTTTAGAGCACTCAAGGGTTTTAAATAATCATATACTCGTCTATTCTTTGATATTCAATGTTCTGTTCATGTCTGTCTTTTATATAAAATTTATTAGTTATATTAAATAAAAAGACTCTATGCTAGTGATGAATCCCGCTACAGTATTGCATTGGAGGATAGCATTAATAATAAAAATTATATGTGTATTGCAGACTTAATCGACGAGTTCTTGGAACAGATTCGAGCCAATATTTGGACCTCTCAGGTGTGCCGTCGTCTAGTGAATTATTTACAGAAGACAAAATTCATCGCCTTATGCATTTGACCGGTACTAGTATACATTCAATAATTATTATATCACTTCAGTAGCTTCATCCTATCGCACAGTTAATTTGCTCTACATAGATTTTGCAACTGAAATTAACTTTGCTGTGCTTTTGCACAAATGTTTCTTTTGAAATCTTGTAGCTAATTTATAAATAATTTGGTTCCTTTATTTGTTTTAGGTCGTGATGCCTTGGCTACTGCTCTTCCATTATTGAAATATTTTACGAAATCGGGAAAAACTGATAAGATAACACAAACTATTTGGGTTGCCGGCGATTTGAATGACAAACTTTGTCGACAACTTCTCAAGAATGCTTTGACGTTCATGGTAAGAAAAAATGCAATCATCAAAATAGATCCTAACATCTTTTATTATTTTACTACCATTGTAATTGCGAAACATTTTTTACTAAATGAATCATGGCCTCTTTAGCGGCTGAACAGAATTAAATTTAATACACAAATAAATTCTATACTATTATTTTTTCTTAACATATTATTACACGTATTGATGCGATCTGCACTGTTGAGTAAAGTGATAAATTAGTAATGCAATGTCAGTCAGGGTTTAGTTCTCTATTTATATAAACAGTACCATATATTGTAAATTAAAATTTAATAAATTATTCCTGTGTAACAGACTGAGAGTGGCGGCGTTCGAGTCGCGTTCATACCTAATGTAGATGGATCGTCAAGTCTCGACCAGTCTCTCAATAAGGTGGTGTTAGCGGCTCTCATCACATTAGAACCTGTGAAAGCCACTAAATATGTGACACAGCTGTTAGAGGACGAAGGTTGCCATGAGAAACAAAACTGCGATATATTGGTAAGTGCATAGTTATAAATAACAGTCTCCTAGTAGTAATATATACACGTGTGGAACGGTAATATGATTTAAAGAAACTGTTCGTTTTTTATAATTCATTCATAATTAATGAAACTAGTTTTTGTAGTGTCTGGTATGTTTTTCGTTTGACAGCCGGAACTGGTGGCGGCGCTGCAACAGCACGCGTGGATGCTGCGGGCGACGCGCGTGCTGAGCGCGCGCGCGCTGCGGCTGCGCGCCGGCGGCCGCGCCCTCGTACACAACGCCCGTCTTATTGGACCTTTCGCCGACGACGAACAATTCACACTTGAAGATTTCTTGCTGCTCGAGAGGTTAGCTAAAACATTTTTTACTCTTCAATCGTACTTAATTTGCACTGAAACTTTTAATGCCATAATTGTAAATTACATTGTTTAATATACCAGTTATAATTTAGCTCGTTACTAACAATTATTTGTAATCTATACAGGTTTAGTAATAGAGTTTACGCTGACAAGATATCCGAGGTGTTAGATAAGAAGAAATCTACGAAGAACGATGACGTAGATGATGAAGATACAGGTAATATAGTATTTATATTACCTTTTAAATGTAAAGTTTGAAGTAGGTCTATAATAAAAGTGAAATAGAATTAATTTAATGTGATCGAACTCATAATTTTATATTACGAGAATATAAGGGCAGAGGAATGCCAAAAAAGATGGATATCACAACCGAGTGTCAATTGTCTCCTACCAGTACTTTTTATTACAATATTTGTAGCCCACTTTCGCAATTGAATTATCGCAGGAATCCGTCAGTCAACATTTCCGGGTTTGCTCTCTGTTTCCCCAAGGTGAACTCTGGACTGTAAAAATTATGATATGGCTTGAAAAGTAGTAGTAGAGAACGAGATGACTGCGAACAAGCATAAATGGAAAAGAAAAACTTACTACGCCGATTCAAAACGAATGGGATTAGGAAGAAGCTAACAGTGATTGATTCTATAATTTAATTTCGATCACTGGTATGAATAAACGATTTATATGTGGGATACAGAGGAGAGCGTGTCGCTGTCTGCTGACGAGCGCGTGCGCGCGGCGAGCGTGCTGGCGGCGCGCAGCCCGCGCGTGCGCACGCCCGTGCCGGCCGGCCTGCGCACGCAGCACTCGCTCGTAGAACTGCCCCCGCTCATACACCACGAGGCCGCAGTCGAGGTACACTATGCTCTTCTCTCTCACTGTTCACCTCACCACACCGGCTTACGACGAGGTCCTAATGGCCTATGTTACTCGTAAACGTGCGCTTGTGGGCACCGGTCTGCTCTAATCACTACGACTGATTTAATCCTATTTGACTCGTAATGAATTAGTGTTAGTCGGTTGGTTGGTTTATATTCACACGTTTCATGTCAAAAATGTAAAGTTACTACTTTAACTTTTACTAGATTTCAGATTTGTTTTACACGAAGTTGTGTCCTAAAACTCTGTTAAACAATGTCACACTGGTCGACATCTCCCTATTAATATGTGGCTTAATTTATCGAGTCCGCTCTATTCGCACCAGGAATATCAATTTATGTCTCGTTTAACACCTCGTCCTTTAAATAAGTGTTAAGCATATTCTAGTAGATAAACATTGTTGGGCATGCGCAGATCGTGGCTGTACTAGATCCGGCGTCGGTGGCGGCGCAGCACGTGGCGCCCCTGCTGCTGGTGCTGCGGCGCGTCATCAACTGTCGAATCAAGCTGTTCCTTAATCCTCAGGATAAGAACTCCGATATGCCGCTCAAGAGGTAAGTCTACACAAACCTCTAACATTAAATTCTATTATTATTTATTATTAGCCATTTGTATTTCTTATTTAATCACTATCAGGGTCTCCTGTTTTTTGATATTCCGAGTTGCTTTTTATGCGGTAAATTTCGGCTTTTCGGTTCATATTTAGTTATTAAATATTTCAAGAAATCACAATATTTTTTACAAGTGTTGAGATCATTGATGTTGTACTCAAATGATGTTATTATTATAAAAAAAAATTAAAAAAAAAATACAAGTGTATATGTGCCATCTGAACTAGTATAAAATTATACTGTATCTCAGATGTCACATACCTTCCCAGGGTGCATATTATTTCATTTATTAACATCCCAACAAACATTTTTGTAGTCGCCACAACGTGCCAAATGTAACTTTTGGTACCACAAGCTAGTCGTCGTTACGTCGTTATTACGTCGAAACGACCGAAAATAGGCCCATTTTAGATTACTTAGTGACGTGATAAAGTCGCATAATCATAATCTAAGTGGTATAACAGTCGTGTAGTGGTTGCAAAGATGTAGTATATCCACGTTTTGTGTCAGTTATACGGCATTTTGTGAATTGACAGTTCTATCACGATCTTTATACGGGATTTTTTTTTTATTTGAAACTGATTGAAAAAGTGTAGTGAATAAACTATGACGGATAACATTCATGCTGTGTTAGTTTACATGTAAAATGTAGTCATGTAAAAGTAGTTTATGTGACTCTAATACAATTGATGACAGTGTAAAAGTCGTAAAAACGTTCTTAGGACGACTCGCCGTTATACCACTGAAATTTGTGTAATGGTCGTGTAAAGCAGTCGTATAGAAGTGCATACGACGTTTTTATACGATTACGAGTTGTATAAGCATAAGGGGCTCAAAGTCGTATTATATGTAAAAATTACTTCAATATGATGTTTATAGCATTTTGGGCCGTATAAATCTCAATTAAGCGACGAAAATGTTTGTTGGGATTTACTTTTACACAACACAAAAACATACATACTACTTAACATAACACTACATATTTGATAAAAAAAAAGGAAATAATAAAAAGACATAAAGCCAGTTAAATAATAAAATAAATAACTTATTATATGCCGATAACCACGTAATCAAACCTGTGTGTGATGATGTTATTATTAATAGCATTCTATTGACAAATTTTTAAGTTGTTCTTATATTAGCTAGATGCGTTATGTACGCAATCACAAAAGCGGTAAATGGTTTATACGCATGCACAAGCCAGACTCATTTAAAAATATACATACTGTCTATATACATTAACAACACTACAGACATCGCGTTATCATGTAACGGCTGTGATACGCGTTGTTTTTCCAGAGGATTCTCTTAGAAGGCGACGCACAATAACATTTCGAAATCACCTTCCAGCAATGGTATTTTCGAACCGATACGATAATAAAACCTAGAAAAGCTTATTCCTTCTTAAATGGCCGGCAACCCACTTGCAATTTCCCTGATATTTCGGGTGCCCATGGGCGTCGGTAATCACTTACCATTAGGTTAAGCGCAGGCTGGTTTGTCCCCTGTGCTATAAAAAGGCGATATAACTCAATCGCGTACACTGTATAGCTTCTACCGTTACGTGCTGGAGCCCGAGCTGCAGTTCACGAGCAGCGGCGCAGCTGCGGGCGGCGCGGGCGCGCGGTTCGGGCGGCTGCCGCACGCGCCGCTGCTGTCGCTGGAGCTGCGCACGCCGCCCAACTGGCTCGTCGAGTGCGTCAAGTCCGTCTACGACCTCGACAACATACGCCTCGCGGACGTCGACACGCTCGTACACAGGTACACCCCTATGTGTATTTTGACCTCTGATCGATTCGTCGTCCAATTCAAACGGGGAAAGACATTATGACGGCCGAGCCGAGCTTCGAATTATATACATAAGTTAAGGAAAAGTATGTGCCTAAAGGTTTTGTTTTCTATTTTTAATTGTAATGCTTATCATCGACGATAACTGCGGGTAATTTTTCTCTAACGATGAACGCATTACGCATTAACTCGCTCGCCTCTCTAGTATCACATTCATATCTTACTCGCCTTTTGGAAATTCTCGTTTTACAATAATATTCATAACTTCCACTCATAGACAGCGTATATCAAAGTAATTGAATGGCAATTCAAAGGAATTCAATTCCCAAAAGTCATTTGCAAGTATTATTGGACGTTTCGTATTTAGTAGAATAGAAAGTGGATTAGTGAAATTACAAAATAGTAATATAGTATATTAATTAATGAATTTATGCATAGCGAGTTCGAGCTGGAGTATTTGTTACTGGAGGGCCACGCGTGGGACGTGGGCGTGGGCACGCCGCCAAGAGGCCTACAGTTAGTTCTAGGCACTCAAGACCGCCCTGAAACAGTCGACACCATCGTGATGGCTAACTTGGGATACTTCCAGCTAAAAGCCACCCCTGGTGCTTGGACTCTCCGCTTGCGACCCGGCCGATCGGATGACATTTATGAAATAGTCGGGTATGATCATTGCATATTTGTAGTAATAGTTAACTCAGCCATTTTCGTAGAATATGTTATTGTTATAAAATCTTGAAGTAATCTACATTTACTTAAATTAGAAATTAACATTCCCTTCCTAGGAGGTGATTTTCCTAAAATCGTTAAAATCTACCTCAGTTAATCTAAAAAATTAAAGATAATAATCCGTATATAACAACCATTTTTTTTTAATTACTAAGTATAAAATTAATAATAAACATCCTGTCTTATTTTTACTCTGTTGGAGGCTGTATTTTTTTTTTAAATCTTTCTTCGTCTTTTGTCTCTATAAAGCATTTTAATAATAGTCGGTTCAGTCCTGATGACTGGTTGACCAACTGGGTAACTAGAATATCTGTGTAATATTGCTTCATATTATTATTTGTGTGTATATCAGGCACGAGAACACAGACACGCCGGCCGGCAGCTCAGACATTCAAGTGCTGATGAGTTCGTTCCGCAGTCACGTAATAAAACTCCGCGTTAACAAGAAGCCAGATCGACAACACCTCGACCTACTCGTTGAGAACGACGACAACAACTCTGGCGGCATATGGAACTCTATCGCCAGGTAAAAAATAATAATAACTTATGAAAATTTACACAGCGCCATCTAGTTCCAAGCTAAGCTGAGTTTGTGGTATGAGTATTAGACGACTGATAGAAATAGTAAAATAGGTTTTAATACATAGTAATATACATACATAGAAAAACTCAGATCAATAAAAATAATTCGCACGATTCGAACCCCCGACCATCGGAAGTAAGGTGATTGTCTAAACAGAGGCCAGAGTGTAATTTGTCAATAATTTCTTATGTAGGTAAAAAAAATTATGTGGAAACTTTTTCACTGTGCCATTTTTTTCTTTAATTGAATTCAATAATAATATAATATATGTAATAATCCTGTAGGTACGGGTATATAACTATTTTTTTATGTTACATGAAAATATAACAATACGTTTGTTACATTTGATTTAAGAACCTATTTTTTCTGAATGTGTATGCTTGAATAACAAGGGGATCTTATTTAGTCGTGTAAGTAGTCATTAGGTATTTTAACTTCTACTACTACCCCCTCTCGGATGGTGGAGTAGTAGTTGACTGAGTTATTGAAATCAGCCGAAAATTAGTATTAATAGCGTATATTTGTATCTAATATAGTTCATTCGGAGGTGGCGAAGAGCAGGAAGTGCAGGATGAAACTATAAACGTGTTTTCGGTGGCATCAGGCCATCTTTATGAACGATTCCTGCGCATTATGATGTTGTCAGTCCTCAAAAACACCAAATCACCGGTTAAGTTCTGGTTCCTCAAGAATTATCTTAGTCCTTCACTAAAGGTAAGATGATATATAAGAAGATAAGTTTATTTATAAGAACCTTAAAAAAATCCCTTTTTATTTTGCATATCTGATATGCAATATTTTCTCTAATTCTGTATTTATTGACGCGCAATGTTTTACCAATTACGTATTTATAGATGATTCTACTTTTTATACTTTTGATAGATTTGATACTATTCTACTTTTGATAGATTACGGTTACTCTTTTAGGGGTTCTAATATAATATAATTTTAATTTTAAATCTTCTTTTTAAGTCTTTTATAGTCTAGTCTTTAGCTTCTAAATGCCAAAAATTTTAAGTTTGAGAATTCTGTTTTCCTGTTGTGTTAGCTCAGTTTCTAGTATCCATATTTAATGGTTAAAATAATAAAAGTGAAACAATAAGAATAAATGAAAAAGTTTAGTCTACTTGTTCAGAAAAATAAATCTACAGCAAGTCTCATTATTATTAGTATGTACATGACAATTTATTAATACTTGATGATATTTGACACCAGGACAGCCTCCCATATATGGCACAAGAATACGGCTTCGAATATGAGTTGGTGCAATACCAATGGCCACGCTGGCTGCAAAGGCAACGTGATCGCCAACGCACTATTTGGGGCTATAAAATACTCTTCCTTGACGTGTTGTTCCCTCTACATGTGAAGAAAATTATCTTTGTCGACGCTGACCAGGTTAAATTTTATTTTTTCTTCTTCATAATTAGGCTTAATTTCAAATGCATCTTTTGCTTTGTCTTCCACGATACAGGTTTAAAGTATTGTGGAGTCATAGATAAACGTTACCTTTTCCAATAAATAATGTTATTCTTATAAAATCAATTTATCGATTGCAGATTGTACGAGCGGATTTGAAGGAGTTAGTTAATTTGGATTTGGGTGGCGCACCTTACGGTTATACGCCGTTCTGTGACAGTAGAAAGGAGATGGAAGGATTCAGGTAATTACTTTATTACGATCTGACAATAAATTGTATGAAAATAATCTATTTTTAAGATTACGTTTTTTTTTTAATTTTGACATTACATTAGTCCTAATGACTACAATTGCAGATAGTGTAGTCAACGATATTAATTTTTCTCGTTCTTTTAACACTTGTTTCTTAGGAAGTAATAATAAAGTAAGTATAAGTAATATTAATGTACCATAATAGTTTTATTGACCTAGTTAGGTATACCTCACATTTGCGAATTGAATTCTAACTTGACAAATCTAAGTGGATAATTTGACCACGCTCAAGTTATTTTATATATTCTATATTCATAATTATAATAAAAAAATATATGACAACAGGTTCTGGAAGCAGGGTTATTGGCGCAACCACTTGCAGGGTCGCAGCTATCACATTAGTGCGTTGTACGTGGTTGACTTGAAACGATTCCGACGAATTGCCGCCGGCGACCGCCTACGAGGACAGTACCAAGCCCTCAGTCAAGACCCCAACAGTCTCTCTAACTTAGGTTACACTGTGTTTATTATTTTTATATCTTTAGATATCAGTAAATATTGGGCTACGTTTATTGATACTCATAGCTACATCGCATGGGACAATTAAAATATTACAATGTATGAAATAGCGATAACAGGGGATATAGATAGATATAGAGAAAACTTCTTTCCATTAAATTCAAGTGCTCAATGCAAAGCCACGCAGTATGTGTTACATACTGCCTTATGAAAAGTTAAATTATAATTAAAATGAAACTTTAAAACCTAATTGGTAATTGCTGACATTAAAACATGATTAAAGTTTGAATTACTGTTTATAGATCAAGACCTGCCAAACAACATGATACATCAGGTGGCTATAAAATCGTTGCCTCAGGAGTGGTTATGGTGCGAAACGTGGTGTGACGAGAGATCAAAGAAGAGTGCCAAAACTATTGATTTGGTGAGATCCAAAGAATATTAATAAATTTGTAAAGTCATAATATACATGTATAGTAAGATATTTGAACTCTTAAAAATTATAATTTGCTTTTATAAATGAAAACAATCGATCAATTTACCCAATTTATTTGTCACAGTCACACACAGTTGAAAAGTCCAATTTACCGTAAGGTGTGAATGTAGTCTTTAGCACAAAAATACTCTTTCTTAAGTTTATTGATATTATAGAAAACTGCTTTGTCTGTCTTTTTTTGAAATACAAGATATCGCTCTTCGTGAGACAATATGTTTTCACGTCCAAGGTTTTAAACAGACAGATCTACTTTCGTATTTATAATAATAGGAATAGACTTTTTCCGAAATATTTTAGCTTTGTTAAGCAATTTGTCGAGTTTTAATCAATTAAGTAGAAGTCTGTTAAGTGATCGCTTTGGCAACTACGTACTTTCTATATATATTGGTAATTGTATAATGCGTTCCGTTCAGTGCAACAATCCAATGACAAAAGAAGCAAAGCTGTCGGCCGCAATGCGCATCGTGCCGGAGTGGCGCGAGTACGACCAGGAGATCAAGGCACTGCAGGCACGTGTGCGCCGCGGACTGTACCAGGCCGCCGACAACGAACAGGTTGTTTCTTATAGCACTAATTACATAGGCCATGGCCGGAGGAATTAAAAAAAATATTTTATTCTAATTTAATATAAAAGAAATAATGTTACAATTCAATTTCTATAACTAATTATCTTACTGTTGAACTTGAAACCGATGTAAATTACTAACACGAAGATGTTGTTAGCCAAGTTTTCCTTGGTCAGCGTTACTGCTTCATGTCGCTGTCCTAGTTAATTTATGTGGTTGTGGCGAAATATTGTAAGTGACCAATGTATTCTATTGGTTGTATTAACTGCCCATGATAACCTAATGTACTAATGTCCATGATTGCCACAGTTATTGTGTGTATATTAATACGTTTGTGTATATTAATTAGCTGAATGTGTTTACCTGTCGTCTGTTTGATATTGCCTCGTAAATGTTTAACTTAATTTATACAAAATTAGCTGTTACCCGCAAATTTGTTTTTTTAAGAGGTAGGCTATGTCTGTTCTATATTCTATAATACAATCTATGTATTTTTAGTTTAGTCAATTAGGTATTTTTTAAGTTTATCCTTTTTGTCAATATACCTCCTTACGAACTATGTATATATCTATGGGATCTTGAGTGCCTAACATATTAAGTTAAGTATAATATAAAGCTTTTTGTATAAAAAATTATATATTTTTTTTATTTTGCAGGAAATTGAAAATGTTCACCATGAAGAGAATGTTCCAATCGAAAACCATATAAGTAAGTATATTATGAAATATCAAATGTTTATGTATGATGTTACATTAAAAATAGAATAAAACTGAATTTTATATATCCTTTATTATCCTCGAGATTTAGATTTATTCCAGTGATATTCCAACTAAGGGATTGATTAAGTAAAGTTGTTGCAGTAATTTCTTATTTTAAACAGGTTAAAATAAAAAAGTTTGTTATGTATGAATTTGTTAACCGTTGTCATCAAATTAGTTTTATTATAATTTGTGAAATTTGTGCCTATACTCCTTTCCAATAGAACTTACTAGAAAAGTATAATCATTATTTGTTTTTCTTTACAGAAAAGGAAACTGAGCAACATACCGAGTTATGATGGAATAAAGCGCTGATATTGATAGTTAGTGATAATTATTCCATAACCAATTTTTTTTGTTGAATCTATTACAAATGTCTTCAACCAAAAATTATAATAAATTTGCAGTAATGCCGTTTGGTAATATAGTAAAATGACAGAAAATACTAGTTAATAGAAAATACTAGTAGTTTAATAATGTTCGACAAGCTGTCTTCATCGTATAATAACCTCCACTAAAATCACAGTATTCCTAAAAGTTTCGATTATCGGACGGTGTTCTATGTAATAATAGCTCAATATATAGCTATCGCACTATTCTGTATTGCCATTTTGCTTTCATGTTGTTAGTAAAATTGTTTTCTAGGATACGTTTTGACATATTAGCAGTGTTCGTAAAATATAATAATAATTTTAAATGTAATGACTGGATTGGATATAATATATATTGTTCATTAAATTGAAATATGGGTACAGATTACTGCCTAATGTGTATATATGTATGAATTTGTATTTTATTATGAACCGGGTAAACCGATTTATAACAGTTTTTTTTACTTATATTTACAGAGTAAAAAAGTACTTATTTCTTAAAATTTTTCTTAACAAATGGTACTTTCTACTCAAGAAAAAAAATATATATTTCAATAGTTCACCAGTGGCATTAGAAAAAAAATACAGGGGTTTATGTTATAATAATATAAATAATTAAATAACGTTTGATGCATTCCGTAAATAGGGCCCAGGGCTCGATTCTTAGTAACAACGATATTTCTAAAGTGGATTTAAACTGAATAAATGTGTCCATACCCCCGCTATGTTGTTTAGTATAAGTCAGAGTTTAGAAGAAGAGCGATTGATTTCGTAAAATTTTCCTTCCCAATAATTACCTTCTACTAATAGGAAAGTTTATGAGTAGAATTGATAAAAATAATTTTCCTCAAAACTCAAGTGGATTTAAAAAACATGGTAACGTGGTACTGTGGTAAAATGGAAACCTGTCTAGTGAACAATAATAATAAGATTACTTTTATTGCAAATAATACTTCTGCATACTGCAATGAATAAGTTTCCAAACCCCGATGGTTGTTATTTTGTGTTAAGTGTGCCTATTATTTTAATTTCATACCGTTGTGCACTCTTAAAAGGCGAACTGTAAACGTATTAATCAATGCGGCCTTTTGTCTTATACAAAAAATATTATTCTGTGAATTCACTAAAATATTACGTATTAAAACGTAGTAAATGTAAAATATATGTTTGTTAAACTTTGTTCATTATTTTTTCCAGTGTTATTCCAAAGCATCAGTAATGTTAAGAAAAAGTGATGTGATTTTAGATAATAAGTTATTTTTTTTTATGGTCGACTAGAGATTTATTTTATATTTTTTTCCCCGCTAATGATTACCAATACTTGTGAAATTTTGTATGAATTACGTATAAACTAAGAGCGTTCAATCAGACTATAAGACTCGTATTATATTATATATATATATATATCAGTCTCACACTCACCAAAATTTACATTGATGTTAAGAGTACTTGGAAATTTCTAAATAAAAAATGAAGCGATATTGATTGATTTATATTACAACGTGTTTTAAGATTGATGTTTTGGTTTGCTGCAAGTGCACTTAGTAATTGTCCGAAAATATTGAAAATTGTATTTGACATTTGGCAGATGACGCTGATTGCGAGATGTTAGCAATGAACGCTCTTATGCGATCTCAATATTAGTTAATGAAAATTATTCGCCTTGCAGTGTGGGTTTACTACGTTTTTTTTATTTCCACTATATAATTATCCACATATGAATTTTGTACTACGATGTTCATAAATCCAATACCAAAATATCCTGTAAATAAAAATATGTCAAATAAAGTTGTTGTTATTATTGGAAAGTACTACCTAAATAAAGTGACCAGCATTCATATGTTGCCAATTTGCATTATTATAAGTGTAAAGTTCTTATTACCTGGTCGTATTATCTACACATTGTCAACGATTTAGGATGGGTTGGATTACACAAGGAAAATAAAAAGTTTGAATATTTTCTAAGTACCAGTAAGTTTATTTACAATTCCTGTTTACAAACTACATTTCGGAAAAACTATCTACCATAGTATGTCGAAAGTTATTTTCTACAAAAACAAGATAATTTATAACTGTGAGAAAACACTTACGTTAAACTACATATAATGTTAAGTATATTAAAACCGACCATGATGCCAGGCTACTTGGCTGCTAAAAAGGTAAATTCCATGCCTAATTCCCAAAATTACAACTTTTGTTGCCATCTCCCATAGAACTAATTCTCTAAATCGCTGATTTTAAAATAACTAATTGTGCTCAAGTTTTTAAATGTCTCACATTATTGGGTAATTCTTAAGACATTAAAAATAGTCAAATTTGTGAACATCATAAATAAATACGATCTAAAACAGTCTATTGCATTTATTTATTATTTCTATATTGGTTTTTTTAGATTTATCTACATTACTTACACCCTCGTTTCACCCACGTAAAATTTATATTCTGATCTATAAAGCTATTATATATTATTGTAAAGTTTCATTAAAATCCATTCAGTAGTTTTTGCGTGAAAGTGTAAGAAACATTCGTCCATCCATACTCACAAAGTTTTACGTTTATAGTATTAGTAAGATGCATATATTATGCAAGTATAAGTTTCTGTTATTTAATAATCATCTAAATGATAATTTAATAGGTCTTCAATAACTCATACAAAACCAACTATAGATTGATATTGAGCAGAGCAAGAAACCAAGGAGTAACGAAATTTGCCATTATAGGAATTGATTTTCTGCGAATCAACTAGATGTAGTAGCTCATTAGTTGTAATTAGTACCTACTATAAAGACACTGTCCTAGAAATATCGAAAAAACAGTTATCATATATTCCAATTATCGGACACTGTAGTGTAAGATGCAGTCTATTTTATAATATTAATAATAATATTCTTCCACTATATTTTTTAAAGCTATATACAAAATACTAAAACATCGACTATTACTAAAATAGTTTGTGCAAAGCTATGCATAGCGTCAAATAAAGATGACGCCTATTTCTATTACAACACATTATTGTCAAGATACTCTATACATTATAAACTTATTATTATATTAATATTTCGATATGTTTCAATACAAGTCTACAAATAAATAGGTATAACAGTATTCTAAGTACTGTGATGTTTTCTGACCGGATGTTCATAATTGAATGGCAACCTTACTTTCTAATCTACTTATATACCAGTATTACTATGCGTAGGTATACTAGCTACTAATATTTTAAACAATAAATGATTTTTACATCGAAATACTTTATCAATTATGAATGACTAGTAGTTATTAAGGTATTAATTAATTTGATGTTAAAATGTATGAAATATTGGTATGTTTTAAATAGGCAGGAAACATTCTTTGGCTTTTATTTGGCGCCAAACAAGTAACAAAACCATAGACAATAAATATTAGATGCAGCAGTTGCTTTTTCGTACTTAAACTTATTCAGAAATTAGTGAAAACCGTCAAATGAGTCAATATTTTTCTTAAGACGTTGCTACTTTTCATTTCAATCTAAACATACAAAAGAAGCTATAAAGAGCTACGTAATGAATAGTCGAGCGACGGTCATGCGGTGCGTGTTCAGTTGCAGTAGTGTTCCTCTGTAGTGAGGCGACACAGCTGGCAGTCGACGCGGCAGCACCAGTGGTACCGACAGTGGCATCGTTCGAGGCGGCTCGAGCGCACCGCGCGCCGCCCGCGCCCGCAGCACAGACGACCGCACCCGCCGCGCCCGCTGCCCACCGATGCGTTACATTTCCTATACAACAATACACGTTTGAAATGTTACATGTTTATAAGCTTTCCTACTTTATTTAGTTGTAGGTAGTGACGTATTTTGTAAGATTCGGATATCCTAATAAAAGTGCATAAAATGATACAAATAAATATGTATGTTGTGCAGATGTTCTATAAAATAATATTTTCCTAATTACGCAGTTAAGATTCGGATATCCTAATAAAATGCACAAAATGATACAAAGAAATATGTATGTTGTGCAGATGTCCATTAAAAAATAATTTCCTAATTACGCATTGCCAGTACTTACTCGAGCAACATAACCCTGGACGGGAGGATTTCGGAACATTTTCGTTTGTAAAAAAAATAAGAGTATACTTTTTCGCCGTCACTTTCATGGCAGGTGCTACACTCATGTTTGCCCAAGAACGCAATGATGACTTCTATGCCATACGGGAGCAACGGATAACGTCAGGTTAAGGACGTTAAGACGTCACACATTTTTTAGTAACGTAGGTTAAGTAAATGTTACTGACAAAATGGACTATGTTATCTGACAATAAATTATTATTATTACCTGCCGTGGGTTCCGAGCGAGCCAGCTGCGGGATCGGGCTCGCAGTAGTCGGGGCTGGGCGTGACGTAGCGCAGGCGAGGACGCGCGCGACGGGCGGCACGGCGACGCGGACGTAGCGGGCCCGCGCGTGACGCTTCGGTTGCGAGCGCGGCCGCCGCTCGTGAGAGCGGCGTCAAAGCGCGCCAGCACGTACGCACCGAACACGAACCCGACACGCCGTGGCACGTACACTTGGTCCGCATACCGCCAGACACCACCTAACACAATGGCAATGTAAGAAAATTAATTTGGGATTGGATTGCTGTGGCATATACAACGTTCCTTCCTTTTTTTTCGTAACACTATTCACGTTGCCACGGAACTCTTATTGGCGACTTTACAGCTTCGAGATTCTTAAGCGACGCTCTCTAGTGTTTATTGATACATACTTGTAAAGTGGTAATCACAGATTTGGTCTTTTAGCTCTTTGGCACTTCTTCAGGCCCCTCTTCCCCACTGGGCACACCGGGTACGTGCCCAGGGCCCCGCGATGGTTTGGGACTCCTAGTCTATGTAGTCTAGTCCCTACTCCATTACCAAACGATAACCGATAGCTACTCTAGGCGAGAGTTCGCCTGAAAATCAGTATTAACAAATGCTTATCGTCTATGGTCAATTTGTTCGTTTTTGTTATTTTTTTTTTCTAAATGTCCAGCAAGAACCTGAACTCTTTATCTCACAATGACTTTTTAAAATTATTTTCGCCTAGTTTGTTTTGAAGGTAGGGCATCTATCTCCATATACATCTCTAAAGAGTCAAGTTAAAAATGACTGTTTATTCTAACAAAATAGTGCTTTATTACTATGGTCATGGAGGCCCCATTATCCTAATAAGTGAAAGACGGTCCTGGTCTTCTTTTCTATGGTATGACATAGGCCTCCCCCAAAGATCTCCACGACGATCGGTCCTGCGCTGCTCGCTTCCAATGCCTTCCAGCGATCTCGACCAGATCGTCGGTCCACCTTGCTGGAGGCCTTCCCACGCTGCGTCTTCCGGTCCGTGGTCGCCACTCGAGGACTTTACCATCTGTCCTACGAGCTATGTGGCCTGCCCATTGTCACTTCAGAGTCGCAATTCTTCGGGCTATGTCGGTCACTCGGGTTCTTCTGCGGATCTCCTCATTTCTGATTCGATCACGCAGAGTAATTCCGAGCATAGCCCTCTCCATTGCCCTCTGAGTGACTCTGAGCTTATTGATGGGGCCCATAGTTAGCGACCACGTCTCTGTTCCGTAAGTCATCACTGGCAACACACATTGGTCGTAAACCTTTGTCTTGAGACACTGCGGAAATTTGGACAAAAAGATATATCGGAGCTTCCCGAACGCTGCCCATCCGAGTTGGATTCGACGATTGACCTCTTTCTCGAAATTGGATCTACCTAGCTGGATAGTTTGCCCTAAGTATACGTAGTGATCGACAATTTTGAGTGTAGAATCTCCGATTTTTACGGGAGCAGGTACGACATGGACGTTTGACATAATTTTCGTCTTGTCCATGTTCATTTTAAGACCTACTCCTTGTGAGACTCTACTGAAGTCTTCGAGCATTTTGCTAAGGTCTTCCAGGGTCTCAGCCATGACCACGATATCGTCGGCAAATCGAAGGTGATTGATGTACTCGCCGTTAATGTTGATGCCCAGCCCGCTCTAGTCCAAAAGCTTGAAGACATCTTCCAACGTAGCAGTAAACAGCTTTGTCGATATGACATCGCCTTGTCTGACACCTCGCTGCAGTTGGATAGGCTTCGAATTCTGGTCGTGGAGGCGAACTGACATAGTGGTGTTTTCATACAAACATTTCAACGCTTCGATATATCGATAGTCCATTTGGCACCGCTGGAGAGACTGTAGCACAGCCCACGTCTCGATCGAATCAAAGGCTTTTTCATAGTCCACAAACGCCAAGCAAAGTGCCAGGTTGTATTCTTCGGTCTTCTGAATTACCTGCCGCAGCGTATGAATGTGGTCTATGGTACTGAAGCCTTTTCGGAACCCGGCTTGTTCGGGAGGCTGGAAGTCGTCAAACCTGCGCGCGAGACGATTCGTGATGACTCTCGAAAACAACTTATAAACATGGCTCAGCAGTGTTACGGGTCTGAAATTCTTCAGAAGCGATTTGTCTCCCTTCTTGAAGAACAGAACCACCACACCCCTTTGCCATGCTTGAGACGTACTGCCCTCAAGGATGACGGAGTTGAATAGCCTCTGCAGGATTCGTTAAACAGGTCTACCTCCAGCCCTCAGATGCTCAGCTGTAACTCCATCATCGCCTGGCGCCTTGTTGTTTTTAAGTTGTTTAAGAACCATACCAATCTCGTACAGGCTGACGTCCGGGATATCTTCGGTATAGAGTTAATTTGGCTCTAGGGTCTTTTGCCGTGTTGTTAACAGGTGCCCGTGTTGCCGTGTATAACTGTCCATAGAACTTCTCAATTTCCCTCAAAAGTTCGGGTTTAGACGATCGATCCTGCCGTCATCCGTCTTAAGTCGCGTCAGCTGGCTCTGTCCGGCAACCAGATCCCTGTTAAAGACTTTTGAGCCCTTGTTTCTCTCAATAGCCTCCTTTACACAATTTGTGTTAAAGTGGCGTAAGTTACGAGTCAAGGACTTAGAGATCTGCCTGCTAAGTTGCCGATACTGGGAAGCGTCAGTCGGAGACTGCAGGACCATATTTCGCCTTTCATCCATCAGTTTGAGGGTATAGATGGATATTTTTCCGGTTCTTTCTGCGCGGCGGGTTTTGAAGTGCTTAGACCCAGCCGCACGGACAGTTTCTACGAACCTGTTGTTGTAATCGTCCACGTCAACGCAGTTACCAAGGCATTCGAAACGATTTTGCAATTCTAGCTGAAAGCTTTCGGGGTTTTGGATCTGTATAGGTGTAGGTCGGAGCGTAGATTTCATCAGTCGGGATCGTTCGAGTTTTAGATTCAGATTCAATGTGCCTCTTACAATCCGGTGATCACTTCCAATTTTGACGGCATTGATCACAGAGACATCATTGAAAATCTGTTTTCTCGTTGACAAGATGAAATCTATCTCGTTTTTTGTGGCACCATCGGGACTAATCCACGTCCATTTCCGGTGTTCCGGTTTCCTGAAGAAGGAGTTCATCATAAAGAGGCTCTCCTTCTCCATGAAGTCGGTCAGCATTTAACCTCGGAAGTTCCGATCACCGATCCCACGACATGCCAGTGCAATCTGCTCAACTCGTCCTCCAATTCAGTTAACTTTTCGTCGGTCCGCAGTGTTTGAACGTTGTATGTTGCCAGGGCCAGTGGTCGTCGTTTGTGATAGCCTGGTCTTACCCGGAGATTCTTCGCACCCCCTGCCCCGCCGTTTCCATGACCGCTACCATGGTCAAGACTAGCGGGGCCGCCGGGGATTGGGGGCCGGGGCCTTGGGTGTAAATCCATTTGGGGGGCATATTGCCATAATCGCCACGCTTGGCATGCGGGTTGGCGATCGCAGTATGATGGTAGTTACTCAGTAGAACGCTGCTGTCCGTCCACTGGTCGATGAATCCCTTAGTCGCCTTTTACGACATCCACGGGAAGAGAGGGGGTTATGTTATTCTTACAGCGACACCGCATGCGCTGGTAAGGTATGAAACAATATTATGGGTTTACTTACGTTTCGCCCGAATCGGTAGTTGAGAAGATTGGCGGAAGCTATCAATGGTCGTAGCCGCTCGAGACGTGTGCGGAGGTCCACTTGAGGATCAAAACGTGGGTCGTCGGCAGCCATGCGGTATTCTATGTTGCGGTATCGTGAACCTCTGTTCTCATACTCGTATCTGCATATCGATTCATATACATATACACGTGTGACGTCGTGAACGTGGTGATCAAAGGATAATAAATAATATATGACGTCAGTTATTATTTCATTAATGAATTACTTAATAAAATTGTAGATGCCGTATGGAACATATTCAGAAAATCAATTATTAGCTCGTTTTGTGGTTAATTTTCCCAACTTTATTTGACCTATGTCTCATAAATTACAAAATATTCTGTGAAATATTGAATTCAATTTCAACCCATTTTTACTACAAACAGTAATATATAAACAAAAAGACAAACAAACATTTTACGTATAGTCACTCTTTTATTACATAAATAACTTACTAATATTAGGTAGGCCATAAAATCTGTTGAACGGATTTTGATGAAACATTATAGTAATATAACTTGTATAGCAGAATAACATATAGGAAATAATTTAAAAAGATTATGTAAATTGGGCGAAATATATAATGATAAATGTCAAGTACCTAAATGTGATGCAGGTGAAATTGCGCGGTTCATCTAGTATTAGATAAAGTTCACTTATATAAATGATATTAATACTGATATTTATATAAATGCAGATAGAAAGATACGTTCCAGATAATATCTTACCGTGATCTGAAACGTTTCCTTGTAGGTCTGCCGCGTCGGGGCGACCTCGGCAGCCGCTTGCGGCCACGCCGTCCTTTCTTCCCAGTCTTTGGAGGTGCGCTAGTGTTCGTGGGCGCTGGTTGATCGTCCACCAAAATAACTACTGGCGGCACCGTTGTTGGTTCCATAGTAACGGTTGTAACTAGATCTGTAGTTGTTATCTCCTCTTCAAAAAAATCCTCTATTCTTCCATCTCGGACATCTAATTCATGTGCGTCTAAGAATTGTTTAGCAAATCTGAAATAATAAGTGTTTTAATTTTTATTTATCATTAACTTTTCTGACGAGAGTAAAAAATATCATCACCTCACATCAATATAATCATCAATCTAAAATAGTTATATTGTGGGTAGGTATCAACATTTTCAGTCGTCTTTCAAATGGTGGTGTATATGAAATCTGGCCTGGTCTATTTCAAATTCTTTAACGCACATTATGTGGGTAATGATATTGTGAGGAATATATAAATAAAATAAAAATAATGATGATAAAATAATAAAAAAGTTAAAGTAATACACAGTAGTAACCGCAGATGGACTTATTCCAGTTGCTACCAATTGAATGAAGAATAATTAGGGCAAGGGGCATACGCGATCATCAAGTAAGTGTGATGCAGACGAAATTGCCTGAGTCAGCTAGTTTGTTAATAAAAAGATAAAAACAGCACATCAAGTTCATTAAGAACACAACACCTTTGCGTTTTCATCAATAAATCTATTAAGATTTATAATCTTTTTTAAATCTCTATTAATTACCTCTGAGCCCATTGGAAATTGTCACCGCACCCTCCCCACTTGAACCTGGTATGAGGCTCAGCCGGCGTGATCTGAGCCTGCCTGGGCGGGCGCGGCGGCGCTCGGGGCGGCGCGGCACACGAGCACGCCGGCAGCGCGCCCGCCGCGCACGCCCTCGCTACGGACCACGCCAGCGCCGCCGCAGATATCGCGTACACATAAGCTTGCTCTCGAGTGCCTAATCCAAAACGAAATTCATCAATTTAGCAGACCTCATGCTATCTAATCGTCCGATCGTGATAGAGCCCGCACGGGCGCCCTTAGTCAGGCTAAACAATACCATCGAGCCGGCTTATCACACAGCACATCGGCAGCGAGAATCGCGCGTGAGTGCACCACTCATGGTTATCGCTCTCGTACTCCCCCGGACGTCGCCTTCACCACCCCGCACCCTTGCGCTTGATTCATGCGTATAATTAAATCTTTTGTCCGTTACGCTGTAGCTCGACCCTTGCCGTTGATCGCATTGTAAGGTGGTCTTTCGAAAGCTTTAGTAATTTAACAGACCAAAGATAAGTTTTCTAAGAAAAAAGTCGTTTCATCAAGAAGGATTTACAGATTGATTTATGATTTCAGCTATCTGAACAGTCTTTGATTGAGACACGGAATAATTCCATTTATCTGTACTAGTGTTTCTCAAACTTTTGGACAACGAGATATTTTTGTAAGTTAAAAAGCCAACACCGTAAGTCACTCAAAATATATATCGGTGATTTCAGAGAAAAACTAACATTTACTAAATTTGTGGTTTCTTTTATTGTATAGAATCAACGAATTATTGTCTTTACGTTTTGCTAGAACCTACGAGAAAACAAAATCAATTTGAAAAACACAGACTTGTGGGACAGAATAATTGTTAAATGTAACGTTATTATTAGGTTTTATTTATATTTTTCCGGCCTGCTATGTTGTATCAGAGTTTGATCAGTTGGATCAGAGTGCTGGCCCGTAAAGGGATGAAAGACGACTGCATGCAACTGAAATGCGAATGTTGAGATTTTTAAAATCACTAGTATCCTGACGACTTAGGCGTAATGCCGGTTAGTCAGGGAGAGAAACACCTCAATGCCTACAATATTCACAATTATCTATCTCTTATTTGTTTTTATGATAATATCAACACTTTCGCTCCAAAACTCCCGCTGCCTCCGTTCAGTCGTCCGTCATCCACTTGTCAATGTCACATAGATTACTTTGGCTCTGGCCTCTGACGTTCCGTTTCAGGTTACATGATTATTGACTTTACCATTTTTAATTAATGGTGCGTCACACGATAGTTAACAGTCGGCCATCCTGCAATAGTGTCTGGCCCAGACACATAGGTAACTGATGAGCGTAGTCATGCTTATCAAAGGATATAGTGTCTACAGGATCATATAACAAATACTTAACTAAATAAACTAAAGATACACATTACTTTCATAACATTGACTATCTTAGTATACTGTCAAAGGTTTACAATCTAAAATCAATACTAACAGAGCTAAGTTTCGGCATGCATTCAGAATGCACAAAATATAACATAACATATATTAATTTACATAATCCAAATCACCCAAAAACATGAACAACCTTTTAGAGTAACATACAATTATTTGGCGGTGATTGACTTCTATGAGTCAGACTGTAACATATCACCATCACAATGTAAGTTTCCGATCTTATGAACATTGCATTTTTTTTTTTTTTATACCTCCAAAATAGAACTTGACATTTCTCATCATGAATATTTTAACGGATAAATTTAACATATCACATTACAGAAGGTAAAACTTAATTACCTACATATATAGAGAAAAAAATATAAAGAGAAAGTAATATTCTCGTGACATAAAATTAGAACAAAATCGCTGCCTGCCTTCACCTCACCAATAGAAAATAACAGGTCAATATTATTCAAGTGGTTCTAATACCCTCAATGCTACTACTACTATTTTACTTCGACGATACTCTTGATTTACCAGAGAATTATTTTAATATAACATAATTCATTGAATTTCAGTTATGATTTACTTAACAATACCATCAGCTCACTGGTCAAGTAATCTATTGCACCCTTTGAACCCTGTACATTTAGGGAACTATAAATGATTGTAGATACTGATCTCAATTTTCTTTACAACACCAGTTTAACATAAACCAAAACCCACTGTTCCAGATTAATGTGAAATAGAAATAATCTTTATTCAAACAAACTTAATATAAGCACTTTTGAGTAGTCAAGATTTTTGAATCTATCGCTTATTCGGAACGCAGATTCATCACAAGAAGAATAAACGAAAACTTGCGTGTTGCTCTTTTAAACAAATATTGATTTACTTATATTTAATTAACAACAAGGATTAGGCGTGCGGCAATCAACATAAAAACCGCTACGCACTTAATCTCCGTTCAATCAGACAACATTGACAGCGCTATGAATTTCAAGTTAGATATTTTCTAAAAAAAACACTGATTTATAAATGATGACATTTATAAATTTTTCAATTTTATAATAAGCTTTTTTGTTTTTACAAAGAAAATATTTTATGACACATTTGATTTCTTTTTCGGGCAAATTGAGTACAGACTCTGGGAGTTTGTTGTAAAACCTTGCGCAATTTCCATAAAACGAATTACTAACTTTCGTCAAACGAACGTGAGTTTAGTAAGCCTACTATTCACTTTATATTTTATCGATGGTATTCGTAGCCACTTCGGCCATCCAACGTTATCGAAGGGCCTCATTCGATATTATCATAACAGTTAACATCGGGTAATATAATAAAATTAAAATCATATAAAATTTAGTTTGAGATACTTTACATACTTAAAATATGAAAGTTGCCACTGACAACTACACATTACATTTCAACATCATGAATTCAGTCTTTGTTATATTTTTCCGCCTTAAGTTGTATCACTTAATTTTTCACAGGTACTAGTCAGCATCTCTGCAAACACGGCTGCCTAGCTAATTAGTGAAATACCTGTAAAACAAAACATTAAAAAAATGCCACCGCTTGCCCACTATGACTACGGTCTCAACAGATCTGGATTTTATTAGACTCAGCCACCGCTTGCCCGCACAAGGAGCTACGGCCTCAAACTGGTCAAATTCTCATTAGACTCAGCCACCGCTTGCCCACACAAGGAGCTACGGCCTCAAACTGGTCAGATTCTCATTAGACTCAGTCACTGCTTGCCGCCACAAGGGACTACGGCCTCCAACTGAAACAC
The DNA here is from genome assembly GCF_030625045.1 of Achroia grisella. Taxonomy (NCBI): domain Eukaryota; kingdom Metazoa; phylum Arthropoda; class Insecta; order Lepidoptera; family Pyralidae; genus Achroia; species Achroia grisella. The sequence continues at coordinate 3,537,659 of NW_026712841.1, forward strand.
ATCAAATATTTAACAACTGGTCATTTTCTCAATGAGGCATTCACCGCTTGCGCACGCAAGGAGTTACGGCCTCCAACTAGTCATATTCTTTATGGTACTATGCTATTATTACTTCAGCCTCAAGTGCTCTACATTGCAACTCAACTATGGGTTATATGCACTCCCATCAAAATTTACTATTACTTTTTATTCTATTACATATCTTTAAGAACTGGATTTCCTGGTTCCATTTTACTATTTCTGCAACGCTTTAAAGGACTTTATAACATTTAATCATAAGTTAATTCAATTTAATTATGTACCAAATTCGAATTATATATCTGGTTGATATATATCTAGTATCTACCAATTTCTGAACGAACATGCAATATATTACTACCACATACCCTACTCCTATTATTATCTACCAAATCTTGAGTAGCATCAACAAAAAGCGAGTCGTTCGTTGTACGTCGCATTGAGCACACGCGGATCCCCATTTTCTCCGTGAACTAACGTATACGGAACCATCAGCCGCGATCTCAGCGCAATCATCTCATCAGTATATCATCAAATCTAAATCACCATCATTTACCTTAAAATCCATAAATCGTATTCATAGTCATATGATTATTATATGAATCTCATAATTTCATAAAAGTATTGCAAATCATTTTTCATTGTCATATCAACCGCCCGTTCTATTAGCCATTTTGCTCATAATTCAGCTTGTCATCGATTGTAACTCATCATTGTATCACTAGCATTCCTTAATCTTTCAGATCTATTCGTTCATGTGCAACTCTTCACCGCGTATATTTACCGACTATTTTCCATAGAGGTGTATCAAATTTTACCTTGTGATCGTCCTTACTACAATCTTGCAGTGTAACTATCTTGTACACCTCGAGCGCTTTATTCATAATATTTCTAAAGTGTCTGGGTTCTATAAATTAGCACCTCTTCTAATTTCCCATTAATTACAACAGACACATAAAATCAATTCTGAAAGGATTAATTTCAATTTAAACTATTTAGTTAGTACAATAGTCAATCCGATTTCTCCAAAGGGCGTTCAGCCACACATACAAGTGCATATAGGTGCTCAGACTAATCTATGGAATCAAATGCCCAGCATTTGATTGCGTTGATCATTACTTATAAAAATTTTAACTTCCGTCGTCGTCAAAGACAACGCTTTAAATTTAATTCAATCTTATTTATCTGATCAATATCAACCAAATATTTGAAAACAACATCACCGTTATTATTATAAACTTCCAATATCTCTACACCTGTAATTTTGTACAATTCAACATTAAAACACCCTCACTTATTTAATACATCCGTTCTCGTATGCTATGCAAGTGACAACATCAATTCTTATATGTTGATGAGTTTACTATTAAAAGCCTTAGTTAACACTTTTATTTTACTTCAACTCAACAGTTATGTCAAAAGTGACAATGGTCTAAATACAACACATCCAATCTCATATTCCAGTCAATTGAGTCAACATGTACCAACAATTCTTACATGCTCGTTAATTTAGCATTATACAGTTCAATTATACTCTTTTTTTTTTTCAACCAATTAAAATCTTAATAGATACAATATCTCAAGATTTAACAAAGGTTAACTAGAAATTAATAAAATTGGCAAAACCATCTACAACAGTAATTTATAACTGTAAACTGTAATCTATTGTTAACAATATTTAACTTTCTTATATCTTAACTTTCATTTATATCCTCTAGTAACTTTTCTTATATATTCCTGGGATTAAATTGACAGATATAGCCTTACTTCCACAACTTATATTGTCTCTCATTTTATTTGCATTGGATATAAAGGTCTCTTAAAACAGTTATAGGTTCAATAGGATCCTTTCAACTTAAATCTAGTATACCCATGTACACTTTTCAAAACTTTAATGCTCATACATTTAACAACAATCAATTGTCCTTTTGTTTTTGTTTTTCTTTTAACTACCTGTGCTTCTTAAATTTGTATTCACTATAATACCATTATAATTAAAGAACAATGGCTCAGCTCGCAAACATCTTCTCAACAAATAATTCTCTATAACATGTAAAACTTACAACTTAGACCATGCAGTATTTATTTTTTATTCTACATATATGCTATTCATAAAGTAGTTTATTATCCATTAGTAAACTATATAAAAATCTCATAAATTACGCCAGTATCCATATTCATAAACCAGCTCGTCCATACTGACTATCCATGTCTCTCTCTATGGAAGTTTGCATCCAGTCTTCTCCTGCTGTTTCCTTTTTTTTTCTTATGTCATCTGCTTATCTTTTTTCTGCTGTCCTACGTTTCTTTTGTCTGTCGTCTCTGCCATTTTCTTATATATATATATATGGCTTATAAATTTTTCAATTCATTATATGGCGTCCTACAATCCAATCAATCACAATACTATTTAAATGTTAAATAGGCATTACTATATGTATTTATACCTGTACATATGATACAATTTTCTTTTGAATCATTACTATTTATATTTTTTTTTCTTCTATAAATTATACTGATACTGTGCTTGTGAATCACTGTTCATCCCAACGGATACCAACATCTCACTTTCAATCTAAGTTACATTTGCAGTGATTAACTTGTGTTCACAAGATATTGAGGATTTTTCCTATTTTTTTTTTTTTACTTATATATTCCTGTCATAGCTATACCGAAATCACCATGCACTGTCCTCTACAGTACAGTAGATTCACAGAAGATAATTGGAAGCTTGCCACAGTATAGAAGTGCTATCTTCATAAAATCGACTAACTTCAGTCTCATCCTCTTTGGTAACAAAGTTATATTACATAAAACAAACCACATGCTTATAAAGGCATAGCATAAAACACCAACAATCAGGAATTCTCATAAATATATAACGGTTGTATAGAATGGGAACGAATTTCCATGCATGGACAATTATGCAGCCTATTAATAACCACATTACCAAGGTCATCAGCAAAGTTTTCTAGAATATCCATATCTCTTTACTTTCCTAACAATCTTGTCTGTCTGTGTCTCATAATTTTCCTCTATAATAATTTTAAAGCTTATGTACTTTGAATATCTTAACATTGCCTCCCACAGAGACTATTTAATAATAACTAATTAATATACAGAAACTTCATTAGTCAAATCATAAAATATTTTATAATCCTGTTGTATACAAATACATAAAAGGTAAGTTACATAAACCATTTAAAAATAGTATCCAATTTTCCTTTCTCCTCTATTTCACCATATCACAGTTTACATGTATTCACTTAATTCTCTCCCATCTGTCCATACCTATATACAACAAAAGAGTGCTATGCACTCATTTATTTCCATTTTCCTGCCATAATATCTGAATTATAAAGTTTATTATCCAAATTTCACAATTCTAGACCACACTGTTTGACACAATCCATGTGCTAACTTCAAGATGAGTTCATTATTAACTCATGAATGCTTTAAATCAGTTATTATCTTCTGATATACATTTATTTATATTAATATTCAATAATATATTCTACTTGTTTTTTTTTTTTTTATTATCTGTACTTCACAAATATATAATACAATTTGAATTTAAACAATGATTTCCTCCTTGGTTCACATTTCAATTCCAATACAGATTTAACAATGAATCTGTCCACTTTATAGTTTCTTAGTACTGTCATTCTACAAATGACACTAAATAATAAAACTCAATGGATAACTTAAGCTCAGATCCTTGCAGCAAATCTTCAGTTCGTTAGCTTATGCACTACACAAGATTGGACAATATAGCAATACATTGCAATATATTACAATAGTCTATTTTCATTATTGTGATAACAATTGTCGTATGTTGTACATATTCATATTATAAAATCATGACATTTTGTGCAATTTACTGTATGGAGAGTTATAACTCATCAAAAGGCAAATACTCTCACTGTTGCGACTCAATATATATATCCAAACATTCTGTATGTACACAAATATTAACTTATTTCCAAAAACTTTTATTCATATTCATAACACTAATAGTAAATTTAAAGACAAGCTTGTTGCTCAAGTATTGTTTAGAAAATTCAACAGGTTTCTTGTACAATCAATAATACAATCAAGAGCCAACAACATTCATTTCTGGAGTTACCAAAAGCTTTTCTTTAGGTTAAAAGACAACTTCATAAATTATAAAACTGAACCATGTAAGAATAGTCTTACCTGTAATCTATCACTTTCTAACATGTCACATATTAATGTGGTGCTTATAAATTCCAACACTCACTTACTAAACATTGTCTCAAATGACAAATGTACATAGCTACAGGTACCTGCACAGGACCTTTAAGTACCTTTATTGATCAACAATGGCTGCTAAGGGCCATTCTAATGAATTTCAAGAGAAGCATCAAAGAAGTGAACCAATTGCTCAAACATATAATACATTCAATCTGAGCATACATATAATATATAATTCCAGCATAATATGACACCTTTGAGGAATTGGATATCATTTCTAGGTGCTTTTTCAACACATTAATAATCAATATCATATGATTATGATAACCTTGAGGATCCTAATAGATCTCAATTGGATTTTATACTAAATAATGATTAAATAAGGAACTATTAATAATAATAGTTTACAGTTATTCGGTTTTTTAACATTGGAGTTTACTACCAATTGTTAGCCATTGCTATATATATAAAATTCAAAACACAGCAAGAAATAAATATAATAATTGTACTATCAGAGTTAAGTACTATTTTCACTGAGAGCTTCACAGCTAATCATGAGATAGCATCTAAAATGTCTTTAATATCTAATATTATGAAATATAACATGTTATGTTGCTGGTATCAGTTTATGTCAACAATATACTGTGTCTATCTATATTAATATGCTTTATTAATTCATTAATAAACACATATCAAAGTATCAACCAATATAATATATATACATATGACAGTGTCTCAATTTGGGAATATAACTAGAATATATTGATGGTGATCAAGACATATACCTGGACTATGCCTGTGATTGTCATTTATCTGAAATGGGATCATCAAACATATATGTGTACCTATGTAAAGAAATAATAACAATTCTTCAATTCAATTCACGTAGAACAAACACACAAAACTGAACAGTAAGTTTGACTAATTTACTGTGAATTAGCAACAACTCAGCAATACCATTACACTGTTTGTATGTATAACATGGTATGTGTTCTCATGTTCAACCTGTATGTCAACATAGTTAATGTAACTGTTGATATCCTATCATACTCTATCATAGGCATTAATAACAACAATAGTTACTCTGTATTTTAAACTAATTAGATAGCCATGTTGTTCTATACTTAATGTATTCATAATACTTCTTTCTTAGGTATATTGTATACCTCAATATCGTGCTACATGTCATGTCATTACTCTCGCAAGTTATCGTACATACTAAATCTATTTAATATGTAGAAAGCAATTCATCCAAAAGTTCAATAAAACAAGTGAGAAACTGCGTTTAATGGTATGCGTGTTATTAACGTAAATTCACTTACCACAACTTCTAGTCAGAATTACCTTACAGTCGAATTTGTAGGCGGGATTGGTACCGCTTCTGAACTTTTAAAATCACTAGTATCCTGACGACTTAGGCGTAATGCCGGTTAGTCAGGGAGAGAAACACCTCAATGCCTACAATATTCACAATTATCTATCTCTTATTTGTTTTTATGATAATATCAACACTTTCGCTCCAAAACTCCCGCTGCCTCCGTTCAGTCGTCCGTCATCCACTTGTCAATGTCACATAGATTACTTTGGCTCTGGCCTCTGACGTTCCGTTTCAGGTTACATGATTATTGACTTTACCATTTTTAATTAATGGTGCGTCACACGATAGTTAACAAGATGGATGTGTAGTATAACAAAAATGGATAAGATAAGGAATGAAAACATTAAAATTAAAAGTATGAAAGTGGGGCCGGTGTCGGAGAGGAAGAACAGTATGAGCATGTAATGCTTAGGATTGAAAATATATTTCAAGGAAGGTGTTATATACGTACTCTGTAAAAGATATGGCAAGAAAGGGAGTAAATAAGAGATGACTGCGAACAGGGATGAAAGGAAGAGAAAAGCATATTACGCCGACCCCAAATAAATGGGATAAGGAAGAAGCAGATGATGATGATGATTCTACATACCTCATGTAAAAATAGTACGAATACCAAACGCTACCTCTGTATCTATCTATTTAATAAAACCTGTTAATAATAGGTACATGTTGTTGCAATAATTACATATTTAAGTAATTTATTGTTTAGTAATTACATGATTAATGACTAGTAACATACATAAAAAAATATCTTTATTTAAATAAGATCAGAGGTAGACTTTAGTTAAAACTCACCTATTTCAACACCAAACAGTTCACTTTGTACACTGTTTTTCCGATAATGTATGACATAATGCACTGAAATTACAGGACAAGCGTCATGACATCGTTAAAAATAGAGCCTTGTTATAGAGGTTTCGTCAAATGTGCATTGTATGTACATTTTTAATACCAATTAAACAATTTCCTGTCTAACAGGTACTACAGAAGTAGTCTGTAATTGAAGCTATTAAGTTTTATAACATCGTCTATAGACAAGGGTGGTGCTTTGTAAAAATTAGACTACTTCAGAGTCTTAATGAAAAGTTATTCTCCGTTCATTACCACAACAGCCGCAGACGTTATTCGCCGCTTCGTAAACTTTTAATTAAAATGTATCAAGCCGGGAGCACTTCGAAGATTCCTAACGGTTTTGTTTGTAGCCGACAACGTTCCGTGTCAATTAATTTTCTAAAGTGGGTAGACGTTCGCCGACGTGGTGACCAAAAACAATGCACCGTATTTTGTGCCGCGTATCCGGCTGCCAGTCGACGCCGTCCGCCACCCACCACTCGTTGCCAAGTATATATTGCCACACAATGACGCTAAGTATAGATACTAAAACTACAATAAAAAAAAGCTTTACCATTGTCTTCGTTTCTATTCCTAACTTTTAGAGTACCTAGATAGATAAGTAGTTTTTACAGTGAACGTCTGAATGTGGAGAAGATACTTACATTTATTATAGAATTTCAGTATTATTTGTATCTACAAAGGACCATCGTTAGTGAACCGATCACTAACAAGGACGTCTTTGTGTTGAACTTTAGGATTTACTTATAGAAATACCTATAAGATGGATATTGGATGAATGTATGGACTTATCCATAAAGTAGAAATTACATTTTTTTATATTAATCATACGGGGTGCTTTGTTATAGTACTTAGACAAATGTTTAATTATGAGTATTCGAATCATAGCAATCCTAAAATAATTGACGTTCAAATTTAGGACGTTTTATTATAATAAAAACATATCTCGTAGTTTCACTTCTTTATTGTACTAAATTTCGTATCTGTAGCAATAGTAGTTTTTATAAATATAGCGTCGACACAATATCAAGATTGGACGAAGATACACAGGATTTTAGTTCATCCTAAGGTTATCGCAAGCTATGACTAAAGGAAGAAACGGTACAAAGAAGGAAAATTTCAAAATAAATTCTATGCCAAACTACCTAACCAGCTTGGTACCTAATAACGATGACAACGACTATATTATTATATGTCTAATATACCGCCGTCAACTAGACATATAAGTTAAGATAGAATGCGCAGTACAATGACCCATTAGACATAGTACCTACTAGATTTTGTTTAACCTAGCTTAACCTTCCATTATGGTACTAACTAACAATAAACTAGCAATATAATCCCGAATATTTTATTAACATTTAGTTTCAGCAATGCGGTTCGCGAACATTCAATAAATTGTTTATAGCAGTGCCTCGGTTGAACTTTATCAAAAGAATTATGAATACATAGCTATGAATATGGAGGTGTAGCCAAAACTTTTTCTCAAAACACGGAATTCTTTATAGCCACTGATGAAGTTGATCAAAGGAATTACAAATACCCAGGTAGCTATATAAACATCGCGTAGTTAAATTTTCTAATGGATAATTTGCATGCCATTTCTTACGCCGTAGCATTTTCAGTAGTTAATTTTTCAATCATCAATCGATCAATAGTTGGCGCGCCGCACAGGTGGTCACGTCACGGTGGTGAGTGCTCACGACATGTCGGTCGTGCTTCCTCTCCGTACCAGCTCCGAAGATCGCGTGACCACTTTAGTTATTTAAACGTTTTCTTCCTTACGCATCGATAATGTTGTCATTATGGAACATGGCCTTTTTGCTGTATTTCCATATTGTCGGAAGTTAGATGCTATGATAAGATTGCATCAAGTTATTATAGTAAATGTAATTTTAGATATGTAAAGCCATGTTAACCAACCTGTCTGTAATATTTATAATTTAATTTGTGGTGTTACGTACGTAGTATTTTAGTAAATAATTACTCCTTGAAAATATCGTCACCATCAAAATATGTAAAGTTTGTTATGATTTAATGTTAAAAACGTAACAATGCTAAAAATGCTGCTGCTTATTAAAATAGGTTTATGAAAAGGTTTGTTACAGAAAAAATGTATTAAATTTACTAATATAAGTATTGTTGAGTTTGAAATTATTAAAGATAAATAACATTGAATTTGCTATACTCGGAATCAGGATTTGTAATTCGTTATATGAACTCTATTCACTTTTCATTGTACAAAAATAAATATTTTAATACATAATTTAAAATAATTATGCGGTCATACTTAAAAACAGGATTACATATTAAGTATAACGTGCTACCTTTATATAACATATTGGAGACGAGCATTTAATTAACTTGAGACTTAAATATACAAAACAATGGAGTAATTTAAAAATTAATTGTCCGTGAAGCAATAAATATTCTATGTGACGTGTAAATAAAAAGAACGGTTGGTGCGGAACGCGTCGCTCTGTCCGCTCCGCCCGCTGACGCTGAAGAAAGGGCGCTACGCGCTACCGTCACGCTGCCCGCTTCCACATAATGCCTTCACTTTGATTTAAAACGACGACAAACTTACCTTCCCTTATCTTTCATTACTGTCGGAAGTCCTAGTCGCTCTAGACAGAACGGAACCCATTACTACAACAAACTTCGGGTAAATATATGTTCTTTGCGTGACATAAATTTGTAAGTAGCAGGACCATGGGCTTATAAGTGTTAACCATAATGTTAGTGGTGTAGCGGTGCTAACCTCGTTCAATGCAATTGTTTGTATTTATAAGAAAAAATACCTGTCAGCAAATCGGGCGTGAACTTTGGTGCAAACTCAATGGAGGAGCAGTTCCACCTGTCGCCAGCGTGTGCATTGAGGCAGGCCGCACGAGCCAGCCTCGCCGCAGCCGCTACGTGCGGCATCGCCGAAATCTGGCGGCGACACACGCGAGTCTGCCCACCCCATAACGCACCGCTACGACGCGCCTCGCTACAGTCACTCTCTGTCCAATTACCTTCTTTTTCGTATAAGGCTCTGAAACAATAATTCAGTATTAGACCATCTTATTAGTATTACCGTATCTCCGCGGTTCGGAATTAGTGTTTATAACACTAAACATTTTGTATAATTCATTATATCTTAACAAAAATGGGGTTTGTATTCATAAGATTTAATATGCACGTAGAAACACTATACTCAAAAAGTGTATTAGGTACTCCTTTTTTTAGTAAGGTTAGTACCTATATACGTGTATAGTTAAAGATCGAAAATATTTGAAATGGAGATTTGAAGCTTTCGTACCATCATACATTTTACATTTTTCAATGAAACTACGTGGGTAACTGTACATAATACTAAAATGAATTACGTTGAAGCTTAGTGAACTCGACTGGCTTTCTGTTTATCCTCCACTAATTAACTGACACGATGATGTCAATATGCTTTTGGAATTAATCTCATTTAAACTTGTTATATTGGATTACTGTTTACTAAATGTAAATATGTATATGACATAACCATAAAGTATTTCTGTAGAAAATAGTACAATGTAAAAGTACAGATGAAAATAACCAATAACAAGAAGAAGAACTAGAAGAATTACACCAGTACATTATAATAATAATATTTTTTTATGTACAAACTCTCATTCATAATTTATTTAACCGCCACTTTCCACGATCTTCAATCATATTCTTTAAAAGTTATAACAAAGTCTAAACATAATTCGTGTGTTCACGGATTTTTATGTTATGTACTTTATTGCATAGTTTAATGAGTTATTTATTTTATAAATTATTAACAAAATTACGGATATAGCTAGATTATAAAAAGATGTTTGTTTTTGCTATTCTTTAAAACAGTTATACTGATTTTAATGAGACTTTCACTTGCTAATGTTATAAGAAGTAACTTAGGCTACTTTTATTTATTTTAATTGTAAAAACAATTTAAATTCCTTGTAGACGAAGTCGCGTATAACAGCTAGTTTATAAAAAATAGGAGTAGTAACGACCGGAGACGACACACGGCATCCGTAGCACTAGACCACTAGAACCGCGTAGCACTATAGATACGTCACGTACCGTAGCAAAAGTACTTTATATCTCATAGCATTTTGTTAAAAATGAAATTATCTTTAAAAACTAGATGATTGAGATGTAGTAGTCATTTTTAAATCAATTTCATAATGGAAGGAATTTATTTGAAATGGTTATGTTGTTATGTAATTGTACTGGTATTCACTTGTTATAACGACAGGATTTTGTCTTCAATATTTACCACGATGAACTTAGACTTTACACTGTGTAATTGTTACGTAGGTACCTAAAGATTATTGGGGATATTTGGTTGCTCACCAAAGCGACAGGACACTAATAAGAAAACAACTGTAGTAACTTTCTAAGTTTTATTATGTAATATTAGGATGTCGGTTCTATTGAATGTATATTAGGTACACTGTTCAATATAGTTGTTTGTTATCCATCTATTTTAGTATCTACAACCTAGACTTATTATATGTAAGAACAATAAAACCATCTACTTAAAATGGCAGTGTTGAAAGATGATTGCTGTATTTTATCAAATGTATATATTATAAAATTTTACGTATAACTTTAGTAAGAGATAAAAGAGTATCTTAAAATTAATGTTAATTGATAAACTATTGAGTTATAATTGAATACGGAACATTTTTATTTATGTAATTGAAAACAAGGAAAAGTGGTTATGCTTTTCCTTGTTTTCAATTATATAAATACAACAAACTGGTGTTAACTATTAACAGTCTCTTATATGTAAGTAGTATATGAACACCATCACGCTCTCATGCATTACCACTCCTGAGGACTAAAATAACATGTCAAGATGAGAAGAACAGGTAATTTTTCTGCCTGATTTCACTCAAATCTAACACAATTTACTATACAAACCTTTTGGCGGCAGCAATAGATTAGAAATAGATTTTATACAAAGTCTAACTTGACTGGCAGTTTATAAAATAAATATTATTATTACATTTTTATTTGTAAATTTCCACAACGACTTATTAAATCTCCACCAAGAGACCCATTTTTAGCCAGTAATTGTAGCTATTCAATTACGACTAGTTTTAAGATTATAACAATTTTCTAGCCATACTATTGGTAATTATATAACTAATTTTAATTTAATTTTATTATAGATATGTATTGCTCCTTTATTAGTTTTTGGATACCGATGGCAACGATTCAGGACGTCGCGCAGATGTTGGTCTCGAGCCACGTTGAAATGCTTCACACATTTCGTATAAGTAATTGGGAAGGAAGTCAGCATTCTCGCCTTCTCTCCGGCGAAGCATACGATACGCTTCCCGCAGGGAAGGCTTTGGTGCCAATCGGAGCTCCAACTCTACGGCAGACGGGAAATGAGCCGCCAATGAGTATACTATTTCTAAATCTGACGGCGGAGGGTTCAAATGTCTATAATTAGAAACTTTGTGTAAGAAATACTCTGACATACTCATATGGGAACAAGTCTCGTCGTATTTTCCAAGCTTCATGTCGTATAACACTGACTTTTGTCTATCAGCACCCCAAAATTCTTGTTCGAACGTTTCATAAAAACTATTTACATCTTTAAATTCGCTTCTAAAGCAACGGGCCCACATAAGCGGTACTCCTTCCAAACAGGATATTATAAAAGGTAATTGTTTCTCTGGGGCTATTTTTAGCTCTGAAATAAAATACTGTACACTTTCGATGAAATCCCTCGGATGGGTGTCTCCCTTATCATCAAAATGAGGACGTCTATTTATCGAGGCAACTATTAAATCACTGAGGCTTTCCGAAGACAAATGTATGGTTGACTTGCCATTGTTATCAAATTTTTCGTCTACTTCCACAATTTTAGGACGATCACTTTGCCTAGATGTGCCAGGTCTATCGTAACTCGAATCTGTTTTCCCTAAGTTGGGTAGGGACATATGGCTCCGTAACCTCGACGACGGCATGTCTTTGTAAATATCCTCTTGACTAGAGAATCGAACTCCAAACCCTAAAGTTGTTGGTTTATACATTGAACTACCGTACGACATGGAGTGTTCTTTTTTTGGGAGTTCTTCTCTTAGTGTCTCCCTTGGGCGTGTAGAAGAAGATATTTTATCAACCATATCTGAAAGATTTGTTACAGATGACTTGATTTGTCGCAAGTCAACGAACAAACTCATATTGTTTATTAGCACTTGTTCGACGATTTCTTTAGTAACATATTTCCTATCGTTTTGTAAGGTTATTACTGTAACAAAATAATAACAAGTTTAGCTTTACAAACAACCTCTGATTCTGCAGTGTACAATGATATTCTAGGAGTTCAAAACTGCATTCAAGTGATATTTAATTATTATTTGTATATAAAAATGATAAATGAAAATCTTAAAAATGTAAAACTAGATAAAAATAAATGTAATTAGCGTGCGAAAACTATTCATAATACACAAAATAAATTATCACATATTCATCATCACTATCCACAAGAAGGTAGAAATGGTGTGACAGAGCTAAACTTGTTACGCAAACCAAGTCTATCTTGATGAAAATATTTATTAATAATGACCATTCTTTGTTCAAATTAGTCGTCCAAATCGGATTACAATATCATATAATATTAGTATTAATAGAATTAAATAGTTTCATAGTTGATTAAATATTTATGACTTTATATAATCCAAATGGACTTTTAAATGTTACAACTTACACTGCTGTAACTCGGGCAAGTAGTCGCAGTACAAGTGTACTATGAAACTACAAAGTGATCGCTAGCTCTCGTTATTGTAGTCCACATTTACCCAATAGTGACAAAAACTATAAAAATACTTTCAAAATCTCCATATGATGAAGATGATTTATTACCAAGAATTTCCCAAAGAAAAGGACAAGAAGTATCGTACATTGTAGAAGGCGTGTGTATATGTTATGACTTTAAAACTGTATTTTATTTGAAACCCAAAAATATATTACATTACCAATTCCGGCACAAGTCGATCGAATAGTTCGGATTATTGATATAATATGAATATATAGTCGTAACCCCCACTTATTTGTCCGATTATATATAGTAGGTAACTAAGTGTTCACACACACACATAGTCTTTGCCAATATTTTACTTTATGTAATGCGTTCATGGTGTACGTTATGACAGTTTCAATGGTTGTATGCTATTTTTTTAAATTATGAGATATGTCTGTTACGTTCTTCTACCTATACAAAAAGAATACTCTAATAGAATATGAGTCCTATAAGCAGAAACATTCCTTTTAACGCAAGCAGAAGCCAGTAAATTTGAAAATACAACCGCTTAACGTCAACAAAACATAAATTTGCAAAATTACTAGAAGCATTCAAAAACATTCTAACTGTATTTTATTCGATACAGTTCTTGATAAATATTACTAGTCTTGTTAATTTAAAAGAAGAATATATTCATTAATTGTCTCATCCTTTCACTGTTATTTACTTTCGTTTACAATAAATAATCTACGTCAGTATTTTTATTGTAATTAATAAAAATAATAAGCACAAAAGTAGAAGCCACGCTTCACTAAATATGTTAGAGTAATGTGCAAATAATGTAGAGCTTAATGTATATATACAACTATATTTGAGACAACAAGTCTCAATGTTGATGTCCGTCTAAGGATTTCTATGACAAGAGGGATTTAAGTTTTTTTCATACATATATTCTAGGATTCTTTCACAAATGACTTATTGTTTAGACGTATACTAAGTATTTTAGCAAGTTTTGCTGTCTATTTTTTTTATGGATATTAACAATGCTTTCATTTATAAAAATGTGGTGGATTCGAAGTAAAGCATAGTGTGGTGTGGTGAATAATCATGCAATGTGTTTATTGAAATTCAATGCACCATTAGATAGAGTTGTCACATTTATTAAAATTTAAATACAGTGATAGTTTTTAGAAAATGTAGTGCATTATTTTATAGACGTCGTAGTGTATTAATGTGTCATCATTCATCAGAATCAAAGTGCAGGTGCGTGTGTAGCAAGTTTACAAGAACGCTTACGTGCGGCAACGGCGGGCAGGCAATCGGTACTACCAGCTCCACCGAGGGATGCCGTGTACTTGCCGCTTTTTATATAGCTTACATTTACGATAACTGGGTTATCGTAGTCGGAATATTAAATTTCATTGACGTTTCGTTGTGCCTGCCAAGGACACGCGTTACCGATGGCACCGTTTCCAATTTTGATAGGGGACCGCTCTTTGTGCAAATTCATACCATTGGAGACGTCGTGCTGTACTGACTGCAGAACAAATTAAATATAATCTATGTTAATCAAGTCTTCCCCAATATCTCGTGGGAATTTTTAATAATTCTTTAGTGCATGGCACATTTTTATGATTTTTTACAGCGTAAGTATATTGTTTATACTTATACCTAACTAAAATGATAATTTCAGAGCTTTACCTTTTCAAATGTAATTATGACCGTGTGTTGATGAATCTATTAGAACTTTCTGTACATGTAAAGTATGGCGTAAATTACTTTTTACCCTCTTAATGATTACTTTTTTTTTATATTACGACGTTGGCATAAAAGGTCAAAGCCCATCTGATGGTTACCGTGGCCTATGGGCGGCTGAGACACCACGGATGTCACGTGCGCATTGCCGACCCTTAAGAAACCTTAATGTGACACACATGAAAAATCCCATACTGTATTCACTCGATAAAACCTCGGCAGGTAGTTAATTTCACAATCTAAGTGTACGCGGGAGGAAGCTCCTCTGAAACTGCACTGCTACTGGTTAATAGTCTACTTGTATTCCAGTTCGTAGTATAGTAATTGATGAATGTGACCTCAGATTTTTTTATAATTCACGATTCTCTGCAAGTTGCTAATAGCACTTGTGATATACGAATACCATAGCGTTCGTATTCTGCACTTTAGTAACCACAAGCGTAACAGAATTGAGCTGATAAAGATGTAGTTATTATGGGATTATTAGAGTGAGTTAGATAAGTCCAATAAAATCAGTTTAGGTAAATATCCGACTAGAACAGACTAAAAAAGAATAGGGATATTATACTGCCCGGTATATAAAATGCTCATTACGATCAAAAAATGTCCTTAAACTATTTTTAAGATAATATTTATTTGTCACGGTATCGTGTTTCAGTAGGATATAGCTCACATTAATCAAGAGACTTAGTTTCGCTTAGAAATCCAACATTCGCGTTACATTATGGGGACGTTAGACACGCGAACGATGTTACGGCGCACAATGTCAAATACGCAACGATGTGCACAGTCAATTATGACTGCTTTTAATAGTTTATTACATTATCAAGTACAAGGCATTATCATTATATAGTATAAAACAAAGTCACTTTCTGTGTCTGTCCGTCCCTATGAATGCTTAAATCATTAAAACTAAGCAACGGATTTTGAAACGTTTTTTTTTTAATAGATAGAGTGATTCAAGGTTTATACGATACAAGTACACCCGGGCGAAGCCGGGGCGAGTAGGTAGTTTATATATAAATTCATGAATATATTATAATATAAGTTCATAACTTTTAAATAACCAATTTTTTAAACTATATTTTATAGTATAGCTTACTAATAAAATAACATGGTATGTATACAATTTTGAATATTTCTAAAGTACCTGTAACTACTGACTGACCAAATTAAATTATAAATACTTAATGATACCCTTTATTGCATAACACGTTTACATAGGCTGGGAATGATCTGGAATTAAATGACAACGCGATATAGGCTACTACGTAACGGCAATTGACTGCGGACTAGTCCGGACATCGAGTCACGGTGGTTCGAGCACAAAGCTTCCGTAGCCGCGACGCTATTATGGTTAATTCATGTGGAATGCAATTGTTCCGTTGTTGTACCCGGTGCCGATGGCATTATCGCATTCGTCACGCCGCGCACGTGTACGTTGGATCTAATAAAATAATTCCCGTATCAAATTTTACGCATCTATCTCGATCTAGTAGACAAAGAGCCGTGCCGAGGGGTAGAGAATTCGCTTTGTCATAACTGGTCGCGACACACAAAAGATCACCGAGCTTTTTGGCATAGTTTGCTTTGTGTTTTATGTATGCATAGCATGCAGAAAATTTAAAAAGCCCACGACGATACAATATAATGTTTTTTTAAAAGAATATTATTATTATCATCATCAACTCTAATTTCAATACAATTTATATTTTTACGCTGTACCACAACTGTCTTTAAAAATATACCCTGTGGACGCATAAAAGAAAGAGAATTGTGGTTATTTTATTTATAGAATAGAACAGCAACAATATTGTAATATTATTTAAAATGAAAGTGTCTAAACTACTAACTACCTGCTTATAACATTCTGCAATGAAAAATGTAGTAAAGCGATTTATAAAAGGGTGTTACATTGTATTGTTCAATAATCCGTGAAAATTTATTTTAAAAAGCCTGAGTAAGCCCTCGGAGGTTGCAAAAACGTTACGGGAGCATTCCAGCTGACGCTGCGCGCTGCTGCAGCGGCACGCCACTGATTTCGCTTTAATGATGATTAAATGCAGTATGATTGTCGCACCACCGCCGTGCGTGTTCCGCCCCGTACCCGCCACCTAGTCTACACCACCACAACAAGGGGACTTTAAAGGCAACTTCCAACAATACGTGACTTTGTGTGGCGGCTTAGATGCAATAGAAATATAAGTATCGTTTAGGGGTGACTGTAGCATATGAGTAATCCGTTTATTTTTAAAAGAACAACAATGACTATTGAATGAATTTAGTTAAGTAAATTACCAGTTTTTCATCTAATATTCATCTTTCTTCCTTTTGCCTTTGGGATTACCAATATTAAATATATGCTCCGATTGACATAATAAATACAGCCTCAATTATTGTCGAGCCGTGAACAAAATGACGAATCATTTCCGAGCCCACATCCTTTCATTGTGCAACTGTAGCAAGTTCGCTGTATAATTGCGTATATTACCGAAAGAAATCTCAATTTGTAACAATCAGGCACAAGGGGCAGACCCCGCCGCGTCGCAGCAAGCCATCGCGCTTCATTACACACGGGACAATGATACCCTATTATGAACCATTCGACACAGGCGCATACAATGCATAACTAAGGACTATTATTAATCAAGTTCCATGAGACCGTGACTTTATTCAGGTATTAATTAAAACATACACAAGCATTACATATCTATTAGAGATGATGCTAGAATTTACCTACTTCAGTAACTGGCTGTAAATTATGTATATGGTATTTAATATAATTGTTCACGGTTACTATATAGCTCAGAGGACCAGCTAACCCTTTTTTTTATAGAATGAACAAGTTATATTAGGATAAAAAATAATTTTAAGGTTAATAAGTACTACAAATGAACTTTAGAGGGTGGTGACATCAACTATAAGTAATAGGATACTAGAGTTATTTATTTAGTTATATTTACATTTTTAGTTTAGTCATTTATTTTAGAATAAAAAAAGGATGACAATAGGTAACCTAAATATGATTTATAAAATAGATACACGTTGTGTTCTGAATAATACGAAAGCTATTTTAAGTTAAATGTCTACAATAATAATTAAAATGAAATGTGAGCCAGGGATTGTTATTTGGACACGAAGCGAGTACAACGCGTGAATATCTATTAGTATAATTACACACATAATTTCAATATACATTCTGAACACGCGTCAACAAATCCCTTTCTCGCTTTAATGTAGGTAAACGGCTATCAAAGGAAGCTGGAATAATTGAAACAAATGTAGGGATTATTCAACAAATTGTTCAATACAACGGTGATTTGTCTAAGTCGTGGCGTTGAAATGTACAACAATTGTAACTTTATTGTTATTAATTTGATATTGAAGCAGTTAAGTGCGTTGTCACGTTTATACTCGTAGTAGACGATAAGGACTCAGATAGTTTTATCGATATTATGTTATTCTACCTAATATTGTATATGAAGTATGACAGCGATTAGTAATCGTAATCAGGAGAAGCCAGGACATAATTATTTAGGATTTAATTAAATCGAGGTTAACTTAAAAGAGCAACACACAAGTTTCTTGCTTATAGGGGAAGAAGGGTGAATGGCGTTCACTTAAGGAAAACATGGTGTATATTATAAATTATTTATTGCAAATCAAAGTTTAAAAAAGTAACAAGTAAAGTATCGAGTAACCAACAATTTAACAACAAAATCATATAACTTTATTCTACTAGTAGTAGGAAGATATTTTTTAAAAACATGTTTGAGCAGCATTGCCTCTGACTATGGGTAATGCCGCTCAGGATACGGGGTAATGTCTAATAACCAGTATAATATATTAATTAAAGAAATATTCATAAGACCAATCTTATATAATAAAAGTAAAATCAACAATCCCCAATTATCCCCATTTGTACGTAAAATTAGCCTCTTTCAATTGAATAAATATAGTACAGGCTTAGATGTCAAAACAACTTCAATAATTGTAATATAATATAAAATAATAATAATTATTAGAGGTAAGACAAATTACAAATGAAAATATTTTATCCTTGGATACATAAATCAATTATGTATCTATCTGCGAATCCCAGCCTGAACATGTAGCATGAGCCCACAGTCCGCAGATGGTGCAGTGATACCAGAATTCATATTTTTTTCCAAATTCCTATTAAATAATACATTTGTTGTAATTTCTATCATCCACATTCATTTTGTCGTCACTGTCATCGTTGGAAAAGTGCTCTTTATCTTCACTATCTGAAGATTTTCATGTAAATTTTTCTTTTAAGATTTTTGTATCCTGTTTTTCTTTCTTTTGGACAAACTTAGTTTTAGCAGATTGAAGGTCTTTTTCGGTCTAACAACTTTAACGGCGATCCTTTGACGTTTTCTTAGCATATCTACAAATATAAAAAAAATTAGTCACAAATGGCGCTCAGGTAAGCGGTATAACCCCCAACCGGTCGTTTTGTAATTAATTAGAAATGAAAAAAAAACATGCGCAATTGTTAAAAATTGATTGCATTACCATAAAATAGAATAGTTTTATTATCAAAAAATATACTTAATGATTAAATAAGCATTTTAGACTTACCCCATAAAATACTTATGCAAAAATTAGATCAGTATGACCGCATACGAAAATCGGCACTTCACGATAACATGACGCGAGCGTCACGCATTACCCGTTGAGCGCTATTCCCCTTGTTGAAGAGCGGTAAAATAAAAAAACTTGAATATTCAAATGTGCTTATATTAAATTTATTTGTATAAAAATTATTTCTATTTCTATAATGATTGATCGAATTATTTTATACTGAATTCTGTAACTATTTTTAGCAATGTGTTGAGAATGCATTTTGAAGTTGCTTTTAATTTGTTTTTAATTTTCAAAGTTCACTTGTTGACTGAAAAGACACACGCGTCGATAAATCAGTCCAAATTAATCCAATGTAAATGGAAGCGTTGCAGATTTGCATTTATTACTCTAAGTTTTTTTCTTGTAAACTGCGAGGGGCAGGAGTCTGCGAGGGCGTTCGTGCCTTATCTCTACATTGGCGTGTGCTTGTAACGGTGTTAAAACGGCGTTAAATTAAATAGAGTTTAATTACTATATATATTTTCTGATTTAACTAGCTTTAAAATTGTAAAGCCTTTCGTATTTTTTTGTACAATTTATAGGTATTTGATTTTGTTATTTATTTAAATACATAAAAGACTGCACCGTAATATGTACATTTACAAATACAGCGATGAAAATGTATTCTATATTATAGTCACCGACGAATAACTGTACATCAAAACTATGTAGGTATAGTGGCTATGCTTTCTTTTTTTAATAATCGTTTTGAATTAATTTAATAAATGATATTTTTATTTAAGTATTTTTGTAAATTATTGCAGGAACGTTCAATTATATAATCATAAGTACGTAAAGAAACGACGGAGGGCGGGCGTGACAACGAGGGCGGCGGCGGTGCAGCGGCGGTGCAGCGGCAGTGCAGCGGCGGACTAAAAGTCGCGCGTGAATCATGGAATATGTAACTAACATACTCGTATCTATCTTCGTCCACCAGACAGCACGCCGCCTGCACACACTACTTGTCAATCCAGTCTCTGATCATTTACGTTACTATTCAATAGGTATTGGGATTTCTAATATTTATAAATTATACAGATAGTACAGAACTATAATTATACAGATACTACAAATAGTAAATAGTAGCGAAGTACTTTTGAACAGTCATTTTTAATCTACCGTTAAATATAGTCTTGACAATGAAAAATAAGTAGAAAAGCACTGTAATGACTATTTTGAAAATGTGTAAAATTTAAAAGTTTGTGTGAATACAAATTACCATTTCTAGATTTAAATAAACTAAACTCTACAATAAATATAAACTCTAGACTAGACTGAGCATTAAACTTCTATTTCTGACGAAAGTAACATACATAGAAAATGTAGTAGGCAGCCACTTTATCGTTAGTAGCATACAATAAATATTATGTAGTTATTCTACGATGGTAGTAAGTATGTCGCGTATAGAACATGGTATGCAAAACTAGTCTGCTATGATCCCGATAACAAACATAGCTTTGTTAAATACAATAACTACATAAATAAACAGGGGTATTGGAAAGGCCATTTATCTATCCCTATTATAATGTTACAGACGGTAGAGTGCTAATGCGGAACTTAGGTCGGCGGAGAACGTAATAGGATTTTTAGATTTGTATCTGAGATATTAATCCCAAAGAGTGTTCGTTCTTCTTTTTTACCCGTGTGCCCCTGAATGTCAACATCATTATCATAATAACCTAATATTGGTCCACCTACGGTCCGCTACGGTTCTAAAATAAAAGAAATAG
This sequence comes from Achroia grisella, assembly GCF_030625045.1. Lineage (NCBI taxonomy): Eukaryota > Metazoa > Arthropoda > Insecta > Lepidoptera > Pyralidae > Achroia > Achroia grisella. Next base: position 3,559,023 of record NW_026712841.1, read on the forward strand.
AAATAATATTTATTCAGATAAACTTAATATACCTAAACACTTTGGAACAATCACATTTTTTATTCTACCATTCATTAGGAACGCAGACTCATCACAAGAAGAAGAGCAAGAAACTTATGTGTTGCTCTTTTGAATAAATGTTGTTTTAAGTAGATTTACATTAACAAGGATTAGGCATACGACAAACAACATAGAAACCGCTACGCACTGCATTTTTATTACCATTAACCAGATGATATTGTCAGCGCTATGAATTTTAAGTTAGATTTTTTCTACAATAATATTATTATTTACAAATTCTTCAATTTTATAATAAAAGATTTTTATTATTTATACATATTGTTGTATGTGTCTATTTATACTATTTAACTGTTTTATTTTTAAAAGACTAGTTTCGATATTGCTCTTTTATTAAATACGCTTCAAGAACATAAATCTTAACTCAGTCATAGTGTTACAAATATTTAAAACGTTTGTAACCCCATAAGTAAGTATACTATACATAATCACTTGTATAACCTCCACTTTGTCATTGTTAGCTAAACCTTCTATTAATAACAAGTAGATAGTTGGTCATTATTCACTTAATTTTAAGAATGCCTAACTATTTAATAATAGTCGGTTACTGGACAAACTTGACTAATGAGCCATACTTCAAAGGTGCCGTCGATACGGTTGAACAAGAAATCCATGACGAAAATAAAAGCCAAAACGAATTCGTGCAGTGAGGATGTCGGTAATTTATGAATTTGTCAGGGCGAACTGAACATCGCGTCCGCGTAAATAAAGAGCAGTACAGTGCGGATAAATTTGTGTCAGATCAAATGAATCGTGCGCGTAGTTTGTTGCATTTATTGCGTGCGCGCTGGTCGCCGCCCTCTTTTGTCACTGAAACGAGGATTATCCGCCCGTTGAGGATTACGAATTCTAAAGAATGATAATGGCAAACAGTCTTATGAATCGACAAAACAAAGTATATTGTTGGAATGTTTATCATAGCTTACGTAAAATATATCCATCCGTACTAATATTATAAATACAAAAGCGTGTCCGTAATTCCGTATTTTTTTAAAACTAAACAGCTAAATAACTAACAATGAAATCTAACTTGAGAGTAGTTTGTATCACAAGACCGGACATAGACTTATACCTATCTAAAAAAACGAGTCAAAAACGCTAGAAAAGCTAGTTAGTAATTTACCTACTATAACATTCAGACTTTCATGTATTATGTGTATGTTTAGACTAGATACCAATTTTTTCTACAGAGATTCTCTTTTACCTTATCTACCGTATCATTTATGCATTATCAAATATACGTAATATTTTTTGGATGTTGATACATATGTATTCATAAAATAAAAATTACCTAAGTAAACATTAGATAATGATCGAAATTGCCCAGGCGGAGTAAAATACATATGTGCACGTATAAATTCACATCACATTTCCTGATTTCCACCAAGTACCAAGAAATATCAGTTCTAACTGTCAGTATCAACATATTAAGTACCAATACTTATGATTATTGTAGTATTTTCGACGTTGGATTACTGGAGATTCCAATAATTAGTTAAGGTAGGTAAGTTTGGCTTATTATTACAAATTATAATTCATGCCAACATAAATACTATTAGATTCTTAGATTTATTTAAGTCTTTTCAGGATAGTCTTTTTAGTAATTAGTTTGAAATAAATGTGTATTATGCTATAATCTACCTCTAACATGTATTAAATTATTAAAGTAAGTTATTTAGTTTTTGCCTACTCAAATTTACTTACAAGTTTGAAAAGCCTCTTAGAGCTTTTGACGTCCGTTTATTAGAAGTTCCTGCCAGACTATGTAATGAAGGTTGGACAGGTTTGCTGCGAGGTAGAAAATCTATACTATAATGTATATATTTCCGTACAAGCTGTACCTAATCTCATTAGGTACAGCATGTAGTTATAGTTCTAATCTAGAAGAATTATTATAATAGGTCGCAGTCATTAGTGGTCATTGGTAGACTCTTCTTTATTTGAATAATTATATAATAGTTGTATTGATTTTTTTATGATATTTTGTGATTTACTAATATCAGTAAAAATCAATAATTTAATAATACAATTATAATTTTTTGATATAATGTAGAGACGGTTTTATATGTTGGTGTTTTAAACAGTACGCAAAAGTAGACAAGCCATATTTTATAGACTAAAATCTATATCTACAGTCTTAACTTTTGGCAGTTTAGAATTGAAATCAAATTAAATTCGTCTTGAATATTGATATCTACAATATCTGAAGCTATTTCGTTCTTTTATCCACTATTGATGTTTTATTTTAATACATGTAGTTTATTTTTAAATTGCTTAAATTGTTGTATCTTTCTCTAACACTTTTTTCACATTATTGATTTCGTATTGATTAGGCTGTGATCTCAAACAGCTTTTTTATGTCTTAATTTTGCTGATAAAAAAAATGATTTTTGGTATGTGATAACCGCCGTATAAATAGGACCACGAAAATTATGCAATTGTACATGCTGCAATGATCATGTAAACAGGAAAACAGGTGTCTTACAGGTACTTTATAATCGATAATAAGCGATAATTTTACTTTGCCTTCAAGCATTGAAAAGTGATATATGTAAGTATACCAATTACACGTGTAGGTAATCTTATCCACTTACCTAGCAAGTTACGAACTCTCTGTAAAGTGTACACCGCAAAGTTTCACCGAAGAAACCCTGCACGGTTGTTATACTAAGCCGTGCTTGTAAGCTTTCACAAAAGTTTCCGGTTTTATAATTATTTTGCCTTTTTGCAGCGTGTGGGATTAGAATAAATATAACTTGCAGAAAATTAAGTTTTTAGCAATTAGTGTATACACGAACTGATTTATTAAAATAATGATCGAAATTAATAAAACATGCGCCATATGAATGATACGAAAAAGGTATGAACTGAACACCGTAAAACGGATAATATAAATGTAACTTTTGTTTTGCAGAAATGTATAAAACCTGAAGAAGTGTGTTCAACACAGTGCTATAAAATAAATCTGGCAAAGTGCCTCGTATTTCACCTTCGCCCGCAGGCATATCACGAGCACCCACATAGCGCGGAAGGGGGAATTCAATAAAAATCACAATCGTAAAAACTAAGACGCCAGCCATATAAAAATACCTAAGAAAGCATTAAGAGCCGTCCCCTAATAATAGGTCCCGCCAGATGCACGGGACGGCCGCCTGGAAAAGTCACAGTGGGAACTCGAGCGAAGCAAATTATTTTTTCGGTCTGCCACACACGGCCCTTGCTAACTCAGCGAAAACTGAAAGCGCTCCTCACAAGAATCACTATACGAGGACATTTTACTCTTAGTCCCATGCCCGGGACGTTTGGGAAGACAATCAGTTATTGGTACACGCAGGTTGAATAATAATAATATTTTAACTGTAACGGGGAAGACTATATAGTATACTCAAGTTTCTATTACGTAGCTATAATCATTACCTGCAATGGGTCAGAAAATTTCATTGGAAGAAAAGCAATAATTTAGGTATGATGGTAAGTGGACATTTTTTTGTTGCAAAATTTAGAAGTATCTAATAATATCTCTTTTAAAAACGACTATTCTAACTTTTTTATAAAATCTTCTTGAGAGAGAGCAGTATTAAATAATTTGAAAAGAAATCAAACTTGACTCAGGACTGAGCAGAAAGATTGCGTACAGGAAGTGAAATGTGGAACCACTGGTAACAGCTGTGTGTTTCTCACGTCAAAGTTGGCAAGCGGGTCACTTACCTGCTGTATTCTAAATACAACGAAGCTACAATTTACCTACTCTGTATATTGTATACATATGAATAAAAAATTAACATGTTTATAGTTACTCGTATAATAATAATGCAATTGTATAGCACATTAAAAAAATACAAAATAACACTGTAAAAACATTCTCAACAAATAGCGCCCATACATGGCACAGTAGGTAGTTTGGTATCTTATTTACGTCAAATAAAATATACTTATATATAAATATAATTAGTAATTAGACATATAAATTATTATTAAATAAGTACGTGTATATAACAACAACAATAATCAGTTTATGATCCGGTAGTAATATGAAATTACCATTGTCGAAGCTGATACCGAGCGAGAAACCCAATTCCCGGTACATTTCCGGGTGTAATCTCGGAGCGAATAATTGCGGATTGCAACCGAACAACGCCGCTCATTAGTGCAATGTTCAATTAGGGAACGCCGATGGACGCATTCAGGGGCGAATTGTGGTGTTATGCTTGATATCCCGTATCGAAAATCTGAGAGGGACAGACTATATTACTAGTTGTTCCTATTTTATGAAAGACATTTTGAATAAATAATATACTGTTAGAAAGCAGTAAAGATGACAAAAGTTCTAAACACTGATGGTTATGACTTATCGTTAGTGTTTTTAATAGAACTAATTTTTTAATAATATATTTTGAATGTTTTTACTGTTTGTTGACGTCGTATATTAAGATATTGGACACATTTCTGTATGGCCAATGTAATGTTATGGTATCAATGAATTGGTCGTCATGGAGCTGAAAAGTGGTTGCTAACAACTGTGTGATAAATACAAAGCTATTAATAGATTTTGGGATTATTTGATTTGTCGCGATGGTTACTTTGCTACAGGTATACCGCTAACAAGCAACAAAAAATTAAAACATCCTGCCGCCATTTAGACAACTAACAACTTATTCAGTTGTTAGTTGTCTAAATGGCGGCAGTTTTAAAAAATACTAAAAAAAACACTTATTACGAAATGAAATAATAGGGATTCCAGAAATTTTTCTTAGGCAGCGGTTGCAACCAGGCGAAATTATTTGAATATTTTTTGGTTATACATATATACACATTTTTTTCTTTAACTCCATTAATTCTTACTACATGTTTCAAATTACATTAAATTATACTACGACCTTTATTAAAAGTTTGTATTATATTATGAAAAACTTCCCGCATAGATTATTGTATTAAATATTTTAATTTCATATGATATCATTCTTTTATTTTATAGAATATTGTCCTCTATAAGAGAAATATAATAATAATAAATCTTAAAGAACTCATTGCGTTTCAGGAATCTTTGAAGATTTCGAGATAGAAGTTTAGCTTAAACTCAAATTGAATATACAAATTATATAGGGACTACCTCTGTGTATAAAATTAATTAAGAATATATCTTTATCATTACATCAAACATATAATATTATAGAATCGTAATCTTAGATTTTACCGTAAATTCTTTTAATGTTTACATTAATTAAAAAAATATCAAATTTGACGTTTTTATAATTGTTATCTGTTTGTGCGTTTATGCATGTTAATTTCAGAAATAGCTTAACATATTTTCTTGTTTATGCACGTTAATTTCAGAAATAGTTTAATAGATTTTCTTTCGTTTGTCAATGATGTATTGTATTATAGTAAGCGTGATAACAATTCATGTATCTTTCACTTTAATGCGCTGTTCTAGAAAAGGTCAAACGAACGCTCGATCCGCGTTCGATTTAGCTGAATCTATTGTTATTCCGAATAGAACAAGCACGAAGTCGCGGGCATGGCTAGTGAAGTATTTAAATATGTAATATAGAATATGGGTAAAGTTAATAATCAGGCTATAAAACATTCTCACGTAATTGTGTTGTTTGTCCATTTGCAGTAGATAGAGTTTGGAAAAAGTGTAGGTATTTAAAAAAATATAAGTACAAGAAATATTAATATGTATTATTATTAAGTATGCTCTATACACGTTTAAGAATTTATAATAGATAGTAATACCTCCTCACCAAATATTTATTTAACATTCAATGAACAAAAACACATTTCAAAGATTCTATAAACGGAATATTCCTTTAATCAAAACATCAGCAAAAAAATGACTATTTTGAATGAAATTTTAAATGTATATATATTAACAACTCTTGAAGCATAATATACATATATATATACTTAGAACTTGAGAGTCTTTGTATGGTTATGATTATTATAGACATAAGACAATCAATTATGTGAAAAATATGGCGAAATAAATTAAATATAAATACCATAATTATTTAATTAAAAAATACATTAGGAACAAATATATATGCCTTCTGTATTTTTTACATATAGGTATGTGTACATATATAGTACATACATATGTAGCTATAGATACTTGCCGACATAAAGAAAGTACTGCCAGATCACCAAAGCATAGGAATGTTATAATAACGAATTTTTCTATTATACAGAATATATATTTACATGACTGAACATACAAATGAAATCTTTTGCACAATAATAAAATAATTTATTTTAATAACGAGGCGAGCACAATTAATTTAGAACTTTCTTAAAGTAATAATAAACAATTCAATTTAACTACTATAAAGTAACTTAGTAAAAACATAAATGAATATAAAATATTTTTTTAATACTTACAACCAGCGAATCGCCTCTGTAGATTCTGGTAAAAACACAAAGAAACAAACCAATAAAAACACAATATAACCGCGCATCACAAAATGCTTTCGTCCATTTATAAAAAGTTCTTTGTATGAAAAAAAAAAAATAAAGAACCCTAATTTCTAGGCTGAAGAGCTCCCGAACAATTTGGCGCGAAAAAGTGAAGTTCGGAATATTTCAGTAGAGAGCGTACGAGGATTGAGCGCGCTCTAGCTGCGTCTGTAACAGAATGTCGCCTAAGCGATCGCCGTTTGGGATCCACTCGTGGCCAGTGGTCAGGCAGACAGAACGCGCCGCCGCCGATGCCATCGGGACTGGAGTGACCCACCAAAGATTAAGCGAGTCTATAGAACTTGGAAGTCATATAATTCTATAACATTGCAGACAAAAGTGTATTTATTTAGGTGACTTTCTTGATTTTATATAGTGTATAAAATAAACCATAATTTATTTACTTATTATGATAAAAAAGAATAATCATATTTACAAATATAATTACTTTAACTTGTTTTATTTATTTACAGTGTTTTATTGCTTACTTTTGTTGCCATACAAATAACGGGAAAATAGTTAAATAAATAAAATAATTCTATTAGATAATTTTCAAGTTGCTTGAATTTATAATAATATTATTTTATTGTTTTAGAAAATACGTAATCGAATATTTTTTTAATAACTAATAATAATAAATTGTCTCAGAGATATTCAATCATGATAGGCAAAAAGTGTAATGCATTGAAAACTGATTCTATACTTTCCCCTTTAGTAAGGCGTAGCAAACGAGACGGGCGGGCGGGCGGACACTATCTCCCCACGCAAACGCTACAACCCACTTATCAATTCAGTCGAGTGGGTATTCATTCATTGTGAAGTATTGTGTCCATTATATGCGGATTCGGTGCTTCTTTACTGGTTCACATGCCACAGTACTTACCGGCAATAATCGAACTCTTCAAATAATAATACGGCATATCCGTAGCATTTCATAGCAAGATGTCTAGACAATAGATACAAATACCTACACATTATCATATGAATATATAATGTATTTTTAAGACTTGGTAACATCGGCTTAATATCTGATACTATTCATCATTGAAATATAGGAAGTTATTATTTTAAAATAATTTTTATTGGTATAATACTAAATGCATCTCTAAAATATAAGAAAATATGTTAAAGACATTTATTGTCGAAGCAAAGTTTGTTCTAGACCTTTGCAGTTTTTTCTAACATTCCAAAAATATTAATTTAGATGTCTTTATTTCATAGTTTTTTTAATTAGAAATATTGTGATTGATTTTCGGGATACCAAACGAACCCACACGTTATCATGCAACTTTTATCATACTGTCCGTCTGTGTGTTTCAGAAAAGAGTGATAATGATGGTCTCACTAGTCTTACTTCTGATTCCTCGCAAGGTACACTGTATTCATGAGTATGATTGTACCAGCCTGGGTATTTTTAATGTAAATCCTTATTCCTTACTAATATTTTAAATGCGAAAGTAACTCTGTCCGTCTGTCTGTCTGTCTCGCTTTCACGCCAAAACTACTGAACCGATTTAAATGAAATTTGGTACACAGATAGTCCCTGATAAACCCTGAGAAAGGACATAGGCTACTTTTTAATGCGAAAATAGGGTTATAAGGGGTTGAAATTGGGGATGAAAGATTGTATGGAAGAATCGTCATTTTTGAAGCTAGAAGATTGAAACTTATTTGTGAGGCTGCTAATTAAATATAAATAAATATGTCATACAAAGTTTTTAAAAATGTTAAGGGTAACATTTTTAAAAACTTTGGGGGGGTTAAATAAAATAGGAGGTGAAAGTTTTTATGTATCTTCGTTATTTTTGAAGCCAGAAACTGATGTTTTATGCTGTTGACTAAATATAAATAAATAGGCCATCAAAGTTTATAAAAATGGGTAACATTTTTATTCTTTCTTAAGGGGTAAAATAAAATAGGCGATGAAAGTTTTTATGTAAATTCGTCGTTTTTGATGCCAGAAGCTTGAAACTTATTTTGAGGCTGTTGATTAAATATAAATATATAGACCATCAAAGTTTGTAAAAATGTTACCCTTAAGGGGGTAAAATAATATAGGGGATGAAAGTTTTTATGTAAATTCGTCATTTTGAAGCTAGAAGCTTGAAACTTATTTTTGAGGCTGCTAATGAAATATAAATAAATATGATATACAAAGTTTTTAAAAATTTTACACTTAAGGAGGTTAAATAAATTAGGGGATAATTTATTTAATGTAAATTCGTCCTTGTTGACATTCAAAGTTTGTAAAAAAATACCCTCAAAGGAGTAAAATAAAATAGGGGAAGAAAGTTTTATGTAAATACGTCATTTTTGAAGATAGAAACTGATTTTTGAGGCTGTTGATTAAATATAAATTAATAGGCCATCAAAGTTTATAAAAATGTTACCCTTACGGGGGTAGAATAAAATAGGGGATGAAAGTTTTTATGTAAATTCGTCATTTTTGAAGCCAGAAGCTTGAAACTTATTTTTTAGGCTGTTGATTAAATATAAATGAATATGACATTCAAAGTTTGTAAAAATTACCCTTTAGGTAGGGGTTAAAATAAAATAGAGGATGAAGGTTTTTATGTAAATTCGTCATTATTGAAATTAGAACGATGAAACCATTTTATTGGCATTTTGAGTTAGTTTATTAAATACCTTTCTAATATTATAACTGTGAAAGTAACTCTGTCTGTCTGTCAATCTCACTAACACGCTAAAACTACTTAACAGATTTAAGTGAAATTTGGTACACAATTAATCTAGATCTTGAGAAAGCACATAGGATACTTTTGAAAGGGTTGTAAGGGGGTTGAAATGGTAGATGCAAGGTTGTACGTAAGAATCATCAAAAAGGTAAAAGCTTTAAAGGTAGAAGCTTGAAACTTATATTTTAGGTTGGTGATTAAATATGAATAAATATCATATTCAAAGTTTTTAAAATTCTACCATTATGAGGGTAAAATAAAATAGGGATTGAAAGATCGTCATTTTTTAAGTCAGAAGCTTGAAACTTATTTTTGAGGCTGTTGATTAAATATAAATAAAGAAAATTGGTTTGTAAAGAATTTAAAGGAGAGTTAAATGTTTATATGGAAATATTGTCATTTTTAAAGGTAGAAGCTTGAATTTTAATTTTTAGCCTATTTATTCAATATTTATTTAGAAAAAGAGTTATAAGGGGTTGAAAGAGTTATGTATAGAAGTGTCGACATTTTTGAAGCAAAAAGGATGAAACTTTTTCATTGCTTTTATTGGGTTAGGTCATTAAATATTTTTTTCATTATTTTGTCAAGGTCACTAATTTACGCGGGTACAGCTAGTTATGTATATATGTAAAAAAACCTATTTCATATATTGCGTTTAGTACCCATAACACAAGCTCTGCATAGCTTGGGACTAGATAGCGTCGCGAGAATTGTCCGTTATTATTATTGTCATTACTAGTTAAAGTGAGATCTTACGTGAAAAGGGTTTTCTTGTATAATTCAAAAACAATTTATACCTATTCGTATAGTAATTTTCTACTTATAATGTGAAATGTAAAAAATAAACAGAGGCCTTTCGTATCGATTCCCCTCTCATACATTGTTATTCTTGAGGACAGGTGTTACGCTGCTGAGCCCTATAATTTAAGTGTAATATCTCTACATGTAAAACTTGGCACAACATATACTTAAACACGCGACCAGGTAGCAGAATATATAACACAGTTATAGATTATTTACAGATAAATATTTTGCCAAATATTTTTCTCATCCGTACATATATATATATATATATATAGGTACGTATACAAGAAATGCACAATTACAAAATACATCAAATTAACTAAAGTTATCACAGACTGGCTGATGAAACTAAATTATGACGAAACGAATACTTACACTTATGCCTAACACAAGATCTGTTAAATTAACACACACACAAACAATATAGGTACACATATACATTATAGTGTATATGTGGAGTGAGTCTATATACCAATACTCATATCTTTTTCACATACATCCTTATGCACAAATTTTACTTCGTCTCTTAACAATCCTTAGTTTCAATATAAGTTAAATTTAAAATTTAAATGTCACTCTATTCGTTGTTAATAACAACAAATAAAGAGACTGCCTCGGTAGTCTTGCGGTGCAAACATTCATTCATGAGTATCATTGTTTGTATCAGTCTGGATGTTTTCTATGTATATTATGTATGTATTTACAAAAAATATATACCTAAGTACTTATATGAATTGTCTAGTACACATAATACAAACTCTACTTACCGTGGGACTAGATGGCGTTGTGTGACTTGTCCAGGGTTATTAATTATCTATTTATTTACTTATCATAAAAAAGTATTAATAACTTAAGTATTTCGATATCACATTACCTCCGCACCACAAATTTTGCATATGAAATTGCCTACTTATACATTGATAAGTATTTCTTTATCCCATTCGGATTAAACAGGGCCGGATTTACAATGACGGGACCTCTCCTCTCCTCCTTTTAATGTTTGAAAAAGGATTAAAATATCGTTCGAAGATATTTTACACTTACATGTTTAAAAAAGCTATTCAGTTGTTTGAAGATCGTTAGCTCTGCAAGTTGAAGGGAAGTGGTAAAAATCAAGTTTTTCGCTACTGAAAAAATACTTATGCTGAGTAATCCATTCGTATTATTAGTTTTATTCGATATTAGTTCTGTTCTTTAGATTTTTACTAATCACATTGCTTTAGAAGATACCTAAATATTAGGCCATTCCATAAACATAAAAACAAATAGACGCTAATTATAACAACTATTTCAATAATGAAACAGCCTTACATCGAATAAATTTAAAAAATACATTGAACCTCTTCCATGCATCTATTAATTGGGTATATATATATACTTTAGTTGGAAACAAGAATCAAAATAAAACGCCATATTTTAATTAAACGTAATGTATTAATTTTTTAATAGACAATAACAGATAATCTTACATAATTAATTTTTCTTTATTATTCTTGATAATTTACTGCAATTATTGAAAACTAGGCACGCATGGAAGTTTCGTGTTCACCCTCTTATATCAGCCATTTGGAATATATCAGTATAATACAACATTAATTATGAATAATTGCACTAAAATATTTAATAATATTATAAAAAAACATATTTAATATTCATAACCGACAACCTTGTATGAAGAAATTTATTAAGTTGAAAGAAAAGGGCAATTCAAAATTATTTTACCTTTTGTTCAAATATTCTTAGTTTTTCGTCAACAGTTCAATTTCTGTGTTTTGATAATTTTTTGTTACTGCTATATTTTTTTTTAATTTGGTCTCTTCGTATACCTCGTCACACTATGGAATCCTTAACTGTGACGTAATTTATGAATAGCCCCCAAAACTCTGTGTGTCAGGAAAATGCGTTACTCAGTAAAAGGAAAAGAGATAGTGTCTTATCATAACAAACAAAATATAATCTTATTTACAAACTATAAATATATATTTTAATATTTCTTGCAATTGTTTTAATGGATCTCTATATATATAAATTTTACGTTACTACTTATTTAGTATTTAAGTTCAGATGAGGCACCAGTTAGGACTCCGAATGGTCAAACAAGCCTGCCAAAGTCCGAACAATTAATTTTCTGATCATGCCTCGTTCAGAAGCGAAACACTTGTCGCAATATCTATGTGTACACTTAATAACAGTCGAAGCTAAAGCACTAATGAAGAAAAACGGAAATTCACGGACACGTGATTTTAGTCAAACGTCTATTTTTAAATGAGATTTAATTGTAAAATTATAACATTTAATTACAAGTTAATATAAACTGATAATACACACATGTGTATAAATGTAAGTAGGAAAAATTGAATATTCACTGTGGCTTTTTCCTAGTGTATTGTTTTATAATGGTGACGTTGAGGGGGCGTGGCTGTCAGGCGAGATGTGACAGGTCATCGAGCTCAGGCGGAGGCTGCGGGGTGCCGCCGCCGCCGCCGCGAGTGAACACCGGCTTCGCTACCACCGACACCGGCGCCTGTGCAACACACAACACTCACTATTTATATACATAACTGTAAGCTTGCTCTGAAATAATAGCTGCCTTTACGCGACACAATCTACAGCCCGGGCAATCATTTGGTCCAAAGAAGATAGCCATTTTGCAATATTTATATATATATACTTATTATATAAAAAGGCGTTAAAGAATGCACGATTGTGTGAGGCGGGAATGCGCGAGCTAGAGGCGCGCGTGGTCATCTCGTTGTCTTTGTCATCATAGTCGGGCGAGTAAGAACGTACGAGTAAAGGCAGTTAATGAAAAGAGAAAAGTAGTAAGTATTCGTCAAAATGACGAAATTCTATGTCATATTGTGTGATTCACTTCAAGGACTTGATTGGTGATATGTAAAGTATTATTCATAATTATAGTATTCATGTGGTACAACATTGCAGAATCAGCACGGCATATGTAATTGATAACGATATCCATTACAATTTACTGCATGGTAAAATAGGGCAATTTTCTCTAGGGATAATACAAACCTGACTAACGTGACTGGGTGTGGTGGCGACGGCGGGCGGGTGCGGAGCGGGCACGGCAGGAGGGGCGGCTTGTGGCTGCATTCCTACCACCACCACCTTCTGTGGCGGCGCTGCGCCCGCTGGGCCACTCGTCACCACCACAGACTGCGACAACAAACACGCATAGTAGATACACAGCTCTAACTTATGACCATAAGGTCATGATGAATATATTCATTATGCACCACAAATATGTTCCACTGCAGACTATACTAAGTTATATTAAAATCGAATCATACGCTGCCGGATAATCTGCTTAGTATAATTTATTTTTTCATCTTTTGCGCTGTAATTTGGTATCTTCCAACTTAGTATCATTAAAGAGTGATAAAATGTGTGCTACTGTCAACACACGGAATAAGCCGTTATTATAACCGTATTGATCATATTGTAAATTATCCACAATTTTCTTGAATCCAGTAAATCTTTATAACTACAATATACTACTATGTTTTATTTTATTGATTTTTATACCCAATACCCGCACCACAGACAATAATATTGCACCAACAAGTACATGCACCATGCACCGCACGCTCGTAGTATACAAAAATATCGTGTGCTTGCTTACTTGAACGTTTTGGCGGACTATAGTTGGCTGCGAATGCACTATGATGTGACCGGTACCACATGCGGGTTGAGGCTGTTTTAAAAACATTTTCAATATTATTCGCACATAGACAATAAAGTCAATTATACAAATAATTAGCTCAACCGCCCTGGCTTCGCACGGCTAAATAATTACTAAGCATAACTTTAAAAGTTAGTTGTTGTTTTTCAAATTGTTGCCACACCAATTGACCTCTTAATTGAAATGTAGAATGTTAATTAAACTAAACTGTAAGGTTTAAATTGAGATATTTGTTAATGACATGCCGAAATTGTTTATTAAACATGCTAAAGAAAGACAGACTGTAATAAACTATTTGATCAATAAACAACCTGGTTTTTTTTTAATATATTTTTTACAAAGAGTAATAGTGCGCGTTATTCTCAAACCTGTGGAGGCTTTTGCTGCGACGCGACGATGACGAACTTTTGCGGTGGCGGCGTGGCAGGCGCCGGCGACTGCGGGGTGGGCGACGCACTAATTACCACGTTGCGAGTCGCTACGCTTTCTGTATACACAATTTACAAATATATATGTATATATAGGTATTATTTTATTTATCCTAAGATTGAAACTAAATTTTATATAAAATAATATAATGTTTAGTAACAATAAGGTATGTATGGCAAGGTTAATACTAATGTTTAGATTATTTAATTAATTCTAAGTCATTACAAAAATAAAGTGTGAATTTTCTTTGTATGAGGAGGATAATCACCGGAACGACTATTTGAAAAAAATCTTTTAAATTTTAAACTGTACATAGTTCAGACAGGTACATTAAATGTATGTTTATTTAACTAGAGCGATCTTTATACATTGAATATAGATATTAATAGTTATTTGTAAAAAGGGGTAGGCACTTTTTGTATAATAATATAATGATAAGAAGCATATTGGCTAAAAATAAAATAATAATAATGCCCCTGATCTTTACACAATGCCATCTAATCTCAAGGTATGCTTACCTTGTGTTATGGGTAGTTGACATCTGACATAAATCCATTTATTTTTTGTAAATACATAATATACATAGAAAACACCCAGTGTGATACAAACAATCATACTCATTATTACAAATGTTTGTATCGTGCGAGGAATCGAACCAGCACATTCCAAAGTAAAGTGGTGACTAAACCGATAGACCACCGAGGCCGTCAACGAAGCGATAAAAAACAACAGGAGACTAACCAACAGTCTTGGTGGGAAAGGCGTGTGACTGCGAGGGAGTGGGCGAGGGCGAGGGTGTGGAGGGTGCGGAGGGTGCGGAGGGTGCGGAGGGTGCGGAGGGTGCGGAGGGCACGAGGGGCGGCGTGCACGTGACCACCGCCACCGCGCCGCCCGCGCTGCCCGCCGCCGGCGACGACCGCTGCTTGGCCACCAGCTGCACCAGGCTCGGCCCCAGGTACCCGTAGTCACGCCTGCACGTACAAATACAATAAACCATGCATTACCTTCATAACGATTCGCAAGACCGAAAGGTGCGCAGAATAAGACGTCTTTGTTTGGTAACCCCTCCTCATTCTACTAAATTCTTTTCTCAATCCTTCACTGTCCAGGTTATTCGTCTTTGGAACGCTTTGCCACTTTCTATTAGATCTGCTCAATCCAATACCATTTTTCAAAAAACTAGTAAAACCCCATTTGTTTCCCCATAAAAATCTTTCTATGATGTTTTGTTTCGTCATACATGTATTTATTTATATATTGTATACATCTATAGCTTCCTTGCCGACGCAAGCAGGAAATAATACATGTCAGTTGCTGCTGGGGAATTTTTTAATGATAAGTGTTACTTGTAGTCGTCGACGACGTCAGGTGGCTGCCGAAGCTGGCGGATGACAGGCGCCAGCACCTTGAGCAGCTGCTGCTTAAGGTTCCCGGCCGCCTGCCGGTCGGCGCCGCCCAGACCGCTCAGCGCGCCCTCCACACGCTCACCAAGCCACCGGACGCGCGGCAAAATAAACACCTACACACAGATGATTACATGATTAACCTTAACCACATTAACTATTTTTACAATCATTCAACTTGTTTACAAGTATACTGTTTTAAAGGTCTAAACGACCTTTAAAACAGTATACTTGTAATCCGGTCTGTTTGTGCTGGCTAATCTCTGAAATGGCGAGACCGATTTTGACGGGACTTTTATTTGCAGGTGGCAGATGTAATGAGTAACTTTTATTTTAGAAAAATAAAGTTAAATTCCACGCGGACGAAGTCGCGGGTGCAGCTAGTAATAAAGAAAACTCGTATGATCCCGTGATATTTCCTAATTGACTGTACGTAATTAAAATTTAGTACACTTTTTAAGTTCTACCATGAAGTCGTTACTTCATGGTAGAACTTAAAAAGTGTAACTTTTAATGTCGTTACATTCAAATTATAGTTACGTATAAAAAACATATTATTAATTAAACATTTTAAGATTAAACTATATATTAAGTAGCTACGTAATGATTTCGATAATTGAACAAACATTTCATTCTACATAAACACTAATAAAATAGCATAATTACCTTAACAACCTCCGGGCCGAGTTCTGCTAATCCTTGAACAGCACCATAAAGTGATGCCAATGGTGTTTTCTCTGATTCTTTCATACTAGTCACCATAGACGGTCCCACTCCATTCTCATTATTTGTTTGTGATGGACATTGTAAGGCTTTGGCGAAGAGTCTATGTAGAAAACACAATATGACTCTAATCGCTAACAGAAGCACAAAGTTATGTTGTATAAAAATAATAAAAAAAGTTGTTCTGGATTGCACATATTAAACATATAAACACTTAAACAACTATAACCATTTTAAAATTTTGAACCAGTCTCGGAATCCACTAGTATGATTGATAATGTGTTATTGTATACAGGTTGGCTTAATAGCTAAGAGTCAAGAGGATCTATAACTATTCCGAATTATAAAGTGTTAGATTTTGTATTATTAGAAATATCGGGAACTCATAAACAATATTATTATGGTAGAAATCCCGTATACTAACATGTACATATAACATAACTGATAACCTATACTATTTAAAAAAAAAGTTTAAATTAGCATTATCAAGAGCGTGTAGGCGAATGTTTTATTTTAATTTATTGACTCATTAAGTCTAAGTTAGGTGAAGACCTAAATAAATTAGTCAGGTCAAAACAACAAGACTAATGATAGTAACCGAAACACTTTTACAATAAAGTTAGAAATAAAATATCAAGCTGTAGGCTGCTACATACCTAGTCACTCGCGTCTGCAAGTTATTAGTAGAGGTGTTGAAAGTTTTGCAAATTTGAGCCATGAGGCGTGATGCGAAGTCCCGCAGCGCCCAATGGTTGTCCATTTCAGGACGCAAGCAGAGTTGCCGCGACACAATACACGTAGATACTGACGGGATCAGTTCATGCAACTGTATAAAAATTTTTTTTTTTTTGAGTTGTAATAAATGCGTTACCCAAACGCGTTACAAAACCGAGTTAGTGTCCATTTTGCAAAATTGTGAAGTAATCATAATAAACAAAGCAGAGCGCGACGATTTAATCAATTAAATCAACATCGACTTAATTTATTAATTAATGATAATAACAAAAAAACCTTGGACTATTCACACAGCGCCATCTAGTCCCAAACTAAGCAAAGTTTGTGTTACGGATACTAGACAACTTATGTATACTTCGATTTTTTTTGTAAACACATACTAACCACCCAGATCGATACAAAGAATCATACTCATGAATACAAATGTTTGTATCGAGTAAGGCATCGAACCCCCGACCATTGGATGTAAGTTGGTGAGCTAAACCAGTTAGACCACCGAGATCATCGAATATATAATAATATTTATTTCAAAGGAGAAACAATTTCCATAAGACAGAAAAACATTAGTGTACATTTACACCGGTATCTGCACTAAGCATACATATGTACAGATATATCTATAGCATATCAATTGTATCACAAGGATGGGCACAATCTAATATCAGTGTATAATTTTAAACAACATACTTGTGTTTCTCGCCTCCTTCAATTTTCTGACACACACACTCTCACATAATATTAATAACATTTAAAGGGTATTAATTCCAGAACTGGATATCAATTGCTTAACCCAGAATAAAAAGGGAAATATTAAAAATGATTATAAATAAAGAAAAATTGTAGAATAAGGCTTAAGATGATGAGTGATAGTAATATCAGTTATTTTTCTTTTAGCTAAATAATGAGTTTACTTACATATTTCTCCAGGAAAAGAGACTGATTATCGAGCAACGCTTTCACCATTCTCATTAGGTAGATCAGCAAGGCCAGATTATTTTGCACAACATTCACTTTCACACCTTCCGAAATAAAGGTACACATCCTTGGCAACATCTCATGAAGTCCAGGGTCACATGCCAAGGATTGTAGTGCTTCCTGTCACATAATAATATATATAATTATATGCTGTTGTTTTTCACTCAAGTTTGTATGTTTTGTGCTTTTAGTGCTTATGTCCGCCATGTATCCATTCTGTTTTCATCAAAATTAATGTGTGATGCAAGACCTATGGACATGTGTTTCATTTTACACAAACTTAAAATATGTTTTTATTATATAGCATGTATATAAAATATGTTAAATATCCTTAGAGAATAATGCTACTCAATATAAATATGAGGACCTAACATGCTACAATACATCTGCATTGTTCTTCTCATGCCTTGGCATTCCAAGATATCACGCCTCTATAGCCTGTAATTTCACTGTTGAATCTCACTCCTACAAAGTACTCTCACAGCTTATAAATTGAGTAGTACGGCAGTAGAAAAGAAACTGTAACATTGAGGAACTAAACTTTACCTTGGTGAATGCTAAACATTAAATTTCAGCAGAATATAATAGAATAAATACCGCTCTACGGCCCTCGTCGCTGCCTACACAAGCCTCTGTTATCTCCTTATAGTACAACTGTTGCTCCACACTAAGTTCATGGGTAGCCAGCTGTTTTACATGAACTGATTCTGAAGCTTTCAATCGGGCTGCCTTGCCACACATTGGCTTACCTGCATAAAAATATAAGGTCAGTTTTGAAAATTCATGATCAAAGGCCTCTCTTCATAGGTTACTAGAGTATATTATCTTTTAATTCTATATTCATAGTATAAACGCGCCAATAAAGGATACCATTTTATCAATATTGAAAATACAACAATTTCATGATGACAATAATAATGTGAAAATACCTGCAGCATCTTTATTTGTGGGTTTATTAAGTTTACTAATAGGATCAACTGATTCAAGTTTCTGTATTTCCTTTGTCAATGGTGGTGGATTTTCTGGTACTGTGGGCTGTACTCCATCTACACTTAACCAGTGTGTTCTCACTGATACATCCAATGGCACCTTTGGTGGAGGAGCTGATAATATTTCTGTTAGATCAATTTCCTTCTCATCAATAAAATGTAACTCTCTGCCACCACCACATGCAAATCTAAATGGTAGTGAATCTGGTTGTAAGAACCCATATTGTGGCTAAAACAGATCAATTAATATTTAGATATAGTTAGAGTATAAACATGCAATTCTTTTACACTTTTTAGTTAATAAATTATTCCAAGAAAATGTATAAATTACAGGTACATTTTGCTCTTAAGTGAAAGTCATATTATTTATGGTTAGTATCAACATTTAGAACAATTTTTTAATAATATGCATTAAAGTCACAATTTATTCTCAGTAAATTGGATATATGTCAAGTATTGGGTTCACCATAATATTGATGGTTTATAATGTCCCAAAATACAGTAATCCCCTTTATAACACTGTAGATAAGAATATAAAGACACCTTTACACTGAATCAATTATTGTTAGAATAGTTATTACCATTACTACTTATTAAATTCACAGTTATCAAAAGGCATATTTGTTTGGATACACATACACCGGATATTGATTTGGTTTTTAACAAGTAACGATAGGTTATAAATTTAGGTTACGCATTTAATAACTAGAACTGAAATAAAGTTGTTTCTCTTAAAATACCTCAATATTCTTGGATTTCAATGTATGATCTATATCGGTAATAGACAATTTCTGCCGTTTAGAATGGTGCATAAACTTCATAGCATCTTGTAAAATAAATTTGAGGCGGTAGGTAACGTCATCAGCTAATTCTTTTGCAGCGTCGTCTCCGAGACTTCCAATCCCAATACTTTCTGCGATAACTTTCATAGAATCAATAGATAAAGACGATCCATATGCAAAATCGGAATCACCCATTTTAATTGTTTTACTGTGGCATTTACATTACAAAAATCAAACTATGATATTATTTATAAGCGGAGTTCAATAGCGTTATTATTTACTATTTACAAAACATGAGAATACAGACATAAGAGAAATGCTGAATTTATAACAGAACACAGAACAGTCGGACCACAGATCTGTTAACAAGTTTTTTTTTAATCATTAAGTCTTTGGATGTCATTCTGATTGGAGGATAATTTTTTTTAGTACTAGAAAAATTAAAATAGCTAGGGATGACTTTATTTTATTTTATAATAAGTGTTTAGTTATTATATTAAAGCATTAAAAAAATATTATAAAACTTAACAATAAATATCAATATGTCACACCATGCTAAGATGTTGAGGTTAACCGGTAGGTACGTCTTATGTGATTAACAAAGAATTAGTCAAAAGATATGCTAGCCACTAGCTGGTTACTATTATTGTTACTGGTTAATATTATTGTACACTAGCACAATAATATTCCTCTATATGACCCCGAGTAGATGCTATTGTTTCAGTATTTGATGATATTTTAAAATTAAAATATACATATTATAGAAGACACTTTTATGGACAGACTAGTGACTAGATATATTATTAATAATCTTTTGTAGATTCAGGTCGACTCCCAGAGGGGCCGCGTTAAAACTAATGTGGTTCAAGCCCGTACTATTTCAAAAATATATAATAGTAGGAGATTAGTTTATTCATTATTATTATCGGGTCGTCCGCTGATCCTTTATATGGACCGCTGGGTACGGGCCCCGAGCTTACGCTCTTTACCCGAGCATACTGCTGGGGTATACCACCCCAGCGTCGTTCGTTTACCGGCCGGCCTGCCGGCCGGCCGGAAGCCGGCTGCTTCCCAGCAGCCGGCTGAGGGAGTCGTGTGAGTGGGACTCTATAAGTCGCTCGCCGAGCCGGCTTAACGCCGCCACGTCACGTAAATGACGTGATCACTCGGTGGAGAGTAAGTCGCGCGGGAGCGCGCGAGTGGCGTCCGGTGGGCGCGCGTGGAGAGGGGCGAGGTCGCGCAGGTGCGCTTCGCGCCCGCTGTCCGCGCGCGAGAACATCGCGCGCGTCAACCGGACGACGAACTGCTCCACCGATGGGACCTTGAGGTCGCGGGCGATCACGTCATTACGGACGTACCGTCCGGCATTTGTGCACAGACGGAGGGCGGCGTTCTGTTGGACCTGCAGTCTCCGCCGCTGTGAGGCCGAGCACAGTGCGTACCATGCGGGGGCGGCATATGTGAGCCGCGAACGAATGTAGGTCTTATAAATGCCTACTTTCGTCCGCAGCTGCAGCCTGGATTGTAAGACCGGTCGCAGCATAGCGCGCGCGGCCTTGGCTTGGGTGACAGCCCGGTCCACCTGCGGCGTCATACGCAGCGACCGGTCGATTTCCACCCCTAGGTAACGCACTGTGCGCTCCCACTGGATGGGCTGGCCTCTCAGTAAGAGGGGCGGCGGGCATTTGCACCCGGGGCGGGTAAGCAGCGCCACCGTTTTACCCACGTTAACGGTGGTACGCCACTTATCCAGCCACTCGGGGAGCAGGTCCAACAGCCGCTGCATTTTGCGAGCGGCTGCGTAGGCTCGGCGAGACGACGTAAGGAAGGCACTGTCGTCGGCGAAAAGAGCGAGGACGACATCCCTCTCTCCCTCTCGGAGCTCATCCCTCAAGGTGGGGATGTCGTCTGTGTACGTCGCGTAGAGCGCTGGCGAAATGCAGCTGCCCTGCGGGACTCCGGCGGCGATTGGGCGTGTGGTAGAGTCACAGTTCTCGACCGAAACATAGAAGCTCCGGCCCGAGAGGAACGAGTCCACTACTCGCACGTATGCTGACGGCGTGTTGGTGTCGAGCAACTTCGACACCAAACCGTCGTGCCACACACGGTCGAACGCCTTCTCTATGTCGAGAAATACGCCGACCGTGTAGTGGCCGCGGTTGTGCTCGACAGCCATGTGGTGGAGCACGCGCGTCAGCTGCAAAGTCGTCGAGTGTCCGCCTCTGAAACCGAACTGCTCGTCGCGAGGCGACAGAGTCGGTCTCAGGCGGCGGAGCAGGAGGCGCTCGAACGACTTTGCTACGTGCGAGAGCAGAGTGATGGGCCGGTAGCTTCCCGGCAGGCGCTTGTCCTTGCCGGGTTTCGGGAGGACTATGACTCTACCCAACTTCCAGTTGGTAGGGAAGTGGCCGGTCCGGAGTATGCCGTTGTAGAGCCTCGCTAGACACGCTAGGGCTCTACGGGGCAGCTGTGCGAGCGCTGCGGTGCTGATCCCGTCCGCTCCGGGCGCTTTGCGCTTCGGCAGGCGGCTGACGAGCCGCCTTACCTCGCCGGGCGAAACGAAGCTCACTTCGTTTACGTCCGGCGACGGAGCGGTACGGAAATCGCATACGCGACGTACGACTCGCTCGTGGTGCTCGACGACAGTGCTGGGTGCGTCGGCGGCGATTGGATTGGCCGTGAATTGCCCCTCCAAGTGCTGTGCCAGGATTTCTGCCCGGTCTTGGGCTGCGTAACGACGTCTGCCCGTCTCGTCAAGCAACGGGCAGACGGGGGGTCGTGCATTGGTGAGCTGTCGATTGAGTTTGTGCAGGTCGGTATCGTGTTCGCCGGCCCGGGATATGACACCCTCCCAGGCGGCTCCACGCCAATCCCGCACTCCCTCCGACAGCTCTGCAGCCAGGCAGTTGAGCTCACGCTTGACCCGCGGGCAGCGGGTTCGGGCCCATAGGCGACGGAGGTTCTTTTTCCGGGCGAGTTTTTCGCGCAGATGGTGTGGCAATTCCTCTCGACGGCGAGAAGCCACGTTTATTGTGGTAGTTGCCGCCTCCACTGCGGTGCGAATTCGCTCCGTTATGAGTGTGGAGGCGGCTTCGACACCCGCTGGCGATGATGGTTCGCCGTCGAGGTGTAGATGCTCCAATTCTGCGCGAAAAACACGCCAATCCATCCGCCGCCTCGACGGTCTCGTCGGTGTGGTGGTGGTGGAGAGGTCAAGCGTGGCTAGAACTGGGAGGTGCTGCGTGTCAAGGTCGTACAGCACCTCCAGTAAGACCGGGCAAGGCACAGCCTGCACTAGGGCAATGTCCAGAACGTCTGGGCTATGTGTGGGATTTGTGGGTACGTGGGTTGGGTGCGCTGGGCCCAACACCTCGTACCCGTGGATCTGCGAATCCTGGAGGAGTCTTCGACCTATCGGCGAGCACAGACGGGAACCCCAAGCCGTGTGCTTCGCGTTTAGGTCGCCCATAAGCAGGGTGGGACTCCTCCCATCCAGAACGTTCCGGACATCGGAGGGGCTGAAATCCAGTCCCGGGGGACGGTAAGCTGCCAGGACCTTCAGTTCCGCGCCGTCTACGTTGATGCTGACTCCTATGGAGCGCATGACGCGGAACTCGGGGTGCTCTAACTCCACGTGGACTACGTCCCGACGGACTAGTACCGCCGTACCGCGGTACGCAATGCCCGCCGGTGACGTTTCGTCGCGCCTATACACGTGGTAGTTAGGCACCCTCAACGTCTCCTTTTCTGTGAGCTTCGTTTCACCCAGGAGTATGATGTGCACATCCTGGGTGCGAGCTAGGAGACGGAGGTCCTGGACTTTATCCTTTATTCCCCCGGGGTTCCAGTACACAATGCGCAGGCTAGTACCCGCCATTTGTGTACTGTTGGATTTTGGCCAATCCATTTAATGCCGCCGACTTAGTATCTGCGCCGGCCGCGAGCGTAGTAAGCAGCTCCGTCAACAGGCTAATAAGCATGTTCAGTGCTCTGTCGACGGGCGCTTGTGTGAAGGGGGCGGGTGCGGTGTATATCGTTCGCGCCTCTGGGTGTGCGGTCCGTGTGGGGGGCGCGGGAGGTGCGCGTCTTGCGTCCGCCTGTGGCGGCTCGAATGCCACTCTCGGCACGCTATGTGCCGGTGGCGCCGCCCGGCGGCGACGTGGCGCAACTCGTGGACCCTGTGTTGGGACGGCATGCGTGGGAAGGCCCCACCCTTCCGGTGCGATGTACGCATAGCTTGTAGGGGTGGGATCCGGTAAGAAGGGGATTGGAGTTGAGGCCGTAACTGGCCCATCACCGCGCCTCTTCTTGCCGCGTCTTCGGCGGCGGCGTCTTTTATTTTCACCGGTGTCGGTGCCGCGATGCGTCGGCTCGTTGGCCGGCGCCATTAGGTTGGCGCCGGCTGTTTCCTCGACCGTTATTACGGGAGGAGGGGCCTGGGCGACGTAGGTACGCGGCGCCGCGGTGGGTTTATTACGACGCTGTGTTTGCGCCACGGGCGTTTTTGTCGTCGCGGTAGGGACGGGGGGGCGGGGTTTGATGCCCCTCTGCCGTGCCTCCCTCTTATACACCGGGCATTTTCTGTCGTTGGCCGTATGTGCCTTGGCGCAGTTGGCGCATGTCGGTTTTTGGTCCCTCGGCCTGTCGCAGTTCGCCGCCGGGTGCTCCCCACCGCAGCGAACGCATTTCACAGGCCGGTGACAATTGGCCGATGCATGGCCGAATGCCTGGCATCTGTGGCATTGTGGCAGCACCGATGCCGGCTTCCACGCCTGAACGACGACGCCCCGCATGTACAGGAGCTCATCAGTCGCGTACAAGCGTGTGAGCTCGTCCCTGTCCATGGGGTCGAGTTGGGCGTGGAAAATGCAGCCGGGGCGGCCGCGACGCGCGGGTATGCCCCGCACTAGCCGCACTCCGAACCCCTTCTCCTGCAGTGCCTCCGCAATCTTGTCATTGGGCGTGTCGGCTGGGAGTCCTCTTATCGCCACCTTAGTGGGCAGTTCGGAGGCCAGACTATAAAAGTACCAACTTATTGTTGGGTCCTTTTCGCTGGCCTCTACCAAATACCTTTGGACGGCACGGAATTCTTCGTCCGTCCTAGGTAGGAATCTGACCCCCGTGCCGTAGGGTCTTGCGTTGGGTGCCTCCCCCAGTACGCGCCTGAGCTGGTCGAAGTGGCGCGTCCAGTTAGGGAGGCGTTCTGCCACTATGGGGGGGTATTTTCCTCGCCCTGTGGCGGGTTCAGCGCCTGCGTCGGCGTTCCTCGTCTGAGAGGGGAGGGGCGGAGCGAGGGCCGGGGCAATTGAGGTGGCAGGGGCTGGGGTGGCGGGGGCCGCGGTGGCGGGACCCGCCGCTACTGCCGCGAATGACGGCGGGGTTCGTCGTCGCGGCGAGGGGACGGGGGGGAGCATCGGCTCGGGCGATTGTGAAACCGCCTCGAGTGCCACATAAGAAGTGGCGTCATATCCACCCCTATCTAATGTGTAGGAACGGGGTAGTGGCGAGGGTGCTCGCGATGTCTCGGGCGACGACGCTGGTGACGGCGACGAGCATGCGTCACCGTAAAATCGCCTGTCTTCCCCTCCCTCCTCGCTCCCGCTATCTGGCGGGGGGAGGGTGAGCGCGGAGGGGGTGAAGGCTTTCGCCGCACGGTACCCGACTGGGACGGTAGGGGTTGGTAGCCCTTGTCCACAAGCCGGATTCTCGGCGTCGGCGGCACCTTCACTAGGTCAAGGTCGCGGGGGGGGGACTCCTCTACGTCCCTCCGTTTGTCGCCTCTAGCGGGCGAGGTCGGCGACGGCGGTGCGCGTCTTTTAGATGGGCCAGGTTGCGCGCATCTTTCCCCTCTGCCTGGTTCCCGGTCGGCGGCATCATTGCCGCTTCCCGCGAGGGCAGAGGGGGTGCCCTTGGATGCCGGGCGAGCGTGGAAGGTCCCCAGCTCAGTGGCGGGGACCAGCTTGGTCGGGTTCCTTAAATCCCGACGCACAACAGTTCGGGGAGCTCCCCTGTCAGGAGGTTTCCTGGGGGCTTTGCCCCTTTGCGACATCACGACACGAAAGGGTGATGTACTAGGAAAGGGGACTGGAGGGGTGGAAGAGGGTGGTGTGGGGGCTGGAACCCCACGACGAACCTACCGAAAGGTAGGGAATTCCGCCCTGAAAGGGCAGGTGGTCGCACTGTAAGACAGTCGCAAGTGGATTGCAGCAACGAATTTGCGTCAACAAATTCGGTCTGCAATCCTAGCGCGTTCTCTCGCTAAACAAAGTACACTCTGTGTAGTTGGATTACGCACTGTATCGCTCTCAACAATTTGCGCAAGTGGGCACCAGTTGCGGGGCTCACTCTGGAGACTCGACGGCGAACCGGAATCTCACAGAGGATCACACGACCAACGGTAAACTCAGCAAGCAACAAATTGGAAAGCGACCCAAAAATTAGTTTATTCAGAACGAGATGTCAACGTTTTCCTTTTTGAAAAATCCTTTTGAGGAAGCCCTATTGGCCAACATTATGAAATCAGTGAGAATGTTGCCATAAAGTCAAATAGTACCCATTAAAATTGCAAAATAAGGGAACATTGGATATTTTGTAAATAAATATCCTATGGACTGAAAAATTATCAGCTATGTCTAAAATAATTTCAAACTTTTAATCCTTAGCTAAAGACTTATTTGTTGCTGTTGATTTTTATATATTTTAATTTAATATTACAAATCTCTATTAAAATTTTTGTATCAGTATTTAAATTGATAGAAATAGTTACATTTCTATCAATTTAAATACTGGAATTTCTTATAATAAAATACGTTTGAATGTATAGAAACACAAATACTAAACAAATAATAATAATCACATGGACGTAGTAGTAGTACTTTCTAGTTTTTAAATAGATAAATATGTGCCTACAATTGTAATATTTCTATCGACACTTGAGATCCTTCCATTAGTTTACGTCTCCACTAAAATTGATTTAAGTTAAGTGTAGACTCACTACGTCCCTACTCCGCGTCGACTGTACGCATTATTAATAAAGCATGTAGCACACTACCAATAAACTTAATAATATACAATAAAACGTGCAATCTTTTCACCGCTATACTCACTACATACACACTAAAATAAATAATATATTATGTAGCGCCACTTCATCACAACGCTACAGTGGTGAGGTTAACCACCGCGCTACAATTAAAAGACCTTTAATACTAATTATTCAAAATAGTGGTAATAATATCGAATTATTTTCATTAAATCATCATCAAGTTAATTCGGATGTTGACTATTTTCAAATATTAAATTCATTTAATCTGTATGTTTTCTTTGGAGATAAGTACTCTTTATTTAATATAAAATTTACTATGCTTTAGTCTTTTATTTTAAATTTCTACTAAAGAATTTACTTTTGTTTCGTTTAAACCAAATAATAGACAACAAATAAAATGGAATTATTAAGCAACATTTTAGGGTAAACATATTTTGTAACTGCCACCCTTAAAAAAAAAAGAGAATGACTATCACCGAATGTCTATCTTTTTACTGTCCACGCTATTTTATTTCCTGTAATTTTATTATTAGCGGCATTATAGCATAGTATAGTTTTGGAGATAAGTTGTAAGAATGTATAGAAATAAAAAGGATGTGGATAAACACGTGGAAAATTTGATAGCGAAGTTATCTGTAAAAGAGGTGAGTTTACAAAATCTGACATATTTTCTGGGATTATCATGATTATTTCTTATTGTATTTCTAATTCCTTAATGTATGTTTTCAGTTTAAAACACGAGCATATTCAATTGGTCGTCTCTATTTTGAAGTGGGGGATTACGCTAGTTGCAAATTATATGTGGAGCAATATCTTACTCAAAAAGATAATAATGCCGCGGCGTACAAGCTGCTTGGACAAGCTTTACAAAAACTAGGACAGAAAGAAAAAGCTCTTGAGCAGTATAAAACATCATTGGATATAGACCCAACACAAACCAGCACTATTTTGGACAGTAAGTATTTAGCAGTATTTCTTTATTGCCTTAGTGACGTGTTTACCATTTTACGGATGGTAGTTGTTAGATGGTGACACCGCGATACCTCCTGCTGTGAAAAGCAAAAATTGATAATATTTAAATTCATATCTTCAAAATATTTATTGATATAATACATTTTGGCTACTTAATTTTTTATATTATTTCGTAACACCATTGTTCAGATGTAAATTTTATGTGAAATGAACACTAGCTCTTGCTCCTACTAATACTTTTGTTAATACTGTACACATTTGCATTTAATATCACCATACTTCAATGACATTGGATGCATGAAAGTGTTATGAGTTAAATCTACCCAAAAGAAAAAAGTGTGTTGAAATATATATATTTCTGATGGATTCTCAAGTGAAGGAAAACATACATAACTGTCGATTTTAATTGTATTGAAATGCACAAATTAACCTCCAAACTGATTGAATGACGAAATAGACCTACCTATATATATTTATATTATGGTTGACATATTTTTCTTTATAACTGCTGTAAGATTATCACTCTTGCTTTATACAGTGTCAATGAACGGATGCATATAGGCTTCCTAGTATGTAAAGATAAATATACAAACTGACTATAGTGTTCCATTGTCTTATTATTAAGACTCATTATTATCCTATAATAAAAAGACTAAAACTTAATAAGAGAAACAGTGGTAGGCTTGCCCCTGCCGCAAGTTTACAATCATATTGACAACAAGCTGTACCCGCATCTTCATCCGAATGGAATTTAACTTAATTTTTCTAAAATAAAAGTAGTCTAAAATAAAAATAGTCTCAATTATCCTTGATACTGTCTTAGCCATTCTGGCTACGGCAACCGCTTCAAGGACTCCCATGTCTTTCAAGTGCTCTCATGTGATTAGCATTACCCAGCTAATAAAGAATTTAAAGATATCTATGTTATCCATTTTATGTAATAGACAATACATATTAATATTATATTTATTGGCTAATATGTAACAACCTGGTATTTTCACTGCAACTCATGTATTAGGTTGTAAAAATTGTTCTGTATGTACAATTATTGACATTTAACAATGCCCGCAAAAGGTATGTGTGTTCAAAATGAAACTACTTCTTTTCAATGTCAATGGAATAGTAAATAACCTGACTGGCCACATAATGGTAAGTTAATGTGTCTAACACACCATGTGTTAGACACATTAAAAACACTACAGATCCCACCACCATCCTATAATTTCACTTTCTCTTTAGTACTATGTGAATGTTAAAAATAGTTGCTGTTGGTTGTCATTTAGAGTCTTATACTTATATATATATATATATAGCATAGTAACATAATAAGATAAGGGTGGGCGAGGCTAAACTTATTTTTTTGGTTTGGTTAGGGTACAACTACATATAATTCATGTGCCACTGACTGCTGGTATCATTAATAAGGTTATATGTATAATAATATGTTTATTATGTCTTTGTTTCAGTTTGCGAGCTACTTGCAGATGATGATGTCAGCATTGATCTGGGACGTGCAAAATTCTGGTGTGAGAAAGCAGAGGCAACATTCCCAAGACATCCTGTGACATTTAAAATCCGTGAAAGATTGGTAACAGTGTCTAATTCTGACCCAGAAGCAATTGTTAATTTGCTAACAGCTGAATTGGCAGCAAGACCAAAAGATGCACTGCTTCATATTCGTCTACTTAAACATTATATGCAAACAAATGATATCAAAAAGGCAATTGACCATGCCTGTAATTTAGAGTTTGGTGTGAAAACTTTCTCAAATAATTATATTTGGTATGAGACCCTAATTGATCTTCTTAAACATTATTCTGACAGCCAGAATGATTGGGTTTTCCAGCTAATTTTATTGACTATTCGAGAACGGATTTGTGTATTGAGTATTACAGAAACACCTAGTGGATCCTCAAAAAGTTTAGTAGAAACAAATGAACTTCTTCATGCCTATGATCAAGCTATAGAGACTGTGGCTAGAGCTGGTGCAACCCCAGGGCATGCTGAATTTCACACATGTTTATTACAACATCATAGAGGTCAATTATCATTCATTGTCGCTACATTTCTGTTAAAAAAAGCTAAAAAGGATCAGCTATGCTGGCGTGACACTGTAAAATTCGCAGCTCCCCTAATGTTAATAGCATGGCATACAGATCCTCAGGACCTTAAAGTGAATTGGTTAATGCATGCTACAGAGAAACAACAACAAGCTGCTCGCCGCTGGTCTACAGAAGGTGCATACAGATGTTCTCAATCTGGCCACTACCTACTTTCAAACATACAAGATCAAAGTCAGCTCTTGCTAGACCGCATTTCCCAATGTTGTTCTGATACTCATTGGAAAGACAAATTATATGAAAAGATATTTATTAGTAGAGAACATTTGACCAAGATAAAATCTTCGCACATCATTTCTAATTCTTTTAGTGCACCAGTTCTTAGGTTGCCCAGAAAAATAGAAGTAGAAACACATGACATTAACGCTCAAAGAGAATACCCTAACTCACTCCATCATTTTGTCTGGATATTGTTGAACTACAAAAACTATTCACACTTTAAGTGCACTCTCTTCGATATGCTAACACCAACAACATCAGACTGTGGTCCTGAAACATTAAATAAATTTGATATTCAGGCATTCCTTTATTGTGCTGCGTTAACAGCAAAACAGCAAAAGCATAATCAAGGAATTTATGCTATTCCTGATAAACCAACTGTTTTACCAGCTATTATTACTGACTTATTATGTACTCTACCTCAAATGAAATGGTGGGACTGCGCTTATAAGTTTAATCAAAATGAGTTGGGTACAGAATTAACAGATATACGAGCAACTCTCAGTCGAGGTATAGAAGTAGTAAGGTGTGTTGATAGCCATGGGTTAGATCCTGAACTACTATGTACTTTAGGCCGAATATTTAGTGAAAAAGCTAAGCTAACAACAGTTGTTAATGAAAAGAATAGTTTAGAAATAAGAGCTGGTCTTTACTATTCTTCTGCTATACCTTTACTAGAAAGATTAAAGAGCAAGATAGTAATGAAAATGCCTGAAAAACGTTTGTTTGATTACACGCATAAAGAAATCGGAACAAAGGATTTGATGTTATTAATAGAAGAAAGTAAATTGTTTGTGGCTATAAATTACCTCAATGACTGTGATTATGATAAAGTTATTGAAATTTTATCTAATTTGAAATCTCCACAAGCATATTATTATCTTGGACTTACATACAAAAAAATTGCTATTGAAGAGAACAATTCATCTAAAGATGTAAATTCAATTGATACAAAAACCAAATGCGCGTCATTGCTTACTAGGGCTAGAAATTTTTCTTACAAAGCACTAGATAGTCTCAAAAATTCAGGTATACATAAGGACAATTCATTATATTCTGATACACAAATCATGATTGAAGATATAGAAACACATTTAAATAAAATAGATCCAGACCTTTCAATTACAGCTATTAATGATGCAACTGATAAATATTCTTCAGATGATTATGTATCATTTATTGGAAGTGAATGTAATTCAAGACAACCAGGTTCTCACATTTACCGCAATATAAGCTCCACACCAAAACAATTCAGTTCAAACGTCACTAAATACCGTACTGCTATGGACTCGCATATTTTACACACAGATAACACAAGGGCTGATCGACAATTTTTAGAAAGAATTGAGAGTGAAATAAAGAATTTGCAAAAAAGAGATAATACTATTAGTGATTTTATGGAACAGAGTAAAACTTGGTTTGAAGAAAACAGGAACTTAAGTAATCAAATTATTAGTACTATTCATACTAATATTCAGAATACTACAGATCAATTTAAACTCCTAAAGATTTCAGTAGACCATGTTACAGATCAAATTGATGAATGTAGGAATGAATGTAAGGATGTAGGAGACTTGAAGAAACAAATAGCGGAATTAAAGAAAGAAGTCAATAAACTTAAAAAAGCTTCATCAGAACAGGCAATAGACGAAAGTGATTTGTACAATTTAGATGATGACTATAGAACTAGTGACAATACCACTTTTGCTGCACAGCTACCCTTTACACCGCCACATGTCATTCCTTCATTTAATCAACGTCTTGTGCCTCCGTTTGCTGTACCACCAAATCCTTATCAACTGTACGGTCAAAATTTGTATAACTTCTATAGCCAGTATCCACAATTTGCACAGGCGGCTCAAATGCCGGGAGCTCCACCAATATTTGATCCAAATAGAGCTCCATTGAATTATCCCGGAATATATACAACTCCGGATCAAATGTATTTAGATGTATCTCAGCTAGTATCATCAAATATTCCTGCTCCAGTAGTTTCATCGGTATCTGCAGTACCAACTATTCCTATTTTACCAACGATTTCAACGGCCTCTACGGCTGCGACTATAGCAGCATCAGTTGTTTCTACTAATACATGTTCAATGATACCTTCTAAGTCAGTTCAAACAACAGATTCAAAAGAAATATCGCGTCCATTACCTGTAAACGTTGTAATTACTTCGTCAGACCCACTGCCTACCTGCACAACAACCCCAGCGCCAATACTTAGCGTGACAATTCCTTCTAAACATATCAAAGGAACTGCTCATAACTATCAAATACCAATGCCTTCTACTAATGATACTAAAGTAATAAATCCTCCAATATTTAGTTTCCCATCCGGAAATAAAACTGTAAATACAACATCAAGCCCTTTCACGAATTGGAACCAATCAACAGTGTTTAAAACTCAGGCTTTAAGCGTCTCTAATGCGGGAGATATCTCCACGGACACCTTATCAAACTCAACAAATGTTAATGATTCACTAGATAACTCCAAAAATGTTGTGGATGGAGTATTTACAGGAAATTCACCAAATATTACTCTCAACAAATCTAGGACTTTATCTGAGAGAAGTAATACGTCAGTGGAGAATTATGATCCTTGTCCAGATTTCAAACCTATCATACCATTGCCAGCTGAAGTAAAAGTGACAACTGGTGAAGAAGATGAAGTATCAATATTTAGTTCAAGAGCTAAACTGTTTCGTTTCGTTGATAAACAGTGGAAGGAGAGAGGACTTGGCGATGTAAAATTGCTTAAACATAAAACCACGGGTAAGGTAAGGGTTTTAATGAGACGAGAACAAATTCATAAAATTTGTGCCAATCATATTATTACACCTGAAATGGAAATAAAACCCATGAAAAATGAAACAAAAGCTTACTTTTGGGTTGCGAATGATTATGCAGATGAAACTGTTGTCTTAGAAAAGTTCTGTATACGTTTTAAAACTGCTGATATAGCACTGCAATTTTATGAGGCGTTTGAAAAGGCTCGTCAGGAATCTTCACTTAATGTAGTAAGCACTCCTAAATCTGAAAATAAAGAAAAGTTTGAATCCTCTACTCCACTATTTACAACTCCTGTAAAAATAACTGCAGAACAAACTCAGATATCAAAAACAGTTATTGGAGGCTTTACTTTCAGTAGTACGCCGACTTTTAAGCCTGTTGAGGTTAATATTAAATCTGATACTAAGTTATTGGAGCCAGCAACAACAAAATCAAATATTTTCAGTGGTTTGACTCTTAAAACTTCAACAAATTCACCCTTTAATAGCTTATTTAAGCCATCTACAAACCAAGTACCCACAGATACCACTAATATAGAGTCGACTACAGAATCAAAAATTTTTAATAATTCTGATAGTGTAGAGGAATTTGAACCTACAGTGGAATTTAAACCTGTTGTACCATTACCTGCTTTGATAGAACAGAAAACTGGCGAAGAGGAGGAGAATATTATGTTCGAACATCGGGCTAAAATATTGCGATTTGATGCTTCTACTAAAGAATGGAAAGAGCGAGGACTTGGCAATATAAAAGTGCTTGTGCATAAAGATAATATACAAAAAGTTAGGTTACTAATGAGGAGAGAACAAATTATGAAGGTGTGCTGTAATCATGCAGTCACGAAAGAAATGATTTTCCAGAAAATGCCAAATATGGATAAGGCGGTAACATGGGGAGCGAACGATTTTTCGGACGGTGAATTAGTTGCTGAAACATTCTGTCTACGATTTAAAACTGCCCAAACTTGTGATAGTTTCATCGACGCCATAAAAACAGCGCAATTAAAAATGAAAGATGGATCCAAGGCTGCAAAAGAAGAACAAAATGCTGCAAAACAGATAAGTCAAACTGGTTTCGGGGATAAATTTAAACCAAAAGCAGGTTCTTGGTATTGTGAGTCATGTTACACAAATAATTTAGAAAGTTTTGATAAATGTGCTTGTTGCGAAAAACCTAACCCCAAAGGCTCTACTTCTGAAAATAATTCAATTCCACCTATTAACTCAACCTGGGGAGAAACTTTCAAGCCTAAGCCAGGAACATGGGAATGTAAACTATGCTTAATTCGTAATGAGGCTAACTCTGAATGTTGTAATGCATGCAATACCCCAAAAGATCCAACAACAAAACAAACTGGAGTAAAACTTAGTTCTGATAATGCGCCAAAATTTAAGTTTGGTATATTTACACAAACAAATGCCACTGCACAAGCAGAAACTGTTATTCCAGAATCAACTACGCCAGTTTCTTCAGGTTGGGGAGATAAATTTAAACCAAAAGAAGGCACTTGGGAGTGTAAAGGATGTTTTATCAGAAATGAAGCTAGTAATGAAAACTGCATTGCATGTAATAATCCGAAAAATCCAGAATCTATTACTAAACAAGAACCAAAATCTATATTTGGTCTTGGTAGTTCCGGTTCTAAATTTACATTTGGTATACCAATATCTGACCAACCAACTGGAGGGTCTTCAACAGAAGTTCAGTCTACTTCAATTTTTGATGGCACTGGAGCCCACAAATTTACTTTCGGAATTCCTTCAAATCAACAAGATGAAGGAACGAATGTATCTTTTGGAGATAAGGCAGCGACTTCCAGTTTTGGATCTCTAAAAATGAGTGATGAGAAAGAACCAGTTGATTTTACTACAAATAAGAGTGAAGAAATTAAAAATGTTGCAACAATGAAACCAGGACTATTGCCAACGCCAACTCCTAATAATGAAAATACTCCTCCCGGTAAAGAAGGAGGTACATTCGGTTTTGTTTTTAAACCCAAAACACCAACCAAAGGAAAAAGTCCAATAAAGTCACCTAATAGTCAAAAAGGTGAAGATAGCGATGACAATGAATATGCTTCGGAAGACGAAGGGCATCATATCCACTTCAGTCCAGTCATACCAATGCCTGATAAAGTAATATTTTTTTTTACATAAATTTATGCGTTTCTTATAAAAAAAAAGTTAAATTGTAATATGTTTATTTTTTAGGTTGAAGTAGTTACTGGGGAGGAAAACGAGACAGAGCTTTATGGTCACAGGGCCAAGTTATTCAGATTCATGTCTGGTGAATGGAAAGAAAGGGGTATTGGTATAGTCAAAATATTGAGACACAATTATACTGACAAAGTAAGGTAAGCTATAATTATTATAAATAAGTGTGTTCATATTGTATAGTTGTTGTAGTACCTTTAATGGCGCCATTAAAGGCGAATGACAACGCGAGTATATGAAACCTCTGCATAGCCAGGTCTTCGAATGATTCGCTGTTCTTATTTAATATTGTTTCTATATTTTGTTGTCAGAGATAATACATGTCTTCTTACACTTATTCCTTTTGGATAGGTTAATACTTATATAACGTTATACATCAATATCACTTCTGATATTGTTAATTATTACTAAAACGCGGGATAAAGAGAAATATTGAAGTAAATTAGTCCTGGCTAACATAATACTGAACAAAATGGGATTACGGGGTGTGTGCCGTAATCCCATTCCGTTATCGTTTGGTACCCACAGCTACATTCATTCTAATATTTCTGGGTGATTGATTGACGCATAATACACGCACGATATATTATACGAGAGCCAATTTGTTGTATCTAACCATGCCCAAAACAAAGAACAAATAGAGATAAACGGTTGATTGATATTGTATTTTGGAAGTAAATAAAGTTTGTATGTGGTGGGGAAGATGAGGGAAGAGGGGACACTGCAGTAATAGAAGAATACTAGTAGTGCTCCCAAGACCGGATAAGTTACTATAATGTTACATCCCTGACTAATACTAATTTAATGCTATAACTTTTTTTTTTCAGAGTTGTTATGCGCCGGGAACAAGTTTTGAAGATCTGTTTGAATCATGTTTTATCGCCAGATATTACATATACACCTAAGGATGATAAGACTTGGTTATTTGCTGCTAATGATTTTAGTGAAGGAGAGTTGAGTCTTCAACAATTTTGTCTGAGATTTAAAACAAATGAAATTGCTATAGAATTTAAGGCAGCCATTGATGAGGCGAGAGAAGGAAAATTGATAAATAAAAATGAAGTCGATATTAATAAATCAAGTCAAAAGAAAACTGATGATTCTGACGATGTTATTTTTGTTAGTGAAATACAAGCATCTGTCGAGGAAAAGAAAATAGCTAAGGAATTAATGTTGCCTGAAAACTTCTTTACATATAAAAATCAAAAGCCTTGTTCTGGTTGTCGTGGCTGCAATGATGATGATAATCTTAAATCTACATCAACAGGAATTGTAGCTTCAGTATTTTCTCCATTTACTTCTGTATCTACACCAACTAGAACTTCAATACTCGTTTTTCAAAGTCCAGCTCAATCACTGTATGGAACTCCTACCAATGTCGACAAATCATTTGATAATTCTATGTTCCGAACGCCATTAGGCGCTATTGGTACAAACACCAAATCTACAATCCTTACAAGCAATAACACCTCCACGATTGGACTTAATTCTACAAACAAAGAAAATTCTTTTGATGAAAATTCTTTGCATCATGATACATTAGTAGAACAAAAAAGTGATGAAAAACAACAGAGTCAAACAACATCTAAAAGTTCAATATTAGCAGCTCCTAAGTTGAGTAACTTAAATACCTCGGGAGATGAAAAGGTGGCCATTGAAACCAAATCCATATTAGATGCTACACAAACTGGAAATGTGGAGTCTAAATCTGTATTTTCTCAAGCTAATCCCTTATTTGGAAGTAAAATATTTGGTGGTGGAAATTCAGGGACATCAATAAGTCAATCAATTTTCGCTATATCTTCTGAAAAAAAGGATGAAAATGAAAAACCAGGCGCAAAATCAATATTTGCAACAGATGATCACAAACCAGTTGGGTTTGGTAAAGGTAATATATTTGGAATGAGTGGATTAACTAATACTCAAAATAAACCTAGTGCAGGTATATTTGGTTTGAGCGGAAATTCTATATTTGGTGCAAATGTAACCCAAAATCAAAGTTTGGGTACAGGAAAATCAATATTTGGAGTTGCGGCTGATCCAAATCCAAATAATCAATGGACTGTCAATACTGGATCATCAAAAAACTGTGGAGATAAAGAAGTAGATGTTACCAACAATACAAACTCTGCTGATATTAAACAAGAGACGCCATTTAAAGTTGATAATCAGTTATCATTTGCTGCACTGTCTTCTAGCGCACCTGGATTTCAAAGTAATAATTTTTAACTGGTATTTGATGTTATATGCATTTAGGGAATGTTTTAATATGTGGTTTATTAAATATTTCAGAAAAAACTAATTTTCAATGGGAAGGTGCTGGACAACAATTGTTTGGAACTAAATCTGGAATAGGTGCTGATACATCTAAAAACGATAGTGGTGCTGGTGATGAGGTTGGTGGAAATAATGGCGGTGATGAAGAATATGATCCTCATTATGAACCAATTGTACCATTGCCTGAGAAAATTGTTGTTACTACTGGGGAAGAAGATGAGGTAAATTTAACAACATACTAAAAATAGTATTGAGTGTTAATTACTGCATTTAAATAAAATAGCTAATACTAATTATAATCAACACATTTGCTTTGCAGTGCATATAATTTAACTTCTATCTCTTTCACTAATTAGGGAAACCGGAAAGGTAGACATTTAAATATTTTTTTAAAATAAAAATAACATTTATGTTACCAGCATATTTAGGTAAATCATACTAAAAGTTAAGTTAGTCCAAGATTTACATCTTGAAAATAAATTTTGTTATATACATATATAGGAATAACTCTAGAACCTATAATAAATTATTTCTGAGTGTACAAATGCTATTGAATTGCTATTGTTTGTCGACGCAATCATAATAGAAATAAAAAATTAGAAAATTTTACTTTCCATATAAAGGCTTACGGTGTTTCGTAATTTTAACAGTTCTACTAGCTTAAATGTGGTTCATATATGTAAGAGGTTAATTTGTTCATTCTCAGATTACTTTTAATTCTATTTAACCACGTAGTTTCTACAAACATTGATTATTATCACTACTATTGGTAGTCGATATTATCTATCATAGACGGTCCTATGAAAGTTTTACGTAGCATTTAACTTACTGCTGTCTCCATATTTAAGTTCGCTTATTATTTGTATGTACATGTAATTCTTGTTATAGGAAAAAATATTTGGTGAACGTTGCAAACTGTATCGCTATGACGACAAAACCCGAGAATGGAAGGAACGCGGTGTAGGTGAAATGAAGATTTTATATCATCCTGAAAAGAAAAGCTACAGATTATTGCTCCGGCGAGAACAGGTATATTAAAACACTTCCTTAACTTTATGACATACTTCAACAACAATATTTCCTAGTATTTGAAAATTCTAAATTTAGATCAATTGTTGAACATATTGTCTTCATTATACAATTAATATGAAAAGGGTCGCCATTGGTAAATTCCTTTTAAGCTCTTTGGCTACTTACTCCGTAATTAAAATTATATCACCCAAAACAATAAATAATAATCAGTTATATAAGATTATGCTTTCTCTATTCTGTTAGTGTGATGCACTATACATGTTGATACCAAATATTGTTAGCACAGTATATACATTACATTTCATTCATTTTCATTTCATTCTTATTGTCCTGAGTTTATTATTATTATTATTATACATACCTTTAGTTCATCCTTAGCTACACAATTTTTATTAAGTTATAAATGACTACAAATATTCTTATACAATTGATCAAATAAATAAGGGCTAGTGTACCCATGGTGAGGCATTCAAAGAAGTATTTTGTCAAACAGTCAACTGTAAATGTTTCTGATAGTAAAATATTGTTTTATATGTTCAGGTTCATAAAGCTGTGCTGAATATGCTGTTATTCATGGATTTAGAACTTTTACCAATGAAGAACTCTGATCGTGCGTGGACGTGGGCAGGTCGGAATTACGCGGAAACAGCTGTCGGCGAACAGGAAACCCTCGCTGTGAGGTTCAAGTCCTCAGAATTAGCCACGTCTTTCCACGACAAAATTGTCCAATGTGTACGAGTAAGTTCATTTTTCTCTATGAAGTTGATTTCTATTTTGTAATATGGTAGCAATGATTAATTATTTTGTGTTTATTATTTTTTTATGTTGGAATTACATAAATTTCACGCGTGAAATCTCGGGCGCTGTAGGTTACATATATAAATATTTACAAGGCATTAAATGATTTATTAATAATGTCTTAATTAATAAATTTGTAATTTAAATTACTAATTTATATATACCAACTGACTCGAGCAAATTCCGTTCAGTGATATATATGTATCATATCTATCATAATTTTTTATTTAGAAACTGCAAGCTCAAGCTGCACAAGCTATAAGAGAAGAAAAGGAGAACAAGGATAATGTTTTCAGCACAGTTGCACCGTTAAGACTACCAAAGCATTTGGTAGATAGTGTCCGCGCTGACAACTCAATGTTAACGAAAGTGATTGAACACACGCAGTCAGGTGCGTCGGCTACTACAGAGCAAACACCAACTGAAGTAACTACGGGTAGTAAACCCAACGGCGACGCCAATAAAGGATCTTCAGTTACTGAGATATTCAAACAAGTACATTTCCAAGACCCTGAAGAGGAGAATCAGGAGGATGAGGAAGATGAAGAAGATTATGAACATGAGTATGATCATAATGAAGACTATGATGGGTATTATAATGAGGTATAGTATTATTTTGTTTTACTATAATGAGTATTATCAGTTTTTATCAATTGAATGGATCAGGGGCGTTTCTACCTCAGAGCTTTTTGGGTTGCAGCACAGGGCCCGAGGATACAAAGGGCACCCAGTCTCCACCGAAACTACATTTAGAATGTTAAAAAACCTATCATAAGGTTGGCAACCCTGAGATCAATTGACCCATGCGAGTCTATAGAAAGGAACGGGGAATTTCTGGTCGTTTGTTTTTGGTCGGTGTATTTTTTTAGTTAAGTTATATAATTAGGTAGGACCCTAAGTAGACAGCCCAGGGCCCCACAAATTTACGATCCGCCCCTGGAATGGATGCAATAAGTTGTTATCGTCTGTGATAGCTTTGGCAGTAAGAAAAGTAATGTCCTATTTGTTGAAATTGAAAAATGTTTGAGATTTTTTTTATATGGAACATGTATTAAGTGCAATTGCAATTGCTATGTAATTTTACTGACATTTCACTAATATAGATAAAGAAAGTACAATATATATTCGGAAATTGACGCAATGATGGGGATGCAGAAGATATTTGTAGTTACAAAGTGACAAATTAAAAATTACTTATCTATTTATTCATTTATTCATTCAATCCATTTATTTATTTACATAATAATGGGATTACGAATATTGTACCTGAATTAGAAAGACTGTGTGTATGTATGTACATGAGTGATGTTATTTTCTTATTTGGTAGGATGAAGATGAGTCATCATCGTACTACTCATGTGACGGCGAAGTGGTTGTGCGACAAGGCGACACAGAGACCGCATGTGAGCATGGACATATACAAGTACTGTATGATCAAGATATCTATTCGCCTAAGATCCTCATCACTGATTCAGCCACTGGTGAAATACTCGCGGACATGCTAATACACACGGATACAGAATTCCAGGTAATTGATATAAGTATATACTAAAAAAAAATATTCTGTAATTAATTATTAAAGTCTTTTGGTAGTTTATTTTTTGTACAAATATATTTTATTTAGCAATTTAGATATGTATCCAAGAGATCAAAAAAGGAAACAGGGTGACGGAAAAAGAGGTGAGAAGATGATATATGGGCAGTGAGCTGGCTGACTTGAATAGGATAGCCTACTATTATAGGAAGCCTATGTCTTAATACAAGCTGACGAACCTTGCCCTATTATTTCGTTGTATAATCTAAATACATCTGTATGCCAGCCGAGCAAGAGAAATGACAAGAAACTTATATATAATAATTATTTTCTATTGTCAGATGTCTGGTGACTCGTGCATATGGTCGGGTACGGACTACACAAGCAACGACCCCGTCTTCAAAACCGTTACCGTAAATTTTCACGATAATGAGACTGCAATGCTGTTCTATGATAGTTGCGAAGTAAGTTTTCTATAGTTTTTATATTTTGCCGTCGTCAGATGTCTTTGACATCTGTATGAAGTGCAGATTATGTGCCTATTATTAAATATGACTTAATAATAAGCATGCATATTATTAAACATTACCTATCATAACAATTTACTGAGCGTGCGCAATTGTTTGTAATGCGTATGTCTGTATACATACGTAAATGTGCAAGAACCTTTCCAACACACATATATGGAAGAAGGAATTATACAGTTCCTGTGTATGAGTCTAAAAAGTAATTTGCCCAACGGTATATAAAAAAAATCTCTTTCCACACATCTACAATAAAGTCTAAAATGTTACTTATGTTCAAAATAAAAGTTATTCTTATTCTTATCTATTCTTACTAACGCGGGTAAGGAATGCTATATACAGATAACTGTTGGATGTTGGTCTCCTATTATCATACAGGACCATTTTATTTCGAGTAAAAGTTTAATAGTTTGCTTTTTTTATTTTTATAAATTGAGATACTTATGATGTCTATCGCTACCTGAGTTTGTTAAAATATGATAACCATTCATTATTTATTTTCAGACAAGTAAAGCGGCCACATACACTTCAACAGATCCGGAATCGTAAATCTCACAGATATAATATAACTTGGAACATAACATATACCTTATTTAATAAAACATGCCGTAATTTTTAGTGAATCATGAGTCTGCTATCTATGATTATTTGAATTGTGATTCTAATTCTCTAATATTTGTATTTGTAACTCCAACTCATGTTATAGGAAAACTACCCACATCCCACCAATTCCCGCTTAAAAATCATGTTTGTGCCACACAAGTTTGCATTTGAATGCAATTCGAATATTATCCTACAGCCGAAAGGCTTTAAGCTCTAAATATAATTAATTATTTATTATCCATTATAACTGAGACTAATCCCCCGCTTTAGCGATGCGATGATGTGCTTTAGTTAAACCCCAGTAGAGATTCTGTGAATTTAATGTGTCACACATAAAGTCTTGAATGCTCTGAGCAAAAGTTTATAGTAATTTTGGGTTAACTTTATTATCTTAACTGGGTTTAGTTTATAAGTGTGTAGTTAATTTTATTCGCTATATAATTTTGATTAGATTTTAAGATCTAGTATAAATCTTTAAATTAAAAATAAACTCCAGTCGTGTTACCTAGTTTGTTTAGATCTCGTGAACAAAAGTGTATTAATTTTTTTATATTGATTAATAGTTGCATATTTGTTGTGGGTATTATTATTTTTTTAATTATCAATTTTTGTGTTGTGAATATGTTATTTTATTTCTAAAATATATAAAAGACAAACAAACTTTTTGCTAGAATCAAGAATTATGTTGTAATAATAAAATGTAACGAATTGTATGTTGTTATTTGGTTTCTGTCACTGTTTATACGTCACTATGTTAGTTATTAATGTCAAATTGAATTTTTTAAAATACTTGTTATAGCAGATTAGGTAAGTATGTAAAAAACTTATAACATAAGATTTAAAAAAGATCTAATCAATATTTTAATTACGTATTCATTTAAGAACCTTTTAAATCCTATTTAATAAATTTATTTTTAACATAGAAGTGTTCCTAATTGATTAGATCTTTTTATATGGACAGTAAATTATAAACATGAAGCTATGACTTATGGTGATTTCGATGTGTTGTGCGGGTAGGGTAGAAGAGATTACTCTCTCATAGCTTTATTTTTTTATGTCTATGTCCTATATTGCTTATTAAATTCATAAATATCAAAAGAAAGTAGTTGTGTACCAGTGACATTTTCTGGGTTATATTAGAAAATCAATAAATCTGGATATTTATGGATTTTATTGAAGTCATAATGAGTACCTAAGGGCTAATTATTATGACATTAACTGCAAATGAATTGAAATGAGAAAGGAAGTTTGTTACCTTTAGAATAGTATTGTTGAAATGTTTAATTTATTAATGTGTATTAGGTGAAAATAATTATTTGACTCGGAAGTATTTCCTTTTCTCATTTGAATTATGATACTGTGAAAACTTATTATCTGAATAATCGTGCAAAATAAATTAAAAATTAAATCCAATATCTATTTATTTTGGAATAAGTGTAACTCTTCACATATTCTATG
Organism: Achroia grisella; assembly: GCF_030625045.1. Classification (NCBI taxonomy): domain Eukaryota; kingdom Metazoa; phylum Arthropoda; class Insecta; order Lepidoptera; family Pyralidae; genus Achroia; species Achroia grisella. Next base: position 3,602,384 of record NW_026712841.1, read on the forward strand.
CGAGCCCTTTTATTATGATCAGTGGGGAACAATGGCATAGTAGCCATTTTTAGTTCGAAAAACGGATTTAGATGGCGTCATTGGTATCGAATGGAATTCAACATTGTTTTGTAATCGTTTAAAACCCAAAACTATGTTTTTAAAAAGGTTTAATCTATTTTTAAAAAGTCATATATAGATGTTAAAATGAATCATTTTGTTGTTGCCCTGTATTTGTTTACAATTTAATCATTGCTAATTGGGGCTTATTGTTTCCAAAAGACTTTCATAGATGGCGCTGTTTTCATTTGTATCACCGTATTTTAAATGTTTATTTTATATTTTCAAATAATAAGTACTTACTATATTATTATGATAAATTAAACATAAAAAAAGTTTAAGTAAATATAAAACAGCTAAACAAGAAAACCATATTATGCCAGTAATACTTATTTAGAAAGCGTTGCCATATCAAAAATAAATGCATAGATTACCGATTTTTTCGAATAATCGATAACAGGATATTACAACGCATTATTCGATGGTGCTTTTAATTAGTCTTTGCAAACAGTAAAATTTCATCATTTTGTATTATACTCTTATTTGGAACGAATTGCAATGCATAATTTTTACTCGACGACGGCAAAATAGAGAGATTTTGACAGGTATGCAAGTACTATATATTTATCTGTTCGCTCATAACTTCAAAACTTGAAGAGGGAAATATTAATTAGATTGATCTGATACAAGTGTACTCTATTATATCAACCTCCACGCGGTCACCCTGGTAATTATAGCAATTAATGACATTAGTGACATTGTTTTTCTATTAAAAAAATAAATACCTACTTATTATAATTTAATGAATGAGAATTTATTATTATCGGGTCGTCCGCTGATCCTTTATATGGACCGCTGGGTACGGGCCCCGAGCTTACGCTCTTTACCCGGGCATACTGCTGGGGTATACCACCCCAGCGTCGTTCGTTTACCGGCCGGCCTGCCGGCCGGCTGCTTTCCAGCACCCGGCTGAGGGGGTCGAGTGGGTGGGACTCTATAAGTCGCTCGCCGAGCCGGCTTAACGCCGCCACGTCACGTAAATGACGTGATCACTCGGTGGAGAGTAAGTCGCGCGGGAGCGCGCGAGTGGCGTCCGGTGGGCGCGCGTGGAGAGGGGCGAGGTCGCGCAGGTGCGCTTCGCGCCCGCTGTCCGCACGCGAGAACATCGCGCGCGTCAACCGGACGACGAACTGCTCCACCGATGGGACCTTGAGGTCGCGGGCGATCACGTCATTACGGACGTACCGTCCGGCATTTGTGCACAGACGGAGGGCGGCGTTCTGTTGGACCTGCAGTCTCCGCCGCTGTGAGGCCGAGCACAGTGCGTACCATGCGGGGGCGGCATATGTGAGCCGCGAACGAATGTAGGTCTTATAAATGCCTACTTTCGTCCGCAGCTGCAGCCTGGATTGCAAGACCGGTCGCAGCATAGCGCGCGCAGCCTTGGCTTGGGTAACAGCCCGGTCCACCTGCGGCGTCATACGCAGCGACCGGTCGATTTCCACCCCTAGGTAACGCACTGTGCGCTCCCACTGGATGGGCTGGCCTCTCAGTAAGAGGGGCGGCGGGCATTTGCACCCGGGGCGGGTAAGCAGCGCCACCGTTTTACCCACGTTAACGGTGGTACGCCACTTATCCAGCCACTCGGGGAGCAGGTCCAACAGCCGCTGCATTTTGCGAGCGGCTGCGTAGGCTCGGCGAGACGACGTAAGAAAGGCACTGTCGTCGGCGAAAAGAGCGAGGACGACATCCCTCTCTCCCTCTCGGAGCTCATCCCTCAAGGTGGGGATGTCGTCTGTGTACGTCGCGTAGAGCGCTGGCGAAATGCAGCTGCCCTGCGGGACTCCGGCGGCAATTGGGCGTGTGGTAGAGTCACAGTTCTCGACCGAAACATAGAAGCTCCGGCCCGAGAGGAACGAGTCCACTACTCGCACGTATGCTGACGGCGTGTTGGTGTCGAGCAACTTCGACACCAAACCGTCGTGCCACACACGGTCGAACGCCTTCTCTATATCGAGAAATACGCCGACCGTGTAGTGGCCGCGGTTGTGCTCGACAGCCATATGGTGGAGCACGCGCGTCAGCTGCAAAGTCGTCGAGTGTCCGCCTCTGAAACCGAACTGCTCGTCGCGAGGCGACAGAGTCGGTCTCAGGCGGCGGAGCAGGAGGCGCTCGAACGACTTTGCTACGTGCGAGAGCAGAGTGATGGACCGGTAGCTTGCCGGCAGGCGCTTGTCCTTGCCGGGTTTCGGGAGGACTATGACTCTACCCAACTTCCAGTTGGTAGGGAAGTGGCCGGTCCGGAGTATGCCGTTGTAGAGCCTCGCTAGACACGCTAGGGCTCTACGGGGCAGCTGTGCGAGCGCTGCGGTGCTGATCCCGTCCGCTCCGGGCGCTTTGCGCTTCGGTAGGCGGCTGACGAGCCGCCTTACCTCGCCGGGCGAGACGAAGCTCACCTCGGTAACGTCCGGCGACGGAGCGGTACGGAATTCACCTACGCGACGTACGACTCGCTCGTGGTGCTCGACGACAGTGCTGGGTGCGTCGGCGGCGATTGGATTGGCCGTGAATTGCCCCTCCAAGTGCTGTGCCAGGATTTCTGCCCGGTCTTGGGCTGCGTAACGACGTCTGCCCGTCTCGTCAAGCAACGGGCAGACGGGGGTCGTGCATTGGTGAGCTGTCGATTGAGTTTGTGCAGGTCGGTATCGTGTTCGCCGGCCCGGGATATGACACCCTCCCAGGCGGCTCCACGCCAATCCCGCACTCCCTCCGACAGCTCTGCAGCCAGGCAGTTGAGCTCACGCTTGACCCGCGGGCAGCGGGTTCGGGCCCATAGGCGACGGAGGTTCTTTTTCCGGGCGAGTTTTTCGCGCAGATGGTGTGGCAATTCCTCTCGACGGCGAGAAGCCACGTTTATTGTGGTAGTTGCCGCCTCCACTGCGGTGCGAATTCGCTCCGTTATGAGTGTGGAGGCGGCTTCGACACCCGCTGGCGATGATAGTTCGCCGTCGAGGTGTAGATGCTCCAATTCTGCGCGAAAAACACGCCAATCCATCCGCCGCCTCGACGGTCTCGTCGGTGTGGTGGTGGTGGAGAGGTCAAGCGTGGCTAGAACTGGGAGGTGCTGCGTGTCAAGGTCGTACAGCACCTCCAGTAAGACCGGGCAAGGCACAGCCTGCACTAGGGCAATGTCCAGAACGTCTGGGCTATGTGTGGGATTTGAGGGTACGTGGGTTGGGTGCGCTGGGCCCAACACCTCGTACCCGTGGATCTGCGAATCCTGGAGGAGTCTTCGACCTATCGGCGAGCACAGACGGGAACCCCAAGCCGTGTGCTTCGCGTTTAGGTCGCCCATAAGCAGGGTGGGACTCCTCCCATCCGAATGAGAATTGAATGTGGTATAGAGTATATAAGGTCAGCTATACCTTTATGAAACCTCAATAAACAAGTGTTATATGGTATCTAAATTACTGACATTGATAGCTAAATATGAGGATCCTCGAATTTTTTAAAATACTCATAAGAAACTTTACAAATACTCGAATTTTGCTTTTGTAGAAGGATATTTTCAACCTTACTAAATTGTACAAGGTTTTGAAACGATAATCATTCATAATACTATGATATATTACTGATCCTAGTACCTACTATTCATGATAATTAGTTTTTTAATATCTCCATTCGAGGGTAGGTTATTCATAATTTATATTATTAGATTTCATCACAAATAAAAATATCGATTTAAAATCGTAGGTTGGTCCATATTTTTTTATTATATCGAAATGACAACGAGTACTGGCAACATAAATGAAATGTTAAAAATATAAAATATAGGAATAAAAGAATAGGATAAACGACTTTAAGTCAAATGCTTAAAACATACTTTCACTAGCATTGGATTTTTTCTCTTTTTTCATCATTTAAGTTAAGTAGGTACTTCAACTTTTAAATTGTTCCTGTTCAGAGTTCATTGAACTTCTTATTTTTTTGTCAAACTCAATAATTTAAATGTGTCTAAGAAATACTACAAATATTTAGTAAACTATCGTGTCTTTGAGGATTATCTTATACCAGGTATAACTATAAGTTGTTAAAAACTTGCATATGTAGCGTGTGTATCTTTCATATTAAAATATAATAAACATAGGTACTTGGTGACCGCTTTAATGTGGTATTATTATGTTTTTATTATTGTTATGAATGTAACTTCAAAAAACTAACACTGATTTTATAATTATTGATTGATTGAGAAAATACTGAAAATTATTAATCAAAATAAAGTACTAAACAGTAGTATTATTTTTATATTTTATTAGAACTGAATGAATATGATGTATGAATAATATGTTTATTGTGCTAATAAGGTTACAGTTTAGTTACTTTCATGTAAATTCATTCATGTAAGTTCATGAAAATGTAACATAGGTATATGATATTGTTTTCAGATTTTCCTGACATCAACAACTTAATACTGAACAAAGTTTAAACAAATAAGAGATGATATTCTAAATCTCCTAGTCATTCAGATGAAGATAAGTAACATTTTTACTGTGAAGAACAGGAGTTCAAAAGAATAAGAAATGAATATATGTATATACATATGAACATTTTACTGTATAAAATAATAATGCAAGTAAAAATAAGAGAAAAAATCAGAAGAAAAATCTGTAAATTATTAATCACAATGCAATTAATAATATAATTAAATAAGTAAGAAAGCAATGGACTAGTGATGAGAAGAAATTCCAAGTAATTATATTATGTGTAACCGACTGCAAATAAGTTTATGATTTAAACACATGATTATTATTATATTGCTTCATCAACAAATCCAGGAATATTTTGTGTACCAGGAATTAATTATGAAATGATTTTGATGAAATATTATGTCTTGAATTTGATTTATTTGGAATATAATATAAAAATAACAGAAGTGTTTGAAGTTTTAGTGGTATAACAGACAAGCAGTGAAAGAAATATTATTGTAAATTATTAACAATTGTTTATTCTGTGATTAATAAATTATTTAAAAGTGTTTTGTTACCTGAAATAAAAATTTTATGATCTTCAAGTGTTGTGTTCATGCAATGTTAGTTTCACCTCATTCGATTTAAAATGTCAGGAATTATTTACTACATAATGATTTTGTATTAGATGGTAATCATATATATTTTTTAATGCAATGTGTATAATAATTCCCATTTACATCAAAAAACTTTGTGTAAATCTATATTTCTCTGTCTATAGACAACTGGTCGTGGAATACTAATAAGAAACTAAATCTAGAGACTGTAGTATATCACAGCATCCCAGAACCTTGTATTTAAGTCATATAAGGACTTAGTACCTACCTAATACTTGCTACTTTTTTAATCAATTAATTAATTTGATCTCAATCATCATGATGAACAATGATGATAATGTTGAGAATACTGCCAATGATGAATTTTATGGTGGTCATAAATAAATACCATCGTCACTATCGTCAACAGTCATTATTGATCTCATCATCATCAACGTTACCCTCCCTCATCCATATTGTCAAAAGTTACTACCTACTATTATTAACTGAAATGGTAAATAAGCTGACGATCCATCCAACCACGACGCTATCCGACGTACATACATACACATATATTATTAAACAGCATTACGTCATCATGTCGTGCCCGCTATATCCCGCATACGTTATCATTCCGGAGAACATAGATGTTATGTCCAAATATCCTGTAATTTCGCAGCTTAATTTCAACTGAATAACAACTTACATAAATACCAAAAAAACTAGCAGTAAAGGCGTAGTTTGTAGATATCGAAGGTTCTACAAATAGGTATAACATCAAAATAAGTACCTACATGTCATACCTATACATATAACAGATTGATGGTTTGCAGATATTATTTTCAGTTTTACAAATTGCCAGTTTACCATAATTAACTATATATTGAGAAATAATTATACACTGAAAATTATATGAGGTACCCATATGCACATCAATTGATTATAGCTAAAATCTATCACTATCACATAACAATTTAAATAAAAAAAACCGTATTAAAATCGGGCTATTCGTTAAGGAGCTATTGCTCCTTAACCGATAGCCCGATTTTAGTGCAGACGCGTTACGACATACCTTCGTCGGGAGAAAAAAAGTAGGCATGTAAAAAAGTAACTGTAACATAGTACATAGATACATAGGTACATTAGCCGTGTCTGGAGACTGTCAGCGAACAATATTATACCTACATTGAATTTTCGATTGTACCCAATCAGGAGTTCGATACAGTTATATATCTATTATGTACGTATCTTTGCAAAACAGATGTCATGTAGACCGAATTCTCTGCCATCTATTTTCATGCTTTATTACTAATCACCCACTAGTAATCCGAACTGCTTCAGATATAGCGACATCTAGCGCCTACGGCGGCGAAATAAAATAGCCCGAAGAATAGCCCGAGTTAGGAAGGAACCATTTTCTTGTATGGGATGGGGTATCTGTATGTAATATTATATTATCTGTGATTATGATACATTTATTGAAGCAAGAATATAAAAAAAAAAAAAATTCTTAAATGTATCCACAATGACAAGAAAATGCACATTATAAGAGCGTTTCTTTTTTTTTTTGTTTGATATAATTGTTATAGTAATTGTCAACCTTCTCATATACAAACGCAACGCCTAATTATCTACATCTTTCTATATATCGATTTGGTAGTTACTAGGAGGTTAAATAGGTTTAGAAAACTTTCCTGCCAATTTCATTGGTCTTTGAGCCAATTGTCTATTACTACAGTATAGACAATTGGCAGATAGAAAAGCAGTCTTCATTGTCAAAGTTGTCAGTAGGTAGTGTGAATATTTAACTGAAAACCAATATTCTCTCACTGTTGAGAAAGTGCAGAGATTATAGCTATAAAGTGAACAATTTATTGTACTTAAGTATTACTCTTCTTTTAAATGATTAGAAACTTACTAAATTTGCTATCTCTTTCCAGTAAGTAGCTGTACATCATCAAAGTTTACGGCCAAAAAAATTTTTTTCGGAATATTTTTATCTTTATACATTTTACTGTTTTTCCTTCCAAATTATTGTTGTAGTTATAAGAATTTGGTATATAAAGGCAATCCGATACATACTACAATCTATATGTAGATGTGTCTGCGCATGTCTGTATATCATAACTACAGATTACTGATTTTTTTCTGAGTTTGCTGGCTCTTAGAAATTTGGTGCTTTCTCGTTTTTTAATCGGTACCTTATGCTATTGCATCTACTAACCTAAGTTAGTTAAATAATAGATTTTTCGTGGTTTTAGAGTCGACGTTTGTAATTTTTGTCTTGTCAATGAATGAGATTATTGGTATAATAGATGAAAAGGACTATAGAAGTTCTATTGCAAACGGAAATTCTCACATAGAAGTGAGGGCTGTGTTTATCAACTGCCGACTTGATGTATGTGACAAACAAATATTTCTGAACATTTTTTATCTTATTATATGTTGTGCTTGCTTTTCGACCGATTTTAACAGAAGTAGATTCTCAATTATTACGTTTATTAATTACGTCGCGTTTTCCGTCATTATTTTGTGATCGGAATGTTATATCTACTTATTTACTATATTTTCGTTACATTTTTACTAATGTTGTCCAAATTAAAGCTATTTTGTGTAAACTGTACTTATCTAATTATTTTACATACCTACCCATAATAAGGTAGTTGTAAATTATAGTTTTTTTATACATAAAAAACTATAATTTACAACTACTACTTACAAGTAGTATGCTGCTGCAGGCTATTTTTGGTATGTCTTGAAAATTACCAAAAAAATCAAGAAAATCCAACCAGTCCGAGGTATATTTTGTTAAAAGTTTGCATGTGTATCTCAGTCTTACCTATTTCAGCGGACAAGCATCTTGCTTTGATGTATCGCAGATGTAGGGCAAGATAAGGTAGTTAGAATACAGTATAAGAGGCATGATATCTTGGTTCTCCGGTATGGTAATGCATCAGTGGGTATCACGGGCGTCATATCATAACATAATTTCAACAGTGCTGTTCATGTAGGTTCATATAGCTCTTACCATCGAGTGGGTCGTCAGTTTCATTTATGTATAAAAAAATAGTTATAACGCTATTCTAATTTAACGAGGCAGTAACTATCGCCGCTGTTAGCTCAGGCTCTATAGGCCTAAGGATATATTTTATTTTTATTCAATTTCATGTAACTAATTGAACTTTCATATCTGTGGATATAGTACAGGTACTTACTAATGATATAAAACTCAATTTGTAGGAGAGTCAAGGTGACACTGGCGATGGAGTCAAGCGATTTCAACTAGAGCAATTGTTCAAATACAATGTCTTGAGTGATTGTGAGAAGAAATTAGCACTTACTGTCAAATTATCTAGTGATCCTTCTGTAACTATCAATGTCATGTTTGTTTTGAGTAGCCGTTATAACATTTCAGCTACGGCTGACTTCGAACTACTCTTCCAAACAATAGTCGTCAGTCGATACTATTCCCCAAACAAAAAATTTGTTATTATATGTAATTATTAAAATATTTATAACAGATTCGTGAATATACTTTACTAATATTTTTTTATATTTAATCTCATACGGAGTCGAATAATAGAATAGAAATATATATAGAATTATTAACCAGATTGTTCTTTTAAGTTTGCGTGGTTTAGTATGTAGAGACCTACACCACTTCAGCGCGAGGGTTGTTCTTTATTGCAGAGATCTCTATTTTATTTTTCTTAATTATAATAAGTATACCCCATTCTATGCGGTGCTTTCGAGAAAAGTATTTTTCTCATTTAACTATTACAAATAAAAAATTGAATGCTTAATTTAATGTTAGTTTACACACAGATAAGACATAGTTTAGATATAAAGAGAAAAAACAATTTAATATTTTATCTAATAAAAAATACGTTTTTAGCAAAATTTCGGCATTGATGACGAGTACATTCCTATTGAACACGTTTTCGATGGATCCAATAAGAAACGAGTACGACTCCTCAATCCATACGTGTTGCGGCTGCGTCGTGAAAAACCACTCCAAGCATACAAAATAAGACGACTTGATGTATGTTTATCATTTTGTCATATTTCTTATCAATTCTGTTGCGTTGTATTATTCACTGTACTTATTTCTTTCCACCAATAATTGGAATTAAGCGGTATAAAGAAAATTGAAACCAATTTTAGACCTGTACCTACACCTTCATATGATAACACACTTCGGCTAGTAAGCCTATTTTTAACATTTGGAAAAATACTTTATCTGATAAAAAAATATTAGAATAAGGTATTTACCTCTCTCCAGTCTACTGATAGCGGAATTAAGCAATGGAATTTTTAGATGAAATTGATAAAAGAACATCTAATTCTATAGAATATATATAAATCTAAAAGTTTAAAAATAAGTAATTTGTTTTTATTCCTTAACTACAATTGAAATTTCAAAATCAAAATATCTTTATTCATGTGATGTAGGATTGTTACAGACTCTTATGATATATTAAATCTACCGACATTTAATATATAACTATATCTTCTGGCCTGATATGCAGTTTAGTATCGCAGTTAAACAAATCACATCATTGATTTAATTGGATAACGGCTTTACACATGAATAAATGCTTGATCATTTTCAATTACTAGAAATTTCTTTTACTTTCAGACTGTTAGTGGTATTATAATTAATTCTGATAAAGAAAACGCAAAAAATAAAGTAAGTCATATTATTAAATTTGTACATATTTAGAACCTCCATAAGGTTAAGTAGATGTAAAATTTCAGATCTGGGCCGTAGTTACCTATAATTATATCAATGACTAGTAGTCACGCTAGCATTCCTCTGGCGTCTGTATGATATTATCTATGTAAATGATCTACTGATACGGATACTTGAATTATGTTTATAGGGTTAACGGCTTTCATCATCCATACAAACATTTATTTTCGGTTATATATTTTTTTTTCATAATAAATAACGGAGTCTTATCAAACCACACAAAGTCATCTAGTTCCGTTGTACCAGACAACTGATACAATTCTATAGTTTGTAAAGGAATATACTTAATAGAAAATACTATTATACTAGATCAATACAAACAGACACTAAACAACAAACCTCTTTGTAATGCACTAGAACGAACTCGTGACAATCCGGAAGTAAGTCAGCGTACCATACCTCTACATCACTCAGTTTATCAAGACAAAATACATTACAGATTCGCCACCGTGTACGACGTAATAATAATTCCTTAATAACTGATAAACAATCTGAAAGTATGGGATTAGATTGCCAATTACGCATTCGTTCAAATTCTGTTGAGCTTGAAGATTGGCAATTTTATTCTACTGCATCTGCAATAGATATTCTACAAAAAATACATAAGGATGGTAAATGTCCATTTTTTTATAAAAATAAGCAGGTATTTTTTTATAATAAGATGTAGGTATATAGGTATCTTCCTTATACACTATTCTATTTATCTATAGTAGACATTTCTAAACAAAACATTGTGATTTGTTGTAACACCATATGAGTGAGATATGTATTAAGTATAATATATGTTTATATACAGAACAAAAAATATATAATCCCTTCACTGCTTAAGGCCGTAATTATTTTAAAATTTCATACAAATGATGTTTATAAATTACAATGGTGATTGTACTATTTCAAATAATGTACAAGAAAACTACTGAAATTATAAAGATTTTGTTGTATACTTATTATAATTACAATATTTATACTGATTCGGAATTAATCATAACTATCCTCTGAAAAAACTTCTGATTTGATTTTATTTATCGTAAAATAATTATTTTCGGCTTTAGTATCAATTTGATCACTAGACAGATGTTCTTCTGCTTCTATTATTACAGCGAATATCTTCTTTTTCACTTGCGTTTGCATCCATAGTGGCATTACTCGTGTACTTTTTAGCATGCAATTAAAAAATGAGCCCAATGCGTCTGTATTATTGTGCTGACTTGATTTGTCTGTGTAACAATCAATGTAACGTCTTTTATTTTTTGGACTATCTCTGGTTTCTAATTCGGCGTTTTCTGTCGTGGACACATCTTGTTCAACGTACTTGGAGGGCGTTCCATCGGGAGGATCCATTTCAATGTTCTCTGTAATTCGATATTTCATATGAGGTTCTAAGAATTGCATGGCTTTAGCGTACTTCCAAGTTGTTATTTGAGCTGGTAATAATTTGTTTTGTCCTAATTTAGCTCGTTTTAGAGCCTCTCGATGGTTATCACGAAGTTTTTTCCATTCATTTCTTGCTGCCTTTACTGAAAGGGATGCATTTAATGTCAGATTAATAATTTAACATTATTAAATATTTTTATTTAGTGTTAATGATAAGATGATTAACAAAACGACCTACTCATGTCTTAGTTTTTTAAATTAGGTAAAAAGAGGACTTAATTTTATTAGCATTATTTACCAGCCAACCTTTGGAGGTGCAGATACGAGTAAGAAAGAGATTCGAATTTGACTTAAATTTTTTCAATTTAGATGTTTAATTCTTTAGTTGGTTGGTACAAGTATATATACCTACATGATATAAACACATAGGTATGTGTATCCAATATTACGTATCAACAAGCGATAAATCGGCAAAATCAAATATTGAAGAATAAGCAGATACCGACTACCGTACCTGCTTATTCACATTAGTTATTCAATAAAAACATGAAATTAAAGAAAAGAAAAAAAGTGGAACCAATATTGATGATTCTTTCTGTAGTAGTTAATACTTCTTGTGTTCGTACTGTACTAATTATATTTTCAATTCAATACATTTCAAATCTAATCAAAAATCATTTATTCATGTGTGTAATATTTTTTCCTATCATCCAGTTCAGTATACAGATTCAATTGAGAAGAACTGGCAAGAAAGTCCCCTGGTTGTTTTTTAATTGCCAATATATTTACCTAATTAGGTATTTTAGTGTATTATACTTATGTATTTAATAGTAATATATTTATTTCAAATTACACACAAAATGCATGTACTTATATAAACTGTTCTTACTCACTGACATTAATATTATGAGTAGTGTTCATGTCTATACGACGGTTAGCATTTTCTATCAGATAGAGGCGTCACTTGCCATTCCAAATTGTAGTTATATCTAAAATAATAAAAATCAAGCCCATACAAGAGTGATAGACAATACTCTTTTACCTGCAGAGTGTAGAACTCTTATTCTACCTGTTTAGATAAGTATAAATGAAAAAATACATACTATTCGGTATAGAATTGTTCTTGCTGATATTTACGACATTCTGCCATGCGTTGTCTCGGACTTGCATCTCCCGGTAATCAGGATGCAGTGGGTTCCATAGGCAGGGTTGGGATCGCACACCTTTTATAAATGCTTCCATGCGTGCTGTTGTAACTTGTAACCGGACTGGAATCGCCACAGCACTGGTCGGCGGTTGCCGGCCTCGGACTCCGGCGATAGCTCGCGTTCTCTCCCCGCGCGACTTGGTCCTTCCATTACAATGAAACCGGTTTATACAACTGTTACGGAACGTACACATACCGCTTTACTATGTCGTACTTGTTGGTATGACTCTTGGATCGAATTTTATAAATTTTTAAAAGAGTTGCCACTTTTTCATATGTATGTATAGTTATTACTTAACCGAAAACAGATTGTTCAATGTTTTTGAACAAGTTATACCTACTGCATCTATATTATCTGTTTTTATATATAGTTTTATAGATATGTATAATATTAATAATACTAATCTTGTATAATTCACACAACACCATCTACAATAGGCCCAAGCTAAGCAGAACTTTTGTGTACTAGACTACTGATAAAAATACTTTCATATCTACATTTTTTCTAAATACGTACATATTTAATATACATAGAAAACACCGAAACCAATAGTAACAATGATACTCATGAATAGAAAGGTACAAATGTTTGTACTGAGCGAGCATCGAACTCGTAACCATCGGAAGTAAGGCGGTGTGCTAAACTTGCAAACCACAGAGAACGTCTATCTATATAAATATATAATATTTAGTTATAATCGTATCGTATTAATATATCTAAACTGTCCACTCCTACTGGAACTAGGAACCTATTCAAGTACACCCAAAATTTCATCCAAAAGCGGTCAGTATATATTACATATATACTATATAGATGTAATATATAGTCAGATTCTAAGAAAAAGTATATTATAAATCACGTACATTTTTATCTAATTCTATGCTTGCTTAAAAGAATTGTTTGCCCATAATTATGACGACTGTTTAGTTCTTACATATTATATACTAAATTTTGACATATGCATATTTATTGTTCAATTTAAATTTTTTAGTAAATGCTCATGAAGTGGGTGATAAAAGTGCCACTTTGAAACGAGATAAACGTCAAGAACATAATATTTTAGTTGAACACAGTGAAGATGATAGTTCATGGGGCTCAGATATTGATTCATATAAAAGTATAATATCTGAAAAAGATTATAAATTTAACAATAGTTCTGTACCGTATACTAACAGGTATTTTGAAAATAAGAGGAACGCAGTTGGTGAAAATTATCTTTCTGAATTATACAGTAGTGATCTACCAATGTCGCAGGAATATGTAACAAATAAAATATATTTAGATAGTAATCTTAAAATGACAAGACCAGCATCAAATAATTTGAAATTTCATGAAATTGAAGGTAGTACGCAATCAGATAGGGTTACAATAATAGAAAAATGTGCAAATTATAATAATTTGAAAGCTAACGAAAAAGAGTTTGCATTATTCGAAATTGATAATCCAGACTTATGGAATACAATTCACGTACAACTACTTGAGAAACGGAGTACACCTGAAGGTAAAACTGTTTGGAATGATATAACAAAGGGAGAACCCGTGAGGTAAATACACTATTCATAACATTTCGTCAAACTCGCACAGATATTTTATTTTTTTAATTATGTGATAGGCAGAGAGAACTTGTACTATGAATCGAACACGGGACAATCGTAGGTAACGTGATGTGTTAAACCGCTATACCACCAACACCGTTAGATGAATGAAATGATTGATGACACATTAATCAATTAATGAGATGGAAGATGTACCTACTATCTGATGGCGGTATCGAAAGCAGATAATGAGATAGTTCATCATAATAGTACACCTTTCTATTACCATAAAATAAATATTGTAGTAATATTTATTCTATGGCATTTCAGATTACATAATAATATATGAACATTGTAACATATAAAGTTAAATGCGTTGTACCTACTTATTACAATAATAAAATACCTACTTCAAAGAAGATTTAGGTATTTGATTATCCAGGAGTTCCTCTTCTCTTGCATGTTGCAAATTTGCAGTAGACAGTGGATATCTTAAGTCTTATCCTTTTTTTTAAAGTTATAGAATTAACTTGCAGTATCGGTTCGCTATCATCTCAGTGGACAAATAAGCATATGCACGTACAGTATCGCCTGGCCAAGTGGATACCAAGAGAAGACTTTAGCTTGCCTTCTACTTCGTCTTTACGCCTTTTTGTACCATTATCTGGTAAGTTTATATGTACATCAAGTTTAATTGATAATGTGATATAGTTTGATTACTTTTACTTTACGTATATTGTTTATAAACTATATTTCTGTTTTATAGATAATGATAGAGAATATATAATTATACCTATGGAAGATGTTTTGAGTAGTGATGAGGATGAACATTTTTCAATCAACCCTTATGAAAATATGTCTGATTTTGCAATATCTAATACCCAAAATAAAAAGGTGTGTTATTTACATTTGATAGTCTTTTAAAAAGAGCAATCTGTTCAACACCTCTGAACCTATTGACCACACTCCTTCTGCAATATAAACCGGTAGTTAATTTATAAAACCGGTAACTAGATTGCACAATCTGTGGAGTTTGCCATCAACTACTTAGTAGTTACTCCTTTCTTGGTATAATTGAGCACAGTGGGCACATCCTATAAAATAAATCGAAAGTTAAATCGATTCATTAAAAGCTACCCCGAAGATATCCTCACTTATACTTATATCTACGTCGAAGTTATCTTAATAATTATTTACATATTTAATATAATTATATATTAGGTATTCAGAATCGAAGTTTCTAGCAACTAAGTTGTAGCTTGTAAGTATTTAAGTTGTAAGTAAGGACTGTCTTAATAATCTGTATTAAAATTTGTCGCCAAAATCGTACGTAATAAGTTCCTAAATTTGGGATCACATACTGAGGTACACGATAGGCATCTCAGTATACTATTTGTTATATGGCAATTCCTACTTATATTAGGGGAGACAAAATCGTCGCGGATAGAAAATTAATCTAAAACTTCAATGGGACATTGTAGTTAATGATTAATTTACTAAATGGTGGCATAAAAATAATTAAAAATCGGTTTTAAAGTATGTACATCACTTGGGCTAGCAAGACTATTTTAATAACATTTTATATTTTATTGTACTTATCTATAGCGAAAGCGGAGAGTATTAGTACATGTATCGAGACAGTTATTGAATGTTACAAAAGACAGTGTGAACATTTTAGACAAAACATCTGAACTTTATCTTACTCTACCATATCGAAAACCACATCAAGCACAAATAGATTTAGAAGCAAAAGCTGACGAAAATCAATTAATTCTCGTGGGGTAAGTAACTATTTCTACATAGAATTAATTTTGTTATAAAATAAGAAGCTGATTTTAAAACAAAGTTGCAATATTTGTCTAAATTATTTTTATTAGTTAACATTATGGAGAAAGCTTGCAAACAGGATCATAAATTAATTTGCAATTTTGATTTGCTGGAAGTGGTTTTAGAGGGAGTTATTATTAAACTAGGGACCTAATTTTTGCCACACGTGTTTTTACAGATGGATAACCTAAAGGGTATCCATCTGCAAACAAAACACAAATATGTAAGCGCAGAATATTATGATTCACCACTGATATTATTCTGCTTCACCACTGCAGCAAGTTTAGCAGAGATTTTATACAAAGTCATCTGTGTGGGTATCTACCTATTTCATGCAATTCTATCGCTATAGAATCTACTGGTTGTTATCTAAAATGTAACAAACAGTGTATTCTATTTCATTTTCAATGTATTCTAACCAGTATATGTAATATGATGCTAAGACAGTATGATGAATAGGACGTCGCGTATCACATACTTATATTTTATTAAAGAAATACAATAAGTGTTCGCTAAACTAATTGAGAATATTTTCCTTTTTGCTGCAAGAAAAAGTAAGAGTATAAATTAGTAATTTACACAAGAATAGATTAGAATTTATATGAAGAAATCAAGAATATAATAGAATTAAAACGTATTTTATTTATAATGGTTTAATTGCATTCAGTTGTTCTGGTCGCATTACAACTGTGGTAGCTGATAGCAGCAGACTCACACGAACTATACTAACGATTCAAGCGACTAATACAGGTTTAGCAGCAGCACGTTTCAGGTATGTATAGTTAGATGATTCATCATCTAAACGACCGATGTACCCGAACCTACAATTATATGTACTACTAGCTGTTCCCGCGACTTCGTCCGAATCGCGTGGAATTTAACTATATTTTTCTAAAATAAAAATAGCCTAAGTTACTCCTTATTACATCAGCTACCTGCTAAATAGAGTCCCGTCAAAATCGGTCCAGCCATTTCAGAGATTAGCCGGAATAAAAAGATAGACTCAAAAATTAAAAAAAAAAATTTTGGTGTATGTGTATCTATATACATATGCGTGTAGGAAAAAACGGTTATTTCAATATTATAAACAGACACTCAAATTTTATTTATATGTATATATAAAAATAAAATATGTAAATGTTTGGCAGTTACTTGTCAAGTTAAAACCTTAAGTATTTGTGTTAATTCAGAGTCAAGACACGGAACTGCGATCCAGATTTGGAGAACTTATTAAAAGACGTTGATAGAGATAGAGATGGCTATAATGAATATTATGTGGTGCTTGCTCCGATGTACACCAAACAGTTTCGTCTTGAACTACCCATTGATATTCCTGTGGATGTCACTCATTGCTCAGGTTTCTTACTTTTTATTTTATTAAAAATTAAACTTACAATATACGATATACCATGCCTGAACGCAACTTAATAAAATTCTATGATAAAAAAACAAATTAATATGCATGCTAGTAAGTTATAATTATACGCACATAGACCCCACCTAATGACATGATTATGTCTCAGAATTTGCAGTATTTGTATATGTACCGTGAACAACTAAATAAAAAATCTATAACAATATAGGCAATTATGGATCATAGGCAAAATTGGCGGTGGTAGAATAATGAAAGGTGAGTTTTAAAAGCCTGTATCAGCGATGTAAATATATTTCATAATTTTGTAGCGACGTGCATAAAGCTGCATCTGCAAAGTAACAACATTATCTTAAGAAAATATTAGATACTATAACTACACCTAGGTACCTATACCATGTGCGCTGTAGCATGGTGCAGGTGACAGTTTCATTAATGTTTCGTTTCGTACTTAAATTTGTAAATTATTCTGTACCACATTCGTTATATATTAAATAATTACAGTGGCCTTAATGAACGATGATGAGGAAACAGTAGCTATAAGAGATGTCACTATAAAGAAAGGTGACCGTTGTTTTTGCGTTTGGTACTGTGATTGCGTTTGTATGAGTGAGTATATTACTTATTATTTTAAACATAATTTACACTATCTATATATAGATACTGTATTATTATGCACATTATATAGGTATATGAATATACGATATTGTAACAAAAACCAAACAACAGCATAACGTTTCAGAATTAACATATTATGCTTATGAAAATATTATTCAACATAGTGACTAAATAATAAATTATTATAATGTATATACCTACATATATACTGACTTTTTTTACGGAAATGGCAATTTTAATTCTGCCCACGTGAATTGAAAACAATACCTTCCATTTGTGTGATGTTAGTAGGTAATATAATAAGTCGATGGCGATGTTTTGTGGCAATAAGAAATTAATATCGACTTTCGTCCAGCATTATCCCATCTTAATTAGGTTTGACTATATTAATCATCAATTTCAATAGTCTTCTTGTCTGATGAATATCGAACACAATAAAAATTGTTATCATTAAATTTATTAGGCGAAGATCCCAGATTGCTGTGTAGAGAGATGTCGGACTCTAAACGTGTAGCAGCGGGAATTTTAGCCAGCATTAAATCTCGTCAAGTCCGCTCTGTCTGCTATCCCGATGTCGTTTACTTGAACCTATGTGTTATTACAGTCGGTGTACTTATAGCACTATGGTTTCTTGGTTTGTAAATATACTTATTTTTTTTGTAATTGGAAACAAGCTAAGCTATCTAGCGGCCCATTTGATTGTAATTGGTCGTCGGCATCGTCTCTTGCACGTCTCGCACGTCACCCACTCATGCGTTGCCTGTAGGAGTACTTAAATACACAACTTTTTATAAGTAAACTATTTGGCGGCTCATCTAGATGCTATGCTGATGCTACTACTGGCAATCAATCTCATTAAATTAATATATTATAATTAACGTACTATCTCTAACATTAAAAAAGTCCCTGTGATGGCTTACTCAATACTCCTCAATCAAATACTCTTCAATGCTATTACTTCTATAGTCTTCCTGTCTGTGCCGTGGTTCAGCGTAAAATCTTCGTGCCTATTATTTCAATTATAAACATCTCATTCCATCATTTTGCTAGATAAGAAACAAAATACTCACATCAATGATTTTTTTTAGTGTTTCGTGTGACAACGCATGTAAGCATATTAGCATAAATGATTTTCTTTACTTCGAATCGTAAAATATTATTAAATAACTTTTGTAGGTTTTCTGAAGGCATCTGTAGGCCTGGTGTTTCGATCAGTGGGCGCCTGGGGCTTGGATCGCCTGCTATTAATGCCACGGAAGCTCGAACATTATTACGAAAACTCCTTGCGTGACCGACCCGTTGTTTATGATGAGCAGGGCTGGCCTGTCCATCCAGATACGAAGTTACGTACTGTAAGACTTATAAACAAGTGAGTTGGACGTCCTATATAATTTATCCGGTAATCAACCAAAAATAGTCGAATCTAATGAACATACTGTACGTACCTAACTGTTATAATTATGATGATTTTGACAGATGGGTAGAGTTCATATTGAACATGATAATATTCATCGTGGCTCCCTGTCTGATAGTCTGGGATACCCTGAAGCATATAGCGTCTCAGTGGCACAAATTACAGAAAAATACTGGATCTAAGTCACAGAATATGAACACCAAAAAATGTTTTAGTACACAAGATTTACAGGTATTTTATAAGTTATAAGTGTACAGTAATTTAAATGGTCACCTGTTTATTAGCCTGAAGGCAGGCAATGTTATGTTCTCCATAAGCTAGGAATTGCACTTAATAAATTTATTACTTGAACTATACTTGTACTCAGTATTAAAATGAAATTTAGTTTCATTACTTAAGTGCAATTCCTTGCTACTTATAGGGTTTAGAGCGGAGATGGCGATATCGACGTGGAGGTCTACGACGATGGATGACACCACAAGCTGAAGACCTCTCAACTGATATATGGTGTAAAGGATTAACTTCACAAAGAACGGTCAACGGTATCGAGTTTGTAAGATCTTTTATTCCAAATGTTAACATAATCGAATGAAGTAGGTAGCCATATCTAAACCACCGGCATGGCTATGATCTTCATAGGTAGTCTTAATGCTTCCACAAATATATTATATAGCCAAGTTGTACTGGAGAATTGGTTCTATTTCAATAATATGTACTTATTTACTACTGATGACAATTTCGGTGGTCTAGCGGTCTTGTACACCGCTTTACGACCGATGGTCGCGGGTTCGATTCCTCGCACGGCACAAACATTTGTATTCATGAGTATGATTGTTTGTGTCGGTCTGGGTGTTTGCGATGCATAATATATATGTAATTAAAAAAAAATTCTATGTAGGGGAGGGTGGGGCAAGACGGGATAGTTAAGGTTTGACACTGAATAAAACTCACATTTAAATAGGGACAACCATATTTTCTTTAGTTTTACAAACTTTGGTAATCGGTTTATTGTTTAAATAACAATAGACTCAAATTAGCTTATTATTTATCTCACAATCAATAGTTAAAGCGAAAAGGTCACTTTGCCCCATCTTACCCCATACCTGGGGTAAGACGGGGTACCCTATAGGGCACGACGGTGTACGTAAAATAACAATAACTGCTACGGTAAATACAGTTAGAAACTAAAAACAAATGGTTTTAAAATATAACAAAACAGTCTCAAGTTTAATACGATTATAAATAATAGACTAAACTACTACGGGGATGAACTGCATGGATAGCTCTGTTGTGATCCAGCCTGCCTCACTGCAAACACCCCACGTACCTTGGGGAGAATTTATCATCAGTTCTGGTTTCATCGTTTTATGAGGAAATAGAATCATTGGTAGCATGTAGTACCCAAATGCACTGAAATTAAACACTACAGTGATAGATAGTAGCTCCTCTTTTAGCTGAAGATAAAGATCCAACTTGCTTACTCCCTGTTCTGGCGATAATTTTATATTTACTTTTAGGAACGATGGATACCCCAGTCCTAACTGTCTCACCCTACTGGTTTTCCGCACGTTGGTCCGTACCATTCTTCAAAAATACAAAATTAGACTCGGACGGGGCAAGATGGGGTATCCCATATACCATCGTGCCCCTTCGGGTATTCATTTTATAAAAAAATAATAAAAAATAGGAATAATAAATTTAAGCGGTTGAAATATTCTCACTTTACATTATGGTTTTTTACTCTTCCAAAAAAATGGCAATAACAGCAACCACTGATCAATTTAATATATTTTTCATGTAGTTAATAACAATTGAAAATAATAAGTAAACTGGTCAAAACTAGTTTTTTCGCTCAAACATCTAAACGCGACGTCTCACTGCGGTGGTTCTTAGGCGACCGAGGGGGTCAAGTAATAGCTTATTACTGGTATTATTGTTTTGACTGAGGTTCATTTGGTTTTCTCTGTAAGGGGGGTACCCCGTCTTACCTCGCTACCACGTCTTGCCCCACCCTCCCCTATATGTATCAGTTATCTAGTACCCATAATACAAGCTTTAGCTAGCTTAACTTGGGTCTAAATAGCGCTGTGTGAATTGTCCTGAGATTATTATTATTATTACTATTTTTTTGTTTTACGTATGTCCGCATTATAATATGGTGTTACCGCATTTTAAAAATCAAATCTCCAGGTAAAATTATTAATATATTTTATTTCTACTTATCTACAATAGATGCGGCCGTTACTTCGCCAAGAGAACCAAACTAGACCAGATGACACGCACTCTTCTTGTGTGGACTCTGAGCAAGATGACACTGAATATGTACTCATGCAAATGCAAAAGAGTCGAGAATCTCTCGCAGTCAGTTTATATTTCTTTGCGTAACGTTATAAACGAGAATGGTATCAATTTGCCTCTACAAATAATGTACCTACTTAGAGTTGCAAGTGTAGCATTCCAACTAATAAATCATTTCCACCTCGATCGCTTCAAATAAAATGAGGTAAACTTAGTAAAAAGTCGTCTGCGTGGATGCCTTTATCTCACCTACCTGCAGCGACAGTTTGCGTTTAATCTATATTTCGCACTTCGGTTGTAGGGTAAGATCAGAAAGTGAAATTACAGAAGAGGCCTCGTAATAATATCAAGGGCGTCACGTGCTAACTTGATGCTGTAGTGCACGATGTGTATTCACACATGAATATGTATGCCAACCTACTATTAAGAGGGTCGTTAGCTAGTTTGCCAATTCATTATCATCTGCTTCTTCCTTATCCCATTTATTTGGGGTCGGCATATGCCTACTTTGCACATTCAATTAAATAAAAAAAGCAACTTGAATAAAATTTTGACCAACATACTAACTACTACTACTACATAATATATTCCATAGTCAACCAAAGATATAAATTTCAGTGCAAATTCCTATACCGCACTAAAAGTTTTATGATACAGCGACAAAAAGAATATACAATATTGTATTTAATTATTCGTTATTTGATATTTACTTCCTTATTATTATTATTAAGCACAATTCTTTTTCACCAACCATTAATTTACAGAGAATTCAATCGAACTCAAATGTTAAATCTATGTCGACTCGAAAACAAAACGAAGTCCATTGTAGTAACAACTGATGAAACCGACTGTTACCTTATTTTATAGTTTGTTACTGTCTAATTTGTTTAATTATTATTGTTTATTTGTAGTGTTTAAATTTTTTTATTAAAAGCACTTTATCTATATTGTCGTATTTAATTTTATAATAACGGAAATAAATATCTACTTATACATCGATAAATCACCTAAGAGCTACTTTTTGATATTTTGTGTGTTCGTTGCATCAATAATTCCAACCTAAGGTAGGTTGGAATAATATGCAAAGAAATTATTATTCTAATAGGTTTTACAGTTTATACATTATTCGAAATTTTTTTCACATCGATAGCATAGAGTTATAAGCATTATGGTACCACTATTTCTGTATCAGTATCTCTGTGGTAGGTTTTGTGATCTGTAACCAGGGTTACCAGATCTAGTAGAAATTAGCGATTGTAGCCGGATTAAGCCTGTTTTAATGAACAATCACAAAAGAAAATAAGTAAACTAAATTCATCTTGTATTCTGCTTGTGAGGGAAGTTACCTCTGAACTTCTCACTTTAACAGAGTAACTATAGTGGTGTCCAAGTAAACAACGTAGAATAAGATAAACAAAATATATTTCTAATCAAGATAAATTAATATAAAAACACATTTAATACAATATACAATAATATAGATGAGTTATACGGATACATCAATACGACGCGACGACAGACAAGATGACAAAACGCACTCTCTTTTCAAATATTTAAACATACTTCATCTGCCATACCAGCCAGTCTAGACATCGATTGCAAACCTCGTTTTAACACTGCTTAATATTATAAACACAAAAGTTTGTTTGTACAGATGTTTGCTACTCTTTCCAACAGAAACTGGTGAACAACAATATTTTCTCAAACTAAGAGTTATCTTACCGTGGACTTTTTCTTATAAATAGGTTTATAAACTATCGACGAAAACATATCTAGTATATTGTGAATCTGCATCTTCTACTGGTTATATTAATTACCATAATAAGAAAATTTGTAGTCCTAATTGTCATTATAAGTTATTTTCCAATTTTAATATACTTTTTATTATATAATTATGTTAAATATATAATGTAATCACGCTCTATTACTCAATCTCATGTATCTGTCAATGTCAGTACCGTCTTGTCTAAAATATGTCAAACGTCACACTCTCTCTCTCTCTGTTAAATGTCCTCGTAAATGTATCCCGCGTTTTTTACCTTCTCCATAATTTGTATATTTAGTATTATAAAAATAATAAAACAATTGCAGTTAAACACAAGTTTATTTTACATTATCCACTGGCAAATGCTCTGCCCAATAAATTATATTACATAATATATTATATATTTATATATTATAATTATATTCAAAATTCAAAATTCAAAATTCAAAAATCATTTATTCATGTAGGACATTTTAGCCGCTTATGAACGTCAAATTTTTACATTATAATTTTTTTTTCCCTACCGTCCAGTTCGGTATATAGATCCAATTGAGAAGAACTGGCAAGAAACTCAATTGAATTACTTTTTTTTTTAAAGCCAGTTTATTTACAATGTATTTTTATATAGGTGTCTATGTCTAACATTAAATGAAAATTCAGTACATGAACAACTATTGCCATGCACACTCGTCATTCAAGTAATCGTTTAGTGAGTAATAGGCTTTGCTCAGTAAATATGATTTAACAGATGTTTTGAATTTATTTAAGGGTAATTCCAACATATCCTTTATCAGGTATCTTATTGTAAATTTTTATACCTATTCCCATAAAAGACCTATTAACTTTTTCTAAACGATACTTGGGGACAGCAAGTTTGTCTTTAAATCTAGTATTAATATTATGAATATTGCTGTTTTTTGGAAATAAGTCAAGATTTTTATGAACATATAGGATATTTGAATATATAAATTGAGAAGCAACAGTGAGAATATTTGCCTCTTTGAATTTCTCTCTTAATGAGTCACGGCTCTTCATACAGTAGATCGCTCGAACGGCACGTTTTTGTAATATGAATATATTTTTAATATCTGCCGCTTTTCCCCATAGTAATATTCCATAAGAGAGTAAACTATGAAAATAACTAAAATAGACTAATCTAGCAGTATCAGTATCAGCGTACTGTCTAACCTTACGCACGGCAAAAGCTGCTGAACTTAGTTTCGCTGCAAGGCTTTGAATTTGTGCACTCCATTGTGTTTTATTATCTAGTGTGATTCCTAGAAAGACAGTAGATTCTATAAATTCGAGAGATTCGTCATTTAATTTAATGTTGCAATTAGTATTAAAACTTTTAGACAGAGAGAAATTAACACATTTTGTTTTTTTAGCGTTTAACATAAGATTGTTAGTTGTAAACCAGTGCAGGAGACGCCGCAAAGCACTATTTACATAGTCATAATTATTAGTCATTATATTAACTTTAAAAATCAATGAAGTATCGTCTGCAAATAATACTATGCCGCATCTATCCTGCTTGGCATATGGGAGATCATTAATGTAAACTAGGAATAAAAATGGACCGAGAATAGATCCTTGAGGTACACTCATTTGCACAAGTGACCCGTCAGACGTAGCGTTGCTAACCTTCACTTTCTGTATTCTATCAGATAGATAACATTTTATTAAATTTAAAGCATTGTCTTTGACACCATAAAAAGCAAGTTTTTTAGCAATGTATTATGATCAACGCAATCAAAAGCCTTAGAAAGGTCACAAAAAACACCTGTCGCATCCATTTTAGTTTCCCATGCAGCAAATACGTGTCTAAGCAACTCTGCACCTGCGTCTGTAGTTGAACGATCTTTGGAAAAACCGAATTGATTATTGTGGATTAAATTATTTAAATTGAAATAACTGACAAGTTGCATAAGGATTATTTTTTCAAAAATTTTACTGAGTGCTGGGAGTATAGATATAGGTCTATAATTTATTGGGTCACTCCTATCTCCAGATTTAAAAAGCGGTATGATTTTACTAATTTTCATTATGTTAGGAAATTTACCTTCATCTATACATTTATTGAAAATAAAAGCAAGAGAGGGCGCAATAATTTCCATTGTACTATCCAGTATTTTAACAGATATACCCCATAGATCCTCTGTTTTTTTATTATTAAGCTGTTTGAATATTTTCATTATTTCTACTGATGATGTATGTCTAAAGTTAAATACAGCTGATGACTTGCTAACATTGTCTGTTAGTAAAGTTTCAGCAGCAGACGGGGAAGATTTTAGAGCCTGTGTCGTAATTAATGGAATATTAGTAAAATAAGATTTGAATGTATCCGCGACCTCTGTGTCGGAATTTACCAATTTGTTATTAATATTTAAAGCTATTTTGCTATTTTGAAAATTAACTTATCCAGTTTCGCTATTTATTACTTTCCAAGTGGCTTTTATTTTATCTTTAGATTTAGTTATTATTTTACCTAAATAGAGAGACTTAGCTGTATGACAAACCTTTTTAAATATTTTCGAATAAGATTTTACATGTTCATGAAATAAGGGATCGGATATATAGCTTCGTTTTTTGTAAAGTTCGTAAAGATTAGCCCTAGACTTATAAATACCAAACGTGGCCCAGTCACAAAACTTTGATTTTACACTAGTTAAAAATGTTTTTGTTTTAAATTCACTGCTAGCTTCATGTTCAATTAAATTAAAAATATGTTCACATACAATATCCGGGTCATATTGAGGTAATACGGCACAAGATATTTTATGTTCAATTTTATTTTTAAAACGTGCCAAATTCTTTTGTGTTATTTCTCTGCATGGAATTGTTTGAGTCCCTTTGGATCCCTTAGTTTCAATTATAACTTTTTGGCCATAATGATCAGATCCAAGACAGTCGAAATTCATTTTCACCTTTACTTCACAATTACAAAAAACATTATCTATACAAGTGGCAGAATTTCCTGCGACCCTAGTGGGTTCTAAAAAAAGATTGTGCAAATTAAATGATTTAAATAAGTTAATCAATCTTAAGCTTATTGAGCATTCCGATAATAAATCAACATTAAAATCGCCACATACAAATAATGTTTTATTCCTCCGTGCGACTCGTCTCAATGCTTCCTCCATAGCCAGTTCAAAAGAATCAAAACAAGCCGATGGCGGACGATAAACGCAAATTATTATACAAGTAACTAATTCTAGGCAAGATAGTTCAATTGTTTGCTCAATAGAAATATTTACAATGTCTTGACGGTTTTTATATTCTACATCATTTTTTAAAATAATAATTGAACCGCCATGAATGGCATTGTTCCTAGCAAAAAAACTAGCTATATTATAATGTTCAAAAGGACAAATTATTTCATACTGTTTAAGCCAATGTTCTGTCAGACATAACACCCGTACATTATTAGATTCTAAGAAAAGACTTGATTCTAATTCTTTGCTGGAGAAGCCACGAATATTTTGATGAATAATGACCATATCCTGTGGCTTAACCAATGTCGTAGATGTTAGTTTAAATTAACACATGTCACATTATTAGTATAATTACTAATATTACTAATTAAATCCGTTATACTACTTATAATGGGATCATAAATGTTATACGCTAGTAAACTAGCAATAGTCTTTTTTTGTTTTTTAGGAAGATAAAAATTACCTCCCGTCATATAACAATTTGTAACAAATTTGTTACTTTCAAAATAAAATATATCATTACAATGATATGTCATCGAATAAATTAAATTATTTATACTATAAATGAACTTATTCTGTTCATTAGTCAGGGATTGAGAGTAGGGAAATACGCATAATAATATTTTACCTATACCAAGCTCCACTATATTATATAATGATTTTATTAAATTAACTATATCAGATTTACGCATATGCAAACAATTCCCTAACGCTATTACTAGGATCGTGTGAACATCATATTTTTCATTTACTATATTTTTTATAATCTTATATATACCTGATCCCGGAAAACAATTATTTATTACTTGTTGCGAGAGGCAGTTCGATAATAAACTACCTAAATCCTTGCCAAATTCATCTGAATAAATAATTGTTCTCCTGATGGTTTCATGTACAGTGCTGCATTTATTTACTTTTGTACTGTTTCGTGTGGGTAAACATGAAACGTCTGGTTCCGTGACGGATGAGATATCAATGTTCAACTGATTATGGTGGGACGGTTGGATATAGTTATCAGACTCTGGTGAATTACAGTGACATCTATCCGTAAGAGAAACAAACCGCTCCATGTTGTAGTTACCTAATTTTATTAAATTATCCAACTGATCAGAATATTCATGTATTTCATTCTTAGCTGATTCGTATTTCAAAGATAAATTGGACAACGAGTTCTCTAATAGTTTAATTTTTTGTGATTATTCATCTATTTCTAAATCTTTGTTATATATTTTTTCTTTACAATTATTTAATTCTATTGATAAGTCAATTTTTGCTTCCTATTAATAATTGATTTAAACACTTTTTATGACTTTTCACTAAATTTTCTGATTTTCGAATAAATTTATTTAATTATACATATTTTTTTAAATTATATCGTTGATTGATAATTCCGGGTCCGGAATTACAATGTTCCTTAGGACCCACTTTAGCCTTAGTCCACCCACTGAATAGGTAGTGTTCCAGTTAATATCATCAAATAATCCCAGCATTCAATTAGTATTAGTATTACAGATAAATAGCATCTTATTTGAATGTATACTCCACATTTAAGCATTTAAAAAACCCCTCTACATTTTAGCATAATTTTGTTCAAACTAGCACAATCTGTTACCTTAATCTGTTAACCCAGCTTGCCAATTTCTGACATATCGTGACTTTTCGGTCCAATTTTGTGCATAATTTATTAAATTAATTTTAACCATTTTTAATTGTATTTTTTTTTAAATAGACAATGTAAGTTATGCGTTTTCTAGTCAGATCTATATTAGCATTTAGGAAGCCAGTGCTACCAAACAGAAATATCCGGTTGCAGCTGCAACATCCATTTACAACAGGTACCGCTGTCAACAGTACGATAGTTCTAAACTCTTTTCCACTATATATACACCTACCTATCAATAATCTATGCTCTTTTCGTTTCTTCACACTCCATGTGTGCGTCTGTGTATCAGTATATAAACACGGAAACACGTCGTTTGCGTTTCATGTTGGATAGATGCCAACAGCCTATAGACACATTTCATCACAATATTTTTGTTTACACTAGCACTAATTTGGCGAGCCATGGAAGATAAGGAAGCGTTGAAGAAACGTTTAACGCCCTTACAGTATCATGTGACACAGGAGGCCGGCACTGAGAGGCCTTTTACAGGTATGCTGAAACTTATCTATTAATAGACTGTAATGACATTGATAGTTATTTTAAAATATATAACATAAACACTGTAGATAAATTTGAACGTTTTACATAATTGATATGATTAAATACAAGTGATTGAAAACTGCTTTTTTTTTGTTTTATCTAGTCTAAAAAGTTGTCACTACCATATTAAAGCTGTTAAGGATGTCTACTAACTTTGAGTTAATTAAAAAATAAAAATGTGTGTCATTTTTATATTCTAAATTAAATATAAATCAAAAATTGAGTGTTTTGAAATAAAAATTATAGTTTGAATGTGGTAAAATATAGATCATATGATAAGAAACTGATGTTCAAAATTAGTATTAACATTTAACAATTGTTTATATATTTCTCTTTTGATAATATGATTATGATGACACACTTTTTTATTAACTTTGTTACAATTATACAATTTGTAAAACCTTCAAACTGAACTATATGCCATGAGAAAGAGAGCAATTAATGTATACCCAGTAGGAGTTGTCCTGAACATACATCTGTGTTGGTGATAATTTAGAAATAACTTGTTTCTATGCCCATGTAGGGCATAGTACAGAATTTAATATGAACCTTATTTATAATTCTGCAATAATCTTGATCCTAACTATTATAAAATTGGTGAATATCCTGTTTATATAATATGTAGAAACATACTGCCTTGTAATAGAATGATTAAGTTAGTTATATAGTAGAAACTGGACCTAACAACATTTAAGGATGTTAAAATATGAACCCTATAACATAATTATGTACATGTGTATTAAATGTAAGTAATAAATACTGCATTTTTATATAATGTTATACTGGGTGAATTTTTTTGCAGTCACAGAAAAATTAAGCATATTCTTAAAACATAGTAGTTCTAATTTTAATAATTCAAACTATTATTATTTACTAATAAGTCAGTAAAAGTTTAATAATATCAGCAGTAAAATATTCCAAATTCTTTATAGCACTGCAATCATATCTATCTACATGGTGCTTACATATATAAATATCTACAAAGTGCTTTTATATTTTTGTACTATATGCTATGCTATGCTAAAGGATTTTTGCTTTTTTGGTTAATTGTTAACAAATATTGTACTCTAAAATTAGCAAGTTAACAATTAATATTCTTATAGATATACACCAAATAAAAAAGAAAATGAGAATATATTTTTTTGTCAATTGATTATTACTGTTGTAAATAAAGCCATTTATGGCCGGTTTCTACTGTATTTGAATCAATATTCTTTAATTTCAATATTTATAGTTTTAAGGTTGTCTGGCCTCCAGACATTACTTAGTGAGAATATTGTTATTATACCAGATTTTATTTTAATTTATTATTGGGGCAATACAATGTATAAGAGATTAATACATTCTAAGTTCATCATATACATTGTCCTGTGTGACAATGACTCGTCATAGAATACCTCAAATGTATGATCTTTAACATACAACTATTAACTTTTTATAACACATTTATCAGATCTGTTATCATGGTATCTTTTTAATTTAGATATCAAAGAATAATATAATAATGACATTTGCTATAGTAAAATATATGAAATATATTATTAAACATTTCAAAGTAGTCTATATTATGTGTCTACTTGTTTAAGGTTGCTACAACAAATTCTATGATGAGGGTGTGTATGTTTGTATAGTATGCAGACAAGAGCTATTCACTTCCAATACAAAATTCGACTCTGGTTGTGGTTGGCCCGCATTCAATGATGTTTTAGCTAAGGACAAGGTTACTCTGCATCAAGACACAAGTGCAGGTATGTAATTGTTGACTAAATAGTTCTATATACTGTAAATAAAATATATAATTGTATTATTAGAACCTATTACTTATATAACTGTATGCAATGTCTTTGCAAGCATGGCTGCTGGCTGATAATAGTTTTTAGGCTAGTATAAATGTTGTTCAAAAATATATAGCAATTTTTTAAATGATATAGAATAATAGTATCTTATAATACAGCAAAAACAATAAAAATAACGAGCTTTTTGTAGGTTCTACAATGTGTACTGTCACATTTTTCGCGATGTACAAAAATATCGCTAAACAATGTTAAACCTTTTTATTGAATGTTTAATTAATATATTATTAGTAACATTAATTAAACATTAATTATATTAATCATCTTTCCATAAAGTAAGTCACGTTTTTATTTTTTTCTTCCTCCTTCGTACTTGTTGTTGGTGGTCACATTAGACAAAATTCTTAACGTCACGTAGGGAAGAGTGTGACGTCGAATATTTTACATGTAGTAAGTAAGTTATCAGATATATAGCGCTACTAAATAATTACTATTTTAGTAGAACAAGCTGCTTTTTACATCTTGTATATCAGGTCATAATCTAAGGTCTTGAATGACATCAAGAAATATTTATTGCTGTATATTTTTGAGCATTGTATTTGTTTATTATAAAATTATTATTAATGCTAAATAATATAATAAGTATTATGTTATTTATTTTTTTAACAGAATTCGAAATTAATTTATGAGGCTATTTGAAAACTATATACATGCTAATATTGTATAGTAGTAGATCTTTAGCCTTTATAGGCGTCTATCGGATGAATCCATGCGAAACATAAATTCAATGTCATTGAATAATAGACCATACACTACAATGCAATATTTGTGACTAACTAAATAAACAGATATATCATTGACTTGTAGGTACACAGTTTCTCTTGGTAGCCGTTTAGTTTTGTTGTCGATATGTTATAAGATCAAGATTGTTGATGTGAATTTAAAAAAACTGGTATTGTGCGCGTAGGATTCACACGCCGAAAGTTAAGAATCGATATTTTAAACACGTTTACTTAATGTGTTAAGTTATTTAGGTATGCACTCGCTGGATACAGAAACTTGTCATATAGCAAAAAATAGATGGCATTTTTGCATCATTTGCAATAATTTTAGATTTTTCTTTAGTTCTCTACAAGGTGCGTTTACGAAAATTTATTACAGTATATTTTGTAGACTCCTTATTGTTTTAGCTTATTTTTGAATAACTTATCGTCTTAATTGTTGTTAAATAAAAAATGTACACGTTGCATTTTTATTATCGATGCTACAAAATTGTTTTTCTTGAGTAATGTTAGAAAAGTTAGTTTTATTTTAATAGGTTTACAGTTATAACGAACTTACGAAATCTCGATCACAGTTCGGTTATAAAATAAATCCCTGACACCTCTCTTCCTGCCTATTATTTATGTATGTGTAGAATTGCTAGGTCAGTGTAGCTCATTCATCCATATTTCATGTGACCTTTACTTTCATATAAGCGTGGATACAATGGCAATTCACGTGATGACCTTTCCTTATTAGCACATAGCTATTAGCGCGATCATACATATTTTGAACTCAGTTCTTATATAGTGTTGTCAAGACTGCATCGTACTCCATGCTTGGTCTTTATTTAGCTTAAATGTAGAAGTTATAATAATTTAAATTTATTGTTGATCTGTACGGATATTATACACATATTTATAAACCTACCTATTTATTATGAGTTGACGAAATTTTGTATAATATTTGGTTGTCAACTTAGATAATAACATCATGTGACTATACCTAGACATCTGGCTATCTAAACGAAATTTTATTCAGATATATATGTCAGCAAGATAAGATATTTATTTCTGTTATAGAACATTGTCTTAAAAACAGAGAAATTCTTATTAAAATTAATAATCTTAATTACATTTTTTTGTATTTATAGTGATCGATCACATCACTATACTTAACTATCCGTCCGACTCAGTCCGAATCATTTGTCTGACCTACGCAGTTCTCTCATTATTATCTTCATAACAATTTGTTGCCTAGTATAGCGGATATACATGAAAATAAACTTTCTTTTATGTTATTAAGAGTTAGTTAAGACTGAAATAATAAAACGCATAGCAACGATATCTCATGATCATTATATTATTTTGATTATCTCTTTGTCAGAATAATTATTTATTTATTCCGCTGTTCCTGTATATGTTAATCTATATTTTTTAATCCATAAAGGCTTATTTTGTAATTATATAATGTGTATTTACATAGTTACTTAAAATATGAAATGTTTAAGTGCCTACCTACATCGTATGCAGGCAGTCTAAATAACTAGTTTCAAAACTGGTATTATTTATTTGTAGAGTATATTTAACATTATAGTTAGTATACACAGTTAAACTATTGCAATAATGTAATCTAATGCGAATTTCTTGATGCTTAAATATCCTAGAAATGCTCCGGTTAATTAGAAAAAATTATGTGCGAAACACTGGAAAAATAAGAGTAGATAGCACGTGAAATTGTCTAATGTAAATACGAGCGATCTTACTGCGAGTGTCAATGTTATCGCTGTAGATAACATCATTTATACGACCCATGTATTATTACCTAACCTATTAGACGTTTCTTTGGACTATTTATGGGTTTATTTAGATTCACTCAGTTTACACAGAACCATAAGCTATTTCACACCTAAACTCTCCTTAGAAATTACAGTTGATGGATGAAAAACACATTAATATTAGCCAAAAAATGTTTGAGATCGCGAACATATATATAATTAATATTATATATTGATAGATATTATCACGCTTCGTTAAGTGCACTATTATATAAATGATTTATTTATAGTAGGCATTAAAAGATAAATATAATTAACCAGTCTAATTAAAAATAACTATGATGCATGATTGGCATGTTACGTTTAAATTGATTGATAAACGGTGTAACTTAAATTATGTAATGAATAATACTAATTAACTTAATATTTATATTTCCAAATCTAAGCCAATATCCCAATATATTAATGAAAATATTGCCCAATCATTTTAATAGATTTTTTTAAATATTTAATTTACAGATTATAATTATTTAAGTTTCTTTATTATTTGATAATTGAGATTACTAGACGTTAATGTAATTTTGGTAGCTTTGTGTTTGTTTTACGTTTATTTTACATGCAAACATATATTGCTTATGTATATAATGTATATGGTGCCGGGAAAGAGGATATTGGTGCTAATGCATATTTATCTTTTTTTTCTGTCTATCTTTCCCGTACCCTTGATCATCCTCCGATACAATCCTGACTCAACATCAAACGTAAGTCGGCATCAATTGGTAAACTATATGTATCTATTCTTACGCTTTATTTCATATGACAACGTTGTTATAAAAATGTGTGACAAATCACTGTTCATTACGTTATGCACCGCTAATAATAATTTATGTACTTACTTGCGTTATTTTACATAAAATATTGTATTCTCAACTCGTATATCGGTTCAATGATCACAAACAATACACCGATGATTTCAATGGACACATTTTATATGTTCTGGATTTTGATTTGACTCACTAACTCTAATGATCACTATGTTCATGTTTTCTCATTACCACTGTAATGTTCTGGAATGTGCATGACAATAATACGCATTGTCCTTTTTCCTCTGCCTACTCGTCTTTTCCCTTCCCGTCTGGTTCCTTGGATGGCTGCCGGCTGGACAACGACCACCTCGACACTTGGACGACATTGTGACGTCACGCAAAATTATGAATATCATACGGGACGCTTATACTCTCATCATTGGTTTCTTGTGATATCTATGTAAATAAATGGTATTGGTGATTGACTATGTGTGCTGAAATAATAGTCGGAGCAAATCTATTACTGGTATTAACACGACCAGGTGTGGTGCGAACTGAGGTGCGATGCTCCAAGTGCTCTGCTCACCTGGGACATGTGTTCGATGATGGGCCAGCGCCCACCAAGAAACGATTTTGCATTAATTCCGCATCCATGGACTTCATACCAGCTGAAGAAAGGAATGACTAATATTTATGTTATTGTGCCTAACTACCGGACAGATTAGCTATTGATATGGATTTTGCAAAATACCTGGGCACTTTATTATGATTTGATTAATTAAAACCGTACAAGTAAGCTTTTAATGCTGAAACTGACTTAGCTTATCGATAAACTATCGTGTTGTGTTGTGTAAACGTATTAAGACTTTTACGAAGATCTGGAGTTCGGAACGCGCATCTAACATAATGAGCAGTATATTTAGCGTAGTATAGGTATATATGTATAATGCCTAAATGATATAAGTACGTACAGACAATAACAAATTACCAATATTTATAATATTTTATTCGACTGCTTGGCTTGGCGGCGAGCTAATAAGACAGAGATACTAAATATCGCTCGATGGATTAATAAAATAATATCCAAGACAATCAACATTCTACAGTACAGTGAAGAGAGATCGAAATTTCGATTAGCTAGTTTCCCGTAAAATCAGAAAATAGCGCGATTTTCTGTTGGTATATAACGCCAAACTCCGCCTCTACGTAAAAGGCCTTATGGACCATACGTATTACCAGATTCTTTTCTGTTCTCAAGAACATTACAGTACAATGAATAGTAAATTCATTATAAAACGTACTTATCATTACTTCCCTAATCTTTTCTTAGTTTATATGCTTCGGCGCGTTTAGTAATCCAAGAAAGCTCGCATTTGTGAGTAAAATCCATTTGGTTTTTACAGAAAAAAAAACTGGTACTATGTGACTCTGTAACTAACATATGAATTATTCTTTGACAGAATTTTTTTTACATTGTAGATTTCTATACATGGTTACATTATTCGTACAGAATTGATATTTGTTCCATCAACAGGGCATCTAATAAGGACTTACATTAATTTTTAGTTACCGAACTAAGTCGTTTTTATTTATTTGTTGTTTAATATTATTTGAATTGTTTAACTATAAACTAAATATGTACAAAACAATGCTGCTGTGTTAAGCAATTTTATTCTTGTAAGAATATTATCAAAATAAATAGATTATTTTCTGTAATGTCAGCAATTTTATTTATGTATATTCCTTCTACTGTAAATATTATCATAAAAAAAATATGACTACATATTTAGTAATAGAACAAATAAGGGAAAGAAATTTTTGGTATTATGTATCTCAGGCATAAATACTCGTAGCTGGCCCTATGAAAATGTCTCTGAAAGAAAACTAGTACTAGACTTTGTACAAAGTAGTCTAAGCAGTCGTCGCTTGCTCTGTACAGTATGTTTGGTTTGAAGAGATAAGGCAGTCAAATTATAGTGAATACGATTGACATCTCTGTCCTTCAAAAAGGCATCTAATAATGGTTAATGATGTCCTGGTTGATATAATATATGTATGTTTATCACTTGCCATCAGATGGGTCGTCTGTTTGTTTAGCTATTTCAATCCATACATATAAATAAAATTGGAGTGTCTGTTTGTAATATTGAAATAACAGTTTGTTTTACCAGAGCTTTATTGGCAGGTAGTTGTTATAATAAGTAGTAGCTTAGGCTACTTTTATTTTAGAAAAATAAAGTTATATTCCACGCGTACGAAGTTGCGGCTGCAGTTAGTTACAGATAAAATAGGAAACGTACGAGTTTATTTTTTCATACAGAACTTCATAATGCTATGTTACGTCCATGTATCTTACAGAAAATAAAGGATTTATTTGCATTTTGTTTGTCACTACCCGATTGCCCCAGAAAAAGAATGTTTATTGTATGTTGTTACTGTGATACTATTACTATGTAGCAGTTTGTCACCTATTCATGTCCATTAAAC
This sequence comes from Achroia grisella, assembly GCF_030625045.1. Taxonomy (NCBI): domain Eukaryota; kingdom Metazoa; phylum Arthropoda; class Insecta; order Lepidoptera; family Pyralidae; genus Achroia; species Achroia grisella. Next base: position 3,638,692 of record NW_026712841.1, read on the forward strand.
GTATTAACATTAGCTGTATAACCAAAGGTCAAATAAAACTAAGGTTTCGTGGTGAGTCTTTTATTATAGTATGGTTGTAATTTATATGCACAAGTTGCTCGTACATGGCACTGGTGTTTTACAACTGACAAAATTCATGAAAAATGTTCTAACCGCTTTATATTTCTTGTATAATATCCTATTACTTGTTATTAATACATTTTCAACTTAGGACTATGATCATAATTACAATTATTCTCCTCTTAACATATTCTAATGCATACTCAAATTCATTTTCATGATCACATAGTTTAATACACTTCTTACAATATTTAGTTTCGATACTGAAAAACTTTTTTTCAAGCTCTCTTAAAGATTTGGCTATAGTTTTTACATTTCTACAATATTGCACAAGTATTTTTTTAGGGTCGGTGCCTGTTGCTCTGTGCATTTGATAGGCCATAATAAAATTATATATATTGACAATTTACAGTAAAAGAAAATTACATTTTAGGCCGCTTTTTCAACAGAACACAATCAACGTACCATTTTTCAGACATTGTCTGTCATCTCACACATAATTTATAACTTTTGTTCGTTTTTTGCTAACCAATATATCATTTTGTAAGTTGTGTAAAAAAAATGTACTGCAAACAATCCAATGTTGTTCACTCATGCACAAAAAATATTTAACAGACAATTTATTCCTTCGTCAGAAAAATGATACGGTTTTTCTCTAATTACATTACGTTCAACTGATCAACTTATATAACTATTTCATGTTGGTAGTTAGCAATTGCCGGAAAACGGCTAATTATATTATAATAAACAAAAATGGACGCGTGGTGCTTTGTCTAAAATGTCAAAAATAATAAATTGTATTTTTATGAATCCAAAAATTAATTCTTCAAAATCGAATCTATCGAAAAATAAGTTCAGTTACAGATACCGTTGTAACATGGACTTTGAATATTTGCAGTTCATTTCTAAACACCCTATAATACAATATATATAACATAACACAGTAAATAATATAATTCTATTGCACCAACCTGGAATATCTGAATGGAGTCTGTCTACATAGCGTTAATTGGTCGTTTCATATTGTCAACAAGTAATCTACATTTCTCTAATTTGTGTCTGTACAATATACAGTTCAGCAGGAGCTTGCACTTCTTCGTCTCGTAGCACGCGTCACATTCACACCACAATCACACTAATGCAAATTAAAAAGACAATTAACAGCATCTGTTGGCACAACCTAAATAATAAAAGCATGTGGTCTGAGGTCCACAAATTTAAAATACTTTTGTATGTATAATATGAATAAATCGATATTGTTAAATACTTAGTGGGCTACTATTGTCATAAATAAAGTGTTGTTCAAAGAGGTTCAATCATCTAGCTAAATATTATATTACTTAATAATTTTTATTAAATACTACTGATGGATACAAAATAGTTTAATACTTATTCAATATTTAATCGGTTTTTACGCGTTGTTATTACGCATTTATGTATTATACAATTAAAGTTAATTTGAAAAGAAGCACCGCAGCTTTTTATTGTGAAACTTCATTCAAATTTGCACGAGTTGAAGATTGAACCTATATATAATATAAAATGATATAAATCTCAATTTATATCACTCGGTTATATTGAGAAGTCCGCAATATTTTTAAGAGCAGCAAACAATATAATTTCTAAATATGTTGCTATTGATCTCAAGAGTGCGGCAGAGCAAACTTATTTATAAAACGATATTGTTTGCCAAATTATAGGAGTAAAAAAAAATATAGTATATTTTTCATATCACCAATTAACAAATAGACTGACCTGGTTCTCCACATATCCAGCCTATGCTTTGAAACTGGAATATAAGGGCACACAAGCAAGCTGCTTGGCAATACAAATTTTCATGAGACAGTCAACATTTTATTCATCTTTATCTGCCCACAAATACTAATTTTGTTTGAAAAATTGTCATGGTTATTGGTGATGGTAAAAATATATCTTATTTATATTCCATGTCTTTAGCTAACGAAAATAAAAAACTCAATGAAACTTAAATGCTATTGTTTGTGCCATAAAGGAAAATTATTTTTCTATGCATCATCACTCCCATAAACTTTATAAACTTAATACTATGTAAATGCTCCACTTCCATGACTAACAACAAATGATACCATCACTCATACAGTTTCACCAAACAAGCTAGCTATGTAGTGGTGTTTACAGTAAAACTTTGACGGTAAAGGACATCACGAAATATATCTCATATCATAAAAGATAACTAGATTTTGAAAATAAAGTAAACCACATCAATAATAATAATCTCAAATTACAATATATTGATTAGAAGCAATAAGCAATTTCAATAAATTAACAATTACATATAAACCTAACTAGTAACTATTGTAAGCATGTAAGCAAACCAAGCTAACAGTTTCTAGAGTCATGTTAATTTAACATTTATTTAAAATATTCACTCATTAATTATAATAATTATAAAATCAGTTCTCATATTATTTAAATCAGTAACATAAAAATATTGTAAAACTTGAATGCTCAATTCAGTAATAGTCAAATATGCAATAATTTAATGAATGCAAATAAAAAAATCAATTTGCCAGTCATAGTAATACATAATAATCGATATCACGCCAACCTCGAAGGAACTCGGTAGAGCGCGATACGCGCGAACCACTCGACTCTTATTTATATGTGTTCCTACCTAACATCAGCTAACATCCTACCATCACAGTGAACAAGCTGAGTCGGTACTAAAATAATGGACCTAACATATTCTACTATTTATACTTTACAAGGTTACCTAAACATTAACTGCCAGTCTTCGTTCGCAGCTGAATCGTTTACAAATTCGTATCTAGTCTCTAGTATTATCTATAACTCTATTCGACTCCTTGTTCCTTATAGAATAAACAGTCGAATGAAATACGTCAATAAGAGATTACGTCGCTAATTAGAATAAATAACACTACTAAACGACACTACAGTTTTTATATTACTGGACTGCATTTCTAATCTCTTTCTTGTAAAAATATTATAATTCTATTATATTCATCGGCAGCCATTTTATACGGATAAAATATTGCTCTGTAATCGATTTATGCTCATTACAATTTATGAGACACGATGGCTCCATCGATAGATATACACGTTGCTAATCGACGACACGATGATAGTTTCAGTATGTACCGTACCGGAGCATCAGTATGTCTAATATAATGGAGTGTATGTACGCACACGAAGTACACATGTGTTGTAGGCACTAGAGGGCGCGGGTGCGCGGGGGGCGCGGGGGCGCTAGCGGCGCGGCGCGGCGGGGGGCGCCGGCGGCCGATGCTAATGTCCCTTGGCTGCTTCTTTCGCCGCCATTATCAGCGGCGTCAGAGACGCCAGTGGTCGCGCTAATTTCAGGAATGGGTGCTGAAGCAAAAGAAATTAATTTACAATAATACATCCCTATCATATGAACTATAACATATTCTTGTTAGTTGGCGTGAAGGTAATACATTGCATAGTTGCTTATTAGCTTTATATGGCATGTAGACATCTTACATCCTGTTACATTCATATATTGCTAGTGATTTAGTAGCATAAAGAGCCACGAAGATCACATACCTTGAGTAAGTCGAGCGCAGTGGCGCGTCGGTCGACGTCTACCTCGAGGCACTGGTCAAGAAAATCCTGGAAAACCGGACTTAGTTTCTCTTTGTCTTTGATGTCTGGTTTGCCATTAGTGGCTATTAAGTATAGAGCACGGAGAGGATTTTCGTTTAAATATGGTGGTTCACCTTCTATCATCTCTATCGCCATTATACCCAACGACCATACGTCAACCTGGAATTTATAAAATCACAAATGCTTACAATTATGATTCTATGTTCACTAAAAATAAAAAACTTAGAACACTTAGATTCTTAATTAGATAAATCATAATTCAAATATTATATTTAAAATTGGTAATAGTTGGACTTTTAATACGGTATATTTTCGATACAATTCTTCATTTTATTTTTTATAACACGGAACAAACGAGCATGTGGCTCACCTGATGGTAAGTGCCGCCGCCGCCCATGAGCACCCGCAACACCAGGGGAATTGCAAGTACGTTGTCGGCCTTTTAAAAAGGAATATGCTCTTTTCTTGAAGGTTTCAATATCGTATCGGTTCAGAAATACCATTGCTGGAAGGTGATTCCACAATGTGGTTGTGCGAGGCAAAAAGTTTCTAGAAAACCGCACTGTGGAAGACCGCCATTCATCCAGATGATCAGGATGGTATTTCAGTTTCTGGCGGGTGGTACGGTAGTGAAACTCAGCAGCTGGTATTAATCCGAACAATTCCTCAGAACACTCCCCGTGATATATGCGGTAGAAAATACACAGAGATGCAATATCACGCCGCAAAGCCAATGGGCCGAGTCTGTCACATAGACGTTGATTACCAATGATTCTGGCTGCTCGGTTCTGAATGCGGTCAAATAGAAGTAGCTGGTATTGTGGTGCTCCCGCCCAGAGGTGAGAACAGTATTCCATGTGCAGATGGATATATCAACGCCAAGGACCTCGAGATTTGGCTTCACATCAAGGAGAGTGTCTTGAAACTGAGGAGATACGATAAATGGATTCTTTTTAGCGGTAAACGCGCAAACTAGTGTCTTCTTGGGGTTGAATTGAACACAATTTTCCTGAGCCCAAACCGAAACTTGATTTGCAGTGAAGTTTCGATTTCGGACACAAGTTTGTTCCGGTACTCTATAACTTTTGCCTGCGACATATTAGCATGGCCGCTGTACAAGATATCTCCGGTACTGTCATCCGCATAGCAATGAATGATGTTGATTTGTAACATGTCATTGTTATGCAGAAGGAACAGAGTCGAAGACAGCACACAGCCTTGTGGAACACCAGCATTCACACAGAGTGTGGGTCGGAGCAAGCACCATCGACAATGATCTTGATGCTCCGATCAGCGAGAAAGCTGGCGATCCATTTGCATAACTTCGCAGGCAACCCGAAGGATGGTAGCTTTGAAAGAAGAGCTTTGTGCCAAACCCGATCAAAGGCCTTCGCAATATCCAGACTAACATCAACAATCTGAGCGATCTCCCTTCTTAGGGATCGGATGAACCAAAGCCGTCTTCCAAAGTTTCGGGACTACACCTGTAGAGTAGCAGTACCGGAAAAGACGCGTTAGTACCGGAGCCAACTCAGGTGCACACGTCCTGAGCACAATAGCAGGAATATCGTCAGGCCCACTCGACTTGTGGATATCAAGGGAGAAAAGAGACTTACGTACCAGCTTTTGAGTAAATTTTACCTCTGGCATAAAAGTCTCACACCGCGAGATGACCGGCGGTGCTCCCTATCGTCCAGTGTCGAGTTGGATGCAAAAAGAGACCAAGGAGATCGGCCTTCTCTTTAGCATGTTGGGCCAACGAGTTATCCTCTCTGCGCAGTGGTGGAAAAGATGGCTGACAGAAATATCCCTGAGCAGCTTTGGCAAGAGACCAAAAAGCCCAGGATCCAGATGGAAGACTGTTTAGTCTCTTACTAATTCTGCTGATGTGCTCCGACTTTGCTGTGACAATAACTCTTTTGAAGGACCTGGAAGCGGAGTTATACTTCCTTTTATGGGCACTGGTATCTGGATCACTCGACTTCACAGCTGCAACCCAGGCACGGAAGCATTCCTGCTTATGGCGAGACGCCGATCTACAGGATCCGCCATACCAGGACTGAGATCTACCACCGACAGGTTCCTGGGAATTTGGAATAAACATCTCCATTCCCTGAAGTTAGTACTTCAGGGAATGGAGATGTTTATTCCAAATTGGACGATCCTGATGTAATAGCTGAATCTGTCACCGATGTAGTATCGGTGACAGATTCAGCTATTACATCAGGATCGTCCAATGCGAAGCAAACTCGCCCCCACGGGTAAGATGCAAAAAAACTTCGCATCTCATTCCAATCTGCCGACTTAAAATGCCAAACACGACGTCGACCAGTAGATCGCGGTCGCGATCGCGGCAAAGAAGGACGCGTGAGAGGCACTTCGCTCCGTATCAAACAAAGATCAGTGGGGCTTCCACAGAGATCTGATATCCGTCCGGATGAGAAGTCAGCAGAACAGTCCCACAGTGAAGGTATATGGTCAACAACATCAGGAATTCGCGTAGGCGAGGATACCAGTTGCGTCAAACCATATGCCAATGCAAAGCCATGAACAGATCTCTCCGCATAGTCGGTGGTACGTGAACCGAGCCATTCAGCGTGATGGGCGTTAAAGTCACATAGAATCACGACCTCAGCGGAGGGAATCTGTTGGAGCAAAAAATCTGTAGCCATTTGGACGTGTTCAATGAGTCGGTCAGTTTCGGTGTTACCGCTATGGGACCTGTATAAGCATGCATAGATGCGGGGGTGGTCATCGCAATCTACACGCAACCATAAAATGGACAGGTCAGTACCTTCAAGTGTACCAAGACGGCGACAGCAAATATCCTCTGACATAAGCGCACACACCGGCCCGTGGAATAAAATGGTGTTCCAATTAATATCCAGGGTAGGTCAGGTACGAAATTTCGTCGGGACAGGATATTTGCGTCTCCGTAAGGAAGAGCAAAACCGGCCTCGCCGTCTCTAGGTGATGGTGGACGGCGTTGAGATTGGAATGAATTCCCCTGATGTTGCAAAAACTGACTCTGAGCAAGGGAAATGCCGATGGAGATATGCTCGGTTTCCTGTTGGCCAAATTGAGCGGAGTATTGCCCACCCCAGAATACGCAGGGCAGCCTGAGTGTGATATCTCAGGGGTGGATTCTCCAGTAACACGGTTACTGGTACCACTCTGGGGTAAAAATCTCTTATATTCCGCTGCCATGGTATGTAAGAAAGGGGTGGGTAGGAGGAAGTAGGAAAGGGATAGGGGGAGGGGAGGGGCATCCGGAACCTACAGCTCACCATGCGAAACGCGATAACGCCTAACGCCGGTTTTCTGCCGAGGTGTGGTATTTCCCGGTTCGAGCGGCCCAATTGAGCTGAACACCACTTCATATTATCTCTTTACAATGTAATACTATTCTAGTGTTGCTTAACGCATAAACATTAGATAAATAAAAATTGGTTTGTACTATATTTAAAAAACATAAATGTATCATGCTTACTTTTGGACCATATTGCTTTCTTGTAACAACCTCCGGCGCCATCCAATAAGGCGTTCCGACCATTGTTGTTCTTTTATTTTGCTCAGGAGATATTTGAGCGCAGAACCCAAAATCAGCTGTAATCAAATTGATATACATCAGTTGCCTATAATACAATAGCACCACAGATATTGGCTCACGTGGTGTAACGCCCGTGATAGCCCGCATGTTTTGCCAGATAACATGCTCTATATTTTCACTGCCAAATCTCACCCTTCAAACCGAAATATCATACAAGTTTAAAAAATGGCGAACTGCTATACTGTAAAAATTGTTAAGCATTGTTGTATATAGAAATGTACAATATTAAGCAGTTGAAAATATATGTGCAGGAACAACAAACGCTCTGCACATAGTTAATATAAGTATAACACAATATTATATTAATATTATGTATGAAATTGTTATAAATGTTGATTTTTTAAGATCCTTTCAAGAGATCTTTTTTCTTTTTTTCTTTCTTTTCTATATTTATTCATATCTGTGTTTACAGATTATTTTATTTCTGAAGGCTAATAATTTGGCAACATAGGTAATAATTGCCACTTACTATCAGCTTGGTTGCAGTACCAATTACGTTAATGAACTACTAATACAGTTTTATAAGAAATGGAAATATCTAAACATTAATTATAATTTTACTATTGCATTTAAAGGCGATAATTAATTTCTTTTCCTTATAATGTCTTACTGAAATGTTTAATCATAAAAATCTACATACTGAGTTTAACTTGTCCATCAAGTCCAAGCAAGATGTTATCTGACTTGATGTCTCGATGTATAACATGGTTGGTGTGCAGAAAATGCAGCGCTTGAAGCACCTCGCGGCACACGGCCGCAATCTGCCCCTCGTCCATACACGTCTCCGTTACCACGTCTGTTAGGGAACCACCCGCTAGGTATTCCATCACCACCCATAATTCCTGACAAACAAATTACATATTTGAACAGAAACATTTTCATTAGTAAACCGCGTCTGCTATCTGTCCATCTTCGGGATACAATCTAACAACACATATTTCATTAAGATCTGCTAAGCCGTTTCGCCATGGAAAGGTGTTACTAGAGTGGGATCACAATGACTATTTTATTAAAAATCAAAATAACAGTAAAAAATGTGTATATTTACCAAAAAGGCTCACAGTGAAGAAGTCAAAACTGACAATAAAAAATACAAAGTTTATAAAAAGAAACACAAGCTACCAGTAACAGAAAGGTAAAAACAAATGAATGGAAAAAAAATACCGAAAATAAAATTTCCTAATAAATTTTATACATAAATATAAAATAATTTTCTCTGTATTTTACAAGAAACTTATTCATTTTTTATGTCTTTTTAGAATGAGTTAAACAGTCACAAAATCAATTATCAAGTAAGAAAATTATGTATATTTTGTATTATGTAAATTTTTTCTAACTATGCTGTTATTTGAAAAGATTTTGCTCTTCAAACTAACCATCGAACTGCAACTGACATTATAAAGCTTATACAGCTCGCTTAAGTATTTTACGATCATAAAAATCTGTATTATGTATTTAGACCCCTTTTCGACTTTGTTCCAAAGTTTTTATATTAATATATATAAATAGACATACCTCATTTACAAGATAGCTATCAAGATAGTTAACCACATTGTTGTGTTTATTCTCCCGCATGACAAGGATTTCATTGATGATCAACTCCTTCTTTGGTTGCTGACTAAGATTCATCTGTTTGATCGCCACCTCCATACCGGTAGATGTCTCGATTGCCGTGTACACTGTACCTGATGCACTGTAATAAAAGGTTAGATTATATTTCTCCGAAAAATCGTTTTCACAAAGAACTTCATGTGTGGAAGATGGAAGTGTATATCAGTAGTAGAGTTATAATTACTCTTACCCTTGTCCAATCTTTTCCATTTTGGTATATTTCCTATTTGGATCACCAACACTGACTATGGTCCTTAGTTTTTCTAAAATTTCTTCATCTGACATTTTCTTTTTCCTTTGTTGTTGCCCCGTTGCTCTTCTGTAACAAAATAGGAATTTATTGATCTAAATTCATATAACTCAAAGAAAATGTGTACAGAAAGTTTGGACAGATACCCCGTCTCGGTGGTGGTCTGCGCGCCATTGGCTGGTGGTGCGACGGGCGCGAGCGGCGCGAGAGGTGCGGGCGGCGTCGACGGCGCCAGCGAAGCGGGGTTCTTGTTGCGGTCCAGCGGCAGTGGAACACTGCCCACTTCTGCTCTGCTGCATATCTAATATGCATAACAATAAATAACAATACCCAGAAGATGAGTGTCGCCTGCACTAAAACTAATTTAATAAGTAATTTCAAACAGGATACCTTGGTATACTTACTTCGCCTTTTATTTAAGTCGTAGTTTACGTTAATTCTATGTGAGTTCACATAGAATAACATAAACAAGAATAAGAAATTTAATTAAAATAAATTTAAAACACACTCCTGCTTAGATACAAGCACAGGATTTTCATTTAATGTTACACATAAATTCTTCAGTTTATTTACATTGTATACATATACAATGTAAATAAACTGCCCTTTATAAAAATAAATTCAGGCGAGTTTCTCAATTGAATCTGTGTACTGACTAGACAGTAGAGAAACAATATTAGTACAAAAAACTTGAGCTCATACATAAGCAGCTAAAATGTTGTACATAAGTAAATGATTTTTGATCTAATTCTAATGTAGTCTAATATGTTAATTTTGAAAAACAAAACTGTGTGTTTAAAATATACCCTGTACCATCGTAAGCACATATTATTACATTAGAGTCCGTTAGTTTTTGTTCCCGCCCTTCCCCCCTCCACCCTACCTATGACAGAACAGACCGTACGGCGGCCATGACGCGCGCGCATTATTTGTATATTAAAATAAATTAAAACTGAGTTAAACCTACATTATGGCATGGTAACATTCAAATTACGTTTTTAGGAGATTATATTTACAAGTATAAAGGGAATTAATATTTACGAACCGAGTGTGTTGTGAGCGTCGGATGTGGCACATGTGGAGGCGAAGCGGACGCTTGCACAGGCCGGGGTGGGGGCTCCTCCTCTTCTATAGGTTTTGTATACTAACAACAGAATAGTAAAGTTTTTACCAAAGACCTTTTACCATACTGTTTAATCCAAAAGATCAATATAATACATCTAGGGATTACTGTCCACACAGATTAGGGAGATCTCTAACCTGGGTAATTAAAAATATCCAGTGAAGCCGCTGCACTAAATTTACTTAAATAATAGTAAATAAACATAGATTTGGTTTATATAAATTTTATACATTTGTTAATTAGATTATGACAATAAATATTATTCAGTAATTTCATTTAATTTCTTTATTATATTAGATTATATTGTCACACACAAAACTTGCATATATCTATTCTCCATTCATCTTACCATTCGTCTAGAAATTATGCAAGTTTAATGGTCTATGTAATCATTAAAAATTTATACTACAAATTGTGTTTTATATACTTACAATGTCTCAGTTCCATGCATCATGTTGAGATGTATTATAGTACTCATTTATTTAAAAAGCCCAATAATATGGAAATCTCACATTATCGGTCAATTATCAAAAATAATTATAATATTATGAACATTTTTAGATGTTTATTAATTGTTCAGATTGCTATCACATATATTGCAAGACATTGCATAAACAGTTTTAAGTTTGGACATTTATTATTAATAATATATAGATAAATAAATCATTTGCTCAAAAGGATAGAATAGCATATACATACAATACTTTTGGTGCGATCCGGTCTCGAAGGAGGCGGTGGAGGCGGCTCAGGATGCTCCGTGTCGGTGGGTGTAGATGATGATGGACTACTTGAAGACACTCGCGATACAGAGGAACCTGTCCCCAAAGCACAAAATAGTGAATTTTAATGACAACATCGATAATATTCACAATAGCATCAAAACACTGCATTACTCTCTGATTGTCGCAGTTCATACAATATAGTCAGGGTTATTATTCTCTTATTAAATTTGTGGAACTAAATGTTGAATTATAAGAAAACTTATCAAATTTAAAACAATTAAATTAGAAATAAATTATTGGACAATTTACCAACAGCAATTATAAAGATCCTATGTTAAGAATTATTTAGTTGATGATAATTTTAAAATAGGTGGGATATAACCCGCCTTCACATCACATAACTCCCTCAACCGTGTCATATATCTCAAGCCAATGCGCAGTGTGATAAAAATATTTTTCTTATTTGTGATCACTATTACAGCAACCAATGAAACATAAAATATACAATAATTACTATGAATAATTGCTTATAGAAATTACATTACAATATAACATATTTATATTTCTTTGAGAAATGTTGAAAGAACAAACGAAGCTAACATAAAACCAAGAAAATCCTTATAATATTAATTTGTATCGACAATTATACCTGAATGAGTTGTATGCATCTGTGCTGAGGTCATGTATTTGGAAGGCGGCGGTTGCGTCGCAGATGCATCATACCACTTCAATACATCTAGAACAGCTTGTGGATTGCTCTTTTGTTCTTGTTTGCTGATATTTGATGCCATCAACAGTCGCGCCCATGCTTCAGGCATGCCCTGTGGTGGACAAAGTATATATCATTATGATCAAGTTTTTATTGTATAGTATATAATTTAAATTATACCACATTACCAATTATATAAGTTATCTTTCCACATATATAATTTTGAAAAACAAATACTAACCAAATAATTATATCATAGTAATAAAAGTTTTAAGTCATGCTAAACCTTGTTAAAAATATTCAACATCATAAACTGTGTTCATTGTGTAACAAAAATAAATAAAAATAACAATATTTAAATTAATTTTTAATGTTTATATTTTCAAAGTATATCTGAATATTGAAATAATTATACAAATATATAATTAATATATGTACTATAATTTCACTAACAATATTCTATTGTGCTATATATGAGTATTGTAAATAATATATTACATATACTGTATTTTAAATATAATATTATGACAAAATATTAACAAAAAAAAAAAAGTACTATTCAAACTATTAATAAAGGTACACAAATTAAAATTTTAAATTAGCTTCATAGCTAAATATTATATTATATACAAGAGAGCATGCCACACAAAAATGCAGTATTATTTGGGACATTGCAACAATATATTTCTGAGGTAATAATAAGCCATAAAATTAAACAATGCTCATGATCACATTCATGTCTCCTAGTCTTTCACATTGTCTATAAAATGAAGGAGCATAATGTTGTAATAATACAAGCTATTACTTACTGTCATAGGCAGCTTGAAACAAAAGCGGTAGTACATGGAACTCAATTACATGACTTCACAATATATTCATTACCATAACACCATATTACTTTTATATTACATTTAGTACAATATACTGCTAAAACTAAGTATTGTCATGGCGCTTTACAAGGCAATGTTTGACAAGGTATTGGTACCAATTACATCAACATAAATTATGGAGAACTGGTAGTAATATCTTTAATAATATCTAATTTTGGACATGCTTTTGCTCTTTTAGGTATTCTAAATATAATCAACATATATTTTACAGTAAAAATAAAATTTAAACCATCAGTTATCATCAAATAAATTATTATACATAAATATGTAATCCCCATTACTAAAAATAAAGAAGTAAACATAATAAAAGAAAAATATAAAGTATACCATTTCTTAATTGAAGCCAAGCAATAAAGCAAAAAGCTATTTTTATTTTCCCATATTTTGTAGGTATAGTCTAACTTTAGAATACAATATACCTACATAGTCATTTAAGATAAGACTTTATATAGTATAAACAAAGTTATACAAAGATTTATTAGATGAATCATTCGACACAAAGTATAAAGTATGTTGTGTGTGAAACTTACATTTTGCTAGAAATTAGTATGGTATGTTACACCAATTTCAATGTAGAAAAGTCACAGGTGAGGAAAAGGAATAATATGTAAATACTGCATTTGTAGTGTAATCCATAAAAACACCTAACAAACCATTGTATAAACAGTATCTCCTTTTTTACACTTATATAAATTAAATAAGTGATAAAAAGATACAAGAGAGGAGAAATATGTTAATTGAAGGTTAGGGACAGAGTTAGTGATGAGGTGATGTGACAGGTCAGTAACTGATGCGGAAAGGTTAAGAGACTTTTAAAAGATTTGGTGTTCATAAAGAATTGTCACATTTACACTGTCACCCAACCATCACCCATGTCAGTAGTCAGTTTTGAAACAAATATTATTAAATCAAACTAATACTTCATAATATTAATGAAATGTTGATACAGTTATATTTAAAAGGAATTTAAATGGAGTTAGGAAGAATAAAGAAAGTATAGGCTAATTATTATCATAATGGTTTCATTAACAAATATAAAATAGGAATAATTTTGGGCACTAGGTTGACAGGTGTGTCATGGGTTTTTCCATGAATGCAGTTTTGTTATCAAAAGAGGTTATGTTCATGTCAAAACTATTTTTTATTTTATACTATAGTTATTTATTTCAATGCAAAAGGCACTTACTGTGAATTCTCCAGTGACAGCATCAAATCCAACATGGACTGTATGCTCAAAGTTGGTTGGATAACTAATATTTGGCTTGTTGTCATTATGTGCAGTGCTCTTAGAGCCTTTTATTTTAGCTTTCAATGTTTTCTTTTTTCTATCACCCCCATCATCTGGCTCTGTAATATAATAATAATATATACAATACTATATCATTCCATTATAATCCAAATAAATTCAAAATTAATTGTAAATAGGAGTCATATTACAATATTTTTACTGGTACCTTTTGGTAGAGGTCTCATATCCACAGAGGCTACTGAATCTCCTCGATCAGTCGCCCGGTTGCTGGTTAAGCGCACCGGCGGCGCAGGTGGTTTGTCTTCATCACTCGACATTTTGTCTCTTCACTCTCGTCCCGTTATGATTATATAGTTTTCATTATGGTACTCTGAGTCAACTAATAATATATCATTTTAAACTCTAAATTCAACACCTATAACAATATGCCAAAATTATACTAAGCTACGAAGTTATAAATATGGAGACTGGTCGAGTGATCTATCGGAAACTAATAATTATTGTAAGAATTACTGTACATAATAATAAATCATAAAAATAAAGGCAAAAATTAGGACTTATTTTAAAAGTAGCGAAACCTACCACAATCTTGAAAATTACTCATGGACGCGCCCCGTAAAGATTTGCAACAAAAATTACAGAATGAATGAAGGCATTGCTGATTTACCTGTTCACTTGGGGATCAGTATGTTTTTAAGCAATAATGAAGTATGAAATCTATATCACATTTCAACTACATTTAACACTTACAAAACACAAAAGTATGAAATTAATCATGAAAAACTATTCAGAGACACAAAAAGACGGAAGTAATGACTAAAGCCGCCATTACATTTTTTTTATTTTTTAATACAGCCAGGCCAGTTTTGAAGCTTGCACAGATCAAATACACTGTATGTTATTATGTACGAGTACTTTATGCTTCGCTCAAATAGGGTAAGATTATAAAATCAAGTTATGTATATTCAATCTAGCTATTTCGGTTATTTGTTATTGTTTGTTGATGGAAATTTGATATTTTGTTTAAAATATGTTTTATAATAATTTCTTTTACTTATTCATCTTTCTGAATTTTTGTGATGTTTTGTATTCTGTGGTTTGATTAGTTGTCAAAACTGTCACATCGTAGACAATAATTTTGGCCTGTGTCAATTGTGTCATCGTCGTATATATTTTATAATATTAACTTTCAGAACTATTCATTTCTTACTTTTAGAACACATTTTTTTATGAAGTTAATTCATTATAATTATTGTTTCTGTCAGTTTTTATATGATTAATGTTTGTATTCTATGGTATCATACGTGATACGGCGCTATAAATATATATATATATAGTGTTATAAAATGAAGTCATTCCTCAATTCTAATGTCTTGTTGTAATGGATAAACATTCGGAAACTACGGTACAATATCCTATCATTAATCAATATTCTTTGTATACTACTTATATTGTTTTACTACCGTAATGTTTTATTTATATACTAATCTACATTTTAGAACAAAGTTACTATGTCGAAGAAGAGTCCTTTTGAAGATTTAAATAAAGATGAGCTAATTCAAAAATGTAAAGGATTCCTTGCAATAGCTCAAAAAGCCAAGCAGGCAAAATCTGGTAAAATATATTAATTATTATTCATTTAATTTATCTATTAATATTTACAAAGAATAGACTATGTTATTCAATTATAAAATTTATGTGTATGGAAACAGGTATGTATTTCTTATGAGTTATTAAAGCAAAAACAAGGTTAATTTACAAAATGTTATTCTATAAATTAAACATTAAAATTTAAATGATAATAAAATGCATATTTTATTAAGTCGCAGTTGTCTTGTCTAAAAACTATTTCTACTCTGCATTTAATTACTATGCACCAATCAGTTTTAGGGAAAGCAACATTTATTAGTATTAAACATCAGTATATAATTATATTTTCAGAATAACAGCTGAAAGTATTTGGTGTCTTTTTCAATGCCATCAGTATCTTAGTAATATTATAAATGTAAAATCTTGTGAGTATGGACTCTTTCACGCAAAAAGTGCTGAATTGATTTTGAAACTTTACAGTAATATAGTATATAAATAAGAATAACAGGTTATAATTTAAAAAGATATTATGTACATTATATGAAATATGATAAATGTCAAATAAATGTGATGCAGACGAACTTGCACGGGTCAGCTAGCAGTTAATAAAATATAATTTGCCAATAGAAACAAACTTGTTTTTAACATTTGCATTAATATTATAAACTGGTTGTTTAGTGTGCTTGGCTCATCACTAACTGAGCATGACTACAGATATGTAATGTGTCATCAAACATTGGGAATGTTACCTGTAAGATATTAGATTTTTGTTATGGATTCTTTTTCCCTTTATTTAGTCTATATATTTTAATATTAAATGGAAACATTGTATTTTTCAAAAAATGTCTATTCTTTATAATATTTACATTAAAAAAAACAAATAATTATATTTATAATTACAGATTTACAAGAAGAAATAGAAAATTATAAAACAGAGCTTAATAAGTGTCAGTCAGAGAAAAAATCTAATTTGGAAAATTTACAAACATTACAAGAACTTGTAGATTCTCTCACTGAACAGAAGCTTAATTATATAACTGAAGTAGATTCAGCTCATTGTCAAATAAAATCACTCAACGAAAAATGTTCGAAATTTGAAGAAGAAATAAATCAGTATAAAGCAGATCTGATTGTAAGGAACAAGCATGTAGCAGATACCACACAAAAATTGTCTGATCTAGATAATGAAATTGTTTCTCTTAAAAGGCAAAATAAACGACTGTTGGATGAAAATGAGCAATTTATTAACCAGCTTACTGATTTAGAATCACAGGCTACTGAGTTTAATCATATTGGTTTACAGCAAAGAGAACAACTGAAAATATTAGAAGGAAAAGTCCAAACAGGTATATCATCTTTTATAAATAAAATTTTATAGTACCCATTTAATTATTTCAGTTATGATCTATGTAGTTTCTGTTATTATATCTATTATATTATATTATATTATTAATTATGAATATGAACATAAGGCCACAAATTTCTTTTATTTATATAAATTTCAATATAATACAAAAATTCATGTTTCATTTATTTCAGATGATTCCTATAAAAAAGAAATACAAGTACTAAATAATGAAATCTTGGAATTGAAGAATAAACTTGAATTAAAGAATGATGGCTCAGAAAATAAAAAAATGGACTATGAAAATAAATTTAAAGAACTTACACAGTTATATGAGTCTGAAAGAAATAAAAAAGAGAAAGCAAATATTAAACTGAGAAGTTATAAGGATAAAATACTAAAATGTGCAGCATGTATTAGTCAACTCAAAAATTCCCGATTTATTTTATCAAAAACAGTAAAAGAATATTCAGAGAGTATTCCGAAATGGCAAAATGATATAATGAAGGCATCAAAAATTTTAGATGAGCAAATAAATGAATTAAATAATGAAAATGCGTCACTGAAAGAGAAACTCCAGTTGGTGGAAAAAAGACTCTCAGAAGAGCTAATGTCTAAAAAACCAGATAATACTGAACTACAAAATAAAATAACTGAATTACAGCAACATTTAAATGATACTTTAAAGATTAAAAATAGTCTAGAAGAAGAATTAGAGAAATTGAAACTTGATTATAAGAAATTGAATGAATTTGAAATAACACAATATTCAAATGATAAGAAAGACTTGAAAGATCAGTTGAATGAAAGTACTCAAAAAGTTCAATGTATGATACAAACAAATAGTGAACTTCAACTCTTAGTTGAAAACCTCAAATCTGAATTATCTGCTACAAAAGAAAATCTTGATGAGTGCTCGAAAAGTAAATTAATATTAAATGAGGATTTAGTAAAAATTAAGTCAAAGTATCGGGATTTACATGACACTCAATTACCAACTCATGTAAATGAAATTGAAAGTTTAAAACATCTTTTACGTGATGTGAGAAAACGCTTTGAAGATACTTCTAAAGAAAATGTTGAACTTCATATTTTAGTGGATAATCTAAAATCTGAAAATCAAAACTTAATTTCCTCAAAACAAATTCAAATTAAAGATGATAGTACAGTAGAAAGCATGATTTTACAGCTAAAAGCTTTAGAAAGTGAAAAGGCAATATTAGTTAAAGAAAAACTTTGTGCTAGGGACAATGTCTTAGAATTAGAAAATAAAAATAAAGCCCTGACTAGTCAGTTAGATTCAATGAATTCAGATATTTTGAAAATGAAATCTGAAGTTGAGACATTGTCACAGGAGAAACTTATGATTGCAAATAACAGTAAAATTGAAAAAGAGAGTGAAGTTAATAACTTAAAATGTAAAATGAATTTATTGCAAGAGCAATATGATATACTTAAAAAAGAACATGAAGAGTTACAAGATTTGAATGGGCTTTTAAAAGAAGAAGTGGAAACTCTGAAGCTGTCCTTAGAACAACCTAAAGAAGATGGTGATAACTTAACAGATTTGAATGTTTCTTTACAAGCGGATATTGTAAAATTAGAAACAAAGTTAGCTGCTTATAAACAGGAAAATACGTCACTTTTATCAGAACTTAAGGAATCAAGAGTAAAAGTCAAAGACTTTGATAATTTACTTACTGAATATGTTGATGCTAAATCTAAATTGTCAGGTTATAAAACTGAAAATACAGAATTATTAAATGAAATGAAAGAAATTAATCAAGTGCTGAAAGAACGTGGAGAGACTATATCAAAACTTCAAAAAGCTATTGCTGAGATGGAAAGACTAATAGAAACATTAGAAAAAGATAGAGATAATGTGAAACAAGAAAAGGATGATTTGAGCACAAGTATTGGAAATCTGCAGGAAGCCTTAAAGAATGCTGAGTTAAATACTGACACAAATATAGCAATGATAGAGCAAGTCTGTAATGAGAGAGATAATGCTAAGAAGTTATTATTGGAAAAAGAAGCACTTATAACGTCATTAAAAGAAGATATAGATAAATTTAAACAACAGCAGTCATCTTCTGGTATGTTAAGGATGTATATGGTATATAATAGTAATATCCCTGGTCACAGTGTCATCTAGTCTTAAGCTAAACAGAGCTTGTGTTATGGGTATGAGACAACCAGTAGAATTCCTTAGATACTTTTTTTTAAATACATACATGAAACAAATAGAAAACACATAGATCAATTCAAACGATCATACTAATGAAGGCTGCTGTTTGTACTATGCAAGAAATCAAATCCGCGACTATCAGAAGTAAAGTAATATGTTAAACTGCTAGACCACCGAACCCGTGAAATATATTATTTTTGAGTATTAGATTTGTTCCATTTTTTACTTGCATGATTTATTTAAAAAATATTAACATGTATATTTTTTTTATTTGTAGCAGATTTGCCCCACGATGATATGTCTACATCCACAATATCGAGAGCTGAGGACCATTCACGAATGAAAGATTTAGATGAAACATTTGAAGACAAGTATAAAATATTACTTATGGTTAACATATACATTAGGTTAACAATAACAAACTGTTTGTTATTTTTACTGTTTGTAATATTTACAGATACACAAAATTAAGGATATTTGCATTAAAACTTAAAAAGAAATTGAATGAAACAACAGCACAGTTACAACAGACTGAACAGGATAAAGTAAGAATAGAAAAATTGCTTCATGAGACTAATTCCAAAGATACTAAATCTATATCTGCAATGGGCATTGATGTAGTTGACAATAGCTGTAAAAAAGTAGAAGATGACATATTAAACCTTCAATGTAAAGTGAAGACTTTAACAGTTGAATCACAAGAAACGAATGCTGAATTGGAGAAATTGAAAGGTATTTTTTAAAATAAGGTTAGGGTGACATGTATATTCCTGGTCTGAATGTTTTAATTGAATTAGTCAGTTATTACTCACGAAACTATATATTATGATGATACATTTAAATCTAGAATTGTAAGCCTAGCTTTTGTTTTCCAGTTGAATTAGATAATAAGTGTAAGCTATTGTTAGTTGAGATTGAGTCTCATAAAGTCACTAAGGATAACTTGGAGAAGGCTCGACGCGATGCAAAAAAGAAGAATGTATTAAGTCTTGAGATGGAGGACTATGAGAGATCTATGAAAGAACTTACAGCTAAAATGGATGAAAAGAAAAAAAAAATGGTTCAGGTTAGTCCTCGTCATAGTAAACTACTATGTACTTTGAATGATAATTTTAACTATGAATATAAATCTAGGTATACTGAGTTAAATGCGTAAAATATAACCCAACATACAATACAATTGAAATTACAGATGATTAATAAAACAGGGTATTATTTATGACAATTCTTATTTGAAAGCAAATAATTAGGATAATGACAAATTGATGTTGTGGTGAAATTGTATCGTAATCCTTTAATGTCTTTAAGTTAGGGAATTAATCCACAACTACCTACTAAAAACCACAACATTATACAATTAGTATACATAAATCACAAAGTGATAAATATTACAATTTTAGATGGAGTCCACAATAGACACACAGGAAGGAACTATCACCTCAATGAAGACTCAAATAAAGTTATTGGAAGAACAGATAAAAACAGAAGAAACACAAAATAGACTTATAAGAGAGGAGCTACAACATGCGATTGATGAAGGGAGAGAAAAAGATAATATAATTCAAGTGAAAAATGGCATAATTTCAAAACTAGAACTAGATCTTGAAGATGAAAAAAGAAAGAATGAAGAATCCGATTTAGAAATGACATCATTGATCAGTGAAAAGGAAAAGATTATTATGAATTTGAGTGAAGATAAAGCGGACTTGAATAACAAAGTCAAGATGCTAGAGTTCAAGTGTGGAGAAATACAGGAAAAATATAAAATTACAAATATTGAATTGGCAGATTTGAAAACAGAGTACACTAGTTACAAGGTAATTATGTATATATATTATAGTATGTGTATTTTTCACATACTGACATTTCCATTAAATTTTTTCGAAATTATCAATATCTATATATTTTATTTTATATTTGTACATTATTGTTTTTAAATAAATTTAATATTTTTTCCTTGTTATGTTCTTCAAGGAGGAGATCCTTCGACCTGAAGCCGGTATTTTGCCCAGTTTGTTTCTATTGTTACGCCACTAACTGTATAGTAATAGAAAATTTTATTATCGAATTGTACCAAAATAACCCAACTAACCGTTATAATACTGTAGTACTTATAGAAAGATCTAAGATGATATGGTAACTGAATTTTTTTTTATATTTACATAGGGGTAAACACAAAAAATAACTTATTAGTACATTTTCCCTGATAGTTCTTGTTAGGTGATAAATATCCAAATAGAGCAACAGGTAGCAAACTACTATTGTCATTATTAATATATTACTTTGATGTTGTATAGGTGAGAGCCAAGTCTGTGCTGCGCCAAAATCAAACTGTAGACCACAGTCAAGAGGAACAGTTAAAAGAGGAGACTGCAGCTCTAAAGACTCAGCTAGAAACCGTAACTGCCAAATTGACAACTGCCTTGTAAGCAATTAATTATCATATCCTTATTTTATAAAACTCGCGACACTGTGTTGTCCGCGCTTAATGGAAATGCCAATCCAATGGTTCGTCGAAACCTAATAATGTGACTTAGGCTGATTTAGTTTTTCAACGAATAGTCTATTTTGTACATAAATATGACTATAGACTTGAACGTCGCGTTGCCACGTACCCTCTGCCACGTCTCATTAAAATATAATATACCTACCCATCGAAATATGGGCACATCAACTGTTGAGTTCACCATAACGTTTAAAATTGATAACCGGTACGGTATATTGTTATAAAAATACTTAAATATATACATATACATACTAATAATATATCATAGGTACACTATAGTCGTATTTTTAATTAGACGAAGCTAACTGACACTAGCTAATGTCACGTTGTAAAATAATGTTGCCATATTTAAAGTAATAGTGATGCGTTCAGTTCTCGTTCAGATGAATGAACAATGAGTGTGAATAGTTAATCATTTCAAACTACAAAATAATATTATTTCTATTTTACAATAAAATTGTATGAAAGTGCTCTGATGTAAGTTACTAGTGTTATGTAACTACAATCAGTTATTTGACGGCTTATTACAAAGCGCGCTGTTGGCACTAGTAGCCACTAGTGCCAACACCGATCAACGTCGCGAGCTTCGGTCGCCATTTTGTTCGTAATTCGGTTTCTAACCTCTGGTCTGAGAGCACGAATGTTTTTTTTTTACGCTCACACTGTTTTGTTATTGTTTTTGATAAGTTTTTCCTTCTGTTGTGTTTGTGGTAATAGTTGGGTATATTGTATATTTGCTATATTGTTTCGTACCAATGTATCCTCCTCATGGATGGATGGAAATGTCCTGATCCTCAACCAAGCATGTCAAGCCAAAGCTTGTCTCCAAGAAAGAAGATTTTTACGGATTGCTTTAAAGCAATCCGTAGTGGTAACGCTTAAGCGTTACCGAAAAACTTATGATACAAACACGTATTTGAGGAGAAAGCTGCTGCTGAAGCTCCCGAAATAAAAGAATGCATTTCGAAAACAGCTGACATTTTGGGAATTGGTGTGACCTGTCTACAATGTATTAAAAGAATACAAAGAAAATGAACAATTTAAGTCTCTGGAGAAACGTGGACCGAAACACTGTTTCAAAGATAAATTATTATCAATTTTTCCGACAGATTTATAATTAATGTCACTGAAAGCAACAATGATTTTTTTATCTGACGATGAATAAAAACAAATTTTGTAATAAGCCAAGTTTTCTATTTTTATTACCTAACTATATTATGTTATATATTGTTATATTTTATACATCTGTAGTTTTAACTACGTGATGTATTGTAAATTGGGCAGTCTTAAAAGTTTCCTCGCAATTTTTTTCTTCATGTTTCAAATACTCTGTATTCAGTATAGGTATGTATAAAGCACGGCTAAAATTCGAACCCCGTACCCGATATCGGCAGTTCGTAACACTAACTATTCACTAGACTAAACAATCGAGGCAATTCCATGAATTCAGGAGTTTTTTCAATTATTCACTTTGTCACAACACTATTTTTATTTCATCAAATACTGACAACACAGTAAACGTCAGTTGACTTCGTCTAATTAAAAATACGACTATTAATATAATATGTAATATCTCAGGACAATTCACACAGCGTCAAGTTTAGCAGAGTTTGTGTCATAATACAAGCTATTGGACAACTAATATGAGTACATAGATACAGTTTGTTTTATTCAGAAAATATCCAGACCGATACAAACATATATGAATAAAAATGTTTGTATCGTGCGAGAAATCGAATCGACCATCGGATGCTAGGCGGTGTGCTAAACCGCTAGACCACTGAGGCTGTCGTAACGTATTATAATATAACTTTGGCAAGATACACTTTGACGACGGTAGGAAGTGTAACACGTGGGTACGTTGTCGGCAGAGAGCAATGCGCGACGGAGCGCGCGGCGGCAGAAGCGTCTTCTCGGCGCGCGTCGGAGGCGGCGGCGGAGGCCGCGCGTACGAATCAGCGTTCCGCGCGCCTGCACGCGGACCTTACGCGTCTCGGACACCAGCTCGACGCCGAACGCGACCACCACAAGCTGCAGGTACTCTAGCACTAGCCGTTACTTTACACGGCCATAGTTGCCAACCTTGAAATATTTTCATCGACAAATGTAATATAGATAGGACATTTTTCGAGGAACAATTGAATATAATAAGGAGGGTTGGTACTCGGGCCTCGTACATAATTTGCCTTTACGCGAAGTCAGGAGCGCGCGCGAAATCATCTGTGAATGCATTTTACTATTTTTTGTGCCAAAAGATTGGTTACAAAAAAATAAAAAAAGTAAAATGCTATTTAAAAAATAATAAAATACGTGCGTATTTCATTCATTTCATTCACACGTCATTTCAGTTCCTTTTAAAATTTTATTAAAATTGTATTATTATTGTAATCGTATTTATGTCTAGCATATTTTTTATTAAATAAATACTCAATTTTTGTATATAAATGATTACTTCATAATTACATAAATAAATTGATATATATCGATATACATACAAAGATCGGTATGTTATTATTATACTAAACTAAACTTGTTTTATTGCTCGCCTTTAAGTAATGCGACAAATCAGCTGTAACTTCATCATTATCTGATTCTTTCTTATCCCGTTTATTTGGGGTCAACATTCATCCTTCAACTTAGTTGTGACATATAATGAAGTTGTTTTTCAGACGTCTACACTCACCCAATGCTACAAAACTCAAATTAACGAACTGGAAGCTAAATTTGAAAGAGATACGGAAGCGCTGAGAAAACAATTGCTCATCGCCGAAGAGAGCACTAAGACTAGCCAAGTGGGTACATCTAAAGAGAATCAAGATCAATACTTACTGCCAGTTATACCAAAAGAAGAGACCAGTGACGGGGAAATGGATATTAATGTCTCCATGATACCAAGGGAAGAAGGCGAGGTTTGTATTTGTACTTTTTAAAATTCTAAATTTTAAAGTAACCTATAACGTGTGGACCTATTGCGTGCAATATACTATATATATGCAACACTATAAAGAAAACATATATAGTAATATAACAAACATACATGCAGTAGTTTCAATTTAGGCTTATTGCACTATATATCTACCAAATTTCTTTCATTACTATTCAGATATTTTTGCTTGACTTAAACTTAAGTAATATTATAACATATTTATAGAGACTCAGATTAGTATATTAAAGTTAGAGGTATAAGTAAATATAACATATACAGTTTTCGTTTTGTATAACTTAAAAATAACTTTTGTTTTTATAACGGAAATTGTTGTACACGGTAATTAATGTATATACCAAGGTAATATTCATTGATGTATGTACTGCTTGTATATTTTTTTTAAAGAAAATTGAAATGAAAAACAATAGTTTCTTTATAATGTATAACGTAGTTTCAAATTAAAACATTTGAGTTAGGATTTCAAACCGTAATTATAATCAATATTCTATTTTAATACATGAAAATATTTTCGTAATTAAAGAATTTTTAGGAAACTTGTTTAAAAAGCCCCTGATTTATATAAATAGCACTGTTACAAACCCTCTACAGATGGTATAATGATTGCAATTCGAAGATGTAATATAAAAATAGCAATTATACCCCTGAATGTTACAACGCATTACGATATAATATCCAGGAATATACTCGTATTATTATGACCAAAGTCTTTCGTCCATAATATCACTATACATGCCCCTCACATGTCTTAAAAAAAATCAAAACAATTTATCTTAAACTAAAATAACAAGTGTGTCTATCTCCCTAGCTGTCTCCCAACTATGTAACAGAATATCACCCATAAAAATAAATTTGTTACATGCCACAATTTCAATTGTTGGTTATCCCCTTAGGGTTCAGAGTCAGCGCCGTCCCCTCCGCCGTCGAAGGCGTACCTTGGCGCCGGCAGTGGACGGTCACCGGTGCCGCTGGAGAGGTTGTTAGAGGAAGGCGTACCAGACGATGAAGCCCTCGACTCTGCCTCGCTGGCACTCACGTCTGATCAAGAAATTGTCGACTTGAGACGTCGGCTCCAAGCTCAACAGCAAAGGTTTAAATTCAACTAAAGTTCGATGTACTTTTATAAAGGTAGAAATAATACGTAATAACGTAGTAGTTTGATAATGATGAAAAATTCATATGTATATATATATTTCATTTTATAAACAAGCTATTTATTGACAAAAATAAGCACTAGAGGAATCAATAGAACTTTGTGTAGATATTATTTTAACATTAGTATATCGTTTTATTACAAAGTAAAGTTTGTGGTGAATTTACCAGAAATTAATTTATACTAATAAATGTAATGGGAAAGTGCATCTGTCTGTTTGTTACCTATTCAGTTCTTACGAACGGAATGCTAATGAAATTTGATGTGGGAGTAGATGGTATCACGATAGCATGATACCATTATCACGAGAACGCAAGCAGAAAAAAACGATGGGTATTTTTTTATTGATGATAATG
Organism: Achroia grisella; assembly: GCF_030625045.1. Lineage (NCBI taxonomy): Eukaryota > Metazoa > Arthropoda > Insecta > Lepidoptera > Pyralidae > Achroia > Achroia grisella. The sequence continues at coordinate 3,664,622 of NW_026712841.1, forward strand.
GAATGGTACACCCGCCTGCGCTAACTGTTTACGCTGGCGGGGCACCAGTAGGGGCTGAAACGATGAATACAAATTCACCAAGAATTTCTCACGATTATTTCCAGGAGGGCCCGCGTGGAGGTCAACTTGACATGGTACATTGCTTGCAATAAGATCATCTGTCCGCATATGGTACATTGCTTGCAATAAGATCATCTGACCGCATTACTATAAACCCCCTTTTCACCCAACGGATGGGTATTACATGGCTATATACATAAGTGTGAAACCTTTAAAAGTCTTAAGTTTTTAATTAGGCCTGTTTGTTATTTGGCAGGGTAAAGCACGTGACCATGTTGCTGTCGGAATCGGAGCGTGAATGCGCCCGGCTGTCGCAGCTGAGTGATCTGCTTAAGAGCGAACTGCGGCGCGTGCGTTCGTCACCGCACCAACACAACACTGAATATATGAAGAACGTCACCCTCAAGGTAAGTGAAAGGACATTACATAGACATAAGCTTTTTTAGGACTACTCTAATGCTGTCGCCTGTACTCTAAAGCTGGCCTTTACAGCTTCACCGGATAGGGAGGGAGTGCAGATGACACTACAAACCCGCGGAAGGACTTATGGAGCGGTTGAAGGCTAACTCCCGCTTGACGGATACGACTTAAATCTGAGGGCACCGGTAGGTGTTCGTACCTCGACTCTGGCCGTCGTAATTTCAATCCCTGTTTGTATTGGATAGGGGATTAATCGAAGGGTATAAGTGAAGGCGTCGACAAAGTGTGTCGATATTGTATAACAAGGGTCGGAAAACTAACAAATTTCGTAATTTTAAACCGTGACTTAAATTTTCAAAAATAAATATGTAATATGACCGAAGGTATAAGGATGAAATCAGTTTACATAGTCCATAATGTGAGTTCATCAGTTTACATAGTGCCGCATTAAACAGAAATTAAAGAATTTATTGTGAAGCACAGTGACAGTGTCCAAGCAGTCAGTTTTAACTCTTTGAAGATAATACATAATTGGAAACTTTTAAAAGACATTGTTTTCTGTTAGAATAGTCTTTTGATAGTGTAGATGAATTTATTAGCAGCAAAAAATGTATAATTACAAACACAATGTAAATTATTACTGAATAAATAAATAAACGAATTTTCATAGCACAATGATCTATATACAATGAGATATGAACCATTAGTTCACATTAATGGATAATAAATTAGGTATGGCTGCATCTGCTTGGTTATCATCGTTGACATAGTAAGTTTTGTTAATGTTGTTAACGTTTGTAAGAACATTCATAAGTATCTATTCGTCACATAAAATATGCTACTCTAGTTCTAGATAACCAAAAATGGAATAATAGAAGTGAGTCCTGCAATAGTAATGTAAACTATGTTAAGGTCACATATTATTAATGTATAATTTGTGTGTTTTATTATATCAATTTTTTTTATCAAATGAGTTATCGATACCACGAACTGCTAATATTGTGATTATTACTTTTATCATAAGAATTTGCATTATACTCGGTAGTAAACAATAAGGAAACAAGTTTAAAAGAAACAAAAACAAAGGTGTTAGTCGACGGCACAAGATAATTATGTAAAAATATATTACATAAATAAAAAACTGTAATGTTTTGAGTTTAGGTGTAAGTAAAACCACATGTTTGACTCTAAACTAACGATTGGTATGTATACTTAAATGTATATTTCAAACAACTGTTTTGAGTATACAATTATCAATTCGAAGGATTCTTTTGTGTCGTATATTACGTTATACTTTCAATGAAATTGAATGATTTTTGTATTTAATACCATTGCATTAAGACGATAGTTGGTCAATATTGGTAGTGATTATTATTGGAACATTGTATAGGTACTTTTTTTTTAATGTATATGTATACAAAATAAAAATTGTATATCAGTTAATATCTTATAGTTTAATCATAATAGAATTTATATTTTTTTTATGTATAAAATATGTAATTTAACGTCCGATCCATGTTATCGTTGCAAATACGATATGTCGGTAATTTGACCTTCGATCGAACTTAGATCATTGACTTTTAATGAAGGACTGACTAACGTTATAGTCTCAATTGTTGATAATAAGTATTAGATTCGTCAATAAATAATAAGCAATATTTTTAACATGTACCTATTAAAAGACGCAGGGAGTGTTGTTTGTAATGTCCCATTAGGGCACGTCCCATTAACAACCCTCGTGGAACTGGTCTCCCCGTGAGACCATCAGGCGCGTTAACGTACCCGCCGCGATGACCACAAATGTCCTATTCCATACACTTTAAAAATTATTTTACTGTCGCCTGATGTTAGAAAGTGTTTTATTACCTGTTTAAGCCAAAACGTATTTTGTAAAAGATAATTATTGTCATACTCCGATCTGTACTTCTGTGAGGTGACTATTGATAAGTTACGAAATTATATTTTGTTTATATATAGTTCCTGACGTTGGCGCCTGGTGACGAACGCAGCCGCCTAGTGCCCGTTCTGCAGAAAATTCTAACGCTCACACCTGATGAGACTCAGAAGATACAATCTATTGCTAAAGGTAAATTGAGACTCGGGAATTGTATTGTTTATACATTTTTAAACTCTCGGATTATGTATGGTAAGGGTATCCTAATAAGTGACATCTAACTAACCCTTACCAACAGATGGGCCTTCAGCTAGTCTGCCATTCCAATTAGATAAAAAAGTTTGCACATTTTTTTATATTAATATGCGTTTTAATTTATATTTATTATTTATTAATTTATTAATAATTTCTATTATTGAATATGCATATTGTATAGATGTCGCTATGTTAGTTCTAGAATTTGCTGATATAACAGTATTACTTCAACTGAAATACTTGCCTTGTGTGTTTCTAATACCTGTTCAGTGTCTATTATATAATTCAGTTTGTTCGTTTATAGTTTCTTCAAGTTTTCAAGAGATCAAAACATAAAGGAAAATATTTTTTTTATTATAAGAATCCGTTAAAGTCACCATTTTAGCTTTGTTATAGTCGTGTTTGAATGAAATTATTTATTTCAATGTATCGCTTGTAGTGTTTTGAATTTTGAAGTCTGTGGTGTTCTTAATTGCTTGGTTGTCTATCCAGTTATTTAAAAATAAAATAAATGAGAATACCAAAATGAAATCAAATGTGCCAAATGAAATGAAATCATGTCATGAAGCGAATTAGAAAAGGAAAACGTGTAATTAATATAAAATCTCAGGACTGCTGTAACAACTTTTTTTTTCAGGTCAAGATCCAAATTCAAAAGGTTGGGGAAGCTACCTCCCATGGCCAGGAGGGAAATAAAGTATAAGCCGTAAGTATTGCGTATTGTCAAATACAAATCATCGACTGTGATCCATGTTGACATAATTATGTTACACTGTTAGAGCATTTCTGTTATATATTGAATTTATATTCTGTAATCATAAATTTTAATATAAAAATGTTAATGAGAAATACAAATGTATTTTAATAGTAATTAATAGGTAGTTTTCAACAAAATTTTGTTGAAAACTCGGCAGATGATTTTGTACATGAAATGGTAACTGCACAAGTCACTTGGTTACAAAATTCAAATTATGTGCCGATATCTGTAGGTCTTGTATTATTATTTGTTATAAGAATATTTTTTCCATTTGTATAAATTTTATGCACACGTCTGTCTAGTTAACACTATAGTTTTAAAGCTGCACTTTTATGTACCAGGATTTTTAATATAGTTCTTTTAAAAAGTTAATTAATTAAGATTTTAATATTTTATTTAATGTAGCTGTTTGGGAATATGGTAGATTTGTTGTAATTGTTGTACTGATAGATACACGAATAGAACAATATGTAGAAAACAAATTTATAGTAGAAAATGCTGTGAGGGTCTTATTTAGGATTACATCCTATAAGTGTAGTGATTCAACATTTAACAGTATAACTGCAAAAAAATAATATGACCTATTACTGTATTTTTTAATAAATGTATATAGTGAATAGCGTAGTATATATTATCAAGAAAATATATTTTGTTACTCATTTCAATTGATTTATATCAACGGAAATTATATCAGTATCTAGATAGCGACTTTGGTTCCTTGAATAATATCAATCCCATATACAATTTTAATGTTATCTGGTTCTATACTGTATACCTACCAGTGAAAGTGACAAGTCAAAACAGCACTTGTACCATAATCCATAATTAATTCACTATTTTCGATTGTGAAACTGAGCGCATAAATTAATTAATAGGGCAACTAGAACAACTTCGGCAGTATACATTTCTTTTCAGCTACAAGGTTTATTATAATCATAGAGTAATTAAGAAAATAAATCATATCCTTTTGGCTTATATAAAATAATTATGTCGTACATTTCACAATGAAAATATTAGGGATTCTAGTATAATCGTTTCTCTGTGAACTATAGCATTTTGTCCAAGACAAGTATAAAACTGATTGGTGTATTAAAGATGTCGCAAGATTTATATTACGTACTTTAAGTAAATAATAGGTAGCCGTTTAAATGACTAAGTAAAAAATATGCATACTATTATAATTATGTTTAGTTAATTTGCAACAGATTATTAAATTATTAATAAACTACATGATTAATGTAAATGAGGTGATATAAATATAATAAATAATTACGGTGCAATAACGTGTTTTATTTTAATGTGGGTTCTATTAATAAGTAAGCAATTATTGTCCCTTTCAAAATATTTAAATAGACGTTCTGGATATTACGAATGCTTTGAACGGCATTGCCAAGCTTTTGGCACATGTTATTTTATCCAAAGGTTCGTGAAACTTCTTAAATTTATAGTCCAGGTATAACATCTATTTGTTTTTTTAGTAATATAGAATATTTCCAAAAAGTTACTGAACTGATTATGTTGAATTGGCAGAGTTGACTAAAAGTGGAAAAGTAAATTTTTACCTACCTATACATAACACCATACAATACAAATAACATCAGTTTGTTTTGTATCACCTATCGGCTCCCATTTTCGCAAGTATAAAGTTGAACTTTCTATTTTGGTCAAGGTCGGACTACTTCTTTTCTGTTACGTTTTTGAACTATTCAAACACAGTTGGCCGCAGCTAGCCTTTTTTATAGATTCATGGAACAATAGAGCGAGTGCAGATGGCACTTCAAACCCGCGGAAGGAATAATTATGAAGCGGCTGAAGGGAGACACTCTACCAACACTGTTTCGTAAATACAGTTTTTAAAACTATCTGAGAGGTTGCATTATTATTTTACCGCGCCTCCAGCGGCATTCGTCCGCCCTGTATGTGTTGTAATGTAGACTTAATCTCTGTTAAGATCACTTCTTCGCCCTACTCATTCTAGGATGCGAGAGGGTGCACACACATACTACCTGGTTCCTTCTAGGATGCTGCCTCCCTCAAGTCTAGTACCCCGGCCCTAGTGATGGATATAAAGGAGGCGAAGTTAGACACGCCTCTACCTGTAGGTCGGACTCCTCAGTAGCGAATTTGAGGAGCGGAACAATCGTACTCCCGTTTTATTTCGGAATATAAATTCCTCACAGAACCTTAACGCCAGTATTGGACTTGTACTACCTTAATAATATAAAGAGAGAACTTTTTTGTTGTATTTAAAAAAAAAGATTATTATGACTGAAAGAACTTTCGGAGATTAGAATAGAAAATCATTGTCAGCAAATAGCAACGCCGTGGGATATAGCTAATTTCTGCCTATATAAAACGCAACCGAGCCAATACAAGACCTATTCATGAAAAATTCTATATGCTAAACCGTTTAATCATCAAGGTCTAGGCGAGGTTTTATAATATTTTTCCTTTTATCCCTCCCATCGTCATCAACCCATGCGTTATTACATATACAGAAATTGTTAATGCCATCAGGTTCGAATAACCTTAAATAGAACCCAATATTTCAACTATAATGGAAAAAGGTACTTGTGTAAAATGTAAAAAACTCGGGTAAACAATAAAACATATTTTTATTACCTTCACCGAAAGAGGCTCAAAATTACAAAATACTCGAAATAACATGAAAAATAAAAGTAATCAAATAACGAAATTATTTATTTAATATATTACATAGTTGTACAATATATAACAGTTATACCTACGCTGGGCCTCCCACTAGGCGAAACCGAATCGTGGAAACATGTTTATTATATGGTAACAATACAGCATTATGGTAAAAATTACCTCATACTGAGGTAAATTACTAGTACCTTTATACTTATATAATATCTTTATACTTATTTATTCAGAACTTTAGGGATGAAGTCCTGCTCGCACGTTTTTATTTTTTAATCCTTTAACATACAACCATACCTTTATTATACCTATATATAGTTACCTATCGATAACATAGACAAGAGACTGATGACTGATACTACTGCAATTTATACGAGCAAAATATATATGACAATCTAAAGAAATACAACACAAAACTACGTCTATGTTAGGAACTTCATCCAAAAAAAGAAAATATCGGCATCCGGTTTTCTGCGCCATTTTTACTGTGTAATAGTAATATTTTACAGTTTGGCCCAACAAATTAATTATAAAAATTCTAAATGTTTTTTTTTATAATGAGAAACTTATTTAATATATAATTTTACTTTAATATCGACGAATAAGAAGGTATTCGATTTTATTGATTGTGTTTCCCGGGTGAAGTTTCTAGGGCGCATGCTCGCAAGAAAATCGCTCGGAAAATTCTTGACTGCGGCTGCCAGGGGTAAGTAAGGATTCTTGTTTTATTACTATTATTGCTTTTATTCTGATTTATATACTGTATTTAAGGTACTTATAAATCAAAACACCTATGTCACATTAATGGTAAATAATGATGCAAAATAAAATTATACAATTTTATATATTCGATCACATTGCTGTTGTTCTGCCGGTAGACCTGCCTACTGTTTTACGAAATAAGATATTTTTTTATTAAATACAAAATAATATGATCTGTTTTATGAATCATCATAATTATAATTTTATTTGCCTAAATTTCAATTATTGTGTATAAAATTCATAATAATACCTACATGTGATGTTCTTATTTTCATTAAATCAAAATTAAGTGCTATTTATTTTACTGAAAATACTATCTGTCAATTTCCATATATAGAAAAACATTATCTTTATGACCATTTTCAATTACTAGTTGAGAAAATTATTGTCTTCCAATTTGGAATTTGTCACTATATAGGTACTACTATCCATTATAACTATAATTACACAGATATTTTTATTTTGCGTAGAGGCATGTAAGATTTTCTAAGTAATTCAATGAAAAAAATGCAGAAACGTGCACAAGATGGACGCGAACGGGATGTATGAGACCCATGTGGCGCCGGTATAATACATAGACTACATACAATAGCCACGTCGCAATATTGCGCCATATGATTATTCTAATTTTGATTAAAATAGTCGTTAATTGCTACTGATTCTGTTTTTGATCTATGGCTTCCAACTATTTCTAATTATGAATTAAATGCAAAACTCTTTGTGGTTATATATTAGTCTGTATCGAGTGCCTATAATTATGGTTCTTATTAATATCTATAGATACATATCGAATTCAATAGAACTTGAATAGATCGTATACCTACCTACGGAATATGTAAAACAGCTTGCAAGTAATAATTACCGTTGCATAGTTTAATGTTCATTCATTGGTAATTTTAATTGTATAATGTCTACATCGAGTACCATATCTACGCTCCTAGTAGTTATGTAAAATGTAGTGGGTAAAAGTATAAACAGCCGTACTTACGTACATAAAGTATTGTTATAATATACGTAGATATTATTTTTCGTGAATAATTTAATATAGCCAGGCGAGCGTAAGAATTGTCTATATTTGGAAGGCTGGGCGCCTGTATTGATGTCCCGGACGTCCTGTGCGCACACTCGGCATTTAGAGCTTCTATGATTTTCCCGGAATATTGCATTTAATTGCTTTACGACGTCGACTGTTGCAATATTATTTTTGTTCTAACAACCAAGTAGAAATTATCTACAGGTATTTCGTAATCTCAATCGTACAGAAGACTATATAAATAGGTTTGGAATTATAATTTAAATTAAAATTATTTATTTCCAGTCTATTAGGAGCTAATTTGTATATTTTGATCAATAGATAGGTTTGATTCCGCAATGGATTTGAGTGAAAATTACAGTTATACTGATAGCCATATTTATTTTAAAAAAGTAAGTATAAATCGTAGTTGTTTTATAACGTATTCGTTTTTTCGTGGTTATCCAATAAACATATAATCTATAGTACCCACGTACTTAGTACTAAAGAATATTCGGTACTACCTCTTACCTGCGATTTCGTCCGCGTGGAATGTACCTAACTTTTTTTAAATAAATAGAAATAAAATTTCTAAGTCAAAGTCCTCAATGCATTAGCTATATGCGAGTGATAGACCCGTTATAATTGGTCCACCCATATTAGAAATTAGCAAGAACTCACTGCTAGACAGACACACAAAAATATATTTAAATTATTTTAAGTAAATAAGTACTTACTTATGTAGGTAGGTACCTTATTTATTTTGATATACATTTTGAGAAAAGCTGTTAATTTTAAATTACAAACATACACTTCAATTTATTTATTTGTATAGATATAATAATAACAGATAGGTAAATATGAGCCTCCATATATCTTAATATATTAGCACAAGAAAATAATGTAAACATAAATAAAAACTAACAAAAGTGCGTGTTCCAGCTTTACCGAGTTTATTAAAATAGTTTTTACATTTTTTGTGTATTTCCCTGCCTGCATATATAGTATATAGTTGCTAATCTTAGAAACGACTTAACCGATTTAAATGCAGTTTACGTTGGTGTAACGTAGTAAGGTTCCCGTAACATTTAGTTCCATTCTAATCGGTTTATTACAATTTCCTGGTGTCTTATTACTGTAGATAACAATTTTTAATCGAGTAACTTTATTACAAAATGTTTTGCTCCCACATTCATTTCTTATTTCATTTAGTTCTTTCTTTTCGTGCAAGTCAATATAATGTATACCATATGGTAAGTTATACGTATAATTTTGCACATACATTATTGTAACTACAATGTGTATCGCCATTGGTTTGAAATAAAATAAAAATGCCCGCAAATAAAATAAAGTTGCAATTAAACATTACAATTTTAACAATTTGTTGTAATTACATACACGCGGTGTAAACCTAGGTTATAAAGTAACGTTTCTAAACTAGATCCTACAGTGACATCATGAAAATTGTAGCCATTACTTATGTATAGTTTACGAGTGACATACATACATATAGATAGGCCCGATCTATCTAACAATAGGTCTAGTACCATTGTGTTGTAGGAGAGTAACTTCATGAGTGTACTTTATAATCTTCAAAAACTGATGATGAACTGACGATATTAAACCTACTGGGACGACATTTGAATGATCAACATGATCTGTTATCCTAAATTTTAGATAGGTTTAGTTATTTACGGATTTAGTTCAGTAAAAAATACCTACATACCTACTTTCTGATAATATCTGATTAGTGGATAGAAACAGCTACTTACGTTATGAAATCAGTGCTACGAAAAACTACTATCAACTTTTCTCAACCTTTGTGACAGCGGTAAACAGTACGCGACCGCGACTGTTTTATAAAACAATCACAGGCTTCATTTTTATCATTTATGATACCTATTTTAAACACCTATAATCAATATTATGAACGCCTGTACCTCTATTTGCCGCTTGTTTGTCTGCGACCCTTGACTACAAAAGATTCAACGGTAAAGTAAGGGACCTACAATGAATTAGTTTAAAAGTGAATTATGTATACATGGAATTCTGTCTTTTATGTATACGCACTATGAAAAACAAACGTCGTATTATATTTATTTATCTTTACATATTATAAATTTGTTAAATAGTGACGTGGCGAAATCTTTGTGTTAAGGTTTTACGCAAAAATATAGATATGTAGGAATTACAATATTTTTTTTTTTATATAATATAATGTTAAATATGTACATATAGATTATATAAAACTGAATAACCAACCACAATTCCAATTCTTTAATTTTAACACCTCTTCTAAATTTAATAAATAAATAAATTATCTCATTAATTCGATATTCTATTGTTTAGGATTGCACGGATAAAATCGTGTTCTTGATACCTCAAAGGTCAGCATGGGTAAGGAGAAGACTCATATCAATATCGTGGTGATCGGCCATGTGGACTCTGGCAAGTCCACTACCACTGGCCATCTCATCTATAAATGCGGTGGCATCGATAAGAGAACTATCGAAAAATTCGAGAAAGAGGCCCAAGAAATGGGTAAAGGATCCTTTAAGTACGCTTGGGTATGTCATTTTAACATTGTCTTCAGCCATAGATGTAAATTTTGTTATCCTGTTGTAGGTAGTATTTTTTATGAAGATTACCGTTTTTAATTTAATAAAATAAGAAGATATATGAGGCTACTCTGCTACATATCAATGTAATAATTTTATAAACCATAGATAACACATAGATAATTAATTTTATTCCCAACACAAACAATATCTACTGTGACAATAACGGTAATATTTTATTTTGATAAAAAATATATTTAATGTATAATTCGTGATCCTTAGTAAGTGGGTACCTACTTCTATTTCTAATTTAAGTATGGACTTAAACATTTAAAGATGGATGGATTTAACCTGTATCTACTTTTGATGTGTCTTTTAAATTGATTCTCACATGTAGGTATTGGACAAACTGAAAGCAGAGCGTGAACGTGGCATTACCATCGACATCGCACTATGGAAGTTTGAGACGGCCAAGTATTACGTGACCATCATCGATGCGCCGGGACATAGGGACTTCATCAAGAACATGATCACCGGCACATCCCAGGTATGTGTTGTCACCGAATATACTTATAAAGAGCATTCAATTCATACACAATTTAAGTATAAATGCGACGTTATGGCTGCCTGCGTTTAAATATATTTTTATAAATTACAAAGTCGGCTAATAATAACAACATTAGTAGGATATATTGTACATAATACTTTGAGTACATATCAGTACAGGGGATTGTTATACGTAATAGACAGTGCTTAAATGTGTATGGTAACAAAATATCAGAAACGTGCACAAACCGCCAGTAAAATATGATCCATAAAAAGATTACAAATTTCCAAAACTTCAGTTACTGTATTATAGTGATAGTATCGTATTCAATATATCGGAGGTCTAGCTCTACCGAAAACCGAAAAATATTGCAAGTGGTAGTAGTAATACGTAGTAATAGAGTTTCGGGGTCATAGATCTTGAACAAGAACTCAATTTAGTTAAGGTATCTGGTTTCCATTTTACTTTAATAAGTACTTTAATTGAGTATGTTAGTTGAACAAGAAAATTACTTATAATTGAGGTAGCCAATATATATTAAATAGCCAAGCTTTTGTTCTGTCAAATTTTGTGGTTTAAATAACATTTTACATTATTACATTCTATATACTGGACTAGTATTGTTTGGTAATATTATCTATATTGTTACAAATATCCTACATTTAATTTTCATTGATTTTCGGAATTTATCCTAATTTGCTGTTGGGGATATTTACGTTCGCTAAAGTATACGATCATCCAGGATCAATTTGCACGTATCAATTTTCAATTGACTAAACGCCAATTTCAATTTCACCAATTAGGGGTTTAGGATACAGTCCCATCAGCACCCTACACGCAATGTACGTAGGTTATGCCTTCAAACTTCAAGCTCTGAGCAACTCAATAATATGTACATATTATTGAGTTGCTCACAGCGAGAGCTTTGTGTATATGTAGGTATAGTAAACTCTACACAAAGTCATAATAATATATACCTTATTGAAGCAATGAGGCTACAAAGTCTACAACCTTTGCTACTTAAAATTAAAAATATGAACCGCTAAGAAATTGGATGAATGGTTGTTATCAGGCCGACTGTGCAGTGCTGATCGTAGCTGCTGGTACTGGTGAGTTTGAAGCCGGTATCAGCAAGAATGGGCAAACGCGTGAACACGCACTGCTGGCGTTCACGCTCGGCGTAAAACAGCTAATTGTTGGCGTGAACAAAATGGACTCCACTGAACCGCCATACCATGAGGCGCGATATGAAGAGATTAAGAAAGAGGTGTCTTCCTACATCAAGAAAATTGGTAAGCATGGAACAAAATATTATTTTAAAATTGAAATGTACTGACAAAATACAATAAATTTCTAATTACTGCTGTCAGTGCTGTTCTCGTTCGTGTTTAAAATTAATGCTATGCTATACTTATTGTGTACCTGTGAGTATATTTAACAACTAGGTAGTTTGATTATGATATCGTATATTCCATTAAAATCGACGGAAAATACAGGCTACAATCCGGCAACGGTGGCATTCGTGCCAATCTCAGGCTGGCACGGTGACAACATGCTGGAGCCCTCCGACAAAATGCCCTGGTTCAAGGGCTGGACCATTGACCGGAAGGAGGGCAAGGTCGAAGGGAAAACGCTCATTGAGGTACTTATATAAGAAAATTATGATGTCTACCACTAATTTAAATAAAAGCACAGATAAGATAATATTACGTAAGTTAACAACTGAGCAACATTGCGACCCAAATTTTCGTAATCCAATACATAATTCTTTGTGGAGGTTGGTACAACTCTTGATCCGAGTATACATCCGAGTAGTAACGTACTCTAGATATTGATACATTATTACAAAACATTAAAATGTACGCTATTAACATTTTATTATCTATCCCGATTCAGTTGGGATACTGAATCGGGATAATAATACATCGAAATAAAAATATAATTCTCGATACATTCGAGAATAAACAGCATGGAGACGTGACCAAATTAGTATCAATTGATTTTAAATGTTTGTTGGGGAAAATTATTAAAATTCATGTAATGTCACTTAGTTTCGAGCTGGTATCATAAGCTTAAATTCATGTTATCTACACTTATTTCTGTAATTTAAATTCTCAAATCTCTTTTGTATATAAAATGTAAATAACAAACTGATATGTTAACTTAACGATGTAGAATGCAACATTTGTCCAAGAACCAGCAGTTTTGTGCTAATTTTTTGTTGTGTTGGATCGATCTACAAATGAGTGGTAGAATAAAAAAGTGCTTCAATTTGAGGTTATTTGAATAAAGAATTGAATAATGGAAAAGATATATGTATATGTACATGTGTCATGTACAATAGGCGCTGGATGCAATCCAGCCCCCGTCGCGTCCCACGGAGAAACCATTACGGCTCCCGCTGCAGGACGTGTACAAGATCGGCGGCATCGGCACCGTGCCTGTGGGCCGCGTCGAGACCGGCATACTGAAGCCTGGTAAGTGTTTGCGTGGAACAACAATAGCTACATTTTACTGTCGCACGCTCGCTCTCGACAGGGAATTCATCTTCACACTCTGGAACCTAAGTGGTCTCGAACAGTGCGGTTTCAGAGGAGCTTCCTCCTGCGTATTCCGGATTGGAGTGGACCACCTGCCTATGTTTTCTCGAAAGCCCTGGTGTTTCATAGGTTACAGAAACAGTTTACTATCGCATGGGCAGTATGCTTGTTTGCCAACGTCGCAGTATAACAAAAGACATGAGCAAAGTTGTTTTAATTTCTTATCACTAACAATTATGAATTTGTCACGTGATTTCGTCTGTACGAAAAAGTCTATAATTTTATTATTATTCATATAAATGAGCCAATAACGGCCTGTCCCGGCGTCGCCGCGTCGCGTCTCAAGGGTAGACATCTTTTTACAAATTTGTTTACACGAAATTTTATTAGGGATATTTTTTCTAATACTAGATATTGCGTATGTTAATGTCCGGAAGGTGATATATAAGATACTACAACCGTTCTACTTTATACTTACTCTTAGATATAAAGTAGCATTACTTACTACAGTAAAGATTTGCACAAGTCACCATGTTACGTCGCATACAGCGAGAACTGCACAATTATTTGTAACGTTACAATTGAACACAACGTTGTAGACGTGAAAGAGCTTTAATAATTTGTAATACTCATAAATGCTTTGTCCGTGCAGGTATGGTGGTGGTGTTCGCTCCGGCGGCCATCACCACTGAGGTGAAGTCTGTAGAGATGCACCACGAGGCACTGCAAGAAGCAATGCCCGGCGACAATGTCGGCTTCAACGTCAAGGTACACATGATATAAACCAGCATCTAACTTATGCTTTTGCTGATTACAGATTTGCTAGCCGCGTAACAGTTTGGCTTCCGTTTTAATTATATTTCATTAATTTGAAATAGAAATGACTATTACCTTCCTATGGTAAGTGGTACAGCACCACAGACACTACATCTTCATCTAAAGCCTATTGTATCCCTTATATGTTGCTATTCCAGAGAACTAAGATGTCATGCCTCCGTAATCTATAATTGCCTCTCACTCTATAATCGAACCATAGCTTAAAAGCAACCTGCTCGATGGCAGAAATACGCGAGACAGAGATACATAGTCGACTTGAGTTTTATTAAAACCTTACGTGATTATTAATATAAAAGTATTTCGCGGCAGAATTGAAGTCAGTTTAGTTAATATATTATTTTTATAAAATAAAAATAAAATACAAATGATATCATTGGGTTTGCAGAACGTATCCGTCAAGGAGTTGCGACGCGGGTATGTGGCCGGTGACTCTAAGAACGCTCCGCCCAAAGGTGCCTCAGACTTCACCGCTCAGGTAAACATTATATTAAACATGCTTATAATTGAGACACTCGTATTAAATTTAGCTGGGTTAATGAAAACTTCAGTAACTAGCAGTGTCCTCAGACTAAAGTCGTATCCGTCAGGCAGGAGTTGGCCTTCAGCCGCTCCATAAGTCCTTCTGAGAACTTGGACTGCCATCTGCACTTGCCTCCTATCTTCCGATGAAGCTGTAAAGGTCAGCTGCGGCCAACAGTATTAGAGTAGTCCGAAATTTTTTTGATTGTTCACTCGCTGATGAGAACAATCATAACGAACCAAAATGACCATACTCGTTAGACTCGATAGACTCTTTGGAATGGACTATACCCAGGGTATCAGTTGTTACTATTACCACGTGGTCGATAATTTATAACGCATCTAACTGTTAAGTTTTTTATTTAATAGTAATGGTAGTGTATAATAGTATAAATGTGTGATGCTGGAAAAATTAAATTAATTTTTTTAAGTTTTCTATTTGCATCTTTACATCTGCATATAGAACCACCTGTAATCATAATATATATATCAGTATTTGACTTGTTAATTGAAAATTATTATTAAAGATATTAATCTCATCACAGTGAGTCTTAATTCTACATCACCATCATACACCAGTTGGTGGTACTATATATTAGATATTTAAATCGTTGCTTATTAATTATTATTAATTAGTAAATCCGGTAAATTTAATTAAAAATACCTACTTTGTAGATTCATATCAATTAAATGGTATCTACATAACCTTGATAATTTGTTTTATTGTGCAATTCTATCTTTTATTGCTTTTAAATAGATGAACATTAAAATTATATTAGTGTTTTAACAATGATTTCATCATTGTATTAATATACATATGTGGTAGGTATTCTTAATTTCCTGTCTACTGTAATTTATGATCTAAATTTACATTTTAGAAATTTAAGAAACCGTTTTGTTATCTATTGAATGATATCGTTCATTTCATTTCTTAAAAAATAAATAATAATTTATTAATTAAATTTAATGTGCATTATGTATATTTAAATATAATAACTTAACGAGAAACGAAGATGTCAAAAAATATATAAAATCCATACTTATGAAACATCTGTTGGCCGAAAAATTTATATATTAATATATTTCTGTCTCTCTGGTGATGGAAACCACTAATAACAAACTTAATTAATCTCAGTGACAGCAGTAGACTCGCTACTTGTCTCGTTTAATTCAAATATACGCAGCGAAATGTAGATAATAATAATATTGATATTAATTGAAATCGTTTAAGTATACTTATAATTTCGTAGTTTCTGTTGATATTTGATTGGATAATAGCTGATAGGTTATCATTTCTCAATCCTATCCTGCAATTGTAACTAAGATAGTGACCCCCCGATTATCATTATGGTATGGCATATTACTACATGACACCAATATATAATAATAACTCAGGACATCTAGTTCCCCAGCTATAGCGCCATATACCTACCTTGTTCCCCAACCCAAACAGTTTAGTTTCTAGATATTATGGGTACTGTCCGGCATGTATAGAAATCACCCAGTCCTATATAAAAAATATTGCCCATACATTTTTTTCATAATGCTTTATCCACCAACATTGAAAAATATATTGAGATTTGAATCTTTGACTATCGGAAATAAAGCGTTTTACTAACTTTAAACCGTTGTGTATAGGGATGTCATATTTCTACAAAAATTGTCAGAATATTTCTCGTGGACAATCAGATTAGAGAACTGTTTCTCAACGAGGAAAATAATCTTGTATGGTAACTTACTGGATTTAATAACAATAATCTATCACTGAATGTTATTAATGGATATTCGTGGTTACAAAGCCTTTAAAATGTACTCGTAAAAATAGTGTACGTGACTACACACTATAAATATATTGATGGTCAGCTTCTTGTACGAACAAGCTATTTTTATTGACTAGGCAGTTTTCTCTGTACAATGAATTTTTCGAATTCGAAAAGTCTTTTGTGTATATAAATAAATAACCCTGGACAATTAACACAGTACCGTCTAGTTCCACGGTAAGCAGAGCTTGTGTTGTGGGTACTAGACAACGCATATAAATACTTTTTAAAATATATATTTTTTAAATACATACTTAACATACATAGAAAACACCCTGTCCGATACAAACAACCTTATTCGTGAATACAAATGTTTGCACCCTGCGAGGAATCGTATCCGCGACCATCAGAAGTAAAGCTGTGTGCTAAACCACTACACCACCGAGACCTTCAAATATAGGGACGTGTCTAGTACGGTATTATGTAAAATGTAAAATTAAGAGCCAAACCTGTCCATTCATTATCAAATAATCTGCCTGTTTGGCAGGTAGATAGATGATAAGATTCTTTTTTGTATCTTAGTACAAGTATGTAGTTACAGGTACGTTGTATTTACCTTAATGAAGTATAAATAAGGGGTGCCTATTTGTATTTAATATTAGTAATTTTAATAGATTTGTCTAATTGTCCTGTTGTGGTTGAGGTTATCTCAAATATGAAATATTGTATTTATTTTATAGTAGCTAACACGCGTACTGCGTGCATGCTAAACTGATGCTATATTACTGTAAAATTTCATCAAAATCCATCCAGTACTCTTTGTATGAAAGAGTAACAAATATCTATCATCCGATTTGAATTCGTTAAGCACTGCTGAATTTCAGCATGCGTAACATTTAGTGATTCGTAATCGGTTATTAATTTTTAACCTGTCACGACATAGATTTAATGTTTTTTAACCTGTCATGATGCACTATATACATGTAGTTAATTAATCTGTAATATAAATTAATATAATATTTGAACAATGTGTGCAGGTGATTGTACTGAACCACCCGGGGCAGATTAGTAACGGATACACGCCCGTCCTGGACTGTCACACCGCTCACATTGCATGCAAGTTTGCCGAGATCAAGGAGAAGTGCGATCGTCGTACCGGTATGTACACACAAACACGCATATGTGTTTTATAATATTAACTAGCCGCCCGTCCAGGCTTCCACGGCCGTCGTACATGTACATGTAAACCTTCCTCTATAATTACTCTATCTATCGCTGAAAACAGCATTAAAATTCGTTGCGTAGTTTAAAAGATCTAAGCGAACAGAAAGCGGGAGCTATTTTGTCTCCGGATGCATAGCGCATCGGTCGATGAACATTAGATATAAAACAGCGGAAACGACAGCCACGGTCACTTTTAATTAAACTAGACTATATTAAAAGACGAATATTTCAGAGTGATATTTTAAGTTCACTTCGGTTTTACCTGAATTATCTCAGCACATTCCTTGAGAAGTCATGGTCTGGGTCACAGAGAGGCAGACAATCCTCTCCCTTTCTGTGACTAAGGCCTATTGGTACCGAGAAGCTCGCACCTTGTGAAAATGCCAAACTTTTTAAATGTTAAGTAGCATTACTGTCAATACATACTCGTTTGTGATTTCCCATGAGAAGAGGGTCGGATTACTCAAGCAAAAAGGATGATCACAGAACCCTAATTAATACCCGAAATTTAAATAGGGTGTCTTCTAATCTACTTATATAACATGAAAGCTGAGGTGAATCGTTTCTAGATTTTTTCCGCACCGCACAGTACTCTATTAAATGTCTTTAAAATGTGTAAACAATGCAATAAGAGTATGTATGTTTTACTATGAAAGGCGTAGGTAAATGCAATTTAGATTAGTTTTTTTATATTATCATCATGACTAATTGTAGGTATATATTGAGTACAAAATGACGTTAGTAATGGGGTTATGCGAGTCTATTGCTTAATGTACCATGTCAGGTTGACTTTCCACGCGATATCCATGAAAACCACCATCAAATTGTAGAACTGTCTTCAGTGTGCTTATTGGACCTTACTTTATTAGCATATAATCGTCTTTTATTACTCTCCTAGAATATTACTGGTTTCGTTAGCGGGAACAACATTTCATGCCATAAAATGAAAAAATGTAGAGATTTTGAGAGTTTTATAAATAAGTAAACACTTCTACTACTGATATGTGATTATCATCTTATTTGAATTAATACAGTGGTGGGTAAAAAAATCTAATTAGACTAAGATATCCAGACCGCATAGTAAGCTAATCCTCTGTGATTACTGACAAGCTTGTAGATAATAAATTAAATACACATGATGATTGTTATTTCTGGTATTAATTGAAATTACAGAGAATTGAATTATCAAGGTTTTAAAATTGGATCCGTATATCATTGATATATTACTGTGTCACATAATTTTATTTGTATGGTTACCTATATTACAAATGGCTGTGCCGGTTATTTTCATGATCTACATAGAACAAATAATTTTGGGTCAGTCGAAAATAAGTAATAATAACTTAATATTTTAAAATAGCAAATGATTGACTTCTTATTTGTTTTAAAAACATTCAGTACCTATAACAATATTTTTTCATTAACTATTATTTAAACAGTAATATTAATATTAAATTTTCGTTTTAAATCACAGTTCATTATATTAAATTATATATTGTCAGGTAAAACAACGGAAGTGGACCCGAAGTCGATAAAGTCTGGTGACGCAGCGATTGTGATGCTGGTACCGACGAAAGCCCTCTGCGTGGAGTCGTTCCAAGAGTTTCCGCCGCTCGGCCGCTTCGCCGTGCGTGACATGCGCCAGACTGTCGCCGTCGGTGTCATTAAGGTAACACATTACATATCTTGACAAGAACGATTACATTTTATTTCAAATAGACAAGAATTTTAGCAAAAGTTTCTGACCTTATTTATTACATTACGTTATTTACAAATGCCAATTCGAATTTTGGATGCCTGCCTAAAACTATAGTCTGCAACGTA
Organism: Achroia grisella; assembly: GCF_030625045.1. Taxonomy (NCBI): domain Eukaryota; kingdom Metazoa; phylum Arthropoda; class Insecta; order Lepidoptera; family Pyralidae; genus Achroia; species Achroia grisella. The sequence continues at coordinate 3,684,252 of NW_026712841.1, forward strand.
ACATTACCAAACATGAACTAACATTTATAGGACCAAATATCAGTTTACCTGTTGTAATTCTATTCGATTAAATAGCTACGAATGTGTTTTTTGTTACAGAGCGTAACATTCAAAGAGGTTACTACGGGAAAAATTACCAAGGCCGCTGAGAAGGCCCAAAAGAAGAAATAACTATGGGGCACATTAAACAAAGTTTTGCAGTCGGCAACCATCATTTGCTTAGTTGCGCCGTTTTCTCTACCACTGTCCCAGTTACCCACGTCACCTTTTTCCCATCTCCCACAACGTATCCCCCCATGCATAAGTCTCTGTTGCTTCGCCTGTATAAATGAAATACAGGTAACAGTGGCACAGCTAAGAAGACAACTGGCAGACGATGGTTGCTCTGCATTAAACTTTACAAACTTGTACCCATTGTCGCTGTTGAGTCGTAGCCGCGGACCGCCCCCCCTAGCCCCCCACAATCGGAGCTTCTTCACTGGTAACATCACGCTCATCCTCGACGTTATATTATGCATTTATCATTACACATTATTTTTAATGTTAGTTCGTTTCAGTTACGCTTACGTGTTAAGTTTATGTATTTGTGATTATTTTAGTAATAAGTTACTTGACAAGTTTGAGTTTCCGTATTTAAAAGCACGTTATGTTTTATTTTTCCATCGCAAGGAGTTTAGGAGGAAAAATAAAAAGAAATTTGTTGATCATGTCAACATTTCTAATGCACACGACTTACTCAATGTTGCTCTGTACAAATTTGATTTAGATATTATAAACGTAATGTATGTCTTTTCCAATTGTTTATATTTTATAACTTGGTTTCATACTAAGTGCAGTAATGTATTTCGTAATATTTGTAACACAAGTTCGAATATTAGGACTTTAGAATTTCTTAATATTGTTTTCCCTATAACTTGACCGTGACTGATATATTGATATTTTCTAACTACTGATGTTCACCGGTTTTAAACTATAAAAATAATAGTGTTAAAGATATCTTTTTCAATAAAAAGTTCAGTATTTTTATGTGGTCAAAGTTATTAATATAAGGAAAACATCAGAGTGTAGAAAATGAGGGTAGTTGGTTGAAAACTAACGCCTTGTAGTTGAATTTAGCAGTATGTCGAAAGCGTTTAAAACGTTTTGATAGAAATTTGAACTTTATATGACGTAGATAGCATATTTCTGTTGCGGTGTACATTAATTACAGTTGGAATTTAGTTGATCAGTTTTATTAAATATATATATATACTAAAGTGTAAGTTTTGATTTTTAACTTAAATGTAACCATGACAGTAACACTTTAAATTATGAAGTACAGAAAACTGAACTCAAGACTCATTTTAAGCTAAATATAACTGTAATTTTTCAATAATTTTGTAAAATCCTTATCCTGATAAAACCAATAAAGAAGCTACTGGTATTTGTAATTTATTTGGACCCACTTACTCGTGTAAGCGAGCTACTATCGCTACATATATACATACCGGGTCGTCCGCTGGTCCGTGTTGCGCTCCTTACCCGGGCATTCTGCTCGAATGAACCACACCAGCGTCGTTTATTTACCGACCAGCCGGAGGCCAGCTGCATTCTAGCAGCCGGCTGTGGGCATTGTGTGACGGGATTCGGTATGTCGCTCGCCGAGTCGGCTTAACGCCGCCACCCGCCGCGATCACCCGGTGGAGAGTAGGTCGTGCGGGTACTATCGCTATGATTACAAATTCAACATAGCATAATAGCGGTACTAACCCGACAGCCATTGTATGTCTTAGTAGAACTTTATATTGTAATAGCTAATATGTAGATTTAGAAATCGCAGTTGGGTAGCCGGTTCAAATCCTGTGCCTAATGTGTCAAATAATTCGTAATTTAACTTTTTTTTTTAATTATTTATTTGTTCATTAAAACACAAGATTCACTCAGACTCGCCCACCTCTCTCTTGGGCTGACATCAGGGTGCTTGGTTCAATCGGTAAACTTGTTGGGATAATTCAATTGATTTTACTTTTAAACAAAAGTTTTTTATTCGCTATCTAACAACAATACGGCTAACATGTCAAATCCGGGTCTGAGTAGTGATGTCAAGATTTTAAACCGTAAGTTTTAATAGAGCGACCTAGCTCGTTATTAACTGCAAAATCTACATTTCAGTTGCAGTGAATCAAATTGTACTACTTCTAAATAGAACACAAGCTAAAACATAAAAATGTTTACCTAATAAGTTGCGATCTCGATTTGAAAATTACATACTTGAACTAGAATATATTTTAATATCTATATAAATTAAGTTAAAGTACTAAGTTTATAGCGAATAAACCTATCCGCGATGTCTATAGTTTGAGAAAAAATAAAATAATAGTAAACAAAGAGATACGAAAAACCCTAAGATCAATAAACTGTATTGATATTTAAGAAAGCGATGAATCGGTTTTATTCGCAGGAATTATACTTTTTTATTTTAAATGAATGTTTTAAGCTTCTCTGCCATATCTGTAGTAAAGTTGTGAGTTTGGACGTTCAGAGTAACCTCCGTTACTTACTAGACACTGAAATCTATTCGCCATATAACATCGCTACAATCAATAGATATCTGCTGTGAAAAATATTGCATAAACGGGGAAAATCTGACCCAGACGTACGCGGGTCACCTAGTTATGTAAGGGAGAGATGACTATGGGTATCTGGGAGAGATGCTTATGTAAGTATTTAATAAAATTAATAATAATAATAACCCTGGACAATTTACACAAAGCCATCAAGTTCCAATATAAGCATATTTTATGTAATGATGCTTTATTTTAATACATTTTTCCCATCTGAGTGTTTTCATACTGGAGAGAATCGAACTCGTGACCATCGATAATAAGGCGGCATTATACTTGGCTAAAATCATATCCGTCAGGCAAAAGTTGCTTGCTGCCTTCAGTCGCTCCATAAGTCATAGTCGTACTGCGTGTTTGGGGTGCCTTCCACGCTCGGAACCATATCGTTCGGCGAAGTCGGTAAAGATCAGCTGCGGCTAATATAGAATAGTTCGAAAATAGAATACTGCAGTATTCACATAAATATTGCAATAATGGTTACTTTTTGTTACTGTAGTTGACTTAGAACTGTAGTGACCTTTTTACTGGAGGCATCTGGTTATTGTATTTACCTAGTCATCATTAATACTTAATTATTAATATTAACACAATTTATTTATAGGTCTAATATATACTACTGCTGCTGTATATAGACCCTTATAGCTGCATTTGAAAATAATAAAACGAATAAATATTTTGAACTAAAAGGCAATAAATGGCGCGCTGTCAATATTGTAAATAACGTAACGATACCGTGGTAACTAGCATAGATAATATACTATACGTAGTAACGAGTACCAGTTGGTTTAATAACTAGTACGTCCCGTACGTACTAGTTATTAAACCAACTGGTACTCCAATTGTTCTAAAATCGGATCTAGTTTAGTTTGGGGTTGTATTTCCGTTAGGATATTGGTGTTCTGTGGTTGTATTACACTTATTGTCAAATCTGACAGTACAGAGTACTCAGTCTGATCATATAAACGGTGGCTAGCAATGTAACCATATTGTATAGTTTCATTTCGTGCCTTTTTATCATAATTAGCATATTATTCAACTAAAAACAGAGCTCTTGAGACTGTCATGTGACAAGTCTAATAATCTGTAATAAAATTTGACAAAAAATATATTGAATATTTTTTGTCAAATTTTATTACATCAAACCCAGCTTTCATTGTTGGATATGCAACTTCTTTGTATTATCGACATATGTTATTGTATATAAAAAAAAAGAAAAAACATATTAATAAAAAATACGAATGCAAATAAAATGGTATTTCCTTATTTGCCCTCTGCATAAATAAAATCCCAATATTCATCGCCTATTTTATTTACCCCCTTAAGGTTGACATTTTTACAAATTTTGAATGTCATATTTATTTATATTAGTACTCAGCCTAAAAAATAAGTTTCAAGCTTCTAGCTTTAAAAATGAAGATACTTTTATACAACCTTTCATCTCCACTTTCAATCCCTTACAATCCGTTTTCTTTATTTGCACTCATTCAATAACCTAAAAATAAGTTACAACCCACTAGCTTTAAAAAATCAACCCCTTACACCCCTTTAATCGCATTCAAAAGTAGCCTATGTCGTTTCTCAGGATCTAGACTACAAGTGTACTAAATTTCATTTAAATAGGTTCAGTAGTTTTGGCGTAAAAGCGAGACAGACAGACAGATTTACTTTCGCATTTGTAATATTAAGTAAGGATTAACAGTTCCGTATATTTATACATATTCTTGTACTCGCTAACTTCATAAAGATTCTGATTTTGAAAAGAATAATTTACAAACCCAATTTAAAACCATACTGTATTATTACTTTTAATATAAAACTGCGTACCTTTGTTATTGGATAACATTTTTTTCAATGATATTTATTCTTGTGATTAATCAAAAATAAACTTACAACCCCTAAATTAAATATTCAGAATTATAGACTTCTACTAATCATTGTAAAATTTAATTTATTACTTTTACTATTTTATTGGTTTTGAAATTTTAGGCAATTTTATTTATAAATATTTATTTCACAAATTGTGTCTAAAACTAACTTTTTAATATACTAGTCTCAAATAATGCAAATAACCTAGGAATTTATCTAGATACTTGAATAATTAAGAACATAAAAAATAGTATTGTATTTTTATTTTATTTCCGTACGACTATCTATATTTTAGTGATCGCTTATTTTTTTAAGCAATCTTAGCAAGATCGATATTTTTAGAATGGTTACACCGAAGCAGGTTGTATTTTACTCATTTCTGTACTCTATTGTACTCTGTATTATATCTGTCTTAATTTTCCATAAGTCCGTATTTTAGATAGTATTCGTAAAAGTTTAAAACATATTTTACCACACAACAACTACGCGTTGTTGATATCGAACACGATGACGTGTGCATTGCCGTAAGTGAAAGTAATTTAGTGGTAGGAGAAATACGTGTAGACCTTCAATATCGATAATACATTCTGCTAAGTGTCGCAGTCGGTCGCGAGTAGTGTTTAAGTTCGCTCCGGTATTTATTACATTCAACCGTAGTAAAAATGTGCGGAATTTTTGCTTATATTAATCACTTGTCGCCTAAGACCCGGCGCGAAATTTTAGAACTGCTCGTCAATGGTTTGAAACGGTTGGAATACCGCGGCTACGATTCTGCGGGCGTCGCCATCGATGCTCCTGATCAGAAAGATATAGCTGTATTGAAACGTAGCGGTAAAGTAGCTGCCCTAGAAGAACTGCTCCAGGAGCGCAGCGTCGAGCTATCTCTTGAGGAATGTGTGGACTCCCATTGCGGTATCGCCCACACGCGTTGGGCTACTCACGGAGAGCCAAGTTCTACGAACTCGCATCCGCAGCGTTCTGGAGAAGACAATTCTTTTGTAGTGATACATAATGGCATCATTACAAACTTTAAGGAAGTTAAAACATTTTTGGAAAATAAAGGATATACTTTTGAATCCCAAACAGACACTGAAGCTATTGCAAAGTTGATCCACCACATCTACAACCAGCACAAGGATTACAGTTTTCAAGAATTAGTTGAGCAGGTAATTCAGCAACTGGAAGGTGCTTTTGCTTTATGTTTCAAATCTCGTCACTTTCCAAATGAATGTGTTGCAACACGTCGTGGTAGTCCTTTGCTAGTGGGTATTAAAACACGGCGTCGTTTATCCAGTGATCATATCCCTATTATGTACACTAATAACAAGGCCACACGTGGAGTTGTACCCCCCGTACCCAGGGTGAACAGCCATGCCCATTTCCAACCTGAAGAAGAAAGAGATGTTGAATATTTCTTTGCCTCTGATGCTTCTGCTGTAATTGAACATACTAACAGAGTATTGTATTTTGAAGATGATGATGTTGCCCATGTTAAGGATGGTGTTTTGAGTATCCATCGCCTCTCTGGCAGCAGCAGTGATCCTCATGAACGTGAAATATTCACTCTGAAACTAGAATTACAACAAATCATGAAAGGTAATTATAAATACTTCATGCAAAAGGAAATTTTTGAACAACCTGAATCTATAGTAAATACCATGAGAGGACGCCTCAATTTTGCAAATGGTACTGTCAACCTTGGTGGTATTAAAGATTACATACCTGAGATCAAGAGATGTAGAAGATTGATGCTCATTGCATGTGGCACAAGCTACCACAGTGCAGTTGCAACTCGTCAACTTTTGGAAGAGTTAACTGAGCTTCCAGTAATGGTGGAATTGGCTTCCGATTTCTTGGATAGGAATACACCGGTGTTCCGTGATGATGTATGTTTTTTTATCTCACAATCAGGAGAAACGGCTGACACACTGATGGCTCTGCGGTACTGTAAACGTCATGGTGCTCTTATTGTTGGTATTACCAATACTGTAGGTAGTTCAATTTGTCGTGAATCCCATTGTGGTGTTCATATTAATGCTGGACCTGAAATTGGTGTTGCATCAACAAAGGCCTACACATCACAGTTTGTATCCCTTGTTATGTTTGCGTTGGTTATCAGTGAGGACCGCATATCTTTCCAAAAACGACGTGCCGATATCATTGCCGGACTTCATGAGTTAGAAAGCAAAATCCGTCAAGTATTAGCTCTTGACGCCCAGGTCCAGGCCCTTGCTGAAGATTTATTCCGTCAGAGGTCGCTACTTATTATGGGTCGTGGATATAATTTCGCAACATGCCTAGAGGGTGCACTGAAAGTAAAGGAATTGACATATATGCATAGTGAGGGTATTATGGCTGGAGAATTGAAACACGGACCACTCGCCCTTATTGACGACTCTATGCCAGTTATAATGATAATGATGCGCGACCCCGTTTACACAAAATGCATGAATGCATTGCAACAGGTAACAGCCCGCCAAGGCCGCCCGATCGTGGTGTGCGAAGAGGGCGACACGGACACTATGGCTCTTGCGTCTCGCGTTCTCCAAGTACCGAAAACAGTAGATTGTTTACAGGGAATTCTCACAGTAATACCTATGCAACTACTTGCCTACCATATCGCAGTTTTGCGTGGCTGCAATGTTGATTGTCCGCGTAATCTCGCCAAATCTGTTACTGTCGAATAAATATAAATCAAGTTTTATATCGCACCCAACTGGCATGCAGAATAAAATTGTGCATTGAGTAATATCTTGTTAAAAGAATAACCCATTTCATGAATTTTAATACAAAATCATTATTTTATTTTACATAACATGAATACATGTTTTAGTTATTACTTTTAAATAATTCTTATTATTTGTCAAGCTATTGTATTGAGAGGGACTCTAAAGATATATACGCTATGTATATATCTTTAGAGTCCCTCTCAATACAATAGCTTGACAAGTCTTAATGATAAGCCTGATGTATAATTTTATGTTGAATTATATAATTCTACTAATTTTTGTTTTATACCCGGTATGTGCTACTTGTTAACAATGTTGAGTTCACATTCTGTGTGGTATGTTCAATACTATAATTAACTACCCATGATTTGAATTTGTTATTAAATATTTCAGTAATTATACCTACGCTTGTAGGTCGGTACGTGTATAAACAAATTCAATACTAATGTAGTAGTTTTAATGCCTACAATTAGGCATCTAATTAGTAGAGATTATTAATGGCAACTAAAAGAACGCATATAGTTATATGATTTGTTAAAAAAAAAAGTAAAGAAATAAGAAAAATATTTTTATTCAGTGCAATGTAAAAAATACAATAAACTTCCCCTTACGCTTTTATGGTACGGAAGGACGCAGAAATAGACTCTATATGTACCGGCAACTGTCACCTGCCAATGCATAATGTACATAAATATATAAATATTAGGCCTCCAAATGTGCGCAATGTATTTTTTTTTGAACAGGTATATAGTTTTGATTGATTTTATGAAATTGATGATATTGTAAAATTATTCTATCTAAACCTCTATTATTTTGACAAACCTGTGTTGCATTCCGAAATATTTGTTATCTCTTCTATACATTCCTATTAATTTTAAATTCTAATTCAACTATTATATTCCTCCTACATGTGTCTGTGCAACATTCCATTTTAAGAAATATATTCACTAATCTATTTTTAAAGTTGTGCATTGCCTTTTTAATTTATTTATCTTCTAATAAATGATATGCAAAAGCGTACAACATTCTCTATTTTATTATTGAAACTTCTAGATACTAAAAATCTCATTTTACAAAGTATATTTTTAATTGAAATAGAAATTTAAGACATTGTATTTGATATACACATAATGTGAAATTATGCACAATGGAGATTCCGTAATATTTTTATACAAACTGTATATAACAATAGGAATACATATGTATAATACATAGATATTTAGAGTTAACTTCTAGTTATATAATTAATAATAATTATTGTTAATTTCTGCAATATTTTCGTTAACTATAGATACTTGCTAAAATCCTAGATACTCAATTTGTATCCAACTGTCACATAATTATATACGTACGTTTAAGTAAAATTTAACATTTATTTTATATACTTGAAAAAAAAGCAAATAAGAATGTTTTGTTATATTGTTATTATTTTTTGATAGATGAATATGGGTAAATATAAAAGATATTTTAAATATTTTTATTAAATATGTAAACATTTTAAAATTTGTCTATCGAAGTAGTCACAAAACAAGGAAACATGATTGGTAAGTGCCTCGTTAAATATGATAACTAATAAAGTTATCATGAGCCGATGTATAAAATTGTAATCATTATTACATAAAACAAAATATTTATTTTTTAAAGATGATCAATATGTACATTTATTCAAATGTATTATTTCTGTGAAATCATAAGTATGTGCAATAAATATTATTTTTATAGATTATTTATAAGCTAATCGCTAGTCAAACAAAATTATTAGCTTAGATTTTTTGGAATATTTCTATCGTGATTTTGATATTTGAATCTATATTTATGTTATCCGCTTGTTTATACTTATATATAAATATATACAAATCATTGATTATGTTATAGTTGTATACATAGTATTTGATATTTTTTTTTGTTCTAAATAAATATTATAATAAAATATATAAATTTACATTTATGTTCGTTGCCACATAAAAAGTTAGTCGTTACTGATTTATAATTGTAATTTGTGTATAATCACATCTAAGTGCGACAAAATGCACAATATTGTTTATAAATATAGTATCTTATATGAAATTAATTATATTGTAAGTTTTACACAATTTTTTTTGTCTTTTTTTCATACCTTACCCAAATTATATCTAAAAACCAAAAAAATGTAACAAGGTCATACCATACCACGTACTCGTGTACGTATAGGAAAATTGCTCTTCATTTTTTACTAAGTGTCTAAATTATCTACTATAATAAATTGTTAAGAAATCTCTAAACAATAAATAACCGACAAGAAATAACACTCGACAATTAACACAACGCCGTCTAGTCCCACGGTAAGCAGAGCTAGTTATGTATAGTAGACAATTGATATATGTAAATACTTAGATTTTTTTTCGTAAATACATACGTAATATACATAGAAAACACCCCGACCGATACACACAATAATTCATGAATACAAATGTTTGCATTGTACGAGGAATCGAACCCGGGACCATCGGAAGTAAAGCGGTGTACTCAACCGCTAGACCACCGAGGCCGTCTTTGTCTGTTTGTTACCTTCTTACGACTAAACAGCTGATCGAAACTCGATGAATTTTATACGTAATTACGTGGACGGGCATAGACAATATTTTATTATGAAAAAAGTACGTACACGTATAAGCACATAGGACCGGGTAACATCTAGTATTGGATATATGTATACATATACGTTTTAGTCTTTTTGAAAAATTTGTGGTTAATTCATCATGTTTGATCAATACCTAACGCAACTTCTGCCACATATATACACATTACACATTTTGCGTATATTATTCATGAATACGAACAAAACATAATTTTGAATACAAATGTTTGTATCATGCGGGAATCGAACCGACTGCAATAACACTGAGGCTGCCTATAATCTGGATAAGGAAAATATATCTATGTACTTATGCAGAAACAGATTTATGACATATTTTATAAGTATTATATCTAATGAATAATCACTTTATGGACAAAATAAATTACACGACGAATTTTTCCTGTTAGGTACTATCAATGGTGGAAAGATTTGTCTTTGATCATGCAGAATTTAAGTACCTACATAAAATTATTTTAATCTTTCTTATCAATAAATCCTGCGATCAAAGCAATTGTTAGCAAAAGCAATCCGCTCCATTTGTCGATATAAGATTGATGTAAAAATGATAAGGATATAAATATATACTTATTATGAAAAATGCAAAATGTCACTATATGCACGAAGCATATTGCATGGCCTAAAACAAAAATTAGATCATGACTGGCAAAAAAATTAAAGTAGAATAGGTTTTCAAAAGTACAACCATACTGCATTTGTTGTACTTTTGAAATTGCATTTACAGAGCATTGTAAAAAAATCACTAACTGAAGTATTTTGATGTAATATTTATAAACAAAATATTTATTTATTTGGTGCTTAAATGCGAGTAAATAGTAAGCATTGATGTGTATCGAAAAGGTGTACCTAAAACCTATATCTACAAATATACTATCATAAGTGTCGGGATCTGCTTGGATCTTGGTCCGTCATGTTATGGACCCGTCTTCCGTATGGTGAATGCTGAGAAATGTATCTCTATAACTCTATAGGAATATTATTATATTTTACGAAAGTCACAAACTAGAAATTAACAATAGACATAATTATAGACCGATTCAAATATTGTATGTAACTACTTGTACCCACCTAACTGTATTGTATACTGTCAATGCGATTTCCTAACATACCAGTAATAATTTTGAAAGTTATGTTGCAAGGACTCTGTCTGATAGACATATTGAGGGATTGTTGTTGCAGATTGCTCAATATACGAGTAGTTTCCAGTTTTTATGTGAGAGGTAACGTAATTTCCGCTAATGCCTAGGTAGGTACTAATAATCTAAAGTGATATTATAAATATTATTTATTTACACAAAAATACATTTAACGAATTATAATAAGTAGATACTTATAGAAAGATATATTATCAGCGATTAATATATCCCGTCCCGTATTTTATTTTCAAAAATCTAGTAAACATTATAGTATTTTAGTATATAGTTGAGTCAAGTTTTTAATTTAAATTAGTAAATCAAGACTTGGGTAGAATTGTAAGATGATGACATTCATATAAGAAGTTTCATAATGAAGATTGATTATGTACATAAATTCCTGTTTAAATGTTTCCAATCGAGCCTTTTATTTATACTAGAAGATATCAGTATTAAAATCTAGTCTAAAAAACAAAGATATTACAAAACAAATATAATGCTAGTTGCATTATATTTGTTTTGTAATATCTTTGTTTTTTTTTTCGGACTACTCTAATGCTGTTGGCCGCAGCTGGCCTTTACAGGTTTACCGGACGTTAGGAGGTGAGAGCAGATGGCACTCCAAACCCGCGGAAGGACTTATGGAGCGGCGGAAGGCCAACTCCTGCCTGACGGATACGACTTTAGTCTGAGGGCACCACTAGGTGTTCGAACCTCGGCTTAGGCCGTCGTAATTTCGATCCCCGTTTGAATTGGACGGAGGATCGATCGGAGGGGCGCCCGGAGGCGCTGGCGTAGAGCGCCCGGCCGCGCGCAGGCGCCCGGTTGAATGCGCGATATTGTGTGTTTGAGGTCGTCGTCTTCGCCGGCGAGGACGGTGTCGTGTCTATTTATTTGTTACCTATGTATAATTGCTGTAAAAGAATTTAGTTTACATTTCGTCTGTCTAAATAAAAAAGGAAAGTTATCTTCAACTAAACTTGAGCGAAGATTCAGAAACTTTGTGGGATTATTTTGTGGGAAACAAAGTTCGAGTGAAGCATGAAGTTGGTTTAGTTTAAACTATTTTAGACTATCTATTCGAACTATCGTGGTACATTCTTCACGCTTTTATTTAATTCTGGCCTATGTGCTATGCACTTATGTACAATCCAGCGTCGTTGTTCTCAAACTCGTGATAGGGCAGTTCTTGCGACAGTTGCATGAAACGGCCCGCCTAGCGCCCGCGCACATAGGTACCGGCTTGGAGTAGGGATGTTTACTGATATATAAAAAATAGAGTAATAATTAATCCATTGTTTATGTTAACGAATAATCGTTAGAATCCACAACTTTCTTATAAATATATTTTATAGGTTATAGGATTTTTTAGCTTGTGAATATAATTTTTTTATAGGTCAACAATTAGTCTTTCTTTATACCGTATTCTTTGTGCCATAATCATGTCAAAAAGTGTCTGTGTAAAGAATATCGATTGATAGAATAACTCTATTTTTAATTAATAATAGTCTAATATTATTTTTTCACATCTCTAATGCAGAGTCGCTACTTAAACGAAGCAAACGCCGACGCCGACGCTCAGCCACCAAGTGGGTCGAGTTGTGAAACAGAGAGAGGTGTGTGCTGATGTTGTCTGGTTGGTCTGCGCAATATCGTATGCGATACACGCTTTGCTTCTTCTGTGCATTTCTCTTGCTCCATCGTTGTAATATTTATTATTTTCTCACTCGTTAGACATTATGTGACTTAAATTATATGAACGCCTGCACCTGAGTGATCTCTCAGTATAGCACATACCGTCTGAACTTTACCGATACCGAATGAAGTTCAGATGGTTGCCGATTTTATTATTGCACGATACAAAATTTGTAAATGAAGTATAAATATTTTGTCAGATTGTTCTAGTAAAATTGACTATAGTATTAGTCACTTCTTATCTGTGGTAAGTGCTAACCTATTAAAAACTAAACTATTAGCACTGAGGACTACTACTAACGAATCAATAAAACTAGTGTTTTTTAATTTCTATAGCTCTGTATAATCGCACATGAAGATTCCTTTTATTATGGTTTTTGGTTCAGAACACCTTTGAGTTTGAAGTCCTGAGTGGTTTAGCGATTTAGCACACCGCCTTTCTTCCGATAGTAGCGGGTTCGATTCCTCGCACTGTACAAACATTTGTATTTATTTTATATAAATTTCCAGTTTATTTATTTTAAAAACATTAGTGGCCTCTACTTCCTTAATAAGAACTTTCTAAGTTTGTTTTCATATAATAATTTAACATACGGCCTGCGTTACTCTGTTTTAATGTAACTTTCAACCAATGTTAATAATTTGTAGAAGAGAGTAGAAGAGTAAAAGAGTATTTTCTTTTATTATTTGCTGGCCACAATATTGTCTACTATTATTTCCACCTTTTCCGTGACTTTCCCTTTTTTCCCTAATATGTCATCTTCATGTTATTATACTGTGTGCGCTGTAACATGGTGTGGGTGACAGTTAGGTACTAATTTTACATTTAAGTTAATACAGTTATTAATGATTTTATATATGTATTACGAATGTGGTATAGCTACAATACTAAGTCATAATTTGTAAATTGCGGCAACTTTTATGAGTAAAACGAAATATGAATGAAACTATTATCCGCACTATGCTACAGCGCGCATGGGATAGGTAGCCTATGTTTCAATTACGCAAGAGTGAGAATAATATTTATTATTATATATAGATACTTCGGTTTAAACTTATGATGTGATTGTAACGGATGTGGATTTAGGCACCAACATCCGATTTAAAAACAACCATTTTAGTTTGTTATTTGATAAGATATAGTGGAAATAAGTACATGTAGCTAATTAAGATAGTAAATGTTGATTACGTACCTACCTACGTGCGTAGGCAGTTATATTATATAGTACTCTTGTATTGTATCTTATCAAGTAGACATCTAGAATACTAAATCAAATATAATACTACTTACATTGTCTCAATAATTGATATTTTATTATACTTATCAGAATCATTATAAAATAGATGAGAATTAAATCAAATAAAATCGGTAAATGGCGAGTTGCAATCTCACACCATGAGTACCGTACAAATATTTTATTACGTATACCTACTTATGTTTTATCTTCATATATATTATCTTATAATTAAATAAAATTTATGTTCAATTATTTTTGCTAACTAGGTATATCCATGTTTTAGAATTGGTGATAGAAGGTGTTCTTATAGATGTTAGATTTAAGGTATTCAATTGATACACTTATTGAAATTACGTAGATATGTAAGTATTTAGATGTAAATATATCTAATTGCGTTATTTCTGTAGGTATAAAAATTTATTAAAGAAACTTATGTACTACTATTGAATGTTCATTTAGTTTACATGAAAGATTTGCACATTCCGAGTACCTACATAAGAAAATGTATTCAAATATTGAGTAGCTGAAATACATAGGTATGTGGCTGCTTTTCTGATATATATATATATATGTATTCCTACAATATAAATGTGGATATCTGTATCGGAACCCTAATGCAAGAAATAATATGTTTAAATGTCTTTCGTTATCAATTACATGTTTAAATATATTTAATTTTGTTTTTAGGTATAGGCTATTTTACTGTCAGACAAGTGACACCGATAATAATAATAGACTTAAATTTAGATTTAAACAGTAGGTAAATACTGGTCAGTTCCTACATTCACTTAAAAATACTTAAAATAGATGGCGAAAATCCAGTTTGTCTGCCGCATTCCACACGATCGCTTCCGTGACCTGCTCCACGTAATTAAATAATGAGAAAATAAATAGGTAGTCTGACAGCTAAGTACCTGTCTGGCAGTGCAGTATTTGGTACCTACTATGTACTTAATATCTACTCATACTACGATACAGTAGGTGCAATGACGTATTGTACTTGTGTAATGCATCTCTGTACAGATTATGACAGACGGTTATCTCTACAATTGAGTCTTCGTTAAATTGCATTTCCTTCATCCTACTATTTAGGTCGAAGCAGTATGTCATCATCTTTTTTTCTGTCATCATCTTCCTCTACAAATCGCTTAAAAAAGCAGCCACCTTACGGAATATAGAATTCCATGAGCTGTGCACTATTTCATTAAAAATGGTATCATATAAAATATTTAGCCAAATATAGTTAGTCGTTATACCTGCCTACTAAAACCTCATATCATTATGATTACTAATGTTTGCATAAGATAGCCTGCCTTTTCTCGTGATATAATCTATCTTCATGTCAAGTTTCATTAAGATCCGTTCAACTGTTTAGTCGTGAAAACGTTACGAATATACAGATTGCATTTATAATCATGTATATTTTATATTTTGTATTTATATTTATAAGCATCGACCAACATCAATAGCATAGAGCACGCTTATAAATAAGTGGTTTTGATGACATTTCGATAACGCAACAGCCGCAGCTATAAAGTTGCGCCTGTTGCAGAACTCCTATTCTGCAAAAAAATACATAAATTGAAGAATACAACTATCATTAACAATTTGCAAGTTCCTACTTACAAATTGTTAATGATAGTTTTAATAATGTAATGTATTCTTCAATCACTGATTAGATCATAACTAATATCATATAAAGATATATTTTAAAAACTTTTTTCTTTTTATATAATTTTAAAAGTGAGGGAGGTCCGTTGCTACTACGTGGGCCGGTACTGGCAGGGAGTCGGTCTAATTCCTTGTCATCAGATATGTTGAAGCATAAAGCAATCATATATGGTAAAATAAAAATATAATTTTAAAAGTGAAAAAATAAATTCTATTTTAGAAATGTTTGGCGGGGCGCGCAAATATGTTTAACAGGCCGCAGGCGGCCCGCGGGCCTCGTATGGCTCACGGCCGCGGCGCATTCATGATTTAAGTTTGTGAATTGAAATAATAAGTTAACCCAAGACTGCATAATTAAAATTCAATTATAGTTTATTAGTTTTATTATACGGCCTACCAATGTGATCGAATTAAACCTTTTTTTTTTTCAAGAAAACAATGGACTAGTGCCCCGTAGTCTACACGCGCAGAAGGGATCATTGTTTCAATAAAAACACTAGGTTTTACGAATTTGATAAGACTTACTGTTATCACGGAATGTCATGGATTACAATAGTTACGTATTATGTTAGTTTCAGTTGGTACTTATAAATTTATCAATGTCACTGCCACCGTAGCTACCGCTGCATATATGTATATATAGGTATAGTTATTTACGTACGTAGTTATTATCTATATCTATACTAATATTATAAAGAAGCAACATTTGATTGTTTGTTTATTGGTAATGAATAAGCTCCAAAACTGCGGAACTAATTAGAACAATTCTTTTAGCACAAGAATCCTACATTATGTCAGTACTGGCACGGTACACTCGATGGAAAGTTATGTGTCAACGATATTGCTTTGTTTCCTGTCTTCTAATCTTCCTATCAAATTGCTTTTGTAGATATATAACAAATAAAAATTTTATTCAACTTAGACGCTGTTTTACCCAAAAACCCTCACAAATTGGTAGCAGAGCGTGGTTTACAATAAAATGGCATCTGCGTCGAGTTTCCGCAATACAGAACCTTTATTACGGAATTAAACAAAGAAAATTACGATACTTGGAGCCTACAAGCGCAGGCCGTATTGATCAAAAATGATTACTGGGATACCGTAAGTGGCGCAAAAACATTGTCACCCAGTACTGATGCAGCGGTAACGAATGAATTTAATAGAGAGGACTTAAAGGCAAGAGCTGAAATTCTACTTTTATTATCACCGTCGGAATTAAAACAAATCAAAGTCTGCATGACATCCAAAGCTGTTTGGGACAAATTAAAATCAATATATCAGAGCGCCGGACCAGCAATAAAAGCGACCTTGCTGAAACAACTGGTTCTAAAGCGTATGAATGTTGGAGAAGATATTCGCGATTACATAAATAACTTCATGGACATCGTGGATAAACTCGCTGACATGGAGATCAAAATACCTCCAGAGTTACTCAGCATTATGTTACTGTATAGTCTATACTGTATGTGCTATACCAGCAACATTTGATAACTTCAGAATAGCCATAGAGTCACGGGATTCATTACCAAACCCCGAAGACCTGAAGGTAAAAATATTGGAAGAATATCAGGCCAGGGGCGGTAATGAACAAGGCCAAAGCTCTGAAGCATATCATCTTAAAAATAAGAAACAAAAGTACTGCAAGAATTGCAAGAAAAAGGGCCACACCACCGAAGCATGTTGGGGAAAGAAGAAAGGTGGCAAAGAGAGAGACAACGACAAACAACACAAAAATTTCAATGTTTGCCTTAGTACCGTAGAACAAGACACTAGTGAAAATACATGGTGCCTGGACAGCGGCTGTTCATCTCATATTTGCAATAATAAATCATTTTTTACTAAATTGACCCCAGACAACGGCACATTAAGATTAGCGTCAAGTAAGCACAGCAGTGGAATTCAAGGTAAAGGAATAGTAACCGTAAATTCAAATAATCAAGGTTATAATTTGAAATATGTTCCGGATGTATGATGTATCAATAAATCTATTGTCAGTAAGTAAGATAACTGACAGAGGAAATAAAGTCGTTTTTGAAAAAGACAAAGCCTACGTCATTGAGAAAAGCGGCGAGGTGGCAATTACAGTGCAAAGAAGAAATGAGTTGCGCATTACACACCAAAAATAAGCACAGAGGTCATGGAATGGCATCGCAAACTCGGCCATATAAACGAAAAAGATTTAAATACAATGGCTAAAAATCACCTAATGTATGGTTTGAATTTATCTGACCAAAAGTTAGAAACATGTGAGACCTGCATAAAAGGAAAATTGACGAGACAACCATTCAATCGATATGACGAATTATATACAACGAAACCACTAGAAATAATTCATAGCGATGTTTGTGGACCATTCGAACACGAAACATTGGCAGGCTCGAAATATTATGTCACTTTCATAGACGACAATACTCGATACTGTCACGTCTATTTTATAAAAAGGAAAAGTGACGTATTACAAATTTTCAAACAATATAAAAATGAAGTTGAAACATTTCATAATAAAAGGAAAAAAAAATATTTACAGTCAGACAACGGTACTGAATATCGCAACAAAGAGTTTGACGATTTCCTTAAATCGCATGGTATCCAAAGGAGGCTAACAACTGTTTATACCCCACAACAAAATGGAATTAGCGAGAGAAAAAATAGATCGTTATTGGACAAAGCTAGGTGCCTAATGTTTGAATCAAAAGTACCTATGAAACTTTGGGCAGAGGCTATATCTACTGCAAAATTACCTGATTAATCGTAGCCCCTCTAAATCATTAAAAAGTAATATACCATTTAGGAAATGGTTGGGTAAGACACCTTCTGGCACTCATCTTGACATCTTTGGCACGAAGATCTTCGTCTTAAAAAAGAATAGACGAGGAAAATTGACTCAAAATACCAAAGAGGGTGTGTTCGTAGGGTACTCCTTGACCAGCAAAGCCTATAGAGTATATATACCTAAAGATAATGATGTTGTAACTAGCAGAGATGTAAAAATAATAAATAAATTGTATTATGAAGAAAATGTTGAAAATTATAATAACCTTTTGAACGATGACGAACAAATTTCACAAACTCCTATAACAGAATGTCAAATAAGAGACAACATATATAAGAAAAATAATAATTTAAGTACACAACAAATAGAAATTGAATTTACAGAGAATAAAAATTATTTACAAAGTTCAAATAATCCGGATCACACCGATTTAACAGAAGATGTAGTCACGATGAAACAACAGGAACTGTAGAAAGACCTGTGAATGGGATGCCACAAAGAGACCGCCGGCCCCCGGAGAGGACCAAGGATTACACATTAAATGAAACGAATGAAAGTATACTATTCTCTGAATTTTGTTATTTGACTGATGGAAGTGAAACTGATGAATACTGGCATGATGCGATAAAAGCTGAAATTAGAGCACATGTTAAGAATGAAACCTGGAAAATAGAGGAAAAGAAAGAGAACATGAATGAAGTAGATTACAAAATGATTTTAAGAAATAAAATTGGGCCATATAATAAAATTACTAGAAAAACTAGACCTGTAGCACGGGGCTTCACTCAACGACTAGGCGTTAATTACAACGAAACATATGTACCCGTCGCAAAATTAAGTTCAATCAGATCGGTTATCGGAATAGCTATGGAACAAGGTTTAAAGTTAAACCAAATGGACGTAACCACAGCGTACCTAAATGGTGAACTAGAAGAATATATTATAATGAAATATCCTGACTATTTAGAAGAGTACTTTCCAGAAATACTGGTTGATGAGAGTGAAAAAGATGATCTGACTTTATACAATAAAACAATGAATATGTTAATGGACATAAAAAACATACCAAAAGGGAAAGTTTGTCGTCTTATTAAAGCTCTATATGGACTTAAGCAAGCGGGGAAGCAATGGCATAAAAAACTCGACATGGAATTGAAAAATGTAGGGTTTAAATCATCAAATGCCGATCCCTGTCTATGCATGCAGGAGAAAAGAGGAGAAAAATAAACATTGCTATTTATGTCGATTTTTTTTTATGGATGATAATGATATGGTGCACCCGCCTGTGTTGCACAGGCGGGTGCACCATACCATTATCATCCATATCAACACCAGTGGAGGATGATCAGATGAACATGAGGTCAAGTCAGTTAGCCCATCGTAACATATTTACCAGAAATTTATCACGATGGTTTCCAGGGGGAACCACGTGGAGGACAACCTGACATGGTACATTGCTAGTAATGGAGTCATGAGTCCACATTACTAACAATCCCCTTCCCCCCTATGTCGATGATTTATTAATCGCTTACTCAAGTCCCGTTATTCTAAAAGAAGTTAAAGACCTTTTAAATTTAAAATTCGAACTCAAAGATTTAGGTCAACCGAAACGACTGATTGGTATAGATATAACTTATGAAAATAATACAATAAAATTAAACCAAGAAAGATTTATTGAAGATGTTCTCAGAACATACAAAATGGAAGATTGTAAGCCTGTATCGACACCCATAGATCCAGGCTTTATACTACAAAAGGGAGAAGAATATGAAAAGAAAAATATCCCATATAAAAATTTAATAGGTTCTCTTATGTACTTGGCGGTAGCTACTCGTCCCGATATCATGTTTGCCATTAGCTACTTATCCTAATTCAATTATTGTTATGGAGAGGAGCATTTCAAGAGCGCTAAAAGAGTAATGCGTTATTTGAAAAAGACAAAAAACGTCGGCCTAACTTTTAGAAAAACTGGAGAAGATTTATATGGTATGGCGGACGCAGATTGGGGCGCATGTGATTGATAGAAAATCTTTTTCAGGTTACTGTTTCAAGTATGCTGGGACAGCCATAAGCTGGATGTCTAAGAAGCAGAGGAGTGTCGCTTTGTCTACAGCAGAGGCGGAATATACAGCCCTGACCGAAGCTGCGAAGGAAGCTATGCATCTAAAGGGTTCATATAAAGATCTCGGCACAAACTACATATAATAACATAACAATTTTGAACGACAATCAAGCCGCCCTCAAACTTAGCCAAAATGCTATGGTGACTACAAAGTCAAAGCACATTGATTTAAAGCTACATTTTATCAGAGACTGTATAGAAGACGGTACAATTGTAGTCAAGTATCTACCTACTGATGAAATGGAAGCAGATATGTTAACAAAGGCTTTAGTTGGACCGCGACTGGAGACATTGAGAAGAAGTTTGGGGTTAACTTAACCATGACATGCACCGTGAAGAGGAGTGTCATGACTGGCACTGTACACTCGATGGAAAGTTATGTGTCAACGATATTGCTTTGTTTCCTGTCTTCTAATATTCCTATCAGATTTCTTTTTTTGATGATTGATTTTATATCAAATAAAAATTATATTCAACTTAGATGCTGTTTTACCCAAAAACCCTCACACATTATCTGTGAAAAACATAGACAATAGAATATATTTTCATAAATTTTGGGGATCCATATGAAAACTTTGATAATGTGCTGGCCGCTGCCCCCGGGAGTCGGAAGGCGCGTCGGCAGGCACCGAGTCGCTGGTATGCCCGGACGTCAATCTATCCTCCTCGAGGTGAGAGAGTGCCCTTTGCAAAGCACTTCCTACCTGAAGGGCCTCAATCAACACCGCGGGCGCGTTGCGGGGTGAAGGACCAAGTGCCTTATACAGGCACCACGATGAGTCGTCCTGAGAAGGACGTTCGGTGAAACGATGAACGGCGACGCGACGATGCGATGGTGACACGATGTATGAAGACGGCGATTGTGGACGGGTTATGAATAAAACGATGGTAAATTCTTGATTTTTAGGATGCAGGGCGAGGAGAATTTTTTCTTCTTGTTGCTCTTCTGAGATTAGTATCGCTATCCGGAGGTTGATTGCGCTATGATCGTAGCTCCGTCGGACGCTACTTATATATGTTTTCTAGGCCGCTGGCCAACGGACCCTCGGCTAACTATTCTCCTCACCCCCTCTGTGCAATCTTTATTACAGTTTAACAATCTTACATGTTATGATTACAATTTGTACATTAAGTGGTAGCATTAATCTTAATTTAAATTTTTATCATGATGTGTGCGCTGCGCGGCGTGCGGTTTGTGAATAATTCGCGATTTCGCGGATCGCGTCTTTTATATGACCTCGCTTCCCTTCCCCCTCGTATATGTATATATATAGCGCGGAAAGGCGAGGTCGCGCGTCATAACGTGAACCACCGACCCGACATACTGGACATGGCACTGCTGAGTAACGTAACCCTACGGGTGAGCTCCCCAGAAGTCCATGCCGAGCTTAACTCGGACCATCGACCGGTAACCCTTCTTTTGGGCCCTCCGCCCGACACGCTACTACCAACCAAAACAATAACAGACTGGCAACGACTCGAGAAATCTCTCGAATCGACCGACACACCGATACTTAACCGTATTCCCGACGTCATAGTCCACCGAGGACACTCTTATTGCGATTGATTCGCTTACTAACCACCTGCAGTCGGCAGACAAGGACTGCTCCAGGGAGGTACCGGCGACGGACGACCGTCGCTGGCAGCTCCCTGATGACGTAAGGAGGTTAATAAGCGATAAGAACGCAGCCACTAGAGCGTACGATCGCTACCCCTCCGAACCGAACCGGGTGCGCCTGCGAGCCTTACAGCGTAGCGTTAAGGAGCGCATCGCGCAGATCCGGGACGGTCGGTGGGGTAAGCTCCTAGAAGAGATAACGCCATGCCACACCGCGTACTGGCGCATACCGAAATCTCTCATAACCGACCAACAGACAAACGACATGCCCCCGCTAGTCCGACCCGACAATACTATAGCCTTCTTCGACGAAGATAAGGCTGAGTGTCTAGCGTCCAACTTAGAAGCCCAATGCTCCACCAGCACGCTCCCAGTCGAGGCAGGTCATCTCGAGAAGATAGACACCGAAGTCGAACGCATCGCGTCCACCCCGCCCACCGAATCGCTCTCACTAGTCACGCTTGGTGAGGTCAAAACGCTAGTTAAACAGCTACCTGTCAAAAAATCACCCGGCTCAGAAGGCATATCCAATAGGCTAGTCAAAAGTCTGCCCTCCCAACTTTTAGTATTACTCGTCGCTATCTTTAACGCGGCGCTGTCCAACGCCATATTTCCAGATATCTGGAAAGAAGCCGTGGTCATTGGCATCCCCAAGCCCGGCAAAAATAAATCCGACCCTTCCAGTAATCGTCCTATTAGCCTCCTCAAGGCTATAGGCAAGCTGTACGAGCGACTCCTCCTCGCCCGCCTAAAGGAATTTATATACTCCAAAGGCCTGCTCATCAATGAGCAGTTTGGCTTCTGAGCCAAACGCTCATGTGTCCATCAAGTGCACCGCATCACGGAGCACATTCACAAAAACACCCTGTACTTCGCCACCAAGTCCCCCAAAGGCGGTACAGGCGTTCTATTTTTCGATGTGGCTAAGGCTTTCGATAAAGTCAGGCACAACGGCTTGATTTACAAGCTTCATCAGTTAGGTGTCCTCGACAGGCTAGTACTCATTGTACGAGATTTCCTGTCGAATCGCTCTTATCGCTACCGTATAAACGGAGCGTTTTCCGACCCGCACCCCATACGAGCCGGCGTTCCTCAGGGCGCCGTACTCTCTCCGATGCTCTACTCGTTGTACACCAACGACATCCCTAAATTCTCCGACTTAAAAGTTGAAATATCGCTGTTTGCCGATGACACGGCTCTCTTTACATCCGCCAAGTCCCGTGTGACAATAGCCAGACGGCTTCAGAAAGCCGTAACGATACTGAGCGAATGGTTCCGTCGGTGGCGCATAGAAGTCAATCCTGAAAAAAGTGCAGCAGTGTACTTTAGCAGGGAATTCGACTCACCCGATCGAACTATTCGGCCAAAACATCCCGTGGGTTTCGAAAACGAAATATCTCGGCGTCACCCTAGATAGGAAACTAACGTTTCGTCCTCACATCAAGCGTGTCCGCGACCGAGCCGCCTTTATACTAGGGCGACTCTATCCTTTTATTAACAAGCACAGTAAAATGTCGCTTCGCAACAAGCTGACATTATATAAGGCTTGCATCCGTCCCATCATGACTTACGCTAGTCCCGTGTTCGCCCACATACCCTACTATTTAATCAACCGACTATAGATCATACAGAATAGGTTTCTGCGTCGAGCCACCGGTGCGCCGTGGTTCGTTCGCAGCGTAGATCTCCACCGCGATCTTAATCTGCCCTCCATCAAGCAGTTTATGAAGGAAGCGTCTCGACGCTACTTCGACTCTGCCCAATCCCACCCTAACCCGCTTATAGTCAGTGCGGTCGACTACGCACCGAGGAGTAATATCCGACATACGCGACAACGTCGCCCGAGGCACGTTTTCATTGACCCCGACGACCCCATAACGGCAGGTAACCTCCCCACGGGTCCACCCGTTCCACCCCGACCACACTTTTACACACACACACACGACATCGTCCTCGCCGGCGAAGACGACGACCTCAAACACACAATATCGCGCATCCAACCGGGCGCCTGCGCGCGCCCGGGCGCTCCACACCGACGCCCCCGGGCGCCCCTCCGATCGATCCCCCGTCCAATTCAAACGGGGATCGAAATTACGACGGCTTGAGCCGAGGTTCGAACCCCTAGTGGTGCCCTCAGACTAAAGTCGTATCCGTCAGGCAGGAGTTGGCCTTCAGCCTCTACATAAGTCCTTCCGCGGGTTTGGAGTGCCATCTGCTCTCGCCCCTAACATCCGGTAAAGCTGTAAAGGCCAGCTACGGCCAACAGCATTAGAGTAGTCCGATATAAAAAAAAAGGTCGCGCGTTAGTCGTTCGGAGGCTGCCGCGCAACGCACATTACAATGTTTACTATTATCCCGGCACATAAATATATAAAATAATTCCATCTTCCATGGACCTTCCATGGTTTACTTATGTCCTATCTATGTCTTATTTCCCGTCCAAAGGGATTTATGTCCCGATTTTGGGACCTATTTCCTATGCTATTTACTATTCTGTATCTAATTTATTGCCCGACCTATTTATTTTTACTGTAATTTCGGAGAAGTAAATCTACTGTGAAGGATGGAGATCAAGATGACGAGCAAAAAGTAAAACGGCACCGTTGTAGTATGTAGAATATTTTTGTATTAAATTGACTTATGTCATATAGAAAAAATATAATATTATAAAAAAACATAGATAATAAAAAAGGTATAAAAATAGTTTCCAACATAGTTCCACCCGTGTAGCATTTTGCTACACAATTATGTCCTCATGGAGTAGGGCCTTTTTGTCCAGCACGGGTTTCCTCAGCGTGCCCCCTTTGGAGGCCACATCAGCTACTCGCACAAGTCCATCGTTGCCCGGGAAAAACAATGTATTTCTACGTATCTATGAGGGCATAGGCCATATGTCAAGCAGTAAATCGGGTGGTACAAATTTCCAGTCATAGTGCATTGCATCAGCGAAATCTCTCACGAACTGGTAATGGAACACGGCTAACTTCAGGCTTTCACTATCGAACTGTCTCAATTTTGGTATGCTTCTGTCTAATATAAAGCCTCGTAAACTTTTTTATTCTGCAATCAGTTGAAGAATTTTCGACGATTTGTAGAGATGTTTCATAGGTCTTCATGCACATGAATAAACGAAAATGTGACATTCTGTGTGACACCGTCTTTGAAACATCCATTTTATTTTCTAAGTTCTTAGGCAATGTATTTGAAAACTCTTTGTTATCGTTCAATGTAGGTTGTCTAGAGAAACGAACATTATTTGACGTTGACCGAAATAAATAATTATTAGTCGATTTTGATGTAATTTGACATGTCAAAGGTTGCTCATTGTCAACATATTGCAAATATTCATGTTTTTTAGCATTATCAGAAGAAAATATAGTCGGAATATTACGGTTGATAGGTTCCGAAATATGATGAGATGAATTACTCACATAATTCTGATCGACATAGTTAGGCTCCGGAATTGAACCTGGTAAAAAATGAGCGTTATCTTTTTGTTTAGGATTCATTACGGGCTCACTGATGTCTATATTTGGACAGGTAAAAGTATTATGTGCGTCGTTTACCCACGACGCAGTACGAGAATGTGATGGACTAACCAAACGAGTGGAGCGGCGCTCTGATTCCTGAGCCGCTAGGTTTGCTTCCATCTCCAGTTCTTCTACTTGTTTAGCCTGTTGAATGAGCTTACGTTCATGTTCAAACCTTTTCTGGGCCAGCTGCATGGCGAACTCTTGCTCACATTCAAACTGCTCACGTTCCCGTTCCATGCATCGTCGAGCTAACTGTGCCTCTACAGTCAACCTACGTGCCCTAACTGTGGACGATGACTGTAGCGACCCCGACAAATGCACTTTAGAACTGGAGCCATATTTCTTGCGTTCGGTGCTTAACGTAGGACTCTGAATAGGCGTAATAAGTTCAGGGTGGCTTGCCGCGAGCATCAACGTGGGTTCGGCTAAAACGTGGTCAATTTCTGGTGACCGACCGAACCCACCCGCGACGAGCATATCAGACTCCGAACATACTTCGCTAGTATCCTTCGCTTGCGTATATTTTTGTGTCTTCAATCCCGTTTGCATGATTGTCCTCGTAAATACTTCGGCGATAGAGGACCAAACTGTGAAGGTCGGCTTGAAGACCAAAATGTGAAGGTCGGCTCGAAGACCAAATGTGAAGGATGGAGATCAAGATGACGAGCAAAAAGTAAAACGGCACCGTTGTAGTATGTAGAATATTTTTGTATTAAATTGACTTATGTCATATAGTGATATGAATATAGTATTGAATTATTAATTAAAACTAGATTTACCCATTATTAGGCTTTAATAAACTAAAAATTGTACACGACTATTTGACAGATAAAATGTAACTAAAATCTTCTTCTTATATTTAATGGCTTCACGACATATAGAAAAAATATAATACTATAAAAAAACATAGATAATAAAAAAGGTATAAAAATAGTTTCCAACAACTACAGTAATGAGAATTGTTTATTTTTCCATCTTATCCTATAGTGTTATGTTTCTTGTTAATTAAACATACAAACAATGACCAAACTATTATAAAAAGTAATTAAATTTCGTATTCTACAAATTTGTTCCTATTAAAGTGACCATGCTTAATCTGTTACTGGGTAACAACATTCCATTTATCAATATACTTGAACCTATTTTTATACAAACTATAAACTATTTACAATAATTAGGCGGTGGTCCGGAACAGATAATGCATCTCAAAGTATTACAAAAAATACCAAAATAAATCCCTATATCGTGTACATTATAGTTTTATAGGGGTAACAACTTCAATATACCTTCGATAGTATGTGCGTGTTGAAATTTATATTTTTTAAAATATTGTTAAATACCCATGAGAAGCCGGAGTGGGCCACTAGTAATTTATATAACTGCTAAAAAATATTAACAGAGATAGTGAAGACAAATGCAATCTGTAATCTGTGCTTTTTCGTGTCCTCTAACAGATTTGTTAGTGATAAACACCGATATTAGTGATAAATATTGATCGATTTGACTGTATACATGTAGGTACAGATATTTCTATTGAAACATAGATTCCGTAGTAGATAAAACATTGATTTGTTTATTTCCTTACAAACTGATAGGGGTATGTATCAATGAAGTTTAGTATTTTATAATGGGTTCATAGTAATCACTAATGTAATTTATAACAAGACGTAATTATTTAAAATAGCACATAATTTAACATTTTATACCAATTACCTCATTCTCCCATATGGGTTTAATTTCATCCTGCACTGGTGCGCCATCAGCGTATATAGCACACGCTGATGGTAAATTATTGCAAATGAGATGATAGTTCTATCGTCATCTACAAAAAATATCGTAGTTCGTAATTCTTAAATGAAAACACTTTAAAAGCAGTCAAAGTGTCAGTGGCCTGCAGACGGTGAGCCTGCGGCGAAATTCCACGTTCTCCGAACGCATTCTGAATAATAAGTAAAAAAGTAAATATGCCTAATGCATATGTACATGCAGATACGGAGGTAAGTATAATAATAATAATATTTTAAAGGAAGGTAATGTCAACGTGTAACTTAAAAATTCACAAGTTAGGGAACCAACATATAGCAGATTATGTACTAATAAATGTGGTTTTTAAATTATTAAGTTGGCTACAACCTTATTGTGGGGCGAGGCATTCAAAGCATCGTCGTCACCTACTCTAATAATATGTAACCTTATAACCTATTAGTATAAAACTATATTGGAGACCTAGCTTATTTGTAATCGTACGATCCTAATTGTAGGCACGTTGCCTACAATTAGGATCCTACTCGTGAATGATATGGACACCATATTTGTGGAAATTATATATACCTACAATAAAGTAAATATGTAGGTACTCCTACAACTCTCTATTTATTTAATAGTTACGGATACATATAAATAAGTTTATTATCTTTTCTTTTATCTTTCTTGTTTATTTTATTATATCAATCGTTAATAATTTTCTATGTAGGTATTTTATATTATACCTTTACTATTTCTGTTATTATCCCTGGTTTTTATTATTACTATTAATAATAATGTAATAGGGCTGGTTAGATGCGATTGTCTTGTTACATACGTCCTCGCGTATTTCTCTGGGCAGCGCCTGAAAATAAGGGCTTTGCTGCTTGTATACTGTAAACAATACACTAAGATGCTGTCTTTTTGCGTATGGGTATGCACACACGCTACGTTACTCACACCGTTTTTTTTTTTTACATGTATTCTATCAACTTTTTTATTTCTGTGCCATGTGCCTTTACGGTAAACAAAAATTTTAGCTATCTATAAACGGTGCATTATTGACTTGGGCGCATTTCCTATTACTGCATCGGAGTGGTTTATACAGTATGCGACTATAGTCTGGCTTCCCGCCGACAACCACATCGTCGCGTCACAGTGAAGGGGACTCGCCTGCAAGCCTTTGTTCCGACGGCGAAATGTTGCAAAACTGGTCTTTGACCTTTTACGTTCCAAATGCAGCAATTACATATTTACTATACAAGGAAAAAGGTGACCTTGACTAACTAGTTTATTGAATGTATAATAAACTAGCACCCGCCCTGGCTTCGCGCAGGCTCAGCATTCCATTTTGATTTAGTTATTTATTTTTATAAGAATTTGTATACTATGTTGATATGTCAATCAGTAAGTAAGATTCTCCTTTTTTAAAACTTAAGTATTCTCCTAAAGTATTTGTTGAAATCAAATTAATTGAAGGACAATTTTGTTAAAAATTGACCTAAAAAACGTCATAATATGTAATATTATGTTATCTGTGGTTATAAGGAGTTAACATTTAAAGATCAAATCCAACATATACATTTTTTTAACGTAACTTCCACTCAAAATTATTATATCACGTTTTTCATTATAATTTTTCCGTATACCTTTCTAGCAGGTATATATAAGATTATAAGAAATATAGTAAATGAAAAATATGATATTCACACGACCCTAGTAATAGCGTTAGGGAATTGTTTGCATATACGTAAATCTGATATAGTTAATTTAATAAAATCATTATATAATATAGTGGAGCTTGGTATAGGTAAAATATTATTATGCGCATTTCCCTACTCTCAATCCCTGACTAATGAACAGAATAAGTTCATTTATAGTATAAATAATTTAATTTATTCGATGACATATCATTGTAATGATATATTTTATTTTGAAAGTAACAAATTTGTTACAAATTATTATATGACGGGAGGTAATTTTTATCTTCCTAAAAAACAAAAAAAGACTATTGCTAGTTTACTAGCGTATAACATTTATGATCCCATTATAAGTAGTATAACGGATTTAATTAGTAATATTAGTAATTATACTAATAATGTGACATGTGTTAATTTAAACTAACATCTACGACATTGGTTAAGCCACAGGATATGGTCATTATTCATCAAAATATTCGTGGCTTCTCCAGCAAAGAATTAGAATTAAGTCTTTTCTTAGAATCTAACAATGTACGGGTGTTATGTCTGACAGAACATTGGCTTAAACAATATGAAATAATTTGTCCTTTTGAACATTATAATATAGCTAGTTTTTTTGCTAGGAACAATGCCATTCATGGCGGGTCAATTATTATTTAAAAAAATGATGTAGAATATAAAAACCGTCAAGACATTGTAAATATTTCTATTGAGCAAACAATTGAACTATCTTGCGTAGAATTAGTTACTTGTATAATAATTTGCGTTTATCGTCCGCCATCGGCTTGTTTTGATTCTTTTGAACTGGCTATGGAGGAAGCATTGAGACGAGTCGCACGGAGGAATAAAACATTATTTGTATGTGGCGATTTTAATGTTGATTTATTATCGGAATGCTCAATAAGCTTAAGATTGATTAACTTATTTAAATCATTTAATTTGCACAATCTTTTTTTAGAACCCACTAGGGTCGCAGGCAATTCTGCCACTTGTATAGATAATGTTTTTTGTAATTGTGAAGTAAAGGTGAAAATGAATTTCGACTGTCTTGGATCTGATCATTATGGACAAAAAGTTATAATTGAAACTAAGGGATCCAAAGGGACTCAAACAATTACATGCAGACAAATAACACAAAAGAATTTGGCACGTTTTAAAAATAAAATTGAACATAAAATATCTAGTGTCATAGTACCTCAATATGACCCGGACATTGTATGTGAACATATTTTTAATTTAATTGAACATGAAGCTAGCAGTGAATTTAAAACAAAAACCTTTTCAACTAGTGTTAAATCAAAGTTTTGTGACTGGGCCACGTTTGGTATTTATAAGTCTAGGGCTAATCTTTACGAACTTTACGAAAAACGAAGCTATATATCCGATCCCTTATTTCATGAACATGTAAAATCTTATTCGAAAATATTTAAAAAGGTTTGTCATACAGCTAAGTCTCTCTATTTAGGTAAAATAATAACTAAATCTAAAGATAAAATAAAAGCCACTTGGAAAGTAATAAATAGCGAAACTGGAAAAGTTAATTTTCAAAATAGCAAAATAGCTTTAAATATTAATAACAAATTGGTAAATTCCGACACAGAGGTCGCGGATACATTCGAATCTTATTTCACTAATATTCCATTAATTACGACACAGGCTCTAAAATCTTCCCCGTCTGCTGCTGAAACTTTACTAACAGACAATGTTAGCAAGTCATCAGCTGTATTTAACTTTAGACATACATCATCAGTAGAAATAATGAAAATATTCAAACAGCTTAATAATAAAAAAACAGAGGATCTATGGGGTATATCTGTTAAAATACTGGATAGTATAATGGAAATTATTGCGCCCTCTCTTGCTTTTATTTTCAATAAATGTATAGATGAAGGTAAATTTCCTAACATAATGAAAATTAGTAAAATCATACCGCTTTTTAAATCTGGAGATAGGAGTGACCCAATAAATTATAGACCTATATCTATACTCCCAGCACTCAGTAAAATTTTTGAAAAAATAATCCTTATGCAGCTTGTCAGTTATTTCAATTTAAATAATTTAATCCACAATAGTCAATTCGGTTTTTCCAAAGGTCGTTCAACTACAGACGCAGGTGCAGAGTTGCTTAGACACGTATTTGCTGCATGGGAAACTAAAATGGATGCGATAGGTGTTTTTTGTGACCTTTCTAAGGCTTTTGATTGCGTTGATCATAATACATTGCTAAAAAAACTTGCTTTTTATGGCGTCAAAGACAATGCTTTAAATTTAATAAAATCTTATCTATCTGATAGAATACAGAAAGTGAAGGTTAGCAACGCTACGTCTGACGGGTCACTTGTGCAAATGGGTGTACCTCAAGGATCTATTCTCGGTCCATTTTTATTCCTAGTTTACATTAATGATCTCCCATATACCATGCAGGATAGATGCGGCATAGTATTATTTGCAGACGATACTTCATTGATTTTTAAAGTTAATAGAATGACTAATAATTATGACGATGTAAATAGTGCTTTGCGGCGTCTCCTGCACTGGTTTACAACTAACAATCTTATGTTAAACGCTAAAAAAACAAAATGTGTTAATTTCTCTCTGTCTAAAAGTTTTAATACTAATTGCAATATTAAATTAAATGACGAATCTCTCGAATTTATAGAATCTACTGTCTTTCTAGGAATCACACTAGATAATAAAACACAATGGGGTGCACAAATTCAAAGCCTTGCAGCGAAATTAAGTTCAGCAGCTTTTGCCGTGCGTAAGGTTAGACAGTACACCGATACTGATACTGCTAGATTAGTCTGTTTTAGTTATTTTCATAGTTTACTTTCTTATGGAATATTACTATGGGGAAAAGCGGCAGATATTAAAAATATATTCATATTACAAAAACGTGCCGTTCGAGCGATCTACTGTATGAAGAGTCGTGACTCATTAAGAGAGAAATTCAAAGAGGCAAATATTCTCACCGTTGCTTCTCAATTTATATATTCAAATATCCTATATGTTCATAAAAATCTTGACTTATTTCCAAAAAACAGCAATATTCATAATATTAATACAAGATTTAAAGACAAACTTGCTGTCCCCAAGTATCGTTTAGAAAAAGTTAATAGGTCTTTTATGGGAATAGGTATAAAAATTTACAATAAGATACCAAAGGATATGTTGGAATTACCCTTAAATAAATTCAAAACATCCGTTAAATCATATTTACTGAGCAAAGCCTATTACTCACTAAACGATTACTTGAATGACGAGTGTGCATGGCAATAGTTGTTCATGCACTGAATTTTCATTTAATGTTAGACATAGACACCTATATAAATATACATTGTAAATAAATTGGCTTTAAAAAAAAAAAGTAATTCAATTGAGTTTCTTGCCAGTTCTTCTCAATTGGATCTATATACCGAACTGGACGGTAGGGAAAAAAATAAAATTATAATGTAAAAATTTGACGTTCATAAGCGGCTAAAATGTCCTACATGAATAAATGATTTTTGAATTTGAATTTGAATTTGAATTTGAGCTATAGTAAAAGAATTTTTAAAATCGGATTAGTAGAACGGGATATTATTCCGAGCAAACAATCACACAAACTTTAATATTAATATAGGCATGCAAGTAAAATATGTATAAATTATTTTATTGAAGCTTTCTATAATACTTACTTAGGTTATCCAGCAATTATAATATAGGTACGAAACGTCAACTTCAAGCACGTTCTTAGCTAAAAACGGAATCCATATGGTGCGTATTTGTCTGTCACATTGTATTTGAGAAACGAACCTAGTTTCTAATGCTATTTTTTAATATATTATTTTCTTTTATTGAAAAGAAAGAAACAAAGGAAACTCTAATAACATTAAATATAGTATTTGCTTCTGATAAGTAGGTACATTACTTATTCAAACTTTCGGCGTTGTATGTGAGTCTGACTCGCGACCGACTTATGATAAAAATATACTTTTCGAGACTATCAATTAAAATCATCATTTGTTTCGTCGTGGAGTCTTAGTCTGGTGGAGGGCATGTAGGTAATCTTTGTGGGGTCACTACGTTGGCCATATTTCCTCTATTGAGATTTATTTGCTCTTTTGCTAACTGGAAGAGTAGAAGAGAGTCGTTTATTCACCCCTATTACACCCACACAAGGCAGAGTGCATCAAGAAAAGCGTACAATGAGTCCGCTATATTTTATTAGTCAATATGAAGTCGCTATAATTTGGTAGAAATTCTTTGATTCGTAACATAAATTATAAAGTTTAAGTTATAAACCAAAGTATCTTTTGTGACCGCCAATTCACCTGTGTTGTATAATATTTTTAATATATGTCTGACTGGTTGTGCTACCATCATTGCATAAAAGTTGTTTGAAGCACCAACCGGTTTAGTAAAGTTCACCTTTTGACATTTTTGTATCCCCTTGACCAAACTTAAAAGAATAAATAAAAAGTTAAAAATATGAACCCACTTAGGTAAGTACTTTAGTGGGTTTCGTATTATGTATAATCAAGTAATGTCGTATACCAATATACATTCGTAATAGAACGCTGACAAAAAAAAATATTACAAAAATTAAAGAATTCTAACTCTCAAATGATTGAAAACACTAATTACAATGGATATTTTAAACAAAAGTTTAATAATATTACACCTACAAAATCTGTAAAAACTTTTGTTTTTATGTTAGATTGTATTGTTAGATTGTATTTTGTTGACAGCATTTCCCAGTAAAGTTTTTATCATATAGTTTTACAGACAGCAGTCAGTCACATTTTGTAATAGTGTAATTAGTAATATTACAATAAAATACAGAAATAAAATGTTTAGTAAATGTAAAAAGAACAACATACAATTATTATTATAAATTACAAGTAGGTATAGATACCTATTCCTTATCCACACTTAAAATTATTTACCAAAAGTTAAAAAAGTCTAAGGCAAAAGTCAAGGTTATCAACTCTTTGTGTCCGGATTAAAATTAGAATTTGATTAAATAAACCTATTACCTATATTAATTCAAAATCCTTACTAATATTATAAATGCGAAAGTCACTCTGTCTGTCTGTCTGTCTCGCTTTTAAGCCAAAACGACTGAACCGATTTAAATAAAATTTGGTACACATATAGTCTAGACCCTGAGAAAGGACATAGGTTACTTTTTAATGCGAAAAAAGTTGTAAGGGGTTGAAATTGGGGATGAAAGATTGTATGGAAGAATCGTCATTTTTGAAACTAGAAGCTTGAAACTTATTTGTGAGGCTACTAATTAAATATAAATAGACATGATATACAAAGTTTTTAAAAATTTTACCCTTAAGGGGGTTAAATAAATTAGGGGATAATTTTTTTTATGTAAATTCGTCGTTGTTGAAGATAGCAGCTTGAAACTTATTTTTGGGCCTGTTGATTAAATATAAATAAATATGACGTTCTAAGTTTGTAATAATTTTACCCTTAGGCGGGTAAAATAAATTAGGGGATGAAAGATTTAATGTAAATTCGTCTTTTTTGAAGCTAGAAACTGATTTTTGAGGCTGTTGTTTAAATATAAATAAATAGACCATCAAAGTTTGTAAAAATGTTATCCAAGAGGGTAAAATAAAACAGGGGATGAAAGTTTTTATGTAAATTCATTATTTTTGAAGCTAGAAGCATGAAACTTATTTTTGAGGCTGTTGATTAAATATAATTGAATTATAATTGAAATGTTACCCTTAAATGGGTTAAATAAAATAGGGGATGAAAGTTTTTATGTAAATTCGTCAATATTGAAGTTAGAATGATGAAACTTTTTTCATTGGCTATTTGAGTTCGTTTATTAAATACCTTACTAATATTCTAACTGTGAAAGTAACTCTGTCTGTCTATCTGTCTCACTTACAGGTCACAACTACTGAACAGATTTGGGTGAAATTTGGTACACAATTAGTCTAGATCCTGAGGAAGCACATAGGATACTTTTGAATGCGGAAAAAGGGTTGTAAGGAGGTTGAAATGGTAGCTGCAAGGTTGTATAAAGGCAACCGTCAACTTCGGCAGCGAACATGGAGGGCTGGTCGACGGTCGTGAGACGCGGGAAGCGGAAAGGCGCTGGCGTAGGCCAGGCAGCTCCCGCCAAGACGCAGCCAGCGAAGGGGCCACGCGGCGGCCAAACGGAGGAACCCCAGAGGTCCAAACGGAGGAGAAAGGTGAAAGTACGCCCCCCTCAGTCATCGACAGTGGTCTTGACCATGACGCCGGGAGCCGAGGAGATGGGAGTCACCTACAGGGCGGTGCTCACCGAGGTGAAGGCCAAAATATCTTTGGCGCCGCTCGGTATCACCGACCTGAGGGTCAGAGTCGGACGGACCGAGGATAGAGATTCCCGGCACCAATACAGGCGAGACAGCGGACGCATTAGCTGCCAAAATTGAGGAGGTCCTATACGAGGACCTCCGGGTCACGAGACCAGTCAAGTCGGCTGAGCTGCGTATCGTTGACCTGGACGACTCGGTGTCGATAGCCGATGTCGTCGTCGCTGTAATGCGCGAAGGGGAGTGCCGGGAATCCGCAGTGAAAACCGGCGAGATTAGGCGCAACGCGCAGAGTACGGGCTCTATCTAGGTGCGGTGTCCAGTGGCCGCCGCGAAGAAGTTGGTCGAGGCCGGCCGACTGAGGATAGGGTGGATGGTGGCGCGGGTGCAGTCCTAGGACCCGAGGCCGCAGCGGTGCTATCGCTGCTTGCTCAGAGGGCATGTGGGCCTGCGATGCACCGCCGAGCAAGATAGCATCATTCCGCATGCAGCGGAATATGTTTCCGCTGCAGCGAGTCCGGCCACAAGGCCGCACGGTGCGCCGCGCCATCACCGAACTGTCGGTACTGTGCCGCGGCGGGTCGCAAGTCCGATCATAGAGTGGGCGTCACGAAGCAGCGTCGCCCGCCTAAGGCCCGCGCCCCGGCGCAGGCTACAGGTGGGGGGGGGGAGTCGATGGACACCTGAGTAAAATCAGGTGGGCATCGACTCCATATTTGAGGGTGGAGGATTGGTAGGGCAATCCGAAGCTCACCGGGGAGGCATTAGGGTCTGGAGGTGGCGTGCAGACACAGTTCCCTGCACGCCTAGATGGAAAGGTCCCTTCGATAGGAACCATGCCGGTGGTCTTGGTGAATGCTTGCGAATCCCATGGCCACGGCGATTATGTCGAGGAGGAACAGTCGTCAGGTTTTTAGCAGGTAGGAGTCCGGCAGTATCCATTCGTCCCTAAGCGGATGGTTCTCCATGATGGATTTTCCTGACGTAAAAAAAAAAGGTTGTTATACAACCTTTTTTTTGTAGGCAACTATTGAAGTGTCGTATAAATGTAGCTATTGACGTGTCGTATAAAGACAGCTATTGACGTGTCGTATATAGACAGCTATTGACGTGTCGTGTAAAGACAGCTATTGACGTATCGTATAAAGGCAGCCATTGACGTGTCGTATATAGGTAGCTGTTGACGTGTCATAGAAAGGCAGCTATTGACGTGTCGTATAAAGACAGCTATTGAGGTGTCGTATAAAGACAGCTATTGACGTGTCATATATAGGTAGCTGTTGACGTGTCGTATAAAGGCAGTTATTGACGTGTCGTATAAAGACAGCTATTGGCGTGTGGTATAAAGACAGCTATTGACGTGTGGTATAAAGGGAGCTATTGACGTGTATATAGGTAGCTATTGACGTGTCGCATTAAGGCAGCTATTGACGCGTCGTATAAAGACAGTTATTGACGTGTCGTATAAAGACAACTATTGACGTGTATATAGTTAGCTGTTGACGTATCGTATAAAGGCAGCTATTGACGTGTCGTATAAAGACAGTTATAAGGGGTTGAAAGAGTTATGGAAGATTGTATGGCAGTGTCATCATTTATGAAGCTAAAACGATGAAACTTTTTCATTTGGATTTTATTGGGTTAGGTCATTAAATATTTTTTTCATTATATGGTCAAGGTCACTATTTTACGCGAAGTCGCGGGTACAGCTAGTATGTTATAAATTAAATCGTTCAATAATAAAATACATACTACATAGGGGGAAAGGAAGGTTCAGGAGGGTTCAAGAGAATCATTACAACAATGCTTTAAAGAATCAAATATCTTCACCGTTTTTTCGCAGTACATTTATGAAAATATATTGTTAAAAGACTGTACATGTAAAAACTTACGCAATAAAAATAGACTAATTTACCTAAATACTGTATACATAAAGTCAGTAATTCATTCTCTGGTAATTTCCTAAGATTTTATAGTAAACTGTCAGAATGTGCTCTAAATCTGACAGAGAGGCAATTCAAATCTTATATTAAACCATTTTTGTGTAAGAATGTCTATTATATACTCGAATGTGCCCACAATGAAATCGAAAACTTAAATTTAGAAAATCGTCAATTAAAAAAACTTAGTGAAGAACAACAAAACACTATTCTGAATCTTAAAAAGATATGTATTGGATCGCCATTGAACAATCCTAAATCTTATATTACACCGAAAACAAGGAAACGTTTGAATGTTATAAACATAAAATTGAACTCTTCAAAAAAAAAACTATTTTCTCAATATGATAATACCCAAGAACCGACTAAAAACAATATACAACGCCCTGCATCGATGGAACGACACCAAACTGATGAAAAGCTAAACATTCCTCCAAAAGATGGCGTTAAAAAACAAATCAATAATAAAATATATATATTTGGAGCACAACAGTGTGTTAATCTGGCATCACAATTATGTTATTCAAGACAGAATACTCAATATAAAAAATACAATATAACATCAGTGACACAACCATATGCCCCTTCAAAAAAAATCATCGAATGTTGTAATGATATCTGCGATTCTTCAAACAATTATCTTATACTGTCATTGGGTGAAAATGATAATGACCCCACTAAACTAAAACTATACTTAACAACTATATTAACTAAATTTAAGTACATTAACATTTTATTATTAAGTATTAATAGTAATATGTATCTTAACGAAAATAGATTGAATTATATGATAAAACACACAAGTCAATCTTTCAAAAATTGTTCTTTTTTGGACTTATCAGATCACTATACAAACATGACAAGGATATGTTATAAAATAAACTTCGCTATAGACTGTAATGACTACGATAAACAATTCTTAACTCGTAAAAAAAACCATCGTCCGGTAATTGTACAAAGGAAAATACTTAAAAAAGGCACCATACCCTACTATTTTGAACAGATTAAAAATAGAAACACCTCTCAAAAACCAGTACCCCCGTCACAGACTTTAACTGCTGGATTACCAATAAGGGGAACCATTCCTTATTATTTTTCTATTTTACCAAAACAATCATCTACCCATGACGCGATGAAAGAACGTAATGGAAATAAAACGCTTCACTCAACTACTAGTTTTTTTCGATAACAAGAATAATTATAATACCTATATGATAAACCTGTTACATCAAAATATATGTGGCTTAATTAATAAATGTAGTTATTTGGAATTGAGCTTGAATGAATTCAGACAGAATAGGATGCATATAGACATAATTTGTCTTTCAGAAACATTCGTCAGAACAGGTGACGACTACAATATAAAAATAAAAGATTTCAATGTTGCATGTTATTTCTCTAGAGAAACTGAAAAGCGTGGTGGTGTGTGCATTTTATTACGAAACCCATTACAAGGTAAAATAATTAAATTCTGCAAAGAAATCTCCGAGGAAAAAAATTTTGAATGTTGTGGTATTAGCGTTCCTTTATTGGACTGCATTATTGTTTGTATATATAGGACTCCGAACTCGAACTCACTCAATTTTCTAACTAAACTCGATTTACTCATACACACATTGACAAAGAAACATAAACGTATAATAATTGCTGGTGACATAAATATTGATATTTTAAAAAATAATAATTTGACATTGACATTGAATGACATACTCCTTAGTAATAATTTTAATATTCACATAACTAAGCCGACGAGGAAAAATACTTGCATTGACAACATTTTTAGTAATATAAAGGATGGAATAGGTAATATACACCAACTTCAGTTATCTGACCACAATACAGGACAAACGTTAACTTTCCCCAGTAAAAAAAATAGGCGAAATCACTATTGGTACGTGGAAAAGAGAGACTACTGTAAAGACAATTTATTAAAATTTCGTGAATGTTTATCGAATCTTTCGTGGTCTGATGTTCTATGTGACAATGATACTAACAAGTCATTTGATAGTTTTCACGATACCTTTGTTTTGTTCTATAATCTATGTTTTCCATTAATAAAAGTAAAGATTAATGCAAACACATCTTCTCCAAAGTGGTTTACTAAAGGAATACGAGTGTCTTGCAATAAAAAAAGAAGACTAAGATACATTGCATATACAAAAAAATGTGTCAAAAATAAATTAAATTTTATTCAATACGACAAATTATTAAAAAAATGTATTAATATTTCGAAAAAGCAAGAACATAACAATTATATACTTAAAGCTAAAAATAAGTGTAGAGCAACCTGGGATATCATCAAAGATAAAAATGATAGTGTAAAAACATATCAGCAAATTGACGCCATAAACTATCATGGAGAAACATTAAGGGATCCAAAAAAGATAGCTGACATATTTAATGACTTTTTTATTTCTATATCAAATGACAATCCCAAATATTATTCCAATATCGTAAATAAACAAATAATTACAAATAAAATAGATAAAACAATATTTCTAGAACCGTGCACTGACAATGAAATCCTGAAACATATTCTTTCGCTAAAAAATACAAACTCTGTCGGTTTTGATAATATATCAGCCACTATTTTAAAAGGTTGTGCTGATATTATTGCTCCAATATTATCGCATATTGTAAATAATTCATTTATCCAAGGCAAATTTCCAAGCAGACTAAAAACTGCAATTATTAAGCCAATACATAAAAAGGATAGTAAATTGGAATTGGGTAATTACCGCCCTATAGCATTAAATTCTAATCTATCCAAGGTATTTGAAAAAGCAATGTATAAACGTATATCTAGCTTTCTGGATAGGTTTCAAGTTATTAAAAAGGAACAAAATGGTTTTCAAAAAAATAAGTCGACAACTTTAGCAGCCTTCACCTTAATCAGCACAATTACCGACAACATAGATAAAAAGATACCTGTTACAGTAATATTTTTGGATATGAGCAAGGCTTTTGATGTAATAAATCATGACATATTAAAATCAAAATGTGAAACATATGGTATCAGGGGACAGGCCTTGAAATGGATTGAAAGTTATCTATGTGACCGGTATCAGTGTGTAGAAATTAACTGTATAAACAATAAATTGCTTTCTTCAAATTTTAGGTCTCACTATTTATGCAACAGAACAGGAGTCCCTCAGGGCAGTGTATTAGGACCCCTTCTTTTTCTAATAAGTATTAATGACCTACCTGAAGCAACAACGGAACATTGTATCCTATTTGCAGATGATGTTTCTGTGATAATACCACACAATAAGACTTCAATCAATTACAATGACAGGATTAATAAAGCGCTTCTTGACATTGGAGACTGGCTTGATTGTAATCAGCTACGAATTAATATACAAAAGACTAATTATGTGCAATTTGCTAATTATAAAATGACAAATAAATTACTTACAATAAAATATCGTGACGAGCTAATCGCTAAAGAAAATGCGGTCAAATTTTTAGGTATTACTTTAGATCATAACTGTAACTGGAAAGAACATGTTAATAACACATGCTCTAAACTTAATAAATTCGTGTATGCTCTCAGACGCTTACGGAATACAGCAAGTGAGAAAGCAGCTATTACAGCATATCATGGCTATGTTGGTTCTGTTTTAAGGTATGCGATATTACTATGGGGTAACTCAACTTACATCAACAAAGTTCTAATCGTTCAAAAAAAATGCATTCGCGCAATTTGCGGTCTGGGTCCCATTGACTCATGTAGACAGTATTTTAAGAAATTGAAGATCTTAACAGTTTCTTCTTTATATATTTTGGAAATCGGACTGTTTGTAAAGAAACATCCTGAATTATTTAAAAAAATTGAAGAATGTAATAAAATTACTCAAAGAGATCCTACAAAATTGAGAATACCTGCAGTAAATAGTGCGCTATTTCATCAAAATTGTAGAATAATGTGTATAAAAATTTACAACAAAATACCTCAAACTATTAGAGAAATGACTTTTGAAATTTTTCAAAATAGATTACGCAATTGGTTAATTGAGAGATGTTTTTATACAGTAAAAGAATTTTTAAATTTTGATGGTAAAATGAGTTAAGAATTGGATAATATTAATATAATAGTAATGACATAACAGTAATAATATTGACATATAATGACTAAATAATAATATAGATATAATAATTTCTTAAAATTGTATAATATAATAATGTAATATGCTATCTGAAAGACAGAATTGTGTAATTATTTACAGAAGCATAACTAATATAAAATTTTGCATGTCTTCATATAAGACGGATTGTATGGAACCATATGTACTTTATAACATCTGTGCACACCACATTTCTCGCAAAATAAATCATTTCATATCATTAAAATCATTTCATTTCATTATAGGGCAGACGTATTCATAAATGACAACAATATCTAGTAAAAAAAATAGATTTATTACAACGTTCTAATGTATTTCTTATATTTAAGTAGCTATGTAAATTGGTAATACTCATCACTGTAGCGTTATATGTGTGCTATAGTGAGTATACCGGTAAATAATTGTACTATTTATTGTAGTTAGTATTTATTGGTATTGGTAATGTGCGACAATACTTATAAGAAACACAAATACTCAACGCGGAGTCGTAATGCGGACTGTTTTACACTTAACTTAAATCTATGTTTGTAGAGATATAAACTAATGGAA
This sequence comes from Achroia grisella, assembly GCF_030625045.1. Classification (NCBI taxonomy): domain Eukaryota; kingdom Metazoa; phylum Arthropoda; class Insecta; order Lepidoptera; family Pyralidae; genus Achroia; species Achroia grisella. The sequence continues at coordinate 3,726,229 of NW_026712841.1, forward strand.
GAGTCTCAAGTGCTTACCGAAATTTTACAAGTGTAGGCACATCTGTAGGCACAATGTGGTCGAGTGTCTTCAGTAAACGTGCTCATTAAATGCCCAGACATGTGGCTGGGTGTTGGGCCGGGTCATAGGACTCCCTAAAATATGGTCAAGGCGCAGTGATGGCTGGCTCATCCGTTATACTAGTGAGTAGCCAGAACACAAATTAGAAGGTGCTTTTGAACACCGGCAGTGACAGACAAGCAGGTAATATATTGTTAATAACACAGAACAATTACCACAGTGCCATTTGGACCCACGCGAAAAGGACCTTGTGTTATGGGTAGACATATAATAGAAATATTTAAAAATATATTATAAATATATCATACTCATTAATATTTGCACCGTGCGAGAATCAAAACCGCGACCAGACCAACCAAGCCTTTAAAGTGGAAAACAATAGGAATGAAAACAATTTGGACAGACAGTCATCGGTACTCTTCTAGGAGGGCGCAATGGATGACTACTGATAGTGTATCTCGCTAGAGGGCGCCATTAGAATATAACATAAGTCAACAACCATCGTAGTTAGCACACCTCTCTAATTTAAGAAGTTATTACATTATCAAACATATTGGAAAATTAAATTAACTAATAATATTAATCCTACTATTGAATACTAGTAAAATATATAATATTAGAATCTTAAATATAAATCAACCTATTTTTCTAACATACAAACTATATAATAATGGTGAACACACGCAAATTTAAATTTGATCAAATGCAAGGGAGTATACTAACTCTATAGGGGAGATGGGAATTGTTGGTAATGTGGACTAATTAACATACTGGTAGCAATGTACCAGTTGACCTCCACGCGGTTCTCCCTGGAAACCATCGTGGTAAATCGCCATTTGCCAAGATCGGCTCACTGTCCTGACTTCATTTTCATTCTACCACACTCCACTGGTACCCTGCTAGTGTATACCGTTGCGTAGGCGAGTACATCTTTCCATTATTATACTTAAGAAAAAATACTAACTCACATTGGCCCATTGCTCAGCAGCTGTGTCAAAAAGTACTCTGTGGCAGTAGCCATCTTGTTTCATGATTTTTACTAATTGTCAAATTCTAGTTCTCTTGAGTAGTATATTCTTTGTTCTAGTTTGTCCAAGACGAGAATACATTTGACAAGCTATAATTTATTATTCAAAATTACCTTTGTTGTATTCCATTTTGATAATCATTAGTATATGCATCATGTGTTGTAAATCTGAAAATTATAATGAAGATTTATTTGATTACATCAGAGTAAGTGAAGATGAAGATGATACGAATGCCGTGGAAATACCCTGTGAAATGGACGGCACATTACTTTTGTCAACGCTTGTAGCCCAGTTCCCTGGAGCATGTGGTTTAAAATATCGGCACCCTGATAGTAAATCTGTTCGAGGTATTCGCTTAAGTGATGGAAAGCTTCACCCACCTAGTGAAGTCGGTTGGGGAAAACATCTATATATTTGCGTTTTTCCTAAAGAAAATAAACGTAAAATGGAGGATGTATCCCCCGAAAATTCAGCAGCAAAGACAAAGCGATTAGAAAAGAAGCTTACTTGTTCAGATTTGATATGTCTAGGTTTACCCTGGAAGTCCACAGAGGAGTCCATCAAACAATATTTTGAACAGTTTGGTGAAGTTGTTATGGTTCAATTAAAGAAAGATAAAAATGGTTCATTTAAAGGCTTTGGCTTTATCCGCTTTGCCACATATACTTCACAGATGAGAGCTCTTGCACAAAGACACAATATAGATGGTCGTTGGGTGGATGTCCGAATTCCAAACTCTAAAGAAGGTGTTGTACCTCAAATGCCATGTAAAGTTTTTGTAGGAAGATGTACTGAAGATATGACAGCAGATGACCTCCGTGAATATTTTTCAAAATTTGGTGAAGTCACTGATGTATTTGTTCCACGTCCATTCAGAGCTTTTGGGTTTGTCACTTTCCTGGATCCCGAGGTTGCACAGAGTTTATGCGGAGAGGATCACGTCATCAAGGGAGCATCTGTATCGGTATCCAGTGCTGCACCAAAGATAAAAAGTAAGTCTAACCAAAATTGGAAAGATGATTCTTATGGGTCCAACAATTGGGATGGAAATAGGTCGACTTCTTCTGGGGGACCAAATAGCAGTAGTGGAAACAGTAATAATATTGATACACTTAATATGCAAAATCTGGGAATAAATCCAAATGGAGGGCCACCAAATAATTTTAATTTGCCTATAAGTCTTGTTGCTGCAGCACTAAACCAAGCTGGTTGGGGTGGTTTTCTTGGTGGTCCAGGTAATTCTGGACCCAATAATTGGCAAGGCGGTCCACCACAAGGGAATAATTCTGGAAAAAACTGGAATAGCAGCCAAAATTGGAATCAGAATGGCCCACCTCCATCATGGAATCAAGGCGGAAGCAGTGGTCAAGGTTGGAATGGCGGTAAAAATGGAAACTGGAACCAAGGAAATTGGCCAAGCGGTCAAGGCAATTGGAATGGTAACGGTAGTGGTGCTGGTGGAGGTGGAGGGGGCTCTGGCTCCAGCAGTGGATGGAATAATAAACCACAGACATGAGGTGAGCTGTTACTTCAACCAGTCATAATTGGGATGTTTGTATGGAAACTAGGGTAATGAGTGTATATGAATTTATAATTGTTGTAAGTTTGTCATTAGTACTATACTATGCATAAAGTTGATCATAGTGAGTAATGTATTTGAAAGTGTAAACCCACATTGTTTTAATTATTGTAAGATGACTAGTATTGTGTGTATATTTGTGATGTGGTATGAAGGTTCTTAGAGAAATAAATAAGAATGTCTTCTGAGATGGATGTTTTAATTTTTCAATATAGATAATTACTAAAATTAAGTATAAGTAGTAATTATGTCATACAAGAATATGGACTACATTTTGCTGTAGTTTTTCTTTCCATGTTGCAAAAGGTTGTGAATGCATATATCTTTGATTGTGAATTCTTACTCAATGTTTAATTCAAGAAAATATAAAAGTGTGTCGCCCTGTATGAGTGTCATGCAAGATGTGACTGCTACATTCAGACAACCTAAATGAGGTAAAGTGTAACCTGCCTGGTGCCTGGCTGCCTGTGCAAGTGGATGATACCTGATGCTAGCTGCATTCTGGGGTGAGTGTGTTGGTCAGCGGTATGGCCTGTATGATGTACATTGTGTTAGTGTATAATGAATGAAATATGTATCTTTTGTTCTTTTTGTACAGTCAGTAGCAATTTCATGGATGACAATCAAGAGTGCTGTTATGTGGCAGTGTGAATATGTAAAGTGGTAATAATAATTAATTTATGTTTAATCATTAATTTGCTTTAAATATATAATTATTACATCTATATATGAATATTAAAACATCAATAATGACAAATGTATATATACATAGATAAAAAAGTAATTTGTTCTCTTGTTTTTTACTTACCATTCTACAAATTATGTATCTAAAATAAAACTTTGTTATTACTATTATAAGTCTTATACTTCTGTTTAATCTCTCCCAACTATTCTTACAGGTATTCTGAAGCATCATTTTACATATTGAATACTGTTGGTGAAAATGAACTTGAAATAGTTGGATTAGGCAGTATCTGAAGATTAGCTGCCTTCCATTTAAAGGTGGTTAAATAATATATGCCTTTTTGAAAATTTTATAATAATTTGGTTATGTTCCCTTTATAAAAATCTCATTCTTGTTTCATTTCAGGTTAACCTCACAAGAGAAAGAAGATTTAATGTAACATCACAAACTTAAAGATAAAATAAGAATATTGAAACTAAAGTGAAATTTTGTTATCTATTATTGGGAAATTTTTATAGTAGTTTATTTTTAACCGTCTCCAAAAAAGGAAGAGGAGTTTCAAATGGGGCTGTTTTATTAATGTTCATTAATTCATAACTCTGAACTGATTTGAATAAAAACTTCTATCTCTCTCTCTTCTATCTCTCATTTGAAAAAGTACACTTACAGATCCATGTATTTTGATGTAGTAAAGTTTACCTAAGAAAATTAGTAAATACATATTTTTCTTTTAAGATTATCAGTAAGAAATTACAAAAAAAAAAGAAATGATTTCTCATACTGTCACCAAAATATATCAATTAAAAGAAAACTATAGTGTGTTCATTTGAAATTGATATTGTGCAAGCCCAGCCAGGCAGTGTTCAATTTAATTGAATTTGACTCAGCATGAGTCAAATTCAATTAATTTCAAAATTTTTAAATTCAATTAAATAATTAATTATAGTCAGCGTCAAATAGATAGTGGCAAGGAGCCACTATCTATTTGACGCTGACTATACTGTGGAAAAATAGTAATATGTAACAACAAATCCATTCTGCAACAAATAAAAGAAACCCCAACCAAGATAAGAAAATTATAGTTTTATCAACGGCGTAACGTGGGTCAGTCCTATAGCAATATCCGATTGCCAATAAATGGATTTTCAAGTTTCCAAAATTGTTTCCTTTTGCAATCAATAGTTTTTATTTATTATAAAAAAAATCAAATATACCTTAGTTCGATATTTATTCCTTTAATAATTATTTACCCCTAGAATGTTTAAGGAAACATTAGTCGATTTTCAGCTATTCATTTAATATATATAAGACCTAAAAGGATAGTGTTAAACTTTGCAATATTGCGCCTAAAGACTTGCAAATTGATAAAATTTTCCCATTAATTTATTAATTCTTCGTGTTATATGACGCTGCATATATTGGACGGTCTCGGTAGTAAAGCGGTTTAGTACACGGGTTTGATTCGTCGTACGGTACAAACATTTATATTTATGAATATGATTGTTTGTAGTGGTTGTTAAGTATAATATGTATTTAAATATATATGTACTATAGTTGTCTAATACCCATAACACCAACTCTGCTTAGCTTGGACTTGCTTACATGGAGTTGTGTGAATTATCCAAGGATGATATTATATGACCTATTTCATGTTCTAACTTAACAAATCTTTCTTATATCACGCACCAAAATTACAGACAGCTCTTGTGATTATTCGTGGAATAAGTCAAGTTTCAGTTGACATAGCAGTATAGTCTCATCGGTATCAATACGTGATAGAGCAAGAGCCCACGACGGCCAGACATACGTCATTTTAGTAAACGTGAAAGTTCTTGTATGTGTGTCCCCAACACAGGTAAGAACGATCCCCAAACATGAAACCTGGATCGTGGTTCCTTTGGCAGGTACCAGGTAACAAAGGTGTAAAAAAAATCATATAAAATTCGTTATTTTAAGAAACTCCATATTTTCATATATTGTTCATAGCATTACTATAACTTGCGCTGCTCATTGCCAGACACTTAGTGTGGTTCCAACCCCCCGCCGGACCCCCCTAAACTATACTATTTTATAAATAAACTTACGTCATTTTAATAAAGCTGAAATTTATATATATTATTGAGAGTTCTCTCAAACTGAGTTTCCTAAATTGCCAGACAGTTTTCTTGGTTCCTTCTCCTACCAGACTCATTGAAACCGTATATTGAGTAACAACGGTGTATACAATTTCATATCAAATTCGTTATTTTAAGATGCTCCATTTTTTCACATATTGCTCGTAACAGTATTATAACTTGCTCTGCTCGTTGCCAGACCCTTAGTGTGGTTCCAACCCCCCGCCGAACCCCCCTAAACTATACTATTTTAGAAATAAACTTACGTCATTTTAATAAAGCTGAACTTTATATATATTATTGAGAGAACTATTAAACTGAGTTTCCTAAATTGCCAGACAGTTTTCTTGGTTCCTTATCCTACCAGACTCATTGAAACCGTATATTGGGTAACAATGGTGTATACAATTTCATATCAAATTCGTTATTTTAAGATGCTCCATTTTTTCACATATTGCTCGTAACAGTATTATAACTTGCTCTGCTCGTTGCCAGACCCTTAGTGTGGTTCCAACCCCCCGCCGGACCCCCCTAAACTATACTATTTTATAAATAAACTTACGTCATATTAATAAAGCTGAAATTTATATATATTATTGTGAGTCCTCTCAAACTGAGTTTCCTAAATTGCCAGACAGTTTTCTTGGTTCCTTATCCTACCAGACTCATTGAAACCGTATATTGGGTAACAACGGTGTTTACAATTTCATATCAAATTCGTTATTTTAAGATGCTCCAATTCTTCACATATTGCTCGTAACAGTATTATAACTTGTTCTGCTCGTTGCCAGACCCTTAGTGTGGTTCCAACCCCCCGCCGGATCCCCCTAAACTATACTATTTTATAAATAAACTTACGTCATATTAATAAAGCTGAAATTTATATATATTATTGAGAGTCCTCTCAAACTGAGTTTCCTAAATTGCCAGACAGTTTTCTTGGTTCCTTATCCTACCAGACTCATTGAAACCGTATATTGGGTAACAACGGTGTATACAATTTCATATCAAATTCGTTATTTTAAGATGCTCCAATTCTTCACATATTGCTCGTAACAGTATTATAACTTGCTCTGCTCGTTGCCAGACCCTTAGTGTGGTTCCAACCCCCCGCCGGATCCCCCTAAACTATACTATTTTATAAATAAACTTACGTCATTTTAATAAAGCTGAACTTTATATATATTATTGAGAGAACTATTAAACTGAGTTTCCTAAATTGCCAGACAGTTTTCTTGGTTCCTTATCCTACCAGACTCATTGAAACCGTATATTGGGTAACATAAATTGGGTATATATAAAGTTCAGCTTTATTAAAATGACGTAAGTTTATTTATAAAATAGTATAGTTTAGGGGGATCCGGCGGGGGGTTGGAACCACACTAAGGGTCTGGCAACGAGCAGAGCAAGTTATAATACTGTTACGAGCAATATGTGAAGAATTGGAGCATCTTAAAATAACGAATTTGATATGAAATTGTATACACCATTGTTACCCAATATACGGTTTCAATGAGTCTGGTAGGATAAGGAACCAAGAAAACTGTCTGGCAATTTAGGAAACTCAGTTTGAGAGGACTCTCAATAATATATATAAATTTCAGCTTTATTAATATGACGTAAGTTTATTTATAAAATAGTATAGTTTAGGGGGGTTCGGCGGGGGGTTGGAACCGCACTAAGGGTCTGGCAACGAGCAGAGCAAGTTATAATACTGTTCCGAGCAATATGTGAAAAAATGGAGCATCTTAAAATAACGAATTTGATATGAAATTGTATACACCGTTGTTACCCAATATACGGTTTCAATGAGTCTGGTAGGAGAAGGAACCAAGAAAACTGTCTGGCAATTTAGGAAACTCAGTTTGAGAGAACTCTCAATAATATATATAAATTTCAGCTTTATTAAAATGACGTAAGTTTATTTATAAAATAGTATAGTTTAGGGGGGTCCGGCGGGGGGTTGGAACTACACTAAGGGTCTGGCAACGAGCAGAGCAAGTTATAATACTGTTACGAGCAATATGTGAAAAAATGGAGCATCTTAAAATAACGAATTTGATATGAAATTGTATACACCGTTGTTACCCAATATACGGTTTAAATTAGTCTGGTAGGATAAGGAACCAAGAAAACTGTCTGGCAATTTAGGAAACTCAGTTTGAGAGGACTCTCAATAATATATATAAATTTCAGCTTTATTAAAATGACGTAAGTTTATTTATAAAATAATATAGTTTAGGGGGGTCCGGCGGGGGGTTGGAACCACACTAAGGGTCTGGCAACGAGCAGAGCAAGTTATAATACTGTTACGAGCAATATGTGAAAAAATGGAGCATCTTAAAATAACGAATTTGATATGAAATTGTATACACCATTGTTACCCAATATACGGTTTCAATGAGTCTGGTAGGAGAAGGAACCAAGAAAACTGTCTGGCAATTTAGGAAACTCAGTTTGAGAGAACTCTCAATAATATATATAAATTTCAGCTTTATTAAAATGACGTAAGTTTATTTATAAAATAGTATAGTTTAGGGGGGTCCGGCGGGGGGTTGGAACCACACTAAGTGTCTGGCAATGAGCAGCGCAAGTTATAATAATGCTATGAACAATATATGAAAATATGGAGTTTCTTAAAATAACGAATTTTATATGATTTTTTTTACACCTTTGTTACCTGGTACCTGCCAAAGGAACCACGATCCAGGTTTCATGTTTGGGGATCGTTCTTACCTGTGTTGGGGACACACATACAAGAACTTTCACGTTTACTAAAATGACGTATGTCTGGCAGTCGTGGGCTCTTGGGCTATGATTTTGGAAGAGAACATGCGATATACTTTCCGACACTCACCAACCGATGTGCTAAGGCGCTAGACCAGGGCTATCATATGTGATATCTTTATTACCTGACAATCTTAGGAGTAGGATAGGACTACTAAAAACGTTATTCAGGAAGCGTAACATTAATAGCATCTACGGATAATTTCCCCTGACTAGAAATCAGATTTAGATCAGAGGTAAATGAAAGGCGAATTAGTGATGTATTTTCTTCTGATGTTTCTATGGCATACTAATTCTTTATACCTTGCAACTTAAAAAAATACTTATAAATTAAAAGTCAAGTATAACATTCATTTATTAATTGACGAATATACAAATTACATACTTGCACGGTTTTTAACGAGTAAAAATAGACTGTATTTAAGAGCACTACCTATAAGTGTGGTACATCTTTAATCCAGTTGAAGAGATACATTTGAAAATCTTATATCACTAATTAATCACATTGTATTGAGATCTATGAAGACGTCATTTCTATAAAGACTTGATTCATAATTATATATAGTGGATTATAGTAAGATACATTATTGGATATATTTCTTTATGATTTTTATTATAAAGTTGCAAAGATTAATTTTAATATTTAGATGAAACAACATGTAATCCAATATTTAAAAGCGAAATATAGCCTAATAAGGACCGTGGCATAAAATGAACAGAAAATGAAAACGTTGTACTTCTTACAGAAAACTGAAGTTTTGGAAGGTAATGAGTGATACCCAAATAATAAAGTTGTAACTTTAATACTAGAAATATAACATAATTCGACGACTGCCAAGTATCTATTGCAAAGTCCCGCCACGCCCGTTACATAATTATGTCAGTCAAATTTCGTTAATGATTATAACAACATTTAATATTAAAATTATTCTTTCCAGTAGCTGCAAACAAGAGACCAATCTATTTCGTTTCTTTTTCAAAGATTACACTTCAATTAACAAAGCTAGTTAGGTTTAGTTATGTGTTAAGATTAAGTCTCGCACACAAAAATAAAGAGCGAATGAAATTGCTTGTTTAAAGAGCAAGCGTAAGCACAATTTTCTACGCCTAATTATAAAGGGGTCATTACGAAATCACAACTCTAAATTCTCGACCAAAAGTTACATCTTTTAGTAAGAATTTTCATTCGGCCTGTGGTTTTACATTTATTTGACTGTTGTGAAACGTGAATACGACTTACAAATATCAGCTACACAAAACAATTTAAATTTCAGTCGAGTATTACTAGAATTACGACTTCGAATTCGGAATTTTAAAGTAGGCTCTCTGGATCGTCATACCAATGACAATAAAATAAACTTTTATACAACATTAATTTCAGTTTCTAAATATGTTCTACATTATACATATTTCCAATCAAGATTACATATTGCGTATACATGTTGTTACAATATCCATCTTTCAGTTCAGAATCAGTCGTATCATTTAGATTCTAATATGAACACGTTCTCGAATTTATCATTTCTAGATATACCTAATACAAACAGTACTATATGTACTATGTAAATATATCAGTATTAATTTTCAACTTTTAGTTGATTATATAATTACTTAGTTAAAAAGAAATCATGTGCTCCTTGAAATTATTGTAAACTCAGATGGGCACAGCTTTTCACTATCTTCAGCCGAATTTCTATTACAGTTACAGCTTCAACGTTTACTTATAGTAAACCCAAAATCTGCTTCTGCGAACAAATACCTTCGATACTGCCATTAAAGGGCGTCATCGAATATATTATATCGTCTACGATTTATGATTACGATTACGTTCCAATTCGATTCCACTGAAACTTAGGACTCCAGGCTTTGGTTGTTTGTTGGTCGCACCAGAACCATTTTATTATGTAAACAGACCAATAAGTGGCTAATATATCACGAGATTCATTTGGTTCAGAAATTAGAATCAGATCCGAGTCAACAAAGTTTTGTCTAACACCATAACGCTAACACGGGTAAGCCCTTTAAGTAAAATATCTAATCATATTTTCGAGATTCATGAATAATATTAATCTTGTTGGTCTTCACTGTTAGAAATATCAAATGCTACGTTTACATTCAGCCGCTTCCCCTGCCACTCGCGCTGCCGGAAATATTGCCGGGCGACAATTGAGCGAGAGGGCTGAATGTAAACACACGCTGCCAGTCCTTTGACTCGCGCACGAAAAACCGACAATCGAGGGAGCACCGGGCAGCGCCATTGACATGGGAAGTATCGTATTTACACTCTCACGCTGCTCACTGCCCTGCCAACTCGGGCTGAGTGTAAATTGGGCATAACATGTTTCGTTTTAATTGGTGTTCACAGATTCATACATGATTTATTTAAAAAAAAAAAAGACCAATTTTGTATGTAAAAACAGAGTCCACATTGCTATGGAAACAATGTATTTATTTCAGATTGACTGCTGTGCATTGTTAGCTACTCTTTTTAGTGTAACATTTAAACTTTATTAGTCAGATCTATGATAGAATTACAAAATTTTAATATTGAATAACATCCAAAAACAGACCCATCTCCAACAATAAAATTTAATGAATTTTATTTATGTAATTATTACATTTTATGGATTAAAATATTAAAAAAAAGTATGAAGATAATAATTCCAAATAATATTCAGGACACTAGGTTTACATGCACCAAGTTACCACAAAAGTCACCAAAAACTTAAACTTTATATCTTTATTTTTTGTATGTAGGCCGACAAATGCCTACGACTAACAATTGCAGCCTTAGACAGGAAAAGACATATTTGGTACATTTGTACTAGTGGGCGCTTGTAGTAAATTTCAAATGTGTAAACTAGTATTATCATGCTTTAAAATCAGAAAATTGCCAAATAAAATTTACGATATGGTTTAACATAAAATAAAAGCTGACCATACAATGTATTTACGTCTTATATAATTGTAAACTGAATTGAGTAGTCAAAAGAAAATATCGAGCGGCATATGAATAATGGAATTAATACTGGAATTTCATAATCATCATACATACTTTTGTATATTATAGTTTTAATTTTTTTGCAGGCCTGAGAGTATAATTTAGGGTAACTTGCCTCTTGACAGCCGAGCGTCGAGGCCTTCGTCCGTTCCACTCTGCTTCAATTTTACGCGCTAATTCAAAATCACTCTTCTCTTGTTCAATTAACTTTTCGATCCTTAATTGCTCATGTAAAATATTTTTAAGATCACAATTTTTTAATGGACTAGATAGATTTTTTACAGCTAAATTAACCTTATTATTATTTACAGAATCAGAAATGTCTAAATCTTTTTTAAAAGTCGACTTTTTGGAGTTACTTCTTAAACAAGACTTCTTCTCAGATGACACCTTTCTGTCTTTTAACTTCGCCTTTTTTGGAGTTGTTTCATTGTCATCTTTTGATATACATCCCATTGACCGAGTACGTCGTATAGTAGTACTCATATAAGTGTTACCCTTAGCAATTTCATCTATTTGGCATATTTGTTTATTTCTATTAGAAGCATTTCTTGTTGCTGGGAGTGTATACACAAAGGGAGGCCCTGTTGAAGGAATAGTCTTCTTATCACATGATCTAACGTTTGTTTCACACTTTGCAGTATCCTGTAAAAATATTTTAATAAGTTATAAAGAAGCAATAATAATCTAATCCAGAACAATATACATAGTGGCATCTAGTTCAAATCTAAGCAGAACATGTACTGCGGTTACTAATCAACTAATATATAAACTTACATACATTTTATATTTTCACATACATGCATGAGTGTATTAATATGTTACTTGTATCATGTATCAGATCATTGAGTTTACCGTGCGAAAAATATGTGACATAATACAACGGCGATTAGATTAAGTTCGTTACTTTATTCATTCCACAAAAACTATATTATTTCAAAAGTTCTTCAAATCACCTTTTGCTAAGAAATATCAATTGTACACTATACTTGTGGAGAACTAAGAAAATATTATTTCCCATATGTTATGATCGCTATTTACGATAAACACGCTTGTTAAGTACATGTGAATAGAGCATATGTAACATAATTAATTAAATTTAAATCATCAGAGAAAATTCAAATCACATATAATTTAATTTAATTATAGATTAACTATGCATAATTTCCTGCAAACAGCAAAGAAATAACAGGGTAATTGTATACTTACTTTTGCCCTAAGTATATCAAGTGCTATGACAAATGCTGAGGGTAAGTTTTTTGACAAGGATAAATTCCGCAGATGACAGAGACCTTCAATATACTGCACCCTGCTTGGTGCTACTTCTTGTTTTACAGTGATTTGTTTATGTTTTGCATGCACTCCTGGCACACGAAGTGGTAACTCCTTACTAGAATTAATACTAAAAATAAATACATACTATTTAATACTTTGGGTAGTTAAATGCAAGTGTTATTTTTCCCAGTTAGTTGTTAACTGGTTGATAATGTCATATTGCATTAATCTTGCCAATGTTACATATTCTTCATAATGCAATAAAGAATCAATAAATATTCAACTGTTAAACAATATAAATCACAAAATCAGAAATAAAAAAATATATTTTATATAGGTGTCAATTTCTTTAAATAAACTTTATATATATACTATATATTACTATAAATTAGTCCTACATTTGATATAGAGTAGTCCTACATTAACTATCAAATAATACAACAAAAAAATTGTTAAATGCAATACTTATACAGTTCTAGCATCAAGCCACAAGCCAAATTGGCACTCAGGATACATTTAAGATGCATGGAATTGAGAATGAAGAAGGGTAGACGAATTGCCAAACCTTTTAGAATTATTACATTCACGTCACAATAGTCATAGATATAATATCATTCAAATGATATGTATAATCATTTCAATGAATATATTAATTTGAAAAATAATTACTATGAAATCCATGTTCCAATGCAATAAATTATGAATGAAATTTGATAATTATATTGTATATATTAATAATTAGGTATAGTCTGAAAATGTACACTAGTTTTTGTATGGCTGTTATATTCATGGCCCTTTTCAAATGCTACATAGACAATGTATCTTACCTAGTAGGGTCAGTTCCTTCAATAGGTTTGAAATAGCATAATTCTTGATGCATAGAGTCAACACTGCCTCTCCCCAATCTTGTAATTTGAGATTTATTGGTTTTGTGTCGAAGTACTCCAGAATGTGGCAATGGTAGTGATACTAATAATGATTGAACCACTTTTTTCGATTTTGGATATTTATCATCTTTTCCATCATCTTTAAAGCAATTAGTTTCTATTTCTACTTCCTGTAAAATATATAATAAACTGTAATCTGTACTGAAAAACCTAAGACAATAATATTTAAAAAAATGCCAATTAGGACCACAATTTTAGTTCAATATCATTTTACTAATACTTTTAATAATAAAAGTATACACACAAGATATAATTGTATATACCACATAATTTATATAGGCCCTATTCTCTACTACTGAGAACAAAAGAAACTAGTTTCCAGAAATGGCAACAAAGAAACTACAATGGTAAGAGAATATGCCCATGGTGCTGTTTGATCATGTGGATAATTATTTGGCGATAGATACCTTTTTCAATAACAAGCACACCATCAACTTATTTGCCATTCAATTAGCATAGATATTTTTCATTTGTACTGCACAATAAGTATTCTATCATTTATGTGTACCTTATCTTTGACAGTGTCACCATTCTCTTTATTCCATACCCCAGTGTTATCTTTAACTTTCTTGTCTATGCTACTTTTCAATAATTTACCATAACTTGCTAATATTTCAGGAGATCCCTTATCACTCAGCTTGACTGAAGATACTTTAGGGGTAGAACTATCTGTGCTTGTATTGTCATCTGTTAACAATGGACTACTGCAAAAAAATATTAATGTTTTTTATTTATCGATAGTGGCAATTCCAGTTCTAATGACTAATATCATACATGTAAGAAGATTGTAGATCAACATGGTCTTCAATCTTCTTATATATAATATTCAAAATTCTGAGTATTTCAGATTTTCTGACTAAGTTTTACATTACAGAGTTTTCCAGTTGAGACTTCTATAAACAGTCATTTATATACATTATTATATACAAAAACATTCTGCACTCCTTCTCTAGACAAACTATAAAGTGTGTGAAATTTCATACTCCTCATCCAAACTATTTTTGTAATAAGGAGTATAAGGTTTTTGCTTTAGGTCTTAACAATTTTAGTTTTTTATTATCTACATTTATTTTGGGGTTTTTGTTTCCAATCATGTCAACCCCATTATATCAACCTACCTACTGCTACTACTACTACAACCTAATTGTAATGAATCTTAAAAATAAAATTATTACAACAAAAATTAATACATGTATAGTTACAAAAAAAATGTATTGAAGTATTATCTAACAATTGAACCTGAAGTTATATAGAGCTTGTACCCATAATACATATATAACTTCAGGCTAGAAGATGTCCTGTGATCTGTTCTGGTCTATAAATATATGTTACTTACTTTTTGACAGTAACAGGTGCTTGCAACTTTGTCAAATAACCATCAATTTTTGTTGTCTTATATTTAGTATAGTTAATGGCACCCCTCAGACTTTTCTTTCTGGACATGTCTTCAAGAGCTGAACTTTTAAGACTATCATTTTGTATTTCTTGTGCTAATGTCTCATCTTGCTTTAAACCCTTCAAATATTTTTTATGTGCTTCAGCTTCTTCTTCTTGGATTTTTCTACAAAAATAAAATTATAAACTTAAGTATTGTTTTCAGTTGCAATGTCTATAGAATCCTTGTGTATACTAAAGTTAGAAACAGTAAACATTGTTAATCTTTAGTACATTACTTGCTTGTTATTATTTTTTAATTATATGATTTGATAAAACAAAACTTGATTATTTAGGAATCTAGTAATAAGAAATTTTAATTACCTTTTTGTTAAATATTACTATTCTGAAGAACTTATATTTATTTTATTTGAATAAAGATTATTCCTAGTCTATTCTATTTGTTAAAGACTGTAATATACTAAAGAATATAATTTTTAAAGAAGTAATTCAGCACAGACTAAAATTAAGTCAACAGTTAAACAAAGACTACAACAACAACAAAGACTGTAAGACACATTCCTTCCATTCTTATAAGACACATTACTACACATCACAATATTTTCTGCTTTCTTATATAATTTTAAAGTTAGTAAATATACTTAAAAGTAATGAAATGTTAAAAATATATGTCACAGTTTTTAATTTTAATAATGATATTTTTACTGAATTAATATATTTAAATATCCAGCAAAAAAAGTTATTAAAATTCAATAAAAGATATTGATAAAATAATAGACATACCGAATTAAAAATTCAGTCTCTTGAATTTGTTTTTGCTCAAGTCGTAAACGTTCAGTCCTTAACCTCTTTAGTTCAGCCTCATATTCCAATCTTATTTCACCAGGAGCACTTAATCGCATCATAGGTTTTTCTTCAAAATAATTAATATATATAAACATTAATTAAAGACATTTGGATAAGCAAATTGTAATCAGGTGTGGCTCAGAATTATAATGTAATAACCACTCTACTACCTAGTAAAAACTGCAGATTTATTTCAATCAAAAAAAATTCAGGACTAGATTCAGTTAAAACAAAATTAAATTTCATTTCATCTTTGTCTAATTGAATAAGACTATTTCAGTATATTACAATTGTTCTGAACACAATTTTACTGTACCATAAAGTGTTCAATTACATTGGCACATGCTTACAATAACACCAATTTTCCATAACTTCCTCTGCTTATAAAATAATAAGCAGAGCACCTCCGGATATAACTATATATATATTTCATTACAAACCCTATGCTGAGACAGCAAATGCCAATATCTGTAAGGTCAACTCTTTTGCATTGATACTAACTTGCCACAATAGGATCCAATTCTTTTAATATCCCAACAAATATTTGCGTTAATGCATTAATTTTGATAATTCCAAGTTTATTTACTTTCGTCAACAAAAATCATATGTTATTCTACAAATAGAATTGTTTACGTACCTTCTGGGAAACATAAATCTTCTCCTTTCGTCTTAATGTCGATTTCTCTTGAAAACTTTGATTTAATGAAATTCCAGAGTTCAACATTAACTAAACTTTTTCTTTTTGTTGATGCTCGCAGCCAAGATCCAATTCGCAAGCGACATAGAGGACAACATAGTGCATTATTTTCTATACTACCATTAAAGCAGTGTTTGCAAAAATCGTGGTAACACGGTAAAGTTACAGGTTCTATAAGGATAGAATGACAAATAGAACAAAATAAATCTTTCAACTCTAATTTTTCTAATTTCATTAATTTATTTTCAATTTTAAAAAGTCGTTTCTTTAACTTGGTCGCCATTTTAAAAAAAACATTTTTTTTATTCTTTTTTTCTGGCAGGCTTTAACTGAAAGCCTTTCTGCCCACTGAATATTAACACAGATAACATATATTAATAAATTCTGCCTCGGCTTTGAATAGTGCACCGTAATGTTACCAAGTTACTTGCACAAAATACTGCAACTTTGAGAAACCATCGAATAAGCCGAATAAAAATTATATGTAATATCGATTTTGTGTCTATTTTTCGTTAATACATTGTAATTTTTTTATTGTTAAAGTAGATGTTTGGATGTTTATTATTTATAATTTGTTGAACACGTTGAATGGGTTTTATTGGGGAAAAATTTAGGTCATAATATTTCGTGCATGCAACACATTCTAGTATTTAGTATTATTATGGTTACTTGTCATGGAATATTTCTTCTAATTTAATTCAAATTTTTATTTTAATTTGTAAACACTAAATTCTCAATACTACCAATATGACAGATGCCGAAAGTATATACATAATTCATTTAATAGACATTTATGATATATTAATAAACTGCATAAATCATATTTTATTGTTTTTCCTAAAATTTATATTTTAACTTACCTAACTAGAACCACAGAAGCTATTCACTTTAACAATCCACCGACAAGGGCCACAGCCAAAGTGAAGGTTTTCCTGCTCGCTTAGGTCTGTGACCCGGGAAACCTCCGGAGACACGGCCTACAGTAAATTTCTGCCAAACCATAAATAATTAAAAATCCTAAAAATTATCAAAAATTTTAGGATATATAAATGTACACACCTAATACTCATACAACAATAATTACCTACGTAATATACTAAAATTGATTATAAATCGCAATTTAGATGAAATGTTATTAATTAATGAATATATTAATATATATTAATAAACGAAATAAATTATTATTAATTATAATATAACATAATGATCAGTGTGCCATTGCACGCTTTTATGTTATTAAAAGAAAATTTCAGTTGTACCAACATAATAATTATTAGAAGCCATGTTGATATTTTCCTTCTTTTTTCGTCGTATACCGACTCACATGTATTTGAGAACGAGAAACGATCACGAAAACCATGAGAAATATGGTGGTTACAAGAGGACTTTAGATGGTTGTTCTTTTGTTCATGATATTCATTTGAACAAATGTTGAAGTGTTCTTGTCTCTAATTGTATTATTGCAAATTCAAGACGATTCCTTGGAAATGTCTTCAATGCATTTTGTGGTTCAACCCTTGCCTGGAACAGAGGATCAATTGATAGATAGGTAACATGTTCAATTCTATTTGATCTCCATTTTTCTTAGTAGGAATCAATATTTCACAATATTTTATGATTGTTGTAAGCCTAACTTGTTGCTAAAAATTAATGGACAGCTTTGATTGCCAATATATCGCATATGGCCACGTTTCTAGAGTAATTTTATACTGTAATGAATAGTTAACGTTATCCAGCCAATAGTAATAATCAGAGACCTAACATGTATCAATTATTAATTCAAATTGTTAGAAATAATTTGCACGCCTTTGTTTCCATTACGTTTTCTCCTTATATCTTTCGATCTATTTGCGTTTTCCTCTTTTAATTATGTTAATTTTATTATATCCCAAATCTATAGATCGCTTAGCCGATAGGTACATACAACTAAATCCTATTTTTTATTTAGGATATTGTCAACATTGTCAGTGACGCGAATTCTTATAAATGACAAAGTAAAAAATTATTGTAATCATTTATAACCTAAGCATCACATATTTGTATAGAGTAGGTATTTTACTACCTGGATTTTATATTGTTGTACATTTTATTACATATATATTTACTGCAGATGGAATTCTTTTAGACTACCATTAAATACTTTTTTTTGAGTGTAATCTTCAGCAATATATATTTTTTTATTGAATTGAAAATAGTTATGTTTGTTGTTATTTACCAGTTTTGTTATTATTTATTAAGTATTAAAGTTAAAAGGAGTTATGATTTAACATATCTGTGGTCTGTTGTATGTTTATATGTACCCTCATAACTTCTAAACTACAAACATAATTAGATAAATGAGCTATAATTGACAACAACAAACATATTTGTTTCATACTTTATAGAGTATATTTTTACAGTAGATAGATAAATATATTGTTTGGATCTTTATTTATTTATATAACTTTAATGCACAAAATACCAAGGTAAAAGTATATATGGCGGACTTAACGCCTTAAGGCATTTTCTAGCAGTCAACCATAGGCTGTGCAGAGAAAAACTGTAGGCGGTGCAAATATAATTAATAAAAACAATAGGTCAAAAAAAAAAAATTATACATATACTAAAAGCAAATACATGTAAACACATGCACATACATACACAAATACATATATATATATATATACATATAACATATATCAATCTATAAATAAATATAAAATAAAATATATAAATCAAATATACCATATATATATCATATAACATAGTCTGACAATGAAAAAGTGAAAACAGGGAGTGAACATAACAAAAGATAGGAAATAGATACGAAAGAAAGAAAAAAAAAAAGATCAATTATAACTTAGAAAATGTACACACTAAAGAGCAATATATAAGATAATATACATTCCATTATATATATAATAGAAAGGTTACATATTGGAATAATATTCTCACAATTTACGTTTTAAAGAAAATCTACTCGTGGCGGTTCTGATATCAAGGGGTAAGTTGTTCCAAAGTTTGATAGCCTGAACGGCGAAAGAATAGTGGACGAAACCGGACAAATGAGCCGTGATATGAAGCAGACATTTTCTGGTCGTGCGAATAGAGCGAATGGTGTTGTCCCCATGGAAATGAAATTTATTTTTAATGTAATCAGGAGAATTAGGATCATGTAAAATAGAATAGAGTGTACATAGCATACGAATATTTCTACGATAACGGATAGGTAGCCATTTAAGCTGTGAACGAAAAGAAGAGATATGATCGAATTTGCGCAAATTAAAAATGAAGCGAATAGAGTTGTTGAGAAGACGATCCAATTTGTTTAGAAGGTCTACGTTCATGTCAGAACAACAGACATCAGCATAATCAAGAGTGGGGAGAACTAAAGATTGAACAAGGATAATTTTAGTACTAATAGGGAGAAAGTTTTTCAATCTATATAAGCTACGCAGAGTAATAGTGATTTTACGGCTAATGTCACCAACATAGTTGTTCCAGTTTAGCGTATTGTCCATCAATAAACCCAAATTTTTCACTTGAGAACTGAACGCGATTGGTTGCTTATTGAATAAAACAGGGGGTAAAGTGTCGAAGTTAATTTTACTTAGTTGTTGACTGCTTCCAAAGACTATTGCCTGACATTTGGAGGGATTAACAGATAGGCCAAATTTTTTGGACCAATTGAGTATATGATCAAGATCAATATTCAATTGGCCGATGATATCATTGAGCTCAGATGCAACAGCCTGGGAGTAGATCTGGAGACCATCCGCGTACAAATGGTAAGAGCATTTGAGACATTTAGTAATAAAATCTATAAAGATAGAGAAAAGTAATGGAGATAAAATACCGCCTTGAGGTACACCAGCAACAAGATCGCACCAATCCGACAATGCCTGATTGGCACGAACTGCCTGCTGACGTCCACGAAGATAGGAGCTAAACCATTTAACAACCGACGATGAAAGCCCAAGATGTGAAAGAATAGCGAGTAAGACATCATGGTCAACGGTATTGAAAGCATTGGAGAAGTCGATTAAAATGAGAACTGTTAATTTAGAATGTTCCATGCCTTTCCTCACATCCTCAGTAATTTTCAGTAAAGCCGTAGTGGTGCTGTGTCCAGGGCGAAATCCAGACTGGAAAGGGCTTACTAAATTGTTTTTAAAAACAAAGTCAGATAGCTGACTATGGACCACAGCTTCTAGTATTTTGGAGAGGAAAGGCAGGATTGAGATAGGTCTAAAGTCTTTAAGATGTTGTGGGGATGATACTTTAGGTAGTGGAAGAACGAAAGCATTTAGCCATGCTGCAGGAAACTCGGAAGAAAGTAACGAAAAATTAATGATGTGAGTAATGATAGGAACTAAATGTTTAAGTGAGAGAGTAACCATAATCCTACTCACATCGTCCGAGCCAATACAATTAGACTTTATAGAAGATATTATCTTGTAGACTTCATCGTCAGTAACTGGTGAAAATAAAAATTCTACAGATAGTCTGGGCCATGAAGTTATCTCAGCTAAAGTAGTGGATTTCTGAGAATCACTCAAAGTGGGAACTGTGGAAAAGTGCCTGTTCAGGTCATTTAATGAAAATTGTGAGGTAAAATCATTAGGCTGATTGCACAGCCCAAGCGATTTGAGAAACTTCCAGATATCAGCCGATGAGGAATTTTGTATATTAGAATGGATGAAACGGCGTTTAGCAGCTCTTACCATATAGTTGCAGCGGTTACGTGTTAATTTAAAATTCTTCCAGTTCTCCTCACAACGATCCCTTTTGAAGACCCTAAAAGCACGATCACGCTTTCTCATGGCCATGCGTACTGCCTCTGTTATCCAGGGAGCTGGGCGTCTTTTAACCCTGACAAGGTGGGCCGGTGCATGTTTATCCATGATTTCAAGTACAGACAGATTAAACGCGGACACCATGTCATTTATACAAGAGGCAGATAGTACACATGACCAATCAACAATATTCATATCCTGGCCTAATTTCGTCGTATTAATTCTTGAGAAATTGCGGAGGCGCACTACGGCTGGTTTTGGCTTTAAACTTTTAATATTGTACGAAACATAAATAAGGTCATGTCTTGAGAATTCTGGTGCAGAAAATTGGCCATGTTTCAGTACAGATTCTGGTGATGTTACAAAAACGTGATCGAGCCAAGTGTCAGGAGAATCTATATTAGTATGAGTAGGACCAAGGGGTAATACCGAAAGCCCTGCTGACTTTACTATATTGCGCAGCTTAAGCGATCTGTGTGTGTTACGGAGCAAGTCAGTATTAAAATCACCCATAATAATGTGATGTGTGTGCTCCGCCATAACTACCTCAAAAACAGATTCAACGTCTTGAAAGTATCAACGGAAGGAGGACAATAAACGACACCGAGAATGACCTTTGTTCCCCTAACATCAACCGCCACGAATAAATATTCAGCACTACCGGAGAGGGATGAACTAAACAAAGTTCTATAAGCGAAATCACTTCGTAGGTACATAGCTACACCACCTCCCCGTCTATCAGTCCGATCGTTTCGTAACAGAATATAGCCAGGTAAACTTATATAGGTTGAAGGTATGCTGGGTTTTAGCCAGCTTTCAGACACCAGGATTATATCCACAGTATTAGAAATGAAGGTATTCATGATTTCTCCATGGTGTTGTGGTAAACTCTGAGCATTAATATGGCAAATATTCAAATTACGCCGCGAGTTCACTAATTCATTACTGAGATGCGCGGAGAGAGAACGCTCGGATAGTGACTCATCAAGAGATTCAAATGAATTATTAGAACTATGGGCTGTATAAAATGAATCATTATCAGACATTTCAGAATAAACTAAATAAAAATAATAATTATATTAATAAATAAAAAAAAAATATATATATCCTACAATATGTATATATATATCTAAAAAATAAATAAAACGTAACCGTTACACCGACAATGTTGCAATGCACAAACCGCCGGCCAACTGCTGACAAAAACTCAAAACTAACAATAATATTAGCACAAGTTCACAATTTACGTTATCGAATACTATAACAACTTTTTAAAAAGAAATCAAAAACAAGAATGTTATTATAATGATTAGAAATCGATTTGACTTTATCTCACATAAATTCACAAAATAAATAAGGCAATTATAATCTTTAGCACATGCAATACAAAAAACATACAATAAAAACAGTAAACAATAATAACTAAACAAATATATACCACATGTGCCATATAATGTATGCATATTACTGACTTCTGTGCTAATAAGCAGTGTGAAAAGGCCATAGCTTAATGTGATTTTGCCCTGAGTGCAAACACTGATATTCAGCTATGTACTTCATGTGTATGAGTATGTTATAGCTTTGATATGTAGTAAAAGAATGTTAATCAACATAAAAATATATGATAATATCTTACCATGTTGTGTAATGTTTATTTTCCTTTTGAAACTTATATTTAATTAAACTAAAATGCTTTTCTTTAAAAAAGATGTTTTAAGTTGTATACAATCTAATACAAATATTGTTTTCATTCCCTACATAGCAAAAACCAAAACTGTGATCACTGTATATTTAAAATAGGCAATTTGTGTGCCAAATAATTTATAGTAATACTTAAGTACATATTGAATTTCTTAATAATATCAGTAATAGTAATTAAAACTTGTAATAGTAACATCCTTAACCAGTGTTTGTAATTATTTCTATGGGAATCAAGTTAGACATTGTATGAAACAGCTTAACTGTGCCTTCAAAGAAAAATTCTAAATAGAAGATTTTTTTAATTATTTAGCATACCAATTTTGTGAATATTTTAATTCCAGTTTATTTTAAATATGTATTATTTGAACATTGATTTCACAATCAGAATAAGTTTTAAACTAATTATTCATAAAGAAAATTATATGCTATGTGAAATGACTAGACAGTTTTTAGTGTGGTGGGATTTTCAAAAACATGATTGAAGTAACAAAGGCTGTCTCATACATCAGTCTCAACAGTCCATCAATCAACAGATATTACTTGTAGAGAAAAATTCTGTGTAATACAAATGACTATCCAGTGTATGAAAGTGCTCAAATTAAATGGGATATGGCATAGGTTTCAAAATAAAGGATGGGTACTTTATCATATTGTATGAGGGTAGTTAATAATTTTTACTTTCAATCTCAACCAAGGTATCTTTTATTAAGAAATATATGATACCATTTTTTCTAATGTTCCTCATATTAGTATATATACTGCTGAAGCATATTAAAATCAAGTCCCCCCAGCCTCGCACAGGCTTAATATTAAAGGATTTTCTTTTATTAAAACTAAGATATCTAGGAGATATCTTAGTTTTAAGTGTTTGTTTAAACCAAATTATGTAAAGGACAATTTTATTCAAAACAAAATACAATAGATAACACATTCACCTATTGAAATCATGTTTATAAAAACATCCTTGCAAATAATGAATTATTTTAGAAGAAACTTGATAAAAAAGGTGATAGTGAATTAACAGATAGAAATATGTTGTTTCAGACTTTTTTAGAACTTTTATAGGAGAATAATGTTGTCATACATATTTTTTGCATAACTTTAACACAAGAGGATAACCTCTTCTATTCTGGTAGTTATAAAAATGCTTGTCACAATTCCTTCAAATAATTATGCCTCTTATGTTTTTATTGCATACAATGATAGTTATCTTAAGGTTCCCTGTGTAAATATATATATTTTTCAAAAATTTAATAATTGTTGTTCTTTGGCAGGCTCAAGGAGGTAGCGGAACGGTGGAATAGATATGGTACTGGACCCGGATCTTCAGCACTCAGTTCTTTGAGAGGAGTGCGTGCTGTAGCTGCAGGTCCAGCGCATATAGCTTGTCTGCTAGACGATGGCACAATATGTCGAGCTGCATTTTCTATTATTCCTGACCGATTGGATTTGAGTAAAGCTGACGCGAGTAAGAATGGAGGAAATGGCGGAGGTGGAAGTGGCGGCGGTGGAACGGGAGGTGGAAAGCAGGGGGGCAGCGGAGGAGGTTGTGGATCTAGACAACAACCCCGGACGAGGGCCCGCATCATGAGGAATTCAATTCGTGCTGCACCTAGTTCTCAAGGTACTTTTTTAGCATTCCATATGCAAATTTCTATAGCATGACTGATGACAATGAAGGAAAGTCTTGATAATATATCAAAAACTATTATACTGTTTCCTGAAATGTTAATATATGCCCTTATCATCTATAATTACTAATAATTTTTAGATTTGTTGCTTCAGAAATTTCCGAGATAAGAATATTAAAAGCATTATACACTACTTAAGCAAGTATAACTATTTACAAATTTCTAGTTTGGGACTTGAAATTTAAAGTTAAAACTTGCAAAGAATTCTTGAGACTTCTCGTAACGAGAATCCAATTTTTATTATTTTTTTATGTACAAGAAAACTTGTAACATACTTGTAAAGAAATAAAATATTTATTTATTTATATACAACTTATTATTGTAAAGAAATATTAACTTAAATATTTCTACATTAAAAAAATACCCAGTACCATCTAAAACTACATAGTAATGTTTTTACCTACTTTAGAAATAGGAGCTTAGAGCTACAGAGAAATTTATAGATTATAATTGATAAAAAACATAAATTCTGTTATTAAAAAGCACATATTCTGTATACAGGTAACTATAATAATATAAGAACAATGTAGAAAAAACGGTTGATTTGCATGGTTAAATGAGTAACTTGCATATAATAAATATGAATAACAATTTTAAGTTTAATTAAGAGGACAGATTCAAAACATTAAATATCCATAATTAATAAAGACTGGAAATATGAGTACAAGCTGTAATTTTCAGTGCCAAACAGCTTGTGTTAAGGATTACTAGGCGATTGAAAGAAATACTTGACACATATTATTTTGTAAATACTTACATTCATAACAGGGATATTAGGGAGCTCCGCAATCGAAACTATCGGATATCCGATATAAAAAAATATTCGTAACCGTAACCGAATCCAAAATAAAAGTTACGGATAATATCGGATAGGGGCGGGTCTAATTGGGACACGTTATGTGACCATTTTATTAGCTATATGTATTTTATAAAAGTAAAATTTCTTAAAAAATTAATATCCGTAACTGAAATTATCCGAAACTAACGGATAATCCGAAATAATTTCATATCCGCATCCGTAACTGTATCCGGTATAATAATCACTCCTATATCCGAAACCTATCCGTATCCGAAATTTCATATCCATAACATCCCTGATTCATAATATACCTTGAAAACAGACAGACTAACAAACAATTATACCCATCAATACAGAATTGAACTCGCGACCATCGGAAGTATGGTACTGCGCTAAACCGCTAGACCACCGAAGCAGTCAATGAGGATGGCTATATCAGGCATGAGATTTAACTTAAATCTGTTTATAATATTTTTACTCCTAAACTGCTGAAGTTGAAATTTATATTGATGATGACAGATTATTTGGGAAACAGCTCAAATAAAAAGTATCTTCTATTAGGACATATCAGCCCCTTATAAATGTCAAGTTTTTTGTATTAATATAATATGTTTCCCCTACCTTCCTAGTATAGTCGAAAGATATGTAATTTTTTTTATTGTGACAGGATCTACTAGCCGTGCGACTGGTGTTATAATTGGAGCATCGAGTTCTGGGCGTGTGGTATCTGTGCCAGCACCATTTGTTCCGGAGGATCTTGTCACACAAGCTCAAGTGGTCTTGCAGGGGAAAAGCAGGAGCCTCATTATCAGAGAACTACAGGTAAAATATGTCTATAGTTATATGTAGATAACATTGATTTTGAGTTCATGGATTTTATTTCTACTGAAGTTTTAGTACACAAGTTTGATTACAACCTGTATTTTACAAAAGTAAATAATAGTATTGTCTTTCGGCATCAATAGTGGTCCAGAATATATGTTGTTACTAGTGTTTAAAAAGAGACTTTCGAGAATAAATGCTTTATTGAAAAGGGTGAATTTGACTAGCTACCTAATAACTTAGCTCCTTAGATTAAAGATAAATTATCTTTGTCATAAACTTTTCAAATGAAATGACTATTGTATTACTGCTATTTTACTATTATAATCCATACTAAAATTATGAATTTGAAAGGTTTTTAGAAATTAGAATTTTTAAATACTCAAGTTCCCTGTACAGGTACCTACATGAACTGAGAAAGGATTGTCTTGAAATTTCATTTCAATAACATGAGGTAACTGGTTCGCGTGGATGAAGTGCAGCATACTCGTATTTCAGTATAATTTACACATTTACATATTTTTATATTAGTGTATTTATATACAATGTTAAATTATATATGTCAAATTTTTAAATGAGTAATTTGATACGTAATATAGCGCACAAATCTGGACGTAAACTTGGCGGTAAACAACTTGCTGTCACGGGATGACGAGGAAGGCGAGGAGCCTGAGGGCGGCGAGGGGGGAGACGGCTACGTACCTGAGGATCTCATCTCGCTGCTGGACGGTGGGTTCCACGCGGCACAGCAGGACCAATCCGTTATCATCGACGCGGACATGTTCTCCGAGGACATCTTCGGGTACGCGGCTATCAGAAGGTATACCTGTCAAGCTATGCTCCTTTGCCGACTATCCTATCCGTAGTAAATATAGCCCTCAACCCAATCTCTAGCACGCTGAAGCTTACGCAGTTTCCGTTTTTGTTGTGATTGGGTGTTTTTATTTTTATTTAGAAAAGTTTAGTTTTTTTTTATTTTGATTTTTATATTAGGTATAAAAAGACCTTTCGTATAAAAAGAAATCTTCCTATAAAAGTCCATATTGTATTTGTATTGTATGTTATATTTGTAAATACGGAAGTGAATGGTCTTTTTATACTATTGTATTTATAAAACAGTAACAAACATGTGTGTCATGTATGTACAGTCGCAGTGGAGGCGGTGGCGGTAGTAGCGGTGGCCGCGGGGGTGCTAACCGCGAGAGTAGCAGCTCAACCCAGGAGCGACCCTCGGAATTTAGCAGGTGGCGTGAACGGCAGTATTTCGGGCCTCGCAGGTGGCTTGAATCGGCACTGCGTGATACTTCCTGGGATAAAGATGGAGGTGATTTTATAAAAAGACTAATGAAATGGAGATTTGTCAATATGTTATTTATTAATCATGGTCATATATGTATATTACATAAATACCTTTATTTTAGGCGAAAATAAGAAAAAGGATTCAGCAATGGCTGCATCGCCGCTTTGGGTTTCTGAGGAACTCGAGTACTGGGAAAGCAACATACGCTTCACACATATTGCGGCTACTTACAGTGAGCTTGTTGCTGTGTCCACACACGGTCAACTGCACCAATGGCGTTGGGCCGACGCTCATCCTTATCAGCGCAATGATGTATGTATCTATTTGCATAGTAAGATCTTAATATGGTCAGTATGCATGCTCAATTTAAACTATCACTAAATATTACTGAATAGCTTGTAAGTTGTTTCTGTATCAGTGTCACTGGTACAGTAACAGTCCCCACTGATTGGTATAAAAATGTCTTACATTCTGGATGTCTTTAAAATATAAATTACATATGATATTTTAACTCCAATCTATTTGTGGATTCATTACGACAAGTATTGTTGACAATAAACTCTGGAGTATATTATAATTAACACAAACTGTTTCTGAGACTAAAAGTGTTTATGCTAGGATAGAACTATATTACACATACATATGGGGTATTGTCGGTTTAACTAATATAAATTTAATTTTAATTTATCTTTTAGGGTGGTACAATTAGCGCATTTCACCCGCGCGCCAGCTGGCTCGGGCTACTGCCTGGTGAGCGTATCATAAACATCAGCGCAGCCGGAATAAGAGTCTCAGTCCTCACAGACGCAGGCAGAGCGGCTACTTTCCTCGACGAGTCCATAGGTGAGTTGGGTTTCTAATTCATCATAAGTCATCCTTTTGGTATTTCACCATTATAATTTTTCTTGGATTCAGACCCTAGACGTAAGGACTTTTGGGACAGTGTAATAGGAACAGGAAATAGGTAATTATCAGTATTATGTACACGCGAACGAAGTCGCAGTAACAGCCAATGTTATTGATATTGTAAACGCGAAAATTTAATTAAATTAATTTAGTTATCAATAATAAAAATCTCTTTAGAGATCTGCCAGTTTTACATTCTGCACATTGTTCTCAACGTCATATTTGCACTTATAGCAATCTACACTCTTTTGAATTAATGGTTTTAGCTCATGCTCCTGGAGCGTCTCGACTTGAACATCCACTACAAACTTTCACGGAATTTGGATCTGAAAAGCCTATATCGCTTCATGTATGCTCATTGTATACTGTTGCTAGACTGGACTCCGGAGCGCTGTATTGGTGGTGAGTTTTCATTTAATCTTAATTATTATATAAACACAACGGGCCAGATCGACTAACATACAATATTATTTTATAATATATACAAAAGACATACATGATTTGTATATTCAGTTGACATGTTGAGTTGTCATAAATGAATATATATTTTTTTAAACCTGTACATACTTAGGTATTTTTTAATCATATTCAAGGTTTGTACGAGTGTACAGTGTATACAACATTTGCGTGTATTGTACATATAAACCTTCGGAATTCATTTTCAAAGTGATAATGAAAACTGTATTATAATCCATAGCATGCTTTAGAAGACCTACAATGAGATTCCCTGACAGTTTGAAACATCCCTTTATGTAAATTGAAATAGAATTTTCTTTTTACTTTTGCTATTATATCTCCTATCACTGCACTCTGCTACATTAAACATCATAATAGTAATCTCTTAGAAGAAGTAAGCTGAGAACTAGACACAAAAACAGCAATATTAACATTTTTAGACATTTTTTTTATATTGAGATATTTATATAGACACAAATATATTTATAATAACACACACCAAATGGCAATAAGTGATATTAGTATTGAAAATATTGATGCAATAAATATAATAAATAATTTAATTAGGGGCGTTCTACCATTGGGTCAACGCGCCCGCCTTTGGGACAAACACCGGGCCCGCTCTCGCAAGCAACAGCGCGGTCACTCATCTGCAACGCCACAGGATCTGCAGGCTGGGCAGAGTGTTACTATGAAAAATGCACCCATGTACCAACCGGGCGCCATTGGTAAGATCTTCCAATAATAAATATTGTTTTTTCTTATTACAAAAAAGACGATACCTCAAGCCGCCGTAATTTTAATCCCCGTTTGAATGGGACAGGGGATCGATCCATGGGGATAATCTGCTGATGGATTGAGATTTTAAGTTTAAAATTGATATACATTTGAACATAAAATCTCAATCCGATGAGCTACGACATATTATGGCTATCTCGTTATCATGCCACGTCCGTGATAGCATTCATGCGTTGCAATTATAGGATATCCTGTAATTGTACTGCCTTGTTTCGCTTTTCAACTTCAACAAAATGTCATAAGCCTTATTAAGCTAAAAAGATTAAGCTACAAAGCAAACTACGGTTTTAAATGTTAATTTGTGGCATTGTCCTTTATTCACTTTTATTTTGGTTGGCATAGGTTTCAACATGTCTACCGGCGTACCAAAAGTAGGCGTGTTGCAGAATGCAGCATGGAACTTGTCGGACACGTGCCGTTTTAAACTTGTGCCACCACCGCAGCCCGATCGGTCTGTTTCTGACAAGGATAAAAGAGATCTACAGGTGAGATTGTTAGAAAGAAAAGTAGTTAATTTGGCATATGTATATTGCCAGCCACCTGACAAAGAACATCCTTGGCATCAAATTTTTTTTTAATAAAACAGTTATTAAAATATATTTGATGCCAAGGATGTTCTTTGTCAGGTGGCTTTTATTATATTACAAGTATTATAATTAATAATTTTGAAAAGCTATTATACATCTTCCTTCCTTCCCACCAACTAATAATGTTTAACTTATAATTGCATAATATTACATAATAATACTTATTATTAGACCTTTTAGACTATCTATCATAGGCAAAATTATTCAGGTGCAATATACATATAATTGAGATATCCACATATATCTTTTCTTTGTATTTTATTTTTAAAATATAGATAGGATCACAGATAGGTATCCTATCTAAATTATTAAAAATTATAAAGAACTTCATTATTATCTAGATTATAGGTAAACTACTCAGATGTGGTAAAAATTAACATGCAAAATTTGTTACTAACATTCTGCCAATTTTATTCCTACAGACAAGAGTAGAAAAGTTGGACTGCTAATATAGAACCAATTATAGAGTGCCAGTTAATTATGATAGCATGAACACAAGGGACCAACAAGATTTTTATTAAGTATAAAATTTGTTTTCCCTAGAACCAGTCGCCGTTAACTGTGTCATCAGTGAAGGCATCTTCATCTAGCAGCAGTGGCAAAGATGCTGGAAAAGACAGCAACAAAGACATGGCAGATAGACTAGATATGCCCCCACCGCCCAGCCCGGCCTCGTCCACGTGTAGCGATACTAGCACCTCGCATAGTGAGTTATCCTTTGATTATTACTACACCTGTATACTTTAACTTGTAAATATATAATTAAAATTTACATAAATTCCAATATATTTTTATGCAAAATTAATTTGGACTAGATTGGACTAAAATAAAGATTGAAAAAATAATGTCCTCATTATTGATAACCAAGCAGGGTTATCAATAATGAGGACATTATTCTTTAACTATTATTTTCTTGCTACATATTGGTGTAGTTTGAAATAGAAATCTTTATTCAAATAAACTCATTACAAGCACTTTTGAATAGTCAAATTTTGATTCTACCACTCATTCGGAATGCAGATTCATCACAAGAAGAATGAGCAAGAAACTTGTGTGTTGTTCTTTTGAGTAGATGTTTTTTTAATATAAATAATTACAGTATAACAAGTAAGAGGCATGCGATAATAAACATAGAAATCGCTACACACTCATTATTAGTGTAATTGGATAATATTGTCAGTGCTATGGATTTTAAGTTTTTCTATAAAAACATTATTATCGTTAATGAATTCTTCAATTTTATAGTAAGCTTAGTAGTATATTAATATTCTAACATGGATATTTATTATATTTTTTGTGAATGTTCTATTCCAATAAGTTTTTCTATTCATATGAGGATAATAAATATCGTTTTTAATTTAACAGAACGTGCAAAACGTGTGACTGTTCGTGGCGAGGAAGGATCATCGAACGATGGCTCCAAACGTGATGAAGAGGAGTGGCCTCTTAAAGAAGTAGTTTTCCTGGAGGATGTTAAAAGTGTGCCACTAGGTCGTGTGTTGAAAGTTGACGGCGCATACGCAGCTGTTCGGTTCCCTACCATCGGGAAAGATGGTAAAGAAATAGTTCCATCAACGCCGGACGATTGGACTACGTTATTGCAGGATTGTCGTCTTGTGCGAAAAGACGACTTAATTGCTGTCAAGTGGGGAGCGGGCGGCGCAGCAGGTACTCGAGGACCGGATTGCTTGCAACGCTCACCAAGGAAAATTTCACTGCCGCCTGATGTGCAAGTCATCACAATTGCTGTAAGTCTAAGTATTATTACGAATTTGTAAAATTTTAAATTATGGTCTTCAAGCCATTTATTCTTTATTTATTTATATTACAGCTGTAATTATAGTTCTTATATATGGAATGTCATAGAGGATGAAATATATTACAGTTTTATAATTTAATGGGAAATTTACGCGCGCGTGTCTATGATTGATAAGAAAAGTAACCTGCGTCTTTCATTGTAGGTGGATAGTCGCGGCGTGCACGCCGTGGTTAGGCGTCCGGGAGGTGCACTCGCTTACGCCGTGTATGCTGTGGGAACTACTAGAGCTTTAACAGACAGCACATTCCCGACTGATAACAATGCCATGCTGGGATACTCAAATGGACAGGCGATACAGTTGGCCACTGCTGCTGAGGTTAATTTTTAACATATAGCAATACAATATTTCTTGTATATTTAGGTATCCAGTATATCCAATATATTTATATAATATGAAATAGTATTAGAGCCATTTTTTCTGCAAAACAAGTGTCAGTTTATACTGACACTTATGAAATTATTGAATATTAGATTAGGCCAATCCTCAAAGCTTCAGTGTTATCCCTTCAGAGCGTCGTTCTTCTTTTGTTCTGAGATATTAATAAAAATGTCTCGGAACAATTCAAACAGGGCCATCTAGTCCCAAGCTAAGCAGTTTTATAGGTACTAGACAACTGACATAAATGTGCGGAGACCCGTCATTTAATGTGTACCTGTGGATATAAAACAGTTAGATTTCATATCGACAAGTATTAGGTTGTCACTCGTAGCTGTTCATGCATACATAGCATGTTAATATGAAACTGATTAAGTGTCTAGTCAACTCGTAATGGACATGTTAATGGAGGAGTATTCAGGGGGTTCGGGCAATAGTCAGGTGCGTCGACCTGTAGCACTGCGGCCTACATAGATCTGTAGTGCTCAAAAATGAAGGAGTATATTGAATTGAAATTTAAAAATACAGGGTAGCGAGCCCGTGGTGGTGATGCTGGACGGCAACGGCGCGCTGTACCCGGTGTCGCGCGACTGCGTGGGCATGGTCCGCGAGCCGCCGCCGCTCAACCTGCCGCCCGCGCGCGCGCTCGCCGCACACGCGCTGCCGCTCCACCCGCACTCGCACTCCGCGCACGCCGCGCACTCACACCACAACGCGCTCAAGTCGCAGGTACCTAATCTATACATATAAATAAAATTGCAGTGTCTCTTTGCAATATTGCAGTAACCGTTTTTTACTACATGCATATGACGGCGCTTACACCGAAATAACATTTTTTACAATTTTTGTCTGTCTGTCTGCCTGTTTGTTCCGGCTAATCTCTGAAATGGCTGGACCGATTTTGACGATACTTTTATTAGGTAGGTAGGCAGGTAGCTGATGTAATAAGGAGTTGACTTAGGCTACTTTTATTTTAGAAAAATGATTTTATTTTATAAAAATAAATTCCACACGGATGAATCAATGGTACAGCTAGTACATTATAATATTACAAAGACATCTAGTATAGCTAACTACACTGGCACAAGAGAAATATCTCCTTTTGAAGATATCCATAGAAGATAAAAACCATCACTCTCAAATATATCTTTAAATTCATGACCATGACATCACACCGTTACCACAGTTACTCTTATATGTCTGTAACTACCAACCCACAATATAATTGTCTCTTTTATAAAATATATCCACTGGAGAAGAAAACCATTGCTCCCAAAAATATCTTTAAATACATGACCATGACAAGATTTAATAGACAACTCTACCTAAATTGAAAACATACTTCAGCAAGCAAACAGATTTATATGTATACAAAACTGAGAGCATTTACCTCTCAGTTTTGTATACATATAAATCTGTAATGCTCTCAGTTTTGTATACATATAAATCTGTTTGCTTGCTGAAGTATGTTTTCAATTTAAACCTGAGTTATATTTAATTATCGTTAATCTCGACATTCTTTGAGTATACATTATGCTTCTAATGAAGATTTACATAAACTAAAGCAGTTACTTTACATTTTGCTGTACCTTTTTTTTCAAAATATGCACCAAATTTCAATAATCGACGGGAAGAAGCAATTATATAATTATTTTATACAATGAATCGATAATGATCTGCTCAATTGCATATGCCTTCTACAGCTATTTCAAATAAATATTTTTTTATTATTATTATGTTTAATATCATCACTAGGTGGCCCTCATTATATTAGTTCCGGAACCTCAGCTTATGATGCCTCGAGTACTGCGCTGCGACCTTGAAGGCGTGCGTCAACTTCTGCACCAGTTGGAATCCGATACCAGCAGTAAGTTTTATTTTGAATATTCTGTTGCTTTGTATTAACCTTTTGTCGTCGTTGTCAACAAATATTGTCGTACATTATTTACCCATAATAAATACCAAGACTCTTACTCTACCAAGGTCTTTGAGAACTATGTCGTCAAATGAAAAAGTTATGAAATTCCATTTGATGGAATTTGCAAATTTATTAGCCATCTGTACACGATACTTTCTTTCACATCAGATCAGGACGAAAAAGCCAGCGCGTGCAATCGTGATTTACAATTTAGCCATTTTTTGTGGTCACTCTTTCGGTCATAATTTCATATTGTTTCACTTTTAAAAAATATTTTATTTTATTTATTGTTATTTCAATTTATTTTTTACAGAACAACAGATTTTATCAATACTCCAGGAGCGTTGTGATGGAAATAGGAATATTTTACATGCATGTGTACACATGTGTGCACCGACTTCCAACAAAGAACCTGATATAGGTATGTATAATAAATAAATTACCAGTACCTGGGCCTCAGTTATGGAAATTCATGAAAAATAACTACCATGCCATCAGCACTACTAATATTTTTAGGTTTTGTGACTTGGTAACGAACACAAATAACGTTAAGGTATTTGTGTGTAAAATATATTAAATCGTAGCAACTACTAGTAACTACCGTAAGTTTATTATAACACGCTGATTTGGAACTATTTTATGTATGTAAAACCGCTGTGTTGTCAATATTGGGGCCCGGCTTCACTGTGTTCAGTTCCTTGAATTAATTGATATGAGTACATATTTCTCATGTTTAGTGGAAAATCCTTCAATGCCGAATTTAGCAGGCAGTACGGGCGGCACCGGCGCCAGCTCAGAGGAGACTGTGCCCGCGTTGGCGTGGCCGCCCGAGTCCTTCGAGGCGTCCGGGGACGAAGATAGTTTGATGGGACTCACCAATAATGGGTAAATGTTATGTATTTTAATCATAGTAAATAATTTTACCAAAATTAATTAAAATAATTTGTATAATTTTTTTAAATTGATATATATATACCAAATTATTAATTTAATTCAAATTCTAGTCAATATTGATAGTAGAAATATAATTATGTTAGATTTAAATTAGTACCGTTATCATTATTGACATCTAGCGACATTATCTGCGAGTCAATGAGACAACTCGAATTTGTAAACACACTCGGTTTACAAATTCACCACACAGCCACTAAAATTGATTAAAATTAAATTTAAATATATTAGTATATATATTTCTATATATGGTGGTAAATAGTATTTTTATATTAATAGCAAAACGAGTGGTGGCAACAATGGTAGCGGTGCAGTGAGCGCCGACCCTGCGGAGCGGCGAGGCAACGCGCTCGCAGCACTGCGCGCGCTCTGCGAGAGTGCCGTGCTGCAGCCCTACATGATACAACTCCTCACTTCTAAGTAAGTAATACACGTTTGCGACTAAACAATAAAAAATAAAACATCTAAAAAAACAAATAATCTTGAAGGATTAGATTTTTATTTGGGTACTTACAGTAGAGTATATTTTATTTAAAGATAACCCATCAAGATTATATAATGTATTTTTAATACACAATAATAAACACCCAAGATTACCAGAGAAAGACTAAAAAGTCATAGGGTATTTATTTCAGCCGCTGAGCTGTTTACTTTATAAGCTGTATTTTGGTAGAATGGTAATTAGTCGGTTGTCAGATATTAGATGTGATACTAATATTTATGTATTTATTCAATTGTTATTTAACAACAATTAACAATATGTTTTTATCAGGGATGGTATGGGGCAAACGCCTTTAATGGCAGCGGTGTCGGAGCGTGCATACCGCGCCGCATTGGTTCTTCTTGATGCGGTGCGCGGCTGCCCTGACGTCGACGAAAGCCAACGATCTGCGGCCATCTTCCCGCCCAATGCGCACCCAGACCACTCGCCGTTGCTTGTGTTGTGCTGTAATGACACCTGCAGCTTTACATGGACAGGACAAGAGCACATTAACCAGGTAAATATTGTATATTGTCTAAAAATATGAATACATTCTGTAAAATAAGACATTGCCACATGCCATATTGTTCTTAAATTATCGATCTGAAGAAAGATGACGATGTAATGCTTCTGTCTATTTTAGGTTTGCTGTAAAAATCTTATATTTATTTTATTTCAAAATAGATTTAGTGGCAAATAACTTTGTACTTAGATAAAATTGATATTGCCCAAGACATAAGGCACAGGACTGTTTTTAAAGCTTACTTTTAAAGCTGTTTTTAAAATTTTGTGTTGGATTTCCACTAAACAGTAACAATATATTGTAATGAAATGTCCTCATAAGAATAGTATTTTTTGTTATTATAAAGTACTAATTTTAATATAATATTATAGGATATCTTTGAATGTAAGACTTGCGGGCTTACTGGATCACTATGTTGCTGCACTGAATGCGCGAAGGTAAAACTATATATATATATATATAACAATTTATAAAATTATTAAATTAAACTATACTTTATATATATCTAACAAAACATACTGTTATAGGTATGTCACAAAGGACATGATTGCAAACAGAAGCAAACTTCGCCCACCGCATATTGCGATTGTTGGGAAAAGTGTCGTTGTAAGGCACTGGTTGGCGGTAACGGTGCAGCACGGTTCGACCTACTCGCTAGACTCGCCAGAGATACTGAACTTGCGACGCATTTCAATTCAAGGTATTTTTTTTTTATTTAATGATATGTTTTATCCCATCCATTCATCAGTCAATCAGACAATGAACTCATCATATTTAATAGATCAGAAGTAGATTTGCAATTGCAAATATACACATCATATTGAAGTTTTAGTTAAAACCGGCGTGGCATTAAAAATATTAGCCTACTTATACTATGTGCGCTTAGTCTGTTGCGGGTGACAATTACCTGTATTTAACCTAGCCAGAATGTTCTAGTCTACAAGAACATTCTGGCAAGGTTAAATTGAAGTTACTACAGTCATTAATGATTTAACATATTACGAATGTGGTACAACAGAAATACGAAGTCATAATTTGTAAATCGCTGTAACTTTCAAGAATGAAACAAAACGTAACTTTCACGCACCATGCTACAGCGCACATGGTATAGGAGCATTAGGTCAACTATAAACTCGCTATAACGCGTGAATTTAGCTAAAACGTATAATGTGTTAATCTCGTATGTGATTTAACTGTGTCTCAAATTAGTTACTAAATCTATCTAAAAGATTTTGTGTGCATGAATAAAAAACAAATGAAATGAAATTAAAGCAACATTATTCATTCATGTAGGACAGAGAGTGTAGAGTTATAGTTTTAAATAATTTGATTTAATATGTACAAAATGTACGTGTGCGTGCAGGGGGGAGTCGATCCTGCTGTTCCTGGTACAGACTGTGGGGCGGCAGGCTGTGGAGCAGCGTCAGTTCCGCGCGGGCGGTAGCCGTGCGCGCGGGCAGCGCAAGCAGCCAGGCTCCGACGCGGAGGTGGACGCGCCCGACCACGACCTCGAGCCCCCGCGGTTCGCGCGACGTGCGCTCCTACACCTACTAGGTACTGTTGTATCTTAGCATATGGCACCTCTTACACTAGTAGGTACTATTACATCTTGGCTTAGCACCTTATATATGAGCGCGCTATATACTTTTTGATTACTAAAATTAATTACCTTTGTTCAAATAATTTAATTTGTTAGAAACAGTTTTTTAGGAAGCCATATTTCAGAAATATGACAGAACTTGGCTAGTGTTAGTGTGCTTGAAATGCGCCAATTATAGAAAAGGTACTTCCATTTTTTTGTGTAAAATTGGAATCACAAATTAACTGACGCCCATTTGAAGTAAGCAGTAAACTTCGTCTATATATATGAACAACACTATGTACATCATGTTATTGCGTGACACCCATGCCTGTCACATCTTGTCGTACCCTACAATTTCACAGCCAAACTCATTGTTTAATCATAAATATACTCATTATTATTAGTATTTTGAAAATATTACTGCGTTGTAATTGTATACCGTAAAAAGTAAAGTAACGAAAGCAGTATAGTCTAATACTAGAATATATTGATATGTGTATGTGCAGGCGACTGGCCCGCGGTGGAGGCGGCAGTGATGTGCGGCGCGAGCGGCGGGGGCACCGACGCGGATACGCGGGCGGGGACTCCGCCTCCGCACCAGTCCGGCACCACGCTGCTCGACAAGTTTACGCACGCACTTATCGTCAAATGCACCAATGAGGTTCGTATACCTGCATAGTTTTTAATTTAAATTAGTGGAATCTTAAATCTCATTGTAGGTACTGACAGTATACGCGAGCGGACTATCAATATGTTGAGCATTAGTTCAAGTCGATTCGATCATCGTGATAAATTGGTTACGAATTAAATACAAT
The DNA here is from genome assembly GCF_030625045.1 of Achroia grisella. Classification (NCBI taxonomy): domain Eukaryota; kingdom Metazoa; phylum Arthropoda; class Insecta; order Lepidoptera; family Pyralidae; genus Achroia; species Achroia grisella. The sequence goes on from NW_026712841.1 coordinate 3,764,943, forward strand.
GGATTTTAGGGAATTGCATGAAAGACCACCTGATAAGATTCATGAGAGACCTGACTATATATCCATACATACAGCACTTTACTAACAAACCCACCTCTATACATAGGATTCTCGTTAATTCGGCACGATTATTTTTACTGAATTATGCCGTGTAATTCTTGTGAAATATATGGAGTAATGTGTCTTGTTCCCTTGCCATAATCCTGGAACTAATATTTAGCCGTAATAACTGCGCCGTCCATGTGTAAAGAAGCGTGTATATATATTTTGAAATTAATACAAGAATACATAATTAAAACCACATTGAATTTATTTTAAAGTGTATGTTTTAATTTGTAACAGACGTTAGATACATTACTGAACACGCTGAATCATGAGCAGCAGAACGACTCGATACCGGGACGTGCGGAACGTGCGCGCGAAGTGGCGCGTCGGTTCGTGCGATCTGTCGTCCGAATATTTGTAATATTCAGCGTGGAAATGGCGCCGGGCGCTGCTAAGAAAAAAGGGTGAGTATTCTGTTCACATGACATAAGGTATTATAAATTTAAATTACGAGGGTTCATTTTTGAATGTGTAAAGAATAATAAGAAAATAAAATACTGTTTAGGGTGTTGTATTTACAGGACAGGTGAATAGCATTTAAACCAGTAATGGTTTTGTTATTATTGTTAAATTTTATTATTATTATTATTTATTACTTCTATCAATGTATCTTTGAACTTATTTGTTAATTGATTGTACTACAGAAGTTAGTATATACCATTATTAAATATATTTTTGCACTATGATATGGTTTCATGATGTGTTTATATTATTAGTAAATAACATATTGTGTATAAACCCTAAAATTACTTATGCATACTGTTATACATAAATGTGACTTTCATATTATTTTTAATTTACATATTGTATAACGTTATGTTACAATAGTATTATTTTGTCACCATAGCCCCTTGACTATAACCTCATCGTTGGTCCGCTGTCGGCGCGTGTTTGCTGCTCTTGTGACCCTCGCAGTCGAGGAGCTGGTGGAGGCCGCCGATGCTCTGTTGGCGCCGGTACGGCTTGGTGTGGTTCGTCCCACTGCTCCTTTCCCACTGGCCACTACTTATGTGGAACTCGTCAACGGTAGCGAAGACTTGTTTGGAGTTGAACCGCTTTCTACTGGACATTCACGTCATAGTCATACGAGAAGGTATGTACCCATTAATCTCATTATACAAAGATCCCTTGTAGCAATGCTAGGGATACATATGGTACAGTTATAAAAAATATCTAAGAATTATATTATTTTTTTAATTATGATTGCTAAACAGGTTATATATTTCAGAGAATCAAACACAACCGGTGGACGTGGTACTGCCGCAGGCGGTACGTCAATGGGCAGTTCAACATTAGTTCCTGATAGGTCGTCTACCCCTGTAGCAACTGAATACGCTGATGACGTCGCTGGCGAAGCGCTAGGTGGAGATGACGATGCTTCTGAGACTGATGAGCCAAATGTTCCAGCGCCTGTACCACCCTCTGACGCTCAGCATCATGAAGATGTTATAAATGATAGGTAAAAGTTTTAAATAGAAAGAAGCTTATTATTGTTATCGCAAAGTTGCAGTACCTTTAGAACAAAAAGATTAAGGAAAAAGAAATATTAATAGATATCAATGTGTATTTGAATAATTGAATAGAAAGTTTGTGACCAAAAGGGAACATTTTGATTGTGTTATATTATTGTTAATAAATGTGATTATAACTTTCTTTTATAGAGCTCAAGAACAGCATGTGGTAGTAGAAAATGGCACAGAACGTGCAGAAGGCGGTGAGAGTGAAAGTGAACTCGATTTATTGGCTGAAGTTGAGACAGAAAGTGATTCAGATGACCAAGATAATGCTGAGTCTGCACAGCGTAGCGTACAAACTGGCGCTACTCAAGGTTCTGATGCTGGTAGGTGTAATAAATTTCAGTCTTTTACATATTTGAATGGGTAAAAATCTGATAGTTCGTCTATCAAATAATACTTCTTTAATATTCTAATTTATAGATTGTGAAATTGAAATATAGAAGTCATTAATCCAATGAGTTTGAATGTCAGTCAGGTCTGATGATTTTTGAATGTTTTTTGCACATAGTGTAACCCAATTGTAAAACGTCCAATGCTAACTAAGTATTGCGGCTGCGTGACTAGTGTATTATGTTTTTTTTTAAAGTGGTACCGAAGTATATTTCATGCAAAGTCGTCTGCATAGTTACCTCTTGTCTTATTTATTTTAGCCGATTTTCAGTATGTTGGTTAAAGGCTATGAACATATTACAATGAAATTAAAAGGTATGAAGGCATTACAATTTAGTTCTCTGGGAGGGCAGACGTCACATGATGTCTGTAGTTCTGTTCATTTATATAGAAGATGGTTGATAATATTATATATAATATTCTTCAGGTGGATTTGTTTTTTATTCAAGTTACGTATATCACTGATACATATACTTTAACATTTGGCAGGACAGGATCTATACTTTATAGCTTACGCATGATATAGAGGTAGCTACGCATTTAATACGCAGAGGTTATAACAAAGCATAGGCGTGTAAGACTGGACGCATCATTACTTGAATTATCCGATGCAACGCGACAGGCATAGCGTCGCTGCTGTTGTATCCCGAGGACGAGAGCGGCGACTCGACGCAGCCCGAGGACGAGGACTCCGAGGCCGGCGAGACGGACGAGCAGGACGGAGAGCCCGAGCCGCCGCTGCACGACGGCGAGCCGCTCGAGAGACGCGCCGCGCCCCCGGCCAGGCCCAACCTCGCGCCGCACTCCATGCAGTGGGCCATACGGTACTAACTACACTATTAACTGTCTTTACCGTGCACTCCTTCACGCGTGAGAGAATGTGCATCGAAATACATACAAAGAGAACGAGATAGACCGCGCGCCAGCTCGCGGAATTCAGCGTTCTCCAATCGTGCAAGCTTTAGCGCCATTTTTAATAATTAATTATCATTGCAAAATGGCGGACATCTGACTATGGAACGAGAACATAATTATAGAGTTTTGATAATTTATCAAACGTGTCTTCGTTTCATAAGAGTTTTGATAATTTATCAAACGTGTTGTCGTTCTTTCTTTCTATGAAATAAAAAAAATTAAAGTAAAGTGAAATAACATGAATCATACACGGAAATACGCATGAAGGAATGTAGAAAATAAGTTTTTAAATGCAATCCCTCAGGATTGTGCGCGCTGGCTTTCCGTGCGAAAACATTTACCACATACGCAATTTCCTAATAGTTGAGATTAACTGTTAAGAATACATCAACTGTTAGGAAATTTTACTACTAATTTACCACTTATAAGAACTTACAAAAAACCTACTGCCACTATTTAAGGGCCTGTCCCAGAAATGAGAAGACGGAGAAGTGTCAAAACCTGGAACTGTGTAACATTTTCATACAATTGACCAACACGAGACTAGTGGCAGAAGTCAGTCGCGTCTAAAATTTATTAGTTTCAATTGAATTTGATATTTCTACATCTGCCATACTGCCTTAAACAAAAAGTAGATCTTAATAAATATTAAAAACGGCGTCATTATAAGTTTATTCAAAATGGTAGATTCGTTTGGAGCTTGCACGTCGGTGTTATCAGCAACTATTGTTTTTGCTCTATTCCTTTACAATCCTCCATCTAGAAGAACATTTAATTTGTCTATACTTACTATACCTTGTACCTATTTCTTTACACTACCATCTAAGCGGAATATTCCTTGCCCCCATTTCTTTACAATGCTCCGTCTAAGCTATATATGGGTGTACATTGCAGCAACCGCGAGCCGAACCGCGCGGCCAGCAGCAGCGCGAGCGGCGTGCGTCTGTCGGGCGGGTCGTCGCTGGTGTTCATCGACCCCGCCACGCTGCGCCGCTCGGCCGCCGCCGCCGCCGCCGGCGCTCACGACCCGCACTCCACCTCCACCACCGCCTCATGCCTTGCTAGAGCTTTTGGTGAGTCCAAGATATATGCTACCTTTACACTTGAACTCTTTAAAAGGAACGGTTGAAGTAAACTCGTCGTTATGTGTGCTCGAGTAGTGTTGTGCGTCTGGAATGTCATCGACTCGTAACGCTCTTAACCTCACGCTTCCACATTTTTCCCTAACACCGACTTTGTAGTCGTTATATAGAGAATTGCGTGAGTAACTGTCATAGTAGGGAAACAGGTACACAAGAATGCCTACTAACATTTTTGAACATTCGGTTCAGCCCGAAGAGAGAGATATAATTAACGTGTCACTGCTATATTAACCATCGTTTTATAATTCATTTCTGATGGTGTGGAGGAAGACCAAACGCCAGATAGAATAAATTTATTCCAGGTAGAAACGTCCAATTCTATTGGATTCTATTGGATTTGGAGGACGTCTATTCTATTTGTACAATTCTATTATCTAATAATACGTATTTCAATTATGTACTTGTAACAGTAATATAATAATTATCAATTGTCGTTTCGTTTAGGTATTGTGATTCGTCAAATAGCCGATCTCATATGGGAGTATGAGCGCTTGACGGTGCCGCTACCGCGTGCTGAGAGACTCTCCTACCGAGAGGCACTTCGTCTTCAGTGCTATCTCGAGAGGCAACTAAAAGCTACCTGGGACTGGCTGGTTACTGTTATGGATGCAACAGAAGCACAACTAAGGTAATTTGAAAAAAAAAAAAATATATATATATATATATATATAATTAAAAAAATCTCTTTTATTAATATTGTTAAATTATCAGACACTTTATTTTCTAAATTTAAGATTTATATATGCTGTAAAAACATAAATGCATTATTTTGTATATAAATGTTCACAATATTTTCTCCAAAGTATTCACTATGTGTGTGTCAAGCTTAAGTTTCATGCATATTATATGTTTTCTACATACTATTTATTACTTTGTTTTATATTTATACAGATTTGGTGCTTCTCTGACATCAAACAATGCAGTTAACACAGGCACGGAAAGTAACCGCACCAGTGTGCCAGCTGTGAGGCGTACTACTTCATTCACTTCTCCAGCAACTCGTATAATTGGATTTTCAGAAGGACCTAGGTCAAGGGATCGCGAGCAGGGTAAGTGTCACATATTCATAGTAGTTGGGATCATCCATTGAACTATTTTGCGCAGATCTATGATATCACTTAATGTACTATGAATATAAGGTCCCCCTATTCATATATTGCGTGTTCGGGTGTGGTGTCATGAGCTTTACAAAATAATAACACAGGATATTTTATCACGATTGTAATACGACAATACGGGACTACATCGTATATCTGACTGGGGAGGGACGTGTAGTAGGTGCGGTATGCAACGCGATGTAATTTAATCTCTTGTATTATTACTGTATGTGTGTGTGCATAGCACACCTACCTATTTATTAAGTAATGATAAAAGTAAAAGATTGTTAATTATAACTATTTAGTACTCTGTAACTATTTGTATATAATTTAAAGAATTAAGTTGTAGGGATACTCTGTTTATTTTTGCATTCCTCACCCTTGTTAATATTCATTTAAAACAACGTTTATCAAAAGAGCAATACGCAAGTTTCTTGTTCATTCATCTTGTGACGACTCTGCGTTCCAAATGAGTGATGGAAAATATGACTATTCAAAAGAGCTTATATATTATACATATTATAAGCAATAAAGATTTATGTATATATTAAAATAAAAATTATTTCAATAAAGATTACTTTATATTACTCTATTGCTATAGTCATCTAATATGACTAGATATCTCTGTGTTGATTGTCCAGGGTTTTGTTTATTATTTTATCGTTTAGGCGTGGAGGCCGGCAGCGCGCGGCGCGAGTTCCTGGCGTACTGCCTGTCGCTGCTGCGCGCGCACAGCGCCGAGCACGCGGAGCAGCTGCCCGTGCTGGACGTGGCCGCGCTCAAGCACGTGGCCTACGTGCTCGACGCGCTCGTCTACTACATGCGAGCAGCGCAGCCGCAGCCGCACCACCATCACCACCACCTCTGGCCTTCGGTAACTATACACGCCGATGGTTATCTTCTGTAGGAGACGTCTTATTTTGTTCTTTTTGTGATTGGTTTTCAGTTTTGTTATTTATTATTGCACATATAATAGGTACGTCATAGTAATCTATGTATGTACAGTGCAGATATCTCTAATATGTAAATAAAATTAAAAACCTTATTTATTACATTAATATAGGAAAAAATATATTAAACATGGGTTCATTAATATTTTTCAATTATGTACATTCACATTATATGGACTCTAGTTGGGTGTTGCATTTTCTTACCGTAAACATTCATTTGTATACAGTTTTATAAATGTCTACATGTCAAATTTAGTTTTTATTCGATCACTGATCTTTACTAAATTATTTTATGTTTTGCTTTGTATACACTTTAATATGCTGTAAATATCTTTAAATATTATTGCTTATTATTCATATAAATTTATATTTTTTAGAAATTGACATTATTAATATTTGTATTAGGATGAGAACGAAAATGAAGAGGGCGATGAAGAAATGGTAGTAGGCGGAGGAGCCGCTGTAGAATCGGACAACGAAACAGACAGCGCCCGCGGTCGAGCACATGCATTCTTCCAAAGATCTGACTCTACACTGTGTTTAGGATGCCCACCACCAGATCCGTTCAACAGTTAGTATTATATATTTTTTATGTTGTAGAAAGATATAGTATTAAGTATTCAGTTCCACAAGGAAGTCACTAATTTATAAATGATATCCCTGTAGTGGAGGGAGATCAGTGACGAATGTAACGCGAAGAATGCACTGTTATTATTGCAATTATTTATAAAAAAGGACTTGCGCCATGGTATCACCTCACCACTGTAGCATTATGTATGATGTGATGAGGTGTCTCTACTTAATTTGTTTTTTTGTAGTGTCTAGGTAGTGAGTATACAGGTTTAATGATTGAGCGGTATTAGTAAGTTTATTAGATAGCATGCTACATGACTTATTAATAACGCGCACAATCAACGCGGAGTCGTAACGTGGACTGACTTTACACTGAACTTAAATCTAAGGTACATAGAAATGTAAAGAAATGGAAGAGTGCACAGTGTGAGCGTTAACAGAAATATTACAAGTGTAGGCACATAACCATATATAAAACAAAGTCGCTTTCGGTGTCTGTCCGTCCCTATGTATACTTAATCTTTAAAACTACGCAAAGGATTTTGAAGAGGTTTTTTTTAAATAGTTCGAGTGATTCAAGAGGAAGGATTATATGTATAATACATGTACACCCGTGCGAAGCCGGGGTAGCTAGTATATTATATATAAAATAGTTTCCAGCACTCAATTGTTTATTTCAATTGTAAATTTGTTTAAAAGGGAGAATCTTTTTTTAAACTAAATCTTATATTTATAATTTGTAATCATTATGACATTGAATTATTCAGTGACGATGCAAGAAGCGCTGCCGTTGGCGGACCAACCTCAGTTGTTGCAGCCGAATGCTCGGCGCGAGGAACTGTTCGGGATGCCGCGGCAGCCCGTAACTGTGCCTGCTACCGGCGATGCGCCGCCAGGCGTCAACAACCCGCTCGAAGGTATACACATGAAAAACTACCGTCCACATTTTTTCACATATTCAAATGACATAAGTCACTTAGATGACTATCTTATACATATATGTGAATAAATCTACAGACATCACAACATTTCATAAATTATTATTGCTAATACTTAAGGTAAAATTCAAGATATAATTCTATCTAATGAAATTGTTGGATCTTAAAATTATTCAGCATAGCTAATATGCTTTGTTATGCTATGTTAGAGATTGTATCATTATACTGTCTTATGGTAGAAACATAATGTTCATATTTAGTTAGATACCAACAGCATACACAATATTTTTCATATTGTGTATGCTGTTTGTTTCTAAATAAACATGTCAATAAATACCGTCACAGTCCCTAAATAAATGTAAGAATAAAAAAAAACTGTTATCCCAGATGAGGTAGTCAGAGTAGTTAGAAAATATAATCATATATCACTGATTGAAAGGTATATTATTCCAGAATGTCAGACTTTACGTAGTATAATCACCATGTTATAACACACAAACGCCCAGATAAAAGGTTACATGTGGATATTAGATTCCAAGTTACATTATAGGGTGTTATAATTGGTATCGTTTGCTCAGTGGTCCCACGGCGGCTGGGCCTGTCGACGCGCAGCACGGAGCGAGGCTGGTCTCCGCCCGCGAGGGCCGCGTCCGCGCCGCCCGCACACACGCACTCGATCGCCAGGGACGAGCCACAGGTACTGAGATCGTGACATTTGCACACTCAATCATCTCTTCCGCTCACATCCAATAGTTTTTCCCGATTAGTTCCCTGTCTCATTCCAATAGGAATAGAAACGGTCAGGGCCGATGTACGAAACATGGCAGTGCCCTCAGACTAAAATCGTATCTGTCAGACAGATTCTTAGCTGCACCATAAGTTCATCCGAGGGTTTGTATTGCCCTTTGCATTCAAATAAAATACTGTGTTACTTATGTATGCATAAGTGCAATGAACATTGTGTAATTTATCTTTTATTTTAGGATCTTTCATGCACAAAGGATACGACAACGAAAATGGACGTAGACACAGACGGAGAATACTTATCTGATTCAGATTCAAACGATGCGAGGCAGATATCACGGAAGAAGCACCACAGGTACAAACGGATATATTCAGAGTTTAACTATCAATGATATTGAGAGGTTATTATCTTATATATTGTGCTTATTTATTTATAGGCACCCACATTCAGTGTCAGCCGGCACTAGTTCTCTACAGGATTTGAACACACAGCCCTCAGAGTTCCACACGCTAGTTGATACAGCCTGTTCCATTATTGAAGCACCTCACCAACAGGTGTTAGCTACGCCTTCACCAGGTAAGGCTAAACATACTTAATGTATTTATATATTTTTTATATTTGTTTAATGTAACGAACGGAAAAGACCTCAATTAGTAATTCAATCCTACCGCTATTGAATCTACATTTGTGTAATCTATGTATCATACAATTTAGAATCTGTTTTGTTATACTTCTGATATGTTTAGTAAATAATCTAGGCATGACTTCATATCCACCATAAGTAATTTTTGAAGTATAAACATATTTTGCTTATTTATTATTAAAATTCACAGGCTATGTTTAAAGATTTTTCGCTAAAACTTGAAAACTGTTTTTAGAAACTGTGTTGAAATATGATAATTATGTGTAAGTTCTTGCAGGTCCCAGTAACAGTACTACGGCGGAGTCCCGTGCTTCTACCTCGCGCAGTCCCGGCAAGACCGTTATTGTACGTGCTGTAAGTCACTCCACTTATTTGGGGGACTTTTTATTATAATAATTAGTACCCCACTTCATTGGTTCAATTATATTTCGATGGGAAACAATTAACAAATAAATGGAGGGATGTTTTATTTGTCAAAATTTTATCTTATGATGATTTTCTTTTGAATTTATCATAATATGTTATAGAAAGAGCGGAATTTATCATATCTTTTTAATTAATGGTATATTTACGAAGTGAGTTGATTTAAAATTGGTCAACAGGGTGAATTATTGAGCGCGGCTGATCCATTGGAATCTCAAGAGATTTCGGCACATGTTACTGTTGAGACTACTGGCCTACCTCCCCCGCCGCTTCTGCCGCCGTTAAATGTATCAGTGCAACCGTGAGTTGATTTATTTAATTTTCTATTTCATTGACTGTACCTTCCGAAGCTGTTTCTCGAAGTTGTGTACATATATATTATAATATTACTCTAATAATAGACTGAATAAAATAATAATATGATTGAATTTATTTTACTTTTGTATCTAATTTTAATTTCTAAATATATCAGTATCAGTAAAGTAATTAATATTTACTCCAGTAATATGAATACTAAATAAAATATGCACACAGTCCCGTGTGTCCGTCATTGGGTGCGTCAGTTTCACACGACTTACTCCTGGGCCGCTGGCGACTGTCCCTGGATCTATTCGGTCGCGTGTTCACGGAAGACGTCGGCCTCGAGCCGGGCTCCGTCGTTGCCGAGCTGGGTGGCTTTCCAGTGAAAGAGGTCAAGTTCCGCCGAGATATGGAGAAGTTGAGGAATGCGCAGCAGCGAGACTTAACTTTGCACAAGGTAATGTGGAGAAAGAAGAGGGTGCTTGATTATTTCTTTTTTTATATTGTCATATTAGTTGATCTACTGTCACCTATTATTGTTATGTGTAGAAAACTTGAAACATCGAACAAAGTTTTATAATTTACCTAATTATCTGCTTTGAAATTGAAATTTCCACCTAATTACACAACGCCTGCAATACCACGGCCAATAGTTATTAAATTAATGATATAATTAAAGAGAAATATTGAGGCATTTTCTCTCAGTCAGTGCATTAAAAAAAATATTTCTATTATGTATCTAGTAACCATATGAAATATAGTATAATTAGCTGTTTGTGTCTCAATGCAACACTGCAATGATTTAATAGTGTTATTAATATGAAATTGTTGGACAGATGGAACGCGACCGCGCCAAGTTGCTGCAGCAAACGTTCGCGGAGCTGAACAGCGCATTCGCGGGACAAAACCGGCGCGCGCACAGCGGCCACCCGCCGCTGGCCGTCAACCGCGTCAAGGTCACCTTCCGCGACGAGCCCGGGGAGGGCAGCGGCGTCGCGCGCTCCTTCTACACCAGCGTAGCCGAGGTTCATATTCTATGACGCTTTATTCTCCAATATTCGTTTTTTTAATTTTACAGTACCATTCTCATTATGAGCATACTAGCTGCCGCAACTTCATCTATATCACACATACTTGACAATTAGCCTAATTTACTTATCTTTTACAATTATTGCTAAGTGTTATTCTGATGTAAGTTATATTACTGTAAAGTTGCATTAAATCCATTCAGTGGTTTATGTTCACATATGTCATCTTATATATACTTACTTTAAAAAACCTTTTTTGTTACTGTGTGTCAAGTGTGATTTTTTTTACGAAATATATTATTTACAGGCTTTACTCGCCAATGAAAAGCTGCCACCTCTAGAGCCTGCGACGGGCAGCGGTAGCAACAGTAGCAGCACGAACGGTACTTCCGGCTCGGCTGCATCGGGAGCCAATGCCGGCGCGGCTAGCAGCAATAATGGCACACGGTATGGTTAATGTTACAACGATTAATACAATAAATAATCAGCGCCGACGATATAAGGCAGATATGTCATCATGGTCGGTTAGCGTACAGTGTTGACATAGTGGTGTCGTCGTACAGGAGCGGTGCCGGGGGACGCGCGCGGTCCAAGGAGGCGGCCCGGCGAGCGCCCGGCCGCCCCGCGCCCCGCCCGCCCGCCGCGCGCGAGCCGCGCCGGCTGCTCAGCGTCGACGCCAGGCCCTACTCACCACAGGTACCACACCACACCGCACCACACCGCACCACACCGCACCACACCGCACCACCATACGTGCCAAATATCTAGCACAACCACCCGTCAAATGTTCATCATTAACTGTTTCTGTTGTACGACGCGGGATTCGACCGAGAAAATAATGTGTATGTAAATGTACGCAAACTGAACGAACAATGAAACAATGCGCGACAGTATGCGAATTCCCACGTTCTTCAATCGTAAATGATTTTGTGCCTTTTTTAAATAAGACTCACGCAGGAAAGTATGTATTATAAATGTAGACAAAGAGAACGAGAAAAAGCAGCCGGCAGCTCGCGCATTCCCGCGTTCATCATCGTGATTGTAAAAATTAATAATCATTGTAAAATGGGTGACATCTGAGTTAGTAAAACGTAATTTTAGTTTGTGCGCGCTAATTTTACCGCGCGTGGTCCTAATCGCGTGTGAAAGAATATAACGTGAAAAGACAGCGATTTAATAAGATAATGTATTCCAGACAGCTACATTTTTGAAAGGAATAGAGTATTTATTGGGTTGCTCATTAAAATGCAGCTGGTAGACATACGTTCATTGTATACATACAAATATGAATATTTTTTACCTAATATACGAAAATATAAAATAATAATATTTATTCACGCGAATCTCTGAAACACTGACTGTATAATTACATGTAAATGTATAGATTTCTTCTTACTGAAAAGATAAAATCGTTTTAATTGCAGTTTATAGAATAAATATTTCATGGTTTAATGACTGAACCAATCTTAATTAAATTTATTATAAATATAGACTGTATCACGAGGATGAATAATAATATTGGTATCTGTTATCTCAAAAGAAAAGCAGATTAATTTGTGTTAAGGTTTATAAGTGAAATTTACACAAATTTTAGCCTCTTTTTCGTATACAGGCCGCCCCTGGTACTGAGGGCGCCGGCTACAGCGGAGACCGCCCAGGAGGACACAACGAACATCTCACACTTCATCAAGCTCAACTCGGTGAACGATTATATCCTAAGGTAAAGAGATTACTACTTATTATCTATTCTGTAACAATTATATGGCTCGAAGGGGCTATGCATCAATCTATTTCTTTCTTTTTTTTTTGTTTGCAATAATTCATTTTTCCAACAACCATTTTTTTGGATGCTAACCTTAAATAATTTAATACGTAGTTTTTTTTTAGTATATTGTTATTATATAATTTTCATCATTATATAACAATCATAATATGTATAGTAAAATGCACAAGTAGTGTGATAGATAATAGTTATTATAATTATTATTATAGGTTCATTCCCTTCATCCAACGTTCGCGGGCAAAATAACTGGCATGCTGCTGGAATTGACGCCGGCGCAGTTGTTGGTGCTGCTCGCCAGTGAAGACGCGCTAAGGCAAAAAGTTCGTGAAGCAATGGATCTCATTGTCATGCATCCTTCAGAGGCAATACTCGGTGAGTTGTGATTATATTTTGGGTTTTTAATACTATACTTATGTACAAGAAACTCTTGATGAATTACTTTATAATTTTCTTATATCAATTTAATGAATGCACACCAATGTGAACATTCCTTTTATTTATAGTCTACTAGCTGCCCGGAAAACATTGTTTCATAATAAAAAAAAAATTAGGGGTCACCACTTATGACTTAGGGGTATGAAAATTATAATTAATTATTCTCGGACCTATTGAATATGCATGTAAAATTTCATAAAAATCGGTCTAGCTATTTTGGAGGAGTATGGTAAGTATCATTGTGGCAAGAATTTTATATATAAGATATTCCAAAACAAAACAATTTCAATACTTATTTAAATTTAACACAGATTTGGACGTATTTTCGCTGTCGGAGCGTGGAGGCGCGGGCGGCGGCAGCGGCGGCAGCGGCAGCGGCGCCGGCGGCTCGGGCGGGGGCGCTTCGGGGGCGGGACCCTCGGCTCCGGCGGCGGCCGCCGACGACGCAGCGCCGCTGTTCTACTCGCCCGGCAAGCGCGGGTACTACTCCCCTCGGCAGGGCCGCGCCACGCCCGAGCGGATCAACGCCTTCAGGAACGTCGGCAGGTGCGTGCTTATTGCTTACAGTCTTTCGAATGTTATAAGTATTTGGTCACGAAACTATCTTACTAATTGCCATAAAATTATTCATGTTAAGATCCGTTTAATAATATAAATAACGTATATTAAACACGAAAGTTTTAAAAATAATTTTGACTCCCATTTTATTTTAAACTACTCGTCATTTTTTCTAGGATTATTGGACTATGCTTACTTCAGAATGAGTTGTGTCCGATGTTCTTGAACCGACACGTACTCAAATACGTCCTAGGCCGACCGGTGCGATTCCATGACTTGGCATTTTTTGATCCCGTCGTCTACGAAAGTCTCCGACAGCTCGTGGTGGACGCTGAGACTGGCGACTCCCATTCACTCTTTGCAGCTCTTGATCTCAACTTTAGGTAAGTATTTGTTTAGTTTCTTTAATACTTTTCATCAATTGAATCACATCAGATCTTTTCTCTGTATAAAATAATTTCAAGTGATATCAAATATTTTTCTACCATATCTCCTCACAATGTATAACAGTTTATTTTTATTAGTGTGTTGTATAAAATATTTCACCACAATCTTATACTTTTAAAGAAGCCATTTTGGTACAAAATTACGATAAATCGGTCTTTCATAAATACAGTTAAATTACGAGTATTAGCAATGTACATATATTCTTGTAATTAAAATAGTTATGAAGTCAATTCTAATTTCTTTTCAGCTTGGAAATGTGCGAAGAGGAAGGGGGTGGTTGCGTGGAATTGGTGCCTGGAGGACGAGAACTTGAAGTGACAGCGCTTAATGTGTATGACTATGTCCGCAAGTATGCGCAACATCGGATGCTGATCTCGCAAGAGAAAGCCCTCGAGGTACAGTAGTCAGAAAATATCTTTATTCACTAAATGAAAATATGATACAAAATTCTATACTTAAATCTAGACATTCTCTACTACATACATTTTTGAAGGAACAATATTTGTTAAATTTTAGTAGGTATGTTAATTAATTCTTTATAAGAACATAATAAATAACTTTCTTTTTTTTTTTGTTTCTATGACAGTGTTATGCATTGTAGTAAATAAAATTGAAAGAACTTTTTCTGTTATAGGCAATGCGTGTAGGTGTTCTCGACGTATTACCGGAGTCGGCATTGGAAGGCTTGACTGCAGAGGATCTTCGGCTTCTTTTAAATGGAGTGGGTGACATAAACGTGGCGGCGCTAGTTTCCTACACGAGCTTCAACGATGAAAGTGGCGAGCCCCCGGAACGCCTCGCGCGGTTTAAGCGCTGGCTCTGGGCCATAGTAGATAAGATGACTCATCTCGAAAGACAAGACTTAGTAAGTTGTCCTAATATTTTACTTTAATTTAAACTTTATAGCACAATTTTCTCTACGAGATATATTTTTTACCTTACATGTGTATACATATAAACCTCATCAATATTATAACCTGAGGTCAAAGTAATATAACTCACCATATTTTCAAATTATAGCCCTATTATGTTATTATATATATTAGCGCCGGTGACCAGTAGTTTACAATCCAACAAGTAGTAGTAGTAGGTTAAATCTGGATGACACCAGAAAATTGTGCTATTTTGATAATCGCTAGGATTGTAATAATTTAATTATAGGGACAATGGTTAAACAAAAATAATAATTTTAGGTGTACTTTTGGACTGGATCTCCTGCGCTACCTGCATCCGAAGAAGGTTTCCAGCCGATGCCGTCGGTGACAATTCGCCCCGCAGATGATGCTCACCTACCCACCGCTAACACATGCATTTCGAGACTCTACATACCATTGTACTCGTCACGGCATGTGCTCAAGCACAAATTACTGCTTGCTATAAAAACCAAGAACTTCGGCTTTGTTTAAATACTCGCTGCCATTGTATATTATTTGGTTTTAAACCCATTCAAGTAAGACTGCTCTTAAATCTTGTTGATTTTATAGTATCGTGAGTCATATTCATGCAAAAAAATATTTAACATCTTGTTTTTGTAATTAATTTGAAGTACTTATAGTACAATTATAGAAAGGTATGTTTTGTAAAAAAAACAAATATGACTATAAATTATTGACTAAACATGGCTGGGGTATGTTTGACTGAATAGATAATATTCAAATATGCAGTAATTTTAATTCTATCTTAACAACTCCACTTGCAAAAGCGCATAGTAATAGTTGAACTATTAACATTGAAGCCCATATATATATTATATTATTTCAAAAACTAATCCCGGCATTGCTACTGTACAGCATATTTAAAATTTGTTTAAATGCTAATTTATAAAAATTTTGTATTGATATTTTGAAAGTAATAAGGGCCTAATTTAATAGTGCATTTGATTACTTTCCTTGTTTATTTATGTAAATCTTTGGTTGACAGGAGATAAAGGCAGCGTGATTTGAAATATTCAAGAATATTTTTAACTGTTTATATAGCTTTGTTATATAGTTAAAATTATATAAGATTAGAATAAACTGGGGTATAACGTAACTACAGTAACGTTTGAGAGCTTGGATAAAGAGGCGTAGCGTCCGAGCATTGTGGGTTTTGTGATATCAGAGGAAGTATTTATGCGCCTCAATTTCTAAAAATAAGATTATAATTAGATTTCTTTTGATTAGTTGTATTGATATGGTTCATAATAAACAACTCTCAAAATGCTTATATTGTTGTTTTCTTGCAACTCACCCAAAATATCATGGTCTGTAATAAGTTTATACTTAAATAAGTAGTAGGTATAAATGAGGCCATGTGACATTGTTGTTACTGCAGCCACCTTAGCAGAATATCTCTTGAGAAGTTTTTGTCGAGATCATTATAGCACTTGCTGATTTGTCAGTGCAATTATCACAAGAACATGTAGTCACGAACATTGATTGCAGTAGCTGCATAACCAAAACAAATATTGATGTGATAAGGTATGGTTTTTTTATTTGTGGGCAAATTACAATGTCTTTAATAACAACTTACAGGTTTACTGTCGTGATAATATAATAACAATCTATTGGTTGTGGTATTTATATTTGATAGGTAGCTTGTAAAATTACTGTATTACCTTGTGAATTAACCCCAGTTCAGACATTCTGTACTAAAGCATACTGATATTTTAAATGCCAAAGTGTTTCCTTCTATGTTTATTACCATTTCAGACCTATACTCGTTGAATATATAAAATTTATAAAGTTGTTAACATCTATTATATATGATAAAATGGACTATGTTAGTACTAAAAATAGAAGAGTTGATGAAGATGAAATTAGGCCAGTGCATTGTGACAAATTTAGAAATTAGCTGATGGTACGAATTAATATATACTACCTAACTGATGAACTAATCTGGAATAATTTTAAATGGAGGTCAACCTGACTAATAAACATGTTAGCAAGCATCTGTGTCAATATTACACATTACTCATATTACTCCTTCCATCCTCTCCCACCCTAGTTAGAATGACCAGAAAAAGACAGCCAGAAATAAAAATAAGTAATATTAGAATACTTTTAATTACAAAAATATATGTCTATAACAATTTAACAAATAGAAAATATAACAACTTTTTAAAATTTTACTTAAGCTATTTCAAATACTTATAAGATTGAAAACTTTATTCTTATACTATTCTTTACTACTGGACTTTAGAAGCTGCATTTAATTCTGATGATATTTTTTTGTACACACCATAAAGAATAGTGAAATGACACACATGCAACAATGCACTTGTTAGGCTTGTGCTTGGATAAGTATTCCAACAAAGTTCAATAACAGCTAAAATTAAAAATCTAATAATAACACGAAAATTGCAAGACCACAACAAGTATGGTAAACTGTGAAAATACCAAGAGTAAAATTGATAATGTAGACTCCTTGCACAAACAATTCCTATGAAGTTTACTACAAACATTGGAAGAATAAACAGCTGACTTAATATATCAAAATTTATATTGTAATGTGTATTCTCTTTTTCTTCATGGCTAATAGGTCTTTTTGCAACTTTTTTCTCATTCTTCTGTGATGATTTCTGTAGCATTGCTTCAAATGAACTTAGAAAATTTTCTTGCTCTTTGGTAATTTTTTCCTCAGCTTTCACATCAACTTTCTTTTTAATTTTATTTAATTTTGTTCTTCTCTTGTTTTCTATATTTTTGGCATCAATCTGTGGTTGAACTTGCTTTTGCACATACTTCAGTCTACAATAACTCTTAAAATATTGAGTACACATGGGCAGAAATATAATAAGCAATACAACATGTAGAGCCAGTAAAGATAGATGAAAACATTTATTCTCAAATGTGTCTATATCTAAGAACCTGTAGTTGACTGTCCATGTGTGATTGAACACACGCCCCACATCAAAACTGCCTTTTAGATATGTTACAGGATTGCCTATTAGAAAAGGTAACCCTAGCACAAACTGTATGATCCCACAAATAAACAGTTGCTTCAAAGTGCCTGCTAGACCTAAATTAATTAAATAAAAGAAAAACAAAGCTGGTGCATACAAGAGGATATTCATTTTTACAGACACTCCTAAACTATAGAAAATGCTACCAAGAGACCACCTTTCATCTATAAAGAAATTAAGTGAAGTGTACAACAGAAGCACTGCTATAGGGTCATTAAACAACCGCAGTACATATATAGAGTGAATTCTGTATGATGTTAAAATAGTAATTATAAGAACATATGGTGGTACTTTTTTTGTTTTTATATAAATTCTTAACACTAGTATCAATTGTAACAGGTAGATTCCAATGAACACATATTGAGCAAGTCTAACATTGTCACCATAATTTGTGAGGAAGTAAAGGGCGGAGTAAATGTAAACGAAGCCAGCTGGATATACTAACGGTCCAGTGTCACCACGAAGCTTGCTGTAATCGAAGGTACCATTCAGAAATCCTTCGCATTCCTGCATATACGCATTCCAGTCAATTTCAGTATATGGTACTCTTTCAACTACCAGTACGTTGATGACAAGTTCGGCAATGATAATGAGGACTGCAGTAATCGGTAGCTGAGCTGGATTCATGACTAGACCTACTGCATAGGACCAGGTAAACATCTTTTTGAGTTCTTGAAACATTTCGGAGAATTTATTTCGATTGCCCATTCCAAAGAGAAATGATAAGAAAAATAGATATGTTATAACTGTCGTTCAATATTGGTTTTTATCACCGTCACTACTATCTATCTAAATATATTGAGCACCTGGCATTAATTATTCTATTTTAAGACTTCGCTGCAAGCACCGGTGCCATGAAAAATTAAAATAGCTGGGGAAAAGGAAGCGACAGCACAGATTAGAAAGACTATGTGACAATGACAGTGACGGATCATCAGCATAGATTAAAATTTAATTTATTTAACGTACTACGATCGATATTCGCATACTTTATGCTTTAATTCATCACATTTTTGAAAATTTTCGCCAAACCAAATTGAAAAATAATTTGAGATGTAAGCTTTCTATGTGTACTTATATAATTTTTTGCTATAAAATGATTGGCACTTAAAACAAGGAATTTAAGGGACTGTTCCTGTGATGCTTATTGTCTATAAATATTTTTTTACAGCCTTTACTTAATTTTTTACACTTTTACTTTATTTTACCTTAAACAATAAATAGGTCATTCAAATAGACAAAGTTTTATAGAAGCATCTGGTCATTAGATCTTAAAGGAAAAATATATTTTTATACGTGGTTTATTAATTTACATACTTGTTTATATGCAACATGCAATATCAGTTGGGTTAAATAATTATCAAAAAATATGTAGTTATAGATATGTAGATGTAAATAACATTTTTTAAGTAATTGTTAAAATAATAATTATTGACGGGACAGTTATAATTACTATTAAAATGTTTTCAAATTAATTTGTTTTTAATTATTTAGTTGCCGTCAGGTAATCGAAAGTGACAACCCTCAACCCTATGAGAAGGCGAAGTATGGAATAGATCGTTTTAAAATCCGTTCGAAGGAACGTAAGTAATTTTAAAATGTATGTAGGTATGTAAATTATACTTATGTATTATTATATTTGAGATTAACAGTTATAAAACAAAAATTTTAGGCGAAATGTGATAACAAAAGCGAAGTTAGGGTCATGGTTTGTATTCTAACCAGAATATGGTACGGTCTATGGCACATATATAATGTTTACGGTAGGTCTCTAACGTGGTAGACAGAGATCCAAGCGCCATTTGTTTCTATCGTCTGAATATATGAACAAACCTTTAATCCATTTAAAAAGAAAAGTTTGCACAGTTTCACAAATAATGTTTTATTGAAGCAAACTTGCATATATGCACAATACCTACACAGTTGCACTATGCAAACAATAGTTGATTAACAAATATGCAGATTTAAGTCTGCACAGATTCATACTAAAATTATTTTGTTTCTTGTGACGTACCTATAGTCAAACAGAATAATCTGGTAGAGGAAGCTCACTGTGGCTAGTTATAAATCGCGAGGTGGACAATCCGCCATCGATGTTTTAATAATACTTATTTATTAGATACAATAATGATGTCTCAGAATAATAACGTTCGTTCCAAAACAATTAGACAATCTTGAATATTATATTATCTAATATTAGATATTACGATTGATTGTTGCGAATCAATCACAGAATGTGTATGTTTTTTTTAATGGGTGATAATGTAAATAGTATCTATCTACACTTGTCATTAATACGGTAAACGCTAGTGGGGTACTAATGGCTACGAAGCCAGGTCAGGCAGGAATTAACCGCGAGAAGAACGATTTGAAATAAATTACTAATATTATAAATGAGGATTGTGGATGAATAGATGAATGGGTGGACGTTTGTTATGTTACTCTTTCACGCAAAAACTACTCAATGGATTTTAATGAAATTTTACAATAATGTAGCTTTTACATTAGAACAACACATAGGTACCTAGGTTATAAATTACGGCGAGTTTATTATAAGCAGCAATTGTATTATTTTTAATTTGGGACAAATCAAGATGATATTTATCATCGTCATATTATTATCACATATGTATAGGTAGTATATCAGGCTGATATACTACCTATATATGTAGGTGTATATATCGATCTCCTCGCGAAGACAAGTCCCATATTGCTAACAATCCCATCCA
The DNA here is from genome assembly GCF_030625045.1 of Achroia grisella. Taxonomy (NCBI): domain Eukaryota; kingdom Metazoa; phylum Arthropoda; class Insecta; order Lepidoptera; family Pyralidae; genus Achroia; species Achroia grisella. Next base: position 3,785,604 of record NW_026712841.1, read on the forward strand.
AACGTGCATGTTGCCATGCAATGTATTTAAATTTATCAGTAATAATTATATCAATGAGCTTACTGGCGTGATCTCTTGCTCAAGATGAGCACGAAGTCCTCCACTGGTACCCCGCCAGCGTTGATCGTTAGCGCAGGCGGGTGCATCATCCATAGAAAAAATCAGACTAAAATAATCTGTCATACAATAATTATGAAATATTAAGCAATTAAATAGAAATAATCTTTATTTAAATAAACTTTTGAATACCTATTTAATTTTTTATTCTACCGCTCATTCTAAAAGCAGACTCATCCCAAGAAGAACGAGCAAGATGGAGTTGCGTGTAATAAATAATTACTCGTTACAGCCACCACAACATACTTATATTAGTAATAGTGCACCATTTCCATTATTTCTTAGGAATTATTGGTGTCCAACCCTAACTCGCAGTTCATGAAATAGTGTTTTAGTTCTAATTTCGACGGCAACAAAATATACATATAGTGATTCCAAAGCATCTAAGCTCCTTACTTGAGTTTTTACCTACCTACATTGTGTAGGTATTTAATGTTCATAAGGTGTTTAATATCCATAATACAAGCTCTGCTTAACTTGGGGCTAGATGACGTTGTGTAAAGTCCTGTGTCAATAATAACATTATTATAATTACTTTTTTTTCTTTTCACGTCCTCGAGATAATTCCGTAGGTATTTAAATTTACTGTTACTGTTACTGGTCACACCGACCAAGTTTATAATTTATTATATATTATACCTGAGACGGCAGGTATTAGTCCCGAATTACGAAAGACGAAGATGAATTCAGTTTCATGATCTAAGCTATCCATTGTAAATTCAACTATCTGTCTACTACGTAATAATAACTGGTAGATAGAAAATATTAGAATGCATATATATTGTTCAATTAGACTGTTAGTATTCAGAATATTCTGCACCTACTACTACGTACCTATAGATTATGAATTATAATGATGTTCGGCATAATACTTTTTAATTGTCCTACCACACACTGGAGCCATAAGCTGCGGCTATCAGTATATTATCAATTTATCAGAAAAATAATAACAACATTGATAAATTAATTAGATAAAAATATAAATAAAATAAATCTAATTAATGATAGATTATTGATATTGAATAGGTATATAATTAACGTTTGCCATCCGATTGTGATGAGATTAGTAAATAAGATCTGATATACCTACCTACCCACACAAGTAGCTGCTAATTGAATCTTTAAAACGTAGTGGTAAATTACTCAGAGGAATTGTATAAAATATGTCTCTAGGGAAATGTGTAAATTATAATTTTTTTTAAATTACACATTTCCCTACAAATAAAATTTTTAAAAGGAATTTTTTTAGCAAAATCTAGTCAATGGATTTTCTTTCACCAGAGAGTTGGTCAAAAATATAAATGAACGAACAATTGTCGCCGTCCCAACACGACACGACATTAGTTTATGGTATCGTTTATGCAATACCTACATCTGAGAGGTTGTAAAGTATATTGCTAGATATGTTTTATAGATATAAACTTTTTTAAATTAAAGTTGATTGTAATTCGGCTCTAGATATCGTTCTCTCGCCTAAAAGCCTCAGGATGAAATTATGTCCGTGATGCTTACTGAACTGTTGCTCTGGAATGATGTATTATATCAAACAATGTTAAATTTTCTTAAATATATATATAGTGATTCTGGTATTTACTTTTCTCATAACGAAATTCATCGTTCCTACACATCTATTATACCTAGTATTATAATATTATAAAGAGGGCTTTGTAATATTAGAAGATAAGTATAATGATGGACGGATAACAATAAAGGACCAAGATTTTTTTTTTAAATTGGTAGGTGTAAACAACTGTTAAGCGGACAAAGTCACGGGCACAGCTAATCAGCTGTGTAAAATTATTGGCAAAGTAATACAAATCTAATCATAAGTCATTATAACTATTTGCAATCTAAATACGTATTGATTATATTTTTATCACATTGGTTTATCGCTAAATAATAAAATACTGTAAGTACCTATCTGTATGTGTCATTATATGCTTTGAATACTATAACAATGTCATTAACAAATGTATATAATAATAAATAAATAAAACTAAATAAAAAAAAAACATTTTTTCGAGATTGCTAAAAATATAATTTGGGAGTTTACGATAGTAGATGTGTTGTTTATGAACTATTCTATTATGCTAACTTAATGTCTTAATTTTATTATGTTGAAACAATTGTTTGATATTAATATAAGATATAAGTAAAGTAAAAGGTAAAAGTTGTATATATATAAATATAGATTGTGTAATTTTTTATACATTCATACATACATAGGTACTTCATTTTATTTTGATAAGGGGGATGTGGGTTGTATTGTATTATGAATATTATGTGGGTACTGTATTGCATGTTCCTTTATTAAAGAGTCTCAATTAAAACGTCTTTCTGTTAACTCCTTCGTGCTGCGCCTTGACATTATTAGAAACCGTCATGTACTCAGATTATACATACAACTGCCAAAATACGCATCTGCCATCAGATGTGTGATCAGAGGCAGATTGTAAATAGTCACCTGATATTGGGGTACCCATACCTCAATATCAGGTATCTGTTAATGGAATAATGGTCCCGCCTGCACTAACGGTTTATGCTACCCGGGCACAAGTGGAGGATGATAGGATAAGCTAGAGGTCAGGTCAAATTCACCAGGATGATCACGGCAGAAATAGAAATAGCTTTTATGCAAATAAACTCAATACAAGCACTTTTAAATAGTCATAGTTTTGATTATACCATTCATTCGGAAGTTTCCAAGGAGAACTGCGTGGAAGCCGACCTGTCACAATACATTGCTAGCAATGGGATCATTAGTCCACATTACTAAAAATTCCCTTCCCCTAAGTCTGGTGTATTTCAGCTGCCAAGGAGCTTGTTATATAAGCTATGTTTTTAGGGCAGGGTGCAAATTAGGCAGTGAAGTTTCACTGCCATAGAATAAGATGCATGACAGCCCAGTTTTCTCAAATGGCAACACATGAATATGATGAAGATTATAGCTTATAGCGTTATATTCGTGTGTATATGCGAAGGTGACCGCGTGCTATTAGGTGGTCCGTCAGTTTACTTGCCATTCCAATAACATTAAAAAAAACACTATATGTGTTTGCAAATTACATTTTTGCGATAGAAATGTATTAAATTTAATTACTTACAAAATCTCACTCCTACACCGGTGGCTGTACCCTGGCTGCTGTTAAGTTACTTCTCTCCTCTGCTCCTAGTCCTTATGGCCCAGCATCAGCGTATTTTTTATAGTATCTAAACAATATGTAGTCAGATAAGTATATAGTTAACGATTCAGCTTTGTAACGACCTAAGTTGTAATCTATGACTGTTCTTTTATGATATCACACCACGAAAATGTGTATAAAGTTACACCCGAGAAGATAAATGAATGTAGAAAATGAACTATAAATATTCAATAAATATAAAAATAAATTTATTGTATAAATTCGTTTTGCTCAGTATGTTTTAAATCCATCGTGATTGAGAGCACACTGCCGTCTTACGCATTAATTTTTGGTTTGATATCAGTTTGCTTCATCAGATAATGAGTTAGAAATATAATTAGACACATAACAGTTTAGCATTTTGGTGTCGGCTAGATTTGAACTTGACGTGATTCAGCTTAGTAAACCACAAAGCTCTCATAGCCTGAACAGATAATTATAAATAGTAGCTAAGAACGTGCTAAGAAACATCTCGACCAAGATCACATTTATAATTGGTCCATTCATATGGGAGCTATGATGCCAGAGACAACACACAGATACGTCACGACTTATAACACCTCTTTATTTGTGAAGAGGGTTACAAATGCGGTATAATAGTAAGTATGAAAGCAGTTGAAAGTATAAATTAAATAGCCAATCTGCACCCTCTAGTTGGTGCTAGTGGGGTACGACATTGCAACAGCGGAATAGTTTTGCGTTTATTGGGCAGCTCTTATAGTTGTCACGTTATGAGAGCCTAATATGTGATGTCCAGATGCGTTGCAGTGAAGCAGAATGCAGCGTACCTACCTAGTTTACTACTGACATCATTTTTTTATATTCTTATTATTATTATATTTTTATTTATATAAATTATACATACATATAATGTATGTATATATTATGTAAATATATTTATGTTTTGTATTTTTTTAAAAGTGCAAAGAGTTATATAAATAAAAATATTTTTATTAATCAATTATCAGCATAATTTTTAATGGACAAGTAAATTTACAACAAATTAATTATCTGCTTGTTGTTTATGTCGATAATAACACCTATTGTTTCTATTTATATCTACTCTGATAACATTCATTCAGTTAATGCAGGAACAGCTGGTCAACACTTATAAGCTTAAAACGAATTCTCATCAATCAACATTGGAATGCATTGTTGTTTTGCACCTTTCCGTATTGATTCTTTAATCATTTTGAATTGTAGGTACTTATTCTAGTGAAATACATATAAGTAAGTATCACATTTAGTGCGTTCATCTTACATTGTACAATAGTTATATAGTTAATTCAGTAAACGCACGAAATATGATACCTACTTGACGACCTCGGTGCTCTAACGGTTTAGGATAGTGTCTTACATCCGATGGCCGCGGGTTCAATTCCTCGCACAGCTCAAACATTTTCTATTCAGGAGTATGATTGTTTTGGTTATTCTGTGTATATTATGCATGTGTTTATAAAAAAATGTATTAATGTATTTATATTAGTTGTCTAGTAACCATAACATAATCTCTGCTTAGCTTGAGACTAGATGGTGCTCTGAATTCTCCTAGGATAATATTATTATTATTATAATTATATACAGTTTTCTCGTATTTGCATTTGAAAAGAATGATACTAAACTGAAAATTAAAAAATGTTTATGTTTCTAAACTGTATTGATAAATGTATATTGATTAATAAACGTTGTGTAGGTACATCTGTATAAAAGTTTTTATATCCTTCAATAATTAGTACCTAATTAAAAGCACAAAGATCTGAAACAAAGCGGACTGATAGTGTTACTATTATACTTACTTTCTTGGATAGAGGGTCATCACTTCAATCCATGCTATCTAACTACTCGACTATACCTACTAATATTATAAATTCGAATGTCTGTCTCTTTGTTACTTTTTCACGACTAAATGGGTGAACATTGTACAAACCAACGAGTATGTTATTAAAAATAGTTAAACAGTTTATAATTAAATTAGGCTGAAGATTAATTATATAACTATAACGGACATACGTAAAAAAGCAAAGATATGTGTCTAGAATGAAAATATTATATTATATATTAGTATTTCATTTTGCACTAATATTGTATAAACTCTACGGAACGGATACGGTACGAGACGTAATGCTGACCGGACTCGCAGTAATCACCCTGAAGAAAACTTCCGGATGAAGTCCGGTGAAGTTTACAACTATCTTGAAGAATGAAAACATAGTAGGTAAGTTCATTAAATACCTAAATAATATATAAAGACTGCCTTTATTTGCAGCCAGAAAATACTTAGATACTTAATACCGCCACTGAAGATTTAAAAAACGGTGTATGTTTACGTTTAAGATGAAATGCTTCTGATATTGTGAATACAATAGGTATGTTTTTAATATGCACAATGATAGAAATAGACGTCAACTGTGACGAAAATTCATAGGGTGTAATCGTCAGATAGCAAACTAAAGATAGCTAGCTTTGATTTGTTTATTATAAAGTCTAACTAATTATTAGGAGAGAGTAGGGTAAAGGGAGCTAGTGGGTAACGTGAGTTATTATTACATATTTACTTACAAACTCAGGAAAGAACAAGTTGATTGTATATGATAAGAACAGTATCGATAACACTGGGGTTTTTAACGGAATGATGCTCCCGCCTGCGCTAACGGTTTATCCTGGCGTGACACCAGTGGAGGATGAAGTCATGAGGTCAGGTCAGTTTACCTATCGTAGCAAATTTATCACGACAGTTTCCACGTAAAACGTGTGGATGTCAACCAGGCATGGCACATTGCTAGCAATAGAGACCACTGGGTTACATCACGTGATCAGCGATGACCTTTGAGACAGTCATCGGTAATGGCATCCTTATGCGCATGGCGATGACAAGAACAATTTGGTTTATTAGCAATCATTAATATAATAAATTATTATACATCATAGTACTAAATAGCTTATAACAAAGTGAAACATTTTTATAGTATAAACTGGTATTTTTTTATATGGCGTCGATTCTCCCACTCTCACCCTATTTACCTCATTATCATATACGTAGTTTGATTAGTTTGATATATCTAAATAACATTATTTAGCTGCACAACACATATTTTTAATAAATAATCAGACAAATATGATAAAATTAATTCGGATAAATGCAGATAACAGTGATTGATGATAATTATTGTTATATAAAAGAACAATTAACATAGAACAATTATAGTATTGAAAGACAAGGTTAGTGGTTGCACTAGTTTTATATTGCCGATTATTATACTGTATTTCATTGTAATAAATATTTAAATTGCATAACTTGTCAATAAATACATAAACGTTAGTTAATAATACAAATTTCAGCGATAGTATTCGTGAACTTTAATAACTTTCTTCACTAACTTAGTGAACACGATGAATAGATAAATAGTCGTGTATACAATATTCAAAGTTTATATAATATACTTTAATTTTTTGTGATTTTTTCGAATGTTATTCAGGTCATCAATACCTAGAAATACTAGTTGTACAGAAATAATGAAATAAAATTTTAAGATTGTAAATAAAATAACTATAATATCCATTTGTTTTCAGACGAAATGAAGAGTATTGCTTTGGTACTGCTGATTGCCAGCGCCTATGCAGGCGCTGCAATTCCGAACGTTGCTGTTGGTAAGTGCTAATTTGATTTTTTTTTTATTAAAAGTTAGATAATCTTTAAAAGAGTTACGTACCTTATAACTAACGACGGTGATTAACAGCTAAGGAGCCCAAACACTGGTTACAATAAAAACGGGAAATCGCTAACCCTTTTGTTTATAGAAATTATATTTTACTACAAACAATACCAGTACAATAATTAAAAAAAAACATAATTAACAGAAAGAATAAATCTTGTTTATTAAAAAAAAAATTGATGAACCTACGCGAATGTATTTAGACTCGAAATACAATGTTTGTTCATATTTTATACAGGTACCTATTTACACACGAGTATAAAGAAAACATTTTTTATTACACAGAAAGTGCACAAGGCCAATTGGGCCCGAGCAAATTCCAACTGCATTTGGAATCATCAGTAGCGGAATATGAAGGTTTGGCCGGTCAGCTGTTCGATGTAGAAAACAAGGCATCAAACAGAATACTAGAAGATTTGATCATCAACATCTTGGAAGTCTTCAGGGATATTGTTATCAATGGAAATGATTACATTCCTCCTTTGGACCCCCTAGAAATTGAACACATCGGACCTTTCCAATTCTCCGTGACTGGGTAAGAATTAATATAACTTTAATATTATTATAAGTTAGTTAATGTTTGTAATCACTTGTTTGGGATCGGGAACTTTATAAAGGTGGACTGATATGCTAAGTACACTTAAATAGGCGAACTATTTAAGAGTACTTAGCATATCGACTCCTTCAATTAGTATCTACATAAAGGTATTAATTATTCCATCATAGTAAGATGAAGTAGGTTCTGATATTTTGATACAAGTATGTCCATATACTTATTATTATTTTATATTTACTTATGTGATATGTTCATCAATACTGAACCGTATTTGGTGATTCGGTTTAATAGAAGGTTCTAAATTATTCTGTTTAAGTCAATTGTTAGTTTTTCAATTGTTTGATTGATTTATATTAAATACGTTTTAACTTTACATATTATTATATTTAAACACTTTATAATTATTTTAGGATTTACATTGTTCGTAGTTAATACCAGAGAGAGAGAGAGTATATAGACTACAAATTACAGATTAGTTAACTTACTGTATTGACGATATACCCACATGTAATAGTTTGAATTATTTGTTACTAGAAATACTCTTGAACGGCTATACAAATAAAATTTAACAGTCTCATAGACCATATAGGTGCATCTACTTTGGATTCACACAATCTGCTCGCGGGATATAGGTACTTTGTCATTTAATGGTATTGCTATACAGATGTATTATCTAATTAAACTACTGCATAACTATTGACCTTCTTCCGTATCGTATTTCAATTCTTCTGTTTCGTATTTATGTATATGAATTGTAGGTACTTACACTACTTAAGGCTACTGTAACTATATTTAGTTTATATATTTTTACAGCCTCCGTGTAACAGCTAATATCCGTGACCTGCGTTCTGAGGGTCTGCGTTGGTACGTCATTGACACCGTCAGCTTCAACCCCATCCGTCTTACCGTGGGCGTCCACGTTACACTCCCTTGGTTCAGCGTGGCTTGTAAGTTTATCTCATTATTTTTTATACTACGACGTTGGCAAACAATTGATTTATTATAGATGTTTTCTAAAGTATGGGATCTTATTAGGATAATATTTATTATGTATTATAATGTGTATTTAAAATAACGCAGTAAAATTGTTAGTTGCTCGCACTACACTAAAATTATCTTATTTAGTTATATTATAATTGATTTTTTTTTTCTATAGGCCGTTACGACGTCGAGACCCGAATCTTGCTCGTAAGACACAGAGCTGCTGGCAATTTCAGGTAATTTAAGATCAAATGTTAATGTTTGTAATATACACTATTAAAATAAAACCGGTATAATATCTGCCTATCCTAATTGTTGAAGACATGATGATAAAATATATTTGTTTATGTCACTTGAATGGCAATTAATTTGACGATCCACTTGTTGGAAAGCATTACAGACGTTACGTCCTTGATGCTACGTCCGTGGTACCGTTTGTTGTTTTGTGTCTAAACTTGAACGATCTTTTGATATTATTATTGTATTAATTTGAAATGTTATTTGCAGACTGTTCATCCACCGCATTGAAGTTGGAGTCGATCTACGCATGGGAACAAATCTTGTTGGTGGCTACCTGACTTTAAGAGAATTGGAGATCAAGATCGATGTCCATGATACTCTTGTACGTATAATACTTGGCACTTGATTTGATTTTATTAAAAATGCGTAATACTCTTATGATACAAATATAATTAAATATATTTTAATAGGATCATATCAATACTATATATTAATGTGACAGTGACTTTACAGTGATACCTCTAGGCTATATCAAAATATTAAAATAACTTCAAAAAGGAAGTGGTCGTATTTTTATATTCACATGCTGTCTACAGTGTTTGTTACTGTAACATTTTAACAATACTGTGTATATTATATACACAGTATATATATTTATGTAATTAAAGATTAACCCTTGTTGCTCCCAAATATTGGCTTGTAAGTAAATGTTTTACTTATATTATTTTGGAAATGACTTCAACATATCGCGTGTTATGTTTTAGGTGCACATCGATGGCATGACTGGCTCCAAGCTCATCAACAGATTTATCAGCAATCTGGTGCAGAGCATCTCACAGGATATTGTACAGAAACACATTGACAGTTTAGGAGACTTCTTGAGCGTAGTCCTCTTCGACGTAATCAACGACATCCTCCAAGACTACACAATCAACGATATCTTGCCATAAGTGGACATACTTAATATTTTTGGAAATATGAATAAACGAATTAATTACTAATATTTTGTATTTGTATACTTCATGATTATTATTCATTAATATAATATTAACAACATGAAATTTTACAACGATACATAAATTAGAATTATAAGAACATACTATGGAAAAATAAATGTATGAGTGTGTGAGAGAAGTTACCTCAGAACTTCTCACGTTAGCAAATTAACAGTGGTAGGATACGAGTAAATAACACAATAACTAATAAACATAATATAATTATTGACCAAAATAAATAATATAAAAACACATTAATTGATAAATTATAAAGTGGTTATACGCAATATAGGTAAAGATAGTAACAAGACACTTTATATTTTTGATTGCTGTCCGCTTACAAAATTACGGGAATCATACTAAATTTATACTAAAGGGGCGGTTGGGTCTGCGTCGATTTTTCATTTTATTTGGTTATTTATATACAATCCTATTGCCTGCGCTTTATTCATGTCTTACAAGGGAAATGAATACAGTAATTAAAGACCAAAGACATGCCGAGTATTTGGTCTAACTTTAATTGCATCCTAATATGCATTATGCATTATGGTACATTGTATCTATAGGTATAACGTAATGCGTAGGTACTATTATTGTACCCTACAATACCGACAGTATCTACTTTCATTATGAAGACATGAAACATCTTAACTAATAATGTTCTAGTTTCGGTTCTTCTATTATTAAATAATATTAATCCATGACTATGTTTCTATTAGTCACCTAAGCAATTAATTACATATGTACCTACCTACTATAAATTGGTTTGGTTGTTGCAACTTTATTCAAATGTTTGTATGTAAATATGGGCAATATCATGAATAAAACATTATTACATTATTCATTATAATGAGAGATTACTTTTCAAACAACAACATTTTTTATATATTTTGGATGAAAATTATCATTTGGATTTATTTCTGTTAATTTTCTGTTTTTGTTTTCTACTGTTCATTTCCATTTATTTTTGTGGCAACATATACGTTAGAATTTATTTCCAACACTGGGAAGAAATTATAATTTTTTTTTATGTTTTTGTATTTTATGTTGGGCTAAAAAGGACTTGATCCAGAGCCGTAAAATATTAAATAAAAAAAAAAATACATTTCTTTTATTAGATGTTTGACATTGACACATCGTGTCAGTTGACGATTTTAAGAGCATTTTAATTGTTTTTCTGGTTAATTTAAAATAAATGCAGTTTAAATTTTTGTTCAGAGAAAAGATAATTAGTACGTTCTCGTTTTAGAATTTTCTTCGTACTATAGTGACCGTGCTTCCTTATTAATTTTCTCTGGAGGATATCAGAATCTACATTTATATAGTTTGTTTAGAAGTGTAGCATAAAATATTATTATTATAGTTGCTTCAATGAGTCCTGCATAATTATTGTACTAAAATTTATATAAAAGTCGGTAATTGTTTGAGATTCTTTAATCTGTGTTTTTTGACAGATAACAATGGCTGGCAATTTTTGGCAAAGTTCTCATCATCAGCAATGGATGTTAGACAAACAAGATCTCATTAGAGATCGTCAACATGATCTCAATATACTGTCAGAGGAAGAATATCAAAAAATATTTAATTTCTTTGCAAGTATTATACAAGTTCTCGGTGAGCAGCTGAAACTACGCCAGCAAGTGATTGCCACAGCTACAGTTTACTTCAAGAGATTTTATGCCAGGAATTCTCTTATGTGTATAGACCCATTGTTATTAGCACCCACCTGTGTGTTCCTCGCATCAAAAGTTGAAGAGTTTGGTGTAATATCAAACTCAAGATTGATAACAACTTGTCAAACTGTCATTAAGAATAAATTCAGCTATGCTTATGGACAGCAAGAATTTCCATACAGAACTACCCATATATTAGAATGTGAATTTTACTTACTGGAAAATTTAGACTGCTGTTTAATAGTTTACCAACCATACCGGCCATTATTACTGTTTGTACAAGATATAGGTCAAGATGACCAGCTACTTACTTATGCTTGGAGAATTGTTAATGATTCATTAAGAACTGATGTAAGCTTGCTGTATCCACCATATCAGGTAAAAATAAAACAGACAAAATTTTTGAACCATATTAAATTCCAAGTTTTATTTATGTTTGTTTCAAAATATTTGCAGATTGCAATAGCAGCATTGCATATAGCCTGTGTGATGTTGGGAAAGGAAAATCTCAAACCATGGTTTGCAGAACTTAATGTTGACATGGACAAGGTAAGGACTTATGCTGTTTTGTAATTTTTTAATTTTAATTCATTAAATAAAATTTTTTGATCTTATTGCAATTATTATTAGTATTTTTCTCTGTCATGTTTTTTTTTTCTAAATAATAATAATACTTAATAAATTTACTAAAAATATACTGTACTCAAACTAATTTTCAATAACTTTGTTCCAGATACAAGAGATTGTTCGATCCATTATTAACTTGTATGAAATGTGGAAGAGTTATGATGAGAAGAAAGAAATACAGCAGCTTTTGGCTAAAATGCCTAAACCCAAGCCAGCACCTCAAAGATAGAAAATGAACAATATGTGTGGAGTAACAATATCATTAGAATTGATTTCTCTATTTTATAGAACTTTTCTATTAGTGTTTACAACATTGATGAATGAATGAAGTGATAAATGACTTTGTAATAGTACTAATTCACTATTGTTCCATATTTTGTCACATTTTGTGATATATTAGTGACAGAAACCACCTCAGTTCCTGTTACTCTTAGGCTATTTAGGCTAGGTGTAAACTTACATTGACTAACTTTTACTTTTTAAAAGACTGGTAAATGCTATTTTATTAATATCAATAAAATTGAACAGTAATATTTGTTTTCTTTCTTAAAAACTTACTTTTTTTTTATTAAAATTCATTTTTCCTTATAGATAGTGAATAGCCAGACCAATATAATTATATTCATATATACAAATGTGTACATTATTTGAAGACCAATACCTGTGATTTTCAATGGAAATATTGTGGTGTGCTAAGTATAAGTCTAGTCACTGCTAGACCACCTTTTCCTTTGCTATGCTTTCCATGACATTAACATTGAAATAATTTTCCAGATGTCTAATGTATAAGATACATTACTTAATTCTTTTTACAAAATCCAGGTACTTTCTACACTTATTTCGGCTACTACTACATTTTTGTCAATTACATTGCTTCAGAGAGTTCTTCTCAATAGATATATATATAAAAAAATTACAACTTATTTATACACAGGTAGTATTACTGAACTCAAAGATGTGGTACCATACGAAAGTAATACTATGCAAAAACCTGTAATCAGATGACTTGTCTTGCAATGACTCTGCTTGTGGCAGTTAGTGTCAGATGATCACTTTCGCTTAAACAATTACATTCGAGGCGGAAATTGCTTATTGTAATATACCATAACTATAATGATAACATTGGTATCCCCATATACACTTACGTCACAAATAATGTATCCAAAATGTGTGTTTTTTCTGAGACACTAAAATTAGTATACTGAAAGATAAAAAATATGATATAATATTTCAAGCAATAAGATACACACTTTCAGGTTTACAGTTAGTAAAGCTCGTAAATTGTAATTCTATGAATGGAACTAAAAATTAAACATGGACTTCAAATTAATATAAAGAAAACCAAAACAATGACAATCACAAACATTAAGCCCCGTTATGAAAATTAACTTCATTGCTAGCAATGGACCATATCAAGTTGACCTCCACGCAGTCCCCTTGGAAACCGCCATGATAAATTTCTGGGGAATTGGCCACGATGCTCTAACTGACCTCACGCTCATCTTATCATATTTCCACTGGTGCCTCGCCAACGTGAACCATTAGCGAAGGCATCCGCAGTATTCCATTAGGTGCCATTCATTAAAAAAAACATTAACTGTTTTCATTTGTCCCACAAAATGCAGATCGTTTGGTCCTCTTATGCGAGTGGAACCACTGAAGTCTCGGATTTCCGCAAATATGTATAAAGGTAGAGTTTATAAAGTACAAACAGCAATAGCGACGTAAAAATTTTACCGACATGTCTACCTCCAGGACTTTATTTTGTGATCTTTGTGTCATTTTACTGTTTGGTGTGACAGTTTTAGCAGAAGAAATTAATACGAAGTAAGTCTGAACATGTTTTATCTTAAATGGGAATTAAGGTATATGGTGTTAGTATGACATGTATATAACATGAATACCTATTCCTAACAGTGATCTTGTTTGAAATCAATGTTATTATTAACGTACAACATGGTCCCTATACTATACATTAATTTAAATTTAGAAAGACTTAAAACAATATTATTTGCACTTTTCTTATTACAGTTCACAAGAGGGAGAGATTGTATAAAATTGTCACATGCCCATGTGACACTCCTGTGACTTAGTTAAGTCACAAGACGCCAAGCAAGCTGCTATCTAGGATAGGTCCTATGCTCTGGTATAAGGAGTGCGATAAGGCAGTGAAATAACGGGGTACAAAGGCATTACACCTTAGTCCTTAATACGCAAGAGTACGCGTCGTATAATTACGGGTGTCGCAGTGTGATTTGTAGTACGTATCTATTATATTACTAATATAATAGAAATAGACAATATAATATTAGCATTTTCCATCATGGAGATAGTCAGCTTGTATTCTATTCTAGTGTCAAAAAATATCTTACGTTGATTTTATTAATATTAACTTAGAACCTTTGTAATAAGAGTTAATTAAAATAATTAAAAGGTGCAGTGATTTCGTGCAATCATCGCTCCTGGTTAGGTTGGTTTAATATTATCGTATCGTATGCATAGCCTGCAATTTCTGATGATTAAACAACTAAAAATTGCAATTGGTTATGCATAGTAGAATGTAGGTACTTGTTGCATTGAGGAGATAAATGATAAAAGTAGATTCGGAATGTTCTTAAATTACTGTTCTATTTTTCCAGACCAGCACTACAACTCGCAGAGTTTTTTAAAGGGAACTGCTCGTGTGGAGGATTTCCAAATAGTGAGCCAGAAGTAGGCAGTGAACCATTGCTGTCGCAATCATCTGGACTGGCAGTGAATTGTGCTGAGGAAGGGCAGCTCACATGTAAGCGTATGTGTAATGCTCTTGCTATTGCCACCAAGGCTAAGGGACCTGAGATTCTATGCAATAAGCTGAAAGATGTGAACGAATTAAAGGTATATTCATCCTGTATTGTATTAGTACTAAGATTTTAAAATACACAGTAAATCTCACAACCTAGAAGCTGGTTGTGAGATTTACTGTGTATTTTAAATATTAAAGCTAAATTCTTTATTAAAACAAAACGTTTATGTAACTGTGATATATTTTTTACACGATATCTCTGCCAAACGACGGATTTCGATAAATCTTTTGATATTCGTAGGGGTTTAATAGGGTTGGTGTTTGTTTTGTCACGATTAGCAGTTTGTCTTATGAGAAAATACGAGAATATTATCAAGAGAAAGTATACGAAATCTATTTTTGCAGCCAGTATTATACTATACATGTTTGATCACAATAGATGTAGCGTCGGGCCATTAATTTTTAATTATGAAATTAACAATGTTGTCATGAACATAACTAAAATAGGAAGAAATCTGACTGGCCACCTAACAGAAAGTGGCGACTATCATATATATATGTATACAAATAGAATCACGGACATGACGTCATCATGTAATGTTCGTGATACTATTTTTTTTAATAATCCTGGTGTTGCCATTCATTAACTCGTCTTCAACTTTGACAGCTGTCGGCGTTCTATAAAGTATGCGACAAACCTTGGATATATGCAGACATAACAGCCGAAGAACCTATTTGCTGTGAAAGTGGCGTGGTAAAGATTTGCGCGTCCGCCGAAAAAACCAATGCTACGGACATTATTAATGTTAAGACGGTAATGTAATTACCGAGATGAAGACAGACAATGTTAAGATGTATATTATCTTATATCAATTTTTTCGTTTATCATTGACATGTTAACCAGGCGAATAAATGTATGATTAATAAATTTATATGTGTAAAGGCATAGCAGATTTTTTTTATTAAACTTCATTAATTGAAAATAAAATCATAAAATATTATGTGAACTAAAATGTATTTACACAAACTAAAACATTAACAACTTTTACATTATTACATAGGTGATGTAAAACTTCATATTTTGCCAAGGCTTCATATGTTGCCTTTAATGTATAAAAGATATAGTAATTACCTACTTACTCGATTTGTGTCCAAGTAGTATCTATTGCAATTTATAATACAAAAGTAATAAGTAACCCACTGGACTGAACGCTATATACGTAATCACAATTAACTACTATAGTATTCTAGGTATATATTTTTTTAATTCATATAAGTATGGATAAATCTCCATTAGGTAGTTATATATAACATATAGTTGTTCTGTTTACAGAGGACACAATTTCTCTAAATATATAAAAAGAAAGTTATAATTTTAGATTTTTAATGATAAAAAAAAAACTCCGTAATGCCATGTGAAACTGCGATATGCGAAGTATTTTCTTTTATTAGAATTTAAATATATCACTTAATTTCTGAATAGTAAATAGTAATATTTAATTCTCACAAGAAATATATTTCCAAATACAATATATAAGACAAAAATTCATGGCTTAAGTTATTTACAGCATTGCATTATCATAGATACTTCGCCTCTCCCCGAGAAAACCGAGTGTTTAAATTCTGTGCTTTCTTTATAATGGATTTTTTCTGAGCTTCGTCGAAGCGATTTACTTGCAGATCAACGTCGCGGCTAAAAGGTCGACGCTCCTTTTTACCATCCTCTCTTTCGTCTTTCTGTAATTTATAATTTGAGAAATATGTACTATGCATGTGTGTGTGTAGGTCAATCTAATACCATAGACTAATTAAAGTTTTTGTTCTGGCTCCTTCAGACATAACATCACAAAAAATTTACATTCACCACAATTGAATACAAAGTGTATACACCACAATTGAATACACTTTGTATTCAATTGTGGTGGAATTTGTACAAGTTTTTCTGCATGGGATAATTCTAACCTATTTCAGCCATCAAGCGATTGCTAGTATAGTATGTTGGATTCTGTACTACGGGCATGACAGCTTAATCACTGTACTGTAGCTTAATTATTGTTGTACATATTGCAGTGACCACAGACATAATTTATATTTTATTATTATTATTTCATATGTATGTTATGTTATATATTATGTATGGTATATAGGTATACTTATGTTATATAAGGTATTTTAATATTATTATATATTTATATATTATATTGGCCATTAGTAGCCTGATTTTAGTAAATAAGTTACAGTTACATAAAAGAAACATTATTAACAATATCCATACTAGAAATAATATTGTAAATTGTAGGCGTATTTGTAGAGTACTAATTGTTTGACTACGATCTAAAATTAAATTAATATATAATAATAATATAATGTATTATATTCTATTTGCTTTGTGAATGATACAGTGACAAGAAATATTAAATAAACATACCTTTTTTTTCTTTTTCAATTTCTTTTGATGCATATCTAGCAAACTTTCTTCTCTCTTGTGTTTCTTTTTATGTTTTCTGAAATGAAAAGTTGCTATGTAACAAACATGTTATGGTTATTTTTTTCTTCAATATGAATATTTACATATAATGATATATAAACCAACTCTTGTATGGTAACGGTAGATATGAAAAAGTTGTTAAGTCTAATAGATGTAAGAGTCTGTAATGTGATTAGACTTAAAAAATCGGACTACATAACTAGAATTGATTTAATTTTCCAATAATTTCCATGGTAACTCATGGGTTCTCACATATAACTAAGTATCAGAATGTAAGACCTTAGTGAATTCTAGTTATGTAGTCTGATATTTTAAATTCAACAAACTTCAAAAAGTTACAATGGATATTTACCTGACAGCTGTTTCTTGTTCCTCATCTCTATTAGCTATTTGTCGAACCTTTGCTTCCTTTTGTAGCAAAATGTCTGCATCCTCTTCTTTCACTATTCCAGATTCTTTACGGGCTTTTTCTTCAGGAGTGTCAGTCCAAGTGGATCTATTGATATTACAATTAGTAAAAAAAGAAATAGAAATAAACTTAAAAAAAAACTTGATACAAGCACTTTTGAATAGTCAAACATTTTTTATTCTACCACTCATTCGGTATGTAGACTTATCAAAGGAAGCTTGAACAAGAAATTTGTGTCTTGCTCTTTTGAACAAAGGTTATTTTAAATAAATAAATACACCATAACAAGAGGAATCCTGTATATGAAAGGGAAATCTTGTGTAAAAAAATATGATAAATATCAAACTGATATTATTTGCAGATGACCATAAGAAGTGGCGCCATAGGAATATAGTGGTGACAAATTTTAATCCTACCTATCTGACATATCCGGACCTTCTTTGCTCCTGAAACTACGTGCCTCTAAACCCAGATATTTTGCTTTAGCTTCAGGCAGTTCCAACATCCATTGCTCTCTTGATTTCACTTTATTACTTTGTAAAGAATGCCCATCCAAATGCTTTATTTTCATGTCCAATGCTCGTTCTTCAAGTCGTTTATGAGCATCTGTCCATTTTTCTTCAGCACCTATAGGCAATGGACCAATACCTTCTTCTTCATCGGAAGTATCCCCTTTAATTATTTCACATTCAGATTCTAGCACTTTACGCATATCATCTGGGATAGATGGTCCTGTAAAAAAACCATAGAATTAGTAGCACAAGTAGTAATTTTACAAGTGTGAAAATTTTATATACTTTGTATAGTTTTTAATTTCTATATAATATGTTTTTGTTATTATATAGAAATTAAACTTACTATCTCAGTTTCAATGCTGTATTTGAATTCAATGACATTTCATATAAAGCGAGATAACATTAATTCATAGGATAACTTTTACCTAAACATTGAGTGGTGAGAATATACAATGGATAATTATAAAGAAGTAGCTCATTAATAATATATATAAAATACATATATAATATATTACCTATGTTTCTAGACCTCTTATTAAGGTGCGGCGGTAGAGCTGGTCCTTCCATATCAGATGAGGATGCAAACTGTTTTTTTAAATGTGGTGGTAATGCAGGTCCACAAACATCAGAAGCAGACTTCTCTCCACTAATTGCACATTTAGTAACAGATCTTTTTAGTTTATGTCTTAAGTCATTAGGATCAATTTTAAAATTGTCATCTGGTTCTTCATCACTTGATATTTCTCCTTCTTCACAGCTTTCTTTCTGATTACTTTTCTGTGTCGAAGTAACTTCTGCAATTTCAGGATTATTGTTGGGCTCTTCAACTTCAATTTTGTTTTGAATATCAGTAGTACTGCTCACTTCGACGGATGTAGTTGACTCTTGTTCTCTATCTTTGCTACATTTAGAAACTTTTCTTTTGTGTTTCTTTTTATGTTTTTTCTTTCTTGTTTTCTGAAGCTCATTTTCTAAGTTTAAAAGTTTTGCTCTAAGTTTCTCATCATCTGATGAATCAATTTCACTTGACTCTTCTGATTTCTCTTTAACAATAGCAGGTATCATACTGTAGTATGATCCAGGTTGAACTTCTTCACTAGAGTCTTCGCTATGTTCTACAATAATTGGACTGCTAGTTTTATTTTTACTTGATTGCACAGGAGGTCTATACACTTCTGATTTTTTTCCTTTCTGATCTGGAGACAAATTTAAACTCGACCTAGGTTCTTCTCTTTTTCTCTTCTCCAATTGATCTGAGGGTATGACTTTTCTTTCATCTCTTGTTCTAATATTACGTCGAATTTCATCCTTAAAATCTCTTAACTGGTCGGGAGATTTTTTAAATTGAGATCCACTGTTTCTATGTTTATCTTTACTGCTACTTCTATGGTCTCTAGGTTTTGATGTTCCTCGGGAATCTCGGTATCTATCTCTATGTCTTTCACGAGATCTCCTATCTTGGCTTCTATCTCTTGAACTTCTTCTCCTACTTGCAGGAGAATACCTAGAATACCTATGCCTTTCACGTACATGCCTGTCAAAATTGTCCCTTTGATTTCTTTTTTTATCAAGGTCTCTTCTATGTCTTTCATTTAGAGAATGATGATTCCTCCCAGAGTGTTTACTGCTATCTTCATTCTGATTTGTGCTTTTCTTTTGTTGATCTTGATTACTTGATCGACATTTGAATCTACCAGTTTCTGAATCACTACTGGATTCATCAGAAAGCATAGTGTAACCTAGAAAAAAAGGATGTTTTTAATAAAAATTAGTCAGTTAATATAATGCTAACTTTATTTTCAATCTAAATATATTTATATCTATCTTACATAGGATAATTTTCTATAATACTAAAATTATATACATAAAACTGATAAAAATTTATACAACTAAAACATTTTTGCTATTTTTTTTGCACTGTAGCGAATGGATTTTAAGATTCCTGCTGTTAAGATTCCCTTTAAGGATTGTCTCACACTAGATTGCCAGACTATATCTTTTAGTATTTGTCTCAATATAACAGCACAGTCAATATCATATGCAACAGCACGGAGCACATCTTCCATGTCCTGGTGAGGACCACCATGATTCCAAAATTTGTCTATTCTTTGTTGAGGAACCATTGGTAATTGCATAAGGTGGTGGAATTTGGTCTCTGGATGTGAGTCTTGGTGACATTGAGCATCTCCATCAGAAAAATCAACATATGCATGGAATTGCTTCAAGATTGGACGGTACAATTCACGAAAACTCAATAATTGAGGTTGGACAATATTCCTAACTTTGTTTTTATTCTCTCCAAAAGTCATTCGAAAGTCTCCAGCATAGCTTAAATTAGAAATGGCAAAATAAAAGTCATACTCTGAAAATGATTCTGGTAAAATGAGAAGAGCTGTGTGCACAGCAGATCTCAAATTAGACTGCAGAGCATTCTGTAATTGTGAACTGTTTGTTTGCTTTATGATTTCTACTGGCTTATGGAGACGCCCAGCAAGGTATAGGTCATTCCAATCCAGCAAGTCTGCAATCAAACTCTTTTGCGAAACTATACCATATTTTATTGTAATATTTTCTTCTTTAAGGTCTACAAGAGTATTGAAATAAACTTTAGCGCCCCAATTGTCTTGGTATCTTGCAACAAATCCTTTGCCTAGAAAACGTAGTGCAGAATAATGTGAAGGGTTTTGTTCAATGTTGGCTCCATGCCATCTATAAGAGTTTTCAACGCAATATATAAGGTCGATCATGTTCTGTTTCTTCTGGTTAGTGATTTGTGGTTTCACAGCGGAGCCGTACGCGAAGCAGAATGTAAAGTTTTGTGGAAATTTTGATAATATTCTATAGTACAATGGGGACACATCTTTGGCTACGCCCATTGCTTTAACTGCTGTTGATGCCATGATATTAGTCTAAGGAGTACCGATTATGTAAATAGTTGAACTGCTGACCTGGGAATTTTGATCAATTTTGTAACTTCGAAATTGGTTACTTGGTTATAAT
The DNA here is from genome assembly GCF_030625045.1 of Achroia grisella. Taxonomy (NCBI): domain Eukaryota; kingdom Metazoa; phylum Arthropoda; class Insecta; order Lepidoptera; family Pyralidae; genus Achroia; species Achroia grisella. The sequence goes on from NW_026712841.1 coordinate 3,806,885, forward strand.
ATAAATAACGTTCTGCCATACGTACTTTATGCTATAGTAATTTCTTGTATGATATTTTTTGGATACTGTAGTTATTATGAAAATCTCTATTTTAAGATATATCTGTGAAATAACACTTATTTCAGGAAAAAATACTCATAATTGATAAACGATTATGAGGACAAAATTACGCCAAAATAATAGTAAATCACAGATTGATTATACAAATAGGATGCTCTTCGTTTCTCTTATCTATGGAACGTACAGTTACCATAGATTCGACAGATTGTGTTAGTGACAGTTACAATAGTACAAGGTCCATTAGTACAGAGTACTTATTAAAAAAATCTTCTTCCTCATTCGGTAACTGTCTTACTCTGTGCTTTGTAGGCAAACAAAATAAATACAAGTGATTTATCATAATTATTTATTTTACTGTGTTTATAATTGTTGAGATTGTGTACTACTCTTTCATTACTTACTAAAAACAGTTGCTTTCCAAATTATTTTCATTATGACAAGTGCTGACCGAATCGATTTCGAAATGGAGGTGGAGGTTGAGAGTGCTTCCTCAGGACCTGCAGTGGAGACTGCTAATCCTACATCGCCGGCACCCCCGACTCCGGGAGGTAATAAAAGTGTAGTGGTTACCACGGCCACTTCAGGTTCAGTAACAGTATCCCTTCACCCGCTGGTGATCATGAACGTTTCTGAACATTGGACTCGTTTACGAGCACAGGAAGGCTCTCCACAAACAGGTAGAGTAACTATAAACTCTATAAGATTATAATTAGATTTTATTGTTATGATGACAATAAAATTCAATGCAGTTGAAATAGGAAGGTAGAAATGCCACATTCTTATAAGCAAGTTTGAAACCCCCGACATAACTCAGTCTACTTAGATAAAACTTAGTTTGTTTGAGCTTTTTTATTATAGCCCATTTTATCATAGTAGCCTCAGCTATTTCTAAGTAAATGGATGTATACATGGATATAAATGACAAATCTAAGTTACATGTATTTATTTTTAATGTATATTATTATGTGTGTATTTACAAAAAAAAAGTATCTGTATTTATATCAGTTGTCTAAGTACCCATAACACAAGCTCTACTTAACTTGGGACTAGATGGTGCCGTGTGAATCGTTTAGGGATTATATTATTATTATTATTAATGATCAAGGTCCCAGGTATTGGGAATATTTGAGGTTATTGCTCTAATATACAGTTTGGCAGTAGGCAATGGAGTAGTAGTAGATATATTACACTATATAAGACATGTATCATATACACAATATACACCTATACTTTATTATTTAGAAATTGATGTTCAACTGTTTATATAAAAAAAATATTTGTAATAATTATCTATAAAGGCAAATTTTCTGTTTAACACTGTATACTAAATTATCACAGTAATCAATTAGAATACAATAATTGCCATTGATTCTTAAAAACCATTCTTATGTTTAATAATCTTTTTTTCAGTAATTGGGGCACTTATTGGTAAACAAAAAGGTCGCAATATAGAAGTTATGAACTCTTTTGAATTGGTGTTCAGTGTTATTGAAGGAGACATCATCATAGATAGAGATTATTATAATTTGAAAGAAGAGCAATGTAAGTATATTTAGTTCTTGTTTATATTTTGAATAGCAAACAAGCTGATGGCCAGCTTCATGGAAGTGACAATACTCATCCATATGGATAATCAGCACCATGAACCTCACATTATCATTCTCTTAGGGTTATGGTGGATGTCTTAGACATTCCTATTGACAAAGGTGTCCTGCCTTCATATCCTGTAATGTCCCTACTAAATTACCAATTGAGACAACTAACAAGGCAAATTTCTGGGGTTTCGAAATAGGAACTATAGAAAAGAAGCCGAGTTATGGGGACTTTCTACATAGTCATCTGTATTTATGCAGTCAACAATCTTGTATTTATAGTCTTGTCCATAAAACAGTAGGAAAAAAATGTTACTACAAAAACTTGACTTTCATAAGCAGCTAAAATATCCTATATGAATTTTTGATTTGATTTGATAGTTCACCAAGTACAGTTAAAAATGATAGAGTACACTAATGGAGCAGATAACAAATGTTCATGGGTATAGTGTTACATAATGGGATTAGAAATAGAAATAGAAATAATCTTTATTCAAATAAACTCATTACAAGCACTCACACACTGGTAGAATCAAAATATGACTATTTGAATAGTCATATTTTGATTCTACCACTCACCGGAATGCAGATTCATCACAAGAAGAATGAGCAAGAAACTTGTGTCTTGCTCTTTTTAATAGATGTTTTTTTATATAAATACTTACAGTATAACAAGTATTGATGCATGCGACAATCAACATAGAAATCGCTACACTATTGTCAGTGCTATGGATTTAAAGTTTTTCTATAAAAACATTATTATCGTTAAGAATTCTTCAACTTTATAGTAAGCTTTTTTGCAAAGGAAGTGTTGTATTTGACATTTAAATCTTTTTTCTGGCAGATTTATAACAGACTCTGGTGTTTTATTAAAACCTTATGCAATTGCCATAAAACGAATTACTAACTTTAGCCAAACAACATTTAGGTAAAATCAGTTTGTTATTGTTGCCTAAGCTTTTATTAGTGCAATCACTAACTCTTTTGAAACTGTCTATATTCTTCCTGGCATTTATATGATTAGAAATAGGAAGATGTATTATTTTAATAAGAAAATAACACATATTAGGTATGGTATGACTTCATTACAATGTAATTTAAAATATATTTCAGTCAAGCAAGTATTCTCAGATATGGACTTCCTAGGGTGGTATACTACAGGTGAAACACCAACAGAACGTGACATTGCTGTTCATAGACAGATATGTGATATAAATGAATGTCCAGTTATGCTTATGCTAAATCCTGCAGGAAGAAATGGAGATGTAAGTAAATGGACAACTGCTTATTTTATAATATGATGATATACCTAGTTAAAATTAAAGGAAGGAGGCTTAGATGATACTCCAAGAGATTGGATGAATTTTAACAATAATTGTGTCAAATTTAGACTACTCCTGTATAATAAACTATGTATAAAGAAATTAAAGATGTAATGATGTAAAAATACAGGGTTACTATAGGTTGATTTATTCTGTATTCTGTTCAGATAGACTTGTATAGTCTAGAAGAGAATATTTAGAAGAAAGAAGAAGAAAGAAAGAAAGAAGAAGAAAAAATGAAGATAAAAATGATTAATTTCTACAATAAAACTATTTAATCTTATTTGCAGCAATTACCAGTAGTGCTGTATGAATCTGTAATAGATGTAGTAAATGGACGCGCTACAATGCTGCTGGCACCATTAACATACACACTCGCTGCTGAAGAAGCGGAGAGAATTGGTGTAGATCATGTAGCCAGAGTTTCTTCTGGAGAAGCTGCACTGAATAGTTTAGGTATGACTATTTTTAACTTTCCATATGATTAGTACTAAAAAGTAAAAAAACAAGTAAGTAAACATAGTAGGGTTAATAACAGGTATATAATATAATAGACTGAATGTAGCTTCGAAACAAAAGTATGCAAAACATAGTGTTACTTTACAAGAAATGCAAACTGCCTTATACAATCTTATATATTATAAAGTGGATATATTTGTATGGTTTTCGATATAAAGCAGCTCACAAAACAGGCGTGCGTTATAAACGCAACTAGTGAAGTTATATTCCGTAACCGCACTATTTACTATTTTTTTTATTCAAGTTTGAACTGACCGCCGCGCCGTGCGGCGCCAGCCGGGTAGTGCGTTGAAACGATGGGAAATCAACAGTTTGCATTACAGTTTTGTGGTTGAGTTCATTTAAAATCAACGGCGATTCCACACACTCTGCTCTATTACGTTTCGTGTGTTATAACCATCATAACGCATTTATATCATGATATACTATATCGATATAGTGGCGGAGCATTTGACGGCGCAAAGGTCGGCCATCAAGATGTTGGTGTCCCGCGTGCGCGCCGTGCTGGCGACAGTGCGGGCCGTGCGGGCGGGCACGCTGCCGCCGCGGCCGGCGCTGCTGCGCGAGGCGCGCGCCCTCGCACATCGTCTCCCTTTACTCACCTCACACCAATTCCGAACACATTTCTATAATGTAAGTACCACTATAGAAATAGAAATAATCTTAATTCAAATAAACTTGATATAAGCACTTTTGAATAATCATATTTAGTACCGAATGGTGTTAAGTCCTCCAAATGAACTGTACTAGTTTTTGTATAGTGTGCATTGAAGTTAATTTTTTTTTAATTCTATCACTCATTCAGAACGCAGACACAGTACATGAAGGAACTTGCGTGTTCCTCTTTTAAATAAATGTTGTTCAGGATTACAGTTTTAAGAATTTTGTGTGGATACTAACTGCCGAATAGCAAAGTTGATATAAATACATAAATAGTTATTGAGTAGCAAAATAGATTTTAGTTATCAAAGCAGACTAATCTCTACAAGCGTCACCTTTTCACGAGTATATTGTCCATTAAGACTGCTTCTATAGACCACTTGTTATGACTTGTTCACTTCGAGCTGCGTGAACATATCATGTGCAGTTCATAGAGGAGCTCTATTGTCAGCAATGAAGTGTAACTAATAAAATTAGCATTTAGAAGTGTTTAAGTGATTAAAAATCTGTTTGTTTTCAGCAATGCAATGACGTGGCGCTCATGACTTACCTGGGTACCATCACGAAAGGCTGCAACGCTATCAATCAACTAGTCAATAGATTCAATGTCCTCTATGACAGACAGGGCATGGGCCGTCGAATGCGAGGACTTTTCTTTTAGTGTGTTGATTAATGTTATACTACAATATGTTCAGGAACTGTGTAGAATAATTGGAAAATTGGTTTATCCTCACCATATACCTACTTAATCAGGGTGATTTGTTAATATTTTCCATTTACTCTATACTTCAGTTTTAAGAATTAAATCATTTAAATGAGTAAACAAGATCGTAAGGCAAGTAAATTTCTAACTTGTATGTGAAAAAAATGTACTATCATTAAAACCGCACAAGTATCAATGTATAATAAAGAAACCTATTTATGTCATTTCGTTACTCGCATAAAATCAAAATTGTAATCCTGTAATATTAATTTGTACAGTTTGAATAAGAATGCTTTCTTCGTTTCGTTCTAGTTAAACATTTGGCAGTTTTTAATTGTGAACGATACTCATAAACAGACATACATATTAAAAATAAAAAAAAAATCAAATAGTTCTTCTATGGGATGTTTTAGTGGTTTAATAATTTAATTCAATATGTGCTAATAATTCCAAACAGAACACAGTGACTAGCTTTAGGATGGTGGTAATATTCTTAGTAAAACCTGAAACATGACCTACCTATGTATCAGAGTAATCATATTGTTATACTGCGATCACATACCGCAAATTATTGTATATATAATATATAAAGCTGAATTACGATGGCACACTCATAATTAAAATTAAAATGAAGCTTTGTCAATATGCTATTGACCGTTCTGTTAAGTAATATATATTTAAACTCAACGGTACAGTACTGTTCTGTGTTTTATCTAAAACGTACCATAGTAATATGTAGTAAAACTACTGAGATTTTCCCCTGTTAAGTGAACTGTCCGTTGTATGGGAGACTGTCGTCATGACTGACTATAGTTAACTATAGGCATTGTAATAAAATATTCTATGAACTCTATTGTTTCTGTTGTTTAATTTCTAATCTTTGGAACAACTTGTAATGTTGCAGCATGTAATTCACTAAATGCTATCTAGAGCATGTAACTATTTTGCGGAAAGAATTAATCCGATATTTGTACTGTGTCATATGCTGCGTAAGGTACTCTATTTACCAGTACACTATAATAACAATATGGTGTAGAAATGGTGCGCGTTGCAGCGAAGATAACAGGTTTTGTAAAAACTATATTTATTGAGATTTTTCAAAGATAATGAGAACCTTTTGTTAATCTAATACCTCTGTCATTTTTCAACAGTAAATGTTTTCGTTGAATGCAGTGTGCATTCCATATGACCGTCGATTATACACACGCCGTGCAGTTTTTACGGCACAAATCCCTTAATGTTTGAATACAGAAGATTTAATAAGTACATTTTTCTTGTAAAGATTTACGGTGCAGAAACATGTACGCTAACCGTGGGTCTTGTTCGCAAATTAAAATCGTACAGCGGGCGGAGCTATGTTCCGAGTTTCATTTTCAAAGATAAGGTAAGCCATATAAGTCATATTTGTTAATTTAATATCTTCATAATTTTTCATAATATATTTTCTCGTTGTATAGTGTGTGTTTCATATGACTGTCGATTAGATATACGCCCTGCAGAGTATAATGAAAATAAATGGAAACATCAGTAGCATAATAATTTATTTCCCATCATCCAGCTTGAGTATTATCTTCATTACACATAAAATTAACAAACTTTGGACACATAGAGATTCTTGCTGTGGAAGACTTTGTCAAATGAAGTTTAAACCGTTGCAACGAGATGATGTGAACAAAAAAAAACGTAAAGACACTTGCCATGTATTATTCTGTTGCAGGTGTCGATATTGATATCAAATCATAATTATATAAAAAGTTGATTTTCAGTATGCAAAAAATATTGTAAATTAAAATGTGCCGGTCGTGTAAGTACTACGGCCGTACAAACATATACATTATAAAACCGTTATTATAAATCACATTTAATATAATATTCTTTAATAACCAATTGAAAAATGTTATATAATTTTATACTTGTACTATAATAGATAGATAGTTTTGTATAAAAATATTTTAAGTTAATATAGGTACTATTTAAATCGAACTTCCACTACTAATATTGCTTCATCATAACTACGCCATAAACTGTATCTCAAATTGCACTATATAAGAAGTACCTATTGTGTAAATTGAAGACACTTGTCTTTTCTATTAAGTGATATAAAATATATCTAATGGTAGAAATTTTATTCGACATGTTTTAAATGCATTTGTTTTCGAGTAACAGAAGCAAGTTAAATATGTGAAGAATATTTGCACAAAGGTGCGTCGTCATCGGCGTACAGTACATAGATCTATCACTATGACTTTAATTTAAAACCCAAAAGATCATAGTTTAAATCTCAATTTAAAGTGCATTCTCGCAAAGACTTACACTTGATCTACATAAAAAATCGCAGCCAATATGATATCAGTTGGTTTTAAATATAAACTAAACCCTATGCCTTTCAGCATAAAGTTTGAAGTATCGCCGCTATGTGTCGTCTGGTATTTTCTCGATCCCGATCAGTTCGTCGAAGAGCGAGTGATTATCAGGTATCACATGTGGCTCGTGTAGAATTTGCCGCGCAAATTTTAACACCGCCCGTGCTAGCTGGCCGACAGTCCACTTTCGGTCCACTATGACCCTAACGAGGGTATCAAGCTGTAAGAGAAACTTAATTTGAATACCACGTTAAGTCTAGTTCACTGTCTATCCCGAATAAAACTGAGCTTTTGCTATTTTTATTTGACTTTACTTTAGACAAATAAAAATAGCAAAAGATATTATATTATTTCCTTAGTAGTTTAACCACATTTTAATGAAGGAAGGAACGTATATACTGCACCTTGAACAGCTTCTCATTGCCAAATGTATAGTATAAAAGTGCAGGAACACCGGCAACGCTGGCACCGAGCCACTGCAGCAGAAGCTTGAGTTGGGGGTGGCCTCGTTGTCTCTTGCCGCATCCCCAGTTGCCGGTAGCGACAGCTCGGCACGAACCACCCGTCACTATCTTGTGTGCTAGCTGATTTAGCTGTGTACAATTAAAAGAAATATTTTTAACATTTAAAATGATTGAGAATTCAATACAGGAATGAAACCTATGATTAGAAAATAATCCATATTCTAATTGAGTATATTTTTTTCAATCAAAACAAACAAAAGTATTTATTAGATATTATATCAATAAAAAGAAAATATTTATTCGCTTCACAACATTATCTTATTATCAAACTCTATTACAAATTAGAGATGTGTGATCTTTGCCATAAGACTCGATGTTTGCATAGTACCTACCTATTTATAACATACAATTGTTTTACATTATTTATTATACATAGCGTGTATTTAATTAATAAATATATATAATTAATAATATATAAATATAATGGGCGTTTTGCCCAAACTTTAAGGAGCTTCACAAATAGATCAAGGAGATAATTCATGAATAAGCTAACACTTCGAGTCTACATTATCAACTTTTGTAATTCATAAGATATAAAAATTACGTGCTGAAAACCGTTTTGATCGAATTATAACAGCCAAGCTATGCAAAAATGAAGAATTGCAATACAAAATGTTGAAAGACGAGGAAAATGTGACACAGACGAAATTGACGAAATCAGCTAGTATTGAATATTTATGTATTTGATCCGAAGCCAGGATGAAACCTATATTGTGAAGAGCACAATCAGTTCACCGTTATCAGCAGCTACAATTGATTACAAGAAATATGTGAGATGTTATATAAAATAATAAATTTAAGTGTGTAAAGAAATACAAAGTGCCAATAACAAAAGAAGGTAACAATAAATTAAGTATTTCAGTTACAGATCATGCAAAAATCACGAGTATATGTTTCGACAGAAAGCAAAGATTTCGTAACATTATTTGTAGGTATATTATAATGTTACGTATGTTAGTATTTTCAATATGAATGTGCAATTTGAACTTGATATTAGCGACAGACAGGCGTTCGTCTGACCTTAGGCTTTTTTAGTTTTACAGTGACTGGTTCACATTCTATTGTTTCTTCTATAGTTTGTACAATCATGTTTATGACCCAGTTCAACTTTTTCTTCCTAACATTAAGTACTTCCGTGGAACCCGTGTCAGTCGAAGTACTGTATGAGCTGAGGCTCCTCTCGGCGCTGTCACGTTTGTTGTCTGTTCTTGTTTTTTCTACAATCTCCTCCGGTATAGAGTCTTTTACTTTACGTTTCTGTCAAAACATATAGCATTGTGAATTGCAGGCTGGTTACTTTAGGTACTCATAGTAACATTTACGTCAGTCATCTGTTTCCGCACTGATATATCTATTACTTATTACCTATAATAGTTTACTCAAGAATAATTAAAAATTGTTAAGCAGCTGAAAATAATTAAGAAAAGATGACAAATAAATTATTTTATTCATATACAAATAGTAATCTTAAGTATAAAGTAGGTAGTAAATTTACAAGCTGTTCTAATACAATAGTATTTTTAGTTTATCTTGGTCTTAATTATCCACCAGCATTATATTAGTAAGTTAGTAGTATTAGTAAGTATCTACTTGATAATTGTTACTAACGATTTATTATAGTCTCGGATAGAGTTCCTTTACTCCCGAAATTTAGCTAAAAATACCTATATAATAAGTTATTGCAATTTCGTACAAATAGGTATTAACATACATCCTTACAAAGTAATATAAAAAATTGAGTAAATGATCTTTCTGTACCTATATAGGTATCTATAGGCATCCCCTTGCTTGTTTACTAATGTTTAGGATTTCTCCATCATAATTAGTTATTGTTATATTTTAGTGAATTATGAACTTAGTTGCATTAGTATTTAGTGTATACTTCTAATAATTATTATTACTACTAAGAACGTACTAGTTTCGTCGAGCCAATTAGTTATTTATTTGCCAGAAAATCATGATTAAGTAGAGCACAACACACCAGTGAAATGAAATGAAAGAGAAGTTATATAAAGCTATATATTTTAAGTAGTATCTGCTTATACATAGTCGTTTGGATAATGTTGCAGAAGGTATCTACATCGTCTACACACTGCTCTAAAATCGGTGACAATATTGGAACAGCGGTAGGGTCTGGGGAGACTGTTAGGTTGCTTTCTGGATCGACTCGTGCACGGTCAAATTGTAGGTAATCATTATTTGCCGTTTTATCTATACCCCGGCTATGGTGAAGCTAGGGAGAATAGAGAGAAGCTAGAATGGAATTGCTCTAAAATAGTAACAGATTTTACAGCCTTTATATATATTTGTGTATATGCTTTGATCCTTTTATATGTGAGATTCTTATCCAATATCTCATATACAACTATATTAATTAATCCACATCACAGAATTCGTCATTGCTAAATCTATATTCTGGTTCTGTTATAGACGGATATTATCTTGTTACGTATGTGATCTTGAACAATGTTAATATTTTGTTGTTGTTTATTGCCTACATAGATTATAGGAGTAGCTCACCAACTGTGCAGCAAGGCGGTGCCTGTGTCGAGCCAGTTCCAGAGAGAGAGATCTAGCGGCGAGAGCAAGGCGGCGCGGCCCGGCGCGGTCCCTCGAATCCCGTCCGTACAACTCGGCCGCCTCAGCACCACCGTCACCCACGCCGCTTCCGCCGCAAGCCATCGACTCGCTCAGCGTACGCTTTAGAAGCGAACCCGCGAATCTACATAATGTTAAAAAGTATTTTTTTATATATTTTTGTAATAAATGATAATTCTGGCGTGGGGAGACCGAATCTCACAAATATGACCAACAGTGACAAGAATGGAGGAAAAATCCGGCGTTCTTCTCAGTTTAATTTCCAATTTTGTTGTTAAGTTGTGATGGCTAATAATAGGTGAATCTGTAGCACTGCGACGTTCTTAGACGCCCGACAATAGGTCTATGCAAGTCGCAGTGTGTAAATTTTTTTTTTATGTTTTTGGTATGGAAAACAAGCTGAGGGTCCACCTGATGGTAAGCGTAAACCGACTAATAACTAAATAACTGAGTTTCATTAAATTGCATAAATCTAGTTTTGTAATGCAAATTAGTAGTTTCTTATTATTAGGTGTATATCATGGTAGGCATCATATAGTTATTTCAATTTATGCAAATGCGTAATACTAGGTTGCTCGTGACACCTTACCTTATCACAGCCAAGTCCCGAGAGTCTAGCTCCCGCGTTTTATGTTCCCCGGATTCAGCGTCCACAATAGGATCGTTGAGCCACTGATTGAACTGCTCATATACTTCTTCTAATTCAGACCTGAAAGTATTTATCCCGTAAATAAAAAAAAATAGCTTCCATTAAACTGTAATGTTACTTATTTTTGAAGAGGTTTTCTTTATTTTTTAAGTTTTGCGTTTAGTACACTTTCTTAATATACTTAAACAGGTTTAACACGATTAATTTTATGCTGTATAAAGGTACCTATCACAGATCCTGACAATGGCTAGTGCAATTTTGTCGAAACGTCGAGAGAGGAAAAGGTAAACGTAGTCAAACTTCAATCAGAATGCTATTTATTTTTTTTAAATGTCTTTGACAATGCGCAATAAAATTACTTTACTAAGTGAATAGCGCGGCGAATTAAAAAATAATTTAACATACTTACGTGTATTCTGTACTGAAGCTGTATTTAGAGCTGTTTCCAGTTTCTTTTCTGCCCAACATCCGATGCCTGGGCGACGGTTCACTGATACTTGTTGTTTCTTTTTCTGTTAATACGAAACCTACCGATCCGCCTCTTTTAACTCTGAAATTATATAAAAAGCAAGTATGTGTTGTAGATTAATGTACAGTCAATATGGCATTTAAGCAATACAATGCATGTTATCAATTAATTAGTATTGTGCACATTTTTTTTGTAATTACACGGGCGTACTTTTATTTGTGATCTTGTAATGAACAAGATGTAGGTATTTTGTATACAGGTCCTAATTAATCATACATATATGTATGCTGAATTGCACCAATGAAGCCTGTGCGTCATGTGCTTTTTTCTGTAGGTAACATAGCAGTACACAGATAACACATAGCAGTACAGTACAATTCAATGTCGACAAAAAATAACTCCCGAGTTTAAAATTTAGCTTTTCATAGCTTTTAATTGAAATAATTTAAACACTCGGTGAAGCACAAGCTTTTGATGGCAGAAATAGATGGGACAATTATAGCAATGCAGACAATTTCGTACAATGTCTAGTGGAAAAGGATGGTCATGACATGGATGTATTATGGACGTACAGATGAATGGGATTTGTTTGTGTTAATTTACCTAATATCATTATCGTTTACTTCAGCCCCTGATATACTTATTCCGACCGCATAGCTCGAGCTGTCAGTAGACCAATCGCCAGTGGAACTCGTGGTGCACGAATTCTCGGCTTCCCTTCGTAGCGCTTCTCGCAGTCTGTCTGCGAAGCTTATCCGTCTCTCCTCAGTTGACAACTCTTTAGAATATTGGAATGAATTAGGACGTGCGCTTTCCCCTCTCCCTTCATCTTCGCTACCTGCTGTGGAATATTTTCGTAGTTATTATAAATAATTCTAAACGCACTAAGAAATATTATATATATATACACTAATAAAAGAAGGAGAGAAGGATAGCTGATGTTTTACGAAGAAAGTAAACTCCGGACCCTATTGAAAAACACTATCACTGTTAGATAGGTGTGAAATTCCAGAGATACACAAGCGGATCACATAGGTAGTAATAAAGAACACTAAATATACATAGGTTAGTTATTTAAGAAAACAAAATAATAATCTTGTGGCTGATACCTGTGATATACCAGTCATTAATTAATATCATAATGAATTCATTTCGTGAGATGGATATTTTTTACTTTTATTGAATATTTATTGGCGTATGATATGTTTTACCTACACATAATAGTTAGATATTAGATAGAGATATAAGAAGTACGTATACATAATTTAAAAAGTTGGTGTTAGTTATTAACTATTTATTGTTATATATAAATAGAATTATGGTGATCAGTTTATATTATATATCAAGTATCAACTTACCGTAATCGAAGCTATCATTGGCGCTGTGGTATTCATCATCGCTCGAGTTACAACTAGAGTAGAGACTGTCCTCCTGGGTTTCTAAGTTTGGGTTGCCAGGAGACCTTGTGACTGGGAGACATTCGCCGGACGATCCGAGAACTATGAATCTTCCTCGTCGGTTATTTAAAGTGCTGCCGTCAGGTGACAACCAGCATTTCCTTTTTGTTAGCTCGACACCTATATCGACATTCATATTGAAAGAAAGTAAATTCCAGAGCCTTTTAACTGATTTCAGATTTTTTTATTTGTTTATAGGTACACTTCCAGAGTGATAAAGGCTAATATGCAGATACTTACAAATACAAAACATGCAACGTAATGAAAAATCCACTGAGGACGACTATTTCAATTTAAAATGCAATTCGTGTTTGCATAGTGTTTGCTCTCTCATTATTTTTTTATGTTTAATACGAGGTTATACATTACAGCTTCTGGATTTTTATGATGTATAGATTTACAGAAACGGAGGACCCATTGGATCTAGATGTATGTATATTTAGGTTTTGTCAATTGTAACGGATTTACAATTCACATATCTATAATTTTGCAATTATGTACTACTACTATTTAATAATTGCAACACTCACACGGTTCATGGAAAAAACGGATAGGTATATGTATACTATCCATATATGTATATTACATACGAGCATTTATCCTCTAAATGAAATCAAACAATTGAGAATAGTTTATAACATCGTTAGATAATTAGACCCCATTATATTCAATTGTATGATTGAAAAGAGCTTTATTTACTTGGATCGTTCAAATTGAGAGTGGCTGCGCAGTAGTTCTGCGGGGACGGACTTCTACTGCTGTAGCTGTTGATGGTGCTGCATGATGATGCTTGTTTTATAACCACTGTGGCTTCCACTTCTGGCGGAGTGTGGCTGAAGGACTCTCCTGTATAATACAAATTAACTATATTCATGCGCTGTAAATATTAGTTCTTTCATGTTTGTGTTACAAGGATACAATCTAGGGTCCTTCCAATCTAGGTTTAGTAAGAAATTGTTAAACAAGTAAATTTTTTAAGTGAGTTCATATTAAATTTATATTGAATAAATAAATTTTATATTCGCTGTACTTACATAGCAGATATATAGTTAATTTGTAGTTCTGTAGTTTTTATTTTAATATTTCATATTTGTAAAATCATTTGAAGGATCTTCGTTCAAACTTCTAGACTTTAGACAACATAGATACCAAAAATTTTGCTATTTAACATCGATTAAATAGTCAGGAGTAAAATTACATTGCATTATGACAATAGATATACTTATACCTATAGGTGACAGTCGACGTTCGTGGCGTGGGTTGTCCCGACTTTTCATAGGAGTCTGTTGGAACGCCAGTAGACATTTATTAAGCTCTCGTAATACATTATCCTCTTCCCATTGACCAAGGGGAAGGCTGCTGTAATCTTCTGCATCCATTAAACACACGTTTACCTTCAATGAAAAAATATGTAGGTAGTAGTAAAAAAATTTAGGCCGGAGACGCACAGCCGATATGAAACCTCGGAATCACTCATATTTTATTTATATAGGTGCAGATAATATGCATAAAGTAGGCAGAGAGTCATTTGCATATGGTAACGCCTCACCACACAGTATTTTTTTCAATCTAGCATACAACGTGGAGACGCCTCCAACAGTCGGTCTGTTACGTCGATCCTTTAATTTGCTATTAAGACACAAAAGACTACTCGTGGACAGAAAAATCAAACTTTTATTATATCATGATTTGCACCTTATCTATAATCCAACTACGGTTGTACGGTAAATTATTAAAGCATGTACGTTTGTTATTAGTATTAATATATGTTTGTTACTCGGGCTTTTGTAAGCCTATTAAAAAATAACAATTCTTAGAATTAATTTCACAGTAGTTAAACTTAAATAAATTTATTTATAATAAAAAGATTTCTTGATGATAAGTCTTCTTACCGTTTTGGGTTCACTTAGTAATTCTATATTAGTCTTATGTTTTTTGTCACAAATTCTGCTGAACAATCTAACACCTTCTACTTTCAACACTTCATTATCTTCTAGAGCTTCAACGGATAACATTGCTGGCAATAATTCTGGCATCATGAACATTGACAACGATTCCTGAAAACATAAATATGTAATATACATATATTTACGTCAAATTTACACAAATAATAAAATGTAGAAAGGAATCAAATTATCCTATGGTATAATATAATAGCGTTTATTGCTTCTCCCACTCAAAAATATTTCAAAGTTCGATTTTGGCAGAACGTTGTTAATAATTATTATTCTATTATATTTATCAAATTTTGAATCTCTTTAGTGAAAGCTGGTAAAGTCGGGTATAATGAGCAGCATTTCACAAATTACTTATTTCCACATTGAACGAAAGTCGAAGTAATACATTTTTTAAATTCAATAAAACTTTGTGTACCTTTGTGTACAGAGGAAATATTGTAATATTCGGTTTGGTTGTTAGCAACTGATTCCGAAAAGAAGAATGTTCTTTATTCAACTGCCACCATTCCAAACATTATTAGGATTAACATTATCTATATTGTTTAGGGAAATTAATTTATATGAATGGTTTACCTGTGAGTCTCCGTCAATGAGGATATCTCCACCTACTCTACTGGATGCAAAACAGACTCTAATGGCTTCATCATTTTCACATCGCTCCGGTCGCCCCTCGTGCCTCACCAACAGTTTGCATAACGGTAGCGTACATTCTAGCCAGTCTTCTATCGTAAGCCATTGTTTCGACGTCATCACCTATGTAATATACAATTATCTTGAAATGCCAATTTGCCTCACAACTTTGCATTTGTAAAATGAAAAGGACATTGAATTACCTGTCGGCTTAACTTTATCGTTCCTTCGCTGCTGTTTTTGTCTAGCCATTCAAAATAATGTAGCAAACTTTTTAATTTATTTCTTTGCGATTTTCTGTAATTTGTGCAAATATTTTATTATTTGTCATATTAATAAAATTAGTTGCATTTAATTAGTAGGTATTTTGGTATTTGTATGTAGGTAGATATCGGATTATATGAGATATTTCTTATAATTTTTAATGGATAACACTCGATACAGCAAATAAGCAGATTTCCTACTTTATGAAAAGCGGAGATTAGAGTATAAAATACATTGTTTACTGTGTCGCCCATGACACGATACATCTGAGCAGTCATTTTGCTGGTTCTTTTTGTTATAACATGCAACATAATTAAATATATATATAATACACAAATAAAAAAGTTACCTGTGTAAATTCTTAAAAAAATGCGTAAAATTGAAGTCTTGTAGCGTCGGATGTGTTTTGAGCGTTCTCTTTGGAAAAGTAGAAAAAAAAGCATGAGCAATTAGGGACGATACGAAATTGTGGTCCAGTTCTGTAACATCACCTGTAACAATACAAATAACTATATTTATATTCTTCTTTAAAGACGCTCATACCAGTATACCTACATGGAACTAGAGATATTTTATCTGCCGTTAAGCATTTTTTTGTCTCTAAAAGTTTAACTATTTTATGCAAAAATAATCGTGACAATCAGTTTAGAACGACACAATTAATGTAATTTAATGTATTGTCGAAAACAATATTCTAAAATGTCGGTTGCTTCAAGAGAAGTCGCGAACTTCTCATGAAGCAACCGACATTTTAGAGTAAGTTAAAATTGGCATTATTGTCGTCTTTCGCTTCATTTGTGTACTAGGTATTTAGTTTTGCGTGAGGAAATTCAATAAAATGAATTTAGGTAACATACACAAAGCACGCAACACAATGTGAAATCACTGATAACTCATAATATACTTATATGTACAGGTGTATAAAAGTATAGATATATTTTAAAAGAAACTCTAATAGCAATCGGGACAACCTCAACGATAGAAATTATTCATTTAAATTACATTTTGTTCTGAAAGTTATTAGAGATAAACAAGGTAGACGATGTAAGTAGATAGTCGTCTGCGTCACTTCTGTTATTTCTATTAGGTACAACCGCCAAGTGGCTTAAGACAACGCATCACAAATATTGACATTGTTAGCTCAATACGTATGTATTTAGATTGAAAAGCGAGTTAAACGGAAGGCACAAATAACGTCTTATGAAATTATTTTGATTTGATTAATTATTTTATTTGCACTGAATATGCTAATTTATTAGAAAGTTGGAGATATACATCTTCCTCCAGAAAGGTAAAACATGATAACGATTTGTCATATATAGGTATAATCGACGGTTAACACTTAACAGCAGGTGAGCTGTCAGCTTGTTTGTCACTCCAATTGGTAAGTAAAAAATGAATGATAATTACTTTGTTGTTGTAAACTAAAAACGAGTCCCTTCGGTGGCCGCCACCTCTTCAAATGCAACGCCCGGTTGACCATGATCCTTATCGTATTGTCCAGAAAGTGGCTCCGTTCACTCTCAGTCAGCTCTTCCTCTAAGAATTTCTCCAAGCCTTTCATGAGATCAGGGTCTCTTACATCGTCGTCTGGATCTATTCCTATGCTGTTGGATGTAACGCAAATTTCATATTTAGTTTTAATATTACAGCGATGAAACATTAGACAGCTTGGTTGATGATTATATCTATTAAGTAGTAATTAGGTAGGAATATCTATCCAGCTATTTCTATCCGAGCTATTTTCTGATTATTAAAGGATTTCATTTTACTCCCTCTTCTCTAGCAATTGAGAACATTGTATGGGTTGGTATAGTTTCGATATTTAATTTTAGTCCCTCCTGCGCTACTGATACACCAGCACTGACAAAACACAAGGCACGAAACGATCAAGGCAACATAACCGGATAGGGCCCTCGCTTTATGTAATAAGCTTCAAATTGTAGTATTCACATATTTTAATAGTAAATTATCTTCTAAATGTTAGATTCTTCATGAGGCCAGCTTCTCACTATTCTATTCTAGGGATTCCTTGGCGGCATTATTTTAAATAATCGTTACACCACTAATATACATTGGGGGAGGGAGGGGGGGGGTGTGTTAGTAATGGGGACTATTGACTTTATTGCTAGCAATGTACCATGTCAGATCTACCTCGTCGCGAACCCCGGGAACCGTCATTGATAATTCCTTGTGAATTCGCCACGATGAACTATCGTATACCGTTACCGCAGGTGAGTCCAACCACTATTACGCAATAAACAAAAATATGGTACATTGGAGGCAATGGGACACTGTTACTGTGCATCGTAATTGGAATGGAAATAATCTTAATCTTAATATTGTAAACGAAAGTTTGTGAGTATGAATGTATGTTACTCTTTCACGCAAAAACTGCTGAACGGATTTTGTGGATATTTTACAGTAATATAGCTTATGCATCAGAATAACACAGGCTATATTTTATGTTGAAATTTATATATTTAAATTTAACGCGTATGAAACCGCGGGCACCGCTAGTCGCTATATCATTGTACTTATATAGTGTACTTACTTGCACATATCGTGTATTTTTAGCATGTTTGCAGTGAGTTTGGATGGCGATGATGCCAAAAGTAAATGTTTCAGATGTCTTTGAACTGAAGTCCACCAGGGCAGATCACATGGTAGCATTACCAGCGCCATCCTGAAATATTTTAAACGAAGTTAATTAAATTGTTACATCTACGATTTTTACTTAGACTCTGTACTAAGTTATCTGCATTCACTAATTTCAGCCGCCAAGCAGCTTACTTTGTAAGCTATATTTCGGTTGGAGGGGCAGATAGATATGACTACGAATAAATTACAGGGTATGTGGAGAACACTTTTTAGTCCTCCGGAATGGCAAAACATGAGGTTAACTAGATAGTCACATGATGACGTTATAACAGTAATTTCGTTTATTTACCTACATATTGCTTTCAGAAAAAAAAATCTCTGAGTATTTGCTTCATGTAGATTCAAAATATCGTGTTATGGAAATATAAAATAATGCAAAAATAAAATTATTTATTACGATTTATTTCTGTAGACGATTTTTCGCTGTGTTCCTAGGTGTATGAATTGTTTAGCAAAATATCCAGCGGTTGAGGATAACCGTTGCAAGTTTTGATCCTAACAAACGTAAACATGCAATATTTGTTAGTTTACCTTAATATGTATTACAATGCATTGTTGTGACATAGAATAACGATTTTATTTAATTTATAGTAGATAGTGTAGGGAGTGTATCTTAAAAATGGATACTTGTGTAGCTAATGCTATCAAAGTATCAGGTAGACCTCCACGCGGTCCTCTTTGGAAACCATAGTGGCTAACAACTGGTGCATCCACGGGGATCCTAACAACCTATATCGTTATTATGTAGTATAACATTAGAGAAGTCCTTTATGTAATAAACTCAGACGTATAGTTTGTATGAAAGCAGTGCGCGATCAATATAACCGCGAGATACTTTTAGATCTACAGCAGTTAGCCTATATTATGTAGTCAGATTCATGAACTCAGCTGAGCTGGCAGTGTAAATCTCAGTATTAGATAATATCTACATTTTATTTAAATAGATATAAATCAAATATTGATAATGTAATACCCTTTTGTGGATCGTTCATTTAAGTTTTGTTGGACAACAGTGACAGATAGTTACATACATACAGTGACATTTTGACATTGACATTTCGACCCGGTGTCACATGGTGAACTTGGAACTGTTATTTGTATTTTTGTTTTGATATTTAAATGCACAATTTGCTATTAATATTGTTTTCTTCTTAATGTTTATGTATTTTATTATACTATAATTAGAACTGTAAACATATATTTATAGCATGCCAGTAGTAGTTTCTATAAACTACGCGTGTGTCCACAAATTAAGGTAACTTATCTTACGCTATTTGATAGGATATTGTTTTATTTAACAATACATTTTATCAATTATGTTGATAATAAAATAATCTCGAATGACCTCCACTCATCGATAAAATAGGCAAGCACGACCGAAGTGAAGTGGGTATATTTATAAACACAAACTTTAGACGTATGTGAGTAGCGATCAAAGTTCAATCGGATTGTCCATATTGTTCATCATGACTGTAACTAAGAAATTATTGAAATTATTAATACTTGGAGCTCCAGCATCGGGAAAAGGCACAATATCGTCACGTATAGTGAAGAAGTACAATGTCGCACATGTATCGAGTGGAGATAAGCTGAGGGACCATATAGAAAAACAAACTGATTTAGGCAAAGAAGTAAAGAAATACTTGAACGAAGGGAAACTGGTGCCAGATGATGTTATGATAAAGTTTATGATTACGGAATTAAATATGGTTAAGGATAAAGCTTGGTTGCTAGATGGTTTCCCAAGGACAGTGGCCCAAGCAGATGCACTGTGGAAAGTACAACCAGTAGATGTAGTGCTAAATTTAGTTGTGCCCTTTGAAGTGATAATTGATCGGGTGAAGAATCGCTGGGTGCACTTGCCTTCTGGTAGAGTTTATAATATTGGTTTCAATACACCAAAAGTTGATGGAAAAGATGATGTGACTGGTGAAGACTTAGTTCAAAGACCTGATGATAAGCCAGAAGCTGTTAGAAAGAGACTGGAAATATATGAAAGTGCAACGAGGCCTGTGATAGCATATTATAAAGATAAAAATATTCTCAAAGAGTTTGAAGGGCGCACTTCTGATGAAATATGGCCAAAGGTAACAGCTTATTTAGATCCCATACTAATTAAGTGAATCATTCATTTTGAGATAATAGTTTTATCTTTGTAAAGACTAGGATTGGTGCTGCTGATAATTCTTAATTAATAAGTACTCCTTACCTAGTACCTAAGTAAAGTATAATACATTTTATAAAATATATTTTGAATTTTTATATTATATACATTTTTAGAAACTTGTTATGTATTTGAAATGATTTTATATGATATACATTGTTGGAAGTATGTTGTATATTTGTAATGTTTTTAAACCTATAGTAACCCTTAAATATTTAAATTTGCATTATGTTTTTTTTATTTGAATGTGAATACATCTGGAAATTTACTTTTCTATCTGTTTTAAATTAGCAAATTTTAAATTTTTTATTCAGTTTTGAAAGGAGGTTAAATTTATTTCTATCATTGATTATTATGTGATATCTGAATCTAATGTAGTAATTATTTCATTTACAGGGATTTTTATTAATCGATTTTATTTTGTGTTCATCCCAAACTAAGTTTATCTAATATATTTATTAGTTTAGAAAAATATTTAAAAGCATCAAATGTTATAAGTAGTTTTTAGATTGTATAACAGAAATTAGCACCAACAGGTTTATAAAGAAGTAAAAATTATGATTTAAATTTCATATTGATGTTTCACCATTATTGGTAATTTTCCAATATAGTCAACAGAAGCACAATATATTAAACATTAGTAATATTTAGTGCCTTTGTATGGCTACAATATTATTAGATAGCCATGTAGTCATGTAGGTAATTTAGATTTAAAAAAATATATGAAGTTAATAAATTAAGTGAAGTATTGTTCTGTTGCTAAGCTCAAATGATTTTATATTACCATATTAAATGTTATATAATAGTTTTATATATCCTTAATAGATTTTATGATTTTGTATGCTATAATAAATTATCATTATTGTTATATGTAGTTTGATTTAATTAATTAACTACAACTACCAAACCTTTTTTATAAACACGAAAAAAACTAGATTTAAATTGTGGACTGAAATGAAATAAATTCTTTAATGTAAATCACAGGAACTTATTTAAAGTATTATAGAATTTGTTCGAATAAGAGGGGAGCCCTCTTTCACACTTTCGTTCAGATTATGATGGCAAATATATTACAAATTATTCCTTCCCCTCCAATCTTTTTAATTAATAAATGAATGTAACTTTTATACAGTGATTAATGTTATATTAATTTAACATTTTTTGTTTTTTTTATAAAGTGTTATAATGTTGTCTTTTGAAGTAACGTATTGACATTATTTATCACCGTATTTTAGCTTTTATTTAGTTAGTCATCTGATTGTCTATTAATTCATACGGCGTTTGCCTCTGCATAGTTACTTAGTACTTTTTTAAATTTAGTTATTCAATGGATTATCTGCGTTACGAAACAGTACAACAGGTTCGGCCGCGTGAGCGCGCCTGCCCTCCATTCCAAATACTGCATGTTTGCCAAATACCACCTCACTACTACCGTATCTTCCGTACTCACGTGTCAGTCACATACTCTACTCACGTGTATGCCAAATATTTATTCGCTTAGCATAACTTTTATGTCCTCAGAAATAGTAATATATTACCCAGGATAATTCACACAGCGCTCCAGCAGTAGTAAGCAGAGCATGTACAATGGTTACTAAACCATTGCAAGAAATATTAATGTATTATTTTTCTAAAATACATACGTAAGATTTTCTAATCAGACCAATACAAACAATCATACTTATGAATATGTATAAATGTTTGTGTCGTGCGTGGTAGGTATCGAACCCGGGATTATGGGAAGTAAGGTGGTGCGCTGAAGCGCTACACCACCTTATACCAATACTAGGTTCAAACGCGATTCTTTTTTAAGGTATATACGCAGTTTATTAATTACATCTTGTAGTGAACCAATACGGCAATTTTCGTAAAGGGTATACGGATAGACAGTACCTACTATTTATGACAGGAATCTAATTTCTCCAAGACGTAAACTAAAAAATTGAAAATATATTTGAAATGAGAGTTTGTATAAAGGTATACCAACTTTCGCTCACGTGGTAAACTACAGAAATTTCCAATTTATTTTTAAATTACGATTTTATTTCTTGGCGACAATAGTTTCAAGTTTTTTTTTTATGTATATCTAGCTTATGCTTAGTTTTCACTTTACAACTATTTAATTACATTACAATAACTTAAAAGTATCACGTTTCGCGATGGAGCGGCCAAACATAATAAAGTTGTCATAATATTTATATATCAATCGGTAATGAGATTAGCTAGAGGCATAAGTGATACCATAAATGTCCTTACAGCTATACTCCTAGGTGTGGTATTGTCAACTATCCACAAGTTGCTAAACGAAACACTCGCATCGTAGCGTAATTTAAGTATTTTAATTTAACAAGGCAATGTACTGAATCCAATATAAATCTTATAGATACATTTCGTATTATCGAATGTTTGTTTTAAATTAACAGTTATCGACTTTAAATAAATTAAAAAAGATCTTAAAATGCATAGATTAACAGAATTATTTTATTTGTTATATTTTATTATAAACTAGGAAAGTTTTGTGTTATTATAAAAAAGTAGTATTAAAACGTATACAAGGTTCTCTTTGTTTTATGCTATATATTAACTATTCCTACTTAAAATGTAAAAGTTTTGTAAGTTTATACACTTGCGTGTAATGCTGCCAAGTCGTTCACATACAAGTGTACAAGCGTGTCATGTGAATGACCGGTGACTCGCGATTCAAAAACATTCTGTCATATTTATTACGGTAATCATATCAAACCTCATTTTCACTTTTTTGTGACCTGATTTAAAAAAAAATCTACATTATATTATTAGAGTCGCAGGAACGCTCGCGGTTTCCCGCCAAATCCGGTATCTCTAATGCCCACTAGAATTTTCTTAGAAATCAGTCGGCAGCGTGTCACAGGGATATAGGGCAGGAATACTTCTTATTACTGAAATATATTTTTCTTCAATTTGGCAAAATTATCAATGACATCCATTTACCGAAATTTACCGAAAAATTGAAATATAGACACACAATAACTCATGAAAATTCACATAAAAAAATATCGACCAAAAGAACATCAATTGTTTTTTTCTGGATTTGGAAGAAATTATAACTCAATTCTAACTTGACACAAAAAATAGCCTAATTATTGACCCATATGCAGCTTAATTTAAGAGTACAAATATGCTATAAATTTTGATTAAAGCTACTAGTTTTTACGTGAAACAAGTAAACAGCCAGAAAGTAAACAAAGATTTTACAGTTTCAGTATTGAATGTAAAGTAACCAACTGAATTAACCGCATACGATTTAATTAAAAAATTGTAGTAGGTATTCAATAAAAAGTAGGTAAGGTCTGTACCCAATAGAAGATATTCAGCATCACGTAAATCTTTACGGCTGAACTTCATCTATGTATATGGCACAATACAGTGGATTTTAGTGAGAAAAGGACTGTGGTGAATGTTAAATAGACTCTAATTTTATTATAAAGTATCTGAAATCTTTTTCTTCAAAATCGCTAGCGCTACCCGTAATGCAGAAATATTATCTTAGATGGGACAGAAAGAAATTTTTCTGTATTATAATTTTATCTTTTTACTGTATTATTAAATAAATTTTATATATTATTTTTGGCATGTTGGTTGCTTTTAGAAATATTATTTTGTTGTACGAAACGCTGTCTGACTATTGTCGGTGGTCTAGCGGTTTCGCACACCGCTTTACTTTATTATGATCGTTAGTCGTTTACGTAGAGTAAACGACAATATATACTGGCTTTTTACATGTTCACGTTCATGTTATGTTTATCTAATTACTGTAATTAGATAACTTATTTTAATCTGCCCTGGAAATTACAACTTTTGTTAAGTACCGCACAGCTCTTGTTGGTATCAAATAATATTCAGAGATGTCTGAGGGAAATTTTATTTAACTAAAATATAAAGCTGAAGAAAACAAAATGTTCAAACACACAATATATTTATTGTTATTCTGTATACACTGTGATACCTATAGAAGTAATATGTACTGAATTAAGGTAACAAAAACATACGAATACTCACTTTTCCGAATGTTGCGCTGTAATGTAGGAAGCACAAATTTAAAACACTATTTAGAACGACATGAGAGTCAGTGTCGCGTTGCGACAATGGGCTTCTTTTTACGCACTTTTCTCATTGTCCACACAGAAATCGTCCACAAATCTTAGTTTTCATGTAGATATCTTATAGCTTTCCTACGGACAGAAATAGTGTATTGAGTGAAAAGGCGCACCGGCTGCGGGCGAGACGCGAGCGCGCGAACCCCAGTTATTTTTAGCTGTGTTCGTGTATCGCCGCTGAAATTAGATTGTAAATAAAAAGTTTAACAAGAGTCGTAGGCCCCATAACCTAACTTGTAGGTCATTCCCTAATATCAGAATATACTCTATTTGTAAACTTTACCATGCGGATCGTATCAACTTTTCCCAATATATGTTTATGATTCGTTATTAATTTAACAAAATATAACAACAGCTACAATTTCATGGTCGCTGTAACTGGGTTATATCTATTTATACAGCTCGTATATTGACTCATATTTGTACATACTTTCTGCATTATCATTTTCAAATGTCTGTCACCAAGGAAAATTATGTAGCAAATTTGAATTCATTTAATAATTTATACCTAATCGTGAGCGGCTGCCATTTCTTCCGGTCCACTAGTTTTATCCACTATAACTTATCAATATGTTAATATATTGAGTTGAATCGACACATTTGTTTCGGAACATTCAAAATATAACCGCACGTAAGGTACTACACGACGGAAACTTTTAACAACTTTACGACTATCTCAGTTTAGAGCCTGAGAGTCTCGTCAAGTTTAGAAGCCGAGGTTGTCGTAAATTCAGCGAGGATAGTGGTTGGTGTATAGGGTTTGAGGTTAACTATCGAATGGTGGACGAGAAGTGAAGCGCGCGTACCGGCTGGCGCGCCAGGCGATACTGACTGACGCCGTACAGCCGACTTTCACTGGGGGGCATCTACCCTTGCCCTATCGGCTGTGCACCCTCCACCCTAGCGAGTGACGTCACTCGCGCGTCGCGTCACGACCTACGACGCCGTACAACGCGACGCCGCCGCCCAAGGCTCGATACCCACTCCCTAATAACAAGTCGTGAAATGTCGCTGGGGTTACTCCCAGCGTGTTACGTAAAGTGAAATATGGTACCTACCAATAGTTTGCGTCAGCACACGACGTCATTTCCATACGGTTAAGGTTCTACTGTCTACCTTTTGGAGGTCTCTTAGAGTACATATGTTTGTCCATAACCTTTTGAACGGTAGTACCTACCAATATCCGAATTATAATAGTAGTATTCATAAAGAGAAGAATAATACTTAAATGTTTGTCGACTGACTAGAAACTATCAATAAGACAAACAGACTATATCGAAGTTTGTTTAAGGTATTTACAAAAATCCGATCTCTATATTTTAAGTTAAATAACAGCTCGGACCAACTTGTACAACCGTCACTTGTAGAATGAAAAGCTGTCTAAACTTAGAACAATATATTTTAGATTTAATTAAATACTCGCCTTAATAATAAAATTATTTGTATTAATAATAAAAAACTGGTATTGGTGTTTCTTTAAAAAAAATTAAAAAATATACATTTTGAAAAAATATGTAAGTAATCAACTTTTAAATGTGCATTTAATTTAAGATTGTTTTTAAACCATCTGTTATATTTTGCATCTCTTTCTCATACCAACAAACTTTTACAATATTAAATAGGTACATGTAGACTTTCTTACATAAAAGAAACTTTATTCTCATTTCATCAGCAAACGGATAATAATAATTGCATTTGATATATGGATATACTGATTTCATAGAATAAATATTATATGTATTAATATTTAATCTGCTGATAGCGACCGATATCCGTGGAATCAAGTGACACGTTAAACATAAAATTTAGTAAACCTACCTCAGTCCCTATTTTCTATTACTGTATGCTGATTTCAAAAATATATTATATTCTTGTTGCTAATAGAAAGACAGAAACATGTCACGAAACGTATTTAATTATAATCTTAGATGTCTAATTGACACAGTGACAATTTTATCTTAATTTAAGCACATTTATTAGATCTCTAAAATATGATATACGATTGTAATAACCTTTATATAAAGCTGCAATGATTATATTTATCTGTATTATTGTCTCTCTATCTATTTCATCAAGTTATGACGTCAAACGCGCCAGGACTCTATATTATTATAGGTGTCTATAGTAGCAGTACGCTTACATCCACGATAATGTCGGCGCGCATGCGTATTTGTCGTATATTTGGTTATCTCTTTCTAATATGGGATAAAAGCTTTTCCACATAATAATAATATTGAAGCTCTTTCTAGAACTGATGTCCTAGTAGCAGCGACGCCCGTGGAAAATTGTTGCCGCCCTACAAAGCAATATAGGGCGGTTTAGGGCGGAGCGCCTTACCAAGTCTTTGTGATTACTTAAGTTATAAGAAGCTGAGATAAGATTTCACAGATTTGTACGTTAAAATACATATCAATGTCATTTCAATACGCTTGTATCATATTGAAAAAATAGTATGGGAAAACACTGGCAAATACCTTAAGTACACCTTATTCATAAAACGTAAAGCGTTCTAAAAATACATTTTAACTATTGGAGTCGTTTGTTACTTTCTTTTAAATTTTGTAAATATTTTGATAAAAAGGTTCTATACCACAAATTTTATTAAATAGCTATTTGAAGTTCTTACAAAGTACTATAATGGTAAGAGTCTTCAAAATCAGTTCAGGATTGGTACAGACATCGAGTAACAAAACAGATAAATACATGCGTGTTACACAGATAAAATTTCCTTTTTGGATGTCTGATCGTGTTCAAAATCCTTGTTATGTGTATAATTATACTTCGTGCTTTAAACCATAATTTATTAATTTACTACTTGCAGTCATTATACACAGGACTTTGTGTGGTAAAAAATATTGATACAACCATATATACACTTACGGGTATAATGTGTAATCGTGTGTATATTTTAAATTAGGTGGCTTACTTTGTCTTAATTAGTTTCTTTAACATTTAATTAAAATTCTAGGAATAGAAAAAACACTAGAGCTTTTTAAATTATTTTACTAAAGTATAATTAAATCGCGTAACAAATCAAAGGGTAGATAAGTCGTTTGAATATAAAGTATGTAGGTATGTCTAGTTCAAATTGTATTTCGAATTATTGAGCTAAGAAGCTTCAATTCTATATTTAGATCTACAATACCGACCGAAATAGGTCGGTATTGTAGATCTTTTAAGTTTATTTCTTCAAACATTTTAATTAATGAATTGATATTTAGTATATTAATTTTATCTAAGAACGGACTGGTAATTAATGTGTAACCTTCTAATTTCAGTAAGTGTATAGACACATAAATAGAATGCTTTTAATTGTGATTATTTTTGTATTATTTTGAATCTAGTAGAAGCTACTCTGTATGAAATTTTAACTATTTCGTAGTTTATGGAAACCTGGTGACTCTGCAACGTGATGTCGAGTCAGTGCCGGCCCCAAAACTGTATTCCCGCCCCGGGGCGGAGTGTAATCCTACTACTACCTACTTCAGGATAAATTGATAAGCTATCACCACTCTTATGGAAACAAACTAACGACCCTTTTTAGATGGACTTGATAACATAAAATATCCACCGTCCACCTGGAGTATAGTACCTGTCACGACGAATATTTTTTCAAATAGTCGTCGGCGCTAACCCTCCATATAAGAATAAATAGAAAAGTCAGTCTGTGTTTAATATTAGAATAAACTTTGCGTGTGTTTGTGTCTATACTCGAAATCTATTTTAATATATAGACTTGATTTTAATATTTTAATAGGGGGAGATATTTATTTACGTAGTCATAAAGCTTCTTCAACTTTTTTTTTAAAGTTACTGCAACTATGATTCTCGTTTATATTTTCAATTTATTGAATTCCGGCGAGGTGTGTGTGCTTGTGCATATTTATAAATCTAATTATAAATTGTTTTAAGGACAGTAAAATACTTTTGCAAGTCTAGTTCGTCTTTTTATTATCTATATGTTTGGTTATCTTTATATAGTTGTTATTGGTATGTAGGTACTTGGTAAGTATCAGTAACAATTATTCTACATTGCATCCTATACTATCCTGCTACCCTGGTAAAATCGACCTCTGATGCGGACACCAGATGAATCCTTGAGTTTAAAGGTCACGTTAAATGTCAAAGGTATCCTCCATCCAATTTTTTTTACTATTTTAATAGTATCAAGTGTTTTTATACCACGATTATAGCGGTTTGAAAAAGTTATTTTTTAATATTGTGGTATATCAGATATGTAGAGATTTTCGAAGTAGTATTAGAAAGTTATACCTATGTTAGTTATTCATAAAGATTTACGTACTTGGTTTTATAATCATTGTTGTGCAATATTTCGCTTCAAGTAATTAAAAAGTATATTTTTTAGATGTCAAGACAAACATTTAATATAGAATAACTCTTACTTTAACTTACTGCTGTGATAAAGTTAAAGAAAATAATTGTGTGCAGTAGGTACAATATTTTTGTAATGACTAATTATGGGTACCTAGTATCAAAATTTTATTAGTAGGTATATGTAGATGAAACTTTTATACATTATTGGTTGTAACGCTAAGAAGAATAATGAATAATTTATTAGGACATTTTTATCCTCTTGCTTATTGTAATAAATTGTTATTACGTCAATGTCACAGATGTGCTTGCCTGGATTCTACTTGGATTAGTGCGAGAAATGATAAAATATTGGCTTAATTTTCGTGTTTATACCGAAATAGACTTTTGTTTAATTATGAAAATTGATCTTTAATATTTATAAAATTGTTAGGGGCCAATGAGCTCTCATGCGTCTAGTAATGTAAACTTCATTGCGTTGTCTTTACATGATAATGAGTTATCGTGATACGCACAAAAAAATTTAAATGTAGAATAATAGATTGTCTGTTCTATAATTCTATATTAAAATAGTTTTTTATTAGAACAAGTTACCTAGAACTCTATAATTGGAGATTAAAGTCAAGTGTAAACTAAGAGTAAACTATGATTCATTTGAATACATAAGACTTTTACTGTTTTCTGAGACTTGTATATTCTATTTTCATGATAAAGATGATCCTATGGAAAGTTTATTGAAACGACCCTACGACTCTACGAAAATGACTATATGTAACACAACTGTGCAGCGGTTCAGCACACTTCCTCATTTTCTATTTTCGCGGTTGTGTGAAGATTCACACATACACGTATTAGTCTGAGTCTTTTTCTATATAATATATTCTTTAACAGATCCATTCTGATATTTGTTTTTAAGCACCTACTTACATTAAGAAGTTTTGCTTTGTTAAGCATACAATGACACTCTAGGGTAACGTCGAATAAGCCTACATATAAAGATCACTTTTAAGGCTATAATAAATAGAATTCACATTTGTGTGAATAAATATACGCTTTCCAAGCACACTCGTGGTAGTTCTACTGTAGCTGTGCCTAGAGTTCATTTGTGACACGTCAGCGTTTGCATGTGACCCTTGCTACCAGGACATTATAAAAAAAATGGAGTCTAAACCACCCCTTGCGCAGCTCAACAGTAAAATATTACTGAGGGCGTCACCCTCAGTGGAGTGAGAGTGAGCGAGACTTACAGTGTATAATACTGAGTATGTGATCACTGTCTTAGTGTGGGTTTATTGACCAATACAAATGAAATAGATATGTGAACAATATTGTCATATAATATGTACATACACTATTTGAATTTAGAATATTTTGCTTGAGTTTAGGCGTGAAATTAAAATAGCCATTAAAATTGTTAAGAACTTTCTAAATAAAGATTTTCTAAAGTTTTAGTTTTTTTGCTATGAATTGCTAGTTTATAATAAATTTTTATACAAACATTACTTTTGCTATCTTATTCTTAAATAATTAAAATACATATTCAGTTTCTCCCCAGTTAAGCGCTGTTTTTTGAAAAATTAAAAAAAAATATGATATTTGGAATAGGTGTAAAATTCACCATAATCTAAGTTTCATAAAAGACATTACTATTATCACTGATTAGCAATTGAAGCAACCTATTTGTTGCAAAAAAAATTCAAAATCATCAAGATGTAGGTTAACGTAAATATATTTACACAATTTCTTTTATAAGTCGATAGAAAATATTATTTATAGAAACCGTTTCTTTACAAGTTTCCAACAAAATGGCGTCCATGGAATTGCTTGCCTTAACTTTTACTAGGAATACTAAGTCGAGTGGAGGTTGCTTTTTCCATTTGGTGCTACACACTTAACTCCGTAGACCTCGATGCTACGAATATTTGGAGGCTACGTACGTTCTTAGTTTACAGTAAAGTCATTGCTTTATGAGAAATTTTTTAATAAATTATAGATTTCTTCAATTACTTACTTGTATTAATAATTTAGTTAGATTAACTGAACATGTAAACTATCAATCATAACTAAAATGTCAAAACGATCTAATTTATTATTTTATTTCATAACTTAAGATATAAACAAAAAAAAAAATAAGAGCTTACTAGTAGCAAAATGAGCAAATTTTGCGCATTATAGTCTAGCTTATATTTTTGCATCGTATTCTTGATATTTAATAACCGTTTCATGATATTTTTAGAATAATCCTAATTTTGTAGTCATAATGGTTCTCGAAAAGGTATATTTGTTTATTAAAATTTTCCTTCTTCGTAAATTATTCGCGCGTAGATTATATGAAATTATTTTGCTTTGAGCAGACAAATGGAATATAAACATATTTACATATTCAAATGTCGCGACGTATTCACTTTCCGTTTAAAGGTAATAAATTCTCATGGATCGTGTTATCCCACATACAATAATAACCCTCCCTACTATTTCGCGAGTGACGTCACTGCGCTACTACACACCCTTCACACAAGTTCGTAACCGATAGTTACGGAAAACTATTCACACCTACTGTGTGTCATGCCTCCCTGTTGGTTGCAACTAGTATTCACGTGGCACCGACTATGGTTACCACGGCAGCGTGTTAAACGCAACGACTCTTGTTACAATATGGAGTCCTGGTATCTTCGTAGTCTGGGCGTTACGTCACCATGGAAATTTAACGGTTCGTAGCCGGGGTAAGGTTTCGTAGCGACTAACTGAGAGATTCGTAGTAGCATACTTTGTTACATTATTATTTTAGACAGGCGTGGACGTGGACCAGTTGTGTTTTTTGATGCAAGAATTATATAATTCAGTTTTGAATACAAATGACAAGTTTTGAAAACTTATGTTTTGAAGAATTTTATTGTTGTTTTGTTACTTATTAAAAATAAGCGCAGGCTTTTAACTAGGTATGTGGTTTAAAAAAATGCTGATAAACAAACAAACTAGTGGCAAACGAATTTTCATGTTTTTAGAATAAATGAAATAAATTTTTACTACATCTGACTATATCTGACATATATAGATGCAATGTTTTTTTTACGACTGCCTCTAATACTTAAAACATATCTTTAATCGTCTACCAACCTTAATTCAAATATTTAAAGGTTTTGTCATTTTCCTTTTAACAGGTAAACAAAATACAGTACTAAATAAAGTTAAAGTGGGTTTGTGGAGTATTACAAATAATTAAGTCTCAATTTCTTCATTTTTATTAATAGATTGATAAGACACAGAACTGTTACGACGCGACTTCATGTTTGTAAATATACATATCTCTTGTTAAACTTACTTATTAAGGTAACAACAACAACAATGTATATATGTTAGCAAAGAAATTACATGTTCTAATAATTATTAGTACCTTGTAATAATACAGTACTTGCCTAATAACATACATGTCGTCCGCCCGCTTTTAATTTGTTTCTGAATATTGTTCGTTTTTACTCTGATCTTTTTCTGGACTCCTTTGGATGGGAGCTTATTGTTAAATAGTCTTGAAAGTTCCTTAAGAATTGGAGCTATCATATGCAAAAATATGTATATCTCAAATTCGCCAGGTAATGTAATCAGCACATTCAAACGAGCAACTTCTTCAGCTGTAGCATAGGTATGAGTAAATGCAAATGGTAATAGTGTGTTGGTATTTTATCTACACAGTCTTAAAAGTAATGTTAACTTCGTCTATTGTCTGTAATCCTGGTACAGAAAACCACAAAGCCTGCGGGGCAGTCGCCATCGGAATTTTCTAAAGAAAGTCACATTACATGTCTGTCTAGTTGCCACTAGTAAATTAAAAGAGAATTTAAACGAATATTTGCTCATGAAGTTTAAATTTAATTTTTTATGATGATTTACACTATAATAATCCAATATTATATATAGAATAATATGTTGCTTGTAGAGAGAATATATAATCATTATATGTTCTCTCTTGAAGCATTTTACATTCTACTATAAATAATATTTTTTATACTATTTGACTTATACTTCGAATTTCATTTCAGTATTAACATATAAATAACATTTTAAATATATTACCATAGAGTATATATATATTCTATGGTACATATTGTGCATCGCTTCTGTACCCTCAATCTTCAAATCTTCAACCGAAACAGATCTTACAAAATCAGGTGTTGAAACAGGTACGCTCGAGAGGTGGACCATCAAGTCTACCTCGGTCTATAATTATAATTATTTGTAGAAATGTTTCTTAGATTTACGTTTCTGTGATTTTACGATACGTAAACACCAAGCTCTCATACATTATTAGAGATATGTAAGGCACGACCAAATCTAGACTTTACTATTTCATATAACAGTTGTTATATGATATCCCAGTATTTAAGTACATAAAATACTAACCCAATAAAATTGAAACCTTGATAAACATACCTAGTACTTTCTCTTGCTAGTAAATGCGTTTTAGTTCAGGTCGAACCAATAATTGTATTAAAAGCGTTCATTGTTTATGACTGGCAATGTCTGCATTATCAAAAATACTGAAAAATGTTCTATATTGTGCAAATTAAATTTAATATTTCGGTCTATAATCTTCACCGAGCTTTTTCTAAAATTATCTTTTGTTTTTTTAGATGTACATTATATTACTGAAGAATATCTTACAATTTAAAATAGAATAGATAGACAATAGTTTAGTTATGGAAGAATGCATATGTATGAATAATATTATTTTTGCATAAATAAAATATATACAATGAATACAAATTATCTGAACTTTATAATAAGTTCAATAGACCTATGTAGGTAAAATACATACACATCTGTACATCTATTATCAACTTATATTACTACATATAATTGCCATATATTAATCTCTATTCTACGGTAGGTATTCAATAAATAATGTGGAACTACAGAGTAGAACGTTTACACTTTATCATAGTTCTATTAGTTTCAATATATTGGAAGAGTTTAGTAACTTTTATAATATTGTACGTAGGCTATGGTTGCGTAACGCGCTGCCGCGCTATGACTTTTGTAGCAATGCAAAATGCTACGACAAAGGGACAAAGGCATACGCTTTCCGAATCATGAAATTATTATTTTTTCATGTGTATTATTATTTATCAATAGATATGTAGGTATTTCTGTATATTATATATCTCTATATATTTATAAGAACTGTACATATGTGTGTATTTCTAACAATTGTCTAGTAGGTACCCATAGTAAAAGTACAGCTTAATATGAAATAAAAAAAATAAGGCTGTGTGAATTATCCTCGGTAATTCTAATTATATTATTAGTAGATATTAAGTATATCTACGATATGACACAGTAAAGATTAGTAGTTAATTCTGTTTTTTTTATGTGTGTGAAGGAAGTTACTATACGTTTTCAATTTCGTACATGCTAATGTGTAATTAATTAATTAGAGAGATACGTATAGTAACAGTTTTATACAAGTTAAATAAACGTCAAGTTTATTGTATTAATATTTTCGTCCCTACTGTCCGGTTTAGTCTACAGTTATATATAATATACTATATAACGTCATATATGATTATATACCTAGGCATATTTAAAAACAGAAATATGTGTTAGAAATAAACGTGTATAACTTGCATAACAAGGACGTTATTTAAAGTATTTTAAATCGATCTTGTAATTTGTTTTTTTTTTTGTTTCTAAGACTTTCTGTCCTTTATTTATTGGGAAAATAAATCCACATTGCATATTAGAAAGAATACGCGTTAAATTATTTAAAATAAAATTACTATTGCTTATAACAGATTACCATAATTGGATTTATTGCATTGAGTCTTAAAATGGCAATCCCATCGTATAATAACACAAAACAGAGAATAGAAACATATGTAAAAGTACAATGCACTATACAGTCCTATCGGAAAAATCAATAAGTTTAACTAACACAGCGTGTGTCTAGCGCTATCGGTCGATATGTAACCCCTAGTGACGTCATTGCTTTGTATTGATTTTTTGCACCCTACGTCCTGTTATTTCTGTTATCCTGGCATCTAAGTATGCTAAGGAAAGCGTTTGTCAGAAGAGGAAAACTTGAGAAGCCACTGGAAAATTCCAAAGACATTTCTGTGCACTGCAACAAGAAAATATTGAAAGAAAATTTGTTTAAAGTAAGATTTAGATAAATGGTTTTCTTTATCAGTACCTAAGTTACATTATAGTATCGGTAGTCTGTATTAGAGTGCAATTGCACGTAGCCCCCCACACAGTTGCGTCGCGTCGGTAATATTTGTCACGGAAGCATTCCCGCATAACGAGTAAATTACCAGCACTGTGGCATCCGTGAGACATCGTCAGTTGACTGTGGATTATTTGGGAGCTCGCCCACGTGTCCCACAGAGTGCGCCTCCATTGTATCCGCCGGTTAATCTGCACGATACCTCCTCCAAAGTATAGTCGCCTGGTACTGCCGGTTGAGTTTATCCGAAACGTTTATCCGATTATATCCGGGTTATCTCGGTCGGTTAATCCATAATGAGTTACTACGATCTACTAACGATTTCGCTTTGCGTGGGCTTTGTACAGTGTTATAATTATAATCAGAATAGCTATTATTATGAAAATCACAAATATTGTGACGACCTATCGCCGTATTACGGTGATATTAATTTAGATCAGATATCCGGTGTATGGTACGGTGTAGAAAAAATTCCACATTCAAAAGGAGAATATAAAATAGAGCATACACAGGAGTGCTTCTATATTGATATTAAGGAACTTTATATACAGGTTTGTTATCATTATGTACATTTATAAATATATTTAATCCGTTTATTTAAAAAACCGTTAAGTTATGACAGTCAAAAATAAAATATGAGAAGACCGATAAATTATTTTAGTAAATTAATCAGTAATAAATATTTTGATACTGAAAACTTTTATGTTATGAATATGTAATTAATACTTATAGGTAGTTTAATATTATAATTGTAAAAAATACAAAATATGCATGTCTATGTGATATGCAATACAATGCCTCCGTCATTATCTATAATTCTCTTATCTGTGCCTACACTAAAAGTCGTAATATAATATAATGTAATTTATATATAATTCCGTTTACAATTAGTTTCTTATAACTGTACTAAATATTTTTTGAATTAATTCGGGCTATAAATAGATTTGCTTAGTTAATACGACTAAAATAAATGATATTTTAGTCTATCCGTAAATTAGAGTTATATAAGATATCATAATCAGATTATATTACACTATATAACTATCTCTACAGATACGAACAAACAAAAACAATAAGCAAATATCATTTTAATGTGTTTGAGTACCAAACTGAAAAAAAATTGATATTGTTCCATAAGTCCTTATTAGTCCATAAGTCCTTATGCAGTTCTACTATTGGTTCTGTTT
This sequence comes from Achroia grisella, assembly GCF_030625045.1. NCBI lineage: Eukaryota > Metazoa > Arthropoda > Insecta > Lepidoptera > Pyralidae > Achroia > Achroia grisella. The sequence goes on from NW_026712841.1 coordinate 3,843,353, forward strand.
TATAATTTTTAATTCTCTACATAATTCACCTTTGATCTGATAATAATAGATCTCAGATAGACTCTCCTTGATACCAGCATACCTGCTCATGTCTTATTGTTAAATAGAAACCTTAATTAGTTAAGGGTTGTCTCAAGATGGATGGTCTTTCCGAATGAACAGAATGAATTTTGGTTATCCAAATGTTGTACAAAATTTTCTCAACGGCAATATTTGAAGATCTGAATTAATGTGACTCATAGACAATAGAATAGACATATCTTTACAGACCCATACAGGATATAGAGTCACTGTGTTAATTAAGGTTAATTGTGTTAAAACTAGTGGTAGGGGAGGCATAGTGAACCCAATTATGCATTAGTCTTTACTCCACTGAGTAGATACAAATGATCAAGTGAACTTATTAAATAAAATCATGAGTTCATTGACCTTAATTTTTGGGTTTTATATTTCATTGACATGTGCGTACAATGTAAATTTTTGTCCTAACTTAAATGCGGTTCACGACTTCGACGAAGAAGGCTTGTTGGGAATGTGGTATATAAGAGAATACATATTTCATAAGGAGAACGTTACGAAAACCGAGTACAATCCGTACTGTCCCACTATTCAAATACGGAAATTTGAAGATTATGTAAATGGAGGGCTGCTGAATAGAAATTTAGTGAGTGATTTGTTAGTGGTAAATTGATTTTGACATTCGCTAGATTTCTGTAAAGTTTTCAATTTACACAAGTGTAAACAATAAAATATATTTGGAATTATATAATTTATTTATTATGTAATATCATGTTTAATTTGTTTTACAATTAACTAAAATATATGAAAGCATTTATACATAATTCATAACCCTGTTATTTTCCACTGTTGCAGCATTACAAGTGCACTTCGTGCATTACAAAATGTACCCATTCTACATACTCAAACATTGATTTATTTTATTATATTTATTTATATTCTAGCCTACACCGCCGACACCGTACCCAACATTGACGAATATGCCGTACGTGAATCATCAGTATGGACTACAGGAGCAGTACCGCATTAGGCATTTTGTCCTTGAATGGCATGAGGGACTTTGGCAAGACGACTATCACATCAAGGTTAATACATCTCACAAAGGATTCTGGCCTACTGACGTGCCAAGTGGAAGTAAGTCTACATAAGATATGCATCATACATGTCACCATTTATTCCCAACAAAATATAGTGTATATTTTGTTTTGAACATATTGCGTAGCATAATATCTATCAATTCCATAATTTTGAAATGCAATGGGTTCAGCACGTGTCTTCTGCTTAATCCTTTTAGAAATAAAATTATTGACTCAATTTATCATTTTTATGTATGTGTAATGTGTGTGTATAATATCATAAAATATATGTACGTTATAACAACCAAAAAGCAACATAATTCAATAGAATATATACATATTTATATTGATAATAATATACATATAAAGAACTAGCGACCCGTCTAGGCATCGCACGGGTTCATCATCTGGGATCTTTGAAATTCAAATCGTCTTCTTAAATCACTTTAGATATTGCTGTAAACTGCATTAAACTCTATTTGCGCAATTTAAACAATCTAAATGAAGGAGACTTTTTTTCCGTCGTTCATGGCCACCAGTCTGCTATCAACAGTTACATACAAAAATATAGCCAAACTGGACCTCTACGATAAATTCTGACCGATAATAACAAACTGAACTGTATACAAAATCTCTTTAGGTATATATTAATAACTCTAATGCACGCAGTACAAAAAGCAATTGTACCTTTGGCGGATAACAATAATATCTGTGTGACCTCTAGATTCATATAAAACTAAAATTTATAGCTTATTCGCGCAACCCTGTCTGCATCACACTTACTTGACATTTTTAATAAGTTTTTGTCCAATTTTCATAATATCTCTTTAAATTATGTCCATGCGTCATTATTATAGTCATGTATATTACCTACTCTAAAGTTTAGTAGTTTTTGTTTGCGTGAAAGAGTAACAAATATTCAGCCCAATTCGCTACACTTACAAACATTCGTGTTTATAATATTAGTAACATTTAATTTTATATAATTTTCAGCGGTCGAGAAACAGTATCGCTTCTTCGGCGGTGTTATCCAAGTATTAAAAGTGGCGAATAATCACTTAGTACTGAATTTCTGTATGAGGCTACCTCACTCCCAGCTGTATAGTGTGGTGCTGTCGAGGAACGAGAACCAGCTCACGCAGGAGGACCTGGCCAGTATCCATAACGTGTTCACTATGAAACACTTGTCGACGTCGGCTTTGAAGAGAGTCTGTGAAAACTCAGCAACAAATATTAAAATTTCCAGTTTCCTTTTTATATTTATTTTATTTTCGTACTGGAGATCTTTCTTTTAAAGTTAATGTCTGTATGATAGTATTGAAATATCATAAGTATTACTATGTATTGTAGGTACATGTACATAATGTTATGTGTGTGTTATATAATATTAATATATTGTGTGCCTAATATTTTTGTACGAATTTTCAATGATTAGTAAACTGTGGATGAATAATTTTTAATTTTATTTCCTATGTAACTAGTGACCTGCCCCGGCTTAGCACGTATACATTACAAATATTTGAATTTTGCAGTTTATTCTATATATAATACGCATGTATTATACCTATATATAAACTTTCCTCTTGAAACACTCTATCTATAGCTGAAAATTGCATTAAAATCCGTTGCGTAATTTAAAAGATATAAGGGAACAGACAGTGTCGGTGACTTCATTTTGTACAATGTAAAATCTCCGATAACGAGATAGTTATCTTAAAATTTAACATTGAGACCTTAAAATGCTGTATTTTTATAAGAAATCGAATCACGACCAATTAATCCCTTAATCTACATAGACTGTTTCTTTTTAGATTCAAATTAAGAATAAGAATTTAAAATAATATGAAATATATGTACCATATATACGTAAATTCATTATTTCAATATTACTTTGTTATAAATAAGTAATAAATAAAAAGGTTTCTACTGTAATTATAATATTACACGAAATAATTAAAAAAAGTTAAAAAGTACCAGTAAAATTATTAAAAAGTACTAGTTGTATTTCTTGCCTACTCTTCTCAACTGAAAGTTGTTAGGCGAACTGGACGGTAGGGATATATGTATAGTGATAACAAAAAGACGTGCATAACAGGCTGAAAAGTCCTAAATATGCAGATATTCGAGTTTTATTTTATCATCTAGACTTAAACTATGTCTGCATAGTTGCTTCTACCTAACTTACTATTGGTACTACAATGCATACATGCTTAGATATTTTTGTGCAATCTGTAGGTCCATATCATGGAAAAAAACTCAGGCCAATGCAATGAGATATACTCAAGAATGTTTGCATTGTACAAGGATCAACTCACGACCTTCAAGGGTAAACCGCTGCATTGCTAACCCATCGTTACAATAAGTATATACCCATGCTTTACGAAAATGCAAAATATCAATTAGGTAAACTTATCTTCTTCTATCTTCTTCGTCTTTACTTACTTATAATAACTCTGTAGAGAGGTCAATTCTGTACATGAAATATATTTCCAAAATAACTATCAGCGGGTGATTAGTTATCGATACTGATGCCAAAAATTCAATCATTAAAATTTTTGTCTGTATGTTCGTTATAGAAACAAAAACTACTCAACGGATTTTAACGAAACATGGTAGAATTATTCTTCATACTCCTGGGCAGGTTATAGTATACATTTCATCACGCTACGATCTATAGGAGCAGAGCAGTGAAGGGAAATGTTAGGAAAACACATCAAAACCACTGAACCGTGAAGGATATAGGCTACTTATTTTACGAAATACGATGGAAACGCAGACGAAGTCGCAGGCTTTCTCTTTTTTACTTATTTTTAAACTTTCGCGTTTGATACAGATTATTAATCTGTATCAAACGCGAAAGTACTAATAATTTAAGGGTAAAATATGTAATTTTACCCTTAAATTATTAGTAGTAGGTTCCGATTAGGTATATTAATAATCTTTTTTCTTCATTTTCATGCAAGTGACAAAACCCTATAATAGTTAAAATGTGTTTGTAGAATTATTTTTAATATTTAGATCATATTTTTAAACAGTAATATAACATAAATTCACGTTATTAATTAATTATTGTGTGATGCATGCAGAGATTGGTAATAGCAGTGTTGTATGTACCTTTTGGGTATTTTATTTATAAATATTCTGTACGTTATATAAATATGGATTGAATTATAAAAAATACCCAGACAATGCAAACAAATACTTGTAAAAATTAAGAAATGAGTTTTGTGGAGATTGATCCCATGAATAATAATATAGTCTTGTAGTATATTAATCTATCTTATTATTTACTTCTCTAATCCATAAATCGCCGAGGTCGTTATGATTAGTAGTAGTAGAGTTTAGTTTCTTTTTTTCAATAATCGTAAGAATACACGCTCGCTAGGAATACCTATAACGATAATACTGAGAATAGGTATTCGGTATATATCAGAATTTAGAAAAATACAAGTAAAACTTCTGGTTGCGTCTTCAAACATTGTCCACGTACTATCATATCATCACATGAACTGCAGCTATTGCGACATGCATTAACTACCTGTACTAATTCGCTAATTGAGTGTACTACAGCGAAGATGGACGCCTTGTACCACTAATAAGCATTCTCTGTCTAGAGCGCGCCATGCTCACTCCGGCACAGTCTCTAATTATAATTGCATTCGCTTCAACAGCCCAAGGTTTCTGCGGCTCTAGCATCCGTTGGGCACATCAGTTGAACATAGAAGACGCGTATGGAATATGGTACGGAGTAGGTTATGCACAACATACCCCAGATATGACTAACAAGCCTAATGAAGTAGGCTGCGTCACACTGTACATATCGGATGCTAGTGTTGAAGGTCAAGATGATTGGCTCGACTGGTCGGTATGTATTCATTTTGTTATTTTCATATTACATTACATGTTAGTCACAAACAATAACATTTCATTTATACAAAAAAAGCAATCATTGTTATCTAACGCGGCATATCGAGGAAGTATACTCAAGATACTGGCAGCGTTACCTCTTTGAATAGTCATACTTAACTTCTGAGAAAAGTACTAACTTTCTAAGCCAGCGTTAGGGTTACAAGTAACCTCTATGAGTTGTGCGACGTAATGTTAGTTAATTAAGCTAGTCTACATCTTGTTTATACCTAGATATATGTATTTTACGAACGATTTAAGACAAACTTCTCTACATATGTGGATATTTCTTATCAAATTCTGCCGCTAAAAAGCGTGGTTTGCTTACAGAGCAAGTTTTTTGGAATTGGATTGAGTTACATTATGAAGAGTAATTGGCAGTAAAGTTACAGGAAGCATAACAAACTAATTTTACCTAAATGTCGTTTGGCTATCATTTTATGGCAATTGCGTAAGGTTTTACAATAAAATACCAGAATCTGTTATAAATTTGCCAGAAAAAAGATTTAAATGTCAAATAAAACAGTTCCTTTGCAAAAAAGCTTACTATAAAATTGAAGAATTCGTTAACGATAATAATGTTTTTATAGAAAAACTTTAAATCTATAGCACTGACAATATTATCTGATTACAGTAATAATGAGTGCGTAGCGATTACTATGTTGATTATCGCATGCCTCTTACTTGTTATACTGTAATTATTTATAATATATAAAAAACATCTATTAAAAAGAGTAACTCACAAGTTTCTTGTTCATTCTTTTTGTGATGAATCTGCATTCCGAATGAGTGGTAGAATCAAAATATGACTATTCAAAAGTGCTTGTAATGAGTTTATTTGAATAAAGGTTATTTATATTTCTATATAGTTCTCATGCGTAGAGTACATATGTAAGGGTTCAGACGCATGGGCAGTATCACAGTCATAACAAAAAGTTTTGTAATGTTCATGTACTCGTACATACACTGTTCTCATTTTAATAGGTTAAAAAATATTTCTCAAATTCAGATAATGAAAAGAAATTATTCAAACGAAAACTGGCGATCGCATAAAAATAATCCGTGGTCGGAAACCCGAATGGCCGGATCTTGGTTGGATGTTCGTCTCAAGAGAAATGTCAAAAGGGATATCTATAACGAGCGTCGTTTACGGATCATTTGGGATGAAGATGGACAAACTATGGAACAGGTATAATGCCATTGTATATTTAGTAATCTTAACTGTATGTATATTAGTGTTATTACAATCTACGTCTCTTGTGTTAATATTTTATAATATATTTTACATTTATACTTTTTAGTTCTTAGGACTTGCCTCGCTTCTTTAATAAGATTTATTCTATTTAAATTATCAATATGTATTTTGTTTTATGGTGTGTGGTACCGTTTTTCTAAATAAAATAAACAGTGGCTAAGTTCTTATCTATTAGAGCCGTGGAAATATCCGGATATTCTATACCTATTGAAAATTTCAAGATTCAGCAGTCTATGCGTTTATAGATTAGTCTGGACAAGTATACTTATTATAGGTTTAGAGATAAAGGTATTTCATTATACTGTATTTTAATTTCAGGTATACGTGTACTCACCTGAATCACCTGGGCTTTGGGTTGTTGAGCAGAAACAACCTTTAGAAACATTATTACAATCCAGAGGTGTAGGTGTGTATGTTTTTACTAGGTACCAAAATTTTATTGGGGGTAAAGTTCAAAAATAAATAATATATATAGAACAATAAATTAGTGCCCAGATATGGCACTAATTCTTAAGTTAGGTTGAGTTTTAATTATATATTTTTAAAAGTCAATTCCCGCCCTAAGAGGCTTACAAGCCGACTTATTTAGCGACTTACTTAACCCGCCGGTTATTGTCACGGGGGTTGATGCAAAGAGGTTCGCCCCGAGGCCCCAGACTTTCACTCCCCCTACTAAGGGGATGATGATGACCAGTCAGAGTTTTTTGGGACTCACCCTGTAATATTGCATTTTTATTAGACGTAGACAGTAAAAAGTCGCCTGCGTCGATAGTGCCAGTCGTCTAGCATTATGCTTTATATGCTTTCGGTTATAGTATGCAGATCAATCAGTGAAATTACAGAATAAGAGACATGATTGTGATGATGTCATTTGTGATGTCAACATATCAGTGTTTCGCCACTGGTGTCATATGATAACGCGACGAGGTCGTGTGTAGAAACGACGGTAACCGCTTAATATCAAGGGGAATGCACTAATTACTCCATTGCTAACAGTACTAAGTTAGGGAAACCTCTACGCGGTTGTCCCTGGAAAATGTCGTGATAAATTCCTGATGAATTTGTCACCATGGGCCAACTTACCTGACCTCACGGTCATCTTGTCATCCTTCACTGGTGCTCCATCAGCGTAAACCGTCAGCGCAGGAGAGTGAATTCTTCCATAATCATCCACAAAAAAAGTTTAATATCAAGTGGGTCTTTAGCTTGTTTGCCATTAGGATTATATAAAAAATGTCTTGAATTATTCGTAAATTTATAGTACGCGTATCTATGTGAAATTACATATTATTCTTATTATAAATATTTTAACATGTCTCAAATTGTCAGGTGTGGTCCGCGCTACCCGTGCCAGCCTTTAGATTATAGTATTTCAAGTTACAGTAATAAGTTTCATTATTAAATTATAGTCTCGATTAGAGCAAAACAACCACATGTTTATCACCTAAGTTTCTCTTAAATAAAATCACAATTATTCATCGCACGCATTATTCAATTATTCATCACATTTTTGTTTGCAATATGATAAAATATTCTGGTTTTTCCATACAATCAATGTGGAGAATATTATTATTGATATTGCATTTAAGAGGCAGTCAGTATCTATATTTTATTTTTTTGTTATAAAATGTAAAGTTTAAACTGTTGCATGACATCTAATATTTGGACTGAGGTACCCAGGCAGACGAATTTTTATGGTCTACCTCTGTATCATTCAAAGAGTACAGATAATATTGTTTGAAAGATTTAAAGGGTATGTTTTAATATTACGTTAGTGGCTGGTTTCGTACACCTGTAGTGTTTCAGGCGTCCATAGGCCGGTAACCGTTTACCATCAGATGGGCCGTATGCTTGTTTGCCACCTACGTGGTATAAAAAAAACAGGTGTGCAATGTATTCTATACATAAGATACATAAATAAGACGACAATCAATCTTTGCTTTATATTATTTGTACATAAAAATCACCTGAAATGACACGAAAGTCATTCATTACTCATCGCTAAAATGACATCAATATTTTTCTATTAGGTATGAGTCTGATAAGAGAGTCCACTATAAGACTCATCTTATAAAAGACTCTCTTATCAGATTCTTTTAACAGTAGACATTTTTCTTTTGCAGAAAAATGTCTACTGTTATCACTATACTGTCTCCGTATTAAATATATCATATCAAAATGTCTGTATGATTAATGTTCTGACAAACTGACTGTATGTATGTATTATTTACAGACGTTTGGTTTCCAGAGGAAACTCCGAGACATCCTGAAGTGATACGAGTGCTAAAAGTAAATCCGCATATGATGATAATAAACCATTGCTCAGATAAAGGTGGTGGTGGTATATTCTCATTGATACTTCGCCGGTCACCGTATAAAATGGAGAGATGGGAATGGTACGATTTACAACGGCAATTCTTCAGATTCGAATTACCGAACATGTACAGATATTCAGCAATATGTGCTGCTTGTGTTCAAATGAGTTCTTTATTTTATATTATATTCTCTATAGCTGTGTTAATATTAATATAATTTTATCATAGAAATACAATATTTAAATTAAGTATAAAATATGTTTGAGTTAAATTATAAAAATATTCACAAAGTTGAAGTATATAAAAATCTATTTTGTTATAAGTAGATAATAAAGTTCTTTATACACTTTTATATTTTTTTATTCGTCACTTAAACCTTACTTACCTCATATCATTGTTATAAGTTACTGTTTGTCTATCTGTTTGTTTGTTTGATACTTTTACAAGACTAAATAGTTGGATGGATCTTAGTCAAATTTGACATGAAGATGGATAGTGGGTGGATGTAGGCATTCTATCTAAAAATTGCCTGCCTGGACCGAAAAACTGAAGTGAAGTGATCGTAATTAATCATTTCCGATATAAACGATAAAAAATATATCGGAAAAATTAAAAATAGACTAATACTTTCCACTCAAACTAATTCTAAGCCCAGGAAGGTACGGACATCATCTAATCTGTATTAAATTGATTATTTACGAACTTTAGAAAATTAAATCTACCGGTCGGAATGTAATTGGAATAAGCTTTTCCACATTAACGGGGGAAACCCGCACAGTATAACTAAAGAGGTCAGCAGTCGATGTACGGTAACAGATAGCTGTACAGCTATTTTTGCAAGCTATTAAATCAACATAAATAGTTACTTATTTCAACATTATTCTATTACGATTCGTTCTAATGGCGGCATCTGAATTGATTTATTTTTACACTTCTTTGCACCAGTTACAGATACAGAAATATTAATTTATAGAAATTCTATAAAAATATGTTATTTCGTAATGTTTTGTAGTTAAATTTATCTTACAGCCTTATTCTCGTCATATATAGCCAGGAATAAAAGTAGCATATGTCCTTTTCGAAAAACACTTAAATATAAATGATAGTTATTATTTCGATTAAATTCATCGATTCGTTATAGAACTAGAAATTAGAAACCCATTTCTAAATTTATGATGCAAGTAAGGAAGTACGAATTTTAATTATCAAGACGATTTATATAATACTGAAAGTGGTGTACGAAACGATCATAGAATAGGTACCTTCTACCTTACCTTCTTGGTGGGAATTAATTCTAAGTAGGGGATATTGCTAGTAAAATACTACATTATGTCGTTCTCCATTCAGTTCCCACCGAAAATCATCGTGTTGATTCCTGTTGAATTGACCACGATGGGCTAATTGGCTTAACTTCATTCTTGTTGTATCACCCTCTACTGGTGACCCGCTTTTGGAATGCCAGTATACTCTACTGTCATTCCAAATGGGTGACATATTAAATTATCATACATAGTCGTAAAATGACAGTAACAGTGACTAATAACACCTAAACTATCAGTTTGTATGTTAACAGTTACAGAAAAACCTGAGGTACTTCACCAGACTGTAAAATTCGTTTATGTGGGTCCTCATACAATATTTCAGCCGCCCAGCAGTTTCCCATGTTATTGAGTGTGTTTCTTTTGTGGCGTGTAGATTAAGGAGTGACATATAAGAGGAATAGGTACCATCTTAGTTTCTGGAATGGCAACGCATGTGTGGTTGTCATGAATGACACATGATGATGTCCGCAGTGCTGTTTATGTATATAGGTGAGGCTGCTTTCTATCAGGTCAGTCTGCATATTGCATTTAAAAAAAGTATAAACCTTTGTCGCAAGCTTTTTAATAACAATTTAACAACCTCGTTTGATTACATGTAGTAGATGAGTATTAACAGTATTGTTTGTGAAGGATGTACCAGTGACCTCCGCCCTCGAACCTCGTGGACAGGAGGCGGGGTCACGTCTGAAGTGAGATAGACAGGAACACTACTTTAAGCGAATTATTCCAATTACACGTGTTAAACCATTTAACATTAGGATACTATACTTCATTGTAATTATGTATTGAGTTCAACTTATGCCGTAATAGTGATTAATGAAAAATTATGGTGCTTATAATATTGAAGTTATGAAGTTATGATATGTCTAAAGGCACTCCGGTGATTAATAGTAATGCTATTAAACTACGTTCTTGCGGGAGGCGATAGAAAAATACAGAAATTTTAACGGGGAAGACTACTTTTGTTGTTATTGGAAAAATCACAAAATGCTGAAGGCACATGCCTTCACTACATCTCTTCATTGTATTTCCCGTAATTTCAATGCTACAAGTATAATATAAAACGCACTTTCTACCAGATGAAGTATCAAGTGTAGTATAAAAGTAAGTGAACGGATATATTATAACAATGTTTAATTAATTAAGTAAGCAGGTATTTGTTGCTCTGGAGTTGTGAGTCACAAAGCAAATTCTATAACAAAATAAATATGGGGAATGTTTTCAAGACTGTATTGATGCTTACATCGTGAAAGCTGCGTAGAATGAATTTGAAGTAAAATATAACTAAAGCTCAACAATATTTTCCCTTTAATTTCCGTCTTAAGCGCGTAGGCGTGACGCCGATTCTCATCCTAACAAAATTTTCCTTTTGATTTTACATTCCATTCCAATTACCTTCATCACAGACAGCTATTTTTGTTACCTAAATAATTATTTGGAAAAAATCCCAACCGTAATACTCGGAAGCTCTTTCAATTAAAACAATAATAATTATAAGGTTTTGTTTTACAATGAAAATCCACTTCTATTTTGACCATTACGGGAAAAGATTTCTAATTAAACAGGCTTATCATCGAAGTCATTATAGAATTGCCTCATGACATACATAAATATGTTGAATTGGAAACCAGAATTTTAATTAAAAACCCTCTTCTTTGGAATTGTTACTATTATATATAAACTTATACCTAATACATTCAAGTATGTACATTAGTATATTAAATATTGAAATCTGTGTTCTTTATGATGTTTATTTAATGATTAGATAGTTGTCAGGTCAATGCTTTCTATAGTACCTACACACTAGATGTCATACCTATATATTTTTAAATATATGTACCTACGTATCAATGTAATCGAGTAAGTAAATAAACGCGCAGTAAAACTGCGCGTTTATTTATAGCCATAGAATATTCTACTGTTAATGTTGCGTTTTAGACTAAAAATTGTATAATAAAAAGTTAAAAAAGGTACGTAACCTGTATACCGGGCTTGACTTGATAAAGGGTAAACTCTCACATATTTCAGACGACAATAAACTTGCTTTGTAAGCTGTTTCGGTTGAAAGATGAGAAAAAGCAGTCAAAGTACAGGATAATAGCCATGACATCTTAATCCTAGGAAATAAAAACGCATAAGTGATATCACGAATGTTATATAATGTTCATGTATACAGACGACAGTTATCTCTTACATCAGAAAGGCGGTCAGCTTGTTTCCCATTATCATTACATAGAACACACTAAATATATGTACCAATTATACTCCTATTTCTCAATTGACAGCTCATAATTGTTGATATTCTAAATACTAATACACGTTTATGTACAAATTACTCTTCATTAAACAACACGAGGTTTAAATTACACAAGAGATGTGAACAACGCTCATTTGTCTGTATGAGTCGCCAGGAATATTAAGCTTAATTAGTTTACTTCCCACTCTCATAGTGTTCCCCGCACAGTCACACACTACTATTCACCACCTAACTGTCACGCGACGCTCCTAGCACGGTGAAAATTTTAAAGAAATGTATCGAATAGTTGCATTGTTTGTCAATTTGTATGCAGTAGTTAATTGTGCGAATTACCAACGTTACGGTGAAACTACGAGCAGATATCCAAGCTATACTACTATATCGAATTTGTACAACCAGTATCCGTCGTATAAATCAAACTATAATAGTGATATTGCCAACTTTCCGGAGGCTACAAGATATCCAAATTATAGCCCTACATATACTACGAATAGTTACAATGCATATTCAAACTCAGGTGGATATTACAATAAACCCTTGTATACTACCCCAAGGTACGGAATGGATTATGGGCAAAGATATGGCGAGGAGTACAATGGAGGTTACAGCTCTTATGAGGAACCGTTTATGAAGGGTATCAGGGACTATTGCGTGAACAGGTCGCCACAGACTGGCATTCTTGACACTGGTTTGATGGGTATGTGGTATGGAGTAGAGTACATACAACACTTGGCTGGTGATGCAAGAGTGGATAGTACCAGGACTTGCATTGTTATTCACATTTCAGAACCGATGGATCGGGTGAGTACTGGATATTTTTGAATACTTTATTGATATTTTGTTAAACTTAAACTTAAAATAGATATTACTAAATTATAAAAGAAACACTACGTCAACAAAGTTTTTGTAATTTTTATTCTGTTGTGTAGAACCTGTAATTTATATTTTCATAATTGTTTTAATAAACCCCCTCACCCCATTTTCGTTTTATAATAAGTAAGTAAGTAGGTAAGTTCCGTTCTGAAATAACTGTAGGTGTATTACAGATACATTGAAAAGAAATAAGTTTTTCATTGTGTTTATTTTTCTGACACAATTTGAGTGTTGCGTGTGTGAAATGGTCTCAATTCATTCATAACGAATTGAATGGCCAGCAAATGACCTATCAATTGTCCAGACAGTGTCACTGCACTTTGAATTCAAATGACTGCACAAAGTATCCACCTATTATTAATAGCATAGTACAGCTTTACTATCTTTACTAAATATTCCATTGATTAAGTCCACTACATAGTACTATAACGTCTCAGTTATAGTACTACATAACTGAGACCTACCTAACTTTCTCTATCTTCCTGCATGCAGAGAATAATAATGATAATAATGGCTCTAAAGATAGGAGCGATTAACTGAAAAGAATACATTATGTAGTAATTATCTACATACAGATTTGCTACACGTAACAGTTGATATAAAAAATAAGAAAGGACTTCTACATAGGTACTACAGTTGTAACTCTTTTTGTTCAAGTGTCATATATTGCAAACTATTCCGGGGGTTATGAAATGCAAGATCTTTTTAAACAGATTCGAAAAAGTATCTTTCGGCCCTATAAAAATAACGTAGAAAGTATAATTAATAATGTAATTAATATTATTAAATTTTAAATGATGAACGAAGACATATGTTTTTTCCAATATGACAATTAAGTAACTCTTCCAGCTTATGTTTCTTTCGCTGTCATCTGAGGGCGGAAGGGGATTGTTAGTAATGTAGATCATTAGGATCTCATTTCTAGCAATGTACCAGGTTGACATCCATGTTGTTCCCCTGAGAAACTATTTATTTTATTTATACTTTTTATTGCACCAATTACAGTACAAAAAATAGTACTATAGAGTTCTTATCAATCTCTTTCATTCTACCTTTGGGTATAAATTCACCAGGAAATTATCATGATGTGGTCGTGGAAATTTCCTGGTGAATTTGTCAGAATTTTCTAAAATAACTAATTAAACTCGATGAAATTATGTCCATATGGTAAGGCAAGGCAAAAAATAATGATTTAGAATTAGACGTAATTGAAAAATTCGATTTTCACCAAAAAAGGGGCCTACAACCCGCAAGGTCTCTAAATAGAGATAGAGCGTACTGAAGAATTACTTACATCATAATGGTACTTCAGTAGTCTTTTATTTAACAAAATATATAAGAATGTAAAAATCGGCCCAACTTACATCTATTGTGACGTAGGAACGACTGATATTATGATACATATGGTGTCATTGGATCAAAGGATATGAGAAAACGTTGCCTATCATAAACAATTTTACAAGTATGTACATGTAATTATTGGTCAGCAAACAAAGGCAAGAATACAGTCAGCAATCAAAATATATGAAAATAAAAAATAAAGCACCATAACTTATTATGTTACACAAATTTATAGTTCACTACAACAACCATTTTATGACTACAATCAAACATTGTATGACTGACGCCCTGGAAACATAAGAATAATTATTAGACAAATCCATTTACTGTTTACAATGTTGTACAGGAACGGGAAATCTCGACAAGTTCTTGAAATATCGCATATTCCCGACATTTTTTTTATATACTAAAAAGAACACAATATATTCCTATACTCTGAACATTATTTGTTCGGAAAATGATTAAAAATAAAATAGACATAGTAAGTAGATAACCTACATCAATCTAATAATTCTATATGCGGAAAACTTTTACCCCTATAAAAATTGTATAATTAATATACAATTTTAATTACTTTCAAAACTGATTTTATCTAATAATCAAGTTGCAATTGAAAAAAATTTAAATAATATTTTAGATTTCCAAGGTTTTTCTGCTACAAGAACTCCCAAACCAACTGTCTATATTACTCCTATCTCGAGGGTATGTATTCATTGATATTTTTTTTATAAAAATGTCTCCAATTTATATATTCACCATACATATAATTATTTTTAAGAAATATGATCAGTAGCTTAAAGCATCGGATTCTGTGACGACCATAGTATGGAAGTTCTGCTCGTCCATAAGTCGGGGTCAAGTGATAACGTCAAGTCGACTGAGTCAGGCGCACGCGCCGCCGCTGGCGACTGTCAGTCGGCAGCGAACACTTTATTCGCGCACTACTTTTCTCATATTTGTTTTACATCTATCAAGTGACTAATAAAATGTGAATTAAAATGAAATTAAATATGGAATTGAGAATTTGGATTGTTCTTATCAGCATAGTAACGTGTGTATATGCGGATCCAGACGATACTCAGGGCTCCAATTCGACTGATCATAACGAAACAATTAAATGTTTAACTGAAAATGATTTGCCCGACATTGATATTAAGAATGTGACAGGCAAATGGAAAGCTGTGGAACTATACTTACATCTAAGTAAAGAAGGGGTCCACAATTATAACAGCTGTCCAATTGTAACCATATGGGAGTCCGACCAAATTCCTACATCCACTTTCGGGGTATGTTTTACGATTAAGATTTATTAGGTCATTTTAATTGGAAATTATTTTAATGTTCATCTAATATTAATACCGTTCTATTTTTTTTTTCATCTATATGTACAGGATAAATAAAGAGTTTGATTTTTGGTCGAATAATATTAATATTAATAATAAATATAAACTTCTTCTGTCACACTGGCGAGAGTGGTTAATATAGATTTTATATCAAGGTTTTCTTCTCCCGTATCGATGTATATACCTACTTGTTTTCTCTCCCTTGTTGCCTCTTACAACATCCTGTGGATGAAAAATAGGGGCAACAAAATTCTTACTCCATCACCTTACGAATATATGGACAACTGCAATTAATTTTATCATTTACTTTTACGGTCATCTAAGATTGCCGAAATTATAAGACATATGCTAGTCACAATAATTACCAGTTACAACTCAGAAATCCGACTAATAAAAGTGAAGTAGGTATATTGTATTGTGTGAGTTCTTCCAATTGAAGCAAATTATGTATTTGATTGTATTTACGCGTGCTCTAGTAGATACCAGAATACGTAGACCATCTTGAAGACACGTATTTATTCATTGTACGTAAATTTATATTTCGGTTTATTACGATATTAACTAGCACTTACCCACGACTTAGTATTGTTAGTTAGATAAAAATAGCCTACATCCATCCGTAGTATAGTTGTGAAAAGGTAACACATATACAGGAACACTTTCTCGTTTATAATATCAGTATAGATTTTTTATCATAGGTTTTCAAAACTCATATAAAAAATAGGATTTGGAATTGGAAAAAAATCAGTGCTATTCAGTTTAAAAACAGGACGCAGTACTGGAGTTACGATACTTCTACTATACTTCCTTTGTTCTTATTTATCTGTGCGCAATAGGTATAGAGTTATTATTAGTATATTACATATTTTCAAAAACAGATATTACAATTTATATGCTTAGATATAATGCTCAGTTAGCACGAATATATTTTAGTTTTGCATGAAGACATAGATACATTAAGATTATTGAGAAATACAATTTGATGTACCTAAAATAGTAGTTACTCTAATTAGACATGAATTACACCACGTTATGTGTGATTTCTTGTATGTATTGTATTGTTAGGTATTGCTCTATAATAAGAGAGATTGGATGAGAGTTAACTGTTAACAAAGTGATTGAAGGCAGTAATTTGTGTATTTATTACATCACCATAATAAAGAAGAAAAATATTTAAAACATTCTGAACACGTGACCAATTCTTTACTTATATGAAATTGTATTTATCGGGATTAAAACGAATAGTAACCTCGCGGAAATGTAGAGCCATTCCGCGATTACACACTATTCTTTTTAATCCCGTATATAATAAAATAAACACTTTATTTACCATTGTATAATTCGTATTAATAAATGACTTAGTTAATAATACATCATTTATTTATTATTCCATTAAAACAATATAAACTTACGGCTAATTTTCAACATATTTATATTTTAAAACTATTATACTTAACTACATACACTGCTATATTATAGAAAGCATATAATGTAATAAAAAATAACTCTTAGATTTTTCGTAAATTGTCATGTACCTATTATGTATTCTGGAATATATTACAAGTAATATTTTTCTAATACCATAAATAAAACAGAAATAGGTTCAAAAATATTAACTCACTAGAACGTCTATGTACGAGTATATAACGACAGGTATTAATACTTACACTAATATGTACATACGAACTTGAGAATGTTTCTTTAACATTGACATGTTAATTTTATATTTTTACGTCTTGTCTTTGCAGTTAATAAAATTAGATGTTTTATTTTTCAATCAACTTCAATAAGGTCAAATCGAGTATATTATTATGTCTGCGTAACAGTGTTACGCAATACCTTCTCTTATTCTGAACAGATTCTGATGAATACACTTATAGCCCGTTGGGGTTTATAGGTTTATATCTGATTGCATCGCAGTTGATGTCAGACTTTTTATAAAACAAAATTATAATTATATTAAAATATTACCCCAAAAATATAATACTATATTATATTTTTGGTCTAACATTATATTATTATCTGTGTGGTCCTCTGCAGAACTAAATAGATTATTTTATTTGATGTAATTACTGTAATTTATTATTAATTTACATGTGATCAACATATGTAAATTAGTAATATACTGTAACACATGTAAATTAATATGATAATTATGGAAATATCGGCGTAATCGTTTTAATTATAACTAGCTGACCCGCGCGACTTCTTCTACATCACACTTACATATACATATATCGCCCAATTTACATAATATTTTAAATTATAACTTATGTGTTATTCTTATACATAAGCTATGTTACTGTAAAGTCTCAGGGTCTAGACTATCTGTATACCAAATTTTATTTAAATCGGTGCAATAGTTTTGGCGTGAAAGCGTGACAGTCAGACAGACAGAGTTACTTACGCATTTATGATATTAGTAAGGATGATATATATTAGTAAGATTGATATCAGGAAAAAGATATTTTTCTATACAAAGTTGGTAAGTTGTATAATAACAAACTCGCTTATTAGAACTGATTTAGATAATGTTATTGAATATTCTAATTTTAGAAATTTATGGAACAAATATTTACTGAATCATAAACTATATTCTAGCCGAAGGTTAGACGTTTTCAACTATACATAGGTATAGAAACTTTCGTAACTACAGACTTTTCTTTTGATCCAATCGAATTCTTAATTAACGCCAAACAACATTAAATATTTTTTATAGACGAAGCTGTTCGGTATATATTCAGAATGCATACTTTAGAATTTAGAAGTCTCGGTTTCAGTGGTAGGTAAAAACTAATCGTACGCATATTAACTGTATACTATGTCATTGTTTTATCATACATGACATGTTTTGTGCGTATGTCATTAATATTTATAGATATTTATACATATTAAATTCGGACACAAATAAACGCTAATACAGGCGGGGAAGTCCCTCGACAGCTAATTCGCTATGTTCCAATTTTATTATCCGGTGTGATTGAACCAGCATCCTTCCCTTACTTCCTCGTTGTTTAGGATTGCAGACTTGGAGTAGTTTTTTTAATGGATGATCATGAAATGGTGCATCCGCCTGCGCTACCAGAATACGCCAGCGGCCGATCACCGTAGGATAATACATTAGGGCGAGGAAGAAGTCAGTTAACAGTCAGTCAGTCTTTTAATTAGTTAGCAGTTTTGTCTGTGTATTTTAGATGAGTTTGTTTAATTAATTACAAGTAAAAAGAACATAATAAAATATAATCGTATTTAGGGTAATTTGTATATTGAAGGAACTATAATAAGAAATAGTGTTATAGATTTACTAATACAAGTATTCAAAAGAAAGCAAAAACATAAGTATTTAATGTAAAAAGGACTGACATAACTATTTTTTCATATCTATTGTTGTGGGAATATATTTAAATGTAATAAAATGAATAAAATATGTTCAATATTCATAAAAAGGACTACGTTGAGGTTGATACATATACTAAATTAGGTATAACAACAATATGATACATTGAAATAAAAACGAACTTATAATTACATAATGATAAATAATGTGATCGATTGGATGAAATCTATTACAAAACTACTGATAATTTTCCTAAATAACAGCATAAAATTCAATAACTGTAATACATTGTTTTACATTATAATAATTAATTGCCGTTTGTAGTAATTAAAATGATAACATATTGAGCATTATCTATGGAATGATAACTGTTCTCATTTTAACTTTTCAGATATTATATTCAGATTTTTATATCTATGTAATTGTTAGTCATTTGATTAATAACTAATTTTATATGAAGTCATTCGACTAAAAATTACTTTTGTATTTAAATGGAATGGTAAACAGGTTGACGACCCACCTAATGGTAAGTGGTGACCGTCGTCGACTATGATATAGATGAGACTGAGGTAAGTGGGTACCTCAGTCTAGATGTTTGATGTTTTTACTAAGTCTTCTTCGGTAACCACATATATCATTACAAAGGAAGACTAGTATTCTGGTATTTTCAATTACTGTAAATAAAACAGTCATTCATTGATCAGATCAGTCAATCAGAAAATGTCTTTTCACTGTCTAAAAGAGATTAGATCACATTTCAGGTGACAAATTACGAACGCCCCCATTAAATACCATCCTACCAATCCTGTGTCGAGGTATTCATTAATTGTCTTTCTTGACCCCGTGTTGCCATCTCACCTCGTGTACCCTGCATTGACTCATCTAGTGAGTGAACATTTTAGAGGTCAAATTGTCTGACCTGTTTAATCTTGATGGTTTTAAGAGGATTCTAGATGCAACCAACTACAATGTCTAGTTGACGTAATTCGTCTATATCGGTGGTCATCGGACAAATGATTTGATCTTAATCTAAATAGAACTATACAACTGTTATGAGCACGGTTTCTAGTTCAATAACGTTTATCCATCCCCATTCCAATGCTACAGTTAATTATACGCCTTGAGATACGGATACGTAAGTATCAGTGTGTACTCGGTTTTGTTTACCTATTTTCTTACAAGTAATTAAAAATGAGAGCACATATAATGCACGTATAAAAACCTTAACATCATCCTTTTGATATCATTGGGTTGGCCTATATTTAGCAGGCGATAGTGTACTGATCTCATAACTTTATGATTTATTTCAATGTTTTATTTTCAATATTATCGCATTTAGCATATCCGATGTACTCACATATACATATGTGGTCTATATGCTTTGTGTAGCCAATAAATATTTTATTTTTTTCTTTATGTTTTTTTCAATGATCCATGTAAGGGCGAGCATAGTACGTTGGGAGTAGAATATAATGATAATTATAAAATGTCAAAATATTTGTAGGGGTTTTACATCTTATTTCTGGAGAATATGGTGGCCCGCAAAGAGTGAATTTTTGTGAGTCAATAATGGGTAGCAGTAGAAAGTGTTACCTACGTATGAAAAGGTGATAACAAGCCAAATTAATCCGAAAGATTTCCGTAGGCTGGTCCCTAGTATGTTGGATACCAATATACCTAACGAAATGTGTTACATCAAATGTTATTTTCATCATGACATGTCGACTCCCAGCGATACGTCCCGCATACCATTCCAACAGGGAACGAAATTACAATGAACTGAGCCTACTTTAAACTAGCAGTGCCTTCAGACTAAAGGAATATAACCAAAATTTTGTGAAAATAACTAAAATAACGTCGTTTACGTGTGTAACTTATTTAGTTATTATATTTTTTATTTCAGTATTCATAAAAAATATTAACTATTGACAATGAAATATTATTTCGTCGTGTTTTATTACTATTATTATACCAATATTAATAAGCAAAACATATACTTTTCAGCCGTCAACAGAAAATCAGCTGTTCCACGTGCAGCATATCAACGCAAAGTTCAGGCAGCAATTCCGTCATCTGCGACTGCTGTGGGACGAAGCCGGGCAGACCACGGAGTACTCGCTTTACTTCCGGAATGAGTCTGCGGGATACTGGCAGGTGTTCGATGGGCAAAATGGTAAAATTTTTTATTTAATTTTCGATGTACCTACTAAGTTGTTTAATAGAAAATGAATTCAACTATATATGTTGCGTGTCTGTATTAAAATAGTGATTTTTTGTTGATTCAATTTAAAATTTAACAAAAAAACTACTATATGGAAAATACAGATTTGTAAAATAAAGAATACTGGAAAATATTTTGCCAGTTAGAAAAAATTATTTAACAATAAGTACTAATAACCTATTTAAACTTGATAACAAGAATTAATTTCGCTGCAAACCGTACTTTTCAAAATATTATAAAAGGAAAAATAAAAATTATATTATTATCATAAGCACTTTGTAATAAATAGATAAGCTAAGTAACAAAAGAATTCAATTAGAGCAAACAATAATATATATGTATATAAAAATAATGTTAAGGTTAAGACGATTACAAACCAGTTAATATTACTGATTATCTTGCAATTTCTTTTCCAGGAACAATGGCTAACAATCCCCGCTATCAGCAGTTCAGTGGCACCGTGCAAGTTCTCAAGGCGGTCAACGATCACTTAGTTCTTAACTTTTGTCAAGAACCTAAAAATGGCAGAACTGCGCAATTATACTCTGTACTTTTCTCCCGAGACCCCGGCATCATGGCTCGATGGGAATTGGATTCGGTGCACACTTTGCTACAAAATAAGAAGCTCTCCGTTGCTTCCAGGCGAATGGTTTGTGGGAACAGTGCGGTCAAACCAGTCTACAGCATTGTTCTCTCTCTAACGTTGATGATATTTCCCTATATCTTCTGTTCATCATAGACCTCAGCTGAGGAATATTGGCACTACACAACAGCCACTAATTCTCTTTAGTGATGATCTCACTTATTGCGAAATGCGAAACTAGTTTTTAAATTTGATGTCATTTCATGACTAACTCGATATATAACCATTTTTTTGTGAGTTTGTAAAAGAGGTATAAAACATCACAGCTATTATTATTTACTACTTTGATGTCCGTCCCTATAATTTGGTTTAGAAGATAATGTTGTCTGTACTCGTACGTTATTGTATTTAAAATACAATGTCAAGAATTACATTCACGTTTGAATGAATGAAAATACATAATTATGTTGTTATACATTTATAATTTATATAGCTATTTACGTACTACAGAAAGTAACATAGGTATTTTAAGACTCTTTGTCCGATAGATTACATGATTGTTACAATTTGTATTCAATAATCATTGTTACCATTTGTCTACAGGAGGCTCTTCAATTTTATACCTATCAGCTTTTTATGAAATATGTTAGAGATTCGATATGAAATAATAAAAATGGTTTACCATTGGTAATAAAAAAAATCACGATCGATCACGATTATCTATATATTTTCAGTTCCAGTATTCAGTGAACAGATGTCACAAATTCTGTACACTGTAAAATATAGTATACTTATTAGTAGACACTATCATGTATGTATCTTTTGAAAGTAATACTTATCATGCTGATTTTTGTTTGAATATTTTTTTAATCCAACGTAGCGTGGTACAATTATTTATTAATAAAAGAACACAAATAAATGTATTTGTGTTACATATTTATTAAAGTGCCAAAGATTTTGTTTATTGTACAATAATTATATTATTTAATTACTTAGTTATTAGGGTACTAAATAAAGATAATATAATTTATGAAATAATATAAGTTTTACTGAGTTAACATTGTTTTCATTGATATCTTTCAGAACTTAATAGATATGGCTTCTCTCGAGTAACGTACCTAATACGTAAATTGATGTAGTTTGTAACTTTGTTATGTTATGATTTACTATACACACTATACATATATAAGCAAAAATTTCATTCACTTAACTATATTAGAGCTAAATTGATTATTGCTTCTCATTTAACATTATGTATTGTCTTATCTAATTATAATTACAGGTAAACAGAGAGAAACTATGTAAAGATTATGAAAAACTTAGTATCTATTTATCTATTACCTATTGAACAATAAATATTTAGAACTGTTCTGTTCACTTGTTTTCTCAACAAATAGGTATTATAAAAAAAAAACTAATAAAATATATTTTCTAGGAATATACTACTACATATTTACCTATTTACTATATCTTTTCTTTAATTCCGAAAATTCTTTTAATGTTGTGTGGGAAAAAATATGAGAATAATGACGAATAAAATATTTTAATTTACTTATTTGCAATTTTCTGGGAGTAATTTTACAATTTCATGAGGATTAGAATAAATAATGTTATCCTCGTGATCAAACCCTAAACCAAATATATCTTTTACATCAGCAATTTTGTGTAATGTATGTTTATGTTTGTTTGCTACGAAAATTTCGTTCTGGCCACAGAAATGTGCTACTCCTTTGTTGTTGATCTCGATAGTACGAAACACTTTGGCCCCTTCATATAAAATACGATCGTTTGTACCATTTTTTATTATATACAGTCCCGTCTTATTGGTTATAAACGTGTCTTCGTCTCCATCTATTGCGAACTGGTATATTTTCTCGTAAATACTCTTTTGTATTTCGGACTTATTTTCGCCCAAATATTTATACAACTTTCGGGAAGGGTAGGTAATGAAATATAAATCATCTTTGTAAAATAAATCCCAAATATTATGATTATTAATTAAATGAGTTATATTACCTGACTTAGATATATCATCCATATAAATTCCATCACTACCTCCAAAGTATACGATGTTGTTTTTTTCATCTATAGCGGTTGCAAATCCGTTTTTAACACCTGAAATTGGTATAGCTACTCTGTGTTCCTTTTTAATATAACCAATTTCGAACGTACTTGTATTATCAAATCCAGTATTGTAACTGAAATAAATCGTATGGTTCCGCTTAGAAACCGATAGTTGATAGGGGCGGTTAATTCCATTACTCATTACAACTCTTTTATGATTTTTACCATTTACAAGAATGGTTTCACATTTTGTTTTACTTGCTTGCTTTGTTTCGTTATATTTAACAAGAACAATAATAATTGCACTCAGAATTATAACCAGTTTCATGTTTGCCACTGAATGCTTTGAGTTTTCAACTAACAAAACATTCAAGGAAGCCATGTGTCGCAGTATCATATTTCCTGATAATATCATGTGAGGTTGAAAATATATAATATATTATACATATAATAGGTATAGGACCTTTAAATGGATAATAATATCAGAAATAAGGATAGGCATGTAGTCAGGTTAGTCTATTGTGGGTAATGTGGTGGTTAGTTTAGTTACTCACAATTAATGGTTAATTGTGAGTTGAGATGATTTTCATGGCGAACCACGTGCCGATCAAATTTATGTACAATCAAATTAAAAAAATAATAATAAAGATGCTATTCTTTCTCGTTATAAAGTGTTAGGTATACAAAGTGATTGTAACCAACTGGTACTTACAGTATTTTTTTGATAGAATATATATTCTGTAACTTCATAAAAGCATGAAGTGCTCATACTCATAGGGTAAACCCGATGGTAGATAATTAAAATCGATTTATATAATAATATTAGAAATATATTAAAAGTCTAGCTGTGCCAGTGACTTATAATCTACTAATACTAATCTACTTATAGTCTAAGCTGTATTTGGAAATTGCCTTTAAAAGAAAGTAACTAAAATATTTTTTACCTAACAGATATAGGATAAATGAGGGTTATTAAACTTGATTTGAATTAGTTATTATTCTAACTAATTCGAATTAACGTTAAAGTATTAAAGTATTTATGTTTAGTTAATTGTACTTTTTTGTACAATTAACTAAACATAAATTTAAACAATTTAAAATATCATCATAAAAACCGTATTCAAATGATTATTCTTACTCTGCATAACAGTAGAGTTCACTAGGCTATCATGGATTCCAAGATAAAATTCGCTGGTTAGAAAAGGAGGCAATTTTGTCTTTTTCTATCATAGAGGGTGCGCACCCTCCCTAATTTGATCCCTCGTACTATTAAGTGCATATGTAATCAGAATTGTGTACAACGTTGCTATTATATTATACAACAGATAATAAAAATATTGCTTGATAAGTACATAGATAATATTTTGATTCACGTTAATTCCACATATGTTTGTTGTAAAAGTAGAGTTTCAGGAAGACTTTTTTTTGGAAGTAAACTTTAAATGTAATAATATTGTAAGAGTAAAATAATGTATCATTTCACCAGTTGGTATTTATGCAATCCTGGTATTCAGAACGCTGTATCTATTCAATATTGCTGCCATTTTATTTGCAAATGTACTGTTAAAGTTTTTTGATCGCCTAGTTAATCAAGAAACTATATAAACTTCAGTCTTGAGCAAATTTATGGACTTATCTCTAAACTTTTAGCAAAGTATTTTTTGCAAATGTACTGTTAAAGTTTTTTGATCGCCTAGTTAATCAAGAAACTATATAAACTTCAGTCTTGAGCAAATTTATGGACTTATCTCTAAACTTTTAGCAAAGTATTTTTTGCCGCTGAATAATTTTAATTATTAAGCATATTATGTTAAATACTTTATTATGGAGAAAATTAACTATTATAGGGGGGAAGAAATTGTTAGTAATTACAATTATTAGAGTTATGGCGAAATGCAATATACTTTATCAGGTTGACCTCCACGTGGTTTCTCCTAGCAATCATTAAATTCGTGGTGAATTTGCCACTTTTACGATTCCACTAAGTAATCTGACTTCACCCTTCGTATAGTTCTCCCCTGATTCTCCAACAACGACCGTGAGCGCGACCGGATGCACTATTATATTATTATCAATTACAAAAATGTATTGTTATATTATTACTATAGTATATGTTTAACAATATCATCCAACCTAAATTTCGGGGCATATATTGAATCTAGAGCTAAAACGGCATCAAAAAAACTGGGCGTCCTCTCAAGGGTTAGGAGATACTTCACGCTTAGACAGCTTTTAAGGCTATACCAAGCACAGGTCCGATCTTGCATGGAGTATTGTTCCCACTTATGGGATGGATCCGCTCAGTACCAACTTGACGCTCTAGACTCAATCGACAGACGAGCAAGGAGACTTATCGGGGACGTATCACTTGTAGCTAAGAGGCTTCAAAGTCTTAATCACCGACGTAAAGTAGCTTGTCTATCGGTGTTCTATAGGCTCCATTTTGGCGAATGTGCTCAAGAACTGCACAACCTCATTCCTCCAGCACCGTTCCATCAACGTACAACAAGACGTAGAGAGCGGCTCCACCCCTACACTATTGACATCCCAGCTGCTCGAACTAACCGTTTTGCATCATCTTTCCTTATGCGAGCAGCTAAGGAGTGGAACTCTCTACCAGCGTCTATTTTTCCTGCCTCTTACAACATTGGGTCTTTTAAGTCAAGAGTGAATAGGTATTATTTGAGCTTGCGTGTAACAGCTTAGACCACATCATCACTTAACATCAGGTGAGATTGCGGTCAAACGCGCTCAAATTATGATATAAAAAAAAAAAAAAATGTTTGTACTCAATGGAAAATATATTGGTATCTTTCTTCATTGCCACATCCCCTTTGTAAAGAAAATAATGCATACATTCGAATTAGAATTCACAGGAAATCCAAATCACAATAAAGCAACTGGTAGGTCAGGAACATTGGAACCAGAGGCAATGTCGGGCATATCCAAAATAACATTAAAATGTCGTGGCGCCAGAAAATCCTTTAAATAAACGAACCCATTAAATCTATTAATTGTTACTTCTGCAGATACTTGTAGAGTATTTTCTAATTTGTTATTTTCTGGTAAAAAAAATTGTGTGGGTATAATTATTTTAAAACTTATATAGAAAATATTTTTTCATATTTAGGTATTTATTTGCAATGCTTTCGTAGACTATCCCCTCATATGTATAGGTAAACTCACAAGATTGTCGCCTTCTTTATAATATTTCTATTGTTTAAGAAAATATTTCTATTGTATAAGAAAAGACTAAAGTGGCACGTAATCAATGTAAGTAGATGTCATTTATTTTCAATTTTCTGATATTTATGTTATACTTCAGTATAAGTATTTTTAACTTAAGATTATATAGCGATGTTTAATATTTTGATTAAATTTTAAATTCACCTCCAATATCGTAAAACAAATATCTTTGTACAGAGGTAACTCATATAAAGACACAAAAGATAACTGGCTACGTCTATTTAAAAATGGCAAATCGTGAAACATCGACATCTTCACTATCATATTCTCCTAGTATCGAAGTATCCATGATTGGCCAAAGAAAACGGCGAGCTTGTCGATATAATGGAAAATGGAAAAAAAATTAGAAAGAACAAATTGCAAAGTGGACAGTGGTCAGTGAATGAAGTTTGCAAAATTCCTATCATAACAACGTCGCAAAATCGTCAGCAGAGGTCGATTTGACTAGGGTAGCAGGATTAATAAGAGAGCTGTACGTTGCGCGTTGGCGGGGGTCAGCCCCATTCCATTGTACAACGAAAGGAACGGGGATGGGGTGATAAAATGATACGGTTACTCTCCCCGCTTCTGCGATCCTAGTACAATGCGCGATTCGTGAAATATTTTTGCTATTCTCAAATTCCCAGGGGCGGCCGCTGTATAGGAATAAACGTTAGGAACTTTATTCATGAGGACTTCAAAAAGTAAATGTAAATTTTCTGATTAAGTATTTTTATTGGCAAATTGAGTATATTAAAAATGTGTAACTAACATTAAAAAGTTGAGGAATATTATTAGATTACTATATATTATTGAAATCATACTTCACAGGCGCCTGTAGAAGACATTGTGACCGTGCCTCGAACGTATGTTGCGCCGTCTCTGCATTCACAACCATCCTGAAAGATACATTATAAAATAATCATACATAAATTCCTGCCTATTATTAATAATTTTAATAATTTTAATCTGAACTAACGAAAACAAAAACAAAATAATTCGTTATTAAGTATACACTAATAACGAAGATTTTTGTTGCCCTTTTTAGAATTACTTGTCACTTTAATGGAAATAGAAATAATCTTTATTCAAATAAACTTCATATAAGCACTTAATCCAAAGTCATATTTTTTATTCTACCACTCAATCGGAACACTGACTCATCACGAGAAGAACGAACTTTATAGAAGGTCACCTTAGTCTCAACCATTTCAGTCACTATGCAGCTTGCTTCGTTAGCTGTTTTATTTGAAGGATGAGATAAGGCAGTGAAATTACAGGATAAGAGGCGTGATATATTAGTCCTCCGGAATAGCACTGCATATGGACACGGACTTCATATGAAACCGTGAGGTATGTAGTGCTGATTATGTGTACAATAGGCGATAGCTACCACTTAGCATCAATTGAACCATTAGCTTACTTGCCATCCAAATATATAAAATATTAGCAACTACGAAACAAAATATTCGGATTAAAAGTGTTAAAAATTATAAATATTAATTCCCTTACAAATATATCATCTGTCGACGCGCATGCTTGATTTTGTTCGTAAAATTGTACTTTCTCAATATTGTGTTTTATGATCTCATTGGATGGTTTCCTTTCATGCTCGCACGCCAGCAGTTTCGGTATTAAGCCCTTGTTGTGCCTTTTAATCATCAAGTGATCGATATTCTCCATTACAACTGCACTACCAAATATGGCTTTCTCTAAATAGGTACAATATGTATTCTCATCTTTATTTCTACATTTTAGAATGTTATTGTTTAAATTTGAGATGTTTCTTTGGTTAGTCGTTTCCTTCATATCTGCTTCTGCGAGGTAATTTTGGTAAAGTTCATCGTTGCGAGTGGCGTCCCGGTGAGACTTCTTGCGAGATCTCAGCACTTTAATATAAATGTTGGTCAAGTATTGAAATTTGAGGAAATATGCGAGCGCATCGGTAACACTCGCCGAACCACTCTTGTTGCTTTTATTGCGTAACAGGCAAATGTGACGGGGCGGGGAAATGCCGCACGTTATGTCTGGAAACAAAAATAGTAATCATATCAGCTAATGTCATAGGTAGGTAAATGTAAGTAGATCTTAAATTAATTAGCTAATAAATGTTAACTATAAACATTTTTTTTATTTAGAAGTATAATATATCTGATTGTATTGGTCGGGTGGTTTCTAGGTGTCACATATTAGGTATGTATTTAAAAAAAAATGTCATTCAGTATTTCTCTGCTTAGCTTGGAACTAGATGGCGTTGTGTGAATTGTCCAGAGGGGTTATTATTATGTATATGTACATTATTATAATATACATGGCAAATTATTTCTCTGGACCACCTCCCTTATGATTTAGGTGTATAATAAATAGCCAAAAGACCTGTTTTTAGATCTAACAGTTACACATCAACAATTTCATAAAAATCTTCCATTCGAAGGGAGTTCGATAAGAAACACAGGGAACCTGGAGGTAGACCTAACATGGTACATTGGTAACAATAGAGGTTACTAGTTCCCATTACCAACAACCCCCTTCCCCCTGTCTAGGATTATTTATAATGTTCATTTATATTTAAGAAAAGAATAAGAATTACATGACGTATCATTCTTGGTTTCACACGAGCAGGGTGTAAGCAGCGGTGAATTTTCCGCTAGCCTGGTGTTGGGCGCGCTCTGTGTGTGACAGAAGTTGTTGCTGTTCCACGTGGTGTCCGTGTATGGTATCGAAACACATATAGATTCCGTGGCTTGCACCCACTTTGATGACTCGCGCAGCGAAAAGAATGTGAGCGTGACTACCGCCTTGGAAAAGATATAACAATAAATTAATATGGGTGAGGATGTAGCATGTATCCAGTTATCATGTCCAATGTCTCAGTGAAAATTTCTACTGGACATGAAATATGTGAACTATTTGCAGATTTCTTTTTTTTCTGTTTATAGTTTGGACTACGGGAATAACACCCAATATTTAGATAATTTTCTAAGGGTTACCAGTCAAAATTTAATAACGCAACTAAATAAGGCAACTGGCGAACGTGGTGTGTGCACCAATTAAAAAAAATTCTTTAAAGATTCAAAAGCGCTGGACCTGATGGAATATTTCTAAAGTTCGTAGCAAATTTAGATAAAAGCGGTAAGCGGTTTAGTACACCGTCTTAATTTTGATGGTCGCGGGTTTGATTCCTCGCACTGTACAAACATTTGTATTTATAAATATATTTGTTTATACGGTCTGAGTGTTTTCTGTATATATTATGGATATATTTACAGAAAATGTACCAAAAACATAAGCTTTGCTTAGTTTGGGACCAATTTAGATGTGACTGTCCTGAGATATTATTATTAGTATATATATATATATATATATATATATATATACTAGCTGTCACGGCAAACGTTGTTTAGCCTTAAAATAAAAAAAAAATTAGGGGTGGACTACCCCTAACATGTAGGGGGTTGAAAAATAGATGTTTGCTGATTCTCAGACCTACTCAACGCGCTCACAAAATTTCATGAGAATCGGTCAAGCCGTTTCGGAGGAGTATGGGATCGAAAACTGTGACACGAGAATTTTATATATAAGATATAATGGCGTGTCAACTTATTTGCTATAGAAAACGTGACAAATTAACTATATATTATTAAATTTATTTTACAAACCATGGTGAAACAAGCCGCAGCACATAGAGTAGAAGACAGCGGGAAGCCGTAATACTGCGAGAGTATACCCCCAAGTGCTGGACCTAGCACTTCGCCCAGCGAATAGCAACAGGACCAGACACCAGCTACGGCACTGTACGTTGCCAATGCCTCAGGACAACCACCTTCGTAGCTTTATATAACAATAATTAAATAAATATTTTTTCATAGTAAAAGTTAACAAAATACAATAATACATTTAATTAACGAACTGCATTTCCTTACAGGTTAGACCGATGATAAGTAGTTATTAGAATTATTTAACAAGTGTATTATGTATTACATTAACTGTTATGTTTGGTTTTAATTTATTATGAGATAAGTAGTCGTGGAGTACTTATATAACATACAACTAAAGCACCACCTCATATGAAAGAATGACTTAACTACACTACAACTAATGTTACAAACTTGAAAGTGTGCCCACATTTTTACTACTTTATCATGGCGAAACGGTTAAGAGATCTTACTGAAAATAAATATAGAGATAATAAAACGAGGGAGGAACAAAGGTCATCAATTAAGTCAAAAATAGAAGATGAAATCCAGAGCAATAGCTAGTCTTCTATTTTCCTATTGAAAAACTAGTGAAACACCTTCAAGTCAACCGATATTCATGACCAAGGCGTACGTATATTATGGACACAAACGTTTTAATGAAAATCGGGGTGACGACCATATAGCTGTGTGACCATATTCCTAGCTATACAATAAGGAATATCGCGTGAGATTGAACATTAAAAAAAAATGTTACAAAATTTATCTTCTCTTCTCATCGAATCGAATCTTCTGCTTTCATTTGTAGTAGGTATACAAAACAACAGATGGCTGTTTCTAAAAGATTGCTTATTTTCAAAGGTATAGCTGTGTGGCCATATTTCTAGCTACACAATGAGGCAGATAGCGTGTAATGGAATATAAAAAAGAAACTTGTTTCAAAATTTGAATGTCGATACTTCTGGTTTTATCTGTAGTATAAAAAAAAACTGGGCTGTTCTAAAAGATTGCTTATTTTTAAATATACTGTTTCCTTATTTGTTTTCTGCGTGCAATATAGAGTTATTATTATTAAATTACGCTTCCAGATGTTTTAAAGTAAATTATTTTATAGAATACTTAATGAATATTTATGGATAACATACATTGAACTGGTCAATACTCCTTGAAATGTCGGTAATAGAGTTAGTGCTACTGAAATGCCCAGAATAGACAATGCGATCAAATCCAACCAGAGCACTCTGAAACAAAATTACCAATGCAATTTATAATAAAATTAAAATGCAATTAATATTAAAGATTTTAGTCAACGGCTGTTTTATTTTGACGGCTAGCTGTATCACTTAAACATAATCATATAAGCGACATTACATCTTAACTCCAATGGTCGCAGGTTCGATTCTTTTCTTTAAACCCCATAAATATTTATATATCAATAGGAATATTGGCCTAGGTGTTTTCTCTGTATAATATGTATGTATTTACAAAAATGTATTTAAGTATTTCTAGTTACCTATAACACAAACTCTGCCTAGAGTGGGATTAGCTGGCGCTGTGTGAATTGTCCTGTGTTAGTATTATTATAAAATAATCTTTATTTATTATTAATAATGTCTTACTGTGGAAGGCCTGGGATGAAGGGACACGGACCGAGTAGAAGTAATCCAATAGTTGACAGGAACAGTCCCCACACCATCATACACCAATGACTGTGTACTCTG
Organism: Achroia grisella; assembly: GCF_030625045.1. Classification (NCBI taxonomy): domain Eukaryota; kingdom Metazoa; phylum Arthropoda; class Insecta; order Lepidoptera; family Pyralidae; genus Achroia; species Achroia grisella. Next base: position 3,875,905 of record NW_026712841.1, read on the forward strand.
AAATATATTTAATAAACACATAATATTAAATACTAATTAAATACGAATTTTAATATTTATTATGTGATTTATTAATAATAATCAATATTTTCGCAAACCGTGAAATAAATTGGACAACGCGATAAAAAGTTTCATATTGCCCTTTCCTCATGAGTGGGTTGAAAGTACATAGTGTCTCCTGGATGCCTTCTATGTTAACATTTATAATAAACGATTTAGGGATTTAGTTGTAAAAAATATACAAAACAACTTCCTTACTCATTTATACTCTCATTCATTCATCTCGGGTTATTTTAGAAAAAATGTAAGTAGGTACTATTTTAAAACGCGGTTAGTATTTATGCGTATAATTAGGATCATATTAGGAAAAATATATTGACAAAAACTCATTACTGTTTTAAATTTGATGCGCTCATTATTTATGCGTATAATTAGTAGAAATCACGGAAGATGAATATCGAGCGAGTATCGATAGTAACAACAAACGAAGAAGTGTGAAGGTAGCTGATTTTGTCAGCCCATAAAAGATTTTATTTACCACTAGCTGTTCCCGTGACTTCGTCCGCGTGGAATTTAACTTTATTTTAAAATAAAAGTAGCTTTAGTTACTCCTTATAACATCAGCTACCTGCCAAAAAAGTCCAGTCAAAATGGGTCCAGCCATTTCAGAGATTAGCCGGAACAAACAGACAGACAGACAAAATTTATAAAAAATGTTATTTTGGTATATATACCGTATATATATTCATACGCTTGTAGTAAAAAACGATTATTTTAATATTACAAACAGACACTCCAATTTTATTTAGACGTATATATGTAGGTACATATCTTCAGTTTAACTGTGATCATGGCGATTGATACACTGCCTAAATATCGGGAACTCAAAAAAAATAAAACCGTGATTAATTAAGAGTAATTCCCGTGATTTTTACTATTATAATTCCTTATTATTTTATACTATAATAATGTAAAATAAAAGTAAAACTAGCTCACCTATCTGCTACCCATCCCCATATGGGACTAAATATGCCGTACAAACTGGAGAACAGCAGGAATATCAATCCAATTTGTTTCGTAGACAGATTGAACTGTCTTAAATGTGGTTCCAAAGTGGGATCGAGGAATGCCCATGTATTGGACATGACCACAATGACCAGGCCGGTAATTATGATTGAAGGAATCTTGAAAAGGCGCAGTATAGATGCAGTTTTAGACCCATATATGACCTCTGTGGACAAATATGTGATTTTTATGACTATAAGGAAAGTTAAGATTGCTATAATGTATAACATTCTCAGATAGAAATGTTGTTAAAAATATATTGATTGCTACACCGCTAGACCAGCCCTCGGTGGTTTAAGTCACCGCCTTACTTCCGTTGCTCGCGGGTTCGAATCCTCGTTCCTTGCAGGATAGAAATACTCTATGTATAATATAATATTCTATGTATAATATAATAAATAAATACAGAAAAAAAAGTATTTGTATCAGTTGTTTAGTACCCATAACACAAACGCTCTGTTTGGCTTGGAAGAAGATGGCGTTGTGTGAATTGGGCAAAATAAGGCTGAGTTCTGTATTTTTCGCCACTAAACGTAAACGGCAACAGTGCCCTATATACATGAACAGCACTACCGACATCACGTCATGTAAAATGTAAGATGTCATGCTTCTTTTGATATAATTTTAGGTTCTAGTCACTGAATAACTGGTTAAAAGCAGTAAAATTTTATAGGTGTAAAGACCTTCGCAGTCAGTCAGCAAAAAGTAGTTGATGGGAACAGTAAACACCATTACGATGCCAAGGCTGTAAAACGGTAGACTGAAGCCCCCGATCTACCTGGAACATTAATACAATTTAATGATAATATATGAAATATATCAAACGAAAAAAGATTATATATATTTTTTAATTTATTTTGGTACAAAAAATCATTACAGTTATAATTACAAGTATATATACATATATATACATAGTTGATAGACAACGAGTTCCGAAAAGTATTTAGTAGTATTATATTAATAAGTAGTGTTAACATAATGAGCCTAGATAATAAGGATAGGTCTTTTTTTACACAGACAGTGAAGAAAACATAACTGTTAATTATTAAGCAAACAAAGAATACTTAAGTACATTACAATATCTAATATAGGTATTTAAAATACTTTAACCCACTGATGTGATGAAGAAATCCTAGTTATAGTTGTTTTCTTTTACCGCGCATTATGCGCATACGTAATGCGCCACAGATGCATTATTTCGCACACCCAAAACGTCGTCTTGGCTGTATGATTTTGATTTACTGTTTTGTAATCAGTTTGCACTTATGTCGATGCCCGCTTTAGGTCTCCCCTGGGCAAAGTGACACATTTGGCATGGTTTTGAGATGGGCCTCATGTTTATAATTATATATTTTATTAATATAATTAACAATATAATGATTTTTTTAATATAGTGACAAGAATTTTAGAATAATAACTTAAGAATTTGCTTTATTCGTTTTTGACACCGAAATCTAGCATTGTATTTAATGGCCCGGAGCGAAAGGGTTTCAAACTCATGTCGAGTCCATTTTCGAGATGCCCTGTGGCTGCGTGCGTGGGCCCCACGTTGGGAAACGCTACTCTATAAGATTTGTCATTTTGTGAGAGTTGTTTTTATTTTAAATTCGTCTGGCACTGTTATATGTAAGTAGTTAATGTCCATACCGAGTACAATAGTCCGCCAATAGCTGGCCCCACAGACATGCCGAGACCCACGAATGTCTCCAGTATGCCGAGGACGGAGCCGATGCTGTCAGGAAACTCGTTTACTACGAACACGTAACTCGCCGTAGAGTACGCGCTTGCACCCAGCGCCTCCATGCCTCGTACCACGAAACATAGTGTTAGGAATGTCGTCTTATCTTGGACTAAAGCTAGGGTTCTGAAACCGATATGATTTTTACATTATAATTAATTTTAATTAACTGACTGCAACTGCTGCAACTCTCTAGCGGTTTAGCATACCGCCTTATTTCCAATGGTCAAGGGTCCAGTCCACGTACGATACAATCATTTTGTATTCATGATTGTTTGTGTTGACCTGGGTGTTGTCTATGTAAGTGTACGTAGGCATCTACAAAAAAGATTGGTTTCCTACCCATAACAAACTCTGATTATCTTAGGACTAGATGGCACTGTGTGAATTGTTCAAGGTTATTATATAATTATATAAGAAATAAGAACTTCGTAGATTAATAGTTGACTACAATGTCGAGAGATAACTGCAACAAGTAACATAACTTCGAACATTATGACTTAAAATTTAGCCGAAACCAAGTATATTCTGTTAATTTATATTCCTGACTGCATCTCCCGTGCTGAAAACACCATTAACAAACCAAATCAATCTGATATACCGAATTATGGGCACTCACAAATATCACTAGAGACTTATATACAATTATACTCTCAGGTCAGGAGTTCGAAAATATAGTGAAATCAATATGTGTAACTAGTGAACCTGACATTGCATAAGACTATCAACCACAAAGCAGCCCATGTCCATAGGCATGGTGTTTATTATATTACACATACTCGTATTAAAGAGCGTGCACACCATAATACAAAGACATGTATTTTCATTAATGTTCTATGTACCTAATTTATTTAAAAACTCATACTATTTTATGAGTTACTAAAAAAGGTATTTTTTGTGTTAATTGTAGAAATTTATTTTTAAAGGACTAATGATTCTGTTTTGTACAGAAACATAGATTTTTTTTTAACTATGTTTTATTTAAATATATTTCGGTGATTATCTTTATAAATTTTCAAGAAGGGTATATTAAGGTTTCTTAAGGATCGACAACGCGCACGTGACACCGGTGTTTCAGGCGTCCATAGGCTACGGTAACCGTTAACCATCAGATGCGCCGTATGCATATTTACCACCTACGTGGTATAAAAAAGATATGCTTATCTGATAGACGTTATGTAATCATAAAAAACATCCATTTTAAAATACACCTATGTATCTAAACTTTTTTTTATTCTGTATAACTTTTTTTAGTTAATTTTTTTATAATATAATTTTTTTTTTAGTCTGTTTTTTACTTTACAACCAAATTTTATATAATCATTCCTATACTTCAAAACGTTTTGTTTTGTTTAAAATGTATATATATAATGTCGACATAATCTGTTTTACAGAAGCCTCTTAATATGTCGACGTGTGAGTGATCAAGATGTAATTACAGGCAGGTTAGGTTACTTATCCGTTGATAAAAAGTGAAAGTATTGTGCCAAAGTACCTATACTTCTTATTTAGATTTTGTTCCATAAAAAAAAACTAATTAAGAAAGATTGGTGTAGATGTAAAAAATCAGTAATCGATATGTATTCACTATGGACTAAGGTACTTAAAAACAGACGAGGGATAATTCGAATTAAAATAAAATAAGTTTCTTACCCAAAAATTACATTGCAGGTCCCCGCTACAAACATGCCTGTAGTGAACAAAAACTTAGCTCCCACTTTTGGTAACTGAAAAATGGAAAGAATTTCCTTGTTTTTATTTAAACAGTAATTTCTAATTTTAAATGTAAGATATGATCTGGATATGTTGATACATTCGAAATAATAATACATTATATATAGTATGTAGATGTAAACCGATAGAAATGAGATAAATACTTACTACTATAGGTATTAGTTACTAGTAAAGTTTGCTAGTGTAGCAACTAGCAAACTTTTGCTAGTTCCTACGATAAATTAGTAAGGTCTTACTCAAGTATGGCTACACTCAGGGGCGGACCGGGAATTTGCGGGGCCCTGGGCTAAATTTAGTTAGGAGCCCACCTAAATATATTACTCAACTAAAAAAATACACCCACCAAAAAGAAGCGACCAGAAATCGCGACAGTTTATGCCGAGTATGGGCCATATAAAGAAATACTAACTGACAACTACTTACAACACAATATACAGATATGTTATTATTTTACTATATGATATATACATATATAACGATAATTTTGAACATTGTTGAATACTTACAAATTTTCCAAAAAATGGAGATGTGATGAACATTACTACGGCGTAGAAACTGAACACTACACCGCACATAATATCCGAGAGACCTTTCATAGAGGCTTCACGAGGGAAGAATGGCGCCATGATGCTCATAGAGCAGAAACTCATAAAATCCACTAGGGCAAGGGATACGAGAGTGAGCCGCTGCTTTCCTGACAGTAGACGCACCGCAGCTGGTCGTAGTCGCGACTGTGTACGGACTAGTCTATAAATAAAAATAAAAAAAGTATTTTTTTATGGATCTTAACGGAATGGTGCACCCGCCTGCACTTGCACTTGCGGTATACTTTGGTGAGACCCCGGTGAAGGATGATAGGATGATCATGAAGTTAGGCCATTAGCCCATCGTGACGAATTCACCAGGAATTAACATGATAAATTGTTAGCAATAGGATTATTATTATTGTGAGTTATATGTTATATAAACTATACATCTCTTTAAATAGGTACGTCCTATTTTAACAGAATTCAGCTATGCAGCTATGCACTAGTTTTTATAACTGTAACGCATGTTCCATAATTATATTTTTTTTATAAATGGAATAGAAAACTATTTGACGGTCCATCCCATGGTGGACGGTAGTGGTAACGATTGATTATTAAATTAATGTATATATAATAATCCATAATATACTTAACATTTTCTGTTCAATGAGTCAATACAATAGCCCAAATAATCCTTTAGCTCCTTGAAAAATCTTGGTGAAATTTCGTAGTAAGCTAAGATACTAATAAATAGTTATGTGTTCTTAATAATCCGCAAAATGAGTGGCACGTGAATTATGAACACAGGCACAACCTACACACACAATTACAACCTACATGTATTTACATGTCTTTCCTGCAGTTAGTAAATATGGTATAGGTACTTTAACCAAAACATTTACCTGTTATCGCTTTATCTGCACTAGATAGATAAATTATAACTTGAAATATACCAAACATTGTAATAAACACACCGGCAGCCAAATGATATATAAAGTAAATAACAATTAATATTGTTATTGAATTACTATTAAGTAGATATATATAGATACATTTAATTTTTTTTTGTCTGAATCTGTTCCAAAAGAATAAGTTAGTAATGTACCTATTAATATACTATGTACCTACTATCCGATGTATGATATTAAGTAAGTACACCAATATATAATTATAATATCACGTATGCGTGTCTATTTGTATAGTATAAATATTGACATGACATTTATTTACTGTAACCATTGTTTTAATGCATTGTACTTATGTACTCATTACATTTCTTATTAACTGCATTTTACCTTGATTTTTAGTACTTACTGCTTGATAAATGTAAAATTACTTCATTCATAGACAGACTTCATTAGATTTTCTCCACAAACTGCCATGTAATGATCTATCACAAAGTACCGAGTTGTGGTACATGTGAAGTCGTCACAAAGTATGAAATAGGTACAATACCAATTCAGTAGTCTTACCTTTCCCTTAAAATTCTAATCTCAGAACTAACATCGTCTGGGGCTCCACCAGACCACGATTGCGCTCGTCGTAATCCGCCTGAATCCGCCAGCGACCGCCTCCCTCCCCACGTGGCGGCCAGATCACCCGCCTTAGTCGATGTCTTCATCATTCTACTATCAAACACTATATCCAAGGACTCTTTCCTAACACTATTACAGTCATCGGAACTGTCACTGTTCAAACCACTAGTCCTTATAGTCCCGGCGCATAACGGAGTAGTCTCGTCTGCATCATCGCATTCTTCCATATTGAACACACGTTGCACCGACGCAGGTCAATCACGGAATATAGAATTTACTTGAGTATGTACGCTGTGTAATAATAACCGATCGTAAACAAATCGGCTCGCTATCGCCGTGTCAATACACCAAGCTCCACATTACCGACTGTCTTACTTGTAACTGAACACCACAATCAATTTAATATACCTATCGATATCTTATCGGATGCAAATAAACCTCCATAGATGGAGGGCACTTGTTTAAGTGTATCTACTATACGGAAGGCGATCGGCTATGGCAGCTAGCATCCTGTTAAATTATTATTTACCTACCTACAAGATAAAATAATATTAAAGTGTATGAACACTGATATTATAGGTTATGCAATTTGTTCAATTTTCAAATTTGCCTGCGGTTAGATCATAGACATGTGTATTATATGTATATACTTATATATAACCAGGGACGTGGCTCCAGTCATTACATAATGATGAGATCACTATGCTGTGGGGTAGTGGTAAAATGTCGTACATTACCGGCTATATTGTTTGCTATAGCTTTTCAATTATGTAACTATATTTATATAATTCTACGTTGTGTTCATTTTCAATTTCGGTCAGTACACGCCGCTACACAAACAAAATAGGTGCCATTTTATAAATAAAGTGCAAGCTGTTCAGTAACTGTCAAGACAAAATCAACTTATTGAGTATACTAGGAGTTGTAGGGACTGGTCTGCTCTAATCACTACGACCTAAAAAAAACAAATTTCGAATGTTTTCGGATTACAAATCTATTGTAAACTAAAAAAAAAATGTTCTGACGAATGTTCAGATAGACGTGAGGGCACGTGACCCGTAGCATTTGCTACTCTTGCTACTAGACTAATCCGGTACTGATTGTGAGTACTATTCACAATTTTTAATAAATACTTAATGTTTTTTAACAATAATACTTTCCAGACTCATACATTATATTATGCTCAAACTATTGAAGCATAACAAAATAAGCAAATTCATGCATTTTCTTTCTAATTATATTTGAATTTCATTCCTTAGTGACATCCGTCCCTAACTTTTCTCAAAAAAGTAATAACGCTCCTAATGTTCGATCTTTATAATTTGAGTAGATATGATACAAAACGTAGTTATCAATAAAATAAAACAAAATACAATTGTCCTAATACTTTATTTAACACATATTATACTTCAGATATTATTTAACAATCACTGTAAAAATGCCTGTATGTGAAAATTGAAGAAAATTTGTTCAGTCAAATAATGTTTTGTAATAACATTTATACATATTTATGATATACTTATAAACATTTTCAGTCAGACATATTAACAAGACAGACAAATTTACATACATTTTAAGTTTCAATTTCAAAGAAATTATTGTCGCGGTAGTCTACAACTCAATAATTAATTTAAAATAATATTATTTCAAGTAAAACAGGACTGTCATTAGAAAATTAAAACTATTAAAAGACAAGTTTATTAAACTAAGCTTTATTCTATTAAATTAAACTTAGTTCATATATTTCAATATTGGATACTGTCCATAAAAATTATGGCCGAAACAAAAATTGATTTTTTTTAATTGTATGACTCGTACACTACGTTTATTCTTAAACGGGCCTTTAACTGGCCCGAATATTCTTCGGTTTAATTATCAGTGAATTATAGTAATTTCCTTACAAGAATGTAAATATAACTGTCAAATAAACTGACTAAAACCATTGATAATAAACTTGGACAGTATAAGAAAAATAGTCACTCACATGTGACAAATATTATACATTTTCATGTACAGTAGCAATTGCAATTCTGAAGTGGTGCGTATAAAAAGCATAACAGTGGATTTCAATCCGTTTCAAATTATTATTATTAGTAACGGCGTAACATTATTAATATGTATTTCAGGCACACTAGATTGCAATAAATATAAACATTCTTTATATATATGTTTAAATATAGCGATTTTACTTTTTTACATCTAAAATAAATGATGAATTAGGATTTTTAGGGATCATGTATAAAAATATATTTCATTATATAATTCGCGGCAAACAAGAAGAGCCATAGACAACCAAGCTTGCGTTGTAGATTTTTATAAAACTTACTGCGCAAGAGATGTATTAAATTCATGCTAAAATTGTTTGCCGATATCTAGACTCAGTACAACAGCTTTGATAACGAGCTAGCCCACACTTTATTAAAGTAAATATTCTATAACAATCTTTACACACAAATAACGTCACAGCATTAAAAAACAATTATTTATTGAAGCAATAATAATAATAATAAAAAAAACTAATTAAATGCAAACACATTTCTTACCAACAAATGGAGGTACTTATAAATAAAAGTTACAGCTGTAGAAATATAAAAAAAAATATTATTATGCTTAATCACATGTATGATGTGTGGGTTTGTAACAATGTGTTGAAGCGTGCGAGATCATAATCTTAGTAGATCTAGTTCTTGTTGCAACACTTGTTCACTTTCTATCTTGGCCAATTGGTTCAATTCCAACTGCTTCCCAGCTGCCCTCTGTTGTTTTAACTTGTCTATATCACTCAGTTTCTGCAATAATTTAATTATATTATTTTTACCGTGTTCTGTGTCTTTTACTTTGTATAATTACAAAGACCTACTTACTAAGGTTGGGTGTCTTTGTTTTACTATTAGTGCCACCATACAGCTTAATTTTTTTTGTTTTTTATGTAAACGGAATAGCGTACAAGCGATGGACCTGATGGCAACCGTCGCCTACGTACGGCACGGATATCACGTCATTCTGTGCTTCTTATGCGTTGCTAAAGGTATATTTATGGTTATATGTATTAAGGTTGCTATAAGGATATTACGCCCATATATCTTGTAAATTCTCTCCCTCCAATTGATACACAGCTTGCTTTAGGGTAAGACAGAGTACCCCACTATGTTCGAAATAAACCTTAGGTGGTTTGTATACTGGGAATCAGTTTGTAGACGTATGGAAGTTAAATTAGTAATACAGTGACATGACTATTTAATAATCAGGTTATATATTGACGGCCTCGGTGGTCTAGCGGTCTAGCACACCGCTTTACGTCCGATGATGGCGGGTTCGATTCATCGCACGGCACAAACATTTGTATTCATGAGTATGATTGTTTGTATCGGTCTGGGTGTTTTCTATGTATAATATAAATAATAAATAAATATTACGATAAAAAAATTATCTATGTACTTGTATCAGTTATCTAGTACCCGTATCACAAGCTTTGGATAGTTTAACTTGGGACTAGATGGCGCTGTGTGAATTGTCCTGAGATTATTATTATTATATGAAGAGTATGGATGTCACATCGCACAAGTTAAGCGACTTTTGCCACTGTCTACCAGGTAGACAATCGGCTTGTTTGCAATATATATTAGATAAAAAAAATTAAATATAAAAGCCTCGGTGGTCTAGCGGTTTAGCACTACCGATGGTCGCGGATTCGATTCCTCACAAAGTACAAACATTTGTATTCATGAGCATGATCGTTTGCATCAGTTTGGATGTCTATCTATGTGTAATACATATTTTACATCAACATCCAATGTATCCATCCAACATACTTATGTATTTACAAAAAAACATATATACCTATGTATTTGTATTAGTCATCTAGTACCCATAACACGAGCTATAACTTAACTTGGGACTAGATGGCGCTGTGTAAATTGTCCTGAGATATTATTATTAATATTATAAAGAGCAACAGCTATGGTTCTTAACACTTACTTTGTTTAAATTCTTTATTTTCTTATCCTTTTCTGGGTCCCCTGTGGAGACAAAGGCAGGCCTTGGCGCTACGGGGGACTGCGGTGGCGGGGGGTCGCCTGTTGCTCGCTCTTCAGCTTTCTTAGCTTTTCGCGCTTCTCGCTTTTCTCTCTGTTTGATAGCTTGCTTAGACGGCGTTGCTGTAATAAAATAATTGAAGTAACTCAGTTTTCAGTATTATTTTTTAGTTTAGATTATATCTGTACTAATGTTATAACTATAAATTGTGTCGCATTTTGTGTATATTACCTTTTCACGACTACATGAAGGAAAATGAATCTTAAAGTCTTACGTGAAGTTATACTCTATCTTTATGATGAACAGAGACTATCATTTTCAAAAAAGCAAATTAAATTGCTGGTAACAGCTATTTGCATACAGATCAGTTGACACCAATATCTTTTAATCTTATACATTTAAGTATTACACCTATTCATGCAATATTAGTTTCAACATACCACTAGCATTTTCTCCAGGACGATGCGGTTTCTCATGTTCGTGTAACGTGAAATTAGAGGGCTTATTTCTTGCGCCTGGCGGACGATATGCACCGACAGGCTTCGGCGTAGAGTCCTCGATGCCTTTGGGGGCAGCTCTTGATAACTCACTCTTGGGATACTGTCCCGGCCGCCAGTAGATGCCCAGTAAATTTTCTTTCTCTTGGCAAACATGTTTATGCAGAAGGGCTCCGGTGTAGTGCCAGATTTTGTATCTAAAATTAGATGATGGATTAAAAAGTACATAGAAACAAATTTATGGTTTTAACTAACTATTAGTTAACTGGTATTAGGGATACCGTGAAATTGTACAAATCAGCTAAGATATGAATCGCAGTCAGTCGCTTATAAGTACGGTTAACATGTCACGCCATTTTGGATTTTAATATTTTCTAACAAGTTCATTATTTTCATTTGTTGTTAGCAGTGTTCTACTGAAGAAATATATTTATTGAAACTTTAATGCACAAATATAATATATAAATGTACATATTGTAAACTTAACACCTAGTCTCTGTCTACCAGTCAACCATAAGGCAAACTAAGAAGTTAGTAAACAGCGCATTATAGTTTACCAACATTTACGTGGTAACTTCACAATCAATTTAAAATTATATATAAATAAATGCAAATATATATAAATAATGCGCAAATATATATTGGTTATATATATTTGAGCATTAATTTATCTACTGACCATATATTATTGCAAACGCAAAAACATCTTTAAATTGATTTACCTGTATAGCCTAGAGATAATCCATAAATTACATTAGAATAATTTCATGTTTTATATTATGTTTTAAAATGTGATGTCACGAAGCCTGCGGGCCTCATTCGGTCTACAAACTGTATCAAGAACTACATAAATTAATAATAATAATAATTCAGTGCATTTATTATTTGAATTTGGCCCACCTACAGATTCTAAATTTAATAGCGGTAGAATAAAAAACTTGACTATTCAAAAGTGCTTATATTAAGTTTATTTGAATAGATTATTTCTATTTCTAATATATATTTGACCCCTCTGCCTTACAGGAACGTTTTATTTCCTCACGTACTGTTAGGAAAGCTCCAATGATCTAAATTATACCTTAGTGAATACATACCCGTTGCCGACCGTAAGCCTGGGGTATGTGGTGGCGGTGAGGAAGGTTTCTCCGCGCGGGTCCCATTGCAGGCTGGTGGTATCCGGGGCGGAGCACGTGCCCACCTTCTTGTAGCCTTGCATGGTCCACACCTCAATGTGTCCACTGGCTATGTTACCAAAACCGCCCAATAGAACATGTGTGTTCAAGTTAAGGATGCAATTGTATATAAATGATGTAATATTAATCATTATAACATTAATTAAATTAGTATATTGAAATTAGTGTGCTCAACGAACATTTAATTAAATATGAAATGTTAATTGAGCAATACTGTAAAAACGAAATACTATTAATATATAAGTATATCCTAATATTTATTCCTGGCATGAAAGACTGGCGTCTACTACGAAATAATAAAACGTAGAATAATATCGAAAGCTCGAACATTGTCATGGTAAATATCTCATTTATGCAACTTTACCACAGATATTTAAAAGATATTCGTATCTTTTAAAGACAGTCATGAGCAATAATACATAAACAATTTTGTATCCAGTTACAGCAAACATATATCATAGCTCCATATTTCTACACGATAAAAAAATGAGGTACCCATGCAGACAACTTTGTACTAATTCTACTTCCGTTTTATATAAAAATATACCTACACCATTGACTAGTATGGTAGTAGGCCATGTGTGACTAATTATAGACTAATGGCTGAATATGTTCAATATGAAAAGGATATAATTTCCTTCTGGTGGTATGTAAACAGCATTCCAAGACCCAGTCCCGAACTCGTAAAGTGGATCACACTTTGCGTTGAACAGCGTCGCTTTGGCTGGAGCATGGCCATACACAGCTACCCACTCGTTCGAATTGCCGGGGTTCCAAGATAATGCGTGGATAGGGCCTTCTTTACCTGTAGGAAAATAATTTATTCTTTAGTTCCTCACGAATCAAAATTAAAGAGAATCGGAAGGTAGCAAGTAATCATTCGAAATTACAATATAAAACGGTTTAGCCATCTTAAAGCAATTCAATGCAAAATTATTTAAATTAATATAATTTCTCTTGTCTCTTTTAATAACATAAAATCAGGTCGACCTCCAGATTAAAAACATTCTTGAAAACATTGTGGTTTGTTACAATGGTCTAACGGACCTAACTTCATTCAAATAATCTTAATGGTGCATCGCCAGCGAATGTGGATAGAGCAGTCGAATGAACAACATTATCATTCACTAAATAATTAAAAAGTGTACTGACAATAAATATAATGGGTGGCTTAATTATAAGCAGATTGTACCTAAAACTTACTAAATGCCATATTCCCAGCGTTTCCTTTCACGTCGCCGTATGATAATGATTGTTTCCCATAATAAGACCCGCCAGTTTTGTCTACCTGTAAACAAATTATAAGCATCTTATTTGATCTTAAGTAGAATTGTAACTTATATTGGCTTAATATTTATTACAAGCAGTAACGCTATAACTCATAGCCCAGTTGACAGAGAATACACAATTGGAAAGGTTTTAAGGGCAGGTTGCGTTCTTTTCTGTTGGAACAGTCTAATAGAAATAAATAAAAAAATAAAAAGTACTTATATAATTGTAACACACTGGCTTAGATGCCCCGTATATTTCCAATAAGAGTCGGACGACTCGTGCCGACGACACAATTGAAAATAAGCTGACGGCCCACCTGATTGTAAATGGTAACCGTTGTGTATATTCATGAACTGCACTATGGACATCAAGTTATCATGTGACGCCCGTGACCACTCATACATTTCCATTTCGGAGGACTAAGATGACATGCTTTGTACACTATAATTTCACTAACATATCTATCCCTTAATTGAAACATATTATAAAATGCTAACTATATTTGACGCTAAAGTAAGTGAGACAGAGGTGTAATATCTAGGGAGTAAAATAACAATATTTACGTCAGTTTGTGTCATCGCAAATATGTTGGTGCCTCGTCTATTCCAGTAGAATGTAGCTTTGTCAGCCTGAAAGGTAGAGCGGCTGACGACTGATTGTGTTATATCCAACTGCGGGTATTTTAATACACGCCATGCTGATGGCTGACCTTGCTTTCCTGGACATGAAATCATAATAACAATTCACTAATGCACTATTCACACAGCAATATGCTACCATAGCAAAGCATGTGTTATTGGTAGTCGATGATACTTAGATACATTATTTTGGAAATACTACACAATAAACATAGATAACAATTCAAAGAATCATACACATAATCATGAATACAAATGCTTGTATCGTACGAGGAAATGAACCCGCGACTATAGGAAGCAAATGCGATGCGCTATACATCTAGACCACGGAAGTAGAAGTTGTTTAACGCCCACAAACTATCAAGCAGTTTGGCGATAACTGTACATAAAACTTATGTGACTTTTGTTACAAGAATAATAAATATCATATAATATAATTTGTATTAATACATAAATAGCGAAAAATAATTCACAGAAATGAAATTATATTTATTTTTAAAAGCGGTCTATTAGTACATTCTAATAGTTTTATTCCATCTATTGTAGTTCCTCCTACATACCATGTTACTTTGAAAGTTTGACATATATTTTTTACCTAATGTGAAAACAGCTAAATAATATGATGGCCCCGGACTTGGCGACAGACTAAAAGATTTGAGCTTATCAGCCTGTAGGTGCTGCACATAGCGATCGAATACACCATCCTCATAGAAGAGTATCCTTGATGTCATCTGAACACAAAACAGTTTCTCATCTGATGACCATTGTGGTTCCCTAAAATAATACTTCAAAATTAAACATATGTGATTGATTGATACAAGATTATTCTTTTATATTATATAATATATATATATAATATATAATATATATATATATATATATATATATATATATATAATATACTATAATAAATATATATATAATATAATTATTTTAAATATGACTTGTAAACATAATAATATAATAGAATAAAAACAAAAGAAATTACTAAAAATAATAAATACATTGTCACATATATAATACGCCATTCCTGATATTCCATTAAATTACTAAAACAAAATATATTGGTATTGTAATTATTACTTCAAAAATTATTTTACAAAATAATTCCACAATTTTCCATAGTTTTGAACATATTTAAAACCAGTAGTATTATTTTAAATAATAGAAAATAGTTTTTTAGTGTTAATCCACCCACAGCCTTTGTCATGCTATTACTTTTATACAGCATTATCATACAGCAGAAAATAATGTAATTATTCTATTACATTCATTCATAGTGTCAATGCACAAACTTTATTATATTAATTACTACTATGGTCACATTCTATAACAACATATTCTAATGTTGCAAGTTTCTCAAAATATTATTAATTATATTGTGAAGTACAATAGAAATATAATAGTATAATATATAATGAATGAAATATAAATGGTAATGGTAAGTAATTTAATTGGAAATGCACTTTTTTTTAATTTCTCTAATTCAAGTATTTAATAAGTCCTAAAATAATACTAGATTCTAGGAGTAATTTTATATCCTTGGATGTTAAATGCACTTACCATCCGGCTTGATTTTTCTGCATAAATGATCCTATACATTCACCTGTAGCAGATTTATAGACATGGAGATTTGGTTTACCCTGTTAAAAAGTCATTTATTAGTATATTATTATTACATTTAGTTTTATTGAAATTGATAGTTATTTATGAATGGAGCCCAAACAGGCTCCATTCATAACTAACTATCCCAGTGTTCCTTGACCTACACATCTTGTATCTATAAGTATATATATATATATATAAAATAATTTTCAGTGCCTATTTATAAAAATTAAATAAATTCACATAACTTATCTTTTATAAAGTTGATAATTGCTAATAGCAAATAATGTGCTGCCATCAAAGTGAAATCCTGCATTAACAAATGTTAATACAATATCTGTTCAATTCTATAAGGAAATGTATTGAGCCAATTTGATTCCTACTATTGCAGTACACAAAGATAGTTGCTTCTTGTAGTGTTTTTTTTCTACATTCTTATCTTTGTGTTTGCAATAGAGAATAAAGTATTTATCTATATGTAGTATATATAGTCTTTGGCATAATTAATGTTGTTGTTTATAATGTTCTGTGCAGTTGACAGAGTCTGTATTGTAAAAATGGTGGGAATGGCCTAATTAAATGTGAAGCGCAAATTAGCATTTTATTTATTTTAATATTTAAATACAGTACAAATTGGCGACAAGTAATAATCCAAGTGTGTAATTAAGTCTGCATTATTAAAATTGTATTGTAAATGTATGTAATGGCTGGTTACGGAAATATACTAATAACTACCACTATAATACATAATAATATACCTGAGGGGTTTCCTTTGTCAGAACAAACATCTCCCAAACCATGAAATAAGTATCTAATGGTGAAAAAAACATATCTTTCACATTGCCATCTATGGTTGCTGTGGTTGACCAGTCTGCACATTTTATTATTTCAACCCTAAAATTATATAGAATAATAATATAACTGTTTATTGTTTATCTACAATGGTTTAAATTCAATCATATTTTTTAAATAAACATATTTTTGTATAAAAACAACAGTGTTACAATTGTAATTTAAAAATATTTTTGTTTAAATAAGTAATGTTAAATCCTTTCACCCTACATAAAAATAAAATAATATTATATTCTTATTCCAGGTGACAGGTATTTAAAATATGGACCTATATTAGCAATATCCATCATCCACATTATATATACATTAAGACTCATACATGTTAGAGGGGAAGGGGATTGTTAGTAATGTGGATTGATAACCCCATTGCTAGCAATGTACCATGTCAGGTCGACCTCCACGCGGTTCCCCCTGGAAACCATCGTGTTAAATTCCTGGTGAATTTGTCACGATGAGCTAACTGACCTGACCTCATCCTCCACTGGTGCCCCGCCAACGTAAACCGTTAGCGCAGGTGGGGCACCAGTGGAGGATGATAGGATGAGCATGAGGTCAGGTCAGTTAGCTCATAGCGCCAACGTAAACCGTTAGCGCAGGTGGGTGCACCATTCCATTATCATCCACAAAAAAAATAAAACAAAATAATAAAATTGTCTATGTGGTCACGACTTTGACGACTGTAATCTGCCACAACAGCGCTGACACACATTAATAATAGCAAAGAAAATATAATTTAATATCAATAATACCAAATATAAAATTTTAAAAAATTCATACTTTCTATCACTTCTGTACGCAAGATATGTGCCTTTAGGACTGTATATAATACTACGTATGTTTGGAGTTGTTTCATCCCTGAGCGTTTTTTCTCCATAAGGTTCTTTGAATTCAACTAAGAAAATGTTTTTGTTGGTCAAACCTGTAACAAAATTTTATTAATTTATAACCTTTTCTTCACACAAATTTATAACAATAAATAAGTTTTGTCTATACCGGCAATGTGTGGAGTGGCACTCATTTTAGTTCTAAGTATAATATTTTATGAATTACAACTACAAAATTTTCATTCTATAATATTCCTCAATATTCAAGATTAGCACATTTTAATATTTGGTTTACTTTAATTATACTGTAATTATATTATCTTTATTTCACAGATTACAAATGTTTTATTTGATATAATGACTGACTGAGACTGACTGCTCGAATGCGGATATAAATATTATAAATTATAATTCATGTGTGTAATATGATTGAATGAAACTGTCGGCTGACAGTCGACATCAAGCAGACTTTAATTATGGTGGCGCTACTATACTATAATGCAAAAATGTAATTTTATTGTAGTGCCAGTGTTTACAATACAAATTAAATTAGTTATATGAGTTTGTAATTACATTCTATTTAAGTAATTGGAATAGCAAACAAGCTGACGCTCCACCAAATACATTTTGTTTTGTAATATTTTTGAAATAATACGCAATACATTTATAATTACTTATTATTAAAAACAACAATGACTTACAATTAAAATTATGTGACTGTGTACTAAAAAGCATGATAGCTTTATGGGCACACAGGGTCGTATATAATACAATAAAATACTTATATGCTAAATTTGTGACAGGTTTACAAACATAAAATATTACAACTTACTTTTTTATATTTACCGTTTATATACAGATCATTTAACAGTTGGAATTGCGAGCTATATAGCTTAGCTAGCATCTGAAGTTCTAAAGCAGTTCATAGAAAATCCCTAACCTACCAATTTTAATCCGTTACACTTGAGAATTCGTATAAGGAATTATCATCCACTGAAATGGGATAAATTCATTTACGTTCAGTAACTTACGTTCATCCTACCATTCATTCATAATAGTTGAATTCATTCATTCAATTCAAAATGGCTTCTTCGGAATGTGTATTTGTGTTATTTGACTTGTACAAAAAATAATTCTATTACATAAAATCTGTTAAAACATACTCTTTGAATAATATTTCATCACCTAATTTATTTAGGTCCTGAAGTTTTAAATTAATTTAGATATTTTGTATCATATTATTTTATTCAATGTTTAGCAGTAAAATTCAACTACAGAAACGTACTCCTAGAAATGGTACTGATCGTGAAAGTTTTCTATCATTATTAGTAGACGAGTATATTAATTCCTCTTCATATGGTATGTATTCTACTTATAACTATCTGCACCCGCGACTTCGTCCGCGTGGAATTTAACGTTATTTTTCTAAAAAAAAAGAATGTTTCTAAAATAAAAGTAGCCTAAGTGCTTATTACATCAGCTACTTGCCAAAAAAAGTCTCGTCAAAATCGGTCCAGCCATTTCAGAGATTAGCCCGAACAGACAGACAAACAGACAAAAATTGTAATAAAATATTGTTTTGGTGTATGTACCGTTATTCATATGCGTATAGTAAAAAACGGCTATTTCAATATTACAAACAGACACTACAATTTTATTTATATGTATAGATTAAATCAACTTATTTGTATACTCCATACATGCGAAATAATTATTTGAACATTAGCTTTGTATTTTTTATTCTATGTGTATGTGCAACCATTAAAATACTGAACTTTGGTAATAAATAATTGTTTCTGGTATACACTATTAATGTATAACAATATTGAATGTTCAGCAGAAGACAAGTCATAATAATGAATTGAAATCCAATAAACATTTACACAATTATTATTATTTTAATTTTTCAGATGCTAAGTGTCAAGTTTTAGCTAATTTGGCCAATTTTGCATATGATCCAATAAACTATGCATACATTAGAGAAGTTGGAGTCTTGGACATTTTTCTACATGTTATGAAAAATGAAACAAATGAAACATTATTACAATTTGCATGTGCAGGCATTTGCAATCTGTGTTCAGGTCAGTATTAAAAATACCAGTAGTAGAATTTTTTAAATTGTTTTCTTACAAATTAGGAATATGTATGAATAAAGTTTAATATGTGCTGATAATCATTTTTATTACATTACAGACCCACTGAATGCTGAGTATATCTTGACACAAAATGGAGTAAAGCCAATAATAGCATTACTAAATTCAAATAATCAAGTAGCGGCTGATGCACTAACAAGTTTGATATATCTGTATAATGACCAAACTAAATCAGAAATAAATACTTTTGAGACCATCCAATTAATAAAAACACTGAAAGAAAGAAAAGATAGTATTTTAGCTAACCTTGCTAATATATTTTTGGAAGATATTTGCAGTACAAAATAAAATGTTGGTAATTGTTTAAACAAAAATAATTTCATAATGAATAAAATATTGTCAAATAGATTCCCATACATTGCGGTGAATAACAAGAACTATCAAAAGATATGCAAGATTCATACAACATCATTTAGTAGCTCGGCTTTCAAGGCTGGCGACAAAATTAGAATACAAAAGACATTGACACAAAAAGATCTAGATGCATTCTCTAATTTAACAAGTGATCACAATTATTTACATCAAAACAGTGGTAATAAAAGACCAATTGTTCATGGGGCATTATTAAATGGGCTTGTGGCAGGCCTTATAGGCACACACTTGCCAGGGCCAGGCACAGTGCTAGTGTCACAAACTATGAAGTTTCCCAATAAATGCTTTGTTGGTGAAAAATTGACTATCAGTGTAGAACTGGTTGATGTGAGGAAAATACTCAAAGTAAAGTTTTACTGTATTGTTGAAGAGGAAAAGAAGGTTGTGTTTGAGGGTGAGGCTAAATTGGTGTTAGCCAAAGACTGTTAGGAATAAAGTGAAATGGTTATATCTTTAAAGTAATTTATTATTAATTTATAAGATTAGGTCTTATGAATACCGGAAAATTGTAGATCTAACAGGCTAATAAAATACACAAATATAGTATCTATGTATTTTGAATAGAGTTCAATGGGCTTTTATTAACATGTGCCAATAAAATGTTAATTTTCGAAAATTATATTTAGGGAATAGTCATAAAGTACAATTTAGCTCTACATTAGATTAATATAAATCTAAGTAATAATCTAAATATTAAGATATGCTTGAATAAATGAAACACCAGAGATCTAAACCAATCATAAATTCTATTCTGTCCATGTATTGTCCATTATTATACAATTAATCAAAACTAATTAAGACTGATAGTCTCTAGCTCATAATTTATTTGTAAATATATCCTTTGAACCTGTATTAATAAAATACTTGAGGTTACAATGTTTTATAATTTTAAAATACTTATATTTTTAATGTTATAAACTTCTGTTATGTTATATTCTATTTGTAAAACGAAATTCTGCGCAGAAAAGCCTGACGATAATTTAAATTATATTGATTACTATTAATTTAGTTAAATATCAAATTTCATTCCGTTTCTTGGGAAAATTTTAGTACAATAGTTTATATAATATTCATTGTGCTATATAAAAACAAAAAAAGGATGAAATGGCACATAACGCTATTGTTAAGTGTAAATATATTTTTGGGTGTGGATATGCATTCATAAATATCTTATAAATATCAATAGTTAAAAAGATTAAGTTGTTTTATAGCTTGGTTCCGTTTGTCAACGGCTTTTCTATTATACAATTTGTATTATTCGTCTATATAAATTAAATTTGAAATTATATAGATTTTAAATGCCATGGTATGAATACATTCATACATTAAACACTTTCTTTTTGACCCTGTATTGTTTTGGTCAGAATACTATTTCTTAGTATTATGTATAGTTACAAATTTTCAGGTTAGAATTGTTTTCTTGTACTTTTTGTTACTGTTTGTATTTTTTGTTTATTAAACTCACTTGTTGTGTTGTTTCTTTTTTCATATTGTGTAAATTGTAGTAATTAGAGATATACCTTCTAAACAATGTACGTTTTTTGAAATAGCGTAGAAGTGTACTAAATGTTAGACATTTCTTAGGATTTTTGAAAATTTCTTAAAACTTTGGCTAGAGTAGTGTGCTTTTTAAAATTTTTGGTCAATATATTATAAATTACTTAGATCCCATTTATTGAGGGCTGTGAATTAGTTTATAAAGTTGAAAATATAATGCCACATTATGAATTTTGTTGGAATAGTTATTACCTTAATTGGAATTTATGGTTCTATTACTTCGTCATCAAATTCCTTTAAATGTATTAAGTGTAGTAAAATCGGTCGATTTGACTTCATTTTTATGACACAAACTTTATAGGGGATGGATTTTTGTCGATAAATAATTAATACAACCATTGTCAGAAAAATATTGCTTCTGCAAACAATTTGAAGCCTATTTTAGTACCATGTGACTTGCTTAGGAATAAAAATAAAAATCGCACAAAAAGTTCTAATGCGAAAACCAAAACTATTTATGGTTTTTTTTACTTGTGGCGAGTTGAAGTTGATAAAATGTTAGTAATTGAATAATTTTATTGGCTGTTTTTGTTAACATATATACAAGGAGAGCAGCTTACTTTTTAGATCCTGTTAGAAGCAGTGGGGGTGACAGTTTAAAGTAATTTTTAAACTTGTAAGTATTGCTATAATATATACAAATTTGAAGACATTTCATTAATTAAAATATTAAAGATTATATGAACTTTTGCTGTTTATGACTATGTGTAGATCTATAGTTCTTTTTATATTAACCATGGAAGTAATTTGGTCCAGCCAGCATGCGTCAATCTTTTGAAATAATGTAACAATGTCATTTTTAAGATTTTGGCATAGCTATTAAACTTCAAGTAAGATTTACATTGTTTTTAATAAATATACTATACCCGCAACGTTAATTAGTATTTTAAAAAATAATGTAATATGTATGGTCGGTCTACAATAAAACGCATGTATTTGTGGTTATAACGCCGGCCAATATAGATTCTCCTGCTTTGGTAACGTTGGTACGTACGGCGGCGTAACATCGTGGTACCCAACAGTGGGATTGCAATGCATGAGATGTTCCACAAAAGGGTTCCTTCACAAGTAGCCTTAATAATACGAAATAGGTGACAAATATACAGTTAGGTAGATAAATAATTTCTTTGCATCATCAGTACACAACAAAATATGCAAAATAAATATAAAATATAACGCATCACAAAAACAACAATAAAAATAAATATACTGGTGTATGTTGATTCTTAATTAATTTCGATTTGAATATTTTTATATGCTAATAATAGTTTAATAAAATCATCCTGTCCAACACTCCTTGCAGCGTGAAGCAAGTTTGACGATAAGTATATTAGACAGAAAATCACAACAACTCTATGATATATTTCTATAAAACTTAATATTGACAATAACTACTTGGGCTTCCATTAAATTAATTTTTTATATCACCTATAAGAGAATACTACGTAATACAAGAAACAAATGTTCGTTTGGGTATACTCATACAATATCTCCCTGTCTTGAGACTCTGACTGTCAATTTTTATTATCAACTTATGCTTCACAGAGGACAATTGAATTGGCAAACTTGTAGGTATAGGTATGCTATTTCCCAAGTAACTGTAATAACAAACCATTAGATAGACCTTACCGGCAGAAAAAAGTACTTTGATGAGACAGTGGATTAAGTTACCCACTCAATCGACAAAATTACCAGCTTAGTAGGTATAATATATTGATTGCATCGCAAAGTTTCTCAGAGGCGGATTGAAATTTTCATCTTTATTAAACAACTGATCAACTGCTAATGTTAAAGAATCCATTCATAATTGCATATATAATTAATACATAATTCAATATATATATTGAAACTTAAAATAACTAAAGATTTATTATTTATTTATATGTATAAAAAAGATATAAGTTCCTACTTGTATGAGTTGTGTTCATAGTACAAGTCCTGATTATTTTGGGACTACCATGGATAAATTACCCTGGGAAAATTGACATATTGCCATCTAGTCGCGAGCTAATCAGAGCTTGTGTTATGGGTACTAGACAACTGATTTAAATACATTTTTGTAAATCCATACATAATATACATAAAAAACACCCAGACCGATACAATCATGTAGTTATACAAATGTTTGTATCATGCGAGGAATCAAACCCGCGACCATTGGAAGTAAATCTGTATGCTAAACCGCTAGACCACGGAGGCCATCGATTATTATTATTAAATTGTTAATCTAATTCGTTTGAGAAGGGGGAAGATTGTTAGTAATAGGAACTAGTAACGCCCATTGCTAGCAATGTACCATGTCAGGTCGACCTCCACGCGGTTCCCCCTGGAAACCATCATGTTAAATTCCTGGTGAATTTGCACGATGGGCTAACTGACCTGACCTCATGTTCATCTTATCATCCTCCACTGGTGCCCCGCCAGCGTAAACCGTTAGCGCAGGCGGGTGCACCATTCCATTATCAACCCTCAAAAAAAAAAAATTCGTTTGAGATGCCATTTATTAACAACTGTCACACTTAACTAGACAACAAACGGCAAGACGCTTCGCCAATGCTGAAGGAGCCTTAAAACACCGGGGTTTATACCACCGAGGCACACTTTGTAATAAGTCCTCTGCTTGGGTACCTCTGTTTACCTATGTTAGCTGTTAAGCTTTCTTTGTAATCTGTTTTAGTTAAAGGCAATGTTATTGCAAGATAAGCGTCATAACATCTTAATTCTCCGGAATGGCAACGCATTAGAGGTGCCACGGGCTTCACATGACGACGTAACGTAACGCTATTCATATTACCTAAAGCAAAGTATTAATTAATTAACTGATATTACACAGTTTAGTATGAAATTTATTAAACTAAAAGTAAGCTGATAAGGGTGCAATAAAGTGTCAAATTCTTACATCCAGGGTTAAACAAATCGCTACTAGCTGCGTAAAAATTTCTTAAAAATGTCATGTCCGAAAATCGCTCTTTATATAACTTGTTTTTACCAAGAGATTATTTTTTCTCATGACATAGGTATTAAACAATCTTTTTAATTTAAATTATTTCTTCAATTGTTTGATTCAACAATTTCGGTAAAAAAATTGTTTCAACGTTAGATAATTAAAAAAAATAGTATAGTATAGAACTCCTAAATGTAGGTACATTATTTGTTGCAAAAATAAATTTAGAAATCGGTCAGATGTAAGCGAAGTTAGCACATTTCCATTAGGAACTCTCAATTTCCTCAATTCATTAACAATTTGTATACAATTGAAGAAATTCCCTATGAGATATAAAAAAAATCGATATTAAAGGCTGGTAAATAGACTAATTTGGCCTAAGTTATGTATCTGTACCGAAGCTATTTATAACCATGTTACGACCCTTAGCAGAGAAAAAGTGAAAGAAAGTAATTACTGTAATATTTTGAGAGGGCGATGGGACGCCATCCCATTTAATTTAATTAATAAAGGATGAAACCGCGGCATACGGTTAGTTTTCAGTAATTACGTAGTACCTATTATCTATATCTTAAATTATTTATGTTATTAAAATACTTTGGCTATCTAGAAATACACACTTATCTGTCGTTTACACTGGATCACGTACGAGATTTGTGCGGTAATTTTGAAGCACGTTTCACTCGTACACTCGATTTGCTGAATAAGCATTTACATATTCATTGAATTCTTATGCTTTTCCCCCAGGTTTATATAGATACCGTCATTACCACAGTCCATTTAGTAAGTTACGTTAAACTAAAGAGTGATGTAAGGAAAGACATACCAGATATACCTGTTAATTTTTGTGTAAGTAACATTTTCATACACGGGGTTTTGGTGTCATTTTTAGTAATTAGCAATGTCTATTTATCTTAATCTTCAAATTTAAATTAATCTTTTAGAAACGCATGATCTTATATTTTTATCTGATTGATGGAAAAAGAAGAGTGCCTAATATTTTCGCTGTTGGAATAATGTAAAGAAAAAAAGCATGAAAAATATTGTTAATATTATAAATAGCTAACTACCTGTTAATTAGGTATTTATTTTAATAAGAAAAAGATTAGAACATACTATGTTACTGTCTTTTTCTGTTGTGGTTCTTATAGATGACTGTTTAGGCATAACTAAGTAACTAGGTAACAAACATACGAACATTTTTCTAAAAAAGATTCAACTTTATTGAAAATCTTACTAATAAGATTACCAATAAAATTGGAATAATTATTATCTACTAGCTGTTGCCCGCGAATTCGTCTGCGTTTCCATCGTTTTTCGAAAAATAAGTAGCCTATGTCCTTCCTCACGGTTCAGTGGTTTTGATGTGTTTTTCTAACATTTCCCTTCACTGCTCTGCTCCTATTGATCGTAGTGCGATGAAAAGTATACTATACATATATATAACCTGCCCAGGAGTATGAAGATTAATTGTACCCATTTTCGTTAAAATCCGTCGAGTAGTTTTCGTTTCTATAACTAACATACAGACAGACAGACAAAAATTTTACTGATTGCATTTTGTTATGATAGTTATTTTGGAAACACTTTTATGTACAGAATTGACCTCTCTACAGAATTATTATAAGTAAGTAGATATATAGATATAGATAGAAGATAACAGAATCCTCTTCTATTGTTTTAAATATTTTCTACTTGTAATTTTTAAAGCTTGTAATATTTTTATTTTAATTTCTACCAGTTTGTTCTTAAACTTTTCTTACAGTATGAAAGTCAAGAAAGCCCTGCAGGCGTAATTATAGACTTTACTTACGTGTAATTTATAAGAAACACAATAAATATTATTATTTACTCTTACAGGTTGTTGAAGTGGATATAATAATTAATAATTAGCAAAAATGGTTGGTGCACGCATATGGATGTTGTTGGTGATTTGTTTGTATCTGTTTACTGATACTGAGGGCCGCAGGAAGCTCAAACGAGATCAATACGAAAGTTTGAAATCTGTTGAAGATGTTGACTTTAATGACGATTACGGCGAGGTATGTCGTTATTTTTATTGATTTCTTTATACATGTAACTAAATAGTAAACGAGCTATGTCTATAACATTGTTTAGACAAAGCCCGATCACAATTTCTACACGAAATACATATTGGTAAGTTATGTATGTATGTTTGTTTACGGTAATTTCAGAAACAGCTTAACAGGTTTAATTAATGCTATGTAAACTTTAGTTTTCCTTTACAACTTACTATTTGCCTTTTCCATTTGATACAAATAAGTGAATCGAATCTTAATAATTTTGTTCCACAGAAAATAATTATTACACATATACCTACTGTATATAGTCGATCAATGTATGTTGTCGATCTTCATTTGTGTTGATTATTTCTTCTTATACGCTGGTGATTGTCCTAGCTGGAACCTTGCCAGTGCGGCGTATTCATGTCGCAACAGGTAGGCGTGAAGGAAGGTCGCCGGAGCAGGCCTCGTGGTCCCCCGGAAGGCGAGCCAGTGGTTACCTACGACACGGACTCCCCAAGCCTGCCTTGTGGTGGTGGTGGCTTCAAACATTGTGTTAATAAATGTCTTGATGTGGTATGTACAGTGTACATTAATCCTTTTTAATATTAACTTTTATCTAAGGAGGCAATATGTTATTCTAGCAGGTCCCGTGAGGTAATCACAATATCTTTAATTACTTTTATATGACAGACACGTGGTACTACAATTTTGTAGGCATAACAATTAGGTAATAACAACAAGTAATATAAATTATCTACTTCAAGTAAGTATAACAATTTATCAAAGAAATTTAGATGACGGTGTCTGTTTCACCACATAAGAAAAAAAAAGAAATGCGTAATATATTATCTACATCACGACACCTAACCCCCATAAGGACCACAAGGATGATTTGTCCATGAGCCATTCGAAACTTCTCCTATTTTTGCTTTATTTTGTACTAACATTTACCCGCGGCTTCGCTCGTATTGAATCAATTTTTTTTTAATAAAAAGTATCCTATGATCATTCTAATACACTCAAGAACAAGTGTACAAAATTTCATGATGTTCGGTTCAATAGTTTTTGCGTGAAGGGGTAACAAATATCTCTACTTTCAAATTTATAATACTATATTAGTAAGGATGTCTAAGTATATATGAATATATATTGTTACAAAATTGAAATGGCGAATAGAAATTTAAATACAACTACATATTATAAAAAAATGTATCTTATATAACATTTTTTCCAGATATTGAAATACCTCCCTCGTGCCGGTCCCGTCATATGTGGGGCAGTAGAGCGGGATATACACCGAGAGAAAGCTTACCTCTTCATCAAGAACTGCGGCGGGGAGTGGACACCTACCAGCTTCTCAGCCGGAAAAGAGTTCTGCTGTACTGACGGGCAGCATCACAAATGTTAAAGTATTTAGTTGTAATATTTGATCTCTTATACGATTTATATCGAGACACTACAGACATTTGAAATCTATAACAAGTTTCTTATCTATTTTGCATATTTATCTAATTTAATTTATTTTTGTAACGTAGGTATACTTTAGAATAAAATCAATAAGGCAATTAAATCTCCGAATATTTATTGTTCGTCCTTACTATTTCGGAATCTATATAAATATAGGAATGTAATTCTGATATAGGAATATAATACAGATTTTCCTATTATT
The DNA here is from genome assembly GCF_030625045.1 of Achroia grisella. NCBI lineage: Eukaryota > Metazoa > Arthropoda > Insecta > Lepidoptera > Pyralidae > Achroia > Achroia grisella. The sequence goes on from NW_026712841.1 coordinate 3,904,142, forward strand.
ATTTTATTATACATTTGTCCACAAGTAGGTATCTCCTATACTTTAACGTCGGTACAGCGGCTTGCGTATTTTCATCAAAGGCATTTTATTTTGTCACACTACAAATATTTGTATACCAGGTTACCAGGCTTTTTTAAATAATAATGAATATATGTTTTTTTACGTATATAGAATGTATTTAGTCACGTTGCGTATATATCAGTTGTTTAGTCTCAAATGTGCAAGCTTGGACTAGATGGCGCTGTTCGTGTTCAAGACTTTTTTTACTATTATTTCTTTCAATATTATAATAACATACACAAATGAAATCGGTGTAAATATGGGTACACAATCAATTTGGAAATATATTATTGAATAAATGTTACTTCTTGCTAGTTTCGTTTATTGTTATTTACAATACTTTTAAATACTACTTATGTTCCTATTTTAGTTTATTAGGTTCGTTTTGTAATTTATTAAAGTCAATTAAGTTTCAAATTAACATAATCTCAAAATTGTAGTATATATAGCAGTGCCGGATTAAACTGCGCGGGACCTGGACAGTAAATGAATCATAGAGCCAGAGTTAAGTTTGGTTTTAGTTTCAAATTAAAATCTCCAATCAGTAGACTTTGACAAATTTATAAAAAACCTGATTATTTTTTTGTTGTCTTATATTTAGACAGTGATTTCGCGGGGCCCGTAGCTTTTTCTACTTTTGCTACTAGTCTAATCCAGCACTGTCGTATAATAGAGGATATAGACCGCTGGAGGAAACTATGACAAGAGTTGCGCTCGCGATGTGATCCGGTGAGCGTAAACTAATGTACCACAGAGCACGTTTCCGTCACTAGAAACAAAGTAATTTTTGTAGGAATCTTTGATACAATATTTTTAGCACAGAATATTTGCAAGGAATTATTTTCGAAGATCCATATAATGAAAATAATTAAACGTAAATCTTTTTTGAGTGAAACTATGCAAGTTTCTACTTTTTTTGAAACGTTAGAAGTTGTTACATAAATAGAGCTCATGAGGAGTAACTCTTATAAAAATTAGTGTTCATTGCTCTGTATCACAGAGCTACTGTTCGTTGCGTCTGAAATGGTAATTTCGCTATCTACGTGCAGGAAGAGTTATTTACTTAAATTATGTTTTATTGCTTGTATTAAGAAAAACAAAACTAGTTGTTATTATGTTGAGGTTTAGTTTAAAATGGTACTTGTTTTCTATATACTGTATTGTAGAAATAATTTCGAATATGTTCTAGTTCTAGTATATTTTATGTATTATTATTATATTTATATGAAGTCTAAGATAGTCTTAAGACACATGCATCACATGTCTATAGTTTCATTTAAAGGTTTAAATAATTTGGTGTATAGTATTTATAAGTCATAATTAATTTGATTTTAATGTATTTAATATACATATTTATGTAATTTTGATTTTAATATTTGTATAAAAATATTTTATTTGCATAATAATTTTCTTATTTATTTTAAGTTTCTTTTTACATTGCATATTTTTTTCTATAGACATCAAAATTAGAACATATATCCATGGTAATAGAATTTAATGTTGTATAGAAAACTAAATTTATCTACAAAGTGCAAACTTCAGCCAATAGCTATCAACTGCCAGTCTTTATTTATCGGTATTTTTGACACCTCACCCCTTCTAAATATCGTATTTAATGCGAAAGTGTGTCTATCTGCCTGTTACTTATTTACGACTAAACGGCTAAACAGATCTTAATGTAATTTGAAGTTTTTTTAAACCACGGTGGCAAACACTCATACGGCCCATGTGATGTAAATGGTAGCCTATGGAAGTGAAGATGTATTGTATTATGTGGAAGGACCTAGGCTACCTAAATAGTAACTAAAAAAGTAGTCGAAGTCACGTGTAACAACTAGTCTCTGCGTTTTTTGAACCCGGGCCCGGATGGTCGTCTGTCATGTAGGGAGGGGTTATGTAGATGCGTAGGAGCTGTACCACTTGTGTGTACTGGTCTCAATGAAGTTCACTTATCAAGGACTAGAGTAAGTAGCGTGGTACTAGACGGCGGTGCGGGCGCTGCAGGCGGGGCGTGGGGAGGGGCACGGTTGACCCGGATCGTGTAGGGTGAACAACCCCGCCACGTGCCACTTTCTAAAAAGAAACGCGCGTCGTCCGCGCATCCTTGCGTGGACAGCGGGATCACTACTTTTCTGTTAGATATGAACGACAGATGTGATTCTATTTTTAAATCTGGATACATATATATATATATATATATATATCTAATTTTACTAATTGTACAAAAACTAGGTGGCACACACATTGGATTTTCTATCTATTTTTTAGTTTTGATTAGTCCTGGATATTTTGACTAATACGATTCTAGATTTTTTTAATAGATGATAACAGGATGGTACTCTCACAGTGGTAAAGATATTTTTTTATGAAAGAATATAGTTTGAAGATGAAGTCAGTCAGATCAGCTTGCCTATTGTCGTCAACAGGAATTATCTACGATGATTTCTGAAGGGGCCCGCATGGAGATTGACCTAATATTGTACTAGGAAATGGTGACTAAATTCCCAAAACAATAGTTTTATGTCTCTTTGTCTATTGTCTATATAACAAATTATACAATTTCACTTAAGAGTACTCTGAATCTGGTCTAACTCAAAACTAATAGACAGATACAAAATACGAGTTACATTAGTTTAATTAAATGCAAATTATGAAAAGTTTTTTTTTAAATTTAGTTTCGCTCGAGGGAGGCTTCTTATATGTATAATTGTATAAACTGTCAAGATAACTCTCGTCTTGTAAAAACGGGGAACTAACTATGTTTTGCTGGATGGATGTAACGAGACGGTAGAAAAGAGCGATATGGAGGCCATATCTTGTGTAAATTTCAGAAATATAACCCAAATTACGAGATATTATGTACATTCATCAACAATGCATAAATTATAAAAAATAGTACCAGTATATTTTTTCACGACTATGAATCTAGCAAATAAAATAATGGAGAGTCCATCATTGTGTTATTTGATGCAGTCTTAAGATGACACCAATATAAGAGGATATTGGTAGAAACTATGATGGAAGCATAAGTCCTCAGTTTTATCAGTCTCATAAAAAAGTTGCGTTTAATCATCGTTAGCCACAGGCGTAGGTAGGTAGGACGTAGCCCAGCTACCGTCACTTGTTTCTGACCCACGGGGCGGGAACTGCGGCAAGACTTATTTTTTTAATTTATGCAAAGTACGAGTAAGTATATTGTCAAGCATAAAAGTTTTGGATACGTCCATGCACCAAATTCTATCAGCCTCTAAAGATGAACCTCTATACAAATTATATCTTATATCTCGATATGGACATTAATATTTATAAATTATAAGTTTGGAGGCTCTGAAGCTCGCTTGGAGGCAAGGGAAAATACAAATTAATTTATATTCTTATGTATTTAACGTTCATGCATCCGGGATCCTTCACCGTCAAAATTCCAAGTAAAGTTATATGAATACAAATGCAATTAATAACATTTGAACTGTATGTCAATACAGGAAAGGTAGATTATGTATTGTGTATTATTATGACTTTGTGACATTTCGTAATATTTCTGAAGCTGGATCTACAATTGTGCCTTAAAGAACTCCCCTACACATGTAGTATAGAATATTTAGTTTATTGCACGTGTTTGAAAGATAACAAGGAGTTTTCATTGATTGCGCCCTCCACCCTTTGGCCCAGATATCTTTGGTTATCTGTACTTACTGTTTGTAGGGTAAGCAAATTCTTTAAATGAATTATCACAACTACATAAAATTCTCAGAATTAATACAGTTAGCATGATGGATTAGAAAACGAATTATCGACATAGAATATAGCTGTAGTGTTTAAATTACAAGTCATGAATTATTATTTGTTGTATTCAAAAGCGCGAACATTTAAATTGATTATACTGTCCGTATATATAGGTGTTACTTCTTGGAAAATATCCAATTCGTTTATGTTGATGCACTTTGTGGCATAGAAAGTGTTCGCAAATTTTAATTTCAATTTTTATGAAACTGGGGATGGTAAATAAGATGGCTGTCGACACAAATTTATTCGATTACAAATATACCTCCTCTACTAATGTTATAAATTAGTGTGTTTTATTAATTACATTTTGACGAATGTTTAATAAGGATGTGATGAGAGATGTGATGTGAAAATACACTGTATCACGAGGACAGCTAGAAGAATAGTCATCTTATACCTACTTAAAAATAACTACTAATATTTTATAAACATCATCAACTAATAATCTAATAATATAATTGCTCTGACAGTTTTCAAGATATTACAAAATCTAATATACCTAGGTACTTACCTGTTATAATTCCATCTACATGGATAATTAAATCCATTATTAGTATATAAAAGCAAAAGTAAGCAGAAGAAATAGAACGTTTGAAGATAGGGACAAGACTAGAACTTCTATTACGAAAAAATCAATCGGGTAGTTTTTTGTATTGAATTTGTCGTTCCGCCTGAGCTTAGGGTATAAGAGAGCACCAGGCTGAAGATAAGACGAGTATGAGGTTAGAAGAGTTACCTCATCGTAATTTCACGAGGAATTAACCACGCGTCCAGGGATACCATATGGGGCAATGGGGTCTCTAGTCCCTAGTATTACTAACAATTCTTATCATTCCCAAATAAACACTTTATGAAAGTCAGCAATGGTACATTTCATAAATCTTATAGTTTCATAGTCATCGTTACTTTAATCGATGGGAATTTAGAGTAAAGGCTAAAGATTAGTATTCATTGTCTACAAGCAGAATCTACTCAAATTCTCCTTTCCCAAGGATCTAAGGTGTAATTAAATAGTGGTAATCACAAATCAAATATACAATGTTTATTAGAACTGTAGTTTCACTTGTTAGTACAGGAACTACGTAACAATTATAGTGTTAATGGAAGTATGGAACATACTTCGTAAGTCTGAGAGTTATTTTGTTTGTACAATACAATCACCTACATAAAGAATATATGAAATAATTTTCATCATACTGTTGGACGGTTCTTAAAATATAGTATTTGATGGCACCGGAGTTCTGCCTTAGTTCCGATGGTCGTAGTTTGATTACATGGTCAGGGTGTTCTCTTTGTAGATTTATTATTATTTTCATTAATTTGTGTGGTTTTTATTAACTTGTTTAGTACAAGTAAGTAGTAAGTAGTAGGTACAAGTTCTGCCTAGTTTGAAGCTAGATGGCGTTGTATGAATTGCGTTTGGTTATTAGTGTTTGTAATAAAAATGAGAATTCTAGGATTTAGGTGGCAACAATGTACTGGCAACCCTGGGTGCTCAACGTCATCATTCCCCGAATCGGAACGCGGCGCATGACCCCGGCGCGGGCGCAGCGGCCGCGGCACGTAATGTCGCGTTATTGTAATGCGTTGCGCAACCAACGCCCTCCTGAACACCCTCCCCCGCGTCCTCCGCCACCCGCTAGAGCCCCACACTCTAAGAACACTGCCCTCGGTCCAAATGGGTATTATTTTAAATGAGGACTTTGTGTATTCAGCGAGAGTCTTCAATGCTACGCTTAAATTTAATGAAATGTAAATAATATACATACATCCAATTTTAATAAAATTGTCTAAGATACGATTTTTTTACTTAATACAAATATTAATAATAGTTCTATTGCAAGGACAGCGGATAAGTGCACTCACCCTAATCAGCATTAAATTTGGATGGCTGTAACATTCTTACGCGATGTGTGCCAAATAACACAATAATAAAATGCTTTGTTTGCACTAATGTAGAATCAAGCTGATTGACACTATATTTTGCAATCAATAAAGAAATTCACATAAAATACTTTTACATGTATATATTTTAAAAGTAATATAATATACTTTTGCAAAAATTATATTATCTTTCATACAAATTTCTGACAACTAATTGGATAATTGGTTCGATTCCTCTCACAGTGCAAACATTTGTATTCATGAGTATGACTGTTTGTATCGGTCTGTATGGTTTATATTTAAATTATGTATGTATTTTTTACAAAAAATCGAAATATTTACAGGAGTTGTCTACTACCCACAAGTAATACAAGCTTTGCTTACCGTGGGATTAGATGACGCTGTGTTTATTGTCCAAGGTTATTTATTATTATTATTAGCAATTGTAGAGAGATCAAACTAAAATGTACAATAACAAGAACAATGTGCTTTTAACCCCGCGTTTGGGCCGCACTGCGTGTAAAGGTGATACGACTCAAGTAACCAGAAAAGAATCTCCGAATAGACCAGATGTATTAAGTTTGTGTATTTTTGATTCATTAAAAAGGAAAACACACAATTAACAATAATATATAGAATTTATTTACATATATGTATTAAACTATAAGAATGATCAATCTAAATTTGTTGAAAAAATATATAAATCATACAATTAATCATAAAACAAAAATTTTATATAATAGCATATTCACAAAATTTAATTTTGGTAATAGCTAAACTATTTTAGTTACTAGAGGACTTAGTTTATCCGTCATTATGTGAGATACAATAAATATAAGAAATCAATATTTTGATATTACGGAAGTTTGAAGGCACTTTTTCAAACAATTTTTTTTCTGGCGAACTATGGCCAATATAGAATCCTATTAGGTAGTTGTGTAAAACAAATTATCATCCATACTCCTTGGCCTTCCCGTTATGCGGGGTCAGGGCTGTATACTGTATGTATATAATAGGTACATACTAAGTACTTGTCAGAGGAAAGACCTTGACACACGAACATTTGGCAATAATTTCAACTATCGATCAAATAAATATAACATCTATATAAAAAGTAAATTGGGCCGCGTGTTTTTAATGTCAATAAATCTATATTTATACTACATATTATGAATACTACTATTAGTATAATACAAATATATTACATATACCTTGTAGAATGATGTAGGAATATGAATTTTAGCCTTCACTGATTAGTTGATAAATAATAGATATCTCTGGGCGATGGATCTTACAGTTGTTAACAAATATATATATACTTTTAATATCATTATCTATAATAAATGAAAGAATACATTTTTATTCTTTCTTATTTATTTATTTATTTAACACTTTATTGACCAATAAATTATGGTACAAAAGGCGGACTTAATGCTATAGGCATTCTCTACCAGTCAACCTTCAGGAAGTGCAGAAATACTTGATGGTGGCTTAACATTAATTATATAAATAACATATATACAAATATTAGACTAAACTAAAACTAAACAAGAATAGAATACACACGAATATTATAACATATATACACATTCTTAATATGGCTTCTACCTTTAAAGCGTCACTGCACACACCCAGTAGGTACACCTTCGTATTTTAATTAACAGATACTTTTTGTTTCTAAAAAATAATTTTCATAGAGCCTTTTTAGAGTAATTAAGAGCTCAAAGTGACCAACTATGAGCTCTTAATTACTCTAAAAAGGAAAACATCACATCAGATATTGGATTCATTCAAGGAATCCTTATTATTAAGAAGAAAAACAATGTACCTAATTCTTCTTGATTGAAAATGTTTTAGGTATGGTAATTGCAATAGAATAAAAATGACCTATCAAAAATATATAATTAGACAGCTACTTTTTATATTTTGTTTGTAATATGTCTATTTGATGACGATTGTTTACATTATATCATCAATAAAATTTTGATATTCATCGTTTAGAATTAGTTTTAGAAATTGTCCAGGACGCTTAAAACAGACGTTGGCAGTTTTACGGTATGAACTTTCTTAAGACTTAATTTGCATTTATGAGACACTTAGAAGCTATGTTATAGGGGTATAAATTTTAAGAAGCATCATAGATCGACGTGAACGTGAACCGGGCAAGGCGAGAGTGTGGAGTGGAGAGGAGGACGAGGAGAGGGGGCAGGGGGGGACGTCGACACACTTTCGGAAGGGCTCTAAAACACGGACTTTTGTGGCCACCTTTATGACCGTCTATTTGTGGACCTTTGATTTATCACAAATAGCTAAGGGCCTTAAGGCATGGAAAACTATATATATACCTATGCTAATTAACAATGTCATGCTTATATTATAGTTTTAAGTGTTCTTAATAAATAATATCTACCTACAATTAGATAAATAGAAATAGAAAAAATCTTTATTCAAATAAACTTACTAGTATGAACACTTTTGAACAGTCAAATTTTTATCATCTCTCATTGGGAATTTGTTGCTTAAAAATTCTTTTTACAATTAGGTAACATTTATCGTATATTCATTGTTAGAAAAAAATAGTTTTTTTAAATATTTTTCAATAAGTTTAATAATAATGTACACTTTAACAATTACTTACTTATTAATAATAAGAAAACTTTAATAGTTTTAGATCCACTGTTAAAGTTTTCTTCTATTTTTCTGTTTAAAACGCTTGCGTATCCTATACGTACAATAAAATAATTAAAACGTTGTTTTTAGTATAGCGTAGTTCGTAACTATAGCATAATGAAAATTTGTCTCTATATATACTCAAAAAATAATTGTTATTAAATTTGTCAAATACTGCAGATATAATAGAGAAGATCCTTATAGATCAAAAACTAGTCTCTCCTTAGCGATTCTTGCATTATTACAAGTTTCATGGTTCTCAAGACAATGGGCCTAAACAGTACTCGATTGATATATTTATATATGTTTATTACACATAATACAGGGGAAAAAATATATATGGAGGACTTCCATACGGCCTTTTCAACCACCGAACGATAGAGTGTGCAGAGTTGCAGGCGATGCAAATAGTTTACTAATATTATAAACGTGAAATTCTGTGAATATGGATGGTGATTCTGTGGGCTGGATTATTTGTCACTCTTTCACGCAAAAACTAGTGAACGAATTTTGATAAAACTTTACTGTAATATAGCTAGTACATCATGATAACACATAGGTATAAATTTCATGCAGGTGAAACTGCAAGCACTGTTAGTAATAATATAATTATGAGAAAAACATTTATCATTATATAATAGTTGAGTCTAGGACTTGTAAGTATGTTACAATATTATAGTGAAACGACTGTCATACAACTTGAATGACTTTCGCATAGTACAAGTATTCTCATCCTTTCATCGTTCGCAGAAATAGATATATCACCAGGCCAGACAAAAAGTACAAAAAGAAATATTATATGATCATCATACATTCTCAAGGAGACCAAGCAAAACAACATCGCTCAATGTAACTTTGTCTTCAGCAACATCTTGTATATAGATTCATCTATTTTCTTATGGTCATGGCACCATTAAAAATAATTAATCTGCATACTTAATTACATATACCGCTACACAAGGACTCATTAAATAGTAACACTAGCTAGTTAAATAACTATGTACCGTACACCAGTACAATGTACACATTCAGCGCGTAACAGAATCGAGGGAGGAAATAGGATAACGGTGTGCGCCTGCGCACCGCATCTGCTAGTGTAAGAACTTCTCAATATCTCGTACCGTTCAACAATGTATCATTAAAAACAACACCAGTAACGGTGGTCTACTCGCTCCCCTCCTGACTACACTAATCAGACTACACGGGTGCCACTCGGATGAGAAAGAAATGTCTCCTTAAGGTGGATGTTAGTGTTGGCACTTGATGCCTCCGCCCCGCCTCGCTGTGCCGTTCACAACTTTTTGTTATTGCAAATGGAAACTACGTAGACAGTGGGGTAAATCGAGGCCGATACTTAAGTTGTTACGTAGAGATGTAATAGAATCGAGACATGTGAATTTCGAACGCGATTAAGAGAAAAGAGAAACACTCAACTCGACTTAAAGTCGTAGTTTATGTATATTTTTTTATAAATACCAGTTACATACTATTAATTAATTTACAGATTAGGCGAGATTTTATCCTCATAAGGGCATTAAGACAAAACTAATTAGTGTAATCATTGTGTTTTATTCTTCTGGATAATTTTATTAAATTATCCAGAACAATAAAAGAAATGATTACACTAACCTATATAATAAATAGTATCTATATAATAGCAAATACAAGGCGACTGAATTTCAAAGTGTATTCAGAATTTTAAATTATATAAAGTAATAATATAACCTATGTTATTGGAGATGCACAGTTGCACACGTTTGAATAGAATGGTTATCGATTATTTTTAAGTGACGAAAATAATAAGAATATAAATCGTGCAAGATTTTTAAATTTCTCACATTCTGCTTGTGGAATAGAGAACACTCAAAAATATTGTTTATTACCAAAGAGCCTAAAATGAACTACCGTACATACCATACAACCATACTATTTAAGAAAATATATTTTTTTAAATAGAATGGGTGTATGATAAAGGCATGTCGACGTCGTGTTTGTGATTGTTATGAACGTTGGGGCTCCATGGTGTGCCGTGAGAAGCGCTAGCCACTGAATGAATGTACACAAAGCTTATAAACTACGCGGAAACAGCATTACGTCGTGCTCCACCCACTCACAGGCGGACAAACTATAAAAATTAATCATTTTTATTTGAACATAATTCCAAAAACACAATTTAAGACCAAATTCACTGAGATAGAACTTATACATTTATAACCTTCTGGGTTGCCCAGCGGTTAAAAACGCCTGCAAAACAAGAAACGTTAAAATTAAATCATAGTATAGTACCTATATGTAAGTAGTGATATTTATAAATATTGTGTATATGTTTAATTGTTAAATTAATAAAGTTATATTAATTAATATTAATTTTAATCTATAATTAATTATTTATTATATATTATCTATATGTACGATAGGTGTATAAGTATGGTTGCATATGTATGATATATACAATCAGATCAAAAGTAATTATATTTTTTTACATACCTAGTTAATTTTGATAATGCGCCGTCTATGTGAAACTCTGTATGCTTAGGTTGACTTGGGAGAAAATGCCTCAGTCCGCGATATGCACTTTTATTAGTTATTTTGTACATTAAAGTTTTATTAAATAAAATAAAGAAACAAAATATGTGAAAAAGTTGTACTTTAGTAGAAATAAGAATAAGCTTATAAACATACCGTGTAGATTTTATGTTACATCACGTCCGCCATTTGCATAATCAACGTATGTAAGTAATCGTATGTAACTAGCATTCTGCATTTATCGAACTTGAACTTGACTCCGTGAATCGGAACGTTGACAATATCTACCAATATTAACAGTTATATTAGACAGACATAGATAGGTATATCCAACTTCCTCGAATAAATCGGCCGTTTGTTATAGACCAGGGTTGCCAACCTTTAAATTAATCTCGTGCGAAGAAATCGAAAATCTGATATGATCTCGTACATTAGCACAATTTGACCCTCTAACCTCGTACATGATAGTAACATTACAAAATTTCTTAGGTCTTAACCTCGTACAAATTTGTATGAGGGTGAAAATGTCTTCGTACCGAAGGTCAAAATCTTGTATTTGTATGAGGATCCTCATACAGTTGGCATCCCTGTTATAGACCCACACAAGATCACGTGGAATGTTCAGCTTGCGCAAGCGGTCGGGTCCAAACGTTGTTACCGGGGGAGACATAAAAAGAAATATTTTATTACTAGCCACACCGGTCGGTACCACTAAATGTTCGGCGGGAGATAGATTGCCGTGGTGTGGGTGCCGACTGGCACAGCGTCTTTAATCTATTCCGGGTCCTGATTGTACTTACTACCTTTTGAGAATACGGAATTAGCATCAAAGGAAAATCCAACTAATATTGTATACGCTGAAGTTTGAAAGGATAGGTTTTACACGCAAAACAATTTAAATGACGTATTGGAATGAAAATGGCACTTAGAACTTTTTATCTGGATTCACTCGGGCAGCTTACTACAATATTCAAGGTTACAAGAAAATAAATTTATGTAAATGTAAGTAAATATGTGAGATATAGATTTAATAGATGTCGTCACGCATGTACTTTGCGAATTATTTTTTAATTTCAAATAACATTATTATTTTTATGCAATGACGGTAGTTGACAATATTTTGTTTCGTATTAAAATTAGTAGGTATTTAAAGTACTTACATTACAACATTTATAAGTAATAAAAATGTAATTGTATGGGGGAAAGAGGATTATTAGTAACGAGAACTGACCTAGGAATAGGTGACCCTTCTAATACCATGTCAGCTTCACCTCCACGCGGTTCTCCCTGGAAACCATCATGATAAATTCCAGTTTAAATTGTCACGATGAGCTATCTGACCTGATATCGTGCTCATCCTATCATCCTTCACTGGTTCCCCGCCAGCGTAGATAATCTATTAGCGAAGGCGAATGCACTATTCGATTATCATCCATTAAAATATATAATTGTGTACCTATTAGAATACTTAAACATTATCTCAATAGATACACGTATTAAGCTTACTTTAGCTTTATTTATATCCTTATATGTCTCCATGTAACTTAGTGGTTACATAATCATAGTATGGCAACTATTAGTCCATTCAGGTCACGTATCCATCCACAAGTCATAGGGAACCTCTTATTCTATTTGGTAGCTATTAATAAAATAGATATCCCTGTGTCATTATCATTAGGACTCCATTATCCTACAGTTTCCTGATCTTCAATAGGATAAAGAAAGTCTTGTTATGTTGGGAATAGATGACAGTGCAATGTACTAATAATATAACCTAAAATTAAAAAGGGATGAGTGTCGTTAGTATTGTAGATTACAATAAAAATAGTTTATAAATTAGTTTTTACACGTTCAATAGTTTCTAAGCTATATTATTGTAAAGTTTCATTAAAATCCATTCATGTCATGCCTTTTATACTGTAATTTAACTGCCTAATCTCACTGGACAACCAAAACATACCTTATAAAGGTCGCAATAGTTGAGACTGAGGTACCCGGCATAACGACTTTTTAAATATACCCTCGGTGTAATTAATGTATTAACAGCAGTAACGGTTCCTTAAGATCATGAAAAATACAATGTTAATATAAAATGATAAAACAAAATATGATCATACAATGTCCTTATATTTTAAAACGGAATACCTCACGTATGTATTATATCTTATAAATGCTTATTTCGACCGCCTATCAGTAGATACGCGGACGGAAAAAGAATGATGATGGTTTCTAATGTGAATGGTTTAGGCTTACAAATTTCTACAATTTTTTTAAATAGTAGGTAGGTACAGGTAGGTAGCTTTTTGTATGAGAATTTTGCTATCATCTGTGATATAACAATCTCCTGACATGTAAGAAAGAATAAAGAAACATTTACTCAGTCCTTTGTAATGTCCTATGTTAGTTATTCAGGGTCGTTGCTAGCAATAGCTCGAGGCATTGATATAATAACAAACTAGTATCAGACCTGAGGCGCGTTACTTATATAGCACCTACACGACTTTCCTTATTAGGTTTACTGACTACCTGTTTTCCGCATCTTTGTGTGTATAATACAATAATTAATTGTTCACAGAGTCTCAGATTATATGTATACAAAAGTATATATATGGTAATAATATTTTTTTAATTTGAATAAGGCAACAAATTGGCTAAATTTGTCTGTTCTACTTGTAGTAATTGTTTACTACAACTAACATCTCTAGTCAATCCCCGAAACATCATTGAGTTATCAGGAACATATCAATAATATTATCAAGGCAAATACGTTTACGTATTTTGTAAGACTGTAAACAAGCGTGATAAAGTTTTAATTCACTATAATGTAATTTTTTCTTTTATTTTTATTTATTTCTTTCGGATATTCATGATATTGTGTTAGTAAACTAGTTATAAATTGTGTCAGTAAAATATAAATACATATCACTTAATTTAAATATTCTTTTCTTTTTCGTGTATATTTTTACCTATATTTTTGTATAATAAATAAAATACATTTGATTTGTAGCAATCACATTTAATGATTTTTTTATTATAAATACTAATTTTATTTATCATTTGCTAGTTAACATATGACTTGATGACAAATATATTTATTTTGCTTTAGTCTCCTAAGGTGTTTAAGTTTAAGTTGGTTCCATTTCTACACAATACAAATATTTGTATTCTTGAGTATAGATTAATTTTTTTATGGTTTGGCAGATTTCTTTGTTAGTTGAGAATATACATATATATATAAAAAAGATACAGTTATGTTTATCAGATGTCCAACACTGCTATGAGTGTTGTATTATTACAATAACTATTTATGAGTAATTTTAGGACGATGAAATTGCTGTAGGTTTTTTATTAATTATTATTATTGATTTATTTATATACAAAAATATACAGAGACATGTATTTTTTTTTAATTGACACACATCGATTGATTCATTCAAATGACGGCATGATTCCCTAAAAAATGGAAACGATGTTTTAAGGATGAGTCATTACGGTATGATACCAAGTTCACTTAATCTACGATCTGAAGTTTGCTCTCTGACAATGGTTACGATCTGCCAGTTCGCACTAGCGCGTGGTGGGTTTAGTTCCATGACCCTCTGCCTCTATTAGGTGAGAGGTCATGACAAGCGATGGGCTATATAAAGCTAATAGTGGCTCTCGCTATAATTATATAAGTGTACGAATTATCTACATAACTAATATTATTATGTGAAAAATTTATTGTAGTCAGGTGTTGTTGTGGAGCATAATAACTTGTATGAGATTAATTAATACAAGGCACAAATGTACCACTGATGGGCACAAGTCTTACCTCTATATAAATTTTACTTCAAACTAATTTGCCAATATATCTCAATATGTAAAGACGAAATAAGTTATTCCATATAGGATTTTTAACACTTAGGTATACATAAAGACGCGAATTGATCCCTTGTATTCGAAACAGCATTAGCATCTGTATTTGTTTTTTAAATAATCCTTTAACCGAAGAGGCAACCAAAATATATAGTTAAAGGACGCCTTTACTTATTTACTTAGAACAACATTTATTTAAAGGAAAAACACTCAAGTTCTTACTCAATCTTCAAGTATGCATTCCGAATGAGTGGTAGAATAAAAAAATATGCGATTATTCAAACGTACTATAAGTTATTCATATTAAGTTTATTTGAATAAAGATTATTTCTATTCTATAATCTGCTCTGCTTTATTTTTTCTCCCTACCGTCTAATTCGTTGCTTTAGTTGAAAAAAACTGGCAAGAAACTCATCTGGAACAGTTTTTATATTAGTGTTCAACACGTAATATAATACCTAATACCTGCTAAACACATTATAAACCCTGGATTGTGCAGTGTGAAAGGAGTGGCCGCGGTAACGCAGGATATGCGAAGGTCGAACCCACCCACGTTGGTGGGCGAATACCTACCATTAGACGTCACTGCGAATAGAGTTTATCATTTCGATCATCTCGGAAGTACATAGTCGTTAAAGCATAGTACGCTTGTATAGATCTGTTTTAAAATCACTGGTTACCGATTATACTAAACTAGCGACCCGAACTCTCAATTAATTTACATAACGCTTTAACCAATTATTTTATTTTATTTAAACTTTGTTGAACTGTATAATAGGCGGGCTTAATGCTATTAGCATTATCTACCAGATAACCTTAGGGTAGGTGCAGAGATACTGGAAGGCGGTTTAGTTAATTAAATAAAAATTATTTAATATATTAAATAGATGTTTAAACTTGCCTCAGAAATCACTCTGTTGACGGATGAAAACTGCATAAAAATACATTCAATAGTTTTTGATTTACCTATAGCGTAATTACGTACCCTTAACTGCGTCCGGACATTGTTTATAACATATACAAATACAATTTTACCTATAAGAATTATATACAATTATGTTATACGAGCGATCCACCCTGGCTTCGCACAGGTGCATTACAAATTATTGAATTTCTTGAATTTTCTTTACTTGTTTTATACATATAAATCTTCATTTCGAATCACTATCTATTGCTGAAACTGAAACTGCACTAAAATCCATTGCGGAATAAAACCGATCTAAGTGTACAGACGGCGAGCGGTGGCGACTTCGTTTTATAATATGTAAAGTTAAGGACAGAATGTGTTTGTTACAAAAAACAAGTAATTAAATCAATATGTAATAATCAACCAAGTTGTTTGGGAGCTGCCTGTTGAAGGGTCATATATGGCAGTAAAATTACAAAGTACAAATATATTGTCAGGTCTGAACTAAGGTGTTCCTTAGTTCTTATATGGTATAATTATTATATGGTATCTTGGGCGTTACATAATGACATGCTGTTCCTGTATTTAGGCAACGCTTGTCAGGTCATATCCAGAGGTCGTTGTCATTGTAGTTATCAGAGAAATGCCGTCATGCGAAATAGGTTTAATAGATTTCAACGAAATTTATATTCGGGTATGATTAACTAAACTTGAAACTAGTAATAATAGAGACATGAAACCGCGTAAAATTATATCTGTTTATGATTTGTCTTTATTTTTGTATAATGCTAATTACAGAGGACTGTAAGAAGTCGTCTTAGTCAGTCATTCACCTATATCAGCAGTTTGCTCATGCCTCTTATTCTGTAATTTCACCGCCTAATCGGAAGTTTCACGTAAAAACGTCATCATTAGGATGAATTGTTGACAGAATTAATTGTAGAAGTGAATCAATATAATATAGTCTAAAGAAATCTTAGAAAAATATCCCCCGAAGGGTTAAATGGTATATTCAAAATGATTAATTTAATTAATGTAATAAATTAAATGGTATATTCAAAATGATTAATTTAATTAATCATTTTGAATATACCATTTACTATTGTTAATTTGTTAATAAAATAATAGATGGCGTAATAAATTGTTTATATTACTTTTATAGTTTGATTGTCGTGTCTATCAATGAAGTTGTTGTGGGTACGACTAGTACATAAATAAAAATTTTAAATAATGTCAATTATAAAGCTGTGTTTACACAAAATCACATTTCTCCAATAAATTACTATCGTGACTATGTGACATTAATAAAACGTCAAGAACTTTCTTTCCAAAGAGGAAGAGGTTTAGTGTTAATGGGTTTTTTATAAACAAAATAAATCATATTTCTTGTATTTCTTATATTTCGCATATCTACACCAGTATTGTATACTGGTGTAATTCAGAAATGTAATTTTTTTGTAATTAGACTTTAATAACGCTGTTATAAAGTGGACTTTCCGAAATTTGTAATTTTTGAGTTAAGCCATTATTATAATAAGTGTGCGATTTATGTAATAGATATATTGCATACAATGTTATAAACAGTAATGTCAAAAAATAAAATTAAAATAAATTTAGTAAATTAAAAAAAATCTGCATTACAAATTGAAAATAGAATTCCATGAAAAGGAATATGCTGCAGAGTTTAAAAACTAGTGTATTATTAAATCTAGATGTTATCGCTGTGTAGGCAGTCGTTTGCTCACCTAGCAGTAAAGACGAACTCATGGTTACGGCTCGGTGGACAGTGTTTAGGTACCACGAATAAAAGTATCTACTGATTAGTCTATCTTTATTGTAATAGGTAAAATAAATTATATAATTTAAAAAAAATATATATTTAATTATTTTCTTTAAAAAAAGATTTCAAAGGCTGAGTATGAAACTATAATACATATTAAACAGATTTTGATGCAAAATCTATGAGCTGAAATTGAATGTAAAATAAAACATTGAAATGAAAAATATTTTTGCAAATTTGTTTAAACCAAATTGGTTTTTACCAGAAGCAGACTTGTAAAAGTAAAAGTTATCTACGTGAGTACTTCAGTCTAAGCTACTCTTATTTCTGTCGCCAAGAAGCTTGCTTTGTAGAATATGTAAAGGCTGTGAAATCATGCAATCGTAATCATCTAGAACGGCAACGCATGCGTTGTATCACGGGTGTCCCATGACAATGTCCTTAGCCCTGTCCATGTACATAAAATAAATAACGAAATTCTGATGTGACAAACATAAATACAACTGGTTTGATAACCTCCTCTTTCATGAAGTCGGTTAAAACGCGTCGATTCTAAAACTGACATGTTGTGTTTATTGACGGCAGTTAATAGATTTTGCAAGGCACGTCCTACGTCACTGTTATAATAGTGCCTAGTTATTGAAGACATAAATAAGTCTATTATGAGAAGTCGGTCGTAGTGCGATATACCGGGTGGTCTATGGCACTACGCCGGCCTATAGCCGGGTGGCCATTAATATAAATTGTCGCTTCTGTAATGGCTAATTGTTGCACATTAACAAGATCGTGTCCTTAATAGCGAGCGGCCCAACAACGTGGCTAACACTGCGCCACCCTTAAGGATGCTCATTTCCTTGTAGCTGATTACGGCACATGAACTAAAAAATACAATCATAGTGCTCTTCGGCGCGGAACGCACTGTCCTCATTTGAATACAAACGTAATGCGCGTGCGCACACACCCTTAACTGTACACACTCACACTGACCACCGATCAATTAGCGACTCTACGTTCAACATCTAAAAGCACAAAATTACACACGCGCGAGCGAATACGTGCCCTCTTTTCGAAGTCAAAAGAAGAGGGACTCTCGTATGCGAGAATGGGAGGGAGCTATGCCCGAGGAGGACAGAGGACGTTAAGGGCATTCACCCCGTACCCCGTGGGTTGCGACTAGCGGCTCTACAAATGATGTACAAGCACATAGATGCCTTTCTCTATTTAGGTGCGCACGAGTTTCGAAATAGTGGCCGTGGAACTTTTTGTTGGGAGGTGGATCCTGTTTTGGTTGCGTCAGCGCATGGCGATAAGTTCGGCTATCGCCGCGATTCGAATGTCCGCTACAGGTGTGTGGGGCGCGAGACGCGAGGTGCCAACCTTTCCAGTTGACCACTTCGACTTCGGCCACCCGCCGCTTGTGTTATACAGATTCCGTTAAGGCTTGCTATTTGGCAATCATCTATGAAAAAATAACTGTACAGTCACGCTAATGACAGTCTCCTTTACGCCCAATTGTTGCAATTGAACCATCTACCTACATTCGTAGGAGTATACGTTATTTAAGGAAAAAGGAATTAAATATTTTAGACGAAATTTGACACTACAAACATAAATTATACCTAATAAAAATAAATGTGTAAAATTACTAGTTAAAACTTTCTTCTTTATAATTACTTGTGTACTTTATCATTACCGTACCTATAATATTATAACTATATGGTTGTAATAAATCCCAATCTTCATACTGCTGGGCAAAGGTATTTTGTCTTAAGAGGACATTACCTTTAACACTGGTCAAGCGGCTTGGTATAGGACTTCTTAACGATTTTTCCTTATCATTGTATTAATGCATTATTCATCTAGTCGCCTCATCACATTCACACAGACATCCCAGGGATGAAAACGAGTGGTGCCAAATTGTGGGCTTACCCACATTACATGCATAGTTGCATTATTGTATGCTACATGCAGAATTGTATTGTTACGTAAATTTTAAAAGGTATGATGGTATGATTTATTGATAATATTGATGTAATTCATTAGTTAATTAGTAAGTAACTTCGCAGTAGAAGTGGACGGGACACAGCTAAAATACCGGTTGTCATATGTCGCAAGTTTATGACAATTTATGGGTGCTATATACATACATTGTACCTCAAGTGCTGTCGTTATATCACAGAGCAATTTTCTAATTAAGCTGTATCTAAAGTGAACAGAATGCATTTAAATTGATAGATTGTAGCTGCGCTCAAGATTCAGATATACGAACACATATATTGAATACTTTTCCCCAGCTGTGTAAGAATTATAATTAAAATAATTAATTAAAATCACATAACAATTAACACCATACATATTTAAGAAAATATATATGATTGGCTGAGCCTATGCGTTTCGTAAAGTTTACCAGAAGACATTAGTAAAAATCGTACTGAAAACCGAATTGTGACGACAAACGAATAGACAAAGAAACAAAGAAAAGTCTAGTCAAAGTTATTCTGGGTTCCGATATATTGACAAAGTCGCCAATAATAATTTTTCTAATATATATTACATGTACTTTTAATTGCTATAAAATACTTAGAAGATGTAACTATAATAACAATACTAAATTATTTAACTAGTTGCCTTCATTTCATTATTTGGAATCAACACTGTATGTCATCTTCTTCTATTCATTCCCATAATATAAATCTCTTTTTATGCATATCATGTTTCACATTATCCATGCATCTTTATCTGGTGGTCTTCTCTCGTTACATGCATCCAAATTCTTATTAAGGACTTTCTTTACGTCTTTGCTCATCCGCATAACATGGACATACCAAGATAATATGTTACTGCGCAACTTCTCTATGGACACTAATACCTGTTACAAATTGTGTCTATCTATTTTTTGTTACTTTTTCATACCTGAAGGGTTCTTAATGTGTAAGCTTAAAAATTAATATGAAGATAGATCATATCCCGAGGACAAACATAGACTATCCTTTATATAAAGAAAAGGTAAATAATTTATTATTATGTTAAATAATAGTGAATTAGTCGTTCTCATATCTGCGCAAAACAGTAGACATCGAGGCCAATTGCGCTGGGTAAGATTGAATAGGAGGAAGCGACTAAGTATACAGTCGACGTGTTAATTTTTAATAGCAACTGGATATTGGTGATTGTACATAATTCACACATCTGAACTGACTGATATGTATTACATAAGTTCAGTCATGGTTAATATTAACTAATAGAGGGATGCCGATTGATAGTATTGTTATTTCAGATTGACTTCCATGCAGTTCCTCTTCGAAACCATCATGTTAAATTCCTGATGATCTGACCTCTTGTTTATCGCATCCTCATTCTCCACTGGTGTCCCGCCAGCGTATACCTTTAGAGCAGATGGGTAAACCATTGCATCATTATCCAATAAAAAATAAACTAATAAATCGGTATTACACCATCGTCTCTATGTTATCACATATAGTCTGTGCTTTTCACTAAATACGACTATATGTTAACAAGTCAGTTACGTATAGATGGAGAAAAGGATCTATGCTTCTTATATTACAAGATCTTTTTATACAAATTAAACGTAGTAGCTCAGATAACATAATATTGTAGTAGTAAGTAACTATTTGTTTTAATTGTCTACAATTAGATTTTTGTACCATATCACGTTAATAAATCTCGGCAATAATTTCAACCGGTTTAATAAAAGTCTTACTTCGTATTCGAAGTATGCAATTAATGAAAACCAACTTTTATAATTATGATTTATTTTGATTCGTACTAATTGCTTTATCTTTTTGGTCAGAACTATGTCGGTCCAACGCAAACTTTTATATAACTCTTTATTTCATAGGATAAAACCCTGTTTTAGTCTTTTGTATAATTGCATCATTTTATTTTGATTTTGTGTTCGTATAATTGTTTTCTCTGGAAAATAATATTATTTTACATAAAATAATAATAAATAAGAAGCTCTGGCCCTGCTCAAAGCACCATTTATTATACTAATTAAACTAACATTATCATTATTGTATCGACTTTGTTCTATTGTCAGTTTTGTCATACATATTTAGACTAATTTTTTCGTCTCAAAAAACTAAGTACATCTTTCATGGGACATTGTATACGTTTTTATAATAAATTGCCAGATAGGGTTTTAAATTTAAGTGAAGGCAAATTTAAGATACATGTAAAAAATACACTTTGCTCTAAAGCTTATTATAAAATAAACGACTACTTAAATGACTACAATGTGTGGACTTAATTACAATTTTAACTTTTGTTATGAGGTATATAATTTTCCCATTGACATGGATAATATAATAACATTAAAGAAACTTATTATAAATTTTGTAATGACATATTGTAAATTAAATAATGTAAATTTAATATTGTAATGGGTGAAAACTGTGATCGGTACAGCCTATGCTGTAAATAATATAATTGACGTAGTGGAAACAGTCATGCTCGCTATAAAGTTCAAACTTGTGGCGGCGTGGTGGGCCGGGTCGATGTGCTCTCTCAAATATGGTTGAGTGCAATGATGGCTGGCTCATACGTCATACTCGTGAATGGGTGCTGCTTGTGGGGACTGGTCTGTTCAGGTTGTGAAGACTGAATAAATTTTTTGTTCTTTGTTTCGCAATGCATATGCTGGTGGTCACTCTATTCTCCCAATTTTGAATTTTAATGACTGTATTATTATAAACATGTTCCACTATTATTTGAAAAAAATACGAGCTGAGTTTCTTGTCAGTTCTTCTCATCTCGATATCATTCCGAACTGACGGTAGATTTGCCATATCATAAGAGTCTGTAATAGACCTATATGAATAAAGATATTTTGAATTTGAATTTGAATTTGAATTAATAACAAGACAATAAGAATTGAAGAAACAACGATTGTTTCTTTGGGTATAAAAAGGAGTTTAATCTTCTCTAATGCATAGTTTCCCATACGTTAGATTCACACACCGTACCTACCTACTAATGTGCTACTAGTAAGAACCTCCTGTCAGCAATTTATCGGTCAGGGTGCAGTGCATCTTGTATTGCATTCTAAGCCACGTGGTTTATGTTTCGTTCTTACGAAAAAATATAGAAAGTAATCACATTTATTTACCTCTTATAACTATTCTTCATTGTTTCCCTGTCTCTACATATATCTATCCTATTATATTTCACAAATTTATACAAAAAATTCGATGGCGAAAACTAAAACAATAAAGACAAGATAAACATCATCTCATCTGGTAAGATACCGACATACTAATTTAAATTGTGAGACAGACTTTTTGTGAATTTAATGCATCTTTAGTATTTATGAAAATAGAATAATAGGTATATTGAGTACATTATTATGATCAGTCAAACTAGTTTTTTCAATTCAAAGTTAGCATGTTTATTCTACATTGGAATATATTGCTAATAAAAAAAGCTGCTATTATTGGAATTTTTATTTTGTCTCACTGAGAGTCCTGATTTATATATACTATTATTATGTTTATCTTCTATATGCAATAGTTTATTTGTGTAGGTATAAAATGATAGATATATATGAATACAAAAAATAACTTAATATGCTTATGCTATGATACAATATTCTATAACAGTAATAATAACCCAGGGCAATTCACACAATGCAGTCTAATTCAAAACTAAGCAGACTTTATCCACTGGCTACTAGCAAACTGATAGAAACCCTAAAATTTTTTTTTGTAAATAAAAACACGTGTTTTTTAAAAATGACCTATACATAAAAAAAACACCTAAACCAATATAAACAATTATACTTAAGTATGGTGCGAGAAATGACGCCGCGACCACCCAGGCCGTCAAATATTTTTGTCATTGTTAATTTTGCCGATTTCTTCAAAATTTGCACTAATTATAAATAACTTTCTATTTTTCCTATATTGTTTATATAAGAGCTTTGTAGCTTCATGATTAGTACTCAATCAGAAGATAGTCTGTTAAAATCCGATTTACTAAAAAACTTAGTAAATATATGTATATTAACATAAAATATCAATAAATATCTGGCTGACTTACTTACACATCGGCAAGATGGCGTAATGTGTGCATAACAAGGGTTGCATTCACTACAATCTCAACAATTGATAATGGATCTGTTTACGCCATCTATGATAATAGTCGATTTTATGTAAAAATATTTTAATATCCTTCTTGGCGATGTATCGGAGATAGAGGGGCCGGAATTTACCACCCATTATTCGAATACTACGCGTATTGAAACAATAAAACATTTTAAAAATTAAGACCGTATATAATTAATGAAAATATATGAAATGTAACTATATAAATAGGTATTATACATTTATTCCAGGTACGAATTCGTATTACTAGATACGGGATGACTACTAAACATGTTAGTAGTTTTCCATGACAAGTATCGATCGGCGCAGATAACCGTGTCCTGTGAGGGTGGGGGCACGTCACTGCATCCCCCCTAAAGTCGATAGTCGATACATCTTCGATAGTGCCCGCATCATGCACTCCCAACTGCCTAATTAGTGGGGTGCCGCCCTAAACGTGTCTAGTGCAATTATTTGGGGTAAAATGTTATTAAACATATGGATATAGGGTGAAATGGTTGAATGTTCTTATCTGTTACTAGTTGACACCCGCGGCGTCGCTTGCGTTTTTAATTTATGCTGATATTTAAATCTAAATATATTGTTTAATTTTATTTATGAACAGAAATGGTTAACAAGCTATCCTATCTGATGGGATGTAGTAATCGGTGTGTATTTTCATAAACGAATATCATATAGTCATCTGAGGCTAGTGGTACGCTATTGGATGGAGTAGGGGATTGTTAGTAATGGAAACTAGAACTAATTGCTCACAATGACTGTCTTCAATTACCTCTGAAAATTCTTGGGGTTAATAACTAAAAAACTCGCCAAAATGGGCTAACTGATCTGAATACATCCTCATCTTCCATCTTCCGCTAGTGCCCTGCCAGCATAATTCGTTATTAAATCGTGTAGGATGTACAATAACATTAACATCAACTAAAATAAACCGCCATAGGTCGAGTGCCTGTTAAAGCAGAGGACGCGGGAGTGGTGGTCGGCGATACATTTATATAAAATTAGGACTTTGCAGCTCGATTGAAAAATTCGATTAGGACGAGAGAAATTAAAATATAGATTAAAAAAAATTAAAACATTATACATATATATACGACTAATGTTATATGTACACTAAATATATATTATTAAGTGTATATAATACCTTTAATGGAGGTATATTCACAACTGTGTGTTCTATCCTATATGCAATACATCTTGGCTCCACTTTTTCAGGTAGACAAATGTATTTATTCGTTAATTTAAAAAACCCTCTGGTAATATTAGACCAGAGTACAATGACCATATTTCGGTATCTTTCAATTTCTATATTAACGTTATAAACTAAACTACATATGCTCGAAATAACATATTTTTAGTAGAGTTTTGAAGTAGAGTCCTTTAACGGAGCGTTGGTAGTCAATCAGGACGAACGATTATGGGTATGAGTATATTGAACAAAAAGAAAATAGAAATAATCATGAAAATTGTACCAACCGCGAAAATATATACGTGTAGGTTTAGCGGTTACATACACACTGAAAGAATTTTCAAAATCGGATCAGTAATACCGGAGATTTCCCCGAATATTCGAACTCACAAAGATTAATATGTAGATTATGTCAAAGAGAACATTTTCACATGTCGGTTGTTTTGAAGAATATAACTGAAAATTACTCAGTATTACATGTAAAGTATCATTTCTATTCATTGTCACATATATTACAACGAATGTTACATATACGTGTTAATACCACACTTGGCATAATTCCCAAGTATGGTAGTGACTGACACTTAATTGACTTGATTTTGATAGACTAAAGCTTGGATTCATTGGACGATTCTCCGAGCGAAGGAGTATTAGAATTTAAAGTTATAGTTAGTTTATGTGTAGAGTGGGCATTTAAACTAAGTTTTAAACTTTTCCGATATTTCGACGATGTTAACAACGTTGAAATTTTCATTTTTTATGTCATCACAGACAATTAGTATCTAATTTCAAATAAGATAGATTTTCGTGTGAATGTAGTTCCAATCAGAGCTTGTACTCTGTACTTTTTTTAAGAATACATAACTACACTCATTCACGTGTATATAACGTTTAGAATACGACTGACAGTTAAAAAAATATAATTCATATATTCATACATTCAAATATAAAATAACCATGCACTGTGTATTGTTGCTGCTGAGACACCAAGGTCGTTTTTAGAATTAAGTTCTGTTTTAACTAAAAAGTCCTACAAATGAAACATGGCTGTAGACAATTCAAACAAAGAAACACATCCCTAATAAAAAAGCATCATGATTATGAAAAACTCTCACGAGAAGCAGCCCAGTGCCTCAGAGGGAAGGGGACGAAAAAAGCATTCCTGGGAACGCATGAGGTGGAGCTCTTTGTTTTTTTTTCACCGGCGTCCAGAGGGGGTTGACCGAGAAGTCTTTTTATATTTTTACAACTCTCGTCCCTCTTGTTTCGACGGTGGTCAGTGTAGGTCTATAGTCCACCCAACTACTTATTACTTTTGATCAAGGGTTTTATTTGTCTCTTTTTTGTAATAAGAAGTTTATAAGCGCTTTCTGAAGGAAAAAGTGCTTAGTTCTTGTCGTATTATCTTTCTTACTTATTTTGTATTACATACAATTTAATAGCTTTTCTAAAAAAATAAATTACTGTTATTTATATACTTTTGGTTTTTTGAACTTTTAAACTCACTCGGATGCTTTTGAACACATATAAGTACATTTTACAAGCAGCGTAGGTAGAAAATGTTATTAAAAATATTGCAAAGTATAATACAATCTGAAGAAAAAGAAAAAAAAGAAAATATATAAATCTTATAACATATAAATCATAGTGAAGGACAAGAGTCATGAAAATGTTACAAAATGCCTACCTGAAATGCATAATTTTATAATTAAACTTTTATATTTATTAACTTATTTTAACAATACCTATGTACATTATTTTCAACTCACAATATTATTTCTGTATCTAATGTATAGTATAGTAGCAACTGTAATTGTTCATGTAAATTTTAGAACTTTAGACGTAGAGGGGTGACTTAGTGACTTCGGCTACCTATTGCAGGCACAAGTTCTTTAAAAAATTGTATTATTATTATTAACTTTACATGTCCAAATAACTGTTACGTTCAGTACAGGGGGAAGGGGGGGAGGACGGATTATGAGTCATGTGAACTAATGACCTTCACGAAGACCTGAAGACCGTTGTGATAAACGTCTGGTGAATTTTATTTTAGCTATATGTCCTCTCTTTGGGTAACTAAATTCATGTACATTTTATCATCCCCCACTGGTGCTCTACCAATGTAAACTGATAGCATCAGGATATACTCTTCTATAATCATTCTATAAAAAAAATATTGTTACACTGTAAATCATGTTAATTCTTTGTGGAGAGAAATAAGTAAGAATAATAATTATTATTATAATGATTGGTTACTTCATAAACATCATCATCATCATCATCATCGCAGCCCGGAAGACGTCCACTGCTGGACATAGGCCTCCCCCAAAGATCTCCACGACGATCGGTCCTGCGCTGCTCGCATCGCACTTCATAAACAATGTATCAAAAAAACTTGTTAAAATCTTTAGGTTGTAGTGAGTTAATACCGACGTTAAGTAAGTGGTCTCTACAGAATTAAACAAATTAATCCACACAAGCGAATCTACTTGTGGTAGATAAAAAAATACAAAATTTTCCAATATTTCGTTGCTTATCGAAATACTGTACACACCCCATGTGAATTCTTGTGAGAAGTCTGTGATAAGATAACGTAAACTTTTGAATTTTGCTAAGGAAAATGATATCTACTGAAAATGTTATTTATCAGTACGTTTCTCAATTGTGTTTTAGGTACTTAAACTTACAAAACATCTCAAAACCAACAATATTATTGAAGTAGAAATACAATATACCTGTAGATTGTGGATTGTTGCTCATGTAGCATTATATATATTATGGATTATAATGGAATGATACATGAGCTTGAAATCAGATCAGTAAGCCCATCTTAGCAAATGGCAATTTACTACCATGGTTTCCAGGACGAACCGCGTGGAGGTCAATCTGACATCGTACATTGCTAGTAATAGTGCTAGTAATATTATTCTGCATTAGTAACGATTCCCTTCGCCCATGCAATTTTATTAAACATTTTTATAACTTATGTCAAGATTCAGAATTTATTTTCTCCAAGGGCCCCAAAAGATCTGCCTAGGTTACTGACAACTTCCTACAAAATTAGTTTACTAGTTGGTTTCGAACAGCAATTTAAGTACGTTTATCCAGTTTTCCTACTCATAATTGCATAGTGTACTGACATATACCTAACTTGTTTATTATATAATTCTACTATATACTGCTTGTAATAGAACAGCGTCTATTTCTGCGTAACTTTTATAGTTTTCAATTGCACGGATACTAAAAGTATAAATTTTATCTCATCAAAGGTTTGAATATTTGAATGAATGTTTTTACTTTGATAACGTATGACGAGTTTTCTAAAGTTATCTATTTCTCAGGATAAAAAAATAGCTATGTTAGATAGCTAGTAGTAAAAAAATAGTAATACCTATATAAATGTTCTTACAATATTTACATTGTTATACAATATGTATTTATAAATGTTGATCATACATCATATACATATATTTATCTATGCACAAGTAATATTTCCCGTTTTGGTCAATCTAAAGCAGGGATGTTATGGATATGAAATTTCGGATACGAATCGGTTTCGGATATAGGAATGAATATTATACCGGATACGGATACGGATGCGGATATGAAATTATTTCGGATTATCCATTAGTTTCGGATAATTTCGGTTACACATAATATTTTTTTAAAGAATTTCAAAAGTAAAATACAAACAGCTAATAAAATTGTTACATGGTTACATACAAGGTGTCTCAATTAGGCTCCGCCCCTATCCGATATTGTCCGAAACTTTTATTTCGGATTCGGTTACGGATACGGATATTTTTTATATCGGATATCCGATAGTTTCGGTTACGGTTACGGATCTCCTTAACATCCCTGATCTAAAGTACCTATGTAGAATATATTCGAAACATATAAACTGAAATGTTTTGTGCGAAGTATATTACATACATATATATACCTACAACATGTATCGCATAAAACATTTCAGATCATGTCCATATACAACAACTTTTATGTTAGTGGAAATAAGGGTAAAAACGTTAACGGCACACAGCTACAAAGGTAATATCTGTATATACGAACTCGAGGATTTTATATATTTCTATTCGTATACGTGTGGTGAAAACTGCGTCATAGTTTTTTTCTATACCTGCTAGAAGATGAATGTGTTCTATACGAGGATTGTTTACTTCAACTAAAGTGTTTTTAAATTCTTATCTTAATATGAATTGGTGATTACTACCGGCAATTTTTTCACAACTGCTCTGCCGTTATGCTTCCAAAATAATTGATTCCTATATATTAAAAATACCTATATGTTACGTTACAATGTTTTTTGTCTTTATGCACCTAAATGATTCACTACAGACTTTCTAAGTAGGTTAGTCAGAAATATTATCAACAGTCTACGTTATGGTGACCGCTATGTTTAATAGGTACGTAGTCATATATATTTTGGGAGAAGGGGATTGTTAGTAATGTGGCTTGTGAATACCATTGCTAGTAGTGGAGAACGTCAGGCCTCTACGCGTTTCGCTGGAAACTATTATGTTAAATTCTTGGTGAATATGCCACGGTGGACTGACTGACCTGACCTACGCTCATCTTATCATCCTTCACTGTAGCCCCGCCATAAACATTTATATTTCGCTGGATATATTTGGAACCAGAACCCCATCGTCTCCTTGGATTCTCGGTGTTTCCATGAATGTAGTTTTTCATACATGCAAATGAAGAAAATTTGACTCTTGTCATCAAGAGTAAGGATCTGTCAAATTTTCTTAATAAAACAGATTGTCTTTATTTACATTATTATATTGACTTTATAGAGAGGAAGTTTGTGATTGCTTAGTACGGTGGATCATTTAATAAATGTCACAATATTCTTATTTTATTTGTGGTGGGCATCGGAGCGGCTCTATCTGAATCATGAATGAATTCACTCCCTCGTCACACTTCACATGCCGCTGCCATGATGTGTCGTGACTTCACCTGGTAACCACAACGCAGATATACTCAAATAATAGAATAGACCATAATACTACGTTTATAATTTAATACAGTGAATTAACAATATAACAATATATTAAGCAGTTATTGAAGGTAATCAGTTGATTTCTATGATTTAAGAATTATGAAAATTATTTTGAAAGCTACATATATCTATTTAATTAACTAATATGTCTAACAATGTACAGTTGAAATTACTGAAATACAGAGCCTTAAAATTGTGCAGCTATTTTCATTCCATTAAATAGGCATTAACTGAGGAAGTTTTTTCAGAAATTAGTAAAGAAGCCGCGATACACAGCCAGTATAGAAAATAAATAAATGCTTTTTGAATAAGCGATAACTGATTTATACTATGCAGCGGTTATAATGGTAGAGTGATTATCACCATCGTTGTGTAAAGAAATTAATTAACCATTATTTTAATGGTTAATGATGAGCAATACGTACTGTGGCAGTAGAATACAAATAAAGCTATTATAAAGCAGCACCTTTTGCATTTAAATTAAATTAATTTTATTAAAAATTCCTTGTTTTATATTCTAAAACAAAATTACTATAGAAACTAAGTGAATTTGTAATAACTTATTTATTTCAGAATCACTTCCAGAGAATGATCTTAGATCTGAGGTGTAAATCGTAGAAACCACTGCACTTGTCGTTCAACACCAAGGCCCCATCAACAAGCGACCGAGGGTGCTACAGTTTACAGGTTATTACACCACACCATGAGGACGGGAGGGGGGTTCGGTTTCGTTTCATATTAATAACGATAAACACTCACTCACCATTCCCTCTGAATATACACTAAATGAACTGGGTATTGAGTGAAAAATTCATTACGTTGATTCTATAACTCTTTTAGAATCTATAAAACCATTTATTACTGTGGTTTTGTTGTTATAAAAATCTTGATTTAAAAAATGGTATGCAACGTTTAATGTCGTTTAACTTTTTGTCAATTTCCAGGTTGCTTTGTATTCTGTATTTCTATACGACGTGTAAGATATTGTAGATTCAGCATAAAACCTTAGTTCTCAGGAATGGTAACGCAAGAGTGATTATCACCTGACGACATGATGTCAGTAGTGCTATAATATAGGTATATTATAAGCAACGAAAATTTATAATAATCATAACATATTAATTTGAATTTAATGTATTGTCCACTTCTTGTATTTGTGTAATAATTTATTGTCAGCATTTCATTAATCTATACATTTTATTCATGTAATGGCAAACTAGCTGACGGTCGTCCTGGTATCAATGACATTTGTCGCTAATATACAAAAAGCATTACG
Source organism: Achroia grisella (assembly GCF_030625045.1). Classification (NCBI taxonomy): domain Eukaryota; kingdom Metazoa; phylum Arthropoda; class Insecta; order Lepidoptera; family Pyralidae; genus Achroia; species Achroia grisella. The sequence goes on from NW_026712841.1 coordinate 3,935,217, forward strand.
GACATAATGTTATCATGTGACACCTCAACCTTTGCTATTCTGGAGGACTAAGATTTTCTTTAGCTTACAAAGCTTAGATAGCCTCTTAGCTTACAGTTTTCAGTTCACAGTCAACCCTTTAAACGAAACACAATTTACAAAGCATGGCTTGGTGGCTGAAATAGGTAGTCATATGTGACCACAGGAACTATTTATATTATACTCTTATTTCATACGTTACGTAAGCCGTATTTATAACACGGGCCATTAGCAGCCTGAAATAAATAAATCAATAGGATCTTTTACAAACTCTACCAATAATGTAGTCTCTCTGTCTCTCTCTCTCTCTGTCAGTAAAAGTTGAGTTTTAGCAATTTGAGTCCGTTTCTATAACAAGATATATTTTTTCTTATCAATAAACAGCATAATATGAAGAAAGTAGACTTTCAATAGAAAATATCGTAATAACTACTCTAGTTTACAGAGTACGAGTGGCACTTATTGCTACATGGGAATATTCCATTTGCATAGGATTTCTTGTAACACCGTAATTTTGAATTGGCATAATTATAGCAAGGAAAACATAAAAAGAACTAGAGACTACTTTGAAGTAATCTTTGTTTGCAACGAGAGTTGATCAGTCGGCCATAATGCATTGTCGTCATTGATGCATTAACGTCAAATTATGCAATCTATGTGCATCCTTTTCACACTACTTGTTTTGATGTAAAAAGGTCTTTGTTAAAGGTATTAATTTATGTTTGATGAAATCAAATTTCGACTCGACTTCCATAATGTCTAAGTAAGGCAGTAGTTATCGACCCTCTAATTTCGACATGAATTTTGCTAGCAAATTCCAAGAGAGTCACATTGCCAAATACCTACATTTTTAAGCTAGCTTAATAAAGTGTCACTGTGTTACAATATTTCTTAATTTGTTAGTGCAGCAGACTACTTTTATATTTGCTGCATAGACTAATCAACGACTATTTGTTATAGTTGATCCATTTAGGTTTAGGTTACCTTGTCTCATTGGAAATTTTTCTTTATTTTGGATGGTTCTCTCTTTTTTCACAGTTATTTTACAGTATATGTTATTGAACAATTCAAGTGTTTGTTTTCTCTGGTACCCATATATTACTGTCACTCTATTTACTTGTAATTTATCATATATTTATTTATTTAAATCTTTATCACTGTATAGTTTGATGCAGTCCTGACTCCCAGACTATCATGAGTCGTGTATCAGGAGTTATACTATTGTGGTCATAAAAAAAAAATACTTTTTTCAGGAACGACAAAATGTGAAGTCAAAAGCACCACTCTAATAAATCTCTATGTTTAGTGGCCCCATATATCTAGATATAGATATACAGACTACGTACATATAAAAAAGACAAGAGGTAAGAAATACCCAGGTAGACAATGTCACCGAGATAGATTTCGTAAAAATCGTCTGCGTGGTTACCTCAATCTTTAAACTAAGATGTCATGTCATTTATCTTGTAATTTCACCCTTCAATTAAAACATTTCAGTTTTCCGAAATGGCAATTCTGGGCTATCAGCTTGTTTGGTATTCTAGTTAGTTAAGATTACATTGTGTGTCCATTTTACCGGTTGTATTTTATATTTCTTTAAAATTACTAAAAAACTATAGAACGTATTATTTACATGTGACGTACATTTTTAAATACTTGGATGAATTACCCGCGTCGTCTAAACATTTTGAACTAAACAAATTAAATGATAAAAATATACCACCCCCATCATTTGTACTCGGTGAATATTCCGTATATTCAAATGAGTGCTGCTATTAATATAAAGTAATTTAATCGTAAAGCAACACTACTGCTGTTGTTTTAGAGTCTCAAATAGAGTGGCGTAAGTTTTATAAGTGTGAATAAGTGTTACGATTGTTTCGTAATGCAGTAAATTCAGTTCAATTTGACACGAGCGAGTTCCTGCGACGGCATGCGGGTGGGGTGCATCGCTTTTTTGTTTTTATATTCAGGCTACCCGGTGATTTGGGACGATGAAGGGTGCATTTTTGTTTTTTTTCCTATGAGGGATATTAGTATTTATAGACGTGAGTGCACTTTGTACAATTAATTTAAACCCAATTGTTTGAATACTGATAGAGAACGGTGGAATGATTAATTGTATATTAAATTTCCCCGTTGTTTTTAATAGGTTTAGAGGAACATTTATATTGTTTTTGGGATCAAAGAACGTTATTAATATTTCGGAAGATATTTTGAAAATTTCTTTATACTAGGTTTGCTTTAACAGAATGTAAGAAATTGTTTATGGAGTATTCTTAAATTTTGAGTATGAATCGAGGAAAATAGTAGAGCAGAACATACTTATATTTATTGTGAAGAACCTATGTACATGTTGTCTATTTTCGATCTGCTGTAATTCTAAATAAGTGCCAAAGTATAAGCGACTACAAGTTAGACACTAGTTTAAGATAAACTGTGATCTGTACAAAATATACTATTGTTTACAGCCCCATGGTAACTAAAACTATCGATAATAAGTCTATCGTTACCATACTATGAGAAAGAACGAGAATAAAATTATAAAACCTCTAGTGAGACGTTGCTATATCATTTTAAATCACGCGTACCAATATGAATATTTTTTGGTTACATTAGAATTTATTTTTTATTGACATTCACACCCTATTTTGATTATTAATGTACCATTGTAGTTGTTGGCAGTGTATAGTGTATGTATAATACTTTATGTAACGTTGCATGGTTGCAGTTATAAGTATATTGAATCACTGCAACAGCCAGTCATAAGGGCAGTGTCTCCACGGGAGAGTGGTTCTTGGTTCCAGTTAGGCTGCGCTCCAGTACCCACCAGGGTGAGGGTGCCTTATTATAATAATTGTATGTTTTAATGAAGGAAGTCAGTGAGTTAACAGGTAGTATATGTATGATATTTGATAAGAGAATGACCCCTCGACAGTAAAATGTATTGTTTTAATATATAATTATAGTTCACCTAACGAATTTGGCGGACATCGGGTAGGATCCCGAAAAAGCAGCACCACCGACAAGGTGTAATTGTATTTTTAACTTCTTGAAATATATATACAAAATTTTTGCTAAACGGCCCAGACATTTAGGTTACAAATACATGTACCTACATGTAATTATTGTAAACGTAATAGTATATATTTATTTCGTTAAAAAAAGAAAATATTTCGTTACTTGCTGATTATGTTTTCCACAAGTGAAAGAGATTTTAAAATTAGTTTAATTTCCATTACGAGCAAAGTAGTGAAGTTCGTACCATTTAGGTATTACCTATTAGTTTATTTTACCATTTATCTTAACAACTTACAAAGCTTAACACCTTGGGAATAATGATGAACGCGAGTTACGCCAGGTGACATAGGCCACGCGACGGGGATCATTTTACATGAGGTAAATCTTCAAATTTTTACAAATCATTTAATCTAAAAATTCTCAGCATTAATGATGTATGCGAGGTAACTCAGATGTATGAACGACATAGGCGACGTAACGGGGACTACTTTACATATGGGAAATCGTCAGATTGTTCGCAAATGTCTTATTGTAAAAATGGAATTTATGGTAATCAATTCTATTTAGAATAGTTTATTTCAAATTACGAGTATGTTAAACAAAGCTAAGTCACAAATTTGTATTATTGTATAGCTCTATCAGTGTTCTTGACAGCCTCCTCATGCTGTGACAAAAAAGTCAACATCTCCCGCCAGATGTGGGTACCTGTTGCGTACCCTCCTCAGAAGGCATTTCAAAACAAAGAAATAAATGGAGTCCTTGCCCTCTGCGAGTAGCCCTCGGCGTGAGCGCACAAAGGGCTGTGATTGCGAAGGGACGTGGCGAGGGGCGCGCGAGGGGAGGAGGTGAACGAACTCCGGCCGGGGTGGCCGCCCCTGCGTCCACGCACGCTTGGGCGACGGTCTGTAACGCCACAGACGCTAGTGTGCAAGTATTTATAAAAAACTTTACATTCCACCCTTGGATGGAATTGTTCGTTTTTTACACTTACCCTTTTCTTATTTTCTAACTAACTGACTGACTTTAAAAACGACGAGGATTATTGTATTTTTGAACGAAGTTAAATAAGTGGGTTGTCATTCTGTAAAATAGCATAAAAGAATCAACTGTTAATAAGAGGAAATTGATAATTTGATGATAGATTATTATGTAGCGCAATTACTTAGACGAATTACGATGATTCTGTTAGCAATCAAAAGGGTTTCTAATATTGTGTTCCCATTGTTGTGTTACATAATTCCCATAGTTAGTTACAAACATATAGGACCCCGTACAAAATATACATATATTTGTATTTGTATAGGTTATACATATTTTCGCCAAAATTGATTAAGATATTCTTTATAAAATATTACGATTGATTAGATTTCTTAAAATGTACCTGAATCTCAAAATCTCAAAAGTACAAGATATTTGATATTTATTTATAATAATACTACCATTAATAAGAGTCGTGGGTCCAACCTGTCCAACAGCGCAACGTTTTCTTTAATTTTGGTTTGAAGCACAACACCATGTTTCGCTCTAAAAGTAAAGATAGCCAGTATAATTAATATAGTATATTATGCCCGAATCCGTAAGTCATAGCGTAATCAGAGAGATTCATATCTAACATATAATACGTATATCGTAAGTACTTTGATATCTCGATTCTTATGTAACTTGATTAATATATAAGCCCGAAGGACCCCTCATGCGTTGCATTCCAGAAGACTAAGTTGCAATAATAAGGTAGTTTAGATCTACTCACTCTCTGAACAAAGCACAGCTTATACAGAACTTTCATTGTCCCCGGCAGAAATAAACATTTCCCATATTTCGATTTCAAATATTCCGACGAAGACGACTCCGTACAGATTGGGGGTAAGGCGATTGTTAGTAATGTGGATTAATAACCACATTGCCAGCAATGTACCATATCAGGTTGTCCTCCACGCAGTCTGGAAAACGTTATCTTAAATTCCTGGTGAATTTTTCCATGATGGGCTAACTGATCTGATCTTATACTCATCATATCATCCTGCACTAGTGCCCAGCCAGCTTATATCGTTATCGTCGGCGGGAGCAATATTCCATTATCTCTTAAAAAAATACTCCGTATTGAGTATATTACTGGTAAACTTTTAACATTATAGGTGACAAATAAAATGTTGAAACACTGTTACCGTTTTAAAAAAAGTATAGTTTAATTGGCTACGAAACTTATCGGAGCACAAAATCATAAACAATTACCGTTTTGTAGCAGTGATTGTCGTCTGGTGGCGCGACCCTCCACCTGTTGCGATCCCCCCTCGCCGGAAGCAGGGAATTTGCATCACAATCAAATAGAACCCTCGCTAGCTCGGTTCCGGCCTGCCCCTGAGTGCCCTCACGACGGTCGCTGCGCTTCGTTCCGACCCTGATGATCTTAGTCCCCTAAATGTTCTTTTCCGTTCGCAATAGGCCAAGTTCATAATTTTTGTTACAATAAATATTTGAAAATTTAAAACAGGTTATACAATTAAATGTTTTTTCTCATTAAAGTAGTTCCTGACATAAGCTACTTAAAATGACTTGAAATAGATATTTTCTACCGACATTGGTTTCTTCAACACGGTGCATTAATAATATTATAATATGGATATTCAAGACGATCAAGTAATAGACCAAATACTAATCGGAAGGAACAACGCTAGGTAAAGTCGGAGATCTATGATAATGGTGAAATAAACAAATAAATTATAAAATAGAATATATACAAAAACATACAGTTTGACTCTACCACGACAGAGTCAACCTGTACTTTATTTCACGATTTCATTGTTAAGTGAAGAAAATAAAGCATTAGTATAATCTGAAATTGAGAAACGAAAAAGATCCAAAGGTTTCAATAATAATAACGAATACATATAATATTGTTAATATTAATGTTATTCATCCTATAAGCTGCAAATGATGTCTCTTGGCCAAGTATCGTACCTATATGAGTTATACTTAGATAGTATCTTTAGGTGTAGCTAACACATAAATGCTATTCAAAGAAGATGTCCTTCTAAAGTGCAAGGTCATTATGGTAGCATCATTTTGCATTGCGGAAAATTATACATCTACGGCATTCATTATTCTCTGTCACATACAGTACTAATAATTTATACGGACGTGAGCCTGCAGTAGTATCTGAGATATAGGTATGATGTTAATAAATAAATGTCAGAGCTTAGTCACTCTAATTAGTTACTCATGCGTTTTTTATAAGTTTGACAATCATTCCTTTCATTGTTTTTAGAACTTTTTAAAACAATTTCATTTAAGTTAAAGTTAGTAGTAGGTGGTCCTTCTACTACTTTTCTAAAGTAAATAATATTATTAGTGCTTACTATGGCTTTGCCCGGGTGTTCACAACTAATTTGCAAGTGTAATATGCATTTCAATCCGTCTAACTAATAATTTCCCACATTGGTGGAATGGTCTCTAAGTTTGCTTTCCTCGTAATACTTATCACGATGGTGATGATTGCCGCTCCCTCTCGCCCAGTTCACCAGTTACACACTATTATACACTATTCTAAACCTAATTATTCTAAAATAAGTACATATAATGTAAACATTTTCTTATCGCCGTTATTTTTTATGAAAATCGATTATTTTACAAAAACGTTTCATATTCATGGTTATTAAATTTTCATGCAAGGATCGACATACTTACATCGACTTTATAATGACGTAAGTGTACAGTGTAGTAAGATTTAAGTATCTCACGTACATACTATACTCTGTAAGGTTAGCTAATATCACAGAGAACGCTTATCGGCGCGGGCGCAGAGACCCTGCTATGACCTTCTGATTATTGTAGGACGCGCGCTCCTTACATCCTGCCAATACAATTACTGTGCTCTATGAATTTTACGGTTACTGATTCTAATTATTATTATATTGGTATAATATTGTCCTCATCAAGAGATACTTTTAAATATCATCTGCGTAGCTAACTTTGTCTCAACTATTTCAGCCAGCAAACATTAGGCAGATTATAAGAACGATACCCCACCGGTTTTTTTTTGTGTATGATAATAAAATAGTGCACCCGCCTGCGCTTACGGTATACGTCAGGTCAATTAGCCCATCGTGATAAATTCACCAAGAATTTATCACGATGGTTTCCAGGGGGAACCGCGTGGAGGTCGACCTAACATGGTACATTGCTAGCAATGGGAGTTACTAGTTCCCATTACTAACTTTCCTCCTACCTCACCGGATTAGCGTGCACAAACACATAGTCGAATAGATAGAAATTCTAATAATATCTGTTTTGGGTTCTTAAAATGTGTACAAATTATGGTTTAGCTCATATATCCTTCATTTACAGACAGCGATTAGATACATAATTATATGTAAAGACATAAATATTGCAGATACAATAATTACTGTATTGGTTTATATATAATCGCAAACATATAGAGTCTCATCTGTTTCAAGTCAGAATTATTAGCAATTGAAATACATGCATGCAACAGCCAACAACTTATTTCTGATTAAAGTCATTTGAATTAATAATATAAATAAGAATAACAATAATAAACCTTGATAATTCACACATCGATATCTAGTCGCAGAATAAGCAGAGCTTATGTTATAGGTATTTAATGACAGTTATATTTAACATTATTTTTAAATGTATATAATACACAGAAAACAGCCAGACCAATACAAACTTATGTTAGAAATCTAATCAATCCCCATGCCCTCGAAGTAAGGCAGTGTGCTAATTCGCTGGACTTACATATTTGATCGAAGTATTTACAAAATATATATATAAATATTTCTATCAGTTGTTTAGTACCCATAACACAAATCTGCTTAACTTAGGACTACAACACCTGTGTGAATTGTACAGGGTTATTATTATAAAAATAAAATGAAAAAGATGTGAGTGATGTGGTCACGTAGCCAAAACATGACTGCGCTGAACGTAGGACCTACTGCATCAATAATCAGTACGGGTAATTTTATATTAATAGGTCACAATTATGTGTACTTATATGAGCTATTACCTCAATGGCGTCAAAACAGGAAAATCTCTGAAATAAATGATATGTTTATTGTATAGGTATAATGGATTAATACTGAAAACTGATACATACCCACTGTGCTTAATATTTAATTGATAATATTTAATGTATGTATGTACTTTCATTAGATTGAGTTTAAAGTTTAAATATATTATTAATAGATTTATTTATTTATATTTTTTATTGCACTATATACAGAAAATAATAGTGCAGATATCTTTAGAAAGAATAAAGAAAATAGGGAGCATGAGACAAAAAGTACAATGAGTACTTAAAGGGAAACGAAGTGGAGATAAAGATATACATAAATCTTGTAATTAAAGGCATGCTTTGAAATTGGTCTAAACGTTTAAATCATAGCTCCCCATGGTAATTTCTACTACGATACACACACACACACACACACACACACATATGTCTTAACCACAACGATATAATATTCTTGTTTCAGTATAAAATTTTGAAAGGATAAGATTAGAGTCATGATGACAGTCTTCATGACTAATCATATTCTTTCAGAAATTAGAGGTAGAATTAAGAATAAAAATATGTAAGATTGGCTAACGTAATTAATCGACTCTTATTAGAAAAAAATATACGTAGGTACATAATACGCATTTATATTCATTCATCTGTTTTTAAATTAGAAAGTAGGTACACGTGCAAATACTTTTTTTTTTATTTGGTAGTAAAAAGGAAACTGGGCGAATGGGATGATTAAGTAGGTTTTAATCTACTAAATTACTATTACAAGATAAACACGTGTCTCAAAACATCAATTTAATTTATAGTGATGTAATTTGATGTTTGCAGTGTCACTAGGGATGTGACCTTTGTCTTGAGAAGGGTTACGGCATCGCCCGATTATGTTGGAACTCTGCCAAATTGACATATTCACAGTTTACATTTGTAAATTCCTACCGTATTTAACTGATTTTCAATATACCGAGGAATATTTAATAAGTTTGCATGGGTTTTACATCTCACCTACTTCAGTCACCATGCAGCTTGTTTTGTATGCTATGTTTCAGCTGAATATATGTGGGATAAGAAATCAAATTGACAGAATTTGGAGTTATAAAATCTTAGTTCTCAGGAATGACAACGTGGTATCATGGATGTCATCCTATAATGTAATCTATGTAATGTGTAATATCCGTGCTTCTGTTCATATATGTATATAGTCAACGGTTGAAATGAAATGAAACGGGCATTGAAATAACAACGGCCAGAGCTGAGATTCGAACCCCTAGCGGTGCCCTTATACTAAAGTCGTATCCGTGAGGTGGGAGATGACCTTCAGCCGCTCCATAAGTCCTTCCCAGGGTTTGGAGTATAACTGCTTTCGCCCCCTATCTATAGCCCGGTGAAGCTGTAAAGGCCAGCAGCGACCAAATGCATTAGAGTAGTCCGAAAAAAAATCATTTACAGATGGATCTCAACAAACACACAAGTAATATTCGAAATAGTGGGGATGCCTTCTCTTTCGGTAGTTGGTTGAAAAAAAATGCAGCTATTTATATAACGATTACGCGATGGTGCGTTGTTTAGTACTCGCAGCTCTTCACTCATTTACCTGGCCACCTGCTGAACCAATATTAATACTTCACCTTCATTTAAATCAAATTAAAGATATCTAAGGAATTACAGAAATTTATTTAGAAGAATTAAGTTATTTTTGGTGTCAATTTTTGATATAAAAATTTATTTTAGTAATCTTTTCCTATATGTAGCATTCATACAGTGGATATTGTAGGCATTGTTTATTATATATTTAAGACAAAGATATCAAAATTCCGTACTTCGATAATTTATTGTCACTTGTGGTCACTCAGTGGTCGAAATACGACTATAATTAATTTAATATTCAGTAAGACAAACAATATTAATCTATTCTCAATTTGACCACAGAGTTTGACAATAAACAAAACATATATGAGTCAAGTACATGATAGTATGTGTAATGTTTTTTTTATTAATTTAATTTATATTTCTGCATAAATTAAAAAAATATTAACATTTCGCATTCCTCTATATCTTATATATAAAATTCTCTTGTCACAGATTTCGTTCCCATACTCCTCCGAAACGGCTTGACCGATTCTCATGAAATTTTGTGAGCGCATTGAGTAGGTCTGAGAATCGCCCAACATCTATTTTTCATCCCCCTAAATGTTAGGGGTAGTCCACCCCTAATTTTTTTTTAAGGCAAAACAACGATTGTCGGGACAGCTAGTAAACTATAAATGTGCGAAATTTCATACTCCTCAGTCCGCGCATTTTCCGTAAAAAGTGGTACAAAGTTTCTGCTAAGTCTTGATTCAAAGTTTTGATATCAAGAAATAACTAATTATACAGTCCTTTTTAAAAATATAAATATAAAAATTGATCTTATTAGACATATATATGCAACGTTCGTACGTGATAACATTATATGTACACACTACAATTTTTTGAAGAGGTAGAGTTTGCTCAAAATTGTCGGATGGGTAACTCTGTCTCACCTATTTTAGCCGCCACGCAGCTTGTGTATACGTACTATGTTTCTGTTAGAGAAAGAAATTTTGGACAGAGCAGAGAAATTACAGGTACAGAGGCATAACAACTCAGTCCTTCAGAATACCAACGCATAAAATATGAGGATGTTAAATGTCCATGGGGTTTACATAGCATAGTTTGTATAGCGACGGTCGTTGCAATAAAAAAAACCTGTACCAAACTATATAATTTTCATGCTATCAAATTGCGTCATATTTATTATATAAATGTACTTACACGCATACCTAGAAATCATTTTGTTTTCACATAAATAGTTATGTCTGAACATTGGGACTAAGTATTCAACTGTCTTCTTTTCGATTTTATTTTATTTATATAAAATAGATAAGTGCACATTAATACTTACATTTTCAGGAAAACTGTAACGATAGTAGTAATATATAATTACATAATAACATAATAATAACGTTCAGTATTTATTTAGGTTGTACTACTTTCCTTAAAGAATAAAAGAAATCCTCTAAATGCGTATATGGATTAGAAGAACAGTTTACTTACATTCTTCTTTATTATGCCTACTATATAAAAATTCTAGTTTTATTAGGATGATAGCTAGTTTAACATCTCACCTGTTAATATTGCATTCTTATTAACCAACATTTGTGTCCTAATAATTTCTGTCAATATTATAATAAAAAGCATCCATATATCCTTTATGTTGTCTATAATAGTGTTTTATCTCTCTAGATATAAAGTTCAAACTATTTTTAAAGGTCAAGGTAAACTACATAGTGTTTAATTTATCTGTGGTTATTAGCATCTTATTTCTAAATATCAATTCCTAACTACGCGCTAGTACATTTTGATTCTATTCTCCAATTTTATGGGCTGACTTTAGGGAATCATTAACTTCTTGTGAAGATGGTACTTTATAAGGAATTTTATAGGTAAGGGCATGCAACAACACATAATGAAGTTAAATTACATTTTTTGTTTGTATATTGAGGCAAATGTTGTATTATTAAGCAACAAAAATATTAATTTCTTCTAGTTATACCGAATTTTAGAAATCTATGTCGGGCTCTCCAATGAACTAATCCAAGTATTTACACCTATATATTTATAATTACACTTAAAACATGCTAATAAAATTAATTACAGACAATGTGATCGGTGATAGACTTATCACAAAGAAAAATCTCTCCCAATCAACTCAATATAGTGATATAGGAAGTAATCAGTTGGCAATAAATAAATTATTGCAAATAATAAATACAATGTCAATAACTAAAATAAACAAAAGGTATTGTTACATAGTATAAAACAAAATCGCCGCCGTCGTCTGTTAACTTGTAGCTTTTAAATTACGCAACGGATCTTAATGCAGTTTTCAGCAATAGATAAGGTGATTAAAGAGGAAGGTTTATATGTATAATACGTGCGTAATGTAGTATAGAACAAGCCCAGAAAATCAAACATTTGTAAGGCATCGTTAGAAGTCGGGACAGGTCGCTAGAGTAGTACATACATTTTATACTTTCACCAGAATCCTTACAATAAAAATGCTTGATATAAATATAATAGATATCATACAAATATTAATTTTGATATATATTTACAAAATGTATAAGATCATAAACATATACATGCTCATCGATTGAAGTATGAATATATATAGATGTAGTTTAAATCATACATAATTTTCATTAAATAAAAAAAAAATTATACCCAAATATGCAATATTAATAAAAAAATATTTGGTACATATATATTTTGTTATCATTTACGTGTGTCTATCTATGAGTCTTGATTATCTATTTGGAAGATAACAATATTATGTAATTCGTTATCCGTCTTTAATAAACAATGCATTGTGTGTAGACTATAGAGTTTGTTCCTTAGGTAGGTTTTTATAAATACCTGAACAAGAAGGAAATTAATTTGCCTTTATATTTATTTCATTATTTCGCTAATATTGTTACTGCGATTAAGAAATTGAGCCACTTCATATCAATATAATGTATGTAGGTATTTATACATATTAACATAATTCCTATTACGATAGATCGAAGTTCATAAGGATATGCTCTGTTACTTCTTAACTTAGCTGAATTTCATAACTCGTATGTAATATAATATATGATCATACATATTACCTGTTTCAATTAATAGAAGGATATTGAGAATAAGGCTGCATTATTTTAGCTTTAAACATTAATTGTACTTTAAAAAAATAGCAATAGTTATACAGCCTTCCCGTACCGCATCCAGCAAGCAATAATTTTCTCGCATGATGATCACGACGTGTGAATTGTCGCATGTGTAATTTTCCCGCGAGAGCGCTAGTGCGGGGCTGCGAGGGATGTGGTGCGGGGGGGAGGGGGCGAGGGACACAGCTCAAGGCGCAGAGGGCGCGGCGGCGTGCACCCGCCGGGGCCTCGCGATCACCGCCCGCGCAGTGATCTGCCGGTAATCGCAGGCTCGCATCGCGAGGGGCTACTGTTTTGGGGACATTTTGCGACATTGTGTTAATATAGCCATTCTCGTACCGAGAACACCGGCGCAACAATGTATTTAGTAACTGATATAACGAGATGATTTATTTAGATTTGTTTAATATGAAGTTGCTTTTAAATTTATCGTTTTTGTACCTGTTAGCAATAAATAAAAGAAAGTTATCTATTTAGACATCTCTTAACAGTTACTATCTAGTCCTTATCTGAGTTATTCAACACCTTATAAGATGTAAAAGAGAATTTTAATATTTTCGTAATATAAAGTACTTTAACTAAGTAACTACTTATACACGTAAATATATATTTTGAACATCATATAGTACCTATGATTATTCACATCTACAAGGCTGTCCTCTGATCTAATGTCCTAAGCACGAAGGTTGTTTGTTGCTTTCATCTCATAAAATATTTTTAGATAAAAATAAGTATGCTTTTTCTACATTTGATCAGTACCCCACCTGTACAAAACAATTTCGCGTTATGCTTCTCGTTATCAAGATAAAATCGTTACAAATATTTGAATTTATATACCTATTTCAAAGAATTAATATACTTAAATCAATTAAGACACCATCTTATGAGTATAAACGGAGAGTTGGAATTGTGCTGTAGGCAGCACAATTCTATTTCAAAGCAATTTTCCATGTTTTGACTATACGTGTTTTATACATAATGCAATGATTTAATCAGCATTTTTCTTGGTTTACAAATGAGCTACTTTAATTAATAAAGGTACGAACACGTTTTGACGGTTTCTTATAGGATTGAATTTTTTATTATCATATCAAATCGGTGCAAGAGCGCAGAGCCCTTTCTCTAATTAAGCATTCCTATTTTTATGAAAGACGCTATAATACCAGATACGAAGTAGGAAAAAGTAACGGTGCAAAAGACTGATGAGTGCGTTCGGATGCACACGTGTGGGAGGCGTTTGCGCAAGTCGAGGCCCAAACTACCGCAACGATGGCAATGGGACCGGCGCCGGCGAGGCACCTCGCGCCTCGACACATTGTGCTTTGGAAGAGGTTCGGAGCTGTGAAAGGCGCCAGAGAACGCTTTTGTCAAAGACAACCCGCAACTATATATTTTAGTTGTGACATCTACAAAATTATATGATTTTCTTTGTTAACAATGTATTGTCAATATTAATATTGGCTCTATGTAATGTTATATAGTAGAATAGTTTACTTCTTCATTTCATTATTATGTCATTTCGGGAGCTTATTTTTATAGTAGGACTTATTTATAAATCTATATGATAATATCAATAAGTTATATTGTTCTATTTAATATGTTCACTATCAGAAGATTCTATTAACCCTAATATTCCTTTCAAATTTAAACATACAAAAACAGGAATAGCTATACTGAGGTTGACACTCAAATATTGAGATTGATATATTATTTTTAGTTACAGTTTAATTACAAATAGTGAAGCAATGAAAATTTCCTGTTCTCACCACAATTACTCATTGTACCTACTGGTTACACATTAACTAATCAGTTCAAAAATGTACATCGAATTGATTTAATTAAAATGGAAAATATTTACACGTTAATGTTTGTTACATTATGAATATTATGATCATCTTTTTATAACAAAAATGTCTGCTGTACATATCCATAGAGAGAACTATTATTCTATTGGTAATAAGTAAGTGTTTTACTCAGGATGCCCCTTTTCACCTGCGGCCGCCAACAGCGACGACAGTGAGTGGCTACACGTGGAATAAGGTTCTTGGTTGCGCAACGCTTGCCTGCGTCCGCGTTGCTTTCCTTCGGTCACTACCCTTCATGCAGGGACAGTTATTCGGAGCTTGACCATTGAGCTGATTCAATCGTTTTTGGGATATTCTCTATTTCGTAATGCAAGTTGCGTTAGAGGTTTGTTGGAATATTTTCTTTTCTATTTCGAACCGGAAACGCTTAACAAGCGTGGAGCGCCTTTTAAGATATTTACTCCTAGATGCGTTTATATATTTGGTACGTGTAGTACGTATGTTTCTGATTCTGTTTCTGTCAATTTAGAAGTAAATTCAATTACACTACTATAAATTGTTTAAAGTTATTCAACATATTTAAATAAATTAAAAATTAGTTATTGGTATCGTAGCGTTCTTTATATTTTATTTATCACCTCCTTATTGTTGTATTATAAAACCTTTTACTTCTGACTTATGGTTAAACGTTCGTTATTCCAATGAGTGATAGTTTATAGCAGAATTATTAAAAATCTTAATATTTCATGCAGTGATAGTTATCGTCGAAAGCGGAATAGCCAAATATATCTATTTAGATAGACAAAATCTTAAGGGTGATAAATATAAATGCGAAGGTCACAATTACCATACAATAGCAAGCGATACGATGTCGGTGCGCTTGCGCGGTCCGTGTTGTCGTTACGGTGACAGAATCATTGTTATGTAACTTATTTACATTAGCTTTTTGCCCGGATTAATATTTTATACAGTATTTACCCTTTTAAACTGTCACTTAATGACTGGTGTCGGTAGTAATAGGCGTGGTATACATAAAAAATATGGTTTATCAATTGTTTTTTTTAAACATAGATATATGTTGTTATTACCACAGATAATATAATATTACATATTATTACTTAGCGTACTTATGTTCTGCAATGACAGTCATAAGAAAGGTATGTTACTTCATTATCTTTAATTACGTCTTTAACTAATCAAATTTAAATTTAGTATACAAACTTATCAATCATAACTTAGGCACCGTTTTTCGTTTTAATAATAAGTTAAGTTCAATTTACTGATTAATTAGGTTAAACTTTGTTTGTCTTTGTTACTACTAAGGTATCAAGCTAACTTAAGCCACTTAACATTAGTTACGAGATGAAGATCTCTTCCGGGCGTGCTGACGAAAATTTTGTCCCAAAATCCAAATTATAAAAATCACCGATACGCGTGTCGCGGTAGGTCGATGACCCCACGTGGAACCACCCTGATTTCACATTCGTCCTCTCTGTCTAGCATGAAAGCGATTAGTATTACTGCACCGTTCACGCCGCCCATTCTCACGTGCTCGAGCGCTGCACTATGCCGCGCGCGACGCCTATCAAAAAGTTCTATCCTTACTATAGTAGAACATAGACATCGTAAGTTTTGGTAAATTATTTTGGCATTTTTTGTCACTTCAATTAATTTAGACATAATGTTTAATATAAGCAAATTATTATTCAATGTTATCGTAATTTTTCTTACTTATCCCTATAAGCCGGCATGAGGTGGTAATTGATGACTATACCTACAAGTTCTTTTTAACTCAAAAAAGGATTGTTGACCCCAGTGTTAGTAACATGCCGTGTTAGGTCGAGCACCACGCAGTCCTCCTTGGAAGTAAGCTGTCATGATGGTATCTAATTTTAGTCCTCCATCATCCATGTAGATAAAACTCCATGGTTCATGTAGCTATGTCCGTAAGGACAAGGAATTGTTTTCGATGGAAATTTATTTTAAATATATATCAAATCAATTTTGTTGTTGTTTAATTATTTATTTATGATTGTAGTATCACAGCACATTTTAAGGCTACATTCATAAATATGGTAATTTGTGTCATTTGTTTATTGTCAAAAAATTTCAATAATGTCTCTGAACTATTTTCTATAGAATGTTAATAGTTGATTCTTAATTTACTTTAGAAAGATCCCAGACATTTCATTTATGATGTGCAGGTATAGAGTTGTCTATCCGAGTACCCAGTTATTACATATAAAAACAATGAAAACCGTGGAAAAGTAGGGGAAAAGGAATTAACCTTTTTCTAGCGCCGCGCTTGCGTTCATTATAATTTATTTAACCGCCGAAGGCTCTGAGAACGCAGCAGATACCGCTAACTTGACTCAATTTTACTCGTCGTAATTTCCTGTTTGATATTCACAGATAATATAGTATTAGCATTCAATTTTGAAAATATAAATTAGACTTAGTTTTTGAAAAGAACTCAGTGCAATGACCCGCAATAATTTTAATGAGAATCAGTATGAATTTAATGCTTAGAACGATAATTAATGCATTTTATTACTAACTTCATAAATCAAAATAGGTATTAAGATTTTTTATATATATACCTATTGTAGTAAATTTAAACGCTATATACGTACTACAGAGTTTAATTGTTATTTCAGTATGGTTTGTATTACTTCAGTTGTTCTTATATTCAATGATAAATATTTGTCATTATAATAATATAAAATGTATCTGATAATAATACAACCATTACGTATACTATGAAATTCATAGTAATTAGATAGTCCATATAAAGACGTGATACGATGCTACGACGCCGTAGCACTCGGATATGTTTGTAAATATCCGGACAAAATACATTATGCATGTATGTATATTTGAGGCCTAACTAGTTTAATAGTTAAAGCAGTCACTTAAAGAGGGAAGGCAAGTGGTTTGACAGTTATGAACACACAGATATTGTAATGAAACAATGTGATTTGACAGTCATCCAATCTTTCTATTTGTACCTACATTAGTGGGAGCCGTGTCTGCGTACGCAATAGTACGCATGTACCTCACCATTTACTGATGGTGATCAAACGACAACAATAAATTAAGCGTTTATATCCTCCATGCCATATATATACGTTAAGTAAATCTTATAAACGCGTAAGTTTGTAAGTGTCACGCTACAGCTACTAAACGAATTATAACGAACTTTACAGTAATATAGCTTATAAATCAGAATAATACACAGGTTATAATGTAGAAAGATATCATATAAATTCAGTGATATAAGAAAATGACATAGGAAAGAAGAAATTGCGCAGGTCAACTAATTAATAAAATTATAAGTGACGTATTTAAAAATTAAATAAGTTGACATGTATTTAAGAATAACAAAATATTCTGTGCTAATTTTATCTTATTACCTCCTACCGTTTTTACGTGAAACCATAACACATAAATGAATTCTGATTTAATATAAATACTCAATTACTTATAAAAAATTAATGTATTTTATTGTTCTTTATTACGAGCCAGTCCTCGTCATACCATCTATCTAGGCTATCTTTTATCTAAAAAAAGTAGACAATGTTGCTGATAACAGCTAGTATGTTTCAAATCCTTATCCTACATAATCAAATCCGCATGTACAAACTTGTATATTACATTATACAAAACAAATAGTAGCACTAAAGTAGGTGACTATAGCGTAATGGTTGTTCTCCCCGTACAAATGAAGCGCAGATTTGTGTTTAGTCTCACAGTAAATGAGATAGGTAGGCGTCGTCTCAAGGTCTCACGATGTAATGGTGGTGGTAAAGATTATCTATTAAGTACTTACCGACGTGTATACAGATAGATGTTAGTTCGTACACCCGAGGACAAATGCCACCTTTATGTTGCTATTGTAACATATCATTTGTGCATCTCTAACGTGCAGCATGTGATTTAACCGTTTGATGATCGCGCCGAATCATAAAACACCACTATAAAACAGTACTAAAGGTAAATTGCGTGCAGGTACCTACCAGCCACATTACTAAGGTGCTCATGCGTAAACTTTACCACTCGAAGGTACCATGATGCTGCGTATCAAAGAAATAGGTACATAGCATGTGAAAGTCATATAAAATTTAAGATGAACGGTTCTATGCTGCATAGGATTTTATAGGTGCTTGTAACATTGTAAAATGAAAACTGTTAGCATTACTTATTTAATGGCATGGGCCCAATTATAATATGCGAAATATTTTAATAGGTACGTAAGGTACATCGCTGAGGTTATGGGATATGGTTACAACTAAGGTAACGGTAGGCGAGTATAAGCTAAAATTATATTAGAGTCTTTAATAGAATGTTTTCCAATTTTATTTTAAAATATGTGTTTACAAAAGGTGTTACTACAAATATTTCTCTACGATATTTACAAGGTAACCTTCAATTTTTATATGATGCGGTTATGTGTCGCTGGACTATATAAAATACCTTAGTTTTACCTATTTCAGTCACCAAGCAGGTTGCTTTGTAAGATTTGATTGTAATTGAAGGTAGAGAAATTACAGGATAAGATTCTCTGGAATGTCAACATCCGAGAGGAATGACGGGCGTCACATAAAAACGTGATGTTCGTAGTACTGTTTATTTATATAGGCGACGACGGTTACCACTTACCATCAGACCGGCGGCCAGCTTATTTATCATTACAATTACATGAATACTTTTTCTCAAGAAAGTAAACGTAGAACGTATAATCAACGGCACCGAAAAGTAAAGCATAAATTTCCTATCTAAAACAATAGATGGCCCTTAAAAATGTTCAAATACCTATCACAAGTAGAACAGTTCCAAGTATGCATGTGTTAGTTGACTAAGTATACACAAGTGGCAAGTGGGAGCAGTCCTCTGAAGCGCTCAAGCGCTGACCTTGCCGCGTGGGAGCCGCGCTAGAAATCGGCCCCGTATGCTTACGCAATCTCAACCACTCCACGCCGCGCGCCCGCGCCGCCGCCTTCAACATGCGGCCTGCCCGGTATTGTACCCTCGTACAGTCCAGTCTTAACACGTATAATTTATTAAAATAAATAAAACATATGATGATAAATAAAATATTAAAAACACTAATATCTTACGAATTATTCGTATTGACTAGACATTTGAATACATGGTTTGTATTCAAACAAAATGTTAAAATAGTTGTTTATATTTTCGCTAAATATAGAATTAAAGTAACGGTAGACTAAATATTATTTCTATTCTCATTTATGGTAAATATTGCCGTATACTTTAAAATAGATATAAGTAATTAAAGAGATATAAGTAAATATTATACATTACCATTTATACAGATTTCACCATTTTTTGTTAAAAAAAAAGACAACTATTCCTACGATTTCAGATTTAATAGAATAGTTCGTTCCGATGTCAAGTTGCTGTTACATAGAAGATGTAACATTTTAGTCAAGTTAGAAATACATTATGTCGTGCATAATAACACGTTGATAAAAATAAAGAAACGGAAGGTTTATAGTACAAACAAATATCAACATAAAGTTGTCGGCCACTGAATTATATTTAGGGTTAATCGATTCACCGCCAAAAATCGAGCTTTCGTGAGATCAAATTCGTAATGAGTCACGGTGTAACGGGACATTGCACTAAAGGCTGTACTTACTCTCTCAGCCATCCCATTCGTGTCCACTCGAGTCATCAGAATACTCGCCATCTCGCAAACATCTATCGTGTTCGAGTAGGATAGTCCGATTTGTGTTATGTATTATTTTGTCAGCATACAACCGAATAGAAAGGTGAATTTAGTCGCCGCATCGCAGTATAACGACAGGTGTCCCTGATTGCGCGAATACGAAACGATAAGCTATGAAAAGTCATGACATATCGCATGATAATGTCCGAGTCAATTCGCAAGCAATCGATAAATTACCCAATAACATTCTACGAGTCTTCCTGTCGGGTAATTATGTGGTTCACTAATAGAGATGTCACTTGTCACTTGTGTCCTTATTAGCAGTAAATCAGTGGTTATAAAGGAAATAATTTGTCAACATGAGCTATTAAGAGTAATTGATGTTAGTGATTAGCTAACAGGACCAGAATATAATTAAGTATCAATGTGTATCATACTATTTTAATGAGACATCATAATGTCCAGTCATTATGTGACAGACAAGGTTTATACAGAAATGGTCGATGTCTCTCACAAGCCCTTCTCGGAAATGGGAGTTGGCCGAGCAGGAATCGCGCCGCTCCCTCGCTGTGACACACATAGCTGGAATCTACCGTCAAGTCCGTCTAGCTTAAAATGAGTAAACAAACCTCATGTAGGGTTTCACTAACAGAAATTGTAAAGCTGTTTGAACAATCTGTATTATGTTCTAATCGTGTCAATTCAAATGTTTGATAGTGTCAGATGGTGCAAACTTGGTTGTATTTGCATGACGATCATTCGAATAAATTAACGAGGTAAAATATTTATTATCTGCTTTTTCATCGACTGACAAAGAAGACTAATACCCTTAAATCGGTGTAATTTCTTTTGTTTTTGTATCGTATATTACGTCTTAATGTTATCTAGGTAATACATTACCTTATCTGTGGTAATAGTAACAGGTTTCGTTCATTGTTGTCGGTACGTAATTTCTATGAGAAGTTACGTTAGAATCAGTTCTCGATTTTTATTTGTGAAGCAGGATAATTAATTAAAATATATGTTACATATTCGTCAAATTTGAACACGTTGGTTTGAAGATTATTTTTTTGTATTTTACACCTTTATATTCGTATTGTATTTATGTTTTTCACTAATGACTATTTGATGCAACAGATATCGAATCAGTCAGTGGCCTTGGCACAATAAGCACCAGCTTACTTGGTAGGACGATCCACCTATGTAATATAAAGACGTGGGTTCGAATCCAACTATGGTTAATGATTCATTATCATTTATTTTCTTGTTGTTGGTAGTCCTACTAATTCAAGGTCGGTAAGCTCAAGGCTGCCTTGGTCAACTGCCATGTATTTGTCTATCTATCTATCTAACTTCACGGCAAATTGCTTCTGGGGTTGGCAGGGAGAAAATGACAGTATTAATTGTTTTTAAATGTGTATAATCACATTCAACAGGATTTGAGTTTGTCGTCATCGTTTAGGTCGTTTCAAGAGATTTATTGGCACCGCTCCCGGGCGTATATCTCTGTGGTGATAGAACAGTGTGGTATCACTGGCTGACGGTGAGATATCTAACAGTACACGGCGAAAACTGAGCGTCCGAATCGAGTCATTGAACCGAGAATAGACCGTTACTCGGCTAGCAGGACGGGCCCTTCTACTGCCCTCCTACTATACAATTTTTTAAACCCTACAAACATAATAATAATATTATAAACAAATTTTTATACTTTTTCATTTAATAAACATTTAAATTTTAATTTTACTTTTTATTTAAAGATTACTAAGATCTTAACACGAATAACTTTATGATTTCACTTGCTAAGACGGCTAGTGCTACCCTGTCGAAACTTCAAGAGAAGTAAGTATACCTTTATGAAAAATTATTAGTAAATTTGCCTAAATACCTGTATATTAATAAAATTATAACCCTTAATGATTAAAATAGTAATAGTATTATATATAACAGGGTAATTATTTATTTTTAATAATAAATGTTTTTATAATATTAGCAGTTTACTAACAATATTAGCAATAAAAATAGTCATCCCCCTTTTTATCTTTTAAGAACTCTACTTTCTTAATGAAATAAATTGAATCAGGAGGTCGGATAAAACCTATTTTTTATCAGCAAAAGAAAGCAGACCATGTCGCGGGTAACTGTTAGTACACAATAATAACATAATATTTCCATAGTGGAGGTCCCATTCAGTAATTTTTTTTAACGTGTGGAAAATCTTTATTGATATTTTCCACCCGACCAGAGAATGTGGGCTTGATGAAATCATCCCGTTTTTACTGCATTAGCTTTCAGTATTTAAATATATTAAATTTAGAGGTATTATGTATGGAATAGTTTTTCTATGGATTTTTTTAGGAATCTTAAAATAGTATTTACTATTTAGTACGTCAGTTTGAACGGGCCGAAAATATCTTTACGACAGTTTGAAAATACAATGACACAAAAAAAATATGGTTTACCTAAAAAGAGATAAAAAATCCATTAGCATATAAGTTTATTATTAAAGACACTGAAGACAATTAGACCTTACAATATTCCTTTTAAATACCTCTATATATTAGGATACCTCCATATATTTCGCCTGCGTAACACTTCTTCCTATTATGCAACTTTTATCATTGTAGCTTTATTCCTATTGGTCGTAGCGTGATGTTATATAGTCAGCTTCGATAAATGACCTCTCTAACACTATAATAATGTTCAGAATCAGATTCCAGATTAATAACTTAGATTATTATACATTTTCCCAATACAGACTCAGACGTTTTAACTCTTTATAATATTAATTTAGATATGTTATCTATTAGACTATACCTGTAGATTTTAAACAACCCAAACAAACCAGTTTCGGACATGATTAGTAGAAATATCCTTTGGCAGATTGTATAGAAAGATATATTGTATAGAGCAAAGTATATATTAAATTGCTGTATCAAACGACTCACACTGTAAAGTAATATTTGATTTAGTCAAAAGACTGGCGATGCAAAAACCTACCCAGCGAAATGAATCCTATCTATGCGCAGAAATGTATGAGACAGAATGACGTTCGATTTCTGATATATTTCACTACTGCATTGAAAGACGTGTTCAAGTTCTTGGAAAGCATAACAGAAGGGTAAGGCATATAAACATCACTCACCTTAAATATGCCAATGATATAGTAGGTGATAAAACGTTTAATATGTTGATTAATTTGCTGTAGATTTATTGCTCTTGTTGTTTTATGACATAACTAGTATATTAAGTATACATTGTTGTATAATATTTATTATATTTAAATTTTGAATATCTATATATATATATATATATGTATATCTGATGGTGTAAAAATACAAATGGATGCAAGTGATTATGAAGACCTATGCTGATGTTTTCATTAAGGGCAGATAAATTGCCTTGTAAAGCAAATAACACTATAATATTGCAGGCTTTGCTTCGCACGATATAAGTGACGATGGTCGTTTGTTGTATTTTACCCGTATATATATATTATAATATGTATATATATATATATACTACTATTTCTTCCAAATTGTTTATGTATATATATATAATATATACATAAACAATTTGGAAGAAATTCCTTAAATCATATCATAAAAATATACTCAAATGCTTGGTTTAGAAGAAATTAACAAAAACACTGGCTTTGCTTTATTCTATTCCAGAAGATTCTTTCTGTCTAAGAAATATTTGCAAATTCTTTACTACATTTGAAATTAACGATTCTTTCAGGAAACGAGTGTATAGAGGTAAATATATAAGAGTATAATGCTAGCAATGGGGCCAATAGTTTCATTCCATTATTAATCCCACCTCAATGACTCGGGAAGGTAGGAAATTGTTAGTATTGCTAACAATGAACCAGGTCAGGTCGATCTCTACGTGCTCTCCCTTGAATACCATTATTAAATAATAATTAAATTAATTCCTAGGAATTTTGTCCCGATTGGCTCCTCTACTGGCCTTGCCACCGAGTAGGTACTATTAGCGTAGGCAGGTATATCATTCCACTATCATTCAAACTCCACTAACTCCGACTAACCAGTCACTGATTATCCGTTTCTTCTCTACCAAATGCATTCATGGAAATATAAGTATTATTTACCTGTGTAATGCTCTTCTATACATATTTATAATAATGTATATTAGAAGCGAGATATAAGTCGAGAGATGGTAGTGGCACTGTGACATATAAATGATATCTAATTGACAATTACAGGTTCCAACCTAGTTCTTATTAATGAATGAGCACCTCCGAGTAATGTTTTTATAAATATTTATATTGTGTACATACATATTTATAATAACATTACTTAGGTACGAATATAAAGTTACATAAACATAAATAACTGGTAATATACAGATATTACACATTATTATTTTTTTATTTAGATATCCGTACGAGTATATGTTTACCTTTAGTTCAATATATTGAATAATTAATTGTAATTTCATCTCTCCTCACAATTATTAAGGTTTATTTCCACATCTAATATAAAATTTGTTATTATTTGGTTCGTAAATGGCTATCGAATCTTTTTTTTAACATGTGGAAAAATGTTCAAAAAGACACATCCTTTTGTACATTGTGTGTGGATTTCTTGCCCACTAAAAAAACTCACAGTGTACCTAGGAGTAGCCATTACATGACTCTCGAAGTCCGGTTAGCTATGGAACCCTAGTGAGCAATTAATCTTTCAAGTTACGAACTTTCTCTTATTTTTATTATTCAAGAGTAAAAACAAAAAAAAAGATATATAGTGCTATATCAAACAGCCTATTCTAGAACTTTTATGTTCAAGTGGTAAAATATACTTGCATGCTACCCTACTTGATATAACGTTTCGACCGTCATCACAAATTGACAGTCGAAGCTAAATAAAAAAAACGGTAAAGTGCGACTCGAACACAAGTAGCTCACTTTTTTATTTTCTTTATATGATAATTTATTTATGCATGAGGTAATTTAATTTCATATAAATTAGTTATGTACAGGATGGATCATTACACACACAACGACGCTGTATTGCATTATTAATGAAACAGTGCATAGTGTACGGTTTTTTTTATATAATTGAAAAGGCAAACAAATTGACGGACCAGCTATTGGTAAGCGGTATATATGTCGCCTATAACTATATGTACATGAACACTACGGGCATCATGTTATCATATAATACTCGTGATACAATGAGTGGTGTTGCCATTCTAGAGGACTAACTTAACATTTCAAAGGATAAGAGATCCTCCTACAATTTCAAGTTCATTTATATAGTATGGATATACCTCGACTTTTATCATCATTGTAAGTGGGCTATATCACTATTCGCCAGATGGCTTGTACGGGTGATACTGCATTAAAAAAATGGAATCCTTATAGTAACTGCACTAATCATTTATAGTAAATACTTCGTATCCGTAATAATTGTACTCCCATTGCTGAACACGCAACTCTTTATAGAAAGAACATGTAGATAAATTACTAAGCCTGGTCAGGCGGATTGGTATATAGTTTTTTTTCGAGTTTTCCTTCACTTCCATCGATGTATTTTTTAAATGAATGTTAATGATACGGTGATTATGGTGATATGGCGCTTTACCAGTAAACGCTGGCGAGGTACAAGTGGTGAGCAAAAAATAATATCGCTAGCAATGAGTCCAGTAGTCCTCATTACCAATTCCTTATCTCCGTCACTTTTCTATTTGTATCATAGTCTCATTATTTCCCCTTAGCATATCTTGGGGATGAAATAGAATGGTCAGACTTTAGTAATATCTATTCATAAGGTTAAATATTACATAAGATAGGACTTGTACTTCTTTTTGTGCTGACATCGATTTGTACAGTTTATGTTTTATGTATGTATGTTTATTTATACATTTCAATGTTTAGATTTACACAGCATATTTATATAGATTATACAAACAGGTATTTTTAAATAATTTTAATGACTATGGCTCTTGCGAAACACTTATTCCAATAAAACCAGAAACCTAATTTTGAACCCATTAAAATATTTTTTTGTATTCAGTAATACTTAGTATATACTTTTACCTTAATCATAATACATAATTTATAATTTTTAACAATACATACCTACTAATCTTATAAACATCTGTCTGTAGCCCTGTTTTAACGGCGGGTGAACAGATTTTAATGAAATTTAACGTAAAGATAGATTCTATCATGGGGATATGTTAACATAGACTATATCGTATTTCAAAATAAGTAGGCGAAGATGGGGGTAACTACCTGTAATTTATGCCATTAAATCCACATTTAAAATAGGTTTTTAAAATATTCTTGTAAGCTAACATAAAGTGGTAATCTAGGTGCCGAATGAATATAATAAAGCAAGCACTTGAAAATTGGTATTCTGTATGCCCAACACAAGCTATAAGACGGATGATGCACAGAATAACATCATGTGGGAAATGCGTGAACACCATATTATATTATTTATTATAGAGGATATAATATATATTGTTGTATAAACAAGATCCTCTCCACTGCTTGAAATGACAGCAAATCTTAGATTCGGCGATAAGCCGACGCCTATATTATCGATAAGATAACAAAACGCGAAACGTCCTGGTGAAATTTGTGTTACCGAGGTACATACGGTGTAGTTAAACGGACATAAATATGAATAGACATTTATTTGAATAAGCTATGAGAGATTCCACCAAGCCCGGTGATGTAGGCACACGTCTCTGTTAGAAAGCCGAAGGATTTCTTTTTGTTCGTAGCTTTTACCATCGCGCAATTTTAACAGTTACTGTTAGTGTCGACCGTTCGTTGGAGCCGTTATAGCAAATTCTGCTTATTCATTGGACACTCGAAAGATCCAAAGCTAAAGAGGCTTTCGCTATTATATTGAAATAGATCTTACATGTAGGAACCGTTAACATCGAAGATTCACACACAAAACATTATATTTGTAATTTAAATTAATTGATTATGCAAGATTAAGCTGTAATCATGCATATTAGCTTGGAAAAATATAAATAAAAAACAACATAGAACGAAGATATAGTCTTAAAATATATCTACATAAGTACCTACACTTATTTTTAGCCTCGTGAGTTATAAAAATAATATTTATTGTAAAGTAATGCAAATCTGTTAGTTGTTTGCGTGTAAATATTATAAAATTACATAACATTATCATGCTTTACTTTCTTTGACAGTGTTATGTATCTATAAAACGTCACAAAAAAAAATAGATAATTCCACTGCTATATTTCATGATAACCAAAAGCAAAACAAAGTCTGAACTAAAAGTGTCGCCTTTATTCCAGGGCATGTTTGTTAGGGAAAGTGTGTTGGCAAGCTTTTATGCACCGGCCGGGCCGCTGAAAACTGGGTCAGTCCGCTGTAAGGACTTCAGCCTATAGTGGCACGATGACCTAGGTCAGGTCACAGAATTATGGCTCACTCCCGGCCAATCGATACAAGATTACATTCAGGGCAGGTGCTCAATTTATGATATTATATTTATATATCAAGCTCGTTTGAAACCGTTGAAATTAGAAATAGGTAGGTAATTATTGTATATAATGTACTAATTTTACCCGTTTTGATTATTAAGTAATCGTAATGCTAACATTAAGGTCTGTTTTTATATTTTTATAAGTCTTTGTGTTTTACTTATGATGCACTGCACTCATGAAATTTTAGAAAACAGTATTAATATTTAAATAAATTGAACATGCATGTTTACTCAAAATCGTGACATACAATACCTATATAATATCATGATAATTTCCTCATATATAACCAATAATATATATATCTCGATTTTCGCACGATGGTGTATATTTTAACAGAGATCTCTTAGAATGTTATAATATAATTCTAATACAATAAAGAAAATGTGGATCAGTAACAATGAAATTAAATATAAAAAACGTTCTGATTTTCATTAATCCTGATTCTAGAGTGTATATTTTATGCCTAAGGACTAAAAATGTATATAAGTACCTACTTTGAAGCAAAGGTCGGGTGGCCGGGCGCCCATAATAATTTACTTGATAGGTATAGGTAACATGTATAGATAGATATGTTATCATTTTATCATCTTATAGTGTTATTATATCTAATAATCTGAACAGGAAACACTCAGTTATAAATCCGGGTGTTTTTATTATTTTTCCGTTGGTTGGGTTCTGTATATTACCGTATATGTAATGGAAAAAGGGACTTTTATTTGGATAGACCCTATATTTTTTATTGAGCGATTTGGGCCTGACCTGTAGCACTGCGACCTACATAAATCCATTGTGCTCGCCCTTTTTTAGAGTTCGCTATCTAGACCCGTCAGGGACAAGAATTGAAAGATATTCTTAGCAGAGATGGTTTTTATCTCCTTAGAATAGAGTGAAACTTTCCAAAGGAGATATTTCGTTTATGCATAAATGGGCTATAAAATGCATAAATGGCCACATAGGACGTGTAGTGGCGTTTCCTCTTCAGCTTGGCAAGATCAGCAGATTTTTGTTGTCATCATCAGTGCAGCCGGGAAGACGTCCACTGCTGGACATAGGCCTTTGATGTGCACAGGCCTAGGTTTGCCATGTGTTTACCAGAGAGGGCCCTAGCCATAAACCCTGACTAGATTTATAACTAGTCTATTAAAAAATCACAATATGCTTCTACCACTAACAACAGATTTTATACATCTGCCTGATAAGACGTAAGAAGTATAAATAATTAAATGTCTATTCTCTATAAAATATTAATAAAAAATATTTTTTTTTTGTGGAAAGCATACTATTAGTAATAATTGTCCAAACTAATTGTATATTTTTTGTGATTATTTAGGTTTATATTTTGTTACGTTTTCAAGGGAAATTTTGCATAATCTACTATTTGGGGTGACTACTATTTCTTTCATGATTACGCAGGTCGAGTGCAGGAGCTAGTTAATTATTTAATTATCACACAGAGATTGTATTTAGATCACATTACTTTAAAATATAAAACATCCTCCTGAATTATACATTCCCCTATGAGCTTGCTTACATGGTATGTGCCACAAGGCAATAATTAGGTACACATCTATTTTTACTAATGTAATAAAGATTAAAATTTTTAAACGTTTGGATTAACTCAAAAAATACTTGACCGATTTTAAATATTCATTCACGTATAGATAGTGATATTATCAGTGAGTTACATGGGGTATATTTTAGTTTGCAGCATATCGCTAGTACATAGTATTAAGGAGAGGTCTTGAAGTGTTTGATATATCTAATCGTATGAAAAGAGCAAAGTTTCACAACTTTTTTTAGTAACGTAGATGAATTATGTAAGCTTTTTCGAAAACATATCTTATATAAATTGTTGAATTCTAAATTAAAATTGGGACAAATCGGCTTTGTTAGTTATGCTAAATAATAATAATCGGGCGAATCTTTTTTGTTGATTTTACAAACACTTATAAATTGTACATAATAATAGATAATAATAATTGCATTTTATTTAGCTTTCAATAGATAAAAAATGTGTGTACAAAAATAGCATGTTATGGGACTCCAGTACATAACTCCCTACATTATTATATTATAATTATGTATTTATGTTATCTTATCTCTGCATTATGAGGATTAAATTATAGATTTATGTCTAATTATATCTTAGATCCAGATCCTGCATTTAAAATACGACCTACAAGGCGACCGAAGTCACTTGTTGTAGAATCAATTATTATAGAACAGTTATCGTAATGAAGCAGTATGATAGTTATTCATTATTAAATGTTGTATAACAATTTATTCCGAAAGATAATGAGAAACTAACCGACATCACAACATTCATGTATCAATTTATACTTCTAACTCACTCGCCGTTGATGGAAACGTCTCATATCTACTATATAATTAACAATACCGCTTTGACTACTCCATCTGAGGTAACATATTCCTCTGATATGATAGTTGCTTTTTTGCCTGTATAGTACAAAACATAATATAGATCTACCTACTTCGCATCACGGGATCTCAATCTGATCAATTGTTGTAAAATTCATTATTATGTATTAATACTGATAGTTTATTTGTATATTTAATTTCCACTCCGCGGAATATATGGACTTCTCATAATCTGCTGAATTATATATTTATTCGTGCATTTAATTCAGTGTAGTATTTCAATATGAGATTTTCCATATCACATTCGTACTTGTTAACAAATCAATTGCACGTCCAGTGTTTACTTGATTTTGATTTTTCGATTACTCTACTTATTGGACTTTGAGGCTATGGAAAATGTGAATCTTGGTAATGCGATATTTTGTACTCACTATAGTTTAATATTCTCTAACCCGTTTGCATCTCGTTAATATGTGTTTATTTTTTAATACTAAAAGAAAGAATGAAAGAAAAACATTGACAACCATTGCATTGAGGATATTGAGGATTTTTTCAAACTTTGATAATGCTGCAGTAGTATCACTTACATTTCCCGGTATGCTGGATTTTAATGTTCAGTTTGAAAATCTATTCCTATTTTCATATCAAATTATTAGTATTCATACTCAAATAATAAATTAGAATTTTCAGATCACTTAAGTAAATTCATAATATAATCTATACATATAAATAAAATTGAAGTGTCTGTTTGTAATATTGAAATATCCGTTTTTTACTACATGCATATGAATATACATACGGACCATATACCAAAATGACATTTTTTTATCATTTTTGTCTGTCTGTTTGTTCCGCCTAATCTGTGAAATGGCTAGACCGATTTTTACGGGACTTTTTTTGGCAGCTGATGTAATAAGGAGTAACTTAGGCTACTTTTATTTAAAATGAAAATAAAAAATTACACGCGGACGAAGTCAAGGGAACAGCTAGTATAGACTAATTTAAGTACTAAAAATTAATGAAAAATATACATTAATGAGTGTAAACAATGATGCCTTATCAGTGATTAGGATGTCATTGTCTACTGTCTTCATCACTTTGAAATAGTTATAGCGCATATAGCCCTTTTATATACGTATAATTATGAACAAGATGTCAAAATGACAGGATAAAAATAGAAGATAAATTCATTTAATGCGTGATAAGGTGGTGATTGATAAGAGCCGGCTCTGGTGCCGATCGTTGCAATATGAGACACATGTTTCCAGGGGAGTGCCTATGATAACGATTCCAATCACCAGGCCCAGTTATTTATCGTATTGGGTTAAGTAAATACAATATTATATATAAAAAATATTTTACATTATACAATTTACTATGGTCCTGGTATGGTATTCAAGCACCTGTAACTTTATCGAAGGAGGAATATTAGCCAAGATCAGTTCCTAGGTCTCAGAATGATACTGCATAGAGAAGTCAGCTCATCTACGTGTCTGCCTCTTGTCCTCTTACCAATTTCTGTCACTTAGCAACTTGTTCTGTCTGTAAGGTGTGTTTGGTTTGAAGGGTAAGAGATATATTACAGGATAGGGGCGAAGGGGGTTGTTAGTAACGTAGACTAATA
The DNA here is from genome assembly GCF_030625045.1 of Achroia grisella. Lineage (NCBI taxonomy): Eukaryota > Metazoa > Arthropoda > Insecta > Lepidoptera > Pyralidae > Achroia > Achroia grisella. The sequence goes on from NW_026712841.1 coordinate 3,967,012, forward strand.
ACCTCATTACTAGAATTGTTCCATGTCGGGTTGACCTCCACGTGGTCACCCCTGATAAATTCATGGTGAATTTACCACGATGGACTAATTGATCTGACCTCATGCTTTTGCCCCGTCAACGTAAATCGCTAACGCAGGCGGATGCGTCATTCCATTATTATTTCTAAGATTTTTTTTACAGGATATGATGTCATAATACCTTTGGCCTCAGGAATAACAGTTGATGAGGGGTATGGCCAACGTGACATGACTACGTGTCAGATGTAGTTCTGTTCATGAATGTAGAACACGGTTGCCACTTTTCTTCAGCTATGCCCTTTGCCATTTAATAGTTACGTAATAGATTAAGTATTATATATATATACATATTTAAATTGCAGCGATGTAGGAAAAATCATGGACAATGTATACAAACATTGTATTATTGCCGTTTCTATTAAGATAACACTAGAGTTTCCTACATACTATAATGAAAATCGAAGTTAATAACTGCTTTGTTTACTATGGCTTAATAGTTAAAATTATAATTAATAGAAATAGATTATCTGTGCTTGTTGTAACAGAAAATCAAATTATCAGATTATCATTAACAGTAACAGTATATATATATATACATATTGTATTGTATGTGGATACTGTTATATTTAATTTAACAGTTATTTTCTAGATTTACGTTGACACTTATAAGAAACATGTTTTTACCCACCCAAGTTTTCACATACCCATTATTTGCATCCTTTGCTGACTACTTAAGGCTGTTCAGTGAGTCCTTCCTTTATTATCTAGAGGCTATAAATAGTTTACCCCAAAATAGAATATACGATATAACCAAAGGTGACCAATAGACATGCAATGATGGATTTCGTTGTCTATTTATAGATCTGAAATTGCATTCACAGCTAATTTACATATTTGAAGACCTGTGGTTAAAACAGTAAATTATAATCTACAGACGTATTGGAATATAATAATGGCAACACTGTATTATAAATTTAGGTAGACGTGCGGTATGAATTACGAGAGTTGTAGTGCAAACACAAAACGCACGGTTCTTACGTGTTATTCCACGGCCAAAACAAACTACTGAACTGATTTTTGCCGGGTTCATTGTTCGATAGTAGACGTTAGATTTACAAAATGAGGTTTTATAACAAGAATTGATAACAAGTCAGCCTAGGTCTAAATTATATTTATATATTAATACGTCAAACAAAAACTTTGTATTCCTTTTTACGAAAATTGCGCGGAACGAGTACAAAATTACGCACAATACAACACATTTCGTACAAAATTTATGTTGAGACGGAGTGCAGAATATTTTTTTTATATGCAAGTAAAATACATTAAATTAATAAGAAAGACATTATACATCATGTATTTGACACACACACGCATAGAAATATACTTAGTTTTTGACAATAAAACCTTAATAAATACAAACTTATAATTTAAATTAATTATGATCGAATTTCGACTATTTGGGCGCCGATTAATTATAGTAGTTTGCCTATTTTTCTTCTAATAATTCTTGGGAATTATTTGAAACTGGAATATTTCACTAAAATTGAAATAAATTCTAAAACCGGATATAAAACACTCACATTTCATAATAATTTTAGTCCACTAGTTTCTTCTCTCAAATTTTCGGAACCGTTGTAATAAGATAAATATTTTAAAATAGATAAATGCTCTTTTTATGTTTCATAATACAGAAAAGATGCTATAAAATTAATAAATTAAAAAAAAGTGCTAAGTTTTAGACTATAATAACATAAATATTAACCTATGAGAATATACTCAATTTTCTCCTACTATAGTTCATAAAGTTAAAGAAATTTATAGACGTTTATAATGCTTGTATGCTGTTAATTATCCATGGTTTTTTGTAAACCGTAATATTGAATGTCCTTCTACTTGAATTCGTCCAATTGAATATTTTGATAACGGTTATTTTGAATGTCACACTAATTTTAAAAATTTAACTGCAATGATAAAACATGCAGTGCCGTACAAAAAAACCGGTCTTTTAAACTTACGTAAGGACATTTTAATGACGTCAATTTACTTCTAATTGCAGTTTTTTCGTTAGCTAGGTAAGTTTGATACAAATTAATTGCTAGATAATTGTATTTAAATGGAACATCATTTGTTGTGTTGTAATTCCTGTAGGTAAAGATGTGTCATTTCTAGCTATAATTTTAACGACTGAGTAATGTAATACCTAAAATGTGTACAATTAAACTGATACCGCAGGAGGTTTACAACGAAATATTCAATTATGTGGAGTTAAGGAAAATTTGTGAAGTTTAACGTGTCTTCATAATGAGTATAGTTACAAAAATAGTCGTCGGGGAGGTACAACAGAATGTTCCTGGCCCCAAAAATGCCGCGTTTCAATGGCCAGGACTTCATTGTCGCTCATGTTTTCCACAATTCACTTTTGTAACTTTCTAACCCTATGCCGTAGGAGAAGAGGCAGGGAGGGGCGCGCGCGGGTGCCAGAGAGAGGGTACCGACCTCATTGCCCATTGCCACTCCTCCCGCCGAGGCGGCAGGCCATTTTTATTAAAAATACTTCCGAGTATTATCAACGCGCGCGGATTTTTTTTGTCACGTCCTGAAACTTTTGTGTTTTATTTAAAACTTTATTTTATTTTATTACAAAGTGGACAAATATATTATAAATAGACTTGTGTATTTTATTTAGACATTCTCTCATGAAAAACTTTGGTGACAGAGCAGTGAATTTTCAAATTTGGAAAATAAACACAAGTGCGCCCCGCGTTCTATTTTCCGTGCAAACTCGGGTCAATTCGGTTGCGAAAAGTGGCGGTGTTCGGACATCTCCGGCGGCGATCGCCGCGAGGAGGGCGTCCAACCAACCCCGCCCGCGAGCAACAGAGACGGCGCGCAGTGCTGACATGGCGACAACACCAATGGATTAATGTTTTTCACGTGGAAAACTCATCCCTTGAACATATTCATGTCAAGGTAGGTTAATAGCGCCGTTTAAGAACTTTTATATATAAAACTTATACCAGGGAACCACAGACGACATTTTTAAACTGTTTTTTTTTTTTATTATAATTGCTACGTAAAAACATTCACATGAAACTGTATAATTTAAGCGCTGTTTAATCAACACCCCAATGAATAACTACATGCGAGTTATTATAGAAAATAGGTAGATAGTTTATACAATTAGCTCATATTACCTAAGTCACCTAGATTTTCTAGAACGGCATACAGAGTACCAAGTTTATAGGTAATCATGTAAACATACTTTATTTTTTCCCACCCTATGCATAATCATGTATGGTCATTGATTATTAGTAAAATATAAAAGCGCATTTTTCTTCTTTTACATTTTAAATTAAGGTTATTTAAATAGTTGTACATAGTTCAAGCTAGTCAGATCGACATATCCACCCCATAAACGGCGTGGTGTTAGAATTGAAGAGAACAGCGGGGGCGATCTCCGTTTTGAGAGAGGAAATCAATAAATTTCAATAAATCAATATTTTACCGTGCACCCTGCGCTGAATATATCCGCTGCCGCCATTTCGATGATGACGGCGTATTTTTTGTGAGAGATATTCGAGTCGCGGTCGCGGAGCGAGTCGGCGTTCGTGGCGCGGCGCGGGGTTGCTGGCGGGCGGGCTGCGGCCGTCAGTCGTCGGGTGAGCGGGGTGCGACGTAAACGCGGACTCGGACTATGGCGGAAGGGCTGATCCTCATTCCCATAAAAGGGTCGAGTTGATTGTGGTGCAGATACGTGCGGTATGTTCTCTTATGTTAGTGCAGTGATATAATTATTCTGAAACGGTGCTTATCTTGACGTATCGGCCGAATTAATGTGAATATCGTCGGTAATAATGCCATTGTGATGACGTAATGTAACGCGCTCGACTGGGTGCGTAGTAATAATTCGAGCGCCCGTTTGTACCGCGATAACGTCTGTGGTCACCAGTCAGCACCTGTGGATGGCCACTCAATAATCGTGTTTCTGTTTAAGATTAAGAAACTAATTATTCCTATTGGAATCCAATAAGAATCTATTAAGTTTTTATTTTGATAGTCGTTTTCAGTGATGAAGGTATTATGTTACTTTAATGTAATAATGTTAGCCAAATAAAGCCGCTTCGTATGCAATAAATAAGTTATAACTTGGCTATGATACGTACTTGTTTTTTACGTGTGGACTGCGCCGTCCGTCGGTGCACGGAGTTGCCTCCCGCCGCTAGAGGCGCCCTCGATTTTTTAACCTTGATTGGATTGGATACTGACTGAATTCATTCACAAACTAGTAAAGCAGTTTATATCGATAATAAATTTATTGTATCTCTTTACTTCGTGTTTCTTTCGTAAACTATAACGTGCAAATATTTACTAACATTTATGTGTACATACAATCATATTTAAAATTTATAAATTTATATTTCTAAATATCTATACATTGTGAATTTTCTTAAGACAATCGTGATTGAACAATTCAATTATTAAAAGCTTAAAATAATATTATTGATGTTATTGATAACATTGGGTGTATTATACATAATTTGTTTTTTTATGTATATTATATGTATTTTTTATGTATCTTCTGTTGTTTTTTATTATCATTTTAATTATTATAGTCACTAGAAAACTCATAACGCTTTTGTAACGGAGAAAATTATTTTAAGGTATTTTCAAGCGGATGTTTATGGAATATTTATTATTTTTGTCTACTCTGCCCTGACAGTAATAATAAGTAGAATAATCATTCCATTTCCATTTCTATTCCACCTGTGCCCGAGATTGAAATTATATTATTTAGATTACCGTGGAGAATTCATCACGACTTAATTATGTTGGAGGATGGCAGGACTTAGGGCGCCTGTTCCAACAAGGAATTAGTTTAATAATTAAATTAAAAAAAATTAAAATAAAGTAATTAAATTAGTTTTTTAAGGACGACCTGCATCTCTTCCCAAAACTATTATAATTAGGCCATGATAGATGAACTAAACCAATATCTTATGCCTCGGCTATACCACAAAAATCCTAATAAACCACGCCAGGTAGGATATGGGCCTCCCTCAGTTAATCGAGCCAACCCACTGACAGAAACACCATTATTACCGCCATATTGCAATGTGGGGGTGGCGAAGGGGGGGGGCGAGGGGGGTTTGAAGTCGCAGTTATCCTTAACCTCAAATACTCGCATGTTGCACATCCTGCTTTAACGCCAGGGTCGTACCAATTGAAAATGGCGTCTAGGATAAACGTTATAGGTAGTCGCGTCCCTTCGTAAATTACATAAATACCTAAGGAGACTGTACAAATTCACATTTATGCTGCTAGGCAGCTTGCATCTTAAATGTGAGATTAGACATTGAATACAGATAAATTACAGGGTACACAGGTATGACACTCAGCCAGTTCTAGTAATGGTGGAATGTATTTCGTGAATATATCCGGTATATCATCTTTACATAGTATAAAACAAAATCGCCACCGCTGTCTGTTCGCTTATATCTTCTAAAATACGCAACAGATTTTAATGCAGCTAATTATATATTAATAGATAAATTGATTCAAGAGGAAGGATTTATATACACATAGAGAATAAAATTATGTATCAATATACATGATATATATAAATATATATATTTAGTGAAATGTTGATAGAAAAAAAAACAAAGGCGAGCACCATATACAATATATTACCAAATATTGATAATACGTGCAATGTGTGCTTGCATAAGCTTAATTCTGCTCGTGGTTGTACTGTGCATATAATAATGTTGGTACACAACTGAAATATTATTTCTGTCACGTGACATGCGCAGTAACATTGTTACAGCGCACGCGGATAGGTATATAAATACATAAGCATAATGTAAATAAAGTATATCAATATATATGCATAATGCCTATAGTAAGTTAACTATTAGGCCCCTCAGAAGAGAATCAGTCATTTAGTACTTATCTTGGGGTAAGTACTAAATAACTCGTTCTCTTCTATTTTACTCATACCTATTAACTCAGTCCAGTAACTATTGTATATGACAACTAAGGCTTTACACAGATAAATTTCTAGCAGTGAAAGAATTTCAAATTTGTCCAATAGTTCCAAAGACTATCAAGAGGTTATATATGACCGAACAATTGGAAATAATTGTAAAATCTATGGATACTGAGGATAAATACAGGCTTATATAAATTTCCAAACTACAGAGGTCCAATAACGTTTATTTGTTTAGTTTTAGCCTACCTACGCTGAATTGTTCCAAAGCTGAATCCTAATTTGATGAATGATTGATTAAATTTATAATTTCGGAAATGATGGAAATAACTAAGTCTAATTGTAGAGCTTAACTCAAAAAGTGCAGACCTTTATTCAAATTTGTATGAAAGTTAAATATCTTATATAATATTTAGATACACTCTTCGCCAGAGAAGTTAAAATAGACCAGTTAAAAGTTAAAGTTTTGACCTTAATTTTGGACATGAATGGCGTGCTAAATCTTGTTGAAATTATTTTAGAATGCATCCGTTGCGTCAAAATATCTTTTCTGCTTTGATTAGTTGAGTCGTTCACCCAATTAGCACATTCTAACTTGAAAATTTGTTTCCTGTAGGTAACTAATGAGTACCTAACATATGAAGTTTAGTATCCTTAGTTAATGTATACAGTTATCGTAAAACAGGTTTACTCGTAAATTGACATAAATGTAGTTGTTTATTATTACAACACAGACGTGTAAAAGGGAAGTGGATTAGAAGGGTAAATATCCCTCATGCTTTCAAGACTTAAGACATTATTCCTCCATTCCCAGTAATTTTCCTATCAAGTGTCATGGCAGCTGAAATATGTGAAACTGCGCATTCACGCAGACGACTTTGTAAAAAGTGTACCTCAGTGAATTAGCTGTAATGTGGACATTAGGATCAAAAAGGATTTTTATTAGATCCTCTCTGTGTGACGTTAAGGTACTATGTATTTAATTAACTACACGACAAAGATAAAAATTTAATGATGTTTACACAACTACGCAACCTTCAGATTTCGGGAGATGTGATCCATCATACACGAAGAAATCTTTGCTATCTACCTATGTGGATCGAAGGAGTATTTCATTATATTTTAAAATGAATTATGCCTAATTTATTTTATATCGACATCAGCTTACCCATACCTATCAAAACATAATTATTATTCATAGGTTACCTACTTGTATACCGGGCCATATAAATCTTTTAAGTTTTATGGTACATTATATATAGCTGTTTTAAGCTATTTACCATACTTGACAAAGTATAAGTATCCATTATTTTTTAATCCTAATATGTAGCTATAATATAGATATAGATATGGGATGAAAGTCTAATCTGGAAAACAATATAAAAATATAAATACACGGTGAAATGTATTTAAAATGTTACAACAAAATCTTAAAATGCCTACATGGAAATTTATTACTCGTGATAGGTACATATATTTGAGAATAAAACAAAATATATCTCTAAATCAAATACATGCTTTTATTTCTTTTACGTAATCTTATTCTACGTTTTGCTAACATATATGTATTTCATTTATGTTTAAAAACCATCGTTTTGTATTATTTGTAGGTACCGAAGCCTTTATTTTTATTTATTTATACACCAACTATAATTTGCATTAATTAGGTGTCTTTTATGGCATATTTACACAATATTACTAATTTAGCTGAGCAAGTTAAACGTTTACTTATTTATTCAGCGGTAAATATTTATTGTATAGGATTTATTATTTAACAAAGGGCGTAATAAGTTTATACGTCGACAAATTAAATAACTACTTGGCTTTAGTTTAGAAATTTTTGTTCCAAAATCTTTACACATATTAAGTTTATTTTTTGGAAAATATTTTAAGGCATTTATATATATATATATATATATAATATATATATATATAATATATATAACTATCACCGTTTTTTGTCTGTATTTTATGTATTTCATAATAATAGTTTATCATCCTTATCCATTATTTCCTTCCATACCTAATCGTACCTATATACATGTGTTAACTACATAAACAATTCACATCTTACAATTTCTATATGTAATAGCAGATTCCAGCAGATCGAAACCTAAATAATTTTTTTTTATGTTAACCTACTTCTTTTAACGTAGGTAGGTATAAGAATAAAAACATTTGAACCCCATGACATATAATCGTAACCTTAAAGAATAATTTTGCCAGGTTGATATTTTCAGATTGCGTGAAGCCCTCAGACGATACATAATAGCGTGACAGAATTAAATAGATTTTTTATCGAGTAAATTGTGTAATCACATAGTGTAATTAATCATTTATAGACTGACACGAGACTGGAGAAATCAACAATCGCAGAGTAACTTTCTGTTGGTTATACCATAAATTTACGAAGAACAATATTTTTTTTACTAATTTTAATTCTGTTAATAATCGCTGTTTAACCAAATTTAGGAGCAGCATTTATTCTTAAAAAGTTAGACAAATAGAGATGACATTGTATGTTACTTGTTGGCTCTCACATCAGAAAATTATAAATTCATCAGTGAAAATTATTATAAAATATTTTTTAGTGCATATCAATCTGTATTTACTTTAGGACTTCAGCGTATAGTTAGTAACTTTCATAATAATAATATCAATATTGTTTGTTTATTTCAGAACCCTGCGCCCATCACCCAAAATGCACTAACAGTATGAAACAAGTTGAAAATGACTTTTAAAAAGTAAACATTATCTATTGTTGACGTTTTATTGTATTGTTCATGGAACAAGAGAGAATACTTATGTATACACTGATAAATTGTTGGTATATTAGCTTTTAAACCTGGACTGGTTAATTCATATCTTCCAAAGAGGAAATAATACGTAATAAAAATGGCGACGCAAAGATTCTGTTTGAGGTGGAACAACCACCAGTCGAATATGTTGTCTGTATTCGACCAATTACTACATGCGGAAACGTTCACGGATGTCACTTTGGCTGTCGATGGCCAACTGCTAAAAGCACATAAAATGGTTTTATCGGCTTGCAGTCCTTATTTCCAAGCTCTTTTCGTCAATCACCAAGAAAAACATCCTATTGTTATACTGAAGGATGTGCCCTACGCAGATATGAAAAGTTTATTAGATTTTATGTACAGAGGAGAAGTGAGCGTAGATCAAGAGCGGTTAACAGCGTTTTTAAAAGTAGCCGAAAGTTTAAGGATAAAGGGACTGACTGAGGTGAACGAGGAGAAGTGTGACATCCCAGCTCTTACGAACTCCTTAATTCAACAGCAGTCTGGTGCGACACACACGCCGCCTCCACAGCTGCACAGAATACATCCGTACATGCATCAAAAGCGGCCTGCTGCTGGTATGCCCAGCGGTGGAGCACCTCCAAATCTACTAATGCCTCTATTGGGCAATGCATTAATGCAACCGAAAAGAAAACGAGGTCGGCCGAGAAAATTAAGCGGAAGTTCTAGTGACGCATTAAACACGGCGGCCAGTCCCCCCGGTGAATTCATTCCGGAGACGGCATCCCACGCTCCATCGAATAGGGCGGGTGATCAATTGATTCGTGGCTCTCCTGAAATGCTGGAAGTTAAAATGTCGATGGACGGCTTTAGCGCTGAAGATGGTGCAACATCCGGTGGCGAGGATGCTGGCGAAGCTCTATTAATAGACGAAGGTGATGATGCTCAGACAGAAGCTCCTACTGGAAAAGACTCCGAATCTGCAGGTACGTGATTATCGCAATTATTGTTAGTTACAATCTGAGCGAAAATCTCATTTTAATTATGTATAATAATGTAAAACGTTAGTTTTATCGTAGATAATACACGTTGTAGCATATCAATATTTAGGTGAATTGTGTACAATATCTCAAATGCGGCTAAGGATTTTGAAGACAATTTTCACATTTGCTTGTCTTTTGTAAATATATTAATCTTCCTTTCCGTCGGTCTAACACTGTTCAATAACAGTAAAAATAAAAAGAAAATAAGGGAAAAGCTAATGGGATATAAGCTTTGATGTTAGGATATCTTATCATTTAAGTGAAAAAGTGAAGTGTATTTTGAATATCTACTTTATGTATAATATTTAAAGATTCTAAAGGGGTAAGTGATAATCTATCAAATTATTTTTGATATATCAAGTAACAGATGCTTATTTCTTCTATAAAACAACAATATAACTATTGCTTGCTTTTGTGCTTTTGGGGAGAGCTATTAGAGGAATGGCCAGGGGCAAGTTCGGTGTGGTACTCAATGGTTTCAGTAATAATTTCTTTCTATTTAAACTTCCTTACAATATACTTTATATAAATGAGAAAAGGGAACACAAACAAGGCTTATTCCCAATAGCTTTCCTACATATAAAGCAATTGGAAATATTATAGTGACTAAACATATCTATACTGATTTCTAAATAAGTATTATCACTTTACTCAAAACTACATCGCTAAAATATTTCCATAAACAGTATTTTTATTCAAATATAATTAAACAAATATTAAATACGCAAAATTGAGACCTGAAATTGTACATTTCAGATCCCGATAAAGTGCCTAAAGAGGAATCACATCAAAACTATCCAACAAACGGGCCCGTTTTATCTATAGAAAATGGATCAATTAAACAAGAGCCTGCTGCTGATGCTACCGATGGCTACAACGAGCCTGTCGAGTACAAATATAATCCGGATAGAAGTCGCGAAAACTCTAATTCGCGAGACGGTTCTATAAAAGATGCAGACGATAAAAGCAGACTAGGTCGTAACTTAAAGCCAAAGAATAATAAAAAACTACTACCCCAAATGTCTAAAATTAGAGCACGAAACTTATTCAATCAGCTCTCTGGTCTATCTAACTTGAATCCCGCACTCAACACTTTTGACAAGTATCCGCCTGAAGCTGTACTCATGCCCGCTCTTGCCACGCAGTTGTTCGCTGCTGAACTAGAACAAAATAATCTTAATTTGGCTAACAACGACGTTTCTGATTTAGCGCAAACTAATTGGGAACATCGCATATTTACATCGCCTATTAGAAAAAATAACATTGGTAACGTAGCCAATTATCACGAGGAAACGAACGAATCTGTAAGGGATTTTTGCATTAAAGAGGGGGAAAATGTGTTCAGATGTAAAATTTGCGCACGAGTGTATACCCATATCAGCAATTTCTGTCGACACTACGTCACTTCTCATAAGAAGGACGTTAAAGTTTTTCCGTGTCCAATTTGTTTCAAAGAATTCACTCGGAAAGATAATATGATTGCGCATCTAAAAATTATTCACAAAAATCAACCTAATGCTAACGAGCAAATGGCCAAACAGGAGTCTTAATTTATATAGTACTCGATTTATGAGCGAAGTAATAAAGATCTGATTATAGTTAAAGGTAGGGTGTAATAAGTATGTCCATCCTAAATGAAAAGCCGACTACATAGTTATTGGTAACCTTTGGTTGCGATTGAATAGGCATTCGAGCTCTTGGTTTCACGAGTATATCAATAAGTTCGTTGATATTTTAAATGATATCGTTTGTTGTTATATTTATTTATTTATTTATGTTGTTCCATTATTTTCTCAAGAGTGCTGATTACAAAGAGATTTATAAATTTTTCTATAATTTACTTGTTATTTTGCACTTACTTGTTACTTAATTTTATTACTTACAAAATTTTCAGGGTACAAAGTAACTACTCATGGTGATCGTTAAATCAAAGTAGTCTTATTCGATTACTTTATGTGCTGATTATTGCATACAATTCTCATTGAACTGAATTAGTTAGTAATAAGTTTAGTAGATATATTTTATGAGTATGACAATGGCGTGGTCTTTTTGTAAAACGAGTAGTAAAGTAGTTGTACTAACTGCAGACGACTTATTAGATTTTCAAATGAGGCTAAACTCTTTGCAAAAAGACAAGATTTCGGTACGCCATTGTGTAGTGGAGTAAAATGCATTTTCATTAACTTGCCTTATTAGTGATCTTAGTTGTAAATGATGATTTGACTTCTTCGAAGTAAAACTCAACACAGGCTATGATTTTATTTTCTAGAACTTGTTAAGGTTAATTTAAAATATTTTATCAATGTTGGAATATTTGTTTGTAAATGTTATGCTATTCAAATACGTGTTTTAAACTACCTACATCATAATATAGAGAAATTATATAAATAGAATTGTTAAAATCTCATTAACAGCGAAAAGCGTAGTAATAATTATCAGTTCCTGATCATTGATGAAAGCCCCAACACGTTGTGACAGTTGTCAGGTAGATATTTTAGTAAATAAAAGTTTTCAATTCCTATCTTATAATATAAATAGATGCATATTTCTTTAGCATATAATAAAAAAAATATTTATGTAGAAAAATAACTGTTATGACAATCTGTCAAAGACAATATAACAATTTATACATTGTAGACCATAATAAAATATATAGAAGAAAAGTTTAATATACATATTCGTGGATTTATATTATTACTACGGTCGTATGACTAGATAAGATAATTTTGGAGGTGTTATAATAACATTAAATTGAAATTTAAGGCATAAATCAAGTCTCCGTTAACTTAAATTAGTGCTATAGTTGGTTCAGTGGGTGCTAAGTATGTTCCAATTATAATGAGCTTTAAATTAAGATACATATATTTACATAAAGCTGCATCATGCCAATAGAGCGAATAGCACACGGTCGTGATTTAAAATCACCACTTGCAAGTATTTTCCAAGAGAGCAGAACCTAAGGTTTTCAAGAAATTATTGTACTCCAAATATAACGTACGAGTATAACTTTATGTTAATTATTCATAATTCGGGTGAATCTGATGATGCTAAGAAGCGTCAGGTATAGGTACACTTATCATTAATTTTATTATAACACAACCATATTTTCTTTATCTTCACCTACCTTATTTATTTACATATTTTAGAAGATCATGTATATATTGTGAACATGTAAGAAATGTTATTAATGTTGACAGTTTTGTAAATAATTCAAATGAGGCAACAAAGCGTTGTTGTCAGAGTGATCTTAGCAAGGTGCTTTGAAAGATGTTATATTGATAACTGGAATCATGAGATGATTTGTAAATTCTATTTTAGTAGAAATCAAAATGCCTTAATTATTAAATAAGGGACGATACTTATAAATTATTTAGTTAAATTTAGAGGCAAAAGTAGTCTTCCATTTATTATTGATAGCGTCACGTTTTCTTTCAATTTCTGTGACAATTTACGAATGTTCACCTAATGTAAGTATCTAAACTGTTGCAAACTATAAAATAATTTGTAGAGTACATTACGTTGTAATCCTTCAATCAAAACTCTCCAATACATTGAAATGTAGGTCCAGGGAACGCTTGCCTATTAGTGTGCCTTTACTTGTATTAATAAGTTAAATATATATCGACTACTAGCAAATTAAGAACTTCAAAGATTGTTATGTATTGTTTATTTTCATTATTCGGAGTTTACATCTACTTTAAGATGCTTCCTTAGGAGTTTAGATACCTTTTAGGCCGAAGTAGTTAAATAAAATTTGTAATTTATAATAAGAATATCATCTCATGGTTTCCCATTACATTTGATAAATGATAAAATAAATGACGCAGCTATGAAATTTATATGACGTGACATGCGTTCGAGGCGATTAAGTCTTGATAATTCATATTAAGACTGTTAAAATTCATAAAATAAACGAATTTATTGTACCTACCTTTCATAATATTTATATGAAATTTACCTTTGAAATTGATAGGTACTTAAATGGAAAAATTAGACTTAATTAAGGTGAGGCTATTATTGAAAGATTAAAATCTCTTAATTGTATAATATAATAGTCAATTTAGCCAGTGCCTAAGCTAATGCGTACGAATAATATTCTTATATTACCTAAGTTTCTTCAATAGTCTTCTACTTAACTATTTTCTTGCTTCAATAAAGTTTTTCCTAAACAAAATATAAACAACTGAAAGTCATTCAAAATTATATTTTATTATATCAATCCAAATATTATTTATTAAAATGTTATATCATCAATTGGTGCTAAATTATACTTAAGAAATGTCACATTTGATGTGGCATTAAGTGGATTGTCTCTGAACAAACTTGTTATATTATTTGTTAATAGTGTTTTGTTACAATTTATATATCTATCAATGAATGAATGTCTCTATAGCATCATTGTAACGATCGTAAATGAAGTATAAATTTTGATATGAGGAAGATACGGATATACGAATAAATATATATATATATATATACCTATATATGCTGTTATTAAATGAGAATTTTGAAATTTAATTACTGTTAAGATACATCAATAGAAATGTTTACATATTTAGCAATAAATCCATAAATTAAACAGTTTTTTTACAATTGTTGTAAAACGTATAGATTTGCGGAATTCTAGAATTGTTTAATACGTATTGCTTTACAATACTAGGATGTTACAGGTACTTATGAATTCTTAAATCTTAATTTGTTTGTAATAACATGAAATAAAAATAATATGTACAATAATTTCGGACCACTTGAATGTGTCGCCTCTGTAGAAAGTTGTCGAGAGTACTATTAATTAATGGATTGAATAATTATTCATAAATCCGTGTACTCATCCATAATATTATATGATAATATGTTGATAAGTACATTTACTTACCATATATTGCTGAAATTATAGTGATTTTATTTGTACACATTCAGGATGGTACGAAAGTATTAAATAATGTAGTACCTGTATAATGCCTTTTATATTTCCATGTCACCGAGACATTGTGCTCCGCAATTTATCATCTCTTATAAATATTTGTATGAACGCAGTTTTATAGATTCTAATTAAGTGCTAAGTATAAACTTCACACGATAAATTACCTACATGAAAAAAAAACAATCTCTAGCCAAAATGTTAAGTGAATCGATATTTTTTCGTTATTTGCACTTAGACAATAGCAAATGCAAAGAGTAATGTTTAGAAACATTTAGTATTGAAAGTTACACGATATAGCATTATTTGTTAATGACAGAAATACATTGGTATACAATAAGGTGTTAATTACTATTTTTAGAATCTTTAAAGAAAATAATAAAAGTTACAGCAAAATAGCAAATCTTATCTATCATTAATGTTACTATTTTGTTTTGTTATTATATTATTTTGAACCCTCTTTTTGTTTTGAATATTTATTAAGATAGAAGTTTATATTTTCACGTGTTCCTTAACCTATTGTCTCACAATGTGTCTGTTTATTGAGTACTTATCGTTGAATAGTCTTAAACACTGTCTTTATTATCTTGATACTTAAATATAGAGAAATTATATTAATATTGAAAACGAATTATCTTGCCAGCAGTTAACTACAACTTTCAACGTAAAGTTACGAGGTGGTGTAAATGTGGCAACTGTAATAGAAATAACCTGTCACTAGTGATATTTGTAGCAACGACAACTGACGGTAATGTTTTCATATAATTAAACAATATTACTTAAATAAAATTTAATTTATAATTGTAGCAAAGTAACAACACGGGTTATTAGTAAAGAATAGTTTAAAAGTTAAGTTATTTATAATATTATTATGTTAGATATAAATAGTGTTGTTATAACAATGGAGTGAATTTTCTAAACTGTAGAATCTTTGTTAGTCACGAAGAGGGGACTGAGCAGGTATGTTCTCCTATGATACTATCACATGTAGATGGTGTGGTTAGCGCTAGATTACGTTTGATTATGCTTTCTATGTTGCTCAAATTGACGATACGCAAACAACAAACTATGTTTTATCCAGTACAAATTGTTGCTTTTTAAATTTTTATTTTTTATTTTAATACAATAGACATATTAACGCAATATTATGATTATGTTCACATTTTATGAGGCTATTCTTTTGTTATTGATTTCTTTTAGAGTACGACGTATCATGTACACTATGGCAGCTATATAACAGTCTGATTGTGTTTACGTCTCAGTTATATATATGTAATTTTTAACTGTTTTCTTTCTATTTTAATACCCACCTTTTGTGATCTTAAGAACTAAGTTAACTGAAGTGTTATTTTTATAATTGTGTACCTATACATAACTTGCCGAAATAGTTCCAAATGCAAACACTCTGAGTCCTATTATATCGTAGTGAAATCTGTTCTTTTTTGTTATATTGTTTTTAATTTATTATTAAATTAATAAATTATGATTACTTTAAATAGTTTATTTAAGCCGTTTAACAAGGTGCAGCTCAAAGTTGTTAATTTATTTGATCCTCAAACACAATTTAGTGGTGTTACAATATATTTTATTTTGACACCAGAAGGTTTTGTGATGTCTATTGAATTGTAACAATGAACGACTGATATTCTCAGTTCATTAGATTCCAAAAGTTATGTTTCTATTTTTCATTTGTTTCTAGTTTTAAATGTTTTATTTTAGGATTTATTACATGGACGAGATTTAATGCACATTTATAATAAATAAGTATATATAAATATCTTAAATTGTATGGTGCTAATGATCATTACCTATTTAACTCTAGTAATGGTACAAAATTACCAAATTTCTAACGACATGTCGCGAGCTGTGTCGACAAACTTGTCCGTGAAGTAATTCCATCATTCGTGGTTTTCTTTTAATCATGGTGTAATCACTTTCGTCATTCAATTTGAACAAATAAAGGTTAATATATTTTCTTTGCTTGTTTTTTTTTTGTTACCGACATTTTAATTTAGATGCCCGTTACATTTATTTATTACGCTAGATGTGTATGTGATCCATTAGACATAATATTGAGATGTTTCTCTAAATTATAATTTCACTTGTTTTATTTTTCAGAACGTGGTACGCCAGATTCTGAAAATAAAGATAAGTATTCACAATCACCATCCAACGATGGAACAGGTAAAATTCGCGTAAACCCGGCAATTCAGGCGTCCACGTCAAATGAATATCAAAATGATTCGATAAACAACAACACGCTTCAAGGTGGCTCCCAAAGGCCAGTCGCAAGGAGAAGGGTACGACGAAGAGCGAACTCCGCCTCCAACGACCCCGCGGAGCAATTAACAGAAATGTCAGTCAGAGGGCTCAATCTATTTAGATACGCCTCGGTCAACGAAGGTGTGTACCAGTGCATAGAATGTGCGAAGGAAAACATACAGAAAACCTTCAAAAACAAGTATTCATTCCAGAGGCATGCGTTTTTATACCACGAGGGCCAACAGAGAAAAGTATTCCCCTGCCCTGTGTGCTGTAAAGAGTTTTCTAGGCCGGACAAAATGAAAAACCACATGAAGACCACGCATGATTGTTATGTACCCAAAGACTGCGTTTATCCAACCAACGCATACTTTATGATACCAGGCATTGAGGGGCAACTGCCGCCGGGCATCAAGATGGAGACGATGGGCTCGGGGTCACCGCGAGGGTCAACGCCCTCTCATTCATCACCAGATCCTACGCAAGTTTGAGTTATACTCTGTGACTAATAAAGCGCAAGTATTATTAATTCCAAGTAAAACATACGAGGACATTTGAATTAGTGCCTTAGAAATCGTCTAATATAAATATCTTCCTATATTATAACTAAAACTTACCCACGTATCTACGAGATCGGACTTTGGCTAATAAATATTCTATTTTTGGAGTTAAATTTTCATGTACACTTTTATATACTACGTACTATATTATGTATATTCCAATGATACTGTTATGCATTTAATATCTAATGTTTGTTACACATAAAAGCTCATTATTATAAAGTTGTTTAAAAAGTATGGTTGTGCAAATATTAGACAATAAATATACTTACAATTTTGAAACATGGCCAGTTACGCAATAAATATGGCGTATTAAATTTAATCTATATATTTTAGAGTTAACGGGTGCTGTACAAGTCTGAATCGTGCCTTCCATTTAGACCTATACAATTCTGATCATATAAATAAAAGTATAGACATAGCACATTGTTGTTGCCGTAATAGAAGCATGAGAATATATATTTATTGAGAAAGCCCGCAAGACACCAACCAAAGAGTTATTCCCTATAATTGTCTTCGCATATATGGTTATATAATATTGTCTATGGATATCAAAAATATTAGTCTGCAGTGTTACGTGCTGTTTTGTTCAGTTGTCAGTAATATTGTAACAATACGGCGACAAGAATGTTGTTCACAATTTATTATTCTGTTTATAAAAATGTCTACACCGAAACTTATTATAATTATATCTAAATGTTAATATTATATTTTCTATTATAAAGACTTATAAGTTTAAATGTTTTAAATTACTATTTGAAATGTTAGTGAGCCTATCGTTATGATATGTACCTATTTGAATCTTTATTATTATCAGAGAGATATAGAAAGTATATTATAGCTCGAGAAATTATCAATTAATATGTTAACGTAAATCCTATAAGTGCCATAGCACGTGTATTAATTATAAACTGTTCCAATTCTTATAACTTCACTTTTAGGTATATGTTTAGTTGGTATGGAAGTGTTCTAGTTGTTCTAGAACCGTAAAACGAAATCAGCAGTTCTTCCATTGATAAGGGAAATCATGTTCGTTGATTGAGAGGCCTTCCTTGCTATGAATCTTAATATTGTGATCTGTTGTCTTATTTTATGGTGTCATTTTTTAAATGTACGATTACAATAAACAACGATATGACGATAATTATTGTAATATGACAATTATAACCTATTTATAAGTCAATAATAAAATATTTTTCAAAAGCCGTAATTATATGCAGTGTGTGGATAAATAATCCAAATCACTATCTTAATACATCTAATGTTTTATTAAAATAGTGATTAATTTTTAATTTCAATAGCTTAGAAGATAATAGTTCAGTTATACAAATTAACTTTCTGGAAGAATTTAACTAAATAGTGATCGTTGCCTGGTTAATTGTTATTATATAGAAGTAAACGGTGAAACGAGCGGTTTTTATACTATAGTAGATAAACCGCTCGTTAAAAAATACTGAGTAGTGTTTTTTTAAATATGGATGATGAAAAATAAAAATATCACATAGTTTATGATTTTAAGTACTATTCTTAGCATGGAGGGCCTGTTAAGATGGCGACTAATCTCCGTGGCGAGTTCATGTTGAGATGATTACTACTAATCTCCACGTAATATTAAGTTCATGTTTGGGATATATCTATAAGTACCTACCTATGTAAGGGCAATTTTTATATATAATTAGATGATTTGACGCCGTAAAAGTATAGATAATAGTTATACTATATCTACTTAAAAGATTTATTGGTTATAAAATGTGTTTTTGTATTTTAAAATTTAGCGCACAATGGTTGATATAGTTTATGTTAAGTTTTATGTAAGATTTTGTTAGATCACATTCTTGTAGATATAATTTTATGGTGGATTACTTGAATCCTTAGATTTAAATGGTCGCCGAGAAGGTATTAACAATTATTACAGTGTGATTTATAATAAATAATTAGTTATTACATCAGAGCCAGTCAATCGCACAAACTAATTCATTTAATATATACTTACCTAACTCATTTCCAAGTTCAATTCTGACATGTTTCATTTTTTATTTCTCTAGTGATTCTTTGAAGTTCACTATTCTTTTTATGAGTGTCTACAAACGGACTATATTTGTTGCCAAAACATTGTCATTTGCAGTTTAATCAACTCCAACGCTATAGTAAGATATCACGCCCAAACAGAGTATATAATAGTATCTACCTACCTAGAGACACAGAATTAGGCATTACTTATTTAATTTTATCCTCATTTAATACACCTTAAAAACATTTTTTAAATGAAAATATATACTCTACATTTCTTTTAGAATCATTACAAGTTGCTACTTAGATTCTATTGGCATTTCGTTCTCATAAGGGCAATGCCGACTCTTATAAAACATGTTAATTGCTCTGTGACGAATATGTCTCTAGTTATTAAGTACAGTGTTTTAACTAAAATTAATAATTTTGGGCTGGCTTAACTAGAGTTGTAATTCCAAAATTAAAACTTGTAATGAGTATCTAGTGCAATACAGAGTACATAAACTGCAAGTACCAAGTGGCATATTATCCAACTGTAAGTATTTCGTTTGTACGTTTAAATATCAATTGGCTTTCCACTCTGTGTGATCACATATACATACCTGAGTATACATAAATAATGCAGTGTATGTTTGTGTATCATATACAATTTAATCATTTATAAATAGAGTAGTGAAATGTTATTTCTGTTTTTTTTTTAATTTCTTCTCTTGTAGTATTTTTATTTTGTGATATTAGTGCTAACTAAGTTGGCAACCATATGTTCATTGTTGAGTTATTATAATTCTTCCTTCTCCTTTCTTAACACGTGCTGCAAGGCAGCGTATTTTTTAAAATAATATGTAAATTAATATCATTTTACATTATAAATAAGTATTATGGGCACAGGACAGGTGCGTGTTGGTGGTAAGTACTAATTGTAACTTGGTTGAACAGTTCAATATATGGTAATACTTATTAGACTGTATTGTAATATTTTATTGCATACAAACAGCTGTTTGTTACTTGACGACTTCTGTATGTAGTTAATCGATATGGGTACTGTTAATTTGATATTGTAATTCTAAATCCTGTCACAAACCATTTCCGGCAAAATGTACAAATATCTATTACATTGTAAAAAATGTCGTATATATAGAAAATTATAGTTTTCATTGAAATATATTTCCTAATTAGTTAGTCAAATACTAAATATAATGTCCTATATTAGTGCGAATTGGGGTGTAACAGAATTTAGCATTATAGTAACATTGTTTCAAGTCGAAACCCGGTAATAGGCATTCGTCAAATTTCAGTAACCGTGAATTTGGTTTCCTCATATAGGTAATAGTTTATTAGAATGGTCTTTTTCTGTACATTATCAGTATTTACAATATATTTTTAATTCATATTAACTAGTTATTTGTGCCGAGAAAGCTATCCTATACATAATACTATTACTGAGTTTCGGATTGGCGTAGAGACCCTTTGAGACTTTATATCTGTAAACTTTAGAATCATCTCACATAATTACAAAAATTACTAATAAATATATTCATATATTCCTTTACAACTCGTCCACCTACCACCCACCTATTTTTGGTCGGGTTTGTTGCAAATTTTAATAATATTTTTAAACATAGTTTTACAAGACCGAAAGACTTTGGGAATGTTGGGATTTGACAATTGAAGTTGGGGCCAAACAAAGCTTGTCTATGGTACCTAACTGCGGCGCCCGGCTCTATGCAGGCACTCATTGCTTTAGGAACAATGTAAGACTGATTGCCCTATATTGTACCTATGGATTGTAAAACTATGGTATAAAGACCTAATTTTAGAATATCATGACAGTTTTGACCTACCAATAAAATCAGAGTTATCGTACTGTGAACCAATCAAGTTGTTACTTTTAATAATAATATAATTATATAATTTTCTCACTAATCTTCTCATATTTTTAAAAGTTACAGAAATCGTCGATCTACCTACATATATTAGATAAATATTTTAGATTACTATGTGCAATCTTTAAGAAAGTGTTGATTTTTTCACTATATTCTATTAATATCATAGTTTACTTGCAACTATTGAAACGTTTAATTACTATTTACATTTGTAATTTGTTCTTGTAGTAGATATCTACCTACGTATTAAGTACATCTTATAATTATTGTTTCCTTTGTATTTGAAAGTTTTAAGAATCTTATTTTCTTTTTATCTCAGAGAATGTCTACATATCACAATAATATTATATGTGGCTCTTTATTATATTAAAAGTGTTTTCTTTTAATTATACATCTAAAAATAGAGACGAGAGCCATATTAAAGGTTATTTTATTCATATATTTCGACTATTCCTGTAATATTTAATGGTGTATGAAAATCTAGAAAATAGGACCATTAGATACTTGATAGTCTTTATTTGTAACGTTTATTAACAAATTTAATAGCACAGTTTTCATATTTGATATGTCTAATTATTATAATTAATAGATATCGTATAGAACATCAAAGCTTTAACAATAAATTGATGTGAACGAGAAATACTTTATTTTTATTGTGACTAAAATAGTGTTATCTCAAAAAAGGAATATACCATCATTTTATGTGAACATACATAATATGTATCCTAAAGTAATCCAAATAAAATATAAAAACTATTATATCTTGATCATTTGTTTTTCACATCTATTTAGGAGTTGTCCTCCTCCTTATAATCCGAGAACCCAGGGTCACCAAAATTCATTTATTGTCTGGTAAATGAATTCATTTATTGTCTGATCGAATGCCTACTTGATAACTTAAACAGGTAGACATTTTCTAGAAATTAAGTAATGAAGGTAGGTAAAAATAGTGGTAAAATCAATAAATTTTCAGACGAAAGTACTCATAGGTATATGTAAATACAGTAACGTTATAAATCAGTCATCTACTAGAAGTATCTAGAACTAATACTTCTAGTATAAAATAAATTACTATTAATTATCTACAAATAATTTACTAAAGGTGTGGGCATAATAAGGACAATACGTAGTAGGTACTTTCATGTTCTTTACACGTTCAAATATAAACTGTGTACTTCATTCCAGTATTCATGTATGATATGACGGAACATATATTGACGGCATCGGTGATCTAGCGCTTTAGCACACCGCCTTACTTCCGATAGTCGCGGGTTCGATTCCTCGCACGGCGCAAACATTTGTATTCTTGAGTATAATTGTCGGTCTGGGTATTTCTCTCGGTAGGTACGTATTTACGAAAAAAAATCTAGGTATTTATCAGTTATCTACCCCTATGGGTATAAGTAAATTAGGACACTTAAAGCTTATGTTATCACAAGCTGTAGGTAGCTTAATTTGGGACTAGATGGCGCTGTGTGAATTGTCCTGAGATTATTATTAGAATTATATTCCTTGTCATTAATGTATTGTCTCATTTTTACTAGTATGTCTGTTATATAGGCGTTGCCCTGTTTATAGCACAGGAAGTGGGGGCCAGGTAACTTAGGTTTTCGGGAGTGGGGGTAACTGTCCTCCCTGCCAATCATCCTTACTTGGTTACGTCATCTCGTACTCTGACTGACGCAGTTTATTGGAACCGTACAACCCAATAAACTGCGCCAGAAACCTGAAACAAATGTACTGTATGTACATACAGTTAACCGAATGCTGAGAATTGTATTATATACAACGGAAAATGCTGAGAATTATTTTAATTATTACAATAGAAAATCTGTTTTAGTTGAGTAGTCTGATTTTTTATTATTGAATTTGAGTATATATACTTACATAATATATATATCTACCACGTGTATATTACAGATTTCCATTTCATATACGAAGACGATGGTGATTACAGTATGCCGGTAATTACACTAGAGGTAATGTCGGATTCGTCCAATGCGGAAAGTCCTCAAAACATCATAATCAATGAAGTTCCAACAGTCAGCGTCATGGAAAATGAAACACACATGGAAGATGTAGTCACTGGCATACATTTTCTCACTGAGAAACCCCAAGAAGAGGCCACTCCGAAAGTCGAAAATGACGTTAAGGAAGAGAACAACGATTTTCCGAAAGTAAGAAACGATTTACTTGAATACATGACAAGGAGTGATGGTAGTGTCATTTGCAAGTTATGCGGCGAAATACTACAAAGTCGAACACATTGGTACCGGCATAAATATAAACTGCACGTTATGCAACCTCTAAATCCCGCCCCTCTCTTCCAGTGCGAACAATGCCTCGTCTATTTCAAGAGTAGAAAAGGTAAATAAATAAAGAATATTACATTTCATACAACAATTACTGATTTGTTTAAGATTTTAGTGGCCTAGTTATTTACTAACCCATCTTCGAATTCTTAGACTTGATTTATTAGACGGTAGGTTAGCTATTCTGAGATTGAACATATATGCAACTAAATGTGAAAATAAGTGTTACGTTCAGCAATTGACATAGTCTCACATTCTAATAAACTACACCCTATCTAAATACATTTAAATATAATTCATATAACTATTTTTGAATTTTTTTTTATGTAATTGGAATGGCAAACGAATTTAGCACTACGCATCACGTTATTCAGTAACGCTGTAAGGCTGAGAAAAGCGGTAAGTATCAGGGACTTACCGCTCAGGCGTTGCTCAGCAAAATGTCATCTTATCTTGTAATGTCGCTGCCTTTTGTCATCCTTCAACAACATACAACAATTGTTAATATACTAGCTGACCCGGCAAATGTTGTTTTGCATATAAATTTAAATCGCTATTAAAAAATAGGGGTTGGTAATAGAAGAGTGAAAATTTAGGGTTATATGTATTTTAATGCCAAATTATAATAAAACAAAAAATAACTACTTAGGGTACTACTAACACTTAGGGTTATAAAAATTAGTTATAAACCTATTCTCAGACCTATAATATACATATAAAATTTCATAAAAATCGGTCAAGCCGTTTTGGAGGAGCATAATCACAAAACCTTGTGACACGGGAATTTTATGTAGATATTAGATATTACAAAACAAGCTGCTTAGAGGCAGAAAAAGGTGAGATTTTATTACCTTAGTCTCACCAATTTCAACGGCTACGGAGACAACGTAGTATAAAGTCTACCTTACGTTTACTTAAATATATTAAATTTAATATTCAATTTAATTAAAAATACCGACATATAAATTGTATGCGTAATTCCAATTCTGAGTCGATAGGTAATATTGATTTAATTTAATATTACAGGTTACATCGGCCATTTAGCTAGCAGACATAGTGAAGTCCTAGCCGATTCCAGTCCAGTGTTAACTAACACACAAGTGGAGGCTATGGCCAAAGAGTTGGCTGCTAATCAGCAACCACCTCCCGAAGTGAAAGTAGAACCTGACCCTGAGCAGTCGATACCAAAATCTAGTGTACCCAACTACCAAACATCTGTTGTCAAGCAAACATGCACAAAGAATGCAGAACCGAAAAAATCATGTCGAAATAAAGGTAATCCATACTATATATAATATTATATATAATAATATTATTAATAAGAAATTATGACAGTGTATTATGATTGTGTCTGTTTGTTACACTACTCTATTGAAATTAAATTAAATACAAAGATAGTTGGTATGGATATTATTGGATCGATGTGGGCTAAGTTTTATGTAAAAAATCAGACGAAATCACGTCTAATTAAATTTGCAAGTTTATGATCAATTACAAATTTATTATTTTGGTTTAGCCTCTACAGATCAACCAGTCAACAAAGCTGATTGGGAGGAAAGGCGTTCAAGAGAAGAAAAGTTGGTCGCAGATATTATAGACCGAGTGCGGAGGGAGTGCGAGGCACAGGGTTCCGGTGGTGCTGCCAGGAGGGGCTACACGAGGCGAACCACAGTCATGAATACATAGTTTTAACACTCAACATTATATTTAATCAAATAAATGTTCCTTTATGTCGGTTCAGTGCAAATTGTGTCAAATCAAAATATCTTTCTTCATATAGGTCTAACAGAGAATTATGATAAGTCTACCGTCAGTGTTTTATGTGTACCATGTTTAAATAATAGCAGTCTAAAACAATGTAGTAGGTGTGTCATTTTAAAACTATAGTAATTATTATTTTTAATTAGACAGTAATACAATTCCGATCATCGTTGTAATAGTAAAAACGCTAATGTAGTGCAGCGTTTTCCTATAGATCAGTGTTGTGTCAATATAAACAATTTTATCTTCTATTTATCTGGTTAGATATCTGATTGTTACGAATATAATAGGATTACCCGAAGTTTATAACGTATAAGTGAGTTTGGTACACCCATACAGTTATTGTAACTCTTAACGGCACTAAAATCGAGGGGAATATTGGAGCAGTTGTTATAGGAAAAAATATTTAGCTACACAGAATCTTGGACGCGAAGAGTTCCCGATACCAATGTTCCGATATTGCCTCTTGTTTTAGTATCGTGTTTAGGCCATTTTGTTAACCATCTGGTTGTTATTGTATTAATAATAGGATTTCCTGGGGTACAATTCACCACCTTATACCTTCTGTCGGCACCCTTTCGCTACAATAATCTAGATGACGTCGAGGCGACTACAACTGTTGCCATTATATTGAACATATCAATTTATCATTGTCGAAAAAGTTCGAGCCTACTTGTATTGTATGGACCAGATATAATCGTCGTCAGCAATGTGTTGGATACAAAGTTTAACCAAAAAATAATTTATTTACTAGTGAAATACTAAAATATATTGATTGATAAGTAATCTACCTTACCTCTACTCTACCGTACCTTTTCCATCCCAAAAAAAGTAGGTAACCTACCTTTTTCATCCCAAACTACTAAGCACATCCCCAATTTCATGACAATTAATTGAGCAGGGAAAGAAAGTACGAATGGCATAATATTATATTAGTATTGAAACATCACGAGTTTTGCAAGTACATCGGAACCGGCATTGAAAATATTTTATTTATCTCAATGAGATATTATGGCCTAATAGTGCAGATTAGGAATGTGCTCATTTTTGTGCCAAATTGTCTGTAAATAGTGCCAATCGATATCGAAATTAAGGTGCCAAAAATTGTCCACGATGTAAATATAATTTTAATTATATACATACATATTTATGTTTTTAAAATATATGTAAATTGAAAAATTGTGCTTCAACGTTGTGAATTAATTAGTAATAAGATATTTTAAGGAATTGTATACCGTCGTCCGTTGAAAATACCCAATCAGCGGGAGATGGTAAAATACTATGATGTCAAAGAGTTGAAGAATCTCCGATGTAAAAAGTACTCCAGTCATGTGCGAATCGGACAAACTCAGAACTTCATCAGTATTTTAAGACTTATAATTACTGATTATCATGAGACATTTTAACGATTATTGAACTATTCGAACTAAACTTTTATTTAATAGTTGTGTATGTAATAGTAACGTAATTGAATAATCCTGGTGTTGTTTAAGTAGTATCTTTGAAATATTTTATTTACTCATAATCCTCCACCAATTTTAAAATGGTCTGTAATCTCTCAACTTATATTTAGTGTCTCCGTGTTTATAATCGAGTACTCTGAAGTCATATATAATGCGCCCAGCAACTGCCCCTTCCCAGCAGTCTCGAAGAGGGATCTTTCATTAGTTTACAGTCTCCGGTCACTTTTCTCTTTGCGAGCTACATTCTTGTCACTTTACCAATGATTCTCTAAGTCTTGAACTTAAAACTCTTTAATTATTTAATCTAATTAAGACATTACTGTCTACTACTGCCTACTATAGATTTTGTCGCTATCTGGTATTTACCTCTTCGAATCTTCACATTTCTTATTATTAGTTCAGTTGAAGTCCAATATACTTACATAAAAGTATAAAATGTCTCAGAACTAATTTTATTAATACTCACAGATTAAAATTATTTTTATATTTAATACCTTACCTTTTTAGAATAAATGTGCAATATTTTCTATTAATATAAATACGGGGGTCGATTCCGAAATGCATTGCGTCTTGTATTATTCATATGGAAAATAGTCAAAATGTACTGCTAAATTACATAGATACGGCAGTATGTAGACTCTACAGGAATATTTGTTTTATTAACTTATCATAGTATAGTCAATGTATACCACTTCACACCAGGTTGCCCTTTAATTTGTTTGCTATTCCTTCATTGTCCATGTTGTTTTATAGGTCACAGTGAACTATTATCGTTATTTCTTTTTCGATTATCGATTTAAATTTTAAGTAATAACTTTTCAAAGTAAAAGAAAAAATTATCATATGGAGATTATAATTTTTATATATAGATTTAGAAGATAGCGTCTCAGAATCGACTCCATGTTATATGCAATATAATGTTAGATACTTTACAATAATTAATAATAAAAATTTTTGAAGGCACTAATTGGTCAAGTGCCATGTTGTAATCAGCAAATTCCTAAAAGTCTTTAGGCCTAAAATCTAATTAGGTCTTGTATCATACTCACTCCGCGAGATGCTTATGAGAGGAAATACCTATATTAAAAAAGATCTAAAACAAAACATCTTAATGACTATATTTATTCCTAGTAAATAAATGGTATCTATATTTTATTGTAAATATCTATGTGTCAAACTTGTAAAATAAAATATACGAAAACTGTGATGAATGTGGCTCAGTAATAAAATATCAATAAGATTGTGCTGATGTATTATTAAATCCTATTAAGTATATATATGTGAAGAACGTCACCGGGTAGGGATATCATGTAAGGAAATTGTTGGATAGCGGTTTACTGCCACGACTTATACCGTAAACGTGAATTAAATCAGACCGACATAAAAAAAACTTTGGCTCAATTTCTGGCCAACTCTACAGATAATAACATACGAAACTATCCGAGAATCAGAGGTACACTTACATATGTACTGACAATGCCAGGAAATATGTGAGATTGTCAAGTGTTGCGTTAAACAACATTACTTTAAAAAAAGTTAAAACATTTTTGAAAGGTAAAGGATAACTGGTAAAGTAAGAAGTGAATGGAATTATCATATACTAGCTGTTACTCGCGACTTCGTAGGCATGGACTTGCACTTTCTTTTTAGTTAAAATAAATAATATTTTATTAGTTAAAATCTGTCTGGCCCGATTTTAACGAGTTAGTTTGTTTTTAACGTCAGTTTATTCTTACTAATCTCTGAACAGCCGACACTACACAGGCAGACTAAATCTTTTTTTTTTATATAAGTACCGTATATATTATTAAAAAGCTATTAATTTCAAATTACAAAAACGAGACGACATAATTTCAAATTAAGAAGACGGAAGTCATTCCCTCCTTATATGTACGTCATGAATGAAATCACATTAAGTTACCTCTGTCATACTTAATTTAGCCCTTCAGGAACTTACTTTATGGTTGCTGTGTCTGGGTTGTACGGTAATATTGAAATTATAGCGTACAGAGACATAACAAATGAATCCTTCGAAACGGCAATGAAAAAAGGGTGGCACAGAGGCCATTCGATGACGTAAAGTAGGTACGTAGTGCTGCTCCTACTAATGGATGGTGACGGTTGGCTTTTAAAATCTCTATACATTTTACGACTATTTCTTAATTTCATTTTTTCTATATTTCATGTATTTTGACAATTTAGTCCTGCTATTTTTCAATCCCGTGCCCTTTGTAAACCAATTAGAAAAGCGTGGATTAACTGTACTAAACGCTAGGGGATTACGATCCCTGATATAAGCTGACAAATCTGAAGGAGATCTTTACTTATTTCAATTCAAAAATTCAATCCTTTATATTACTTTCAGTGAAAAGTAAAGTTTATGGGTTACGCGTAATGAACAATATTGTTTTTGATATTATTCTCTTAACCTCTTCCAGTTATGATGGCAAAGGAAGACTGCGTCCATACAGCCGTCTGTTATCTGACAATATGTCAGTTTTTACAGTTCTCGTTTTCACTGTCACTGATAATCAAGTCATTTCATTTTTTTTTTTTTTTTTCTTCTTTATGGCTTGGCACGTCTGTGCATTTGCCAATATACAAAATTTGGGAAACAGTAGTTCAGGTAAAGGAAATTTTGGACGATAGGTTTAAAGGATCAGGCAAGTTGACAATAGGATTAATTATAAGGATTAGACTAAGGTACTACACTATACATATTAATTATATACAATATGTCATTATACTTATATAAGACCTTAATATATTAACAGACAACTATTTACATATGATATATTTATATAGAGGCAGTCAGTTTTATATTTACAATTTTATATTATTACTACTTAGAAAAATCGAAATACTTTTATACACATCAATATCATTAAGATATAATAAAATTGGAATTGATGTAGGTAAAGGAATTCGGTGAGATAGGAGATCATTAAAAGTCATTTCATAATTTTTATGTCAATTAGAATGTGTCAGTCATAACTTTTATAATATGTAACTGAAAACAATGCTTACTTAATTTATTTTTATTTCAATATTATATAAAATACTTTACTTTAATTTAAAAAAAATATAAATAATAGGAAACGAATAAAAAAGTTATTTAATGATTCGTTATGTTTAAAATTGTTTGCTAGAAATATTATTTATTTGTACATACTGTAGTTTCAGATCTGTTTTGCTAGTTTTACTTTATTTTGTTTACAGAAAATTTAAAATATGCCACAATATTTTCAAGTATTAAAATGTTATAAGTGTTTTGTATTTCAAGTAAGATACATTTAAAATACATATTTTACCTTACGTTCCAACTTTAGTAATAAGTACCCAATTTTTACACACATCTTTCTATTTATATATTTCCTTACTGTTTTGTTGTGCTTTAGTCATACATATGGTATAAGTTTCTATAACTTATATTCTTCATTGAGGTATCCAGGAATTCATATTCTAAATATTATAAATGCGAAAGTAACTCTGTCTGCCTGTCATGCCAAAACTATTAAACTGATTTAAATGATATTTGCTACTCAGGTAGTCTAGATCCTGACAAAGGACATAATATACTTAATGAAAAATGGAACTGTAAGGGGTTGAAAGGAGAAATGGAAGGTTATACTAAGATTATGGAAGTATCATCATTTTTACAGCTACAAGCTTCAAACTTATTTGCTGCAGCTGTTGATTAAATATCAGCAAATATGACTTTCAAAGTTTGTAAAAATTTTACTCTTAAGGAGCTAAAGTAACATAGGGGATCAAAGTTTTTATGGAAATTCCTTATTCATCATCTATTCCATGTGGTTCCATGTGGAAGTTGCGGGCACAGCTAGTAGTTTATTAAAAGAATGTTAATAATATTTGCAGGTACATCAAATGAAAAAATCCAATAAGTTTGAGTGTAAATTATGTGGAGAAAAGCAATCAATCAAGCGCCACTATGGCCTAGGCACTGGTAAAGAATGCAGGGTACACGTACAAAAACTTAATAGTATAAGGGGTGAAATAAATGAACTGAAAGAATTACATACCGAAAATTTCGACAACGATAATGAATTTGAAAATTCAACAACTGTGCATGATAATGATACTGATAATGATGCATCTATAAAAAGAGAAACCAAATGGGCACAATATGTTAATAAAGAACCTGTCGAAGTTAACAGTACTGAACCTATGTATCTTGGTGATACTGAAGTAGTGTTAGAAGTGCCAAAGAATGTTTCCAAAAAGAGAAAAAGAATTCATAATAGAGATAGAATTAGTCCAATAAAGTCACCTTTGAATAATTTTGATGAGATGGATAATGTTGGATCAGGTGCAAATGCATTGTTTAGTATGGAGTCTAATATTAATAGAGATTATATAGAAAGTGATGAAAATAATGTTAATAATGAAAATGAACAGACTACAAAGTTCTTAAGTTCAAAAATCAAACGATCGAAATGGGGTCAGTATAATAATGACAATGCCTTGTTATCATTAGAAAAATATGAAAAACTAAATTATTCTCAAACTGGTGAAAATGTTAATGACATAAATACATGTAGCCAAAATGAGAATTCCTTATTAAAATCAAAAATAAATTCTATGGTAAACAGTGATTGTGCTACTAAAAATGTTCCAGTTATTAATAGGAAATCTAAATGGGCTCAGTATATAGATGAAGAAGCAAAAATATTTGAAAATTCTAACTTGTCTTTATCTGAAAACAGCCAAAACAGAAACCAGGGCCTTTTCTCACTATGTGATGACAATGATTTGGATTTTGTTTTAAATGTTTGATTTCATTATAATAATTTAAATGTTTAATTTCTCTACTATATTCATTCCTAATAATGCATAAATACCTTTTGTTCCACAACAATAATCCTCTTTGTGTTTATTATAATTTAAGCCTTATACATGAACAGATAGTACAAACTTGTTTGAATATCTCATAGATTAGATATTATATAATACAGCAATATTCCTCTGCCAGGGCTGTCAGTAATAATATTTTATATATAGTCAATAAGTCAATATGGTTAATATAAGAAATGGATACCATAAATAATAATTATAAAACATGTAGCTCTTGAATAATTTTATTATTACAACCAGTACACAGTAATCATCACAATGGCAACAGTTTAATATCACTTTGTAACTTCTACTGGATAAATAGTAAGCTACAGACATACTGACATGAGTAAATCTCATATAACCTGACCAGAAATGTATAAAACAAAAATTTCCAAATGCACATTATATTTATAATCGTAAATTTGTTTAAAAATAATATATACTGCATTATTTTATATATAATAAAGTCTATTTTCGAACAAGTATAGTAACTAACTTCAGTAAATATAAATATTCCAAAATATCATAGATACCATAAAATTCATTCGTTGTATTCTAAGGTATTTATATTTTCTTGTGTGCAGGTATTTTTTATATATCCAGTAAAGAATAATTATAGTCTAATTGTTAATTTAACACATTTCTGGACAGGATAACTCTTACATTCAACATCTACCAGAAACTTCGAACTCCGATGAATACAACATCAAGGTTGCACGTCTATTACTATACAAACAATATAATATTTAGAATATTCAATTAAAGCTAGGTATTGTATATAATAATAATTAAAACATAAATATATTGTAGATACTAATAATTAAAACATAAATAGCAGTCCCTTTTCTATTTATAACTCGCCAAAAAGTTAACATTTTTGAAAGTTACGTTGTAGTACTAGTAAATGCTTCTTAAATGTTAAGATTTTGAAGAGACAAGTTTATTAGCAAGCACAAAAGTCAAACAATCACTAATAATAAATAACTATCGTCCAAATCTTACATATTGAAAAAAGGAAATTGGTAGATTATAAATTATGAAACAAAACAGGTAGGTATTAATATGATTTGCTAGTGAAGTAAACAATATTTATTACATTAATATAGAATGAATAGTTAAATAGGTTAAGTATAATTAGAATACGATACTCTGGCAGTGATTTACCTATTGTTAGATAGATATTGATCAAAACTATTTCTATTAGAAAGTTTTAATAGTTATTGTAGGTACTTAGGTTTTAATTAGCATAATTATTACTTTGTCTGGAGAAATAAGTCAGTCCATAATCAGTCATAGACAAAATTATTAATTCATTATTTTACGATGAAGAAGCCTCTAATCTGATTACTTAAGTTTTATAATCTTTCAAAGGGAGGTAAAATCTGTAGGTTCCCTGAAAATTGAATGCGTTACCAATGTAATACGCATTAACGTTTGAAAATCTTCTTTCCCGGTCCGCCCGGATCATAAAGAGTACAACCAGGCCGATTGGTTAAACAATATTACAATTAGTTCAGGGTTATCAAAGATGCGAATAATGACCGATTTTATAATACAGACGATTTTGTTTTGAGAACGTGATCTAATCATATATTCTTATATAGATACTCTAATAACAATTTTATACCTACCTATAGATGGTATACTAAAGAAAACTGGTTTAGCAATCATTAATTTAGGTATATATACTTGGAAAATATACTTGTTATAACTTAACACAAATTACTGACTGTAAACTTTAAAACTATACTTGCTTCCCCAGATCTCTTAATATAGAGTGACATTTATATGTAGGCACAGAAGAAATGAAGTTGTAGTAAACAGCATATTATAATCACACTAGTAACTGTATACATTCTATATATATAGCGAAGATGAAATTATGGGAAGCCCTACATTTCGATGCCTATTTTAAAATTATCTTACACAACTACCTATTTCTGTTACATAGACTTAAATCACATACAATGAGATACCTCTTCCTAATAGGTACATAGATGAAGACTACATTATTTCAATTTTTTAACTCTGACTACTTGAACACGTCTGATATAAGCAGATTCGTGAATAAAATAGATTATTCCAAGAGAATTATATAAAACAGACTAGAAAGCCATCATGTGTCGACGACGATGTAATTCTCTCGCTCTTGCGTACCGGCGGCTATACGTATTCCATCGCCAAGCTCTAAAAACAGAATTAAAAAAAATATTACAATTAATTTCATACGTTGTAAGTAAAATCTTGTATCAAAAGTTATTTTTTTAATTTTGTTGTCAAATAGGCAGACACCAAAGGAAGACTATCGTTTGCGTAGACAGTGGATGTGGACTACCTGTCCAGATTTAGTAGTGAAATTACAGAATAAGAGACGTGACAATATAGATTTATAAGTCAGCCATTGCGATTGAATAAAAAAGTATCATCTAACATCTAAAAGAAACTAAAATATATAACTATTTTATTGTATTTTAATTTAAAATACAAGTAATTCGACGAGCTCGGTGGTCTAGCGGTCTAGCACACTGCTTTACGTCCAATGGTCGCGGGTTCGATTCCTCGCACGGCAGAAAAGTTTTATATTCATGAGTATAATTGTTTGTATCGGTCTGGGTGTTTTCTATGTATAATATATGTATGTATTTACGAAAAAAAAATTATCTATGTATCTGTATCTAGTGCCCATAACACAAGCTTTTAGCTAGCTTAACTTGGGACTAGATGGCGCTGTGTGAATTGTCCTGAGATTATTATTATATAATAAACCGGAACATCTGGTGAAGTATTATTTGATGAAAAAATTACAGAAATTAAATTCAACTTATAATAATAAATCCATACTAAAATAATAGTGTTTATTAGTAATAATTTGTGTGTGTTTGAGTTCTATTTCTCATAGTATAATAACATTTTACTTACCCAATGGGTTCACCCCTGTACATTTGTTCGTCATCAAATCTTCTGCTATAATTCTCTTCGCTGGCTCCTATAAAATTTAAATTATTATTGTTATCATGGATAATACCAATATAGTAGTCATAATAACTTCATTGTTGCAGAACGAAATATTAATGGCCTCAGGTATCTGCAGCTGTTTAGTACACCGTCTTACTTTCTATAACTTCGCGAGTTCGATTCTCACACGAGACAACTGTTTGCAGTTATTAAAGTAGATATTTTAGAAATATTTTTGGGCATTCATTTGTATTGATGAAAATTTTAATAATTACCGAAATTCGAATGTGAGTATCGTCGGCACGACGGGCCGCGGCAACTCAGCAGCTGTTGTAATTGATTGTGGAAATAATCTTTTTCTGCTGCGGTTAGATATTTAACTCTGTTCTGCGTTTCAAACGGATCTGTAATAATGTGAATAAATGTATAATAATACTACCCGGCGGACCTGTCGAAACCTCGTCTGGCCTACTAGGTTCTATTGTATTTTCAAACCATCCAGGAATCCATTGAATACACATACAATGAACATACCGAAATTCATCCAAATATGTATAGGCATTTAGAAGATGTTAGGTGATAAATACACGTATAGAATAATTAACTATATTATGATTTATAATTATATTATTAATATAAAACTTTATGTTTTTTAGTAAAGAAAATTCAAATCATGCGTTAGAATCTGGCAATATATCTGATATTTAATTTATGATCATCATCATCATCATCGCAGCCCGGAAGACGTCCACTGCTGGACATAGGCCTCCCCCAAAGATCTCCACGACGATCGGTCCTGCGCTGCTCGCATCCAATGCCTTCCCGCGATCTTGACCAGATCGTCGGTCCACCTTGCTGGAGGCCTTCCCACGCTGCGTCTTCCGGTCCGTGGTCGCCACTCGAGGACTTTACTGCCCCAACGGCCATCTGTCCTACGAGCTATGTGCCCTGCCCATTGCCACTTCAAAGTCGCAATTCTATTTATGATATTTTGGTCTAAAAAATAAAAAGTCTGGTATCAACAGACCTATTCGCAAGTTGTAATACGTGACGAGACCAGTAACAAACTCGCAGTAGAGTAGGTTATGGGTAGCATTGATGGTCCTCACACAGTTGTACGTGTTGTTAGAGGCGCTCATGCAGAAGCAGAAAGGCCCAGCGGTCCACAGAGGCGCGGTTCGCCAATGTTCGTTGTCATGACGGAAGCAGTTCATTCGCTCCGATTCGCATAGTTTTTCCAACTCGGCCTGCAAAATAGAGAAATATTTTGTAAACTAGCAATGTCCGCGGTTTCATTCGCGTGTTTATAGCATATATGTTATTCTGATGTATAAACCATATTTTTGTAAAATTCCATTAACATATCTGGTGGTAAGGAGTTAGACCGGCTCAAGGCAATAGTCCTGCTGAAATCATGTCATAGTTATGCTTATCGGGTTTCGGTTTTATTTGGTTGATATATAAAGGTATAATAACATTTAATAAACATACCTTCTTTTTTGCTTTTCTCATCTTTTTCCGTAGTTTTTGTGCTTTCAGCTTCCTGCGTAATTCCCTCGCCTTCTGTGCTGCTTCCCAATAACTGTGGCTTGGTCCTCTAGTTTTCCTATAAACATTTATGAAATATTTATTATTATTTAGTATTAATATGCTTTTTTTATTTCTCTAGTCCATTTTTGCGCCATCTACCACTTTCTGTCTTCTCTCCTCTACCCAAAGGTTGTCTGGAAGAGATTGCTTAAGCGATAAGACCGCCTTTTGTACCTTATTACTTATTACTTGTTTGTTCTTTGTTTAATTGTTTGTCTTTCTGGTGCAATAAAGTGTTAATAAATAAATAAATAAAATAAAATATCGTTCCAATAGCCATATTATTTTTATATCAACATAAGACATAAGAGGAGGGGCAATTATCAGTAAGGGCTGTCTATCATTGCTAGAGATATACCATATTATATTAACCTCCAGTATATTTATCCACATCAAAAATAAAATATTAGTCTCACCGATTTTCCTCGCAGTAGCAGACATGTTTATCCTCATTTTCAATATACAACGGGTGTAATCGCCTTTGAAAACTGTCACTACCATTATCTAGAAGCCCTTTTAGTCCAGACATACCTTTATTGGGATTTGTCTGTTCGTATTCGGACGCGTCAAGTCGCGCTGGTCCTAAATTACTACTATTTTGAACTGTTGGAATTGTTACAAATGTAACAGGGGTGGACGGTGTAGTTTCAATTGCTTCAATTTTAGTAGACATTTTTTCAGTGGTCAACATTTTGTCAATTTCCGAAGTGTAGTACTGAGCGTCCTTTGATAAATCTACGTGATATGTAGAATTTTCCTCATCTGGCAAGAGCTTATTCCTATTAGATATTTCGTATAACTTAGTAAATTCTGTTGTAACCATGTCACCGGTTGTCAATATACTGTTATGAACAGTAGTTTTGTCTTTATCCAATTGTTTGCTGTAGTTATCATCTACGGTAATTGTAGTAGTTCGTAGATTTGGTGATTCTGTATGTATATTTAGTTCAGTCGTTGATGTGTCTTGCAGACGAAACGTTGTGCTTATATTTGTTGTATCATTTTTTATTTGTGTATTAAAAATATCATCTTTGGCATTAGTATTAATAGTCGGAATGACATATTCATTTGATTGTCGAAATTTTTTATCATACGATGTGACATTTCTGTGCTTTGTTCTCACTCTATGTAATCTGCCTTTCCTTATATGTTCTTTTGAACTATTGTGATCGTGTGTAATATTCGTGTTGTGTAAATTTACTGTAGTTGGAGGATGTGTCTGTGGTTCAACAATGGGCTTTGCAGTCTTTAAATGCCTTTTTATTTCCTTTAAGTCTTCTAATTTTGTACGTAATTGTCTTATTTGGTCTTCTAAACTTAATCTATTTGTCATCCAAGCTTGTAAATCATTATATATAACTTGTGAACAATTAACTGTACCATCTTTTTCTATTTTACATTCTAATGATGATTCGTTATTATTCGTTATTGCATCATTTCTACGTTTATGTTTATTATGATTAAAATTTTGAGCTCTCCGTTTACTTCTCTTATGATCTAGATTATCTTTGGTACGTTCATAAGCTTTAAGAAACGCTTCAGTTTCCTTTATAAGTTTATCTATTTTTTCGTTTATATCTTTATCTTCTATTTCATCTAAGGGCTCGGTTTTGAAACCCAAATGCCCAATGCTTGGATTTTCATTAAGAATACCTTCTACTGTATTTGGTTCGAAGACATCGTTGTCAATAGATCTGCGAGTTCGTGTACCGTTCTCTTTATTATTTGGGTCAACAGGTCGACGGGCTATAGTTCCATCTGTTTCTAGTCTTGTATAAACAAGTCCACTAGGCGTGAAACATGCGCATTTCTTTGTACTCATTTTTGGTGTTGGTGTGCTAATTTCAGCCTGCAAAAATAATATTTATTAAACATTATATCAATCTACTACTACCATTTATTTATTATTTATTTTTACAATATGTGAAGAATAAGATTGACTGCAAAAAGCGTCGGTATCTCATGCAGTCTCACCTATTTCAGCCGACAAGCGGCTTGCTTTGTAATTTGTAAGCAATGTCGGTTGAAGGGTTGAACAGTCAAATTACAGAACAAGAGTTACTTAATAAGCTATAAAGGACTACTAAACTAAATAATACAAACTTGCTATTTTTATACCAAAACTACAAGTATAAGTACTATAAGTACCTCATATTTGCACTTATGCCTTCGCCATCTTCCATTTACCAGTACGCATTTCCATTTTCTTCTAGAGGAGCACGGGGCACGAAGTTCCGCTTTTGAGCATTCAGCTGCTATCCGTGCTGCTTTGCCATCTACCAAGCCCGTGTCACCATCATCTAAAAATAATACAATATATTGCCAATGTTATCTAACTTTTTTTTATATATTAATAAATAATATTTTTAATGACGAGGACTCGTCAATTTGGCACACCGTCTTACTTCGGATTGGGTTTGATTTCTCGGATGATATAAACATTTATATTCATGAATATGATTGTTTTTAATAGTATCTATGGTTGTTTTCTATGTAGGTATTTAAAAAATAATGTTTTTAAGTATTCTATCAGTAGTTTATTAACGATAGTACAAGTTCAGCGTAGTTTATCACAAAACCGTGCTGTGTGAATTGTTCTGGGTTATTATTATTATATTTGCTCTTATAAGCAACGCGTGTTTACTTACCATCAAAAAACTTCAAGTAATTTTGTTGATTATTTGTACTGCTTTCTGCTAGATCTAGTGCTTTTTCCAGACTCGCTTCTAAGATGGGATTATGGCTCTCGTTGTTTAATAGAGGTTCTGATGACTTCTTTGGTTCACTATCGGTTTCGAAACTTACCTGTAATAAGAAACAAAAATAACGATCAAGCATTACAGGAATGCAATTAACTTTAAAATAATACGGCAAATCACAATCTTGCCAAAATTGTAACTTTTAATTCCCAATGCATTAGGAAAATTTACAAATTCATTCTTATTTCGGCCATAGCCTAGATTACCTTTGATGCGTTCTTCAACTTTAAAAACTCATCAAGTTCCTTTATACATTTATCTACTGTTTTGTTTACATCGTTATTTTCTATTTCATCTAAGGGCTCAGTTCTGAAACTCATATGATGGATACTACTATATCTTCAAATATGGATACCTATATATATGTATAAATTCTTCAAGATAATGTTTTGATTAGCACAGAAACCAATATAATATAGTGACTAGGATCAATCTCACCTCCTCATCATCCTCGTCGTCCAGCTCCAAGAAATCATCATCATCAAGATCATCATCGAAGTCACTGCTTTCTGAAGACAAGTCATGCGGCACCGCTGTAGTTCGCTCATTCATCTCCCGACTGTATTTCTGCCGGAAGACATCCATCGCGTGTGTTTCTCGGCGGCCAGAACTATAATTTAAAATAACAAGATCATGTTACATAAATTATTAAATGTTTAATAACAATAATTACGCTTTTAGAACGTTGTGATGACCTAGTGGTACACTACAAACACAGAAAGGACATGAGTTCGAATCTTGACAAAATCTTTGTAAAAATCCATTTGTTTTCTGACTGACTCATGGTGATTCAAGATACTCAGCAAAATGTGGACATGGTAACACGACAAGTGAGCTGAGTAGAAATTAATAAAAAACAGTGGAATAAACATAGATTCTGTTTAACAAAAGAGTAATAAATTATTGTTAACACTACAATATAATTCATACTAATATAAATTCAAAAAAACTCGTCTAAAACTGTTTCTATTAAATATACCTTGGTATATAAACATAGTCTAGTTAGTATTTGTAATATGCTATTTGAAGTACTAATTCTTCTATTCTTAATTTTTCGGTACAAATAAAGTCTCCATGACAAAAAATAGTAACTGGCCGGCTTGATGAATGCTATAAAAATAAATATAATTTCTCGTACAAGGGAGCCGTTAGTGTGCTTACTATTTATATTAAAGAACCGAAATAGTTTCGCTTATTAGTTTCATATTTTCTAGACATGCAAACTTTTACTTTGATCATTATAAATAAAACAGATTAACTACGACTGTATATTACTGCTAGTAAAATACTATATTCTGAAATAAATCAATATTAAAATTAATATGATCACAGTTTAAAAGAATATTCAACATTGTTATATAAATGTTTTCACTCATAACAACATTACCAACGAATAAATTTTTTTAAAAATAGTTCTCTATAATAATTATACGGGTAGAAGACGGAAGGGTCGCTACTCAAAATAAATCATTTAGGTATATGGAATCTTTGAAATTGTACAAAAGTTGATTCGGCAAAACACACATAAAAACCACTTAGTAGACCTAAGATAAGGCATTACTTGATGTCCTTCCTTACTACTTTTATTGTTGTGTTAAAAACCCAATGTCAGTACTAGGTCAGTGGATATTGTTACAAAAAAAAAACAAAATTAATCTGTTCAAGACGGGTTGTACACTTATCTGTGCTGTTTCTTATAGCATAGCTGACGACCAGACCAGACCTTCGTTACATATAACCTCACCTCCAAATACTTCGTCATATAAAACACAATTCTTACATTTCCTGCCATTCCTTTTAAATAAAATAGCAGGTGAAACCGTGGTATACATCTAGGACATCACAATATAATAAATAATCATACTAAACTATTTATAATTAATGAGCAATTATAATTAACATTCTGAATGTGAAAAATGTAGACAAACATGAATATTAAGTACTGGTAGAGCGGGCAACAAGTTTGTGTCATAAGAAAAGATCCTGACAGCGTACTCAGTCGAATACAAGATGGTGGTCATGAAATGATTACGATTGCAAGTTTAATGGAAATTAAAAATTCCTTTATTTTATAACTGACCCGCGCAAATTTGCGTAACAAACATACTTGAAAATCTAAAGGAGTAAATTGTCACAGTCTGCACCATTTTTCATCGATCCTTCGCTTCTGTCTGCCATACGTAGCGTGGTGTTATATAGCCTATAGCTATTAGATGACAATTGATATTCAACACAAAAATAAATGATAAATTGAAGCGTTTAATCAAACAAACTCTTCTTAGTAGCTAGATAACATACTACGGCTTTAATAGATCCATACCTCTCAACAAGGAACGTGTCCGGCCAGTGTTGGGTTGCCTGCCTTCTGCGTCGCGGCTGCAGCAACGGCAGCAGTGATCTTCCGTCCATGTGAGGTGGTGGATCTACGCCGCCCATGTCCAAAAATGTAGGTGCCAGGTCAATGTTCAAAACAATGTCATCCACACTAAAAATAAGAGGTATACACGGTTAATCATAAAATACGAATACATATATAATAAATAGCTTTATAAACGGGTCTCTGAATACTAATTTCAGTAATATTTATTTTAATTTTTAGTATGCCTTTGAACCAAATCACTATTCTTAATATTATACTAATTATAATTCACGCGCCATGTTCCCTACAGGTATATACGGAAGCATCTCGAGGCGTTTCTCTCCAGCTTACAGTAAGGAACTAGAAATTCTAAGCTTATACTGTTATAACTTATACCACATTTCAGGTATGTATGAAAGTACTTAGGAGATATGACGATCTTCTTCCCCCGTCCCCCTAAATAGGCTTATTTATAAATTATGCCTTGGAGTAGCATCCTATAACCTATAATCCATCCGACAATCCATCTTCTATTCATCACATCACTTACCAGGACGCCTGAAGCCCGCAGTACGAACTAAGCTAATTCTTACTCTAGCATAGCATATTATTAGGTTATTAATGCCAGCATGTTAATTTAAATAAGTACCGATGGAATCGCCAAGTAATGACATGTCTGTTTTTCTAAACTTTAATTTATTAGCGCCATTTCATTAACTCACATTCACGTAATATCATTTCGCAACGACCACTAACTCACTTAATTGAGTAAAGACACAAATTAAACAATTTACAATTATGTTAAAGCATTTTAATAATATAATAGTCCCGATAATTAGGTAGGTATATATATTTTATTGAAACTTCAAAAAGACACAATTTGTATTACGATTTGATACCATGTTTTTGTTTTTGCACTCTACAAGGTAGGTACATATTTTTATAAGAAGTTTAAAAACAATTCTGGCTGAATGAATGTATTTTAATAGAATACTTACACAGTGCCGGGCTCCACACCGGGACCACGTACTAGAAACGGTACTCGAATATCAAACTCAAATGGAAAACTTTTCCCTTTCACTAAGCCAAACTGCCCGAGGTGGTAGCCATGGTCCGATGTGTAAACTAAATACGTATTATCCAACTCCCCCAGCGCTTTTAGCTCTTGATAAACTCGTTCTACAGCCTGGAAAACGTTAATTAACTTTATTAACGTTAAAATTATTACATTAATATTCATGATTACCAACATACAGTACTCGGAAAGCTGCACAATTTTTACCTACATATTAGTTTAAAGCAACATTCAAGTTACAGTTTAGTTTTGGTTTCAGCAGAAAATTTAATATAGCTATAACCAAAAACTTATACCTACGTACGTAAGTTCGTATGAAGTTAACGTATAAATTTAGTAGTGCATAATTAAATCATTCTTAGAACGATTGTTTTATTAGCAAAATCTTTTATTGCACCAAAGTAATTACATTAATAAAATATTAAACAAAAATGTAATATCTACAGAAACCTATAAATGACTGAAGAAGTTCTCTATAACTTTTGTTAGTTTTGTAATATATACACAAAATATATAACCTAGATCACTTTGGAATAATGTATTTCAAACAGCGAAATACTCGTAATTCGATGTCGTAATGCGATGCGAATAGTTAATAATTTTAATAGCTGTATATTATACACAGCGTTGCTATTGTAATATGAATAGATCTCGGGGATCATAATTTTCCCACGAAATATATATATATTATATCACAATGCCTGAACTCAACTATTTCCGACTGCTTAAGCGTTCACTTTAGTCTGTGAAATATTGGTTCCTGGAGCGGCTTGACAGATAAATCTCCAATATGCCGTGAGCTGGCCGTCCTATTTCAACTGCTTGTAGTGAGCGTGTGAAATGATATAAATAGACTGCGAATATTGCCGCCGGCAATAAATTTTTACTTTTTGTTAAATTTGTAAAGGGTTTACAACATTTATGCAATTATTACAAACGCATTAATACTGCTGTAAGTGTTATATTTTTTATGTTTGTGATTTATATATAAATATTATACTTTTAAATTGAAGTAAATTTCTCATATTGTAACTATTACTGTCATATACAATAATCACAAAGATTCATTAAGATTTGTCTTTAACGAATCTTTGTTAATAAAATTAGCCATTGTTTTATAAAGATCTTGAAGTCATAATTAAATCCAATAAGATTTGATTATGATTTAGAGGCTCGTAATTTTTTCAGTTTGTGATAAACTTTAGCACTTAAAGCAATATTATACTTAAAGCAATGTTTCGGAACTAAAACTACTTTTTATTTCACTCGACATCGTGTAAATTTTTTTACTTCAAAA
Source organism: Achroia grisella (assembly GCF_030625045.1). Classification (NCBI taxonomy): domain Eukaryota; kingdom Metazoa; phylum Arthropoda; class Insecta; order Lepidoptera; family Pyralidae; genus Achroia; species Achroia grisella. The sequence goes on from NW_026712841.1 coordinate 4,010,885, forward strand.
ATAGCTTATCCGTTCTCGTGATACAATCTGTCTACACGTCAAATTAATTAAGTTTAATCGTGAAAAGGAAACTGATAACCAAACAGACACACTTTCACATAATAATATATACTGTAAAGCATGGAAGTATGAAATTAATAAACATATTCCCCTATTTTTGTGAGAAAAAGTATTCAAGTATATTACTTAGTTCTATTATAGATTCCACTTGAAATCTTATTCCGAATTCTATGCATAAAGAACTAGCTAACTTAAACACACAAAACAAACATAGCAGTACCTAAGTCTCCTATTCCATCCAATATCAAACATTAAAATTCGAACTTTATAGTTAAGAAAGAAAAGTTAATTTAAAACCAGAACTCGTAAACCGTTATTTCCCGTTCTCCTGGGACTTCCCAAGACTCCTTTGTTCTCGTCGAAATAACTATATTGAAAATGAGTCTACTTATGAAAATATATTAGTTTCTGAGTTTTCGTTAATTATATTAGTAGTCTACAGATTTATATTGTAATTTCCAAGTTTTATAAACATTCAGCAGTTTTATTAATGTGTAACAAAAACTTAGGAATTACAATATAAATTAGTAATTGCGAAATTTTATAACTACGTATAACTATAACACTGCAACGTATACCTATACTTTGATTTATTAATAATAGGATTATGAGATAAATTTATTCTAGTAATGCTATTAGTAACATGTAAATTTATACGTATAATTTTCCTAAAATAAATAAATACCTAATACAAAAAAACAGAAGCTCAGATTCTACCATTGATTCCAACACTGAAGTTTAGTAGAGCCACAGTTAATAGCAAATATTTACACAAAAATCTTACCATATCAACGCTTTGCAGTGTCTGCAAACGCTTAGTCATAAGTAAATCTGTGAATTGTCGATGTATTGGCTTCATCTTCTCAGTCACACGTAATATCCACTGCTTGTCAGGATTCGGGGCCATGTCATATGTGGGTGTACTGTAACAAAACTCTCACATAATTAGGTACTTACAAACACATTTTAATGAAAAAAATACATAGAGTGACACTGAGAGTTTTATAGTCAATTAATCGAACTAATATAATTCTGAAAGCTGAATCGCGAGCTTCGTCAACGATCACATAAGAAACAACGTCTTTGCAATATTTTTCATCGATGCTCCGCTCCTATTAGTTGTAGCGTAATATACTATAGCCATCCTAATATATATACTAAAATCAATTTTCAATTAAAATCAGTGCTTCAATTGTATAACCTTTATAATTTTATTGAGTTTACAACTATAATTTTGTAATAATATAAAATGAATATGATTATTCATTCTAAACATAGTACACCGTCACATACGTAGGTACATCGTACACCGTCTGTTAAATTTGAAATCCATGCTAATATTTATAAATTTGAAGGTGTGTTTAACTGTCCGTTTTAATAAAATTGAAGGCAGAGATAGATTAAATTAGTACAGACATGCGGGCATGGACATCTGTCTTAAAAATATTGCGGAAAACAATAAGTGTGAATAATTCTCCAAAAATCGTTGTTGTAGTCAACTATAACGTTAATCATTCAAACCAATTTAAATTGAAAAATCATATACATTTTTATTATGAAAATTCAGTAATAATTTAATGAAAAACTTATTGCATAATTAACAATATCTAACCTATAACCCATAAACGAACCAACTTTCTATGATGGCATACATAAACTTAAAAACAAGATGACTATAAGTTCAAAGGGATTCAATATATTCTTACATATAAATACTAGGTACCTATATGAATAGTTAACAAATAACACTGAGGAATCTATACCTATTGTAAAAGCGACACCACTGTCGTGAACTCGTGAGTTTCTATCAAGAATAGTTCCAGGGATGCCAACGGTACAAGGATCCTTTTACAAATGCGTAATTTTTCACCATTATTAGCACGAGCACATTTTCTTCGTTGAACAGGTTTGTAAAATTGAATTTTGAGTATTGGTCAAAAAACTGTAATTTGAGATCAAACTGTAATTTAGGATCCAAATGTTTGGAACTTTATCGGATTTTATAAATGTTCGAGGCTAAGTGTTTTAGGTTGGTAACCCTGAATAGCTCCTTTCAAGTTATATATTTATTTATATAGTATATACATATTGCGATGCAAGTTCGCCGGCAAGATGCCCGCCGCCGCACCGCCCCGGTACAGGTTTCCGACCACACAATACGCCGATGGCTGAATATTAAACTTGGTCCCAGATTTGGTTCTCGATGCCGGGTGCATTAGACCAACCGCCGCTTCGCGAAATTTATTCATGTTATCTTCCATAATAAAATGTAAAGACACAGTAGGTATAACATTTTTTTACTTTTAAACGAATACGTATTGGTATTTAATGATTCGTGAAGTTAATTAAAATGTTACTTTTTAAATATTTTAATGGTCGGTTTGGTGATACGGTTTATAATTGTGTGTGTGTGTGTGTGTACTTTGTTGTGTTTAATTCTATGTGTATGTGATATGTGGTGTATCTGAAACTGCAGGTATTTTTGTTAGAATACAACGAAAAGAATATAGATGTTTTTTATTCTTAATTTTTTCCTAAAGACAACCAATAAAAACATTTTAAACAGTACCTAAAAGTACATTTTTGTTTAAAACTTTTATTAGGTACATAGATATTAGTTAAATACTAATTAATATTATAAATTTTTACTTTAGTGTGTCTGTATATTTGTTTGTTACATTTTCACAATAAAACGGCTGAACGGACCTTAATGAAATTTTACGCGATACCTATATATATATATATGAGTGATACAGTTTATTTCAGGAAAACAGTTATAAGCTATCTATTATTAATTTTAATAAAAACAAGACGACATGCCAATTAGTAATAACATACTTATACTGATATCATACATGAGACCAAAGGTTCTGCGGACCATCGTATAAATTACCGGTGGTCAGACAACGCATGTTAATTGTCGGCACGTGAAAGACTCCAACGTCGCAGATTAACGACATTATGTCGATATAAAACTCAGTGATAAATGTGCCTATTCATATTTAAAGAAATCTTTTTTATTGTATTTCATTTCAGTGCACATGTAGTCTTTTTTCGTATAATTTGTACTTCTTTATCCATATATTATAGATACAATGGCCCATTAGTAGGCATGGTATCGTTTTTGTTAATTATATAAATATTGTCGTCGCTTTTATACTTACATGAACAACTCTACTAACATCACGTTATCATGTGTCTGCTATTTTCATCGTAAGCCTTTTCCATTCCAATTGCATAAAATAACCAGCCTTTTTACAGGACAGGTTGAGTACTAAGTATCAAAATATTATATATTCTTGAATCAATTTTACACGCATGCCTATTGAAGAGAACTCTATCAGACAGTAAGAAGGTTTGTATTTATTTTCCAAAGCCTTAGAGATCGCTATATTCATTGCTACCGTCCGAAGTCGGGGCGGATTGCTAGTGCAAAGTAACGTACCGCAAGAAACTGGATATTGAATACATTGACGTCCCACTAGAACCCAGACGACATGTGACGTACAAAAATACCACCGCGCAATCCAAGTCTCGTTGAGAGATTGCTCCATCTACATTATTCTGCGCCTACATCATCCGCTGAATACACAAGTGAGTATGATGCCCCCAAAATCGTAAGAGACCAGAATATAACGGACGAGTCTAAACATTCTTATAAAACATAAATCAGCCCAGCGCGGACCAAAGTGGAGGTAAAATTATTCAGGGCGTCGGTCGTAAGTGTACGTGAAATTTCGGGGCTCTCGCGAAAAAAGGCGAGTACCTTCGTACCTGAGGATGACAGAACACTTTTTAATATTTCAAGGTTCTGTATGTATACTTTTAAATATATACATAAATTAATCGAACTCTCCCAAAGAATACATACTACATGTGTGGTAAAATATAAGATTTTATTTATCGAATTCGCTGTTTTTCTAAAGTCCATTTCAGTACTTAATATATTATTTTATTTTACCGATTGCATGTGTGCATGCACTAATGTAAATCAATTAGCAATAGCAATTTTGACATGTGCTTTTCATTCCAAGTTGGAGTGTGAGTTGTGTGAGATATTGATATCAAATAGTCCGTCAACTTGTTTCCTATTATTCTTTACATAAAAAAGTAAGTTGAATGAAGATTGATTTGATTTAAAATAATACATATATATGTCATATTTATCATATATCAAAAACTACAAGACAGAAATTATTGGGAATGGCTTCATCATTATATTTGAGGACTCCAAAAATCCCGGTCAACTCCTTAAATATTTAAAGAGGAGCAAGATGGCCGCTGCACGCTCTCGAAAACGCCGCACCAATTAGTGTTTTTATAGAAAATATAAAAGAACGTTTATTTTAATCTTATACCTATACTTATTACAAACTTAAAAGTATGTTTAGTGAAATATTCTTGATTCAAGGGCAATTAATTACTTTCATTGTATATAGTGAATAGCTACATATAAACTAGCTTTTAGAAACCAAATCTCTCATATTAAGTTGTATTTAAATACCTTACATAAGATATAATTTTACTACAATAAAACGTTTCCGTTTCATGAATCAATGTGGAAAAAATTATATCAAAAATAACTTTTGTCATGTTACTCTGGCGAGAAACTATTCTTGTTACCACGTTTAAAAATGGGTTAATTATTTAGATAAAGACTTTCATAAGTAAATAATCTATGTATCTAGTATATCTAACCTAAACCTAAGTATTTATCTATTTAAATATTGTACTTACTGATGGGTGGTGACATTAAAGAATAGATGTGAAAACTGCGGCGCAGAATCTTCAGGCCCGTGTGGAGCTGGAAACGACATTACAAGCAACACCGGCTTCCGCGAGAACCGCCTCTTGGACGCACGCAGAAATGCTATTGAGTCGTTAGCAATTAGGTCTGGATAATAATCCTAAAACGAAATATAAATAATAATATTACTATTTATGTCATTAAACTATAATATTTATTTTTAGCTTTAGTTTTGAATTTGCAAATTTGAAATAAGTAATTGAATTTGCCAACAATATTAAACTCGCTATATACCTAGTTCAATTTGAATTTAGAATACCATTTTTTTTATTAACCAGCTACGTACGTATTATATTATCGTTACTATAATTTATAATTAATCTGTAACGCGCGAAAAGTGTAATTCAAATTCAGAACCCAATATTAGTTTTTTCTTGAACAATTAGTTTTTTTTACAAATAAAATAATTTCATTGACAAAATTATTTAATTTATTACTTCATTTCTATTATGTTATCTTAGCATAGCTCCTGCCACAATAACTTATGTCCTTTCTCCTTCTGCTCTCTGTTGTAAGCATTTATTCGAGAATGTTTTAATACTTTATACAGTAGATAATAAAATTAATATATATATATTAACATAATATAATTCCTTCGGAATGAGAGGTAGATTAAAAAAAACACTACTACTCCGAAGTGCTTATATAGTATAAGTTAATTTGAATAATGAATTTTAAATATTGTTCTATTCTATTCTATATATCATAATCGACACTGTAATTGTTTCAACACAGTTATTGGATATGTTTCTCTGTTAAATATGATATCAAAATTAGGCAAAATGTTAAGTATCTTTAAATAAAGCAGATTGGTATTGCAGTAAATTTATAGCTGTATAATTATATTACCCTGTGATAATCATCTCCGTGTTTGATCCTCTTGCCGTTCATATTGACACTATAATTGTAGTACTTGGAGTTCATGATGAGGCCGCCCCACTCACGCCAGCCCGGCGGGATGTACGACCCGTTGTACTTGTTCAGATATTTTCCGAAGTAACCTGAGGGCAACACAGGGAGTCAATTACTGAGCTACATAGTCCACCTGCGTCTAACACTGAAAAGTATTTGAAACGTCGAGATATTATAGGTACATATTTAATTATTCTCGACTAAGTCTTGTTAAATATTTCATTGACTGTTGTATTTTCTTCCATATATCTAACGCTACTTATTACCTATAGTGATGTCTATCTTTCTATATTACCCAAAGGTCAGACAAAGTCGTAGAGAATTGATGGTACCATTCAACTCATAATGGATCATTTCTTGATCAGTAACTAAAATTTAAAAAAAATCAAAGAATTTTTTTTAAAACAGTAGACGATTGCTTCTTGGCGGTGTAAATGAAATATAAGTAGAATGGAATAGAGTAGACTAAGAATATGATAATAAAAATTGCAGTGTAGGCAAATACCCGTAATAAAACAACTTATTTTAAATCTAATAGAATATTATCATTGCTTTCTTGATTCAATTATTTTAGAAATATGAAAGCGTAGCGGGTTTTGTATTAATTGCCGCATGCATTCTTATGTGAAATGTGAATACTATAAACATCAGATGGCAATTGTGAGTAGCTATGACGTGGTCTGGTGTTTTGAGTAGTCATGCTCACTAAAATGTCCAGACTTGTGGCGGCGTGGTGGGCCGGGTCATTGGGCTCCCTAAAATATGGTCGAGCGTAGTGGTGGCTGGCTCATCCGTCATACTCGTGAACGGGTGCTGCTTGTGTGGACTGGTCTGCTCTAATCACTATGACTTATTTTCTCTTATTAATTGTTTAACCAATTGTTGTATATTGAATGTTTTTTTTCTATTTTATTATTTCATTGAATTAGTGCTAATCGGTGGTTTGTATTCACACACTTAAACTTAAATTGTAAGTAAGAATAAATTATTTAAAAAAGCAACACACAAGTTTCTTGCTTGTTCTTCTTGTGATGAGACAGCATTCCGAATGAGCGGTAGATTAAAAAAAAAATGTTATGACTATTCAAAAGTGCTTCAATGTAAGTTTATTTGAATAAATGATTTTCTATTCTATTCTATTCTATTCTATTAAATAACATTGTATATGACATTCAAATTATGATCTTTCAAAATTTCAATTACTGTTCAGGAAAAAGCATTGCCCGGAGTTGAATGGAAGTGCTACCAGGCATGAAATTATTGTTCGCCAGTAGACAATAGTTCTCGAATTTTAATTCCGGTGTCATTTATGCAAATGCAGGGAGGATTTTAATTTTCGCGCGAGGCTTGCCACTGCCAGCCGCCGTCTCTGGCGTCACAGCTCAAATGAAGTGGATATAAAAACGATGATTACTTCAGATGCAAGAACTATATAATGAAAATGTCCTAGCTTCTGAGAGTAACATTTTTTATTAGACTTAAAAGTGATACCCAAGACAAGTTAGTAAAGTAAAGTAAGTAAAATTAAAGTAGTAAGTAGTTACTTGGAGTTAGCAATTTTAGATTAAAGATATATCGTTAATACGATCGAAAATATTTTTACAGTTATGTAACTAGAAAATAATAAAACTTTTTTGCTGACTGTGTGGATATTATAATTTCCAATAAATATATGTATGTATCGACTGTTACACATGAAATAATTTAAAACATATATGAGTAAAACATTATATTATAAATGATCGTTACAATTAGATCATTTAATAAAATGCAATTGAATATATATAATTTTAAGGTAAGGTAAGGTAATTAATTACAAGGACTGTATTGATAGTCTGCTTTATGTCTAATATGTATATATGTAATACAACATGTAATATGATAGTTAAACTAGACAAAATTGTATCTACCATCTAGATAGTATCTATTCTCCAAAATCAATAAAATCCTAACATAATTATTTGTATCAGGCAGATTACAAATATTGAATAATGTTCAGTGTGAATAGTAACTGTTTATTATGGCAATCATCTCACGTTACATACAAGAATAAATCGTTTAATTAACTAATAACTTATGAAATGCAGCGCCATTGTTACGCAAGACACAAGAACGCGCCCGGAAGACGTTAACTGAAGAAAAGACATAACAATTTTCAATTTCGTTACACAACTTCCTTTATTCAAGCATATCTTCTAGTTGAACATTAAAAAACTGTTTAGCTACATGTTTTTCATAAATTAGAAGAAAATAAAATTTCCGTATGAATCTAATTAGTATATTTCGATACATATTTGATGAAGGTTTAGATAGAAATCTATAAATATCTTGAAAGGGGTGCTTTTAATAATAACGCTACCTAGGGCACTCATATTATTACTTAGCTTTTGTATCATGTAAAAAAAGCAATTTTCTCTATATATATATTGTATATACATATTTCTAGGGATTCAAAATTCCTACTCCTACTACATAATCCTACATAAGAATATATATCTTGAAAAATGTTTAGTGTTTATAGATCAACATAAAATATATACATAGGTAGAACCGTTGAATTGAATACTTCCTTCTTTTTTTTCCTTAATCAAGGAGTTTTCTTTAGTTTAGTTTAAAGAAAAACAGATGTTGTTTATAGTACAACTGTACTTATTAGTAGAACGTTAATTATAATTATTTGATTGTATTGACCGATGTCTGTCTGTCGTTGATAACAATGACATGATTGATGTACTCGTATATACAAATAAAAGCATACTAAGAGAATTTTATTCATCTCTAATTAAAATAGACAGTACTGACAGTATTTTACTTTAATAACATCCACTTAGCAATCTATTTTATTATCATGTACTAAATATGACTACATTGTATGAAACATGGACAATTTCTGAATACAAATATAATGATTAGTAATTGTATCGTATTGAAAATTTGCTGTGCCCGCGTTTTTAATAATGGCGTAATAATCTATTCATTGCAAATTCTTCTGAAGCCCGAGTTGTGCTCTAGTTCCTTTTCATATAAAAAAACACCGAAGTTGACTTTGTATATTGTCGAATGTACTGGTTTTTTTGTCTCACGCGTTTTATATCAAGATTGATAAGCTTTGTTTCTATTTAAAGGAAAGATAATGCAGTGAAATTTCAGAACAAGAAGCAAGACATTATAATTCTCCAGATTGGTAACGCATTTTTGATCCCAGCTCATGATAAGGTGACATCTGTACGCTGTTCATGTATATAGGTGACGGTTACCACTTACCATTAGATAGACCGACAGCTTGTTTACCATTCCAATTGGATTAAAACAAAATTTTTAAGAATATTATGTAATAAATTTAAGAATTCTTGTGTTCACGTCCACTTGTGCGCCCTATGTCCTGGCACCCATACTATTATGCCTGCTCTATACTATGTTATGCTATAATCTTGTTACCCTACTGCATATATACAATGTAGCTACTACCTTCCCAACAAAGTAGGTAACTGACTATTCTATATTCCCTTGTTATCTCTGGATGTCTGTCGAGTAGCTGTTATCTGGCATTCTATGCAAACCCTCAAGGAAGATAACTACGTAAAGTATGTTAATATAAATTAATTACTCCTACTTAAATCTTCAACACTGAAGTTTATATTGAAGCTGCAAGAAAAGTATAAGGAGTAGACAAAATAACACCCCGGACAAACGCAATAAGTGGGTTCGAGCTATAACATAATAACTGAGTTAGTTGATTTCGTATGAGTCGGGGTTCAAATAAAGATGTAAATAAATTCAATTAGAACCAGAGAAAACAATAAATTAGAAGTTTGTTATAAACTGGACTCGGTGTAAGACAGTTCTAGGTCGAAAATCCATTATCTTCGAATTTCACGTAAGGAGAGGTAATCTTAGTCGGGATTAGTGTATACGGAACTCGAACATCTGTACAAGAAGTTAAAGGGGATCAGAAGAATTATTACTTATTTACAGATAGAGCTAATTAACATAAAATCTCATACTAAGAAATTGAATGATATAATCAGATTATACCTTCTTCAAAAAGAATAATGATATCTTTCTGTTCTAGTCAAAAGTATAAAGTACGGCTATAAATACAGGATTAGTGCATTACCGCTTAGGGTAGGTATATTGTATTATGTCTGTGGTATACTCCGTATGTTATAAATACTAAGAAAGATTTATGTGATCGTAAGAAATAAAAATGATAAGTAGAAATAGATTTTTAAAACGGTCAATTATATTAACTCACAAACAACAGTTGCACATTACAACCTTAATCATTACCACTTTTAGACCAATTGAGATGTCTGTAAACTTCCAATAGACTCTAAATGAAATTGTCACTCAATGTGAACACAGTAAAGTCTGAAATACTTTATACTGAAAACGTTATTATAAACTCGTGTCATTGGAAGTTGTCTCCCCTTGTCGTTACATTGTAAATTGTCCGCAACATAAACTCAAAAGTTAAAGTGTGTTTGTCAACGTCACTTACTACTGCCTACACATTTCACGTAAACGTTTAACACGTTTTATCATTGTCACCTTTCATTATTGTCACCTTTGTCTCAGCCATAGGGTGACATGTTTAGAATACATATATAAATTACATACATGGACATAGTAAACATATCTTCTATTCCCAAATTAAGTAGAATATTTCACGTGGGTTTCTGACAGACGTACTTGCGTCATGATAAATAGAAAAAAATTAAGAGTACCTCATATATTTAAAGGCCTAAGTAAGCTTAATCTAATAGAAAGTCTTCTAAAATTCCTACGAACTAATTATGACTTAGTTGTGAATGTTTAAATAGTAATAAATACTCACAAATGAAAATGCTGATGACTAGTTTTAAATATAAAAATTATACAACATGTGGTTACTGAAATATCAAACTACTATTACTTTAATGCCAGGTACAATGCCTTTAGTATTCAAAATTACAAAAGCTTACACTTTTTTGCATTTTGAACACTTATAAATTATATTTTATTATAATTTTTTTTATTTTATATTTTATCACACAAACGCAAAAAACACAAAAACAAGCAATAAAAAATTCTAACAATCATTATTTTGTGTTCTATTTCATTGATAAAGTCCCTCAACAAAAGTTTTTCTCATATCCCTTTCAAGTACGGAGAACGATTTGTTTTTATTTTTATTATACATGTGTAGGTAGAAGTGCTTTATAGTACATACAAAATGTGTATTCTAGTATTTTTATTGTGCGACCTGCGAGCTATACATGTGACATGTGACCTCGTCACCCTACGTCACAACACAACTGCGTTTGACTGCGGAATTTCATTTTGTCAACGGCACGGCGACCTTAATCTCTGGCTGACAGGCGTCCACCATCCTCCCACTATTTGCGTAATTACCTTATGCCAAACATTTGCAAACAGCCGACGGGTGCGCCAAATGAAGTTAATTCGTTGAAAGATTCAACTAACATACACTATGACGTTTGATTCACTTGCGTCATATTATTAGGCACACAGAATATACGATGGCACATGCATTAGTGTCGGTAGTTGTGGTTTGATACCAAAATGAATCCTATATGGCCGTTCGAGTTTGGTTATTACCAATATATATGCTATATTTATATAGTTCAATTAATGAATTTATTTATTTTACTGATGATGATATAGTACAATATAAAATTTGTTTTTTCATATATATAATTTTGAATAGTCGATATCAATGTGCAACTAAGTTAGAAAAACTGCTGAAAACTTTACTAAACATAGTTAACATAAAAATAACCACTATAAGTTAGAGAAACTATAATATTATAGTTTAATTAAATATTTCAGAAGGAGCTAGATATAAAATGTAATATAAGCTCTAATTTAGTCTATTTCTAATTTAATTAATACAGTAATTGATAATTTTACGATCATATCAATATCATTTAACTTAATACAACAATTGAATTATAATTAAAAGAAAGTAAATACAGCTAAATTGATAAAATGAATTACTATTACACATATGTCGTATTCCTTCTGGACCTCAAGCATATCACGCATAAGCATCTTCAGATTATCTCAAATCTCAAAGTCAGTATACTAAAAGATTTTTAAAATGTAGAGACCATAAATTTTGAAAATACTATATTGTAGACGTACAAATAGTACCTAATTATATAAATCCTACAAAATAACTAATTATGTTACAACTAGAAAATGTTAACTGCGCCAATCTGGAGTCATTCATAACAGGACGTTTCCTTATTACTAGTATGTAAATAAATTTAGATACGAGAGCTCTTCCTCTATGAGCAAGGAGAGTTAAATTACAAAATCTGTTGCTTAAAATAAACACTTCATCATATTTTATATGATGACATAGTTAGTTTTAAACAAATCCCTGCTTAATCGGTCTATTTAATTCAAAATTTTGCAGTTGTACTGAAAATAATGAGACATTAACTTTAAATACAATAGACGGATTCTATAAGTATGTTTTTAATAACCAATAATAAAAATATTATTGTCCTAACTATGAAACACAGTCAAAGCCACTAAGTTTAGAATTTTAAAATTTTAAACAAAGATTCATATCATTATTATATGAAAAGATTTTTGAAAATAACTACACCATGTGGACAATGCCGCGGGCAATAACTGGCTTATTGTAACATATTCTACTTTTTCTTATATTCAACTAGTAGGTATACGAAGATAAGTGTACCTGTAATGCCTTATTTAAAGTCAGCTCGCTTCCCTACCTTAATAAGGGAGGAAATGAGCCTGGAAATGGGCATAGAGATTAATGTGAACACATCACTCGCCCTGATACTCCTCTTCCCGCTACTATTAGTGCCGACTGGCAGTATTCTACTTAATATAAAAAAACATTCACAACCTTTACCCGAGACGGGGTAACCTGGGACATTATCAACATTATGATATACCGACACTTTAGTATCAGATAGGTATATTTGAATTCAACGTGATAGAGGACTAGCCTATCGTAATCTTTCCGATTAGTAACGTGGATTGTTATCGGTGTTTCCATTATTAGAAAGGTAGAAATACAAATAGACACACAAAGTTACAGTTCACATTTTACTTTATTATACTACATACATAATATCGCTCGTATGAAGTGGAGTGGACGAGATATAAACATGTCTTATAAGCTGTCGATATCTAGTAAATTTATAGTAGTATTCAAATGTGTTTAATCTAGGACAGAAGAATAAAGTATGTATTTAGAATTTTATGTGACTGTGGGACAATAACAAAATCCGTCTATGAAATTTATACTCGAAACAGTCACAAATGTATGTATACAAGCTCTAAGACAGGGAACACTGCAACCGCAACAATTTATGTCTGACACTGGCGGAAGTAAATTCCCCGTATAAATACGTATGTTGCCGTTCCTTTTCATCCCCAGGATGTCGTAAGAGCTAGGGGAACAAACCACATCTATCATATCAGTGTAATAGAGGAAAACTCAAAATATAAATAACTTGGCCAGCGTAGTAACTACTCATACACATGGTATTTCTGCAATAGGGTTTTTAGCTTAAGACTTCGGTTATAATTTTGCCTTAATAGTTTGACTATAATCGTAAAATACACATCTAGTAGTCGAAAAGAAGGAAGTTATAGATTACTTTTAGGTCACTTTTGATCCGTTTTAACACCGATCTGACCGATATGATCGCGGCCACATTATTTACGAAATGTATGCAAGAAACTTGACAAATACTCAAAATAATTTACAAGGACAAAATTGCTTAGATTACTGTTTACGGTATTTGTCATAGATGTAGTTATTTATAACCATGAGAATGACTGTTTATATTATTCTGAGAGTTTTGTATTCTTTTAATTATTATACTGCATATTTTTGGTATCCGCGCTCCCAGCCGCCAAGGTACAGGTCTGACCTAGTTTCGGAACTGCGAATAACAGAAGTAAAAATTTTATTGTAAAAGAAAATACTAGATATTTCTAACTCGCACAACTTCGTCTGCATCACATTTTCGCCATTGCACATGCAACATTTTTCATTGCACCTCCGTCTCTATTGGTTAGAGCGAAACGTTTAATCTTTAGTGACACATGGAATCAAATGAAAATAAATCAAAGCTCAACAACCTTTAATTTTGCCACGATCGAAGTTCGAGTGTACTATCTTAAAATAGTTCGCAATCGGCGACAGTGAATACTAATGCACGTTATTTACAGTGGCTATTCATCAAAGCTGACAGTCTTACTGGGCGGAATGAACGTTATCTACATAGCTCAGTTTCGGAGGCATTCTCAACAAAGACCCCGCGATACCAAGCACGCGATTACTATTTTTAGACTTACAATATATTGTGCCTGCGAATTCCAAGGCATTTGATGATACCTAATAATTTTGTTATGGGTACCTAAATAGTAATGGAACTATTGGTGCCATTATTGATAACTAGCGGAATGTTTGCATAGAAAAGGCTTCAAAGGTCAGTGGTTACATTTCAAATTACTATTTATGTGAATTGAAATTATTTTCTATTGTATTTATAAACATTGAATAAATATTTTTCTTTCTTCTTTCTTTACGTAGTCTCCCTAAAAATCAACAATGCATGAATATACAACTATATATTCTTTCATTCTTCACTTCCTAGTAAGCGTACGCGAAAACGCAAGTAGATTTTTGGGGATGTCAAGTTACAAATTCAAGTTTACTTAAAAGCTTGCTTACCAACTTACCTGAATAATAGAGACATTAATTAAGAGAAAAAATACTATTAAAACGGATGGTTATTTTCAAACCCTTTCCTCAGGCGAGTGACACAGTTTCGTAATTGTCGCTAGACACACCACAGTAACAATCCCGTATCGCCCGAGGGCATGACACCAATAGCTTACCTATCTCTAGCATTTAAATATATGTACACCATTTCAGAGTTACGTCAATGGACATATACCTCTCAAAATTGTAAGTACTTAACTTACGTAAGATCGATCTTTCAATCTTTACTAGTAACCCGTGCATCAGCGTTGCCATTGGTGGGTTCCAATGTTCATTCTTTATTAATATCATGTGGGTCACCACCACCAATCACCATACAACACTATCGCCACCAATAGTGGGTTCACTATTCATTAATAGTCTCAAAAAAGAGTAAAGTAAACTACCACCTTCTTCTTTAAAGTACAACAACCACATTGTAGAGTTCTACATAAACTCTTAGAGCTCGTACTAATTGGAACAAACAAATGATAGGATTTATTTAGATAAAATAAATAAATACCTTATTTATTTTTGTGACTATGTTATTAACCCACTAACCCAGTAACCAATAAAGTATCCACACAACACACTTCGCCTGTGACACATTATGCCCGTTTTTGCATTTTCTTTAAATACCGTTTTTGTTTTTATGGTACTATTATATGATGAGATATAGCCTTCCTCAATATATTCTGTCCAACACTACAGGAATTTTCAAAATCGGATAAGTATTAGATACCAGGGATTACCCCAAACATACAAACACAAATCCAAGTACAAAACCTCTTTATAATATGAATATAAATTATCTATTGTCAACATCGAATGAATAACTATAGGCAAGTAAACGTTCCTTCGTTTTGTTAGGGCGCATTAATCATTTCAACACGTTGTTTGAGGCAGTCGTTTGTGATATTTATCGGCTCTTATTGATAATACATTAAATGGAATAATTTTGACGTTTATTTACGAACGGAAGGCAATAAATAGTTAATCGAACTAAATTATCACTATTACATATTTTAATTATCTTATTAAATATGTTTATTAGATATTCCAATATGTGTAGAGACAGAAACAATATGTTGCAACTTAATAGCTAGTAGTTAGAATAAATATTACTAGTAGGTATATAATGTAAGTATTCCTTTAATAAAGCAATAATAAATAAAATAAAGCGGCTCTTTGTCATTTTTAAAGCACTTTTATACTTATCTATCAACACAATCCTACACAACATTGCTTTAATCACATAGCTTTAAATAACATAATAATATACATAAATTGCCATATAATTCCATCGCACAGGTCATTATAATTATATTTTCAAAGAAAAACATTTTACAATATTATTAACTTTATTTAAATAATTACAATAGCAGCGCAATGTTTTATAACTGATATTTTAGCGCTAATAGGTATTATTTACATTTTCAACTACAAAATTTAACATTGATTATTTTTGTTTTATTTTGTTACTCAAAATTAACTCGATAGGTATTATTAATCTGTATTATTTACAAAAACAAACTATATATAATACTGTTACATTTTAACAACATGTTACCACATTGTGCATGAAATGGTCAATGGAGGTCCATTGACAAAGTGTTTATGAATGACACCAACGCACAGTCCGCGTGAGGCGAAGAGGCGAGGCAGCGAGGCGCCGTTTCACCCACGAACGAAATGAGAAGCGGAGCGGAAGTTGCGTCCGATTTGTTCGTTTGTTAAGCTACTGAAGCCGGATTGCTACAGCGTAAGGTACAAGTCATAAGTTATCGAGGTAAATTGTGTATAAAGTCGTCTATGTCTATATCTTCCGCCAGTAGCTTACCTAGTAAGCAATGTTGAAGGGTTGAGATACTGTAGTGAACGGACGGTTACAGAGAATGGAGGTATAATATCTTAGCTGAGTAATAGCAATGCATAAGATGCTTATCATATTAATTAAAAGATAGATCTCCAACTTCTAGCTAATTTCATTCTTTCCAAGGAGTATATTCATAAATTTATCAATTTCTTGTATGAAGTATGCAACATTACACGTACACACATCTTTGATACTTTATAATTGGTGTTTATTTATTTCATTGTGATGAACAAATTACATATTCATCTTCTATTCACCAAAGATACACAATATAATATGATATTTCAGAAAATTTCTAAATTCATTAAAAAATAAGAATTTACTTCCTCTATGCATTTATTGGAATACAAACGGATATCCGCGACTTCGTTTGCTCTCTTAAATAATGTATAACCCATTTACGTCCACGTGATACACTTTATATTTAGCTCAAATTCCATTAGAATCTGTTCACTTTTGAAAATGTTACAAAAATAAACTTTTTCAATAATTAGTGTTTACTGTAAACTCGTATCACAGTCTTGTATCTTTTAGCATGCACCGTGTGTAAGTTGTAAGACATTGCGTGACCTGCGTAGGCGCACGGGACCCGGCAACTGCCTGCGTCGTGTTATAAATCTTTACAATATTTATAGATGATAGCTTTGACACCACCGCCTATTTAAATTAATGCTGCAGTGTAAGCTATAAATCCTAGTTGGGATAATAGAATAGGTTTATTTGGACATTGTACAAGATACGTTAATAGCAATGATGAAATTTTTAAAGATCCGATCGTTGATTTATCGTCATAGTATTTTTACATTCTTGATTCGTTTCTACTGTCCATTTAGATGTATTTTAAATCACTCTCGGTATTCATACATTTTCAAAATATCAATTTTCACTGTTTGTTTTATACACAAAACATTTATTTACGATAGACAGCTAGGCTCATATGAGATAATATACAAATTTATTAAATTCACATGATGTTCTCATGACTAGAACATCATATTATTCCATGTAGAAATCATACTGAAATCATAAACAAGTTAAGTTGATTACATTACGTACATTATTTTTTTTTATACAAATAAAATTCTAAAAATTGTGCATAGGTTAATGATATAAAAAAAGATAAGCTGAGCATGAGGTCAGGTCATTTGGCCCATCGTGGTAATTTACCATTAATTTATCAAGATGATTTCCAGGGGGAACCACGTGATCTCAACCTATTGTAATCATTGAGAGTTAATTTATCAGGTCTACCTCCACATGACCTGGAAACCATTAATGCATTCCTAGTGAATGTCCAATATGGTCTAACTGATCTAACTCACATTCATTCTCCACAGGTATCTTGTAAACTTAAGCCATTAGCACTAGCAAGCACTCTGGCTACTATCGACGATAAAATCTCACACGATAAAACCTATAAATAAATATATCTTACATGATATTACGCAGCACATCCATGGGTTACCTTATTTTTTCCTTAAGTATGGATGTTGAAGTATCCAAAACATCGTATAGTTGTAGATAAGACAGAAACATAATATTTACTTATTTGCAGATTCTAAACATTTAAATACTACAGAACTAGTTAGCCCACTACTGATTCATGTAGAATAATAAACATCAAATACTGGCGAGGCGTCCGAAAATAAAATAAGCGTGGTGTAGGCGATGGTCGATCGAAGAGTTATCACGAAGTCAAGGACGGTCTCATATTGACAGCTCAATTAGGAATACAATGGACACCGACGCGACGGCAGAAGAATGACGGTAAAAAGTGGAACAGAAACCGTACGGGCTTGATGTGGGCGCGGTGTATTTTTTTTTTAAATTTAATTAATCAACAAATGACAAGCGTTTAGAAAAGGTTATTTTGAAATGGATTTTTATGGCATTAAATTATGGCAGCACAAAAAGTGAATTCATGCGCCTAAAGTATATATATGTACTATACTATTTATCTTAAACGCATATATTCATACTTTATACAGACATTACAAAGGCATAGGAAACATATGGATACGTTTTATTTATTCGTAAAACGATATCCTTTTTATAACAGGCCTTTCTTAAAATATCAATTAATTTTGTAAACAAGTATTCCGATTTGAGGTAGACTAAAAAGTCATATACCTCGTGTGTACCTCAGTCTCACCTATTTCAGCTTGCTTTATAAAGACACGACTCATTTGTTGCAATTCCGCGGGTGTCAAAAGATAACTTGATGGTGTAGTACTATTCATATATATAGTTACAGCTTAGGCATAAGATGGACCATAAGTTTATATGCCATTCCAGTGGTAGAATCAAAATATGACTATTCCAAAGTTCTTGTAATGAGAAGATTATTTCTATTTCTATTACTGTAAAAAAATCATAACTGTCAAGTATCATCATTAAACTCTTAATATGTCCAAATTAGAAAGGATATTTGAATATCATGAAAATTTTCCATCTATCTTTCTATAACTTTGATTTCCTTCTCTGCAATAGTAAATATTATATTAGGATATTTTACTATGAATACATAACAGAATAAACAAATATAAAATTTCTCTGTTCATCAGCTATATATTATATTATATATTTCCACAACTAAGAGCTGAATGGATCTCAATGTTTGAAGTGAAGCTCAAAAAAAAGAGACGAAGTTGCAATTATCAGGTAGTCTTTTAAATGTGTTTTTCTATATACCTACTATAAAACATTTACAGACTATGCAATAAATAAATTATAGCTCTATCTAATCAGATCAGTCTTTGACATCTGCTGTCGCCATGTCTGTCTGTCTGTCTACAGGTCGTGACGGGCGCAGCTGATCTATTCATTAGCTTGCTTTCCAGTTTTGACAAGTACAAAACAACTTAATGCTTATCGGTAGTAATTCTTTATTAATGAGCCTAATCATTTACCCGTGGGAGTAACAAGTTCGGACAAAAACATAATATTGCTTTATTAGATGGTGTGATGGTCATGAAAATTGATGTTATAAATTATACTTTTAAATAACGTGCTGAACATCTTTATAACACTAGATACCTAAGTTTTGTTACATATTTATAATGACGGTGCATTCTTTGCTGAATTTACTATTTTAAACATTCAGTCATCAATTTATTAATCCTCATTAATAATAGCATAATAACAAAAGTAAACTATTATTTTTATTTAACGAAGGACTCTCCATTAGTCAAATAATGTATTATGTATTGGACATTTTACGGAGAACTCATAAAATATGCCGGACGACTGATAAATCATTATTTTATAAATGTACAAATTGTAACCAATAGTAGGAAACGAGCATTGGTAAGTTATCAAGTTTATTTCAAAGCTACGAGTGGGTGGAGCAGCGTCGCCCATTCATACATAACGAATGAATGAACTATCACATAAAACGTTTATTGTCAATAATTTACATAATATTACACGTTCTATCGAGACATATTAATGGCACTTGATACCTCGAAGACTTTGATCAAAATGTCGTTGAAGGTATTACTTGTCAAGTAATTATAAAAATGTGAAATATTTATGGTAATAGACAGATAAAAAAATCTTACTTGTAAACGGAAATTAGATACTTACACAAGATATTAAGAGAATATTTTCGTTTAGTATTGGTATCGTAAATGTGGAATGCTAATTGTAAAACGGACACTGTGTAATTAGAGGCAATTATAACATTTCTTAACTCGGGAAATTGAGTATCTTGTTGGTGGACGTTGTAGACATATAAATTAAGCTCTATCCTGCCCATAAGCAGGACGTGCACGCCTCACAGGGCTTTTTCAACACAATTGCTACAATTGGCGCGTTATAAATATATAACAAGACATTAGTAATGGGTATAATTATGAAAAAGTGGAATTAGATTCAATTAGCCTCCATAGCTATGTGAGATAAAATAGACGCTTCCTTGATTTAACGCTCATTTTCAAATTAAGAGAACATAAATTGGTCTGACTTTTTTAAACATTTTCACATTATGTTTTTTTGTACGCATGGTTACGAAGTTATATGAAGTTTACATTTTTATATTTATAATGTTTTTAAGGATAGACAGATAAAAGAAACCTTATTTTCGCAAACTGAGAGCACGCACTTATTTTATATGTGACACCGAGCGTCACCGCGATCGTCAGAATCCGACTACAATATTGTTAGTTGTAAACGGAAATTAAATACTGACACAAGATATTGAAAGAGAATATATATATATATATAGATTGTATGAAACATCCCAATACATATGGTAAGTATTTCATGCATCTTTGCTGACTATCAATAAATCACATAACCAAACGCTCTCTCGTGTTTTTACCTACTTATCTGACCTATACGTTAGCGCCCACAACCTTTTAAAGGGCCAATCAGTTAGAATGGTACCTACGCAAGAGATATTACGAAACAGAAGGAATTTGTATTCTCCACAATATTCAACCTTATATACCAAAATACTCTGTCCAATGTTTATCAGTTTAGAATTAATAAATTAATTTACAAAAACAATATTACGAAATCCGCCATTGAAATTTAGAATGACGTTATTTTCTTATTCGTATTATTCTCAACAATATGTCCCACTGGATGCCAATATGGTTAATTTCTGGTAATTTCGCAACGACCATAACTGACTGGCTTCATTTAAACCCCATACCGTCATCTTCCACTGTTGCCCTTTCAACATATACGCATACACCGCAACTTAATACAACATTATACCCGCGTGCTGTAACCATTACCTACCATTAAAATAATATGTATTTACTTACACACTTATAAGTGCTTAAGTTTTGTAGATCTTGTTCATCGCCACTACCTACGCACGTATATATACATATATAAAAACATGATTTATTAAGTAATATATAAATTCGTCGATGCTCTTTTAATGTCTATTATTAGTACTATAACTATAAGGTCGCTTTTTTGGAAAGATTTATGTAAATGCTAACTATCTACTACTAGGTACATTAACATCGACATAGATACCACGGATTACCCTGTGTGATTTGCGGTAACTTTCATTTGTAACCTTTCCTATAGTTTAAGGTATTATTCTTCCATATCCCGTAACTTTCTTAAACAATTAATCAAATGTATGGTTATTACAATGTACCTTTGTATAAACCAAACCTTATCTTTCTTTAAAAATTTATAAAAACGAGGCATGGCGAGGCAAAAACTGCAAACTGTCAGTTTTTGTGTTAAAGTTTCACGTAAATACTGCTAAATGAATTTTGACAAATCACAGGCGTTGTTTAATACGAGTAAACATACAACAACATATAGACTAAAGAAAGCTGATAAAATATGCCCCAAGGGTTGAAATTTAAATTTTATCAATAAAATAATATATGGCGCCGTGCCGTACTGATATTTTATGTCTGATTATGATCAATAGATGGCGTATATAAATGTACACGCGGGATAGTAATGTGGACTTATGATAAATTCTTGATGAATTTGTCATGATGTCTAACTGACCTGACCTCATGTTCATCAACTGGTGCCCCGCCAGCGTAAACCGTTAGCGCAGACGGGTGCACCATTCCATTACCTATATATTCTATCTGAAGATGTATCTTGCCAACAAACTGTAGGTACTGCAGTTAGGCGAGTCATTTAATAAAAATAAATGTATGTACCTATCTTTATTAAATAAATAAAACTAAAAAAAGTAACCTCCATTAAAAAAAGTACGCACGAAGTCGTGGTCACAAATAGTATTATAAAGAAGCTAGTTTACAAACATACATATCATACAACTACATTAGCATCGTAATGTAAGCAATATCGTATAGAAACGGTATGCCGTAACGTCCTCGTTGGACGTATAGAAACGGGATGCTTTGTAGATCTTGCGTAGAACTGTCGCTTTGTAAAGGATGGAACTCGTTGCACTTATTTTATATGTGACAACGTCACCGCGATCGCATCTATATATAGATTTATATTAAATCGTGTGCGCACCCTCATATATATTTATTAAAAAATGTGTGTATATTTATGCATATATACGTACATATAATAATAAAATTAATTTTATAAAAAAATTGATAACGTAGTGCGTCGCCTACACAGATAAAAGAAACCTTAGTTGTAAACGGAAATTAAATACTGACACAAGATATTGAAAGAGAATATATATATATATATAGATTGTATGAAACATCCCAATACATATGGTAAGTATTTCATGCTCTTTGCTGACTATCAATAAATCACATAACCAAACGCTCTCTCGTGTTTTTACCTACTTATCTGACCTATACGTTAGCGCCCACAACCTTTTGGGCCAATCAGTTAGAATGTATATATACGAAACAGAAGGAATTTGTATTCTCCAAATATCAACCTTATATACCAAAATACTCTGTCCAATGTTTATGTTTAGTAAATAATACAAAAACAATATTATCCGCCATTGAAATTTAGAATACGTTATTTTCTTATTCGTATTATTCTCAACAGCCAATATGTTAATAATTTTAACTGACTGGCTTCATTTCAACCCCATACCGTCATCTTTGCATACACCGCAACTTAATACAACATTAACCCGCGTGCTGTAACCATTACCTACCATTAAAATTATGTATTTACTTACACACTTATAAGTGCTTAAGTTTTGTATCTTGTTCATCGCCACTACCTACGAGTATATTACATATATAAAAACATGATTTATTAAGTAATATCTAAATTTATGCTCTTTTAATGTATTATTAATATAACTATATCATGTAAATGCTAACTATCTACTCTTTTTTTATTACTTGTGTGATTTGCGGTTTTCATTTGTAATATATTTAAGGTATTATTCTTCCATACACTTTCTTATAATATATATTACAATGTACCTTTGTATAAACCAAACCTTATTTTTCTTTAAAAATTTATAAAAACGTGGCGAGACAAAAACTGCAAACTGTCAGTTATTGTGTTAAAATTTCACGTAAATACTGCTAAATGAATTTTGACAAATCACAGACGTTGTTTAATATGAGTAAACATACAACAACATATAGACTAAAGAAAGCTAATAAAATATGCCCCAAGGGTTGAAATTTAAATTTTATCAATAAAATAATATATGGCGCCGTGCCGTACTGATATTTTATGTCTGATTATATATGCCCCGCCAGCGTAAACCGTTAGCGCAGACGGGTGCACCATTCCATTACCTATATATATATGTATCTTGCCAACAAACTGTAGGTATGTAGGCGAGTATAATAAAAATAAATTAAAAAAAGTAACCTCCATTATTGAAGTCGTGGTAGTATTATAAAGAAGCTAGTTTACAAACATACATATCATACAACTACATTAGCATCGTAATGTAAGCAATATCGTATAGAAACGGTATGCCGTAACGTCCTCGTTGGACGTGAAACGAGGATGCAGATCTTGCTAGACAGGCTGTCGCGAGTCGACTCGACCGACTAACTAGCATCTATATATAAATAAAATCTGTATATGTGTGAAAATGTACATATTATAATTACAGTACTGTTATAAACGCCCTGTTCATGGGTCATTTGTGTAACAGCTTTGAAATATCGAGAGCTCATTATGGTAAATATAACGTTTATTTCATGTACCATTCATATAGATGATTTTAAACTTAATGTTAGTTGCATTATCTATACATTTTTGTAATATTTACAAAAAATCGTTTTCTATATATACACCTATATATATAAAATATATATACATCTTGAGTCTCTATTCCGCCGCATTCCGATGGTCGCGGGTTCGATTCCACGCACGGTGCAAACATTTGTATTCATGTGTATGATTGTTATTATCGGTTTGGTTATTTTCTATACCTATATGTATTTACAAAAAAAATATCTAAAAATTTATATCAGTCTAGTACCCATAACACAAGCTCTGCTTACCGTAGCATTACATGGCGCTATTTTGTGTGTCCAGGGTTATTTATTTATTTTATTTATTACAAAAAGAATTTAGCTTAGATCTAATCAGTACTCTTAAAAATATAAAATAAATAAGATACAAATTAACCAACATTTTGAAACTATTTTTTTATTATTATTACGGCATAATGGTTAAAACAACGTAGTTGATCCAAGAAACAATAATATATATAATAGATACTGTGCATATATCTGCAAATCATTCTAAAATTGGTGTAACTAAAAGTTTATTCGTTGAAACGAATTAATCATCACCGCATTTACGTTGTCATTGCCAATAATAGTTTGTTTATGAAACTATCTACAATTTACTTATGTTGAAAGTAACAAATGTAATCATTAAAATATACATACAAAAGTGGTGTTTAATCCAGGAGCAGAACATAAATTATAAACATGTATTGGTACTTACTGTGCAGGTAATTTATACGAGCATGTGATAAAGTACAGGTTTCCTAGACAGAGCGGCGCGCGAGTCGTGTTTAGGGATGTGAAAAATAAAACTGTTATGGAAAGAATCCATTTATCTAAGAAATATTTGAATAGCATTCCCAAAAAACGATTAATTAGTAATCGTTAATATTCATTACTAAATAGCCGATTTTCTGTCATCTGATTTTGTCATCCAAATAATCTAATCTAATAAACAAGACTAAGAGGTGACCTTAACAAAAACACCCATAGGCTTGACCTAACGGCTCAAAAGCTTGGGTTGTGCGAAAATAATCCAGTATGAAGAAATCAATGTCTATTTATTAAACAATCGATTATTATTATAACAACCATAATTTATTTATTAATAAATCTATTTTGTATACATAAACTCACATCCCTAGCTGTGCCCCATTCGATGCGCCCACGCACACTCGCTAAAATACTATTTATAAAGTTTATTTACTGACTCGCCTTTATCGACAGACAAGCAATGGATGATAGATATACGATGATGTCGATAGCTGTTATACAGTATACTTATATTTGTACTCATATATTGAAGAGCAATGCGGTAGTCAAAGTCAATATTTTGAGTACTGATTATCTATAGACATAAAAGTCCTATTCAAACAAACCTACTTGGTATGCAAACAAGTAGATCCTGTTTTATAACAAATATGTATCATAATCCAAACAGGATATACCTTCACGGCTGTCATACCAGATGTGGTAATCCAGTATGCAACACTTTACATGCTCACATTTCGCTGGACATATGACCTCAACGTGGCAGGGAGCGAGTCCACCCTATTAAGATTCGTCTTCCATTTAATATTTCCATCCGCCGAATCTACATATGAACCGACAAAAGGTAAATAATTATAGAATTATCATATTCCCAAATTGAACTAGAGGACAAGTCAAGACGACAATTGTAATGGTCCCAATTTAACTTCTACAATTTAAAGGCCACGTAGGTTATTCAATCAGACAGGAGTCACGCAATTCATGATTGATAATGTACATAATATTCCATCACTGTCAAAATGGATACACAATTAGGTATTTAGTAGCGTGGTCTTTTACAACCGATGTAATATAAAGAAACTTATTAATTATAACATTTTAATCTTGTAAAGTCAAAATTCCAAACATTAGTACAGAAAAATTTCATTTGCGTAAAATTACTCGTTTGACGAATAAATGAAAGTAATGTTTTTCTGGCAAATGTAAATATGTATAATACATTGGGCGCAGTTATCTAAAAGGTTTGATCTTACTTGTGTGCTTTAGACGGCATTATAGGTACACGTAAAATAATTATGACGCCCATAAACTGTCAAAATTTATTTAAGTTTATATTTTGTTCAGTCGATTTTCGAAAATTACAGAAGCCATTCAAAAATATTCTACATTTTTTTTTGTTATTTTATATTGTTTTTTTTTTTTTAATTTTGTGTAATTATATTATTATGTATACCTACTGTACTAAGTTGCAACAACTTTGATATGGCTAGTCTGTTATGGTGTTGTAATATTGAAATAAATAAATTAAGAAATCCATAATAATAATTTACTATAATTGTAATAAAATATATGTATATTTAACATATATATAAATAAAAAATCATAAAAAGTTTGCTCCATTTTATATTTTGTACAATTACGGACAACATTATATTACAGTTCATAGAGCTAGTTGACCATCAGCTAAAAGTAAGAGCGTCGACCAGTATACAGCACAATTATTCGCCCACTTCTCGACTTTCATCTTCAAACGGAAGAAGCAATCTTTACGATTAAATTCTCTACTCTCTGTGTAGACTATCTGCCCATTGCGATCTTTGATCGTGTAGGAGTATGTATCGCCCACGATCCGGAAGGGAAAGCCGGGAGCGAATTTATGGTAGCTCATTTAGTACATAAATTTACAAGCCAAATGGACTTTAACAACGCGCCAATAAATTGACACCACGTGCCTTGCCTCATAAAACAGCCACAAATATATCTATTTAACCACAATGTAATAATGAGTATCGTATAATGCTACCACACACACTTCTATGTACACAGCATAGTATAAATAACTTTGGAAATAGAGAGTTAATGTAATAAAAATATTAATATCTAATATTACATGATTATATTAGAAAATCAAAATATAATATGATAAAATCATTAGAATAGGAAATAAACTGACGGTAACCTAATTATGCGATAACCACCTCCTATATACATATGTACATTATCTACACTATGTATATGACGTCATTATGTGTCACCCATGATACCACTTAGCGTTGCCATTCCGAAGCACTAAGATAATAATATGTTATGCCTCTTACTCTGTAAACTTATTGTCTATTTAAAGCAAGTTGCTTGATGGCTAAAATATGACAAATAAATAAAAAAATAAAAATAAAATATGGCTAAAATATATGGTGACACTGCAGATATTTTAGTCTATCTCAGTAAACAAGAGTAGACATACTTGATAGCCTATATTGTATTTTCAATGACAACACTGACAATTCACGACGACAAAACATTCATAATCTAAATATATGTATATAACTCAAAGGTGACTGACGTAGTGATCTATCAACGCACAGCCCAAACCACTGGACGGATCAGGCTGAAATTTGGCATGCAGGTAGATGTTATAACGTAGGCATCCGCTAAGAAAGGATTTTTATTAATTCTATCCCCAAAGGGATAAAATAGGGGATGAAAGTTTGTATGAAACTTTGTCAATTATAAACCGATTGGGCTGAGACTTTGCATGCATAAAGCTACTATAACGTAGGCATCCCCTAAGAAAATCTTTTGATAAATTCCACCCCTAAATTAACGTGAGTGAAGCCGCGGGCAAAAGCTAGTAAGGAATAAAATAATAAATAAAATTGTTCTTAATAGCAGAAATTTTGTAATTACCTTAATAAATTTATTAAAATATTTACACACAGATTCACAATTTGACAAATTATATTATTTTACATATACCTACCGCAATTTTACCGCAAATTATTAAATTACATCATAACGCAAGAAATTATTAGGTCTTGGTTATTAATTGACCAATATTTTTTATTTCTTTTTATTTTTATTTGTTTATACGATTAAAATGTCGTCTAAATATATAATAATATACCTACTAATATTAGATACCTTTTATCCTGCAAAGTTTCTCTCAAATAAGAAAATAACAGAGGCAAAATATTCGGAGACAGGGGTATACGCTATTGATACAATGGTATGAGATATAAAGGCCTTATTTGCTACAGTAGGTACAATAATTTTTGCATGTCTATCTTAAATCCCAGCAGAAGTACAACTGGACCGGTGGCCGATCGTCTCCCCAAACGATCACAAGGACACTTCCATCTAGATTTATTCGTACTGACGGCAAAGCGAATGTGATCCGGACAAATAGCCGACGTCCGGCGACCCACGTGCGCCCACACCAACTTTTTAGAAGTTGATAATGCATAGTGCAGTTTATTACTACGGTTAATATTTATTTGGTGAGAAATGACCTGCCAACAAAATGGAATTTACCCGGTGATCTGGGGGTAATTGCCTCCGAGGCAAAGAGGCCCCGAGAGCCCCAACTACAAACTTATAGAAGGGTGAAGACACCCGGATTGCATACAATATATATAATTCGTCATTTTTTTATAATATACAGACTCGCGTCACTAGAATCATGTAAATGTGTGAAACTGTGATATTTGCAATCAATTTCATATATATATTTGTTTTGTCGGTCCGTGCTAACTGTTATAAAATTTGATTTTAATTAAATGAGGCACACCCGTGATTAAATGAAAAAATTCCCTTCTTATCTAAGCGAAATAAAAAATGTCTAATATTAAATTGCAAACTGAAATAAATACGGTTATTTTTATTTATTATCAGAAAAACATGCCAAACACTATTACCAACCTCCTCGAACGAGGGCTTGTGGGTTGTGTGGTATTTAACCCACTAATACCCATCATTGCCGACGTGAACTTGAAGGTAAATCAAGTTGTGAAAAAAATTGGTGAGTTTATCATCTCTGTATTTAGATATTAACCGCGCCGCTCAACTATTTTGTCGGCTCATTAATTCTACTATTATTTATAACTTGCCTATCAAATGCGACTCGTCAAATTAGGTTCTCGAGCCACATTAATGATTTATCATACATACCAACAGCCACATGACAGCGTCTATTAGTTACAGCAATTAGAAAGTAGTATTTATTAGTGCTAAAGTGGACACACTCAATAAAATATTGTCCTAGATTCAACGGAATTATTGAAATACAAATTATTTTCTTATGAAGTGTACAAAATTAAAATAAACAGTTTTAGTTCAGAGTAGAGAAAGATTAAAAATAATGTATATAACCGTATTTCGTATCTAGGTAAAAGTATACTATATACATATTAAACTTGTAAATCAAGTTATGCCTTTTCAAAAGGTAATTCTAATTTTATAAGTAATTTGCATTTTTAATATTTTTAAACTATTTTATCCGTACTTAGCAAAAGTTACTCAATGTTTATTACTTTTTCTCGATTACACTACTCCACGGACTTTAATGAAATTTGACATGAAAATAGATTACATCATTAACTCAGATATATGCTTATGTTCTATTCCACAAACTGGTCTGGAAAGGTTGTAGTAGTGAATAAAAGTTTGTGCAGACGAAGTCGCAGGTATCAGCAAGTATAAATATAGTTTCATCAGGCCACAGCAGCTGCGTCAATAAAATTTATTGCATTAATTATAGCACACAGCTCATTAATTATTATCATCTAGTGATGTCGACTTAAAGAGCTCACTCAATATGAAGGCATGAGTCAGGCGGCATTCCTGACCTTATTACTGCGCATTATCTACAGATAAACGTGCAATGCTCCTTATGTAACATCTTAATGTAGAACTAGCAGCCAACTGTGACTTCGTCTGCTTTTTTTGAGTTAAAAGTACATCTACATCCATTGTTCTGATATTCATACAATCTATACATTAAATTTCAATAAGATTGTTTCAGCCGTTTAATCGTCAAATGCCACAGACACGACATATTTTCGCATTTATAACATTTACTGTAACCAGCGACTTCGTCTGTTATTATGAAAGTCCTCAAGATAAAATCTATTTTCATACATAATCTTATTTTCTATCAAATATTATAATAATAACAATTCACATAACGTCACCTACTCCCGAGATAAGAAGAGCTTGTGTTATAAGTACTAAACAACTGATACAAATACATTTTTTTTTGTAAATACATAATATACATAGAAAACATCCAGACAATACAAGCAATCATACTCTTGAATACAAATGTTTGTACCGTGAAAAGAATCATACCCGCGACCATAGGAAGTAAAGCGGTGTTCTAACCCGCTAGACCAACGAAGCCATAAAACAAATAGATACATATTGTTATAAATGCAAAAGTATATCTGTTTATTAAGTTTTCACGACAAATCCGTTTGAACGGATGTTAATAAAATTTGATGTGAAGAAATTGTATCACAAGGACAAGCATAGGTTATTTTTTAAGGAAACGAAATCACGAGTGCTTATATTATTATAAGTAAAAGTCAACAGAAATTAAAAACACTTATAAACACGTTTCCACGAAATTATATCGTCATGATCATGATCATGATATACCTTTACTTAGCGTTGAGTTACATACTCAGGTGCGTACATATCGTGTTACGAGAATCATCAGGTGTCATCATGTTTATAATGGCGTGATGACTGGTGCTATTTATGACAACTAAATACAGCGATGTTCAATTGAAGTGCTGTAGGTAGTAATAAACCGAATTACATATAAATTTTATTAAACCTGTTTTGTTAAACATTTAAATATAATTTTAGTTACAATATAGTCTATTACAATATACAATAATCGATACTCCGATCGATCCCATAATTCACACGAGGATGGAAATTACGACGGCCTGGGCCGAGGTTCAAACCCCTAGCGGTGGCCTCAAACTAAAGTCGTATCCGTTAGGCGGGAGTTGGCCTTCAACAGCTCTATAATTCTTTCCGCGGGTTTCAAGTGTCATCTGCTTTCACCCCCTATCGTCCGGTAAAGCTGTAAAGGCTAGTTTGTATGGGAGTTTAAATTGTTGCTTTTACTATTTTCCGTGCAATTTCTTCATTCTTTATCACCACTGAAATCTTCCTTAGAGTTGTACAAATATTTAAAAACCAAAATTTGCCAAATCAATTCAGCCGCTCTTGAGTTTTAGGAAGCTAATAAACGTCATTTGATTTTTATACATAAGAAGAAAAAGTTTTGTATTTTCTACATTAGTATTGCAGTTATTTAAATGACATTTGTTTAATACACGATATTTATGAATTTAATCATAATGACTGACCTAATCGATTTAATTCTAGATTTTACTGCGTTAATAAATTACAATTTGAGTAAGCCGACTTAATAAAACGGCATTGGCACTGGCGCTCGCTTGAAACGGCATGCATATTATTATTTGCAGACACAGACGCAAGATATGAACTAGGTGCAAATTACAATTTACGATACACGTAAATTGTTATTATTATAGTTTTGTGTTTCATTTGTCTATATCCTTAATAGTTCTGTTATATTCGAATAAAAAACATGCCTTTAATGATGCAAAATTGGGAAATAGACCACTACATGTACAAGTTCCATTGTTAATTTTTTAGACTTACTCGTAGTTCAATATTTTTTCAATATCAGGTTACTCTGGAAAAAGTAATACCCAGTTATTTATCAGAACTATCTTCGCTTACAACCAACTTAAAAAAGAAGGGTTCCTCAAAATGACTGAATTTTTACATGTGTTTTCATGGTGCTTCACATATGAGTCCTACTGGCAACTTGCTTAAGATCCGACCTGAAGTTTTTGAGTAATCATTAATAATGCGATTAAAGTATTTTATAGATTTTTATTTTCATAAAAGCCTTGACAGTCATTGATGGGGATGTTGTAGCGATTGGTCTAACGATTTTGTTCGGTAGAACTTGTTACGTCACAGCACATGACAGTCTCCCACGAACATTAAAACTGAGAAATGCATTTTACTTTTCTAACGCAAAGTACACAAAAGGTGTGTATAATTTATTTTATATTGACAACTAATTACACACATTGTGTTTATTAATTGTAATATCATTACAAATTAAAATCATAAATATTTCACATTTTTGGAAATTGAACAACCAAAATTGTCAAACGTATAGTTCAGTTATATTATAGTACATATATTGTACAATAATAATTTTATTACTTTAATTACGATAATTAACAACATAATAAATA
Organism: Achroia grisella; assembly: GCF_030625045.1. Classification (NCBI taxonomy): domain Eukaryota; kingdom Metazoa; phylum Arthropoda; class Insecta; order Lepidoptera; family Pyralidae; genus Achroia; species Achroia grisella. The sequence goes on from NW_026712841.1 coordinate 4,043,016, forward strand.
CTACTTAATCCTATAGTCATTACTTCCAGCAAACTGATATATGTATATTCAGATACCTATCATTAAAATCGCATAATCATGTATTATTATACATTATTTTTCTAATGAACCACGTTATAATGTGTTAATAATAATAATTAATTGAATGCAATTGGAACTGGCTTGAAACTGCAAACAGACAGCAATTATGCATGCCCGTTTAAATATACACTCAGTGTAAAATACGAGTTTCGAACCGTTCCGTAATCTAGCAGATATTAATTAAATTGTTGACTATAAGGTAAATCATAGTAATTTATATGATCACGACATTTACTATACTATATTGTGACTTGTTCAGATATATATTATCCATTATTATAAAACTAATTATCATTTTAATTATTCGAAAACTATCAGTATCAGTTCTTGTTTCATCAATTATTGAAATTTTATTTAATTTTCTATTTCAATGCCATGGTGTTGTAATATTTCCAGAATATATAATATGATTTATCATTTGACATTCTACAATAGTATGAGTTTTTTACCGTCCCATGAGTTATTTACAGTTATATTAGCAATATGATTGTTTATAAACTTTTGGTGTTTGAATAGGTCAGTCAAGAGTGAGGCCACGACAATTTAAAAAAATTGTGTAATCCTTATGAAATAATAGAATTTTTATAGAAGTAAACATGCCTGTAAAAACAGTTATTTCATACACATATTCTTTATTAACTTTAAATTGATACAGTATCATTTTAACGGACTGTATCCCATTTCATTAATCTTGTAATTATTTGGATGAAGTGTTTAAAAATAATTTTCATGTTTATACTTTATTTCTTCACTTTTTGGGTTCGGCTTCATACCGTTTATAACTAAACCAATATATTTTTATCAAACGAATACCATATTATGTAGGTATAATAGACTTACCTGTGCGATACCCAGCATTGGAGAGGTATGTGGCGAAAGTGTTAGTCTCATGTGTTGCCTGCCACTGCGGCGAAGAGCAATTGTCGTTATTTGTGTACACATTGTGGTTATGTACATAAACCCCCGTGAGTAGAGAACTCCTGCAACAATAATACAGAAGCAATCCTTTACTAATCTATCCAACACTAGCTAATTTCAAAAGCATTTTCTTTGATGAAAAGGTTCAAACCAAGTAAGTCAATTTAAAAAACTCTTTTGATTAAAATTTAAATTTCGATAGATAGAATATATCAACTCAAATTAGATAAAAAAGATATCGTGTAACATAAATACTAAAATACAGTCAAATAGGGAAACCATTTATATTTGATACTAACAATTCCCGTGACTTCGTCCGCGTGGAATATAACTTTATTTTTCTAAAATAAAAGTAGCCTAAGTTACTTCTTATTACATCAGCTACCTGCCAAAATCAAAATGGGTCCAATCATTTCAGAGATTAGCCGGAACAAACAGACCGACAGACAGACAGACAAAAATTATAAAAAATATTATTTTGGTATATGTACCGTATATATATTCATATGCATGTAGTAAAAAACGGTTATTTCAATATTACAAACAGACACTCCAATTTTATTTATATGTTATATGAATTTAAAAATAATACTTCTAATTAATGTACAAATTGTAATCGAATAATTTTATAGCTAATAATGTGTTTACTTATATGTAATTACATTAAAATTATCCATGTTAAAAATAGCTATGCTACAACTAGCTATACTGTACAACACAACAACTGTACTGTATTGTACTGTACAACAAGTTAAACAAACATACCTTGATGGACAGCACATAGGTGTTGTAGTATACGCATGCCGGAATTCTGCTCCAGCACTCCTTATCGTTTTCATCGTTCTTGGCATGAAATTCAGACTTCCCAGTTCTACGTCCTGATCATCAGTCAAGATAAGGATAATATTAGGTTTTCTTTCTCGTGGCTGGGGATAAGGAATATAACCACCACCCTGCCATTTATTCATAACTCTCAATCTAGACCTTGTCGAGTTCTCCTTTACTGGTAAAGGATGAGACGGTCTATCCTTGCTTTGGTTTACAGGTCTTCGGTTTGGAGTTTTCTCCGCGTTGCTTCTGTTCCAATGTCTATCATTTTTTCGCGATTTGTCATCTCTTTTTATGTCAGACGGTTCAATGGTCGGATTGGGAGCACTATAATCTTCATTAGAATGACTAGCTGACAGTTTCCTTCGGTCTCGCCTCGTTTCATACTCCCAAGCCCTATGCCTATCTCCTCGAAATTTGGAACTATTTCTATGCCTCAAGTTTCGTCGCTCAGGAAGGTCAGTCAATGTGCCATTGAATGTTGTACGATTTCTATTATTCTCTCTATTTCTTAACATCCTTGCTCTAGCAGTATCCTCTTCTTCAGCTGAATCAATTTTAGCCGATATCAATATAAAATTGCATGTCAAGAGTAGTGGTATGATGTTGATATTCATATTGAGATTTTTATTAATACAATTTTATGATAAAATGTACTTCTATGAAGTTATTACTGGCGGCTAATCAATGTAATATTGGTAATCTATGTGGTTAATATTTTTAGCGACCAACATCGATTTTTTGTTCGCGGGCACATCTTGAGTCAGCACCTACGGAAAAAAAGCATTACATTAATAAATTGTCATGCAATAAACTTGCTATTATATCAGAAAATAGTAATGAACTGTCAATGCTTCGCATTTATAAGGTAAGTATGCCTATTCCATGTTTACTGTGCATATTGAAATATGTTCTGTTTGGCTAGCAATCAATACGGAAACTATTTAATGGCATTCCTCTAGCCAGCAACTGCGAGTTGCTTTTAACAGAATTAGACCAATATAGGTTGATTCGTCGATTGAGAAATGCGAATTACTTTTTACATGCAAACATTAAAATGGATTTTATGCTTACTAAAGGAACATTCATATATACGAGTATAAATGCCTTAATAGTATAGGTAACTACAACATATTATTTTGGAAATAAACTTAGCAGTTTGTGCTCTTCTCTTAATTTAAATACTTACAAAACTAAGCTAATAAGTGATTTCGAAATGATTGCGTTTAATATTTGATATGAAAAGGACTTAATGATAACTATAATACATTTAACCATATATATATATATACACATATAATAAAACAAAGTCCCACCATGTTTGTTCGCAATAACCTCAAATACTACTGAAGGAATTTTAGTGCGGTTTCTATCCATGAACAGAGTTATTTCTGAAGTAGGTTTAAAAGTACCACTATTACGGTTTTGGCGTGAGTGCGGGTCCCCAGTAAAACAATATGAAACAACCCACTTTTTTATCATTCATTAATTTCTGTTCAATCACAAATCAATGTCGATTGCACGTCAAGGGTGTATCAGTTGATACAGTGAGCGTTTCATCGTGATTTATACTCGTCCAGTTTGTATGTCTGCACTGTTGTAATTGATAGGAGAAAGACGACAACCGATCGATATCTATACATACGTATGTATAACAAACAACTGACCGCTGTCTGCACATAAGAGACATATTAAGACCTATTAAGTACAAGAGAACTATATCAACGTCTTGGAAGTAAAAACAATGATCGTTAGAATTTTTTACGGCAGGTTGTGCGTTTGGAGCGCTAATATTTAACTTAGATTGGGTTGTGGTTCTAACTAATGTATTGTATGTAATTGTAATTTAGTTTTAGATTAATTTCAACTGATTTACAAACAAAAAAGTTATAAGGGTGCAAAATCGCGGTGTTTGGCTAATTATTATTTTATTTGAACCAGTAAACTTCGTAAGTAATAAATTATAGTGTTTATAGACGGCTATTATCAGTAGTAGAAACGTCGATAGGTACTATTATAAGCGTATTTTTTATTTGTTCGTTTGTATAATAATTATAATTTTAACAAAAGTCTAGGTGCCTACGATTCCTAGAATACATATCTTATTATTTTAATATTTGAATGAAAGTTTGTGAGTATGGATGGATGTTTGTTACTCTTTAACACAGAAAGTACTGAGCGGATTTTGATGAAACTTTACAGTAATATAGCTTATATATCAGAATAGCACATAGGCTAAAAATATCAAGCGGGCAAGCCGCAGGTACAGGTTGTTTGAAATAATGTGTAGACAATTCAAGAAGTATTTTTATACTTTACGTTTTCGTACCTACATCAAATTATAACAGCTCTTTTGTCAATAACAAACGAACATACATAAAGTATACAAAGTAACAATTTCAGTTCTAAAACAATTTGCATAAAATATTAATAATGTTGCTGTGGCTTATGGTACAACAAGTTCTGTTCTTATTTAGACGATGTAAGCACGCTGAGTTCACATTACGATCGCTACATTTAGCGACAGTTTAAACGTTGGCTAGCGTTTGTTTTATTTGAAAGAACATCGACCCTTCACGTTGTTTCAGTATCAACATATTTAGGTCTGTTAATTTAATGACACAGAAACAAAATATCTGTCATTAATATTCTGTTACTCCTGGTAGAGTACCTGTGGAAATGTATTTTGAAAACAATTTCACTAAATTAAAACTATACCTAGAAACTATAGATTATATTAAAGCTGAACAAACAACAGTTACATTAAAAAATAAATTAAAAGAAGTACTAATGCAAAAAGATACAAGTCCATTAGAGAATGTGATAATCAACATCATTATTATTATTACCAAGTATAAAATAAAGTCGCTGTAGCTGTCTGTCCCTATGTGTATTTTAAATCTTTAAAACTACGCAACGGCTTTTGAAGCGGTTTTTTTTAAAAGATAGAGTGTTTCTAGAGATCTATTCTATATGTATATATAATGTACACCCGTGCGAAGGCGGGGCGAGTAGCTAGTCTAATATAAAGTAAAATTAACATGTATCTATTCGCAGGTATTTATAATTACTTGTGACTTTTATGAATTGTATAATTTACTGTAAATATTTATAAATTTAATATTTACTGTAGCAAATTGCAACACACTTCCAGGGCTCATATGATGTGAGTAAATTTAATTGTAAGATCTTATTGTAACCTACGTTTAGTAAACAAATATGCAGTACCTCTTACGAGTGCGATAAATAAATTAATTAATTAACAACAAAGATTCATGATATATATTCATACTCGCCGTGTACTAAAGTAAATTTAGTGACTAAGTACTTTGTAAAGTAGTTTAATTCAAAACCGTTATTCAAACTTTGCAATTTCCAAATTTAAATTAACCTAACTGATTAGTAATAAGTGTGTAAAAGCTTTTTTTCGGGGCGTAGTATATTAATTTAGTCATTGATTACTAAAGCACCGTGATTTTTGAAGTGAAGACGTTAATGTTCAATTCAACATCACTTTACTACCTACAATTTCATAAACGGGTACAAATATTTCAAAAACACACTAAATTGAGTTATTATAAAAAGGGTTTGTAATAAAAATTCGCAGTTCCAGTAAGTATCTGCACACTATTCCCCATTATACTGAACTATCTGTAATCCCTACTCTATATATTTACGAACGTGCACTGGAAACCAATCTAGAGCCAAAGAAATCAGCAATCATGTAATCAGCATTAGGCGCGACTGACGACATTTTAAAAAGTCCTCCATTACCTATGTATTGTTTATTTTTAATAAACTGGCATTACAAATTTTGATAATACGTATTTTAATTAATTTCTAAAGAACCTCGAAGCGTAGTACGTAATGTTAATAATGAACCCTTATAAATTAGAAGCTAATCACCCAATTCAGAAGTTTTAGCAGCCAACGGTGGCGGATGCTTTATGTAAATCTCCCTAATGGTTCCCGGAAAACAAACTTCTGATTCTTCAGTTTTAGAAACATTAATTCCCTTCGAAAAGAGGGAGAGGTAAGTGTGCCGCATAAGGGTCGATTTTATAGACGGGTCAATGCGCAGAACGCTCGAATATTACTCCAGCCCCATAAACGGAAATTAAGTTTAAAAGTCACATATATTACAGGAGCATAAAGATAAACTATTATATTAATTGAAACGTAAATAATTTATAAAGCTACGTTATAGTTTTCTGAAAAATTGTAATTTATCCGAGGTAGATTACATAAAAAGTCGTCTGCATGGATGCTGCTTCAGTCTCACCTATTTCAGCCCGTAATAAACTTGTTTTGTGAACTGTTTCAGTTGGAGAATTTAGGTAGTGATGTTACAGGATATGGAGACATAAGATGTTAGTTCTCCGGAATAGCAACTTGTGCATAGTATCACGGCATCACATGAAAACGTCATGTCCGTGGTGCTATTCATGTACTCGTATATATGGTTAACATTTTCTATTTAGTGGGTTGTCAGCTCGTTTTCCATTACATTTACATTACATACATAAAAATAATATTATTAACATTTAAAACTATTTATCATTTTACATTCTTTAAAACTAGATTGAAAACATTTTATTTTATTAAGTATTACTACACCCTATTATATTTTTTTTTGTTCATTCATGTATTTAATTCCGGACTTTATTGAATTTGATTATTTTTATTTTCAGGAATTTATTTAATTATAATTACTTCAGTGACCATATTGCAATGACCATAAATACTTCAGTTGATCTATTGCACTATGCTTGCTGACATAACAAAATTTATTATTAACATAATAGTAACTTTATTATGTTATCCCCCACAATTTATATTGTTATGGATGAATAAATAAAAAATATACCTATAGCACGTAACGATCAGTATTCATTATTTCTACCCAATAAAAAAATCAGAGTTTAAAGTAGAATGTAGTGCGACTGACATGCTGATCATTAATTGAACATTTAACCCTTAAAGAAACTAATGACCCAATCTAAGATTAATCTGAAATTAAACGAAACAGCGCTTTGTAAAATTTGCAGGTACCTATTAAACTGTAATTGTGTATTATTGTTAGTATACGAAATAGAAATGATTAAAAGTTGGGTACAAAGTTAAGACATTCATCGTTAGAATTATACATTAAATTAAATCTGTGGTTATGCAGTAAATATTCGCTTGACAATTTTATTGCATTCTTAATATAGTTAATCGCGTCTTAACACGAATAATTTTATGGTAAATAAAGGTATTTACCTTTCTCGTAGTTTCGACTAAAATGTGTTTCAAACACGAATGTTATAAAAAAAATATTGGAATGAAAGTTATAACTATATAAAGATTACTTAAGACTTAAACAAAGAAAAATACAGTATGTGGATATTTTATTGTCATTTAATTGTGTGCAAGAAGAATGAAATGTTTTTTATTATTACCATAGAGGTTAGCCTCCTTTTCATAAATATACCAAACGTATAAACTTGTTTTACCTATTTAACTGTGATGTCCTTTCCTTGTTTTCTATTATGAAAAACCAAATTTAAAATAAAACTGTACAATTTATAAAAAGATTCTTACTTTTATATAAATTTGAAAATAGTAG